>NC_139470.1:19642500-20842500 GCF_057233095.1 Heloderma suspectum | reverse complement strand
TGGCTGTACAGGCTGCCCTTTTAGCAAACCATCCCCAAAGTATCTGAGTGTTGAAGCATATGTCCCCCCTCCTCAAAAACATAAAAAGTTGGTTATTCCTGCTCATGGGAGGCAAAGAATCTCATCCACCTTACGCCGGATTGGACATACCTTTGTGTTTGACGTCGAAAAGCCGCTGCTGCCAGAAGCTCCGGAAAGGAGCGATCCCTGTCCCAGGACCAATCAGAATGCAGGGAACCTGTGGATCTTGTGGCATATGGAACCCAGGAGCTCTGGAGGACAGAAGACAAGAGTCCCACTGTGATCACGCAAGTGGGTTTACCTCCAGGTTATTGCACAGTGCTCAGCGAAAGTTAAATGTCTGGCAGACCCTCTGGAGAGGAGTACCGCTTCCACCCCCATTTCTGTGGATGTTACAGCAAAACAGTGCTTCCGTTCTTATAGTCCAGGGGTGCAGAAGCTCAGGCTCAGGAGCCAAATATGGCCCCCAGATGGCCCCACCCCCTTTGCCCCATCATTCGGTGGTTTCCCAGCTTTTGTGCGTTTTTCCCCGCATTCTAAAAGGTTGAAATGCCCCTCCTAAGCCTCAGTTACTGGCAGAGTAGCCTTCAGCTAAAAGATGGTGGTATTTTTGGCCCCACCCCTTTTGCCTTCAGCCCGCCCACCACTGGAATGCGGCCCCCGAGAGCTTCTCCATAATGGAATTTGGCCCTTGGGCTAAAAGAAGTTCAACACCCCCGTTATAGTCTCGACATTCAACGTTACCATGGTTGTGATCCGCAAGCTAGTTGAACCAGAGTAACCGTATTTCACAGTGCTAGCCCATGTGTGACTTCTCGGAAGTCCCACTGTCTTCAATGGAGCTTGCTCTCAGGTAAGCGTGCATAGGATTGCAACCTGGTTTGGATCTATGGGCTTCAACAGGATCAAAACCAGGAAGAAAAAGACCTTGCTTCCTGGTTGATCACAGATATTTGGAAATGTGCAGTGGATACATCCTACACTCTGGTCTGTGGCTGAAGACCATGTTTTCTAGCTTGACCCTCAAATCTCTGGATTTCCCCAACTTACCCTCTGACAAAACATGGCACAACTTCATCCACCTGTATCTGGTTGAACCAGGAGGAACAGACCCCGTGGTGTATTGGGCCTTCCCCATCTAGGAGAATACAGAAGGGAGACTGCTGAATGTGTACAGTGGAAACATATACTTGCAAATATTAAGAATTGGCCATTGGGGGAAAAATATATATATATATTCAGTACTCAAATTTTGACTGTGAACTTTTTAATCCCCAAATTCAAATTCACATTATAAATGTGAATAATGTTCACATTTATAAACATTATAAATGTGATCTTTGAGTGCTTTAGACATTGGCATTTCTTGGTTGTATTGACACTGCAAAAATGAAATCTCATAAGCTGTCACCTGTCAAATGCTAAATGCCACTGCATGCCATTGAGCAAAATATCTCATGTTCAAGATACTATTACATGCTAATCACCAAGTACTTTCAGTTGTTATCTACTACAGCGTGTCAGATAGCATAGAACACAAAGAGAAAATGTAGGGATGTATGGATTTTGTAAAATGTTTTGTGGATTGTCAGGTGCCTTTTGTTCCATTGTCCGCTCATTGGCAGAACCAGATTTTTTTCCAAGTTTCCGAATTTGCACAAATCCACATTTGCACAAATGCACACATGTGCAAATCCCCCCATGTGCATTTTCATGCTTTAGCCTACGGGGGAAATGCGCATTTTCGGCCAGTGTTTTTTTTTTTTTTAATTATGTATTTTTCCACAACTAAATTTGCATAAAATTTCTGGAAAGTAAAAAAAGACAGACTGGAAGTCTGTGGAGTCTGTGTGACGTGGGAAAAGCTGGTCCACTGCGGAGTGCACGGGTTGGATTCATAGAAATCTGAACTCACTTGATTCTGTTGTGGATGTCTCCAACAACCCTACTTGGGTGCAGTGATTGCCAGTTGGCCCCACGGGCCTATCCTGGCTCACCCAGGCTGATAAAAGCCCTGGCTTCAGGACTGGCCCATCAGTCTGAGCAACTTGCTACTAGCAGCAGTAGATTCCCATGCTTTGGAATTCAGTCCTCGATTATGCTTGTTTGGATGATGCTCTTGCCTCTGACCCTGCAGGATCTGCTTTGCTCATGCCTGCAGCCTGGCATTTGCCTGTTTTGGAGGTGTAACACAGCTAATGCTTCTTTTGAGCATAAGTTTCGGCAGTGCCCAATAGTTGCCCCTTTTGGGGAGGAGGTCATTATATGGATAAATGTTGTATTGGAACCATCCTTAATATTTACTGCTGCACATGCTCTTTTAAATTATCTACATGCTTCCATGGTCGGCGCAAATGGATTCTCCATGCTCTTTTGACAACTAAATGACTGATATTACAAGACTGGATGGATAAACGCTCACCTCCTATAACACAACGGATCAAAGACCTTACAACTCTTTCAAGTTTTTGAACAGGGGCCATATAGACACCATGAGTGAATGGATACCTATTTGGATATTTGGTCTGCTTCTGTTGAAGTTTATTTACAGTTCTTAGAACCCTGTATTTTCAGATATGTATATATAAGTCATGTCATAAACCTGCATTGCAGCTGATATATTCCAGTCTATGTAGCCACATTTTTCTCTTTCTTTTTTTTCTTCTGTTGAGATTTTATAATAAATGTGTTTTTTAAAACCCCAAATGCTGCCTCTTTTGACTATGCTCTTATCTTTGCACCTGACAACTAAGAGCAGAGTCCTCCCAAGGCCTGACATAAGGGAGAGGGGGTGCCTGGCAAAGTTATGTCTGTGAGCCTCAAGTTGAGGAGTGACCCCGCACATGGATACAGAGGCTGAGGAACCAGTGGTGCTGATGGAGGGGGTACCAGACTTGAGCACCACTGGAGAATCAGAGACCCCGCCCTGAGCCTGAGACCCTCTAGCCCAGCCCAGAGACTGCAGCCCTCAATCCCAAATCCAGCACCTACAAGGGCCTCACAATTCATGGAGCTGGTCCACCAGTGTAGGCAGTGCGCTCGGAACGAGCTCTTGGACAGACAAAGGAGTGTTAGGCTCCAGGCCTCATGCCTACCCTTGAAGACCTTCCACTTTTCAAGAAGGCGGCAGAGTCCGAGAGTAGGGATGTGTATTGGCCCCAGGAGCGTAGCCAAGTCATTTATAGTGTTAGAGGGGCCTAGAGATCCATAATGCTTGCTTAAGTTCATTATTGGTGCAATTCCCTTGTTAGTAAGCCTCTGAGCATGTGCAGATGAGTCAAAAGGCTGATAACAGCCTTCTCAGCACATTCCTTACTAATGAGTAGAAAGCCTTACCAGGCCGTGCCTGAGAAGTGAAGCTGTGTATTTATGCTGAGCTGCGGGTGGCTGTGCTGAGAACTAAGTGCTGTTAGTTTAAGCTGGGAATGAACGCTAGGGGCGCTTGCTGCTGCTATGCTGCCTCATGGCTAACATGTATTGTATAAAACCCGTTGTACCCCCATGGCTCGTGGCTCAGAGAAGCTGTCTGAGCCAACCATTGGGTATGCCTGTGTGCTGTAAGTTACCCAATAAAGTACTCTTTGTAAGTAAACTGATGGATCTGATTTATCACTATCTTGGCACCTCTAAATTATGAGTTCAGAGCCTATGGCTGGGGCAACACAGGATGTCCATCGTGGGGAAACCCAGCCCTTTTGGGGCTCTTTGGATTTCCCCAGCTCGGTTTGCATTTGTGAGCTGAGCCATGGGCTTTTCCCCCAAATCTGGGAACTTTTCTCGGTCCCCTTACCCGTAAATAGCAGCTTGCGCAAATCATGGCCAACATGTGCAAATTACACACATTGCAGCTGCATTTTGCACAAGTTATTTATGAACCCCCTGCCCCCCAAACGGAAAACCAGCAAGCCAAAGCCTGGGGGGTAGAGCGGCTGAAAGCAACCCCCAGATGTATTTCTCTGACACCCCTATCTGAGAGGGGGGGCTCCAGACGTCAAGGCTGCAGTCTGGTCCTAGACCTTGTTGGAGAACGTTGCTCACTAGGAGGTGTCCTTGCTCCTCCGTGCCCCATGATCTCTTCCTTGGGACTAGGACAGGACACCTGTGAAGCAAATCTGAGAGCCAGGCTCCTTGGAATTCCCTGCACCGTCTCCCTGTTTTGCTCAGCAGCAACTCTGGAAAGCAGAGGTGCAGAACCTAGGGCTCGGGGGCCAAATCCAGCCCACCTGTGGTCCCAATCTGGGGTCACCCAGTTGGTCACCTTCCCTGGCCCCACTCCATTTTCCCCACCCACCAATCATTTGGTGGTTTCTTGGCTTTTGTGCAGTTCCCCCCTCCACATTCTAAAAGGTTGAAATGCTTCTCCTAATGGTTAGGTACTGGCAGCAAGGACTTTAAGCTTACATGCTGGGATTTTTGGCTCCACCCCTTTTGCCTTAGGCTCTGCCCATCAATGGAATGTGGCCCCCAGGCTGAAAGAGGTTCCCCACCCCTGCTGGAAAAGATGGTTGGCACGAGAGAGGGGCTAGTTTAAGGCCAAGGTGGTTTTGCTAAATTTGTGGCATCTTGGTCTTGGCTTTCTTAGACTGGGGCCTGGCTTAGCCCCTGCACGTACTTCCCGAGCCCATCAGCAGGGTCGTTTACCTCTGGTGCGATAGGAGACCACGGCCACCGTGAGATGGACCTCGTTGGGGTACATATCAGGGGAGGAGCTTATGGAGTAGTAGCGAGGCTGGAGCAACGGCAGCTGGGTCAAGAGGAGGGTGGACGGCATCTGCACTGACAGAAACTCTTCCAGCACTTCCACCATGGTGGGGTTCTTGGACCATTTCCACTCCTCATATTCTTGCAGACCCTGTACAAGAGAGGAGGTGCATTTGTAGGTTAAGTAGCTTCCATCCACAACTGGAGTGTTGTTGGCCCCAGGCCTGTAACCAAGTCAGTTTTAGAAGATGCTGATGCTAGGGAAAGTGGAAGGCAAAAGGAAGAGGGGCCGACCAAGGGCAAGATGGAAGGAAGATATTCTGGAGGTGACGGACTCCAGCTTGGGGGATCTGGGGGTGGCGACGGCCGACAGGAAGCTCTAGCGTGGGCTGGTCCATGAAGTCACGAAAAGTCGGAAGCGACTGAATGAATAAACAAAGGGATCCATAATGCTTTGCTTAAGTTCATTATTAGTGCAATTCCCTTGCTAGTGGGCCTCTGAGCATGTGAGATGAGTCAAAGGTCGATAGCGTGGCCTCAGCACATTCCATGCTAACGAAGGCTAGTATCTTATCAGGGCCTAGGATGTGCCTGGGAAGTGAGGCTATGTTTATGCCAAGGTGTCTGTGCCAAGAAAGCTCCGACTGTTTTCCTTCTGAACAAGCACTGTTAGTCTATGCTGGGGATGAATGCTAGCTAATTAATGCCTGCTTCTGTCATGCTGCCATGTATGGTATAAAACCCATTGTACCCCATGGCTCTGGGTTCAGATAAGCTGTCTGATCCAACCATTGGGTACGCCTGTATGCTGTAAGTAACTCAATAAAGTACTCCTTGTAAGTAAACCTGGATCCGATTTATCACTACCTTGGCACTCCTAACTTAAGAGGCCTACTGCAGGGGCAATACAAGTGTGTGCTTTCTTGGACAAGCTATGCACTTGGTGAAAACAGTGTGGGATGGCATCCATAAGAACCGTGCTGGCTCCTGGTTCTGGAGGGCCCTTGGGCAAGACACCCTCAATGGGCCCCCTCCCTCAGCGATTCAACCTGTCCCCACCAGTGTCCCCAGCTGCTGTTGCTCCCCCTCCTCCTCATTGCTACCACCTGCTTGCCAGGCAGAGAGCCAGTGCGCAAGTAGGCAGTGACATCTACTGCTCCGCCTTCTCACCACCACTGTTGACTAGGCTAGATGAGAGGCAGGCAAATGAGCAGGTTGCAAGCCTGAAAAAAAGGGAAGGGAAGTCCAGGAGGGCTCTTGGTGGTGGGCTGGGGTTGTGGGCCCTCGGCAGTTGCCCATCCATGCCAACCCTTGACGCTGGCCCTGTTTACCGCATAGAGTGTCTACCCTTGATGTTGGCCCTGCATGAGAACATAGGAAGAGCAGCGCTGGATCAGACCAAAGGCCTTTCTAGACCAGCATTCTGTATCCTACAGGGGCCAACCAGATGTTTCTTGTAGGGATGTACGAAAATCACTTACCTTTTGGGGATTATGCTGAAGGTGGGGGGGGAGGCGCTCCGTCCCTCCCCCCGGAATCCTGGACGGGGGGGGAGGCGCTCCGTTCCTCCCCCCCGGAATCCTGGCCGGCTGGCTGTGCTCCGCAGCGATTCTGTAGAGCCGCCGGCCGGCTCCGCCAGCAGCTGGACATCTGGCCACTGGCTAGCAGGGACGCAAATGGCGGCAGCCATAGCTGCCGCCGTTTGCATCCCTGCAGTCAGCCGTGATAGGCTACGTAAATGTTTATGTAGCCTATCACGACTGACTTAAAAACAAACAAACGCGCGTATGCAAATGGCGGCGCCCATGGGCGCCGCCATTTGCATTCCTTATTTTGGCACGTCTTAGTCTACGTAAACATTTATGCGTTTATGCTATTTGCGTTCCCCTTATTTTCGCCGTCTTAGTCTATGTAAATGTTTACGTAGACTAAGACGGGCCAAAATAAGGAACGCAAATGGCGGCGGCCATGGCCGCCGCCATTTGCGTACACACGGGTTTTTTTTTTTTTAAGTCAGCTGTGATAGGCTATGTAAACATTTACATAGCCTATCACTTTTTTTTTTTAAACCTAGCCGTGATAGGCTACGTAAATCTTTACGTAGCCTATCACTTTTTTTTTTTTAAACTGGAAATGGCGGTGGCGGCAGCCGGTCAGAATACCGGCCGCTGCCGCCACCGCCGCCGCCAAGCTGCCGCCAGAGCCGCCGCCGGAGCCGCCGCCGCCAGGAAGATCTGCCCAAGGTAAGTCTCGTCCCGGGGGGCGCGCGGGGGTGGCAGGCCGTTCCGCCACTGATTTCGGGGGGCCGAATGCACTGGCATTTGGCCTCCCTGAGATCCGTGGCGGAACTTTCGTACATCCTTAGTTTCTTGGGAATTCGACGTAAGGGCAATAGCTCTTTCTTGTCGTTGCCGCACAGCAACTGGTTTACAGAGGCTTACTGCCTCCGATACTGGAGATAATATATAGCCATGATTACTAGTAGCCATTGATAGCCTTATCTTCTATGAATTTGTCCAATCCCATTTTGAAGCCATCCAACAAAGCCATCACCACATCTTGTGTTAGCAAATTCCATAGTTTAACTCTGCATTGTGTGACAACGTCCTTGCTCTTATCAGTCCTGCATCTCCCGCTATTCAACTTCGTGGGATGACCCCAGGTTCTAGTATTATGAAAATGGGAGGAAAATGTCTCCCTTTCCACAGTGCAACTGTGTGATCTGCGAATTCATAACCATTTCATAATAACAAATACCTAGTAAAATAACGCTGTTAACAGCAGAAAAAAAAAAGCAAAACACCCCTCTGGTCTAGATGGTAACAAAAAAAGTAGAGTCAGGCCATTTAAAACATTGCAAAGAGCATTGGGACCAGTCCACAGTTCTAGATGTTAGAAACAGGGTGAAACATCGACTGGGTGAAACATCAAAAACAACACAGGGCGAAACATCGAAACAGGGTGAAACATTGAAAACAACACAGTAACCTGTGATGACTGGGTTCGCACAACACACTAACCCACTGTTCAACAACCCACACTCAACCACTGAGTGTGGGTTGTTGTTGAACCGTGGTGTGTTTGTTGAACCGTGGGTTAGTGTGTTGTCTGAACTGAGGACATTTTCCACAGGGTGGTGTGTTAACAATGCAGTGTGGCTTGTTTTTCTTGAACAAGCCACCCTGAGAACCCATGGTTTGTTGTTGGGTTGTTCAGGGTGATTAACAAGCCACACTGCATGGTTAACAAGTCATCCTGTGGAAAATGTCCTGGGTTCAGAAAACACGCCAACCCACGGTACGACAAACAACCCACATTCAACCACTGAGTGTGGGTTAGCGTGTTGAGTGAGCAGCAACACTCTCTCCTCTGGTGGCTAGGGCCTATCACCCCATCTAGTTCCGCGTGTCTTTTGGTGTATTATAACAAACGGCGAAGCGAATAAGGCACACTCACCTACTCTGCACACCTGGAATTTTGTGGTAGCGGGTAAAGGGCTTTGAACAGTTTTGCAACTGGTTCTGGAAAGAAAAACCCCAGTGCCGCAGTCTCTGAGTCCCACACAGATGACCAAACTATTTGGGGGAGGCAGATAACTTTGCCACATCCTGTAGAAAGCGTGACAGAATGGTTGCCTGCAGCTACCTTGTAAATGACAGTATGGCATAGGAGGAAGGAGACAAGTCAGTCACCATCCTGTCACATGGTGTCACATGCTCCCACCCGCTCCCGTCTCTGTTTACCTTGCTAAGAACTTGGAGGCGCTTCTTCTCCTTGTCACTGGTGGCCAGTAAGGCAAACTGCTGCAACAAGATTGGAGTGGGAGGAGTGGTGACATCCAGATAATATTTGAATGCCTGGAAGATGGTACAGGGTGGAATTCGATTTTCATCTGTCCAGTTGCTGATGACACCTGCCGGGACAGAACCAGGCAACGTCACATCAGGATGAATAGTAGGCAAGGTGGTTTCTTTTGAACAGAGCGACCATCTTAGGTAGCAAATTATGGGGGCACCAAAATGACCCCCCGAAGGTGGTGGCAGCACTCTGGCTCCTCCCCTTTGTGGGCCACCTGCCCAGAGAGCCCACATGCCCTCCCACTCTCTCACTCCGAGGGCTCTCCCTGAACGAGAGATTGATCGGGCGGGCTCTCTGGAGAGCCCAAATGCCCTACTTTGAGGGATCTTTCCTTAAAGCAAGGCATTCTGGGTGAGGGGGCTATGAAGATTGCCTGTGCTGCAGCAGTACAGGCAATCTCCAGGGCCACCTCACCCAGAATGCCTTGCTTTAAGGAAGGACCCCTCGAAGTGCGGCACAGAGGGGGAGGCCAGTGGCGGGGAGAGTAAGGAAGAGGAGGAGGAGGATGGTGGCTGGAGAAGAAGAGGAGGTCAGAGTGAGGGTGCAAGGGCGTGTGGCAGTGGTGGCTGGGGTGGAGGGGGGAGACAAGTATGAGCAGAGGTAAGGGCATGTCCATTTGGGGTGCCAAAATACCACCTTGCCTAGGGTGCTAGAAAACTTAGAGATGGGTCTGGTAGTAGGAATGAGCTGGTAGGCCTGGAGGCATTTAAGCAGAGGCTGGACGGCCATCTGTCAGGGATACTGTAGTTGCATTCTGCACTGCAGATCCTGCACTGAGAGGGAGTTGGACTAAGTGACGTCCAAGGTCCCTTCCACCTCTAAAACTCTGTGATTCCACAGCAGGGGTGCACAAACTTTTTGGCTCCAAGGGCTGCATTGGCCAGTGCACAAACACCGAAGCCTTGCTTGTGCTAGCAAGAGAAATCCTAGGCTTTTGACAGTGCATGCAAGGGAAACCGTTCCTTCTCTCTGATTTCTGATGAGAGAGACTGGAGATAAGGGAAGGGATTCCCTTGCTTGCCCTAGCTATGGAAAACCTGGGGTTACTTATTAAGTAACAGGGGAGCACATTCTTCTTTTTTTAAGAAAAACCTCAACAACAAATGAAAACGAAAGGAATGATCCCTGTCCACTTCATCTGTTTTAAATAATGAAAACAAACGCAGTATTGAACAGAAAACCCATCTGTTTGGTTTCTCCATTCATTTTCAATTGATTTTCATGGCAGGCATGACTTTGCAGTGCATGCACTGCCTGTGTATAGTTCGTGGAAAGACCACAGGAGAAGAAAAAGAAAGCAGTGAAATTGACAGACTGGAAAGTGCTACATCTGTGAATTTCATGCTGCTTGGTTGAAAACACGGAGGTTGCAGGCAGCAAAAGACTGAGTGGGTTTCCCATTAAAAGCAATGGGTAACTTATCGAATGGGTGCCTTTTCGAATTCCCTTTCAAGTGGGGACATTTTGTCCTATCAATCTCAGTTTGGCAGGCCTGATGCTCCAGGGGTATGTGTACGTGTGTGTGTGGGGGGGGGGAGGGGGGGTAATAGCATGCCTGCAAATTTCATACGATTTGGATGGAAAACACCAAAGTTCCAGGCAGCAGAAAACTGGCTGGGTTTCCCTCGAAATCAATGGAAAAATTAGAAAAGAGCGAAGGAATAACAAATGGGGGGAAAAAATGAGACAAATGTAATTTATGCCAACGGCAAACAAAGCTGGTGAAACTTTAAAAAAATGGCAACGAATGGAAAAATGAAATGACAATGCTTCCCCTTGCACACACCTACATAAATACAATTAAAATGACAAGGCATCTAGTGATGGCTCTTACACAGGTAAACCAAACCTGACCGACAGGTGAAATTAAAAATGGCCACTCTGCTTACCTAAAGCTGTGCTTCGCTCTTCCAACAGTTCCACTTTCACCAGCTGGTTGGTGGGTGGTGCATCTTCCAGCCGTTCAATCAAGGCATTGACCAGGTCTTCGTGGTTGCCCGGGAACACGCCCAAGTGATCCCCAGGTTGGTAATGCAATTCCTGGTGCCCGTTAGTGTGAAGCCGCAGGAAGATTGTAGAGCGGCTGAAGTGAGGGGAAGGTTTAGAACATGCCATTCTTTCCACACATTTCCAGCTACTGAAACACCGTACGTTAGCAGTTCCAGCAGTTATCACATTATAATATTTGGCAAAGTATGTTTCTCTGTGGTTGGCAATTTTCTTGGCGCCTGCCAGGTTCCCTGCCCATTCTGATTTTTGTTTTAATTTTAATTTTAAAAAAAAATAACTGGGAGTCTGACATGCTGCAAAGCGAAGGGGCTGCCCTCCAGCACCATCTTTATTTGGTTTCCAAAGAGTGGTTTTGCGTTTTGGAGCTCAGATCCTGCGTCTGCTTTGTACTTAGGTTCTTGGACAAGTGACTTTTCTTTTGGTTTCACCAGTTTAGTTTCTGGGAAATGACTGTTTATGACTTTTCTTGCCCACTATGTCAGCTTTTTCATAAATGGGCAAGCCCTACCCCCCCATGGCAGCCATTTCGTGCCAGTGCCCACAAGACTCTTTGAATTCCAAACGTGCCTACCAACCCCAAAAGCCTGGAGATCCCAGATATCATACGGATAGCATGGTGTATGTATTTATGGGTGTCTCAGAACTGTATCAGATGGGCCATGTGTAAAGAAAACACCCAAACATCATCAAACTCACATTCCAGTACTATTCCCACTGTTGGAAACAGGATACTGGGCTGGATGGAGGCTGGGTCTAATTCAGCAGGGCTGAATAACAGCTTTTTAGAGCTGTTAAAGTGGCCAGTTTTGTAAGACAAGTCCCCACTGGGTGCATGATGGCCTGTCTGCACTTCCTACCTGGATTTGGGGCTTTGTAGATTCTGACGTGCTAGAAGTCGGGCTGCAGAGACTCGCTTTTTGTGGATGCTGTACAGTCCTGAGGATGAAAGAGAGACGTAAGAAATGGAGGCACAGCATGCTACAGGCAGGCTGTATCCAAAGTGATGGAGGAAGAGGAAAGAGCTGGACATTTGAGCCCTCCATCTGGAAGCACCCTACTTGTATATTTGTAAATATATGAGATATTATAAAAGCAGAACAGCCACTGTTCCCTCGAGATTGTCTCACTGGTCCAGGCAATGGGGAGCAATACCTTGCGTCAGTTCGGGGGCTTCAGCCACGTAAGTCAGGCGGAATTTGCTCCTCTTCCAGCTCCGGTCGTTGCTGATGAGGGAGTTGTTGGCTTTCTCGATGTTCACGTCATCGCCAACACAGAACACATCACATGCTGCCTGCAGGACACACCAGGCACTCAAGACAAAGCAAAAAATAAAGATGTCCTGGCAATATTCCTCCCCTCCCCACTCCCAGATGGTGTGCAGATGTGAGATTCAGAACAGTGGGACGCACAACACAAGTGTCACAGATAGGGTTGGAGCAGGTACAGCGGGTGGACGAATGAGTCCATTTTCAGTCGGTGTCCCATTTGCATGCGTTCACCCCTAAGTTAGCATAATTAACTTAGATTCCTGCATTGACCAGGGTGTTGGACTTGATGGTCTTATAGGCCCCTTCCAACTCTACTATTCTATGATTCTATGATCATTCTTTTTCTTTACTCATCTGAGTTTTTTTTTTAATTAAGTGGAATGGTTTGTGGTAGGGAAAACAAGTCCTAGGAAAGGTTGAAGGAAGACTTGTGGAGAAGACTTGGGGGGAAGGCATGGTAGTGGCACATTCATTCATCCTCCCCCTTAAAATCAACACACTCCAGGAAACAAGGCTTTGGGCTACACGACTTGATTGGTTAATGACTCACTTCTTTACAAATGCAGATTCTAGGAAACTCTCAGACTGCAATGAAACAGCTAATCCACACAGTTACGAATATCAACAGAGGAGACGAAGTGGAAGTTAGAGAAGTTGCCAGCAGTCTGACCATGAACCTTTTAGCCAAACTGGCTTGGCAGGGGTGCCCCTCCCTTAGGGTGGCTCCCTCCTACATTGGCTACCACGAGTGGCCAACTTGGCAGAGCATCTGAGCCCTGCCCCTAAGTTCTCCTGCTACGCTCTGTGATGGACCCTAGTGTCAGGCTGGACACTGAGCCCATAGAATCCCAGAGTAGTTCTGATTCTGAGGAAGAGCAGTCGCTCCTGGGAGAGGAGTGCGCTCATCCTTCCCAGGGCGAGCAGCTGGCAGAGATTCCTCCCACTGGCATTCCTGACATAGATAGCGGTCCCGGGAGTGAGCGAGCACGGGAAGCAGACTTGCTGGATGTGTGACACCGACGCAGGGAGCGGCGCCAAATGGAGGGCGTGGAAAGGAGGCATAGTGCCTGGTTGGCGTGCAAACAACGGCTGCACCCAGAGGATCCAAGGGAAAAGGGGAGGGACTCTCCCTAGCCCATAAGTTCAGGGTGTGCCAGTGATTCTCCTTCAAACGGGGACCAACTGTTCCCACTTAGGGCATAGGTACTCTGCTGCTCATAGCTAGTTGCTAACAGTAGAATTGTTAAGTTGTAAAAGAGGAATAAAGCTTTGAAAAGAATCCCTTTGTCTGTGTCTGGACTTGGCTACTGGATTAGACTGAAAGAGGCCGCCAAGGAGCCCTTGACACCTAGAGTCCCTCAAGTCACACCCTTTGCCCTCCTCCTCTGAAACCTGGGTTCTCATGGTGGAGGAATGGGGGATCCATTCAGCTGGGCCATCTGTGTGTCAAGATCTTGGGAAGAAAGTCTCGCCATATCTGGGCTCACTAGGGAGGGTGCCTCCTGGCTGGTCCCATTCTGATTCCGACTCTGAGCTGCCAGACATCCCCAAACACTCAGATTAATTCCTGTCAGATAGCCCTCTTCAAATACCTGAAGAGCTGTCTTCTAGAAGAGGGCAAAGACTTGGGGTTGTATCCAATGTCACTCCTACTTACTCATTGAAATGAATGGGGTTTAAGTTACACCAACAGTGGATACAGCCCATTGGACACAACCCTTGTTCTTTGCTGCTGTCCCAGAGGGCAGGCCTAGATTTCATGGGCTTAAGGCACAGGGGGGAGATTTCGGTTGAACATTAGAATTGTCTTGGCAGTTTGAGAATGGAACTAATTACCTAGAGCAGGGATGGCACAACTTGTGGCTCCACAGATCTTTTGGCCTACAACTCCCATGAGCATAGCCGTTGGTGAGGAATCATGGGAGTTGTAGGCCAAAACATTTGGTGGGCCAGAAGTTGCCCCATCCTTGACCTAGAGCAGAGCTGGGGAGCATCTTTCTGCCCAAGGGCCAAATTCAATTTCAGATAAGCTCTTGGAGGCCACATTCCAGTGGTGGGTGGGGCCAAAGGTGAAAGGGGCAGGGCCAAAACCACAAAAAGTGCCAGCATGTTGTATCTTAAATATCTTACTACCAGGAATGGAGCTTCAGGAGAGGCATTTCAACCTTTTAGAATGGGGGAAAAATTGCACAAAAGCCGGGAAACCACCACATGACTGGTGGTCAGGAGAAAGGGGGCGTGGCCAGGGGAAGTGGGTATGGCTATCTGAGGAACTCAAAGGGCCAGATTAGAACCCCCGGAGGGCTGGAGCTGCCCCCGGGGCTGAGGTTCCCCTGACCTAGGCCCGATTGGAGTCCACCAGGAGAAGAGGCTTCAGTGTGGTGGCCCCCTTTCTTTGGAATTCCCCACCCCTGGAGGTCAGGCAGGCACCAACACTGTGCTGTTTCCGGCACCTCCTGAAAACAGCACTGTTCCAGGAGGCATTCCTTAATTGAACAGTCAGGGGTTTTTTTTTTTTAGTATTCTTTTAAAAATAGCATAATTTTAATCTGGTGTTTTAATCTTTTTTATTCTTTCACTGTTTTTCCCTTGTGTTCACTGCTCCAAAATCTGTTCTAGATATGGTAAAAAAAGGTGTCCCCAACCAGTCGTGTCCGACTCTAGGGTGCGGTGCTCATCCCCGTTTCTAAGCCGAAGAGCCAGCGCTGTCCGAAGACGCTTCCGTGGCCATGTGGCCGGCATGACTGGACACCGAGGTGTACGGAACGCTGTCACCTTTCCCGCCGAGGCGGTACCTATTTATCTACTTGCAATTTCTTGCTTTCGAACTGCTAGGTTGGCAGGAGCTGGGACTGAAGACGGGAGCTCACTCCATCATGCGGCACTCGGGTCTCGAACTGCTGACCTGCCGACCTTCCAGTCTCCAGTTCAGCGTCTTAACCACTAAGCCACCGTGGCCCTTTCTAGATATGGACCAGTATATAAATATTGTAAGTAAGTAAATAAGTAAGTAAATAGAGGGATGGAAGGCCTCTGCTGGAGGCCTTCAAGCAAAGTCACTCTACTGTGGGAGTTTCATGCACCAGCAGGGGCTTGGACTAAGTGACCTACATGGCCCCCCTCCACCTCCATGATGCTATCATTTAAGTATTCATCTCTGCATACTTTGAAACTCATTTTTCTCTCAAAATATGCATTTCTGAACGTATTTTCTCTCAACACACACACACGTAATTTAGACTTGCCCTCAGGGATGGCCATCATGGGGAAATCCCGCCCTTTTTGGGCTCACCAGATTTCCCCACAGCCACCGCTTCAGCTTGCATCTGCGAGGTGAGCAGGGGCTTTTCCCCGAAATCTGGGAACTTTCACATCTTTTTTCCCCTTCTTGTCATACTTGTCATTTACGCAAACTGCAGGTGCAATTTAGGTACTTTATGCACATTTTGGCCGTGCTTTGCATAACCTGTGCAAATTGCGGCCGTAAATATGCTTAACGTGTGCAAATTACGCCCGTGTACACGATCTCCTTTCCCATGCTTTCTTAGTGAGAACCAGGCCTTACAATTCCCTGGCTTTACAAAGTTTCAACATGAGCACCTCTCCCCGCAGGAATCATCAACCCCAAGAGAGACTGCAGCCCGCAGCCCGCCCAAAGAGAGACAGTGCTTTGCTTTACGAAGTGCGTGGGTCTGATGCCTTGGGGATTCTATACACGCACACCATCCTGAAGGCAGCTGGAACTCACAGCACCAACCCTACAACTTTCCCCAAGTGTCCCAATCAGTGGTGTTGCAGCAAATGTTGACGTGCAGGCACTCATCGTGACATCGTGACAGTCCCCATAGCCAAGCCCCCAAGGAGGGTCCAAAAATTCAGACAGCTGTGTCGATCCGTATCAACAAGCCACTTCTAAACAGTTTTTATCTCTACCAGGAGCAGATCTTCTGCAAAGCTAATGGGTCTTAAATGCCCATTCAAGACCAGGCCACTCCAGCAGACTTTCCATTACAACAGGGAACAATATATCATCCCTGGGAATGATATATTTCCCATTGTCCCCCAGTTACTGTGTGCAGCTCAGCTCAGGAGGAACAGGGAATCCTGACTTGTGGGGTAGGGGTGGCAGATGAAGTCAGTGTCCCTGTTAATAAAAAAGTGCTGCGCCGCATCCCTGCGAGCCCTGTCTCCACTACACCACTAGTCCCAGGGCTTAGATCCAGGCTGTACCAGCCCTTTTAGCACCCTCCAATGCCCACATTAGATGCTTTCATACCTTCGGGAACCCCCTGGCTGAAGCAACTGCTTCACAGTGGTTCACATTAAGGCCAAGATTCCCTCCCCACTTCTCTCCCAAGAGGAAAAAATGGAAGCAGGCTACCTTGAAGACTTTCTTGGCCCATGTCCGGAAGGATTCCTCTTGACCACACAGCTCATCCCCCTCGCCCATCCTCAGGATGCGCTCCCCTCCCAGCTCTTCCAAGAGTGTGTCCACAGCGCGGGCAAAGGCACAGAAGTGGGGGTACGCCCGTGAGCCCAGGCCAAAGACGGAGAACCTGCAAGCAAGCAGGCAGACACAGAGGTGGCCACAAGTGGCTAGTGGCTAATGAGCAGAGCTGACAGAGGGTCCATTCTGTCATCCCAGCAGGAGGCGGCAAGCAGGAAGAGAGATGTGGGCCTCTCCTGTCCTGAGCCAGGATGAGATGAGATGCTGGACTCCGCTCCAAGGCAGTCCAGGCCCAGAGGACGGCAGGTTTGTCGCTTGAGTTCCACACATCCTCCATTGCACCCTGTATCACCTCTGCCCAGCCTTGGTCTCCCCTCCTCACCTGACATTAGCCAGAGGACCGGTACTCTCAAAGTTGTCCCTGGCTTCAGGTCCATCAGTCGAGGATTTCCGAGCATCTGAATACGAGGAGACGCTGTTGAAGCGCACTTTGTAGCTCCTGAAAAGCAGAATTGAGGCACAGCTAGAACCTCCATGGTTCTAGCTAGATCCTCCATGGTTCTAGCTAGAACCTCCATGGTTCTAGCTAGAACCTCCATGGGAGAACGGGAGATGACTCCATGTGTGTATCTGCTCAGGTCTTTTAAGAGCCAGAAGGAGATGTGAATGAGATGCAGGATTGGACTTTCCAACTCTAACTGAATTTTTACAAACCACATTTGTGAGAAGTTCTGGGTTGTATCGAATGTTAGTCCTACTTAGAGTAGACTCACTGAAATGAATGGGGCCTATGTTAGTTGTGCCTAACTTACGTCCCATTTGTCTCAGTAGGTCTACTCTAAGTAGGACTAACGTGGGATACAACCCTCTGAGCTTGGTTAGAGTGGTGGCAGTGGAAATATGGGAGTTTGATGTCTGTTTCCCCTGCACCATTTCTTGACCTAAATTGATTTAGGTTGCAATCCTATCTCCACTTACCTTGACATAAGCATCATTGAACTCAGTGGGACAGGCTTCCAAGTAGAAACGCACAGGATTGCTCTGTTATTTATTTAAAACATTTCTATCTCACCTTTTGTCTGGAAGGCCCCTAAAGCCTCATCATGATAATTAAGATACAAACTTATCACAGACAGCATATTAAATAACGGTTTTTTTTTAAGTGCACAGATCTCAGCAGAGTCAAATAAAACTACTCAAATAGCAAGAGAGCAAAACAATCAGATCAGATCTGGAACCATAGCAACTATGTGACTGAGCTACAAGTCAGGAAGTCTCTAGTTCAAATCTCAAGTCACTCTCTCTCAGCCTCAGCCTCCCAATCTGCAGTATGGGTGAGATTGACTTTACAGGGTTGTAGTAAGTATTACAATAGATAATCCTTGAAGATTCGAATTATTATTAACAACAACAACAACAATAATAATTTTCACAATCCATTTAAGATCTGGCAAGGACCAATAAAGCATCCCTAGAGAATGTTTCCACAACCTAGGTGCCACCACTAAAAAGACCCTGTCCCACAGGGGCTGATCCCACCACTAGATATAGTGAGGAGGCTGCCTGAAGGTGCTAATTTGGGTGTCATGAAAGGGCAGCAAATTGTTACTTTTAAATGTTGTTGTTGTTGTTGTTGTTATTATTATTTTATTTATACTTCTAGGGAGAGAAATTTGTGGGCTTAAAAACACCTCTACTCACAGTGTCTCTGCACTGATCACAGTTGGAGCCCCCATTCTCATTCCTGGGGCTGTTTTAAACCTTTTTCTTTTTTAAAGTCACACATCTTCTGCAACACATCACATATCTGTTTTGAATGCAAGGAACAAGCTCAAGACACCAGTCAAAAAGACCAAGGGAAATATGGTGAAAGCTTGACATCTAGTGGTTGCTTCATGCAATTGCTAAGCTTGAAAAAATGAGGGGCTTTTGCTAAGCTTGAAAAACCCACGAGGGGCAAATTGCAAGATGTGTTAAATACATACCCTGCAGCTGACTGTCCCTCTCTTTTACTTTTACTCACAAGTGAATGCATGGGCCCCGATCTGAATTGGGACCACTGGGCATGAGTAGGGGAAGTTTAAATCTTCCCCCTGCCCGTTGCTTGTTTTCCAAAATCCCCCAACACTTTCATGCAGGGGCTTAAAAAAAGAAGGGAAAAAAACATAAGGGACTTGATTATATATCTTATGCAACCCTATGTAGGGTAACTTTGGCACTACAAAACTGAATGTGGATGTTTAAAAAGTATAACAAGCTCTTGCACCCTTAAAGTACTGTTAAAAGTTTTGTTTAAAGGAAAAATAACAAAAAGCAGGGGAAAGCCTCAGTTGGTTCCAGTGAAGGCTTCTCTCTGTCTCTCTTTTAGCCCCCACCTGTTGGGGAGGGGGGATTTTGGAAAATAAATGGCTGGTAGGATGGAACTTATTCATTGTCTTGAGATCTTTGGATGAAGGCCAGGATAAACACGATGATGACGATAAGAACAATAATAAGGCAAGCCACCAACAGTTTTAGGAATTTAGAACAGCTATTCCTGTCATCTGAAAGAGAAACAGCTGGTTTCAACATGACAGCTAGAACAGGAAGGTACCGTCCATGTTCAGGGGCTCAGTATGCTTTTGCACATCACAGGGGTGCAGAACCTCAGGGTGGGGGCCCAATCCAGCCCCCTGGAACCAGAGACATCCTGCAGCAATGCCTGTTGCTTATGGCATCCCGTGGGAGTCGGCTCTCCCCTGGAACAAGCTGGGATTTATTACTGAGCCATTGCAGGCTGGTATGTGCAGCGGAAGCAAGAATATGTGGAAGTAGACACTCCAGAGCCTGTACTAGAGAATTGTGCTTGGTCCCATCACTTACCTGCTCTCTTCCAGGTTGGAGTTGGGATTCCTCATTTCCATCAGAGCACAGCCAAATTTCTGGGTAGCAAGGAAAAAGAAAAGAGGCAGAAGGAAAGGGACATTAAACACCATTAAGTCTGAAAAACATCCATGAAAAATGGATCTAGGTTGTGGGAGTGGGGGAGATGCCTTCCCCTCTGAAGGATCAGCCCATACGACCCAACTCCAATTGGGGTCTTTGTCTCATTTCTCTTCCCCATCCCAGGTTCCAGGTTTGAAGGGGTGCTCTGGTGGGCTTCCTCCTCTGCCAGTGGGCAGTGCTGCAGGCAGTGCTGGGTAGCTGGGTCTAGCCATTCTTTTAACTTCCCACAATGCTCCAGGGTGATGCTAGGCCCAGGAGCATTGTGGGAAATTCAAAGGCTGGCTCGCTCAACCCAGCTGCCTGGAGCTGCTCAGAGTGCTGGGATGGAAAAGGAAAATAAGGGGGACCACGGCAGGCATTATCCGTGGGCTGTGGCAACTGCCCAAGGATGCTGGCGCTGGCCTTGCTCCCTGCCCCACACTTCCCCCACCCCACCCCACCCCACCCCACCCCAGGCCAGACCAGCCTCCTAACAAGCTGGCCATTTCCCTGGTAGGGAAAGGACAGGAGAGGAGAGCCTCTGCAGGTCAGGATACCGTAGACCAGGGGTGGGGAACCCCATTCAGTCCACAGGCTGGAGTCCATTTCTGAGAAGCTCTCGGGGGCCACATTCTAGCAGTGGGTGGGGCCAAAAGCCAAAGGGGCGGGGCCAAAACACCAGCTTAAGCTTAGAGCTCTGCATGCCCATAACTAAGCCATGGGAGTGGCCTTCCAGCCTTTTAGAACGGGGGGAAACCCCTGCTGGAAGTCCACCTAATGATCAGGGGAAAGGGGGTGTGGCCAGGAAAAGGAGGCATGGTGATCTGGGGAACCCTGGAGGGCTGGATTTGGCCTGCAGGCTGGATTTGGCCCACGGGCCTGAGGTTCCCCACCCCTGCTGTAAGCCATACTGAGCTGGATGGACCAACTGTTTCACTCGGTGTAAGGCAGGTTCCTCTGCTGCTGAAGAAGGGCAGCGCCCACCCCAGACTGGATCGGACTGCGACATGTACAGTACTGGAGAGCATTAGGAAGAGCGACCCTTCCTACCTCCCCATTCTCAGGCGGGTCTCCGTTGCCAAAGGTGCTCGTGACCACCAGTACGAGGGTTTCGTGTTCCAGGTGGACCGTGTCATACTCATCCATTGACATCACCTGGCGGGGGGTGGGGAGAAGAGGCTGCTAAGGGCTCCCCGTGATCATTCAGAATGGCATACACAAACGTTACACACGCTCCCGCATGCATGGATACGTGTGCGCACGTGCCTGAGAGTCACAGAGCTGGCGTCCAGCTTCCGACCACCAGCATTGCTAGGCATTTGAAAGATTCAGGCTCCAGGCTCATAGGGCATGAACCTGCATAAAATGTACATATGCTGATTTCTATCTCTATATGCACATTTAGACAAGATCTATTTAAATTTTACAGAAATTTAAATTTATTTTATTTAAAATACACTGCTAGGATTGATTTACATTTCACAGAAGGCAAAGACAGCCGATTAATTTCCCATCGAAATTGTGCCAAATGAAATAAATTCTTTAGAGAGCAATCCTATGGCTGCTAGACAATGTCTGGGGGGGTCCAGAGGATAGTTTAGATTCCTGGATCCGAGGTCAGAGACAATGCTCTCATCTCAGACCCAGGAGTCCGAGTTCCCTGCCCCCTCTCCTTCACAGGCAGTGCGCTGGCCGCCTCTCCAAGGTTGCAAAAGTTGGTGAGTTCTGGCTCCCTCATGCAGCCCATGCTGTTTCCCTGACCAGAAGAGCCAGGATCCTACCTTGGCATCAAAGGCATGCTTGAAGATTTCACACAAGGTTTTTGCATAGACCTGGGACTTTCCTGTTTCTGTGGCATACAGAATGGTGGCTTTGACCCTCTTCGCCATTGCCTGCCCCATCAACTTGGCAGAGAATTTCACAGCTCTAAGAGGGAGGGAAAATTGTTTTATTTAATCAATCAGTCAATTAATTAATTTATGCTCTGCCTTTCCATCCCTGCCCCCAAAATACAGAATGGTGGCTTTGACCCTCTTCACCATTGCCTGCCCCATCAACTTGGCAGAGAACTTCACGGATCTAAGAGGGAGGGACAAATGTTTTATTTAATCAAAACATCAATCAATCAATTAATCAATCAATTTATGCCCTGCCTTTCCACCCCCAAAAATGGCACTCAAGGCAGCTAACAATAAGAACCAAAAAGCTTAAAATAGAAATCTATTTAAAACAATCATAAAAACAAATACATTAAAAACATAATTAAAAGAAACCATAATAAAATAATTAAAAACAGCACCCAACCCAATAGTACCCATTTTAGCAACAGACCAATGTACAAGCCAAAGGCCTGCTTGTATGGGAGAATGAAATCTTTCAGGTAGCCTGGTCTCGAGAAAGATGATTCCTTGACGTGGGGGACTTTCCTGCTCCTAACTGCCTCTCACTCTCCAGGTTTGCTGTCAAGATTTTTATTTCCACATACTCAGTCTAGAGTTTTCATTTGCCAATTTATAATATAGGTGTGCACGTGTGCGTATTAACTTGTAGCAGGAACAGAACAAACGCCTTACCAAAACCCTGCAACATCTTTGAGTAAGGGCAGATTCACCGGCGAAGCTTCTCAGGTGTGCATGCCTAAGTTTTTGTTTTTTAAGTGTACCCCTAAAAAGGTAACGTGCAAAAAAGACAACCACATTTCCAGACACACACATCTTACGGGTACATGAACTGAATGGCAAGAGCCCCTGGCCAACTCTATGCTTGGTGTCAAATCTTATGTTTTCTGCCACTTTATGTACGGGAAAGCTCCAGAAAGGTGTAGACTGGGGCTGACCTACAGTTTTCAGCCCAGAGATATATTTTTTGTTGTTGCAACATTCATGGGAGGAGAGTGCAGTAAACGTGGAACATAAAAGAATGGGAGGAAAAAACGGCACAAGAGCCAGGAAACCTCCAAATGATTGGCAGCTGGGAGACAGGGGGTGGGGCCAGGGGAAATGGGGGGTGGCCATTTGGGTCACCCCAGCGGGCTGGATTGAGACCCCAGGCCTGGCATTCTGCACCCCTGATCTAGAGGGCACCAGGTTGCCCATCTCCGGAGTAGATAGCATTGGCTAGACAGAGCCAGGATCGGATTTGCGTGTACGGCAGCATCAAGGGTAGGCGTGGTCGGACACCTGCTGAGGGCCCCCACACCCCAGGAGGGGCCACTGCCAAGAGGCCCCTGGAGTTGCTCCCCCTCTTCATCATTGCAACCTCCTTGTTCACCGGCCTCTCACTCTGGCCTGGACAACAGTGGTCATGAGAAGGAGGAGCTCTGCCTGGCAAGCAAGCGAGTGGTAGCAATGATGAGAAAGAGTATAAGGAGCTGGTGACCATGGCAGTGAGAAGGGAGACTCGCTAAGCAAGGGGGCCCATTGTGGGTGTCTTGCCCAAGGGCCCTCCAAAACCTGGAGCTGGCATCACAAGGCAGCTCAGGTAGTCATGCAAACATGACTACTTTCCCCTGATTTTTTTTATTATTACTATTACTACTACTATTATTATTATTATTATTATATTTATATCCCGCCTTTTTCCCAATACTGGGACTCAAGGCGGCCTTACAACGTTAAAACTGCTACAATTAAAACCTATAAATAGAAATATAAATACAACTGTATAAAAGTTAAAAATATAATTAAATCATCAATATTAAAATTGTAAAGACATTAAAACATTAAAAGACAACCAGAAAAACAAAAAATGGTATCCATACGTCACATTTTCCCAGGTCCAGACTAGTTATCCCCAAAGGCCTGCTGAAACAAAAAAGTTTTTGCATGCCTGTGAAAACATATCAAAGAGGGTGCCACTCTCACCTCCCTGGGAAGGGAGTTCCAGAGCCTTGGGGCAGCCACCGAGAAGGCCCTCTCCTGCGTTCCCACCAGGTGTGCCTGTGATGATGGCGGGATGGCGAGAAGGGCTTCCCCTGAAGGTCTCAGGGCACGAGTAGGCTCATAGGGGAGAATACGGTCTTTCAGATAACCTGGACCCGAGCCATATAGGGCTTTATAGGACATAACCAGCACTTTGAATTGTGCCCGGAAACAGACTGGGAGCCAGTGAAGCTGTTTTAACAGGGAGCTATATGCCCCCTGTAACCAGCCCCAGTCAGCAGTCTGGCCGCAGCTCTTTGAACCAGCTGAAGTTTCCGAACACTCTTCTGAGGCAGCCCCACGCAGAGCGCATTACAGTAATCCAAACGGGATGTAACTAAGGCATGTGTCACTATGGCTCAAGTCAGACATCCCGATGGCTCCCTCCTGATTTAGGGAGCCATTGGTGCTTAAATTCTGTACATAAGAAAAATAACGTTAATTGAACATAAAGGAGAACCACAACAGCTCATCAAGGAGAAAAGTAGATGCAGACAGCTAAAAAAGAAAAGAAAAAGTGTACGCAGACTATCTTAGGTACAGCTTAAAATCTAGAGAATAGAGCAGAAGGGTAAAAAAAGGTAATTCCACGGAAAGGATAATCACCGTAGCATCTCTTAAAGCTTTTACAGTGATTGAGAAATGCTGTTAAACCCACTGGAAAGACATTGGTAAATGTAACTCAACTGGGTCAATGGATGGCTTCGATAATCTTCAATAAATGAAAATGGTTGTATTTTATTTTTTCCAGTCTGGGAGGTTATTCCATTTGACTATATTTGGTGAATTGGTCTGATTACCATTCAGGGCTGGCTCAAGTTGTATTTTGCTGTCCTGCATGAATTCATTTCACAGCTCTCCTGCCCCTTTCTTGTTTTGAATTCATGTGCATTTGTGTTTCTTCCTCAAACAATTTTCCTGGCTGCCCATTTTTTTTCCTGTTCCATACAATGGAATAAAGGGAAAGGACACTTCTAATGTATGGAATTGAATTCTATACTTTCAATTTGGATGGAATGAAGAAAGAAAAGGGAGGGGTGCAATTAGGGAAATACAAGTGTAATCTGAAACAAAGGGTAAAATCCAACATAAGTCCTACTTAAAGTAGACCCACTGAAATGATTTAATTTCAGTGGGTCTACTCTATTCATTTCAATGGAACTACTTTAAGTAGGCCTTATGTTGGATTTTACCCCCAAAGTTGCAGTGTATCCTCACTTTCTAACAGGAGTGTTCCTGTTCGTGGTTCCAACTAGCCAGCCACAGCCTTTTCCAATATACTCCATTCTGTTTCTTTCCCACACCCCGGCCACCAATTCTCCATTTTTCTTTCACACTTAGAACTCAGTGACTACTGAACATGTTCACATCTCATTTTGTTTGGTAGGTTTTGTCCCTGTACAGTTGTTTTTCCTAAAGATTTTTTTGTACTTCTGCAAACGTTGGAATTTCCAGGAGCATTTCTCTCTTGTTTCTCAGTGGCTTGGGTTTGACTCAATTTCTATTGGCACTCACCACCTGAGTTTGCTTCTAGAAGGGGTGCTGTGCATGTGTTAGATAATTACTCCCTCCCTCCCTCCCTCCCTCCCTCCCTCCCTCCCTCCCTCCCTCAGGTCATGTTATTTCCAGGGGACCAGGGGGATTGAGTCCCTGTCACAGAGAGTTAGGGATGTCACACATCAAAGGGAAGCCATGCCCAAGGCGGAATAGAGTAGAGAGCATGTCCCATTAGCCTGCAAACTAATGCATGATTTGACAAGCCAGGGCTTGGTGGATCATCTGAACTGAGCCACTGAAACGGAGACCAACTGAAACCTTAAAGACTTTCAGAACCAATTTTGACATTCTTATTAGTGCTGATGACTTGGCACTGTCATGATGTCAAAGTTTCCGCCCTCATTCAGGAGCCTCGTGAGTTGCCAGCAACTGGGAGTGTAAGGACCGTCACTGCCGAAACAATGAAAGAGGAGGTGGCAAAAAAAGAGAGGCGTGTGTGTACGTGTGTGAATGTTGTGAAATGTATTGCATCTGCCTCCTGGAACCCCAGCTTCTGAGTGAAACCTTTTAGCCCAGCTCTAATTCCTATATGTGCCTGGCTTAGCATTGTCTGTCACCAGCTCCAAAGTAGATTAGAAGCGGACCAGCCAGTTCCAGGCTGGATTTATGGGAAGAAAAATACCACCCCTGCACTGGGGACAATGAAGAAGAAGAAGAGCGATCCATCAGGGTCACATTTTTTTTTTTTTTTTAAATACAGCCATTGATCAGTTGCATGCATGGAATGTGGTTATAATTAACTGCAATTGTTCCTCTGCTCTCCTTTTCCAACTCAGCTCCCTTCAACTCTTCTGGGCTCTGGCTCAAACCTGTACATCAAGAAATGGCCCAAGGAAGGTGCTGGTAGTTTTCCTTTAAGCTCACTGGAAACTACCAGAGGTGGGCTGGGAGATTTCTTAAGCACTGTTACTCGTGCACCCGAATTTAAAAGATGGGATTATCAGAAAAGATCCTTGCTTCTACTTAGGCGGCAAAATAAGGCCAAAGTCTGCTCAGTACTTTCCAGGAGGCTGTATAGAAGGAGATGAAAGAGGAAGCAGGGCCATTCCACCAGCCCTCCTGAAACACTACTTAATTTTTTCCCTCTTTCCTCCCTGTGCCTTTTTCCTTGTGTGTCATGTCATTTTAGACTGCAGGCCTGTGGCAGGCGGGGACTGTCTTGTTTTACTGATGGCATGTAAGCCAGTCTTGGAGCCTTTTTGGCTGGGGAACAGAATAAAGAAACACTTTAAATAAATGAATAAATATTGGCAAATCTCTGCTATGACACTTGCAGCTAGGTCATTGGGAATCTGGCATTCAGTATAATGAGATCACAACGACGATGCATAGATGCGCTGGGAATAATTAGCCTGATCTGAAGTAGTACAGAGAATTCAGCCGTGGCACTCAGCTCCCTGGATGTCAGAACTAGGGATGTTGGAGAAATGTGCAACAGAACAAAATGAGTTTGGATTTTTATGAATCCAGTCCATGGATTCCACAGTGGACTGGTTTTTCCCCTACTGAGCGGACAATTTTTCTAACCTTTGGGAATTTGGCGCAAATTTTGTTGTAGAAAAATACACAAAAATAAAAAAGCCAGCCCAAAATGTGCATTTCCCTCCTAGGCCAAAGCATGAAAACGCACATTTTATGGGGATTTGCGCATATTGTGGGAATTTGCACATTTTTGCATGTGTGAATTTGGGCAAATTTCCATTTGCAGAAATGCAAATGTGCACAAATTCAGAAATTAAAAAAAGAAATACAATTCTGTCGATGGGCGGATGACGGATCAAGAGGTGCCTGACAACCCGTGTAACACAGATGGAACGGATTTTACACAATCCATACATCCCTAGTTGGAACCCACCAGGACTCACAGGTCAGCCTCAGGAAGACCTCCTTTGAAGAGGAGGGAGGGGCAAGGATCCTATGCAGGCCCCTAGTGTAAATGGGGGACTTTGGGACTCAATACACCAAGGCAAATCCAGAGGCTGTGTCTCCAGAAGACACCTTTCCAAGAGGGCTGCAAAACCAGAGGAGACTCCCCTCTTGCTGAAACTCCCCCCCCCCATCACCTCTGGGATGGGAGGCATGGAAATGATGACAGGTCTGTGCTGAAGCACCTGGCTAGGAGCCATCTCATCCATCCATCTTACTCAGGAGGAGGCAAGCCCTGTGTGTGCTCCGGATCCTGGCCCTGAGCAGCTCCAGGAAGAGGTGGGGGCCTTTGGGTAAAATCCAACATAAATTCTACTTAGAATAGACCCACTGAAATTAATGGGATTTGAATTAGTGATGACTAATTTAAGGCCTGTTCATTTCAATGGGTCTACTCTAAGTAGGACTTATATTGGATTTTACCATTTAGGCCCTCTGTAAGAAGCATTAGTCCTGGGTTGTTCAGTGCTGGTGCTCCAAATCCACAAGGCAGCTCCTTGCTCGGCTTCAACGGGATACAGGGCTGGCAACTCACTATTCCCACTGTCATCTCTTAAGGCCAGCAACACTCCCTGAGCAAAGCAGGCTCAGGGAGTGTTGCTAGTGGGAGGAACCATGGCTCAGTGGTGGAGCCCCTGCTTTGCATGCAGAAGGTCCCAGGATCCCCAGCATCTCCAGGGAGGGCTACGAAAGAATCCTGCCTGAAACCTTGGGGAGCCATTGCTGCCAGTCAGTGCTGACAATACTGGGTGAGGTGGACCAAGGCTCTGCTTCCTATGTTCCTAAGCAGCTGCCAAGATGTCCCATGGTGCTCTTCTCAAGGGATCCCACGTTCAGTGGACTTTGACTGGCATTTCCTGTTTCAAATGAACATACATGGACACCGCTTGCTGCTCCCTTTGAGCCAGCATGGTATAGTGGTGAGATTATTGGACAGGGACTCGGGAAATGCGGGTCCTAGTCCTCACTTGGCCATGAAGTTCATTGGGTGACTCTGTGCCAGTCACTGACTCTGGACACGGAATAATGGGCTCAAGTGACAGGAAGCCAGATTCCGGCTGAACATCAGGAAAAACTTCCTGACTGTTAGAGCAATACGACAATGGAACCAATTCCCTAGGGAGGTGGTGGGCTCTCCCATACTGGAGGCATTCAAGATGAGGCAGGACAGCCACTTGTCAGGGATGCTCTGACTTGGATTCCTGCATTGAGCAGGGGGTTGGACTCGATGGTCTTATAGGTTCCTTCCAACCCTACTATTCTAGGATTCTATGTTCTTAGAGCAATACGACAATGGAACCAATTCCCTAGGGAGGTGGTGGGCTCTCCCATACTGGAGGCATTCAAGATGAGGCAGGACAGCCACTTGTCAGGGACGCTCTGACTTGGATTCCTGCACTGAGCAGGGGGCTGGACTCGATGACCTTATAGGCCCCTTCCAACCCTACTATTCTACGATTCTATGATTCTTAGCCTAACCTACCTCACAGGTTGCTGGGAAGATAAAACGGAGAGGGTGAGGACTATGTAAGCCATCTTCCTTGCAAGAGGAATAAAGGTGGGATATAAATGTAGTAACAATGACAGCATCGCCGTCATCATAACAATACAGACAGAAGGTGCAGAAGTTGCTGTTCCTTCCTGCTCCTGCCATTGCTGACTCACCTGGCGTGGCGGGTGAACAGGCAACAACAGCAAAGAGGGAGAGCAGCAGGGGCCGGTGGCTTCGGAGATTGGCAATGGGCCCCCTACCAGGCCATGGGCCTAGGCAGGGGCCTGACAATGCCGACCAGCACCAGCCTCGAGGTGCAGGATGTCCCAAAGCCAGTGCTCCACACGCCCCTCCCCTGCCCCCTTATTCCACTGGTCCCACTACACCCCATTGGGTACTTACTTGGCTAACTTCTTAAAGCCGATGGCTCTCTTCTTGGTGGGGGTGCCGTTAAGGCCCTTCCAGACATGTGTGTTCCAAGGATCAGGCTGGGAGGAGGACAAAAACCAGAGCCCTGGTTGAAAGAGGAGACTTGTGCAAGGTCAGACCGAAAGGTCTTCCATGCCCAAAGCCAGAGCTGGCTACAGTATTTCTCTTGGGTGGCAACCAGAGGTGGAATTCTGACTCAAGAAGAAGGTCGGCCCCATAGATGAGACGAGGCCATGGCTCTGTTTCTACCATAATCCAGACTAATGCAACGTGCCACGAGCCACAAAGTGAGAACTAGAAACATGTGCAGAGCCAAGAACTCAAGCCCACGATCTCATCCACAGACGACTCGCGTCAAGTCACCAAACATGTTGCATGCGTCTGCGTATCACGTTATCAAAGAGGGAAGCATTGGTAGAATGGGTATTTTTTTCTAGCCTGTCTTAGAAAACAGGCTAGGAAAATGTATTCATTGCACAGGTGGAGTACGCTAAGCCTTCTCCAGGAGCGCCTGCCAGGTGCACTTCTGGTGTTGGTGCCTCGGCCCCATGGAACATGTTGCTCTTGGAGAAGGGTTGGTCCAAGCTCAGGGGTCTCTGCTTCTGCAGTGGTGCTTGGGCCCCAGACCCTCCTCCGTTGGCACCATTTGTTCTTCAACCTCTGAACCCATGTCCAGGTTACTGTCAAGGGCTCCTTGGAGGCCTCTCTCAGTCTAATCCAGTAGCCAAGTCCAGACACAGACAAAGGGATTCCTTTCAAAGCTTTATTCTTCTTTTACAACTTAACAACTCTACAGGTAGCAACTAGATCTGAGCAGCAGAGTACCTATGCCCTGAGTTGGAACAGTTGGTCCCCATTTGAAAGGGAATTACTGGCAGACCCCTGAACTTAAGGACTAGGGAGAGTCCCTCCCCTTTTCCCTTGGAGCCTCTGGGCGCAGCCGTGGTTTGCGCGCCAACCGGGCACTACGCCTCCTTTCTGCGCCCTCCATTTGGCGCCGCTCTCTGCGTCGGCATCGCGCGCCCATCAAGTCTGCTTCCCGCGCTCTGTCACTCCCAGGACTGCTATCTAAGCTTGGAATGCCGGTGGGAGGAATCTCCGTCAGCTGTTGGCCCTGGGAAAGAGGAGCGCGCTCCTCTCCCAGGAGCAACTGCTCTTCCTCAGAATCAGAACTACTCTGGGATTCTATGGGCTCAGTGTCCACCCTGACAGTTACTACTGGACTCCAGGGTCATGACAGTATCTTCAGTGATATAGCAGAGCAGGGGCCGTAACCTCATCTACCACCCCTATCAGCCTTCCCTGTGCCTCTGAGCTTAGATGGAATCCTCACAGTAGCTGGTGGGGCAATGGATTTTCCCAGCAATAATGTATATTTTTGTCAGTTATCCCTGTTGTGATGCAAAATATTTTGGGGCAGCCTGGTGTTGATCAGGTAATTAGGACCCATTAGCTTTACAAAAGTCTTGCTCCTGGGGATGTACAGATCCCCCACCTTCCATTCTGGTGGGGAAACCGCTTGGGGGGGGATCTTTTCCTCCCCCCCCCCGGAATCCTCCTGAGCGGCTCCGCTCCGCAAGGATTCTGTAGAGCCGCCTGGCTTGAGGGAAGCTTACTTGGACCCGTCAAGAGTCTTGTCAAGCTGCTGCCCCTGCGTGGCTGGCCTGGAATGGGAAGGGAGACTGGAACTATCTATGGACATATAGACTTATACGCAAGATTCGCGGCTCTATTTTGCGTATAAGTCTATGGGCACATCCTGCCGATCGCCATTTTTAAAAGAAAAATGGCGATCGGCGGGGAGGCGAATGGCTCCGCTTAAGCCTCAAGCACCCGAGTGATGTTCCGGCCAGAATCCTCCTGGAGCGGAGGTAAGTGGGGCCATTGCGCCACGGATTCCAGAGAGCATGAATGTTCAAAATGGTCAACACCAGGCCACCCCAAAATACTTTGCATCGCAACAGGGATAGCTGACAAAAATATACATTATTGCTGGGAAATCCATTGCCCCACCAGCTACTGTGAGGATTCTTTGGAATCCAGCCTCATTTGACTCCACGGTGGATTCCTCTGACATCCCTACTTGCTCCGAATGTAGATGAAAACTGCTAGAACTGGTGTGTTGATATGGATCAACCGAGCTGTCTGCATTTTTGGCTTCTCCTTGGGGATGTGGCTATGGGAACTGTCATGATGATGAGTGCCTGCACTTCCAAATTGACCACTGCATCACTGAGGTTCTCTCTTGAGTTTTTGAACGTTCATGCTCTCAGGGTCCCAGGGATGGTTTGAAGACACCCGATGCAGCCACCTTTCTGAAGCAAAGCATGCCTGGGGTTGCATCAGTACCTCCTGGAGAGAAGATCATCTCAGAACCCCATGTGTGCTGCTTTGACTTCCATGATGGAAGAAAGGCAGGTTATAAATGCACTAATCCTATGGACCCTGGGTGAGGATAGTTCGGATTCCCTCCTTTGAGGTTGGATACAACGCTCTGATCTTGGAAGGGGGAAGCAGAGAGAAGACCCCCTCCCTCTCCCCCTTGCAGCCGGTGCGGAGAGAACCGCACCAGCTGCCTCTTCAAGGTTGGAAACACGACTTCAGAGAGGAGGAAAGGGGGGCGTTCTGGTGGGCAGGGAGGGGAGGAGACCAGAGAGGCCAGGATACAAGTTATCCTGAGCCTTCTGCACCTTCCTTCCCTCCTCCTCTGAAGTGCTAGATGGGCTGGAAAGCCTGTCCAGCAAAAAATGGAAGAACGGAGAGCAGGGAGGCAAAGATAGCCTCCACTGCTCCTCCTGCTCTGCCGTAGGGATGTAAGAACTCGCTTGTGCCCGCCGAGTGTGGGTGCTCACAGAGCCCCTGCTGCCACCCGCCCCCGCTAGCTGGGCTGCACGAGCCTTGGAGGGCTCGGTGAGCAGTCCGGGAACATCCCGCAGCTCCCACTCCTCGATGCGAGCTGCGCTTTTATGCAAGATGGTGGCTCGCATCAAGGCATGGGTTGATGCAGAAGGCCTCAGGTTCAGTACTTAGCATCTCCAGCTAGGGCTGGAAAAATTCCTGCCTGAAACCCTGGAGAGCTGCTGCTGACAGTTGGTGCCAGCAATACTGGGCTAGGTGGACCAAGCGTCTGACTCGGTAGAAGGCCGCTTCCTACGTCCCACATAAGGACGCTGACATTCAGTGCCATCGCTTCTCGCAATGTGCTTTGACATCCGTTGTATACGTCGTCATGCTTGCAAGCAAGGGAACTTTAAATTCACTTGAATCCTGTTGGATGTAGATGGACACTGATATCCTCAGAACGCTATTTCTGACCTTGCTGAGGGCCAGGTCCTCCTCGCCGAAAGGATGCAATTGTAGGGTCTCTCTTGGGGCTTTGCAGCCACCTCTGTGTAGGGCAGCGTTCTGCAGCCTCCAGATATGTTGGACTACAACTCTTAGGACTGTGGTCCACTGGCAAAGGCTGATGGGAGGTGGAGGTCCAAAACATCTGGAGGCTATCAGGTAGGGGAGGTATGGCGCAGGGAATGCAAATTGGGCTTCGGGCAAACACTACACCTGCCAAGAGGTTCCCAGCATTACACAACTCCCAGTGGCAACTGGAGAGCTGCAGGAAATATAGGTAGGGCTTGCCTTAAGGAGGTCACCATCACCATGGGCGAGCCACAGGGGTCCATCCATGCTGGGTGATCATCTCCGTTATCTGGCCCCCACCTATATTCCTTAAGCTGAACCTGAACTGCAGCGGCAAGCCAGAAAATGAACGGCACCTGGTATTCAAAGGAAGGTGTGAGCCTGTAGTTGAGCATTTCCTGGTGAAAGACGGGGGTGATGCTTCCAGACATTGGTGGGATGATCCAGACCCAATCAGCAGGGCAGCCTCCCCGGCAGTGGTACTCATTCTCCATGTGTTTGATGAAGGACTCTGTGGCCGAGTGGTGGTCCACAATGGTCACCTTGTCACTCTGCAAAGGAGAGAGGAACAGATAAACCAGGGATGCAGAGCCTCAGGCACAGGGGCCAAATCTGGCCTGCTGGAGGTCCCCTGGAAGCCCCGCCCCCTTACCCTGTCCATGCCCCTTTCCACTGGCCATCTATCATTTTGGTGGTTTCCTGGCTTCTCAGTGGAGGCCGGGGGCCAGGGCCGGCCCTACTATTAGGCAGAGTGGAGCAGTCGCTTCAGGCAGCAGATGCTGGGAGGTGGCAACAAGGTGTTGGAGGAGGAGGGACCTGTGTGCCATGTATCCTGCTCTGCGCCCCCTAAATTAGCCTGCTGCCTTCTGGTGCAGCGAAGGATGCTGTCCCATCAACAGTGTTGAAGACAGGTTCATCTGCGGGTTTTTTGATGGGATGGGAGGGCGACCCTCTTGTTCTTCGCCTCAGGCAGCCAAATGTCTTGGGCTAGCCCTGCTGGGGGATCCTATTTCAGTGGGGCAGTGAATCCGTTCTGGGTTTCAGTCAGAACTCTAACGGAGCTATCCAAGGTGCTGAACCCATTTTGGACTTAGGGTTCAGCACTTTGGATATTTTATTATGTAATTGAGGTCACTGAGGTCATCAGATGGGATGTTCCTGGTGATTCCACATGGACCTATGGTCTGGCTGCAGCCCATCTGGAGAAGAGCCTTCAGTGTAGTGGCTCCCGTCCTATGGAACTCCCTGCCCCTGGAGGTCAGGCAGGCACCAGTGGAGGCTGGTAGCTCCGATTTCAGTGGGGCTATAAATCCACTGTGGGTTTCAGTCAGAACCAGCCAGAACTAAAGACACTATCCAAGGCAGTGAAAATATTTTGAGGATAGGGTTCAACACCTTACATAACCAGTTCTGGCTGGTTCTGACTGAAACCCAGAATGGATTTACAGCCCCACCAAAATGGGAGCCAGCAGCCTCCGCTGGCGGGCACCAACATTGTGTTGTTTTCCGCACCTGCTGAAAACATCTTTATTTCAAGAAGCCTTCCTTGATTGACCAGCTATGTATTTGTTATTGGTAATCTTAATACGGTGTTCTATTCTTTATTGTGTTATCTTTTAGTGTTCACTGCTCCAGAACCTGTTTAGATTTGGAGTGGTATATACATGTTAATTAATTAATTAATTAATTAATTCTAGGATGCTGCTGTAAGCCACCATGAGCATGGTTTTACCTTAGAAAATCAGCATATAAATAAAATGATGATAGTGTTTCCATTTATGAGGGGGGCAACCATAAATCCAAGACCTAAAATTACTGAAATGCACCACCGTTGAGATTTGCATTTTCAAATGTGACCGAATGGCCATTGCTTGCTACGGAATGGTTTCCTGGTACCTGGAAGCTGTAAAGGACAGCAATGTTGACCTCTACCAGTGCCTGGTCCTTCCAGAGTGAGGAGGTCTTCCGCATGTCCAAGTTCATCTTTTTGGCAACTTCCTGGAGCGCAACAAAAATGTGAAGATCAGTAAATAACCAGACATGAAATGAAACTCCAGCTGAATTCAGAACTGGATGAACAGCCTGGATTGGAAACCAACACCTTTGTATGCCAATGTCTTGGAAAAATTAAAGATCAAAATGCAGATTCTGAGAACACCAATTTTGGTGCAATGAAATTTAAATTGCCACCCGGGTTATGCGATCTAACCTCTTATCTGCTGTAACTGTGTTTCTGCATATTTGTTTTATGCCCTTCACCAGGGCTGGGAAGAAGGTAGAACTGCAGATGTTTTGGAACCTCAACTCCCCAAAGCCCCTGCCAGCATGGCCAATCGTCAGGAATGCTGGGAGTTGAAGTCCCACACATCTGGAGACCTACCTTCTGCCCACCCCTGCCCTATACTACACTTAAATCCAGTATGATGAAGGGTGGTATTAAATGTTTCACATCAACTAATGAAGAAATAAATGCACCAATCAACTAATTGTCTTTGCATTTTCCCACAAAAATTTGAAATCCAAAATTTGGATTTTTAATTTCAGGATTCCTAAGTTCACATCTAGAGATATTCATAAGAACATGGGAACAACAGAAGGGTCCATCTAGTCTAGCATTCTGTTCACACAGTGGCCAACCAGCTCCTCATGGGAAACTCACAAGAGGACATGAGTGCAACAGCACCATCCCACCTATGTTCTGCAGCAACTGGTGTACATAGGCATACTGCCTCCGATACTGGAGGTAGCATTATAGACATCAGGACTAGTAGCCATTGATAGCCTTCTCCTCCAGAAATTTGTCTAACCTCCGTTTAAAGCCATCACTACATCACGGGGTTTGACTATGCACTGTGTGAAGAAGTCCTTCCTTTTCTCTGTCCTGAATCGCCCACCAGTCATCATGGGATGAATGCTAATGTGAATTTACACAAATCCCCCAGAAGTGAAAAACTGGTCCACAAGTCTGCGGAGCCCATATGACTCGGAAAAAGTCACTCCACTGTGGAATCTACAGGTCAAATTCCAAGAAATCCAAACTGGTTTGAATCCGTTGCAGATTTCCCCGGCATCCCTATGTACCACTGAGCTATGCTCTCCAAAGTATCCCCCACGATGTCTTTAAAAGGTAGGTTTCAAGCTATAACATAGAGAGTGATTAACAAGGAAGTCCTGGTTGGAATTTCACCTGTAATGGACTCACCAGGTGCCCTTAGACCTGCCATTCTCACACACCCTTTCTCCCCTTCTGCAAAATGGGGGCAGTAGGACTGAGCTACCTTACAGGATTGTTGTAAAGATGACAACAATATAAATGTATGTGAAGTGGTCTGAACAGTCGAAAGCAACATGCCAACGCCAGTTACTACCTCCAGGACGTTGTAGCGAGAAGTGTCACAGTAGTCACGGACTCCGATCTCGGTCCCCATGTACCAGCCACTGAAGGGGCAGGCCGAGAACTCCAAGCCTCCGATCTCTAGCAACATGTTGGAAACCGCCGGCAATCCATACCACTGCAGCTCTAGCTCTTTAAACCAGGCAAACCTGCAAAGGAGAGGCCAGGCCAAGATAATCTGAAGCAGGAGAGCTGGATCCTTGCAGCCGAAAAGAAGCCTGATCTTGAATCTACTTGGAGGCCATCTAGTCTGACCCCCACAGTCTGAAGCAGGATCGGCAAGGCAATGGCCATTCCAAAGATACCAGCAGGACACAGCTCAAGTACAACAGCACCTGGTTCTTTCACGCGTTGCCTCCTGGGATGTAGATAGCAGGCAGCTGCCAAAGGGTTGCTATCCCTTAGGGCAGGGGTGCAGAACCTTTTTCAGCTTGATGGAGAAGCTCTCTGGGGCCACATTCCAGTGTTTGGCAGGGCGAAAGGCAAAGGGGCAGGGCCAAAAATACCAGCATACTTAGCTTTAAGATGTTACAGCCAATAACTAAGCCTTAGGAGAGGCATTCCAACCTCTTGGAAGGGGGAAAAACCTGCACAAAAGCCGAGGAACCACCAATGAGTGGTGGATGGGAAAAGAGGGTGGGGCCAGGGGAAAGGGCTGTGGTCATCTGGAGGGCCAGATTGGGACCCCCGGGCGGGCCAGATATGGCCCCCAGGCCTGAGTTCTGCACCTCTGCTTTCCAGAGCTCCCATTTAGCAACAAAATGATTTGCACAAAGACTGCAAAAAGCAGGGAAACCACCACATGATCAGTGCTTGGGGGAAAGGGGTGTGGCTTCCCGGGGAACCCCAAGAAGGTTAGATTCAGCCTCTGGGTCTGTGTTCTGCACCCCTGGTCTGTATCACCCAAATGGGCCTAGTGGATATAGGACGTTGCTTACGTTTTAAAAAGCAGTGGCAGGGGAAACTGGCACTTGGGAGCTTTTCACCACTCAGAAAGAGAGAAAGGTTTTCTATACATGCTCAGAGGCACTCGTTACTACTTCCCATGCCAGGGCTGGCCAATGAGCCTGCTACTTCCACCGACGCCTCTTTCAGGCACGGAAATGCCTCCATTCCTGTTTCAGCTGTTTTTCTGAGCAATGACAACTGATTGTTGACCCTGCCTGGTGCTACCTCCCCAGGGTTGCAGGAAGGCCATCTTTCTCATCCCCTGCTACCTGATCCTTTGAACTGGACATGTCAGGGAATGAGCCTGGGGTTGTCTGCTTGCAAAACATGCGCTCTGCCATTCAGCTACATCCCCTCCTCACGTGCACACGGCAGGGCGATGTGCATACAGCAGTAGCCCCTATCTGTGGTGGCCCATTGTCACTGCTAACCCCAAAAAGGCTGAGGATAGCCTGAGAGCACCTTCCCGGTCCAACACAGCCGGTATTTGGACTTACTTGGGGTGCCGGATGGGTACTTCCAGGACCAGCTCAGGTGGGATTTCAAAAAGCTCGGGGTCATTGCCGTTGGCCTGGAGAAGGAGTGGCAGGACGTCGAATCGGCCCTTCGGTGGTTTCCACCCTTGCTGTACGCAGATCTGCATCCAAAGAAGAGAGCACAGGCCGGTGACTGTCCGCACAGCAGAAGAGTGCAATTTTTGGGTAGACAGGCAAGGTATAAATCAAAAATATAAATACATAAATACACAAATACATATTAATTAAATAAATATGGTTCGGGAACACAACACCTGATGGAATGCCTCTTCTGACATGAACCTGCCTGGACACTAAGATCAACATCTGGGGCCTTCCTCCAAGTGCCTCCTCTGAGGGAGGCTCAGAAGGTGGCACAAGAGAGAAGGACTTCTCAGTGGTGGCCCCCTAACAGCTCCCCACTGAGGCCCATCTGGCACCAACATGGTCATCTTTTCGGCACCAGGTTAAGACTGTTCTCTACTCCGAGGCATTGAATGGCTTACAATGGGGCATCTATGCCAGCTGTCTAAACATGTCTAACATTTTGTTGTAATTGTTTTAGCTGTTTAAACAGTTTTAAATTTTGTATGTTTTATTTTTTATGGTGTTTTCATCTGTGTATTGTTGTGAAACACCCAGAGAGCTTCAGCTATTGGGCAGTATAGAAATGAAATTAACCTAATAATGATAATGATAATCACAATAAATAAACGGCAGCTGCCAGATAGCCCATTTGCATAGCTGCTTGTGGTCAAATACGTAGACGCTAGTGTCAGGATTGATTCTGAGCGTATGGAGATAGTTAGCAGTTCAGATTCAGAAGGGGAACAGCAAGAACCGGGGGAGGCATCTTCCCCAGCCAGTTCAGATATGGATAGGTGTACTTCTCAGGATGCTACCACCGAGATGGCTGGGCATGAAGACCCCCCACCCCCGCTCCGGGAGAATCCAGGAGGAGGAGGAGGAGAGCACGGGGTGTGACCTGAGGGATGCTAGACTGCAGCACAACGCGAAGCGAGAAAAGTTAGAGGCGGAGCTCAGATGGTCGACCCGGTTGGCGACGCGTGAGGGTCGACGTAGGGGAGCCTCACTGGATGGGAGGGGCATCCCACCCTAAGTTATTCTAGCCAGCAAGTCCCTGTTCAAACTGCGAGGGACATCGTAGCTCCACTTTGGATTCCCTGCTGTTATTCCTTTGTAGCCTGGGAGTCTTCGGGGATTTGCATCTGTAATGAACCTGTTGATAGTGAATTGAAGACATGAGACTGAAGCCGCTCTTCTTGTGTGTGTGCATGAGCGGGGCCAAGGGAATGTGGCACTTAGCAGTTTCCAAAATCCGAAGCCCTCTGTTGTTCATCCCATAGGATTGTACTCTAAATTTTATAAAGTTTAGATAAAAAATGGTGGGCATACAGCAGTTTAAATGCTCTTTTCTTGAAGCTATTTTTCACTTATTTGCATCTATTTTTGGTATACGAGTAACATATTCTCAGCTTTTCTTTGTGATGGTTTATATTCTCCCTTCTGTAAAATGGTCATAAAATTCTATTATTCTACTCCAACTTCAATAGAAATATTCAACATACCTAAATAAAAGCAGATAGGAAACACTGAAGTTGTGAATAGTTGTTCTAAGGTGATATCAAATATTTTTTCCCATTGTTCTAAACATTTAATTGTTGTTCTGGTTACAGAAATTTGCATATATTTCAGTTTTAACTGAGAAGCTGTGATTTTGGCAGCCATTTTGGATTTTTACATTTCCATTTTCTCAGAATGGAAGTATCACAGAATGCTGGTTTATACACCAAGCGATGTGTCACTGAATACTCTACAATCAACACACCTGAATTCATAAAATATTTTGTACAGATCTCTAATTGTTGTCCCAAATAAATTTCAGTTGGATGCCATTTTGTAATCTTTCAATTTAGGATTCTAAAAAGCTTTGGAATAAGTATTAGGCTTAATATTAGCTGGCCCTCAAAACATCATCAAAATTGTTAATAACATCAGTTAAACAATTATGTTGGTAAGGAGCTGGCGTCAGCCATCTCACTAACAAGGATACATTTTTGCAATGGCTTAAAGAACAGAGAAGGGTGAGTCCCTCTTTCTCACCCACTGACCTCGGTCAGCTCCACGTTGGCCGGGTCACCCAGGATGGTGCCATCTGGCTGCTTGTATCCAGCGTAGCGGATGAGCTGGGAATTCCAGACTCGGAAGTCATGTTTGCCATCTGTTCTCTGGGGGAATATGGTGATGGCGGACCTAGGAAGGAAGAAGGCTGACATCAGCAGTCCACAGAGACATCTAAAAGGGGCAAAATTTGACCTTGGAGGTGCTAGGTAGCCCATGGCACCATTCCAGCCAGAGTCACTGATTTTATTTTATTATGTATTTTATTTTATTTCATTCCTATACTGCCCAATAGCTGAAGCTCTATGGGCGGCTCACAAAAATTAAAACCAAAAAGCACAAGATAAAACAATATAAAACATAAAAGCATTAAACCACAATATAGCAATACAAGTAGAATAAAACCTAGCAGCAATGCAGTGATTTAAAATACATATTTAAAACAGCAAAGCTAAAAGATCGGGAAGCTAAAATGCCTGGGAGAATAAAAAGGTCTTCACCTGGTGCCGGAAGGAATAGAAAGTAGGTGCCAGGCGAACCTCACTAGGGAGCTCATTCCACAGCCGGGGTGCCACAGCAGAAAAGGCCCTCTTCCTGGTAGCCTCCCTCCTCACTTCCTTTGGGAGGGGCTCCTGGAGAAGGATCCCTGAAGATGACCTTAGGGTCTGGGCAGGCACATCTGGCAGGAGGCAATCCTTCAGATAACCTGGCCCCAAGCCATTAAGGGCTTTGAATGTTAATACTAGCACTCTGAATCAGATATGGAAATGGACCTGAATGCAGCTGGAAAAGTACTGGCGTAATGTGATCTTGTTGGCCAGTCCCTGTTAACAATCTTGCTGCCCTATTTTGAAATGTGGACTCCACAAAGATGTGGGGAGCCCCATTCTCTGCACTACTTAGACAACTTATGTGATGGAACTGGTGCTTTACAAAAGCCAACTGTCAAGATCACGCTCCCATTATACAAATCTATGCTGCAACCACACTTAGAATACTGGGTACAGTTCTGGTCACTGCACCAAGAAAAGGATATTGTAGAGTTGGAAAAAGTGCAGGAAAGGGCAACTAAAATGTTTGAGGGGCTGGAGCAACTCCCGTATGAGGGAAAGTTACAGCAGCTGGGATTGTTTAGCTTAGAAAAAAGGTAAAGGGGGGACATGATAGAGGTGCACAAAGTTAGGCATGGTGTGGAGAAAGTGGACATGGAGACATTTCTCTCTCTCATAATACCCGGATCATCCCACGAATCTGATCTGTGGGAGATTCAGGCAGATCAAAGGAAGGACTTCCTCACACAGTGCATAGTTAAGCTATGGAATTTGCTACCACAAGATGTAGTGATGGCCACCAATCTGGATGGCTTTAAAAGGGGATTGGACAAATTCCTGGACAAGGCTATCAATGGCTACTAGTCCTGATGGTTCTTTGCTACCTCCAGTATCAGAGGCAGTATGCCTGTGTGCACCAGTTGCTGGGGAACATGGGTGGGAGGGTGCTGTTGCACTCGTGTCCTGCTTGTGGGTTTCCTGTGGGCAGCTGGTTGGCCACAGTCTGAACACAGTGCAGGACTAGATGGACCCTTGGTTTGATCCAGCAGGGCTCTTCTTATGTTCTTATGCCAGGCATCCAGTCAGTTCTCTTTACCCCCCCCCCCGCCCACCTCCCATACTCAGTTCTCACAGAAGCGATCAGTATGTGTCTGGGCTCCAGTGGCGCAGCTAGGACTGGACCGTGGGGCCAAAGTCCAGAGTCCCCCAAATGACAGCCCACAGAGCAGCAGATGATGGGGGCAGCAACAAGATCAGCACCTGGGTTGACATTAGCACGCGGGGGCCCACCGGGGCTGAAGCTGCTCACTGCCGCTCCTTTCTTCCTTGTTTTTTTTTTAAGAGCTGCCCATTCCCACACACATGCGCGTGCGTGCGCGCACACACACACACACACACACACACACACACACCAATTGGCAGAGACCTGTTGTGCGATAATGTTTTTTGTGTGAGAACAAATGCAAAATGAACACAGAGACACAGGTGCACACACAGATGAGCTTACATATACCATGTACCTGAGGTTCCCTTTGTTAGTGGCATATTTAATGTGGTTGCAAATGTAGTTGAACATCCCGTGAGCAGTGGTGCAGTCCCGAGCATCAAACACCTGAAAGAATTCGAACGTAGTCGAGTTAGGAAGAGGGCAATAGGCCTGGGGTATGGGGACCACGTTGTATGGTCAAAGGGTGAAAGAACTGGGTGTGTTTTACCTGGAGAAGAGACAGGGAACACGACAGCATTCTTCGAATAGAATCATAGAATCATAGAATAGTAGGGTTGGAAGGGGCCTACAAGGCCATCGAGTCCAACCCCCTGCTCAATGCAGGAATCCAAGTCAGAGCATCCCTGACAAATGGCTGTCCAGCTCGTCTTGAAGGCCTCCAGTGTGGGAGACTTAAAGAATACTTAAAGGGCTATCATGTGTCCTCTGCTGCCTCAGAGAGGAAGGACGAGATATCATGGACTTAAGTTACAGGAGGGTAGTTTTTGGATGAACATTAGGAGAAATGTCTTCAGCAATTCAACAATGACATCAATTACGTGGAGCGGGGGGGAGCTGTCCCTCGCTGGGGGGTTTTCAGGCAGAGGTTGGAGAGCCATTTGTTGTGAACTCTCTAGCTCTGGATTTCCTGCAGGGGTCTGTACTGGATGGCCGAGAAACCCCCTCCCTGATTCTAAGGGACACCTTGGGGGAATAATTATCTCTCAATTTCCTCCTAGGTCAGGGTTTATTTATTTAGTTAAAGTATTTTTAACCAGCTCCTCAGCTGAAAAGGGTCCCAGAGCAGTTTTTAAAGAGTAACTTAAACAAGCCGGTCCCTACCTGCAGGCTTACAGTCTAAAGAAGACAGCACACAAGGAAAAAGGGATGGGGAGGGAAGAGGAAAAGTGACGTAAACAGGATCTTGAACAGGGCACAACTGTGTGCTGTATATAGTCAAGTAAGGGTGAAGGCAGATGCAACGTTCTAAGGGCGAAGACAGATATACTTCCGGTAACAGTAAACAATCTGTGTTAGTAAGTGTGAACACACATCCAGTGCCCTGAAAATAAACGCTTCAGGGTGTGTGTCTGGGATCCAGGGCTCGCTGCAGCTTCAGGGGGGCCCTTGGCAAAGTGCTCTCTGGTGGGCGCCTGAATGCAAGCCTATATGAAGGCAGTGCCACCCAAATGAGCTGCCATTTGGAATCTCCCACAATGCCCTATAGGAAGGGTGTTGAGCCTCAGTCAGCCTGAGGGTCAAATTCTATTCCAGAGAAGCTCTTGGGGGCCGCATTCCAGTGATGGGTGGGGCCCAAGCCAAAAGGACAGGATGAAAAATACCCCCAATGCCAGCATATTTTAGCTTAAAGCTAAAGGAACTAAGCCCTAGGGCAGACATTTCAACTTTTTAGAATGGGGGAAAAATGGCACAAAGGTTGGAAAACCACCAAACAAATGTCAAGGGGAAAATGGTGGTGCTAAGGGAAGGGGGTGTGGCCATCGAAAAACCTCAGAGGGTCAGATGTGGCCCACGGGCCTAAGGTTTCGCACGCCTGCCCCAGAGTGTCATAGTGTCCAATTTAAAATGGCGGCGTGCAGATCCAGCTATTCAGCAGCTAGCCCAGGGCAGGAGTCAGTGCTGGTGGGCCCTGCTGGAGCGATGTCTCCCCACAGCAGGTCTGGCAGGGCTCACCTGCTGCCCAAGAGAGCTGGGCACTGATGCCAGGAGTTTTGCACTGATCTATACATGCAGCAGAATGAGGCAATACATTTCTGAGGTGATAGAATGTCCTGTATCCTCAGGAAGCTGCCGGGGGTACCCAACAGCCCCCCGGCTCTCCAAGGGTCGGGGTACCCAACAGCCCCCCTGACTCTCCAAGGTTTGGGTTACCCAACTGGGGGTACCCAACAGCCCCCCCGACTCTCCAAGGCTTGGGGTACCCAACCGGGGGTACCCAACAGCCCCCCTGACTCTCCAAGGCTTACGAAGCAGCAGTGTTGGCCATTTTAAATAGTCCACAGTGCCCTAGACCAATGATACATCAGGGCATTGTGGGTAGGGATGGGAGAGCCAGTGATTTTATAGCTTGCCTACATTCTCTGAAAATCACTTCCAAGGTTGTTTTGGCTCGCTCCCATTTTTTTTTATGTTTTCCAGCTCGTTTGAGCGGGAAAAGGGCACGTTTTGAATGGGAACTACATGCATTTCTATGTGCATTTTTCAAAAGTGTGCACTTTTCTCCCATCAAATAAAGCATGAAAATGCATTTTTAATGTGCACATGAAAACACACACAAAACACGTGCTTTTTGAGAAGGCGATTGCCAGTTCAGGAATCTGAGAACATTTCTCCCCAGAAAGGTGGTCCTGCTTGTGTTCACGTTCGGGATTGCGAACAGGACACGTTCACGTGATTTACGAACACCAACAAAATTCTTGTGCACCTCTAATTGTGGGTAATTATCATGGCGGGTGGTCTGCAGCTACTGCCTGCTGCTGCCATCATTAAGCACATGGGGGTGGAGAGCATTGCCAATGGGGGGGGGCAACAGGGGCACTTTGTTGACCCCCCCTCACATCTGGAGCTGGGCCTGCAAAGGAGCCCTTAAGGAGGCTTACAATAAGAGTTAAGAGCTAGTGATTATTGCTTTGTATGCAAAATCTCTGAAAGTGTTTAACTAAAGATTAACATTGGTACAGCAAGCCCTTTTGCAAGAACCCCCCACCCCACCCCTGCATTTAATGAAAAGAAACTTATTGGACGTGTTCCTTGCAAAATCCTGAACTTTCCAGTTTTAATCCAGCTTCCTCAAATCCTCCTGGAAGGCAAACTTCCATCTGAATTAGCAGTCTCCCTATGGTCTCATAGTTGGCCAGTGAATAGAATTTTTCCCAAGGGTGTCTCTCCTACAGGCTCCCTGCCAGACCTCCCCCAGGGCAACCTCTTCCTCACCTGCAGCTTGGACCACTGGATCCTGCCCACGCAGCGGGCGGCGTTGCGCCAGGCATGCTTGGCACCGTAGATCAGTTCCGTATCTCGCAGCTGGTAAGTGTCAGTCGCTTCTATCTCCTTGGTCACCTCCTCCAGCCTCTCCGTGTGGGCCTTCGAGGCAAACCTGCCGGCATGGAGAAAGGAGCAAGCAGCTATCATCACCATCAAGCGGAGAAAAGCTGTGTCGCATTACACAGGAGTATACAACCCTGTTTTCGACACGGGCATAGACGTGCACACAAATAGGCCTTGTAATGGTCACGACCTGGAGGGGGACAGTCATGCAAGACTTGTCCATCGGAATCAGAATAATTGGGGACTAACGTTCCATGCTCTACTACAGGGCTGCAGAACCAATCTGGCCCTCAAGGAGTCCCCAGAAGACCCCCCTGCTTCACGTTTGGTGGTGCCCCAGGCTTTATACGGTTTTCCCTGATTCTAAGAGTTTAAAATGCCTCTCCTAAATGATTGGCGGGTTAAGCTAAAATATTCTGGCATTTTGGCTATTTTGGCTCTGCCCCATTGCCTTTCACCCTGCCCCATTTGTCTTTGGCCCTGCCCCTTCTGCTTTTGGCCATGCCCACCATTGGAATGCAGCACCCTGAGAGCTTCTCTGAAATGGGATTTGGGTCTCATGCCAGTGGAGGCTGGTGGCTCCCATGTCAGTGGAGTGGTGAATCTGCTCCGGGTTTCAGTCAGAACCAGTCAGAACTCTAAACATCCTCCAGCTGCCTACTCTGAGGGAAGCTCGGAAGAAGGAAGAGGGGCTTCTCAGTGGTGGCCCCCCCAATGGTGAGGCCCACAAGGCGCCAACTTTGTTGTCCTTTCAGCACCAGGTTAAGACCTTTCTCTTCTCCCAGGTATTTGGAAGCATATGGTAAGTTTTAATCAATCCTGGATTGTCTTATGGTTATGGTTGTTTGCTCTGAGATTGCTTGTTTGAAGTTGGTTTAGATATAGGTTCTCTCATGTATACTGTCTGTTTGTGTTTTTTTTTTAAATGTAAATGGCTTTTAATCTCTGTATACTGTATTTTTAATGTTGTTAACCTTTGTAAACTGCCCAGGGAGCTTTGGCTATTGGGTGGTATAGAAATGATGATGATGATAGAGCAATCTAAGCTGCCATCAGTGCCACCATCCTCCACTGCCTCATGTTAAAAGATGCCCTGTACTCCTGCTCTAGTAATAGGAAAGCCAATTCTGTTGACAAGAATCTAGATGATTTCTGGGGCAAAACTGTCTATGCCCTGCCAACTGCAGAGGCCCAGATGGTTCATGCGCAAGACTTGCCTCTTGATGGAGGAATAGTACTGATCGATGAACTCTTTCGCCAGTGGGAGCAGCTGCTCCTTCGTCCGGACTTCTTCTGGTCTTCGGACGTGCTGGGAAGGCATCATAATGGAGCCCATGCAGACCTGCTCACTGCAGGGTGTCACCTGAAAGACACAAATCAGAAGACCACTTGGTACATATCCTGGCTCCCCGCCGGGTGGCTCGTAGTAATGCAGTGGATCTGCAGAGAAAGGTAAACGGGAAGAGATACCATGCACCATGCCATGCGCCATATCCTATCTCCCAGCTTCTGGTTCAATATCGTGGTTAGTCAATAGAGATCGTAGACCTCCTATTGTAGCTTATTAAACCTCCATTCGCCATTACATCTACAACAGGAAGCCAGGGTTTACCCAGTTGGGTGAATGGGAAACTATCGTTTAATTAAGCACAATAGGAGCATTGAAGCTACGTGCATGACATGAGGAAGGGAGGTGTGAGGATGGACCATAGGGTTTATTAGTTTGAGATCATTATGCCAGAACTGAGTACCAGATTCCAAAGTCTCCGATAACTATCTAAGTACATCAGAAGAGTCCAACTGAATCAGACAAGTGGCCTATTTAGTCCACCATCCTCTTTCCCACAGTGGCCAACCAGATGCCTATGGGAAGTACATAAGCAGCACACGAGTGCAACAGCACTGTCCCACCCATATTTCCCAGCAACTGGTGTACAAAGGCATCCTGCCTCTGATCCTGTAGGCAGCATACAGTCATCAGGACTAGTAGCCAATGATAATCCTATTATCCATGAATTTGGCTAATCCCCTTTTAAAACCATCTAATTTTACCTATTGAAGGGAGCAATCCTATGTCCCCCACACAGTGTCTGGGGGACATAGGATTTTTTTGGTTTCTGGGCTCTGAGGTCGGAACCTGGGATCCGACCTCGGAGCCCAGAAACCGCGCTCCCCATCCCCTCATAGGCAGTGCGGTTCTCTCCACACTGGCTACGTCTCCATGCTCAGAAATGGAGCATGGAGTCAGGGACAAGGAGGTGGTCCTGGGGGAAGGGAGGGGAGGAGACTGCAGAAGCTGTGTCACGCAGCTTCCTATGTGCCGTGTGGCCGCCCCCCTCCTGCTCTGAAGGTCCCTGGCTAGGCAGGCGAAACTGCCTGTCTAGCCAAAAATGCAGGGTGATTGGAGCACGGAGGCTACCATCACCCCCGTGCCCCAGGAGCCCTGTGCTGGATAGTCATCAGCCTCTGACTTGGTGTCCATTAGCTCATCTTGTGTGAGCAAACTCCACAGTTTAACTATGCACTGTGTGAAGAAGTTCTTCCTTTTATCAGTCCCAAATCAGCCATCATTCAGATTCACAGAGATAATCCTAGAACCACTTTCTCCACAATATGCATAATTTAATGCACCTCTGTCATGTTCCTCCTTACTTGCCTTCCCCCCCCCCCAAACTAAAAAGCCCCAAACCTTGTAATTTTTCTTCATATTGGGAGTTGATCTAGCTCCTTGAGCATTTTGGTTGACTTTTTGTGCTTTCTCTAGCTCTTCAATATCCTTTTTGAGATGTGGTGACCAGAACTGCACATAGTATACCAGATGTGGTCACACACCATAGATTTGTCTAAAGACATGACAATATTGGCAGTTTTGTTTTCAGTCCCTTTCTTAACATTTTCTAGCACAGAGTTTTGCCTTTTTCACAGCTGCTGCACACTGGGTTGACGCTTTCATTGAGATATTTGCTGTGACCCCTATTTGCATTTTTTTTAAAAGCTACATATTAAATAAAAAAGATGCCTTTAACATCATGTTTAGCTTGGGCCAATGCTCCTCAGTTCAATTCATGCCTTTTCCCATCCTTTCTGATGTTTTACCAATCAATGGCACACGTGCGCTTGTGTGCATTGATTCAACTACAAAAGAGCTGTCTCAATAACGGCGGTGCATATGGCTGTATCAAGATGCTTTGTGCGTGAACCGCTTTTACAGGAGCATAGACGGCATCAGCAAAACACAGTACAAAGAGAACTTAGAGGCAAATCATATAGCGGTTTCCATTGAACTGACTCCTTTGCAGGGATTGATCAATGCACATGCCCACATCAGTAATATGTGGTGTATGCGTGTGGGAAGAGATGGAAACAAACTGGGAGAACTCAATGCTCCTGCAAATTACGGATGCTCCAATTCCACAATTATGTTTTAGAAATTCTGTTAGTTAAACCAGATGTCAGGAGGGGTAGAATGCAGTGCAAGCCCGCAGAACAATAAAAGAAGTGAATGGGGGAAAACCATTCCCTCCTACTTCCAGGGTGGCGGCAGAGCCTGTCTCCAAGCAATGGCAGGCAGCTGGGTCTAGGCACACTTTTAATTTCCTACAATACTCCTGGACCTAGCATCACCCTGGGGCATTGTGGGAAAGGACGGCTAAACCAGGCCTGACCCACAAGTCTCTCTTGTCCTCCTTGATGGTAAAATGACAATAAGAATAAATTAAAGGCGCAATCCTATGCATGTTTAGACAGAAAAAAACATCCTACAACTCCCACCATGCCCCAGACAGGGTGGCCCCATGGCTGGCTGGGGCATGCTGGGAATTGTAGGATGTTTTTTCCTGTCTAAACATGCATAGGATTGCACCTTAAATCACTAACATTTTTCTGCCCTTCCATTGCACCGAAACTTAGCTTCCTGAAGCATTATGGGATGGCGAACCTGGGATCTGGCAAAATGCATCTGGAAAACACTGGTGTGGTCATGCCATTTTACTTACCATGGTACTCTTCAAATGCAAAGTGTCGTTGAGCACACAGCCCGTCTCCCAGTTCCTCACTTTGGCAAAGCGTGGGCACTTGGAAGGGCTTCCGTTCACCAAATTCTTGGTTGGCGATTGCCGGTCTGAGGGAGGCAGCTGGTTGGGTGGGGTGGAGAGGGACACAGTATTAGACAGTTGCATTCTTGCTGGTTAGAGAGAAGCTAACATTTAGGATGGATTGCATCACTCCAGCTCTGAAGCTGGCAATGAGCACAAAGCCTTCAGCATTCTAAGAATGACGTTTTCATATTTTCCAAGTTTCTAGTCCTTAAGGCTGCAAAGATATGCTTGAAAGTGGGGGTGTAAGATGTCTCCTGAAAGAGCTAGAGAGGGAAGGGAACCATAGCTCAGTGGTAGAGCCCATGTACTGCTTTGCAGACAGAAGGTTCTACCCTCGAGGTCTACAGTATTGTAGCAGCGCTCCAGATGTTTTTGGACTGCAACTCCCATCATCCCTTACCCTTGGCTATGCTGGCTAGTGCTGATGGGAGTTGTAGTCCACCAGCATCTAGAGGGCCACTCGTTCCCACCTCTGGTCTATAACATGCAGATGCCTAGAACTGCACTCCAGTTCTGAAACTCATGATTAGAAATCATAAGGAGTTTGTTCATCTTGCTTTGTGTTTTTTGTTGCTGGTAACAGCAGTGTTTCTAGCCCTTAAGATCACTTGGACAATCTGAAAGGAAAGATCCTCAGGGTAAAGGAATCAAAAGCTTTTTAAAAAATCTCCCCATTATTAGTAGTATTAGTATTTTAAAATCCTTATTCCTTGAGGGAGGTTTATTCTTCACCCCATGGATTTGATCCTTCGGGGTTAGCAACTCTAAGGGTGGAGGTGGGAGAAACTGGAGGTTGGAGGCAGAGGAACAACATGGTTAAGGAAAGGAGGATAAAAAGAAGAAGAAAGCTTGCAATTCCAGGGAGGGGAGAAGTTTAATAGCTTCAAAGAGGGAAGGATTTTAGCAGCCCTAACATGGAAAGAAATTCAGCTTTCAATGCAGATGGCTATAATGTGCTTACAGAGTCGTGAGCTTAGCGGGGAACATAGAAGTGAGAAATCCTGACAGGTAAAAGGCAACACATGAGTGAATCGGCCTGTTTGAGATGGTCCAGTGTGCCAAGGGAGCGTCCATAAATTCCAAGAGCAGCCGTCCTCAACCTGGTGCCCTCCAGATGTGTTGAGTTACAGGGTGACTATGCATCCCCTTTTACAGTCCTCAGTTTGAAGGGCTGCTGGAGGACTCTATTTTGATGGAGTCTTCTATTTCAGGGGTGCAGAACCTCTTTCAGCCTGAGGGAAAAATTCATTTTGGAAAAGCGCTCAGGTAGGCGCTTTCCAGCGATGGGTGGGGCCAAAAACGCAAAACTACCAGCATGTTTTAGCTTAAAGCTCTTGCTACGAGGCACTACGCCTTAGGAGAGGTATATCAACCTTTTAGAATGGGGGGGGGGGATGGCACAAAAGCCAGGAAATTACCAAACGACTGGTGGTGGGTGGGAAGTGGGTGGAGCCAGGGGAAGCGGGCATGGCTTCCTGAGGAACCCAGGAGGGCTGGATTTGACCCACAGAGGGCCAAATCTGGCCCCAGGCCCTGATGTTTTGCACCCCCTGTGGTATTTGAAGGGGCTGCCCTGTCCAAATCTGGTTTAAAGATGGAGAACCATCAGATGGAAGAGCTGGGCCTTGAAGCTGCGCATCAACAGTGAACACCTGGACAGCAGACTGAGCAAGGTACTCAGGTCACCTGGTCCTCCACACTAGTGGAGTACAATAAAATACATGTACTGTATTTCCATTTAAATTATTATTATTAATAATAATTTCTGAAGTTGCATCCATATGTATAAATCAGCATATGCAAATGTTTATGCAAATCGGTGCTGTCTTTTTTGGTGATTCAGAAGTGGCCACCCTAATTACATCTCCTATCGTCCCCAGCCACCATGTGGCTGGGAATGATGGGGATTGTGGTCCAACACATTTGGAGGGCACACAGTCAGGGAAGGCTGTCCTAGCGTTTCCCATAAACTTCTGTTTCTCTCACTATTCAGAACATGGCATATTCAGTTCAAATACTGCTACGTTCTGAAGGCCTCTCGAGAACATTGTACAGGACCTGGACACCCTGCTGTTATTTTGCAATGGTAAGAGGATAATAGAGGGACCCTCTCTTCTCCCTTTCCCTTAGAACTCCACGCATGTGGTAGAGCTGCTGGATCGGAGGCCTTCAGAGGCCTTGTTCTCCGTTCCATCATCCTGTGAGATGAGACAGATGGGTATAAGAGACAGGATCTCATAGATGGTGCTGCCAAACTGTTGGAATGCCCTCCTTGTAGAGATCCACTGGTCTCCCCCTGTGTTTGCTTTCAGACATGCACTGATGACTTAGGACTCAAGGCATGGCACGTTTAGACAGAAAACAAGTTCTACAATTCCCAGCATGGCTGCTGGGGAATGCTGGGAGTTGTAGGGCTTTTCTTCTGTCTAAACATGCATAGGATTGCACTTTAAGAAAACAAAAAATCAACAAGCTTTTAATGTAGAACGATCTGTTGCCTCGAAGGTTTGCTTTGCAGCTCATACGGCAGCTCATTTAGGGATGGTGTCAGCAATGTCAGGCAGCTGCCAGGGCTCTGGTAGGGCCCACTGTTGATGCCAGCCCTAGGCCCTACATGCAGGTGGCTGGGTCTGCTGGCCCCACCATTTTAATTACCCACGGTGCCTGCAACGTAGCTCTGGAGTCATTGTGGTGGGTGGCTCGGAGCTGCCCCATGGAGATTGCCTGTTGCCACCCATGGGTAAGCCGGCCAGGAGGACCCAAATGAGGAGGAGGATCATAGAATCACAGAATAGTAGGGCTGGAAGGGGCCTACAAGGCCATCGAGTCCAACCCCCTGCTCCATGCAGGAATCCAAGCCAGAGCATCCCTGACAGATGGCTGTCCAGCCTCTGGAATTCCTGGAGGCCTGCCAGAGGGTACATGCTGGGCAGATGGGATGGGACGGATTTCTCCTTAAACCTGACCATGTTGCTTTTGTTTTATTGTCTTGTTTTGTGATTCTTCTGTAGCTCTATCGTGTATTTTTGACTGTATTGTTTTTGCAAGCCACTTCTGGTGAATTGTGATAGGAAAACAGGATACAAACAAAGACAAAAATAAATAACAGGTTATTTTTAAATAGGCCACTGGGATTTTGCAAGAGGACATCCTGCTTTGGAGATAGAGGAAGAAAGAAAGAAAGAAAGAAAGAAAGAAAGAAAGAAAGAAAGAAAGAAAGGCAGGCAGGCAGGCAGGCAGGCAGGCAGGCAGGCAGGCAGGCAGGCAAGATACAAATAAATACATAAATAAATAACCACTGGGTTATTTATAATCAGGCCACTGGGATTTTGCAAGAGGACATCCTGGTTTGGAAATACAGAGAGAGAGAGAGAGAGAGAGAGAGAGAGAGAGGAAGGCAGGCAGGCAGGCAGGCAGGCAAGATACAAACAAACAAACACTGGGTTATTTATAATCAGGCCACTAGGATTTTGCACAAGAACATCCCTCTTTGGAGATAGATAAATAGATGAGAGGTAGAGAGTTTGAATTCTCCCTCCCACCATGTGTACACAGAACCATAGCCAATCACACAATGCTCTCTCTGCACACAGCGTTCCAGACAGAGGCGCCATTTGTCTGTTGTGACGGCTGTCCGACAATCCACCCAGACTGCCCATGTACGAGATGAGCAAGGCATCTTCTAGGGATGGATGAATGTTTGGCTTCTCTCAGTTTCTCATTTTTCCCATCTTAAGTTCATTCCATCCCATTTCCGCATCAGTTTGTGACATTTTAAAAAAACGCACACAAAAATTCATACACATTTTTTATAATTAATGAAGGGTCAACAACTAAATTTATGTTAGATTGGAAACTTTTTATAGAATTTGTACAAGAAATAGAGAAAAATGATATCTATGTATGTGAATTTTGAACTTTGAGATGGTTGATTCTCTTTTTTCTGCTGTTAAAATTACGAGAAAGGAGATAATGTCTGTGAACTCAATGTACGATATACAACTAAGACAAGAGCTAGAGAATAATAATAATAAGCATTTGTTGTGTAAGGGGAGCCAAAGGTATCTTACAATCTTAAGAGATATTTTACTGTATGTGTATTGTTGTTGTGTTTCTGTTGTTGTTGTTGTGTTTTTCTTTTAAAAAAATAATTAAAAAAGAAAAATAAATAAAGAGGAAAGGATGCTACAAATCCTTTCTCGGTTGTATGGAACATAAAAAAAATTCATACGCAATTTTGTGTGCATTTTCCTAATAAATGCATATTTGTACACTTGTTTGCCTGATATACATATTTTTGTACACATCTGCCTAATATATGCAGTTGTGTATGCAGGTTTGTCTAATATTTGCATTTTGTGCAAGCCATTTTCCTTAATATAATGTTTTGTGCATCTTCCACATAGTTTTGTATGCACTTTCCCCTAAAATATGCATTTTTGTACCCTTTTTTGTTTGGAAAACTCCATCACAAAATTCTCACAAATGCGAATACGGAACAATAACTGTGTTCCAGTTCATGTACCGAATGGGAAAGTGTGAACTTCGTAAAGTCTTACTGAAATACGAACCAAATAATTTTTTGCTCCCTCCCTGGCGGTCTCTGGATTTGCTGTGATCAAAATCCCTGCTTTGTTGTTCAACTGAACAAAGAGTTTCAAGTTGCAGGCTGAAGTTCCCTGTGTGAACCTTTCCCCTCAAGGGTGGAGAACCTGGATTTCCCCCCGCCTCCACTACATTGTTTCAGGCTTCTTCACGGGCTTTCTCATCTTTATATAGTGCAGCTTGGCACAGAAACAAAAAGCGTAACATGTTTCCATTTGAGCAGCTGGTGGGCGGGCCAGCGAGAGAAACCTCTGCATCCAGAGAATGGCCTTACAGACCATGGGATTAAAGGAGGAATTCAAAAAAAGAAGAGAAAACAAGTTAGAGGGAGTTGAGTTAAGGACTTGCTAAGTCAGAAAGGTTTTCCAGAGGAGGAAAGATGTCAACCTGTTGCAACAAACAGCAACAACCAGGAATATCCTGGCACTGAAAAGTCTTGAGACTTGGATCCAGGATCTGCCTTCCGCCAGAGGAAGAGACCTCCCTTGAGAGGAAGAGCTCTGCTCAGAGGAGGTCTTTCTGCTTGATTTTGAGGGATCACAGTTCACCCCATGCAGCAGAGCCTCCTTACTCTCTGTGTAGCATTTTCAGGGGGCCAGAGGGGCTGCTATGGGAAGGAGTTAGACGTGGAAGTCCAATTCTGCCAGCGCAGCTGATCCAGCTTAGAAATGTATGAGAATTTTGTTTTGCTCCCAAAACATGCGAGCGTGCCCCATTCAAAGCCCCGAATGCGAGTAAATGTCTGCTGAGAATTTTTGCAAATTGTGGAACACGTGCTTGGGTTCGTCTCGTTCCTGATACCCATTCTTGAAATTTGCACAAACGTTGATTTGTACACATTTCCTAATTTGCACAGATCCCCTCAGTAGACTGAATCAGCCCCCATTAGCCTATGGATATTTGCGCAAATTTTGGAAGAACTGTGCGAACTTTGGAAGATTTGTACAAATTTTGGAAGATTAGAACAAATCTCTGGAGATCTGCACAAATCTCCTGTTTGATCGCTGCTTGGTTCGCACCAATCTCCCATTCACATGAAGTGAACAGGACTCAGGCATGAGACAAGCAGCAAAACAATGTTCAGAGAATCCCAGTGACCTCAAACATCATTCATTCTCCCATCCCTAATCCAGTTTAAATCTGGATCCCATCGATTATAAATGTATTTGTGCCATACTAAAAACCCCGGGACTATCAAATGAAGTTAAGTAGTGGGAGACTCAGGACAGATAAAAAGAAGTATGTCTTCACACAGTGCATGGCGCTGAGCTCCCTGGATGTTGGAACTAGGGATGTCAGAGAAATCTGCAATGGAACCAAATGAGTTCAGATTATTATGAATCCGTCCTGCAGATTCCACAGTGGACTGGCTTTTCCCCTGTTGGGCGGATTCCGCAGACTTGCAGACTGGTTTTTTAACCTTCGGGAATTCTGCTCACATTTCATTATATAAAAATACGCACAATTAAAAAACCTGGACAAAAATGCTCATTTCTCCCATAGGCTAAAGCATGAAAATGTGCATTTTGGGAGAATTTGCTTTTTACATGTACAGAATTGCGCAAATGTGAATTTGTGCAAATCCAGAAACAAAACAATCCAATGCTGCTGATGGGTGGACAACGGAACAGAAGGTGCCTGACAATCTGCGAAACACAGATGGAATGGATTTCACACAATGTGTACATCCCTTGGACTGCAAGAAGATCAAACCGGTCCATACTCCAGGAAATGAAGCCAGACTGCTCACTTGAGGGAAGGATGAAAGAAAGGTGTCCCCAACCAGTCGTGTCCGACTCTAGGGTGCGGTGCTCATCCCCGTTTCTAAGCCGAAGAGCCAGCGCTGTCCGAAGACGCTTCCGTGGTCATGTGGCCAGCGTGACTGAACACCGGGGTGCACGGAACGCTGTTACCTTTCCCGCCGAGGCGGTACCTATTTATCTACTTGCAATTTCTTGCTTTCGAACTGCTAGGTTGGCAGGAGCTGGGACTGAAGACAGGAGCTCACTCCATCACATGGCACTCGGGTCTCGAACTGCTGTCCTGCCGACCTTCCGGTCTGCAGTTCAGCGTCTTAACCACTAAGCCACCGCAGCCCCCAGAGGGAAGGATATTAAAGGCAAAACTGAAGTACTTTGGCCACATCATGAGAAGACAGGACACCTTGGAGAAGATGCTGATGCTAGGGAAAGTGGAAGGCAAAGGAAGAGGGGCTGACCAAGGGCAAGACGGATGGATGATATTCTGGAGGTGACGGACTCGACCTTGGGGGAGCTGGGGGTGGCAACGGCCAACAGGAAGCTCTGGCGTGGGCTGGTCCATGAAGTCACGAAGAGTCGGAAGTGACTGAGCGAATAAACAACAACAAACATCCCTAGTAGCGATGGCCACCAACCTGGAAGGCTTTAAAACGGGATAGCTTTAAAATTGAAGGAGGAGAATGAAATCAGGGCTACTAGTCCTGAGGGTTATCTGTTTCCTCCAGTAATGGAGGCAGTATGCCTGTTAATACCAGTTTCTGGGGAACACAAGAGGGAGAGTGCCATTGCAGTCATGTCCCACTTGTGGGCTTCCCAAAGGCAGCTGGTTGGCCACTGTGTCAACAGGATGCAGGGCGAGACAGCCCTTTGGTCTGAGCCAGCATGGCTCTTCTTATATTCTAAAATGGGTGGGCAGAAGGCAGATCTCCAGATGTATGGGACTTCAACTCCCAGAAGCCCCTGCCAGCACAGCCATTGGTCAGGAATACTGGGAATTGTAGTGCAAAATATCTGGAGATCTACTTTTGGCCCACTCTTGTTCTTCGGCTATTGGGCGGTATAGAAATGAAATGAAATGAAATGAATGAATGAATGAATAAATAAATAAATAAAATAAAGTACTTCAGCAGCTTCCTGGGTCAAGGACTAGGCTGGCTGATACATCTTCTACCCTGAGAACTGTGTGTTCTGCATATAGGGTGTGATGCAAACCCTGGAAACCCTGCTTTTTTCCTCTTTCCCAATTGAAACTTGTTTTTTATCTGTTGGGTGTTTTTAGTAGTGCTGTGCCAAAACTTTCTCCCACATTTTTTCCAACCATTCTCATTCAATTTGATAGAAAAGAAATGGCTTTCGGAAAGAAATTCACATGAGGAGAAATTTTGGAGAAATTCCCATGGGTTGGGGTTTTTGTGCTTACCTTACTTGTGAGCTGGCCAAGGAGTGTGCATGACTGTCCTGTCTGTCATTGTACCGTCACCTCTGTGGCAGCCTGCAGCCTCCTTGGCTTCCCACACTTCAGTTAAAGCCATCATGAGGAAGACATTAGGGGGCAATTCCTCCCTTGGGGCTTTTTCAGTTCAGGACGTGCAGGCGGCCTGGGAGGCTGCAGAGCCATGGAAAGATTTGTAATACAGAGAGAAAACACACCCAGCACCCTCGGCCACCTTGCAGCAATTAGGTAAGCTCAAAAATACCACCCGAAGAAATTCAAAATTCTGCCTCAGAAAAGTGGAAGCCTCAACACAGTTGATGCTGTTGCCACCTACAGAAGCAGTGCAGTAAACTAAATGCCCTGAGGAAAGCGAAAGAAGCTGTGCTACAACCCCTGCCAATGGTGAGCCCTGTCTGTGAGAAACTGTTGGAGAATTTCTTCTCCCCTAGGAGAAATTCAGTGAAATGGTCCCCCAATTTCTCTGCCCACAAATAGGCTGGGGAATTTTGAGAAGCCATTTGTGCACAACTCTAGTTTTTAGGCATTCCCGCCCAAGAAAAACTAGATGGATTCATTTCTGTTGTGTATCTTGCAGCCGCATAACTACCTGCACTCACATCCTGCTTGTGGCTTTCCTATAAGCGTCTCGTTGGCCACTGTGGGACACAAGATACTGAGCTACACAGCCCTTTGGTCTGACCCAGCATGGCTTTTCTTGTAGTCTTATGTTCATGTAAATCAGGGATGCAGAACCTCTTTCAGCCTGGGGGTCAAGTTCCATATTGGAGAAGCTCTTGGGGGACACATTCCAGTAGTGGGTGAGGCCAAAGGGAAAGGTGGTGGGGCCCAAAATGCCAGCAGCAAAGGGCTGGATGTGCCCCACATCATCTGACCTCAGAAGCTAAGCAGGGTCAGCCCTGGTTAGTACTTGGATGGGGGACTGCCTGGGAATCAGGCTTCATGCATTGAGCAGGGGGTTGGACTCAATGGTCTTGTAGGCCCCTTCCAACCCTGTGATTCTATAATTCTATAATTTAGCTTAAAGTTCTTCCTGCCAGTAACGAAGCCTCACAATGGGGCATTTCAACCTTTTAGAATGGGGAAAAAATGGCACAGAAGCCAGGAAACCACCAAATGACCGGTGACCAGGGGAAAGGGGTGGTGCCATCTGGAAAGGAAGGAGGCGTGGCCATCTGGAAAACCTCAGAGGGCCAGATTGGGACCCCAGACGGGCCAGATGTGGCCCATGGGCCACAAGTTCCACACCCCTGCCCTAGAGTGTCATTGTGTGCAATTGAAAATGGCGGTGTGCAGATCCCACTACTCTGCAGCTAGCCCAGGGCAGAAGTCAGTGCTGGTGGGCGCTGCTGGAGTTCTGAGGCCCCTGGCGCTGATGCCAGGACTGCTGCGCTGATCTATACATGCAGCAGAATGAGGTATTGCATTTCTGAGGTGATAGAAAGTCCTGTATCCTCAGGCAGCTGCCGGGGGCTCAACAGCCACCCCCTTTCAAGGCTCAGGTTTACTGAGCAACAGCGGTGGCCATTTTAAGTTGCCCACAAAGCTCTAGAGCAATGATACATCTGGGCATTGTGGGCAGAGACGTTGTAAATGCGCCATTGTTTCTTCAAAGGTCCAAACAACATGGAGCAGGAGAACAGTGTGGGCATCTCACTGCTTTCCTTCAAAGTTGTTGTAGGTGCCTTGATAAATGGCTGAATGGAAATGAGTCGGATCAGAGCCGTGGGATGTGTATGGAGGGGTTTTAACACCCCGCCCTCCACAATCCTGGAAAAATCCCCCCTGAAGGTGCTGCTAGCCCTTGTAGGGAAGCTCTTGTCGTGAGGATTTCTAACTCAGAAAGCTGCTGTGAATTCCAGAACACTGCTGAACTGTCGCTCCAGCTCTGACCACAGGGGGTGCTGCTGTACTTTGTGCTACGAGACATGATACAATAGCAACTAATCCATCACGATCATGCATACAATAAGGGCTATTGGGTGGGAACGCCTCAAAAACAGCCAGCAAACGGAAACAGGAGCAGAGTGGGAGGAGGGGAAAAGAAAAAGCTTTCCTATGTAATCCATCACACGCTGTTTGCACAGCACACAATTCTCAGGGAGGAAGACACATGGGTCAACCGAGTGCTTGACTCAGGAAGTCAACGTAAGGATAGAAGAGCCCTGCTGGATGAGACCACGGCTCCATCTAGTCCAGCACTGTGTCCACACAGTGGCCAACCAGCTGCCTGTGGGAAGCCCGGAAGTAGGACACGAGTGCAATAGCACCTTCCTGCTCTTGTTCCCCAGCAACTGGTGTACACAGGCATACTGCCTCTGATGTTGGAGGTAGCATATAACCATCAGGAGCCTTTGATAGCCTTATCCTTCATGAATTTGTCGAATCCACTTTTAAAGCCATCAAAATCAGTGGCCATGACTACATCCTGCAGCAGTGTGTTTCATGGTTTAATTATAGAAGAAATACTTTCTTTTATCTGTCAAAGAATCTCTTCCCATTTAGCTTCATGGGATGACCCCATTGGGTTCTAGTATTACGGGAGAGGGAGAAAAAGGTCTCCTTCTCTGCTTTCTCCACACCATGCATAGTTTTATACACCTCTATTGTGTCCTTCCTTACTCACCTTTTTTCAAGGCTAAAAAGCCTGAAACGCTGTACCTTTCCTCATAGGAGAGTTGCTAGCCTGAAGGTTGTAGCTGGTGTGGTTGTGCTTTGAGTCAGAAACCCCCCTCTTTGATTCTTGCCTCCACCATGACCTCAATAGGTGGCCTTAGGCAAGCTACTCTCTCTGAGCCTCAGTTCCACATCTGAAATATGAGGTGATGATATTGGCCCACCTTACAGAGTTGTTCTGACGATTACAAGAAAGCGATGCGTGTGAAGCACTTTGAACACTTTATGAATACTAAGAATCCCATATACTAATAGCCAACTCATGCTCCAAGTTCCACATACAAGTGGGAGGTGCAGGCTTGGTGAAAACTCAAGGTTTGCAGAAGGAAAAAAAAAAGTCAGGGAAAAAAACCTTAAGGTGGCAGGGGGGACCAAAAAATAGGCCTGTAAGGCCTGAGCATGCTCAAGTGACCACAGAGCATTGAGTTTGGTGTACTGCAAACATTTTTTAATGTTTCGGAGGTGGGGAACTTCAAATTTAATGTCAGATAACAGAGGTTGCCTTGCCTTGCCTTGCCTTGCCTTGCCTTGCCTTGCCTTGCCTTGCCTTGCCTTGCCTTGCCTTGCCTTGCCTTGCCTTGCCTTGCCTTGCCTTGCCTTGCCTTGCCTTGCCTTGCCTTGCCTTGCCTTGCCTTGCCTTGCCTTGCCTTGCCTTGCCTTGCCTTGCCTTGCCTTGCCTTGCCTTGCCTTGCCTTGCCTTGCCTTGCCTTGCCTTGCCTTGCCTTGCCTTGCCTTGCCTTGCCTTGCCTTGCCTTGCCTTGCCTTGCCTTGCCTTGCCTTGCCTTGCCTGCCTGCCTGCCTTGCCTTGCCTTGCCTGCCTTGCCTGCCTGCCTGCCTGCCTGCCTGCCTGCCTGCCTGCCGTGCCCGTGCCCGTGCCCGTGCCCGTGCCCGTGCCCGTGCCCGTGCCCGTGCCCGTGCCCGTGCCCGTGCCCGTGCCCGTGCCCGTGCCCGTGCCCGTGCCCGTGCCCGTGCCCGTGCCCGTGCCCGTGCCCGTGCCCGTGCCCGTGCCCGTGCCCGTGCCCGTGCCCGTGCCCGTGCCCGTGCCCGTGCCCGTGCCCGTGCCCGTGCCCGTGCCCGTGCCCGTGCCCGTGCCCGTGCCCGTGCCCGTGCCCGTGCCCGTGCCCGTGCCCGTGCCCGTGCCCGTGCCCGTGCCCGTGCCCGTGCCCGTGCCCGTGCCCGTGCCCGTGCCCGTGCCCGTGCCCGTGCCCGTGCCCGTGCCCGTGCCCGTGCCCGTGCCCGTGCCCGTGCCCGTGCCCGTGCCCGTGCCCGTGCCCGTGCCCGTGCCCGTGCCCGTGCCCGTGCCCGTGCCCGTGCCCGTGCCCGTGCCCGTGCCCTGCCCGTGCCCGTGCCCGTGCCCGTGCCCGTGCCCGTGCCCGTGCCCTGCCCGTGCCCGTGCCCGTGCCCGTGCCCGTGCCCGTGCCTGCCCGTGCCCGTGCCCGTGCCCGTGCCCGTGCCCGTGCCCGTGCCCGTGCCCGTGCCCGTGCCCGTGCCCGTGCCCGTGCCCGTGCCTGCCCTGCCTGCCCGTGCCCGTGCCCGTGCCCGTGCCCGTGCCCGTGCCCGTGCCCGTGCCCGTGCCCGTGCCCGTGCCCGTGCCCGTGCCCGTGCCCGTGCCCGTGCCTGCCCGTGCCCGTGCCTGTGCCTGTGCCTGTGCCTGTGCCCGTGCCGTGCCCGTGCCCGTGCCCGTGCCTGTGCCTGTGCCTGTGCCTGTGCCTTGCCTTGCCTTGCCTTGCCTTGCCTTGCCTTGCCTTGCCTTGCCTTGCCTTGCCTTGCCTTGCCTTGCCTTGCCTTGCCTTGCCTTGCCTTGCCTTGCCTTGCCTTGCCTTGCCTTGCCTTGCCTTGCCTTGCCTTGCCTTGCCTTGCCTTGCCTTGCCTTGCCTTGCCTTGCCTTGCCTTGCCTTGCCTTGCCTTGCCTTGCCTTGCCTTGCCTTGCCTTGCCTTGCCTTGCCTTGCCTTGCCTTGCCTTGCCTTGCCTTGCCTTGCCTTGCCTTTATTACCTTTTGCCACTGTGGCAAGTGGCAAAAGTGCTAATAGCCAACTGTGGGGCCATTCCACTCTCAACGTCTCTGTGGAAGGATGCTATGTCACAACACAGTGTCCTTCCAGAGGCATTGTTGGGAGAAGCAATGGCTGTCTGCAGCAGCCCTCTAGCAAGGGGACCAAAAGGGAAGCAGGGACAAATCTCCAAGCCCTGCTGAAAGACTACTTAATTTTTTCCTCTTCCCTCCCTATTCCTTTTTCCTTGTGTGTTGTGTCCTTTTAGACTATAAGCCTGTGAGCACGGTCTGCCTTGTTTTACTAATTGCATGCAACCTGGTCCGGAAGACTTTTTAGATGAGGAATAGAATAAAAATGCTTTAAATAAATAAAGGAGACAAGCTTGTGGGTCGAAATTCTTGTGGGCTATTTGATAAGCAAACATATTGAGTCCAGTTGTGCATTGTCTGAGAAGAGGGTCAGGCACCCTCCCACTCACCCACCCCTTTTTATCTTCTACCTGGCCCTTCTCCGAAGAGGTGTTGCTCACAACGGCGGGTGCGTCTGTCTTTCCCCACAGATCACTGAAGACTCGGTCATTCTCCATTCCTGCTGGCAATGCCTTTGGCGACTTCCGGTCCACTTCCCGGAAACTGGAGGTGGGGGAAAAACACAACAGCCCATCAATCAGTGGGGATTTGAACAATAGCTAGTCTCTCTCCAGGCAGAGTCATCAAGGGACCACCGAGCTTTGGAGCAGGGAAAGCCAAAAACTGCTGCCATTCATGTTCCCCTTTGGAAGGACTTCATGCGAACTTCCCTGCTTGAGAAGAAATCAATCCAACAGACCTCCCCTTCTGGATCTAATGGCAAGGGAGGGGTCCACAGCTTTTTTGGGTCAGTAGGCACATTTCGAATTTGGAGGGAGTGTTGTGGGTGCTCTCACAGAATGGCTACCATGAGGGGCTTGCCCATTCCCAAAATGGCTTCCATGGTCAGTCAGAAAACACTCATTTTCCCAGAAGGCAAACTGGTGAGATGAAAAGGAATCACAGAATCATAGAATAGTAGGGTTGGAAGGGGCCTACAAGGCCATCGAGTCCAACCTCCTGCTCAGTGCAGGAAGTGCAAGGTAGAGATGGGGGTCTGACCTCTAAAACATAAAACCACTGTTTTGAACTGAAATAAAGATGGCGCTGGAGGGCAGCCTTTTGCTTTGCAGCATGCCAGCCTCCCAGTTTTTTTTTTTTAATAACTTTTAAAATCTTATAAAATAAATTAAAAATCAGCAAAGGCAGGTGGGCGCTTAGAGAGGTGTCCGCAGACACAGTGGTGCCCATAGGCACCACACTGGGGACCCCAGAATGACAGCCACACTAATCTTCACCCAGCTTTGCATATGCATTCCAAGTTTGTATGTGCACAGAACCACCCTGGCAAACACAGCATGCATCCTTTCCCATATGTTCCATGGAGGCACCGGGTCTGTGAGAACCTTCACAGAAGGGAGATATCTGTGCAGGTCTATTCCTTTGCTAGCCCCAGTACTCTGTCCTTCTCAGACCCAGATGCATCCATTCATAGGGTCATAGGAAGCTGCCTTATACTGAGTCAGACCCTGGGTCCATCTAGCTCAGAATTGTTGGCACTGACTGGCAGCAGCTCTCCAGGGTTTCAGGCAGGAGTCTCGTCCAGCCCTACCTTGAAGTGGTGGGGATCGAACCTGAGACCATCTGCATGCAAAGCAGGTGCTCTACCACTGAGTTTTGGCCCCACCTATGAAACTGCAGGCAAGATACACAGTGCAGTGGAATGCTGGCCAAAGGTATCTCTCTCCCCCTCCGCAAGCTCCTTCCAAGTTCCTTTCTTCCCAGTCAAGACTGGGCAGATCTGCTCTGGATGCATGATCAAAACTAACCTGGTTTTGATGTGCGGAACTTCAAGATGGAGCAGGTGTGCTGCAGAGGTCTTAGTTTGCTGGGAACATCTAGCCAACCTTTGGTACACCCAATTTCCCTCAGGAGTCCAAAGCTTTTTAAAAACAGGAGTTCACTTTGGGGCAGAAGTGGGATGGGGTGGGGTGAGGAACCCGGGAGGGGACTCTGGCTAAGGGCAAGCAATGGTCATGAATCACCATGTGCAAGCAGGAGTAGAAACAATGGGACTTTCATAACACTAACATAAATCCTAAAAATACCAGGAAATGAAAAGCTTTGAAATAATAATTATTTGGGGATGGGGTGGAGCTGCAAATTCATGAGCTCTCTATCCCTAGAGCAGGAGAATCGAATGCCAGATAGAGTGGCTGTGGAGAGTCCTGTCTTTCGGCAGCCCGCAAAGTCAACAAATATTATTTGCTTTCCTGGGTAGTAAAGAAAGATGTCTTTGTCAATTTCAGTTTCTCATTTTTCCACCCTTCATTTTGTTTCATCTCGTTTCTGCATCAGCTTGTCATTTATTTATTTTTGAAGTCAGCATGAAAATGTGCTTTCGTACATTATTTTCCCTGGTATGTGTTATTCTTTAAGTTACGTTAACTAATATGCATGGTTTTTGTGCTCACTTTCCCCAAACACATGCAGTTTTGTGTGCAATTTCTGATTGGAGAACTGCACATGTAAAGTGTGAATATTGAAGTAAAACACCTAGCACACGCTCAAAAGACTCAATAACAAAACATGAATTTATTTATTTATTTAAAACATTTATATCCTGCCCCATATCATTAGGATCTCATTAGGATATATCATTATATGGCCCCGATAGACACCACTTGCAAATTAATAACTTATCGTACGGGAAACACAAATTATACTTTGCTTTTACACACACACACACACCATCAGCAGAGGCCCGCCTCCAAGGGCAGTTAGGCTGATGAGTACAAGGGAGAGGGCCTTTTCAGTGGTGGTCCCACACCTCTGGAATCAGTTCCACAAGCGGTTCAGCAGGCCCCTTCGTTGCAGGTCTTCAGGAAGTCTCTGAAGACTCACTTGTTTTCGCTGCCTTTTCCATACCCTGTGGGCTTCAGCTTTTCTTGGTGTTATCTGATTTCACAATATTTTTATTGTTCTTTTATGTATTGCTTGTCTTTTACATTTTGGATAATTGTGTACTGTGTTTATCTTGTACACCAGTCTGACAGGAGCCGACCCTTAAAATCATCTCAGACTTTAAAATATTATATGCCTAATACCTAAGATAAACTAACAACCCATTTCAGCCCTAGTGTGTTCACATTATTGGAAAATCATTCTGAAAGGAGAAACCAGGGAAGAATTTAATATATTCTCAGACCCAGCTGCTGCTGCCAGGTAAACCTGTGGCTGACTGGGGGGCACTGACACATGGGAGGGAGGGCAGCGGGGAGCATCTTGCCAGCCCCCTCCTTATTCCCCCGGAAGCTGCATAGCTCTACAGAAAGATGAAGTGGTTTAAAGTGGAAGACTGGCTAGTGGGACTGGGTGCTTAATCCTCATTGGCTTACTTCTGGGGATAACAGAGTTGGAAGAGGGAGGTCATAACAAACCAGCAAATGTGGGAAAGGTTCAGCCTCCTCCCTCTCCTCTGCCACTCCTTCGCTTTAAATCACCCCTAATCTGCTTTATAGCTGTGTGTGGCATGGTCCACGTCTGAAGTCACAGGTGGTCTGGCCAGTGGTGCAGTTAGGCCTGGATCTTGGTACTGAGGCCCCGGGTGTCAGAACCTGACTTCCTGATACTGAAGCTCAAGTTTCCATAAAACTTTCCTTGCCATAACTCCAGTAACTGGCTTTTGGCCTTTACAGTCCCAGTCACCATCAGCAGAGAACAGATTACAATGTAGTTCATTTACCAGGACCAGTTTCAGGATTTCCCAACAAAAGACCCAAACAGACTTGGGTCCAGCATGCAGAAAAAGCCCAAAGGAGTTTATAGTTCCATCAAAGGAACAAAACAAGGAAGCTTTCCAGATTGGGAAGACGTTATTTCCAGCTAACTCTACCATCTGTTGCTCTAGTTTAAAAACAGGGGAGGGGTCACTAAAGATCACTATCGGACATTCGATCCTGGCAGGGAAACCTCGCTCGCAACTCACTGGACACCTCTGTTCCACCCATTTTAGCTGATGGTGCATTTTTGGATACATTCCAGCAGAGTCCTCCCTCTGCTGCCCTGTTCCCATGGAAGATGTCCCTGGTGGAAAAGCATGGGCCTCCGTCAAGGTCAGTTCTCCCAGCCATGGAAGACAGGCTGCATCAACATCCTGAGTCTAACCTTCTCCCGGCTCATAACCAGGTGGGAGGGTTGGTAGAACTGAATTCTCAGGCGTCTGGTCTCCCATGGCTGGGCCTCACTCCACAGTTTCTCTTTCTGACTCCGAATCAGTGTCACAGGGTATAGCTCCCCCCCCCCCCGACTGGGACAAAGTTGACATAGGACCCCACAGCCCTGCCCCCTCCCCCAAATGACCACCCAGAGAGCAGCAACTGATGGGGCAGTAGCAAACAGGTCAGCACCTAGGCTGGCAAACTCCATATTATTCTTGTAGGCATCACAGCGGCTATGATTTGACTGAGTTTAAAAAGTGAAACTGCATGTGCTCAGAGCATTTCTTTTATCAGGGTCAGCAAAGAATTTGGTTTTTTTTATTATTTATTTGATTTTTATTACAATGTTTATGTACCACTCCATATCAAAAGATTTCGGAGCAGTGGACTGCAAAGATAAAATAATGAAACACCATGTTAAAACAATTCAAACATTTTAAAAGGAAGAAATTCTGCTAAGATCGAATTTAATAAACTGCAGCTGCTCACTCAGAGAAGGCTTCCTGAAATAAAAAAAAATGTCTTCAGGATGCGCAGAAAGCAACACAACATTGGTCCCTGCCTGACCTCTGAAGGCAGGGAGTTCCACAGGAAGGGGGCCACCACGCTGGAGGCTCTTTTCCTGGTGGACTCCAGCCAGGCCATGGGTCCATGTGGAACCATCAGGAACATGTTCTAATGTATGTAGGGATGTATGAGAAATTTGTTTCAATTTATTATTGATCAGGATTTATCCAGTTTACACCTTCCAGACTGAACAGAGGCTCAGACTCGACTCTGTGGTCAAAGTCCATACATTTCCAAGCTTGCAATGTGATTTGTGGACCCCAAAGCTGCATCTGACAGGATGCATACATTTGAAAAAGATGTGCATGTAAAAATCCATATTTTTGAAAAATGTGGGCAACTGTGCTTTGATCAATGGGAGAAGAATGCAGTATGACTTAGCCCAACATAAACAAGAAAGAAAAATCTTTGAAAGCAGCCACTCAGTGGTCTACCCATAGTTCAGGTTTTGCTCACGAGTGGTGAACATAGATCGCAGGAAGTTGTCATCCATGTTAAACAGGAAATGTAGGGAAGCTGATGAAAGTAGGCACCTTCAAAATGGAGGTGTCCTTCCCCCACTTTTTGTCATTCTCCCCATGGTTCATTGCTTCTCCCAGCATTAAAACGAACTTCTCCTAAAAGAATTTACTCCTGTTCCTTTACATGTCAAATGACTTTCAGAGCAGGGGGTTGTTGCTATTTCATTATATCAATATATTAAACAAACAAACAAACCAAAAACTGTACATACAAGCACTCACCAACAGCAGCGTTGGCACAATGGCCTGTATTTCAATCAGGTTTTTCATTGTCTATTTTTAAAACTAAGTATGCTATTGGTCTGAACAACTCTTTTGACTGCACAAAGATTTCTCACGGCCAAGCTGTTGCACTTTTGTATAAAAGCCACCTAAAAAAAAAGAAGGTGTATTGATCTGGATTTTAATCCAAAACGGCCAAGAGACTGAAAGTCGCTACTTGAAATATCACCTCTGCAATACCACTCTCTCTGTCACAGCTAGGGATGTACAGAGTTTGTAAAATCTGTTCCAACTGCATTTTGTGGATTGTCAGGTGTCTTTCGTTCCGTCATCCACTCATTGGAGGAAATGGATTTGGGGTGGGGGGATTTTTCCCCGCACAAAATGGAAAAATGTGCAATCTCCCCAAATGTTCATTTTCATGCTTTACCTATGGGGGAAATGCGCATTTAAGGCCAGCAGTTTTTTTTACTTTATGTATTTTTCTTTGACTAAATTTGCATAAAATTCCAGGAAGTAAAAAGCCAGGTTGGAAGTCCACGGAATCTGTGCAACTCAGGAAGAGCCAGTCGACTGCATGAGCCACACACACACACATCATCGAGCAAAGGGCTGGATGCGCCCGATCTCGTCTGATCTCGGAAGCTAAGCAGGGTCAGCCCTGGTTAGTACTTGGATGGGAGACCGCCTGGGAATCAGGCTTCCTTCACTGAGCAGGGTGTTGGACTCGATGGTCCTGTCGGCCCCTTCCCACCCTATGTTTCTGTGATTCTATGATTACAGTAAGGGTGGCTCAGAGTGACACTGCCCAAGGCAAGCAAGGGAGTCTTAACTCAGCGATCTAGTGCTGATCGAGTGGCGGCCGGAGTGGCCACTTACACATCGCCATAAAAAGAGGAGATGCATCCCGAAAAAAAGAGGGCAAAAGAAGACACAGATTTGCATGACGTTTGCAGATGCTGCTTTATATGTTGTTGTTGTTGTTCAGTCGTGTCCGACTCTTTGTGACCCCATGGACCATAGCACGCCAGGCCTTCCTGTCCTGCACTCTCTCCCGGAGCATGCTCAAGTTCATATTCATTGCATCCGTGATGCTATCTAGCCATCTCATCCTCTGCCGTCCCCTTCTCCTTTTGCCTTCAGTCTTTCCCAGCATCAGGGTCTTTTCCAGGGAGTTTTCTCTTCGCATTAGGTGGCCAACATATTTGAGCTTCAGCTTCAGTATCTGTCCTTCCAAAGAGCACTCAGGGTTGATTTCCTTTAGGATGGACTGATTGGACCTCCTTGCAGTCCAGGGGACTTGTAAGAGTCTTCTCCAGCACCACAGTTCGAAAGCATCAGTTCTTCGGCGCTCAGCCTTCCTTATAGTCCAGCTCTCACAGCCATACATTACTACTGGGAAAACCATAGCTTTGATTAGACGGACCTTTGTCGGCAAGGTGATGTCTCTGCTTCTGACTATGCTGTATATGTATAGATGTATACATATGTATAGATACGCATTTAAAAATAATCACCATCGTTTAAACAGAAATACATCTCACCAGTGTGGGGAAGCTGTGACCAGGGGACCCACGCGCCTGGCTGTTCAGTCTGCTCTTGAGGGGCTGTTAACTGTGAATGGGCAACTTTAAGGCCCCTGCCTGCTCTTCTTTCAAATGGTTCTGTATCTTTAAACCAGACTTGGACTGGACAGTCTATCAAACAGAGAACTGCTCACCAGTAGCTCTTCAAATAGAAGACTGTTAAGTAGCGAAACTGGCCACCTTACTGGCAGCAGCTTTTCAGGCTCAGACTGGACCCTTTCCTAACCCTACCTGGAAATGTCACGGATTGAAACCAGGATGTTCTGCATGAAAAGCACGTGCTCTATGCCACCTATGCTCTCTCCTCTAAACTCTTTGTAAATGACAGCGAGCGATATCTACGCTCACGTAAACAAACATATGCAGGAACATGAAGGGTTTTAAAGCCACATCAAGCTCACAGCTCAGGGGGAGGCTCAGCCATAAACTGATCTCCCCTTTCCAGTGAGCCTGCCTAGAAAACAGCTGAGAGCACAACACTCGCCATGCTTTGTGCGGAAAAGGTACCAGCAAAGAGCCATTGTTTGAACTGATGCGTAGGAGTTGCAGCGATTCTTGTACAATGCAAGCCAGCAGAAGTCCCTTCCTTTTGCACTATTTGGCTCAGCCACAAAACATGCATTCACAATGCCCCTTGGCAGGGCCGGCTCGAGGCTGTGGGGCCCCATGGGAAAGTTCCCCTTAGCAGGCCTCCCTTCCAGGTTAGGTTCTCTTCCTCCTCACTGTTGTCATCACCAGCGGCGTAGTGGTCAGTTTAGAAGTGCAGCTGCTCATGCTGACAGCCCCTGCAGCCACACCCTCAAGGAAGAGTCCATAAATCCAGGCGGATGTGTTGATCCACATCAACAAACCAGTTCTAGCAGTTTTCCTCTGCACCAGGAGCAGGTCTTTTATCAAGCTAATGGCTCATAACTAGGGATGTCTGGATTCTGTGAAATCTGTCCCATGTGTGTTTTGTGGTCCGTGCGGTGTCATTCATTCTGGCGTCCGTTCACAGATGGATTTGAATTGGGGGGGGGGTGTTATGTGGAAAAATATGCAAATAATTCCTTAATTTACGTAATTTACATTACGTACTTAACATTACGTACTTAAGGGACCATGGTGGCTTGGTGGTTAAGACGCTGAACTGCAGACCGGAAGGTCGGCAGGACAGCAGTTCGAGACCCGAGTGCCGCGTGACGGAGTGAGCTCCCGTCCTCAGTCCCAGCTCCTGCCAACCTAGCAGTTCGAAAGCAAGAAATTGCAAGGAGATAAATAGGTACCGCCTCGGCGGGAAAGGTAACAGCGTTCCGTGCACCTCGGTGTTCAGTCATGCCGGCCACATGACCACGGAAGCGTCTTCGGACAGCGATGGCTCTTTGGCTTAGAAACGGGGATGAGCACCGCACCCTAGAGTCGGACACGACTGGTTGGGGACACCTTTACCTTTCACCTTTTACTTAACATTTAGCGTATTGCAACAATTCACGTAATTTACATTAGTACTTAACATTTAGCGTATTGTCCCCCATTCCATCCAACTTTTCCCTGCATATATTTTCCAGTCTCAGCAGAAACTTGCATATTTTCATATAAATAAATTTGCGTAAATTTCAGGAAAGTTAAAAAAAAAAAAAAGATCCAAAAGTCCATGGACCAATCTGCAGAGGATTCCATAGGTTGGATTCTTAAAAACCTGAACTCATTTTAGTCCATCTCCAATTTCTCCAGCATCCCTACTCCTAACTGCCCATTCAAGACCAAGAGACACACCAAAAATACTTTGCCTGGCAACAGGGATCAATGCACTGCTTCTGGGGAAATTAATTGCCCCCCTCCGCCCCTCCAGTTACTATGAGGATTGCAGCTAAGCTCACAGGGGACAGGCAATTCTGATGGGGGTGGCTGATGATGCTGGTGTCTCTGCGAACCAAAAATTTCCAGAGCTGCATCCCTACAAGCTTTGGTTTTACTATGCCACTGGTTGCTGCTGCCCATTCACTTGTCTTCTCTGTCTCAGCCCAATACCCACAACCATCCAGAGGGAGATTGCAAGGTACATGCTCTGTCTTGTCGCCGCCACTATGGTCAGAGAGTGCAGGTAATCGGGCGGTGACAACAAGGAGGAAGGGTGGGTTAGCAGCAGGCCCCCCTACCCTCTGCTGGAGGTGAGCCTCAGCAAATGTCCAGCAAGGGCAACCCTTTACTCCATCTCTGGCTCTTAAAGCCAGAGTAGATGATACGTGAGAGACATGGGAACTGCGTACCAATAGCTCAAACAGACAGAGACATATGCACAGAAAACCAGCCATGAGAAGCTTCCAGTTTTAGTGGAGAAACAGCGAGGGGCTGCATAACCCTTTTCCCTTCAATCGTATGTATGCTCAAAGTCACCCTCCCTCAAATTGCTTTTCTCTTCAGCTACCTTTTCTCTTCAGCTACCAGTGCATTTCTTCTTTGATTGGGTGGGCGGAGAAGAGATTTTGAGCAGAACAATGGTGGGGTGGGAAGGGTTAAGCAGCCCTTCCCTGCCCACTCCTCTGCCCCTGTTCACAGCTTCCACTGCTGCTTTTCACTTAAAACACATGCACTCACACACATACGGAAGTCAAACACACACATCACACATGTATCATCTAGCTCAGGGGTGGGCAGAAAGCAGATCGCCAGATGTTTTGGACTTCAACTCCCAGAAGCCCCTACCAGCACAGCCAATGTTCAGGAATGCTGGGAGTTGAAGTTCAAAATATCCAGTGATAGACTTTCTGCTCACCCTTGATCAAGCTTACACAGTAGTGCAGTTCGGTGATTTTGGACTCTGTACTTAATGGTCTTACAAGCCACACACACCCTCTTTAGATGGTAATGTACATAGTTTCACTGACTTTAAAATGTCATAAACCAGCCCTGCTGCATTTTATTTTATTTTATATTTTATTATTACATGTATATCCCACCTTTCTTCCATCGTGGAACTCAAGGTGGCTACATGTGGTTCCCAGGTGGCTACATGTGGTTCCCTCCAAGCACTGACCAGACCCAAACCTGCTTAGTTTCAGCAAGGTGGCTGTTTCAAGTGCCTTCAGACTATTCCCTGGGACCCTTCTGCTCATTCTGCTGAGTAGAGCCCTGGACGTCGGCCCCAAAGTCCTTCCAAGATGGCACCACTGCCCTTATGTTGGCATTCGACCAATCTGTCATCAGACATTCAGCCGTCTCTTCCAGTGGAGGCTGGGGGCAATGATCTGCTTTGGGTTTCAGTCAGACCTCTGAAGGAGCTATCCAAGGTGCTGAGCCTATACTGGGCTCTGACTGGTTCTGACTGAGGATTCACCACCCCTTGACATTGGAGCCACCAGCCTCCACTGGTCTCTTCCCCACCTCCCCACTTGCTTGCTGCATCTGAAATATTTGAGTTGGAACAGAGCTTGGGGGCAAGTGCCCCAGGTGAGATCTCTTTACAGGCCATTAATGAATCTCCGTTTCAGGCACTCAGTTCCCTTTCAACAGTAGGCCTTGTAAAGGTAGGAGCAGTTTGTGTTCCCTCGAAAAGTCCTGTGAGGACAAGTACATTCCAGACGTACTGAATGAGAAAAGAAGCTGATGTAATCTGAAGGCTCGGGGAAAATATGATTACTAGCTCTGTTTGCAAGGTCTTAATGAAGAAATGCCACAAAAGCATGAAAAGGGGATCTGGGGTCTTAAGAGGAGGCACCTGGCACAGGCCCCAGGGGATCAAAGCAAAGGAAGCACAACACCCCCTCCCCCTGCACAGCCTATAGTCAATCAACCCAAGTTTGAAACGTACCAAGGAGAAAGGACAAACGCTTCCTACGCAAGAACACGAGACCATCACGTGGAAAGATAAGGAGCTGGTGTAGCTGGCAGGAGGCAAGCTACTTTTCAGGGAAACCCAAACGCTTTTCCATTTATCAACAAACCAACCAACAAGGATGTACTCGACAGTGCATTATTCAGATTTAGCTTTTTGAAAGAAAGAAAGAAAGAAAGAAAGAAAGAAAGAAAAAAAGAAAGAAAGATTTCGAGATAATGACAACATTTAATGGGCATTCAAGAGCTCAGGATGTTCCTCAACTCATTTCATAAAGTTCTAGGTAGGTCTCTCACCCTCAGTCCCTTCCATGGGTAGTATCCAACTTAAGTTAACCTTTGTAAACTGCCCAGAGAGCTTTAGCTATGAAGCAGTATAGAAATGTAATTAATAGTAATATAATAATAATAATAATGTCCCATTCATTTCAAAGGGTCTACTTTAAGTAGGACTAACATTGGGTACTACTCCATGATTCCTGCTCTGGAGTATTGATTTTTCATACACAGTACTTCCCCTTATACTGGGGGTGGGCAACTTGTAGCCCTCCAGATGTTCTGGCCCACACAACTCCCATTAGCCTTAGACAGCATAGCTGGTGGTGAGGGATTGTGGGAGCTGTAGGCCAAAACACCTGGAAGGCCATAAGTTGTCCACCTCTGACTTAATACCTTATAGCCGTCATCTAATTAAGTAAAGCGTGCTCATATGCTAAATCAGGCAAGGGCAGAAACGAGATAGGGCTCTACTGGTAGATCTTTGGGGGATTTGCAGCAGGTCAGCAAGGATTTCTGCCTCTCAGTTATTTAACAGCAGCAGAACTGCTCCAGCCTGCCCTAAATTATACTGCTGAAATATAAAAAGTTTGGGATAACCAGAAATACAGGAGTGCATAAGAACACAAGAAGAGCAGTGCTGGATCAGACCGAAGGCCTATCTAATCCAGCATTCTATTCACACCCAGTGGCCAACCAGCTGCCCATGGGAAACTCACAAGAGGACATGAGTGCAACAGCACCCTCCCACCCATGTTCCCCAGCAACCAGTGTACACAGGCCTACTGCCTCTGATACTGGAAGCAGCATATAACCATCAGGACTAGTAGCCATTTGTAGCCTTCTCCTCCATAAATTTCTCCAAAGTCCCTTTAAATTCATCCAAGTTGGTGGCCATCACTACTCTAGGTGGCTGGGGCTGATAGGAGTTGTAGCCCCATGCCTTTGGAAGGCACAAGGCCAGGAAAGACTGAGTTACACATTCAGCGCACATCATATTGCTGGTTGTAGCGACTCATGGTGCGTGCGTGCTCATAACCTCCTGCCAACTGAAGCTTCTCCCATAACAGAGAGGACCTGCCCTGTTTGGTGTACTTATCTCATGTTTCCTGGTATTGGTGTTTCTCCATCTTGAGCCTTCCAGATTTTCAATGCTGTTTATTCTTGTGTGTGTGGATGACCCTAAGGGAGTTGGCTTCCACCTCCAGCTGGTGTTGCTTCCTTCCTATACCTCCACCCTACATCCCAGCGAGTGAATCATCACGAACTCTTTGCAGTAACCACCGATGATGCTTGATCTGCCTCAAGTGACTGAGAGCTTGGAGTTGAACAACACATTTGGGGATGGGGTAAGGGGGAAATAACTAAAGAAACAAATAAAGCGGTACAGAGCCCTTGTACCACATCACAATGCAAGTGAATGCTTCTCCGTAACAGTTCCTCCCTGGAAGAAAATTAGCACATCAGGGGGAAAGTTAGATGCCTAAGAGACTTTGGTTAATGCAGGGGAATATTCACAACATGGGAAGCTACTTTTATACTGAGTCAGACCGTCTGGCCATCTAGCTCAGTGTTGTCAACACTGACAGGCAGCGACTCTCCGGGGTTTTCAGATGGGTGACTTTCCAAGCCTGATTTGGAGATGCTGGGGATTGAACCTGGGACCTTCTGAAGACAAAGCAGGGGCTCTACCACTCGGTTACAGGTCTTCCTCCATTCAAACATGCTATCTCCCCTGTGAGGGCTGGTGTTCTAATTTTAAGGCCGAAGCACCCCACAAAAACACAAGATCCCCATTAGGCTTGTAAAGCCAATGTGTCAGGGCACAGTGTGTGTGTGTGTGTGTGTGTGTGTGTGTGTAAGGGGGGGAGGTCTGTGGGGAATCATGGGCAGATGGGATAGCATGCTTAACCCTTGCCCTACCATTTGTCCCCTGCAATTGCCATCCCATCAGTTTCTTCCCCATTTTCCTTCCAGCTAGGTTCTAGGACTGAGAATAGTCCTGATGCAGGAGATGCTTCAGGGGACAAGTTGCAAAGGCACAGTTGTGCACAAGGGAAGAATTCAACACTGCCCTGCTGATTCGCTGATACAAGTGCCCCCCTCCCTCCAGTATTACCATTAACCAAGAAACACATTTTTGCTGACATGTTTGCTGCTCTGCTTGTAAGACAGCTGGACCCAGGACTGGCCAAAATTGGCATTATATGTTGCAACATTCTTGTCCCCGTTACCAATCTGGCTAAGGCATTTTGCACAAGCTGCAGCTTCTGAACTGGTCAAGGCCAGCCTTGTACAAGGCCTGCATGTACACTGCATGTACGCTATGTACACTGCATGTCAAGGCTAGCCCTATGTACACTGCATGTACACTGCATGTACGCTATGTACACTGCATGTCAAGGCCAGCCCTATGGACACTGCATGTACACTGCATGTACGCTATGTACACTGCATGTCAAGGCCAGCCCTATGGACACTGCATGTACACTGCATGTACGCTATGTACACTGCATGTCAAGGCCAGCCCTATGTGCACTGCATCGCAGTAATTTAACTTGGAGATTACCAGAGTATAGGGGACTGAAGCCAGATTATCCCTGTCCAGATAAGGGCATAGCTGGGCCACCAACTGAAGTTGGTAGAAGGCACTCTGTGTCACTGAGGCCACCTGAGCCTCAGGTGACAGAGATGGCTCCAAGAGACCCCCCCCCTGTTACAAACTTGCTCCATCAGGGGGAGCGCAACCCCATCTAGAACAAGTCGAACACCCTCCCTCCAGTCAGAAGAACCACCCATTAACAGCATCTTGGCCTTGTCTGGATTGAGCTTCAGTTTACTAGCCCCCATCCAGTCCATTGTCACAGCCAGGCACTGATGTAGCACATCCGTAGCCTCACCTGATAAAGATGAAAAGGGGAAACAGAGCTGGTGTCATCAGCATACGGAAGGCAACATGCTCCAAAACTTTAGATGGCTCCAGAGCAATATATATTGCACCCCCGCTATTAAAATCCCTCTTCCACCTTCTTATCATATACTGAGTAGCTTAACGATATCACATTAAATAATATACAGTTGAATCATACCTTCTATTTCCGATGTTTCGGCTGTGAGTGCCGATGCACACGTAGCCAAAACAGCGCCACCCACACACCAAAGGCATTAGGTTCAGTAGGCTTGAGGGAACCTCAAAGAAGTACAAAACATCTTTGGTAGTGAGGAACCTGGGTGGGGTGGGGGGGGGGAACCCAAAACAGCCAGTATGAGGACTAAGCATACTCAGTGGCCATGAAATACTGACTGTTGTGGGGAAACCCCCCACCTGAAAATGGGGAGTGAGGGGGAGAATGGAATGGAGGGCATACTCCATTTAGGGAAGTCAGAGAAATCTGAAATGAAATCAGATGAGTTCGGATTTCTATGAATCCAACCCACTGATTCTGCTGTGGACTGGCTTTTCAGAGTTGCATCGATTCTGAGGACTTACGGACTGACTTTTTTTACTTTCTGGAATTTTATGCAAATTTAGTCATAGAGAAATACATTAAAAAGAAGAAGCACTAGCTGAAAATGTACATTTCTCCCATAGGCTAAAGCATGAAAATGTGCATTTTAATTAGATTTGTGCATTTCAGGGTGGATCCACACATCTTAAAAAGTGGAAATTTGTGCAAGTGGAAATTTGCACAAATTTAGGGGGGGAAATCCAATTCTACCAATGACCAGACAGCAGATCAAAAAGCACCTGATAATCCACGAAATGCAGACAGATTTTACAAAATCCATACATTCCTAACTCCATTCCACTACGACATTTTCTTGCAGCTCCCAATTATAGCGTATGTTGATCGATATCTATATATGCAAATTTAAAAATAATTACTAGGATGCATTTAAATTTCACAGCAGGCAAAGCCAGCCAATTCATTTTTCACCCTGATCATCTCAAGCAAAATATTCTTCAGTTAATTTGCACCCAGTCCCAGAGCATCCCACAAAAATGAAAAAAAAAGAAAAGTTTTTCCTAAGTTTAATTGCCATGCAGGGAGAGACCTTTTTGGGGGAGGTGATTGCAGCATGTGGGGAGGGAGAGTTAACCTTTCCCTCCCAAGCTGCAATTCCTCCCTTGAAAATTGCCCCCCTACGTGGCAATTAAGGACATAATCCTATGTACAGCATCCTTACTGCTTGGAAGCCCATGAATCAGGTGGGTTCCAAGATTCCTATGCACTGCTGGGTTGAACCTGGCAGGGCGGGAGGAGTGGCAGAGGCAATCTTTGCCTCCAGGTCCTCTGATCTTTGAGTTTTTGCTAGATGGGCTTTTTAGTCCATCTAGTGTGGGCTCTTTGGAGGGGAGAGAAAGAGGCTGGAGGAGGCTCAGGATAAACTGCATCCTGGCCTCTCCGGTCTCCTCCCCCCCCCTTGTTTATCTTGGTGGTTTATCCTGCCCACAGAATGCCCTCTTCCCCTGCTCTCTGAGGTGAATTTCCTGAACGACAGCGGTAGCCGACCGTGTTCTCTCTGAGCTAGCTGCGAGGGGTCGGGGTATCTGACCCCTACAACTCCCCCTTCCAAGGTTGGAGCACTGTCTCTGACCTTGGCGAGGGGGGGGGAATCTGAGCCATCCCATGGTCCCTGAGATTCTCACCCAGGGACTACAGGATTACTCTCTAAGCCAAGCAACCCCCCCTTCCATTGGCACCAACGGACACTCAAATCTCTATGGAATAGTTCCGAGGCCCTGGAAAATAGATTCAGGGCTGGGGCCCTGTGGGCCCAGGCCTAGCAATGCCCCTGAGTGTCAACAACGCTGAGCTAGATAGACCAATGTCTGTCGCAGCAAAAGGCAGTTTCCTACATTCCTGTAGTAACCTAGGTGCTTACGAACGGCAGATGAAGAGGTAAACCTGGTTCTGGGCTGTCTCAGGTCAGGTTGCAGATGAGGCAGCAGAGCCAGCCCTGCCATTAGGCAGAGTGAGGTAGCCACCCCAGACCACTGATTTTGGGTGACATGGAAGGAAGAGCAAATTGTTACATCATCATCATCTTCAATTATTATTGTTATCATATTATTATTTCCAGAGATTGGTGCATGTAGGCTTTTCTGTCTCAGTGCCAAGATAACTTGACCACCTTGGGTACTAGGCACCTTGAGTTTGGGATGGGGGGGGAGGGGGAAACACCATTTGTTGTTCCGCCTCAGGCAGCAGAATGTCCTGAGCTGGTTCTGAGTAAATGTTCACATTACTAAAGTTCTCCCAGCTGCCCCCCCCAAACACAACTGGCACACTGCTCCCTACAACCACAGCTGGCACATCAGGGAGAAGAGTATTATTGTCCTGCTTGTGGGTTTCCCATGAGCAGCTGGTTGGCCATTGTGAGAACAGATGCTGGACTAGATGGACCTTGGTCTGATCCAACACGGCTCTTACATTCTTAACCTGAATTTTCTGAGCACCTGCTCAGTTTAAAAAATCACCTGTTTGCCTGTTTTAGGAAGCTGACTTGCACCAGTTCATATCATTGGTCTATCCAACTCAGTATCTTCTACACTGGTAACAGCTGTCCAGGATTTCAGACAGGACAGGAGCCCTTCTCAGCTCTGCCTGCAGATGCTGGAGATGCAAAATATGCATTCTACCAGGGCAAGGTCTGAAGGCACATGAGGCAGCCACCTTGCTGAAGCTAAGCAGGTCTGGATCTGCTCTGTGCTTGGAGGGGACACCACCTGGGAGAACCGTGTGTAGCCACTTTGAGTTCCATGATGGAAGAAGGGTGGGATATAAATGTAATAAATAAATAAAATACCACCGAGCTACGATGGCTGGATGTGCCTGATCTTGGAAGCTAAGCAGGGTCAGCCCTGGTTAGTACTTGGATGGGAGACTGCCCGGAATCAGGCTTTCTGCATTGAGCAGGGGGTTGGACCCAATGGCCCTTCCAACCCTAGGCTTCTATGATTCTGAGGCCCCCTTGTACGTCAATACAGCAATATCTGCCTTATCTATTATTGTATTGCATTGTTTTACTACTGTTCTAATCAAGTTTTATTTATGATTGTAAGGTGCCTTGAGTGCCATTTTTCTGGGCAGAAAGGTGGGGTACAAAACAAATCATTCAATCAATTAATGGAAGAGGCCTCAGGAGTCACGGGGAAAACACAGAAGCACATCTAGACTGAAAAGCTGGTAGCTGGTAAAGGAGATAGGACATGACAACCATCTTCAGGCAGGGGGCAAAAATAGAACAAGGTTAGTGGACACTGAATCAGCCATGCTCTATTTTTACCCAGTAGCTAGTGCGGGTGAAATGTCTCCCAATGCCTCCTGGGGGTGGGAAAGAAAGGCATCACTTTTCATCTCATCAACTGTCTAGGGTGCATTTTGATTTGCACCATTAAGGGCCATTCAGCCATTAACAGAAGGTTTTCAGTTGCGTCAATATCCCTCCCTACTTCAGATATTTGGAGATTGCGTATCAATAGACTGCTGCTTGCTTTTTGTCTTGATGGGGTCAATGTCAATACTATTTCCTTAGTAACTAAATACCTAAACATTGTTATCAGTACTAGACTTTTCATGCTTGACAATTAGAATTGCAACTGTTACTGCATACTGTATCTGCCTGTCTCTATGTGTGTCTGTATGTCTGCCTTTATGTCTGTCTGTCTGTCTGCCTCTATGTCTGTCTCTGTGTCTGTCAAACCCGCACATCCCATGCAAAATGCAACTACTACTGGTCTTCTAGCATTTTGCGCAATGGCTTCCTCTGTAGGCACTAATAGCTAGAAAAGAATGGCTTAAGTGAGCCTTGATGGCTGGTGGCTAGTAGCTATTGGACACATCCCACCTGCTTGGGAGAAACAGATTGGCAGGTGCAATATTGCCAGAGAAGGAGGCAGAAATGATGCAGCTGACTAGCAAGGACAGAGCACGCAAACAGCCAGAGACACAGTGCTAATCTTCAAAAACATCATCAGTTCCCTCAAAAGCAGACAGTATATCCTTGGAGGTCTCAGAATTACCATTTATTACATTTTACCTCCCACCTTCCCTCAAAGGGGAAGAGCCATCATTAAGTGGCGAAGCATATGCTTTGCATGCAAAAGGTCCCAGGTTCAATTCCTGACATCTCCAGGTGAGGCATAGAAAGACCTCTGCTTGAGACCCTGGAGACCCACTGCTTGGCAGTACTGGACCAATGATCTGACTTGGTATACAGGCGCTTCCTATGTACATGGTTCTCTCCCCTCCCACCCCATTTTTATCCTCACAACAACCCTGTGAGGTAGGCTGAAAGAGAACAGCTGGCCCAGTGGACTTCATGGCTGAGTGGGGATTTGAAGCAGTACCTCCACGATTCTAGTCCATCGCTCTAAACTTGGGGTTGGCAACATGATGCCCTCCAGATGTTTCAGACTACAGCTCCCATCATTCTCATTCTTGGCCATGGTAGCTGGGGTTGATGAGACTTGTAGCCAAAAACATCTGGGTGGGGGCACCAGGTCACCTACCTCTGCTCTAACCCCTACACCACACCTGCTCTTTTTTTTTTTTTTTTCCATCAGCAGCACCATTTCTAGCTCTTCTTCTGGCTCTGTTGCATCTGGCCCTCTTTGTGCAACCATCTTTGTGCAAGCCCAAGAGCCATTTGGTTTGTTTCAGCAGGCAGAATGGTTTCCAACTTGTTTAGTGCAGGAAGCAGTTACATGCTGTGACTGGCACAGATCGTATCTCCCTGTGCCAGCTGCTGAGGAGGGAAACAAGTAACAACTGGGGTGGGTTACTGAACATTTGGCTGTAATGCCTTACTGTTGAGGAAACCTCCGTCTCAGCACCTGGGAGGGAGAGAGGGAGGGAGAAATCGAGATAAGAACAATCTCTGTGCCAGTGCAACTTTGCAATGTTCCTGTGCCAGCATTGTGTCTCTGGATATGGCTGTACAAATCAGGAAACAGGTAAGGGCGATAGCTTTCTAGCCTGTGTACTTGAAAAAGTCACCAGCTTATTCCTCCATACTTTCCCCGCAACCAAACACAGTCTTGCTCATGTCCCTCCGGAACGATGGCATCTGTCTTATCCATACACTTTCTATCACCATTGTGGCAAAACAATGAAGAGCCTTGTGGCACCCCAAAGATTAATACATTTTTAAAGTTATTTTATTTACAGTATTTATATACTGCTCCACATCTAAGCAGATTCCGGAGCGGTGAACAATAAAGGATAAAAAGAATAAAACACCATATTAAAAGTCTTTCTTTCTTTCTTTCTTTCTTTCTTTCTCTTTCTTTCTTTCTTTCTTTTTTATTTTATTTTATTTATTTATTTCATTTCTATACCGTCCAATAGCCAAAGCTCTCTGGGCGGTTAAAAGGTACTTCTTAAACAGAGTACTGTTTAAAAAATTGTGACATACGCTTTTGTGGCCTGCCATCCACTTCCATCCAAAAAAGCTTATGCTATAATAAATCTGTTAGTCTTTAAGGTGCCACAAACGTGCTTTGTTAAGAACAGAAGAGCGTAAGAAGAGCCCTGCTGGATCAGACCAAGGGTCCATCTAGTCCAACATTCTGTTCACACAGTGGCCAACCAGTGGCCCCAATGGGAAACCCACAGTAGGACGTGAGTGCAACAGCACCCTCCCACCCATGATCTCTAGCAACTGGTGTGCATAGGAACTTCTAATACTTGTTCTTTTTGCAGCAACAGATTAACATGGCCACGCCTCTGGAAATTGTTACAAGGACAGAAAAGGTGTAGTGTTATGGCTACAGAGACTGTGACGTATGCATTCGTAAGTCCCTGGTTCATAGGCCAATATCCTCTACTGGTTCTCTTGCAGAAGTGGAACAGATCACTCGTGAAACAGGAAGCAGCGGTTCCAAAAATAACCCTGGAAATGAGTGCCAACGTTAGTTTCCAGAACAGAGCAGGTCAGCAAAGCTCCCTGCCCCATTCTGGAAATGAGTGCTGCTGCTCATTTCTGGATGTTTCTGAAACGGCAATTTCTCATTGAGCTAGTGGTCAGTTCTGCTAGCAATCAGGCAGTGTAGGATACTGCCCATAGTACCGTTGAGTTGGAGGGGGGCTTGTAGGCCACCTAGTCCAACTCCCTGCTCATTGAATGAAATCCAGAGCAGTCCACTTCATCAGATGCAAGTATTATCTGGGGTTAAAACTATATATGCACATGGTTGGAGTGGTGGTGGTGGGGTGGGATTGTAAACAATGAAGTCAAAGGGGAATGAAAGGCAAAAAATACAGACAGAGACAATCATGTCATTAACAGTGGCTGTTTACAAAACAGTTATTCCTGGCATGGTTACACAAACTAATACATGTAGTGTGATAAAATCCCTGTGTCCCAAATGAAGCCATAGGAGATCGAATTGCGTTAAATTAGATGGTATGTTTAATATGTAGCATCTAGCAGAATGTACCTTTAAAAACAAAACAAAACAACTTTACTGTAAGTATTCAGGGCACTGATCTGGATTGGGACCACTGCATGTGGGAGTGTGTGGATGGATGGGGTTAAACCTTCCCACTCAGCTACTTCCCCCCCAACCCCCCCCCCCATGCAGGGGTTAAACAAAGAGGAAAAAACCCTCCATTGGCACTCAGAGGAGCAGGAAGATTATAAAGATCAATCAAAGGCCCGGGGAAGAGGGAAAAAAATCAACTCAGAAAATAGAAACTTAGTTTGCAGAAATGAAGAAGAAACTACTCTCTTGACTGGTTGGAGTTGGGGAGAGAAAAAGACTAATTTTAAGAGATAGAAGTCTAAGGCAAAAACGTACATATCCTGTATGTAACTTGGAGTATTGGTGCCAATATGGTCTGAGAATGGAGTCCATATATCCAGACATCCCAACTGTAATCGTACTGATGCCTGAAACAATGGGGTGCTCAGGATCGCCTGGTTTGCGTATTTTGGGTAGCAAACAGAAGATGCCTGATTGAAACTCTTTGGGCATGTCATTGTAGATTTGGTCTGGCACATCTGTAGGAAACAGACAAGCCCTAAAATATAACCGTATCTGTTCAGACCCATTGGACAGAAACTTGCAACTTAAAGATTTACAGCAGGCATTTCTCAAACTAAAATTCCTACCCAAGGAAGTGAAAATAACAGATTGACAAGGGACCCAGAAATAATTTACTACAGGAGAGGCTCAGAAGAGAAAAATGCAGAAAACCACTTGTTGTCACCTATAGCTCCCAGCTTAAACCACTCAAATGTATCATCAATGAGCTAGAATCTATCCTGGACAACACTTCACTCTCATAGATCTTGGTGGGTAGGCCTGTACTTGCTTACAGACAGCCCCCACCCCAACCAAAAATAGCCACTCAACTAGCAACCACAAGCCACGAATCAAGGATACAAACACGAAGACCAGACCCAGCAACAAACCCAGATGCCAACTCCATCCCCATATCTACTCTGGTAACACAGTTGCGTGACTTAATCATGTCATAATTATTAATGTCATCAACAGCAGCAGGGGCTCATTTACTTTCTCATCTTCCAGTGTGATACATGCCATCACCTGCTAGCAATGGCCTTCTGCAGGGAGAGGCAACAGTTTGGACCTATGGGCATATTTAGCCCTTTGAGAAACTACTCTATTACCTTCTTGGTGGCTGGGTGTGCGGCAGAGGAAACCATAGGCCTGCAGCCACCCTCTGTCTTCATTATCTAAGAATGTCTTTGAGCCCTATGTGCGGTCCAGAGGCATTCATGGGAAATGAAGACGGCAGCAGCTGGGGCCCTCACTGGGCCCGTTGAAGCAATCCCAACTGCCAGTAAGAAAATGTGCTAATTTTTTTAAAAGTGGGAGGAGTGGGGCACCTTGGCAGGTTCCAAGAAAGGTGCCCAAGAGCACACTGGTGCCCACAGGCATCACGTTGCCTTCCCCAGGCGTACTGCACTCTACATAGGATAAACAGGCCAGGCTTTACGCAAAATAATAAATGGACACAAATCTGACATCAGAAATGGCAACATTCAAAAACCAGTGGGAGAACTCTTCAGCCTCCTATGGCACTCTGTCACTGACTTTACAGTAGCCATTCTTGAACAAAACAAAACAAAACCCAACGTGGAAAGGTGGGATTAGAATGAGGGCCCACTGAGTTGCAGTTCATTGAGAGGTTCAGTTCTATCTCCTGCAGCTTGAATCAGGATAAAGGTTCTCTCTCTCTCTGAGAGCCAGTGTGGTGCAGTGGCTAGAGTGTTGGACTGGGAGTTGGGAGATCCGTGTTCTAGCCCCCACTCAGCCATGGAAGCTCACTGGGTGACTTTGGGACAGTCACAGACTCCCAGCCCAACCTACCTCACAGGGTTGTTGTTGTGAGGATAAAACGGAGAGGAGGAGGATTATGCACACTGCCTTGGGTACCTTCAGGAGAAAAATGGCAGGATATAAATGTAATAAATGAATAAAAAAATAAAAAAATAAATTCCATCCATCCATCCATCTCACAGTATATCTGTTAATTTGCTTATTCATGCCAGGCATTTTTGTTATCAGCAACAACTGTTTTGTGAACACCCATTGTCAATAATGTGATTGTCACTGTTTGTATTGTCTGCATTTCATTTCCTTCTGACCCCACTGTTTGCAATCCCCCCCCCACCATATGTGTGTGCGTGCATGAGTGTATCTTAAACTCGTGATCACACTTCATGCATCAGATGGACTGTAGTCAATGAAAGCTTAAAAAGGTAAAGGTAAAGGTGTCCCCAACCAGTCGTGTCCGACTCTAGGGTGTGGTGCTCATCCCCGTTTCTAAGCCGAAGAGCCAGCGCTGTCCGAAGACGCTTCCGTGGCCATGTGGCCGGCATGACTGAACACCGAGGTGCACGGAGCGCTGTTACCTTTCCCGCCGAAGCGGTACCTATTTATCTACTTGCAATTTCTTGCTTTCGAACTGCTAGGTTGGCAGGAGCTGGGACTGAAGACAGGAGCTCACTCCGTCACGCAGCACTCGGGTCTCGAACTGCTGACCTGCCGACCTTCCAGTCTGCAGTTCAGCGTCTTAACCACTAAGCCACCGCGGCCCCTACATGAAAGCTTATACCATAATAAGGAGCCTTGTGGCACCTTAAAGATGTTTGTTATCATTTCTACCCTGTCCTTCCTCCAAGGACATCCTCAGGGCAATGTACACAGCTCCCCTCATACCAGCCCTGGGGGATAGCTCAGGCTGAAAGACAGCAATGGGCCTGCTTCATGGCTAACTGGGGATCTGAACCCAGGTCTCACAGGAATATAGGAAGCTGCCTTATATTGAGTCAGACCATGGGTCTATCTAGCCCAGTACTGTCGATGCTGATTGGCAGCAATGGCTCTCCAGGGTTTCAGAATTTTTCCAGCCCTACCTGGAGATGCCAGGGACTGAACCTGGGACCTTCTGCGTGCAAGACAGGTGCTCTATCACACTGAGCCATGGATCTTTCTCTGGTCATGACTTCTACACCACACCGGGTTTGTGCTCTACTGGGAACTCAGTGGCAGAGCATCACTGCACCAGAAACAGATGTGATAAAATTGGAGCCAGATCTCAAGTCCAGAAGCCCCTTTTAGGAACAGCAGAAACACATGACACAAGAGTCTTATTCAGCAAAAACTCTTGTTTCGTGACTACTGGATGCCACAACGTCTCTTTAATAAGGAATTGTCTAAGCTGGCTAATTTCTGGAGGTCAGTCCTAAAGGAAATCAACCCTGAGTGCTCATTGGAAGGGCAGATACTGAAGCTGAAGCTCAAATATTTTGGCCACCTAATGCGAAGAGAAAACTCCCTGGAAAAGACCCTGATGCTGGGAGAAACTGAAGGCAAAAGGAGAAGGGGACAGCACAGGATGAGATGGCTAGATAGCATCACCGATGCAATGAATATGGACTTGAGCACGCTCTGGGAGAGAGTGCAGGACAGGAAGGCCTGGCATGCTATGGTCCATGGGGTCATGAAGAGTTGGACACGACTGAACGACTGAACAACAACAACATGGCTAATGTGTCTCTTAACCATGTGTTTTGGCAATGCCTAATAGTTGCCTCCTTTTGGGAGGAGGTTGTTTTACAGATAAACTTTGTATTAGAACACTCCTTAATATTTACTGATGTACCTGTCCTCTTAAATTATTTACCTGTTTCCTGGAAGTTAACACGGGGTCAGCGTAAATGGATTCTCCGTGCCCTCTTGACAACTTAAAAGACTGACATTACAACACTGAAAGGATAAAGTTCACCTCCTATAATGCAGTGAACTGAGGACCTAACAACACAATGTTTGAACGGGTGGTATATAGGCACCACTCTTGACTGGATACATATATGGACATTTGGTCTGCTTTTGTTGAAGTTTATGCATAATTTTCTCTTTCTAGAAAGCTGTATTTTCATACATATCTATATACATTTCATATATATCAATTGAAACTGATACATTTAAAACATGTACTTATATTCTTTTTCTCTCTCCTTTTTTCTCTTTTTTATGTTTTGTTTTGTTGAAATTTAAAAATAAAATAAAAACAACCACCCCCAAAGTAAAGAGAATCGTGCCTCCAAGACATGAGGAAACGGCTTTCATAGAATAGTAGGGTTAGAAGGGGCCTATAAGACCATTGAGTCCAGCCCCCTGCTCAATGCAGGAATCCAAATCAGAGCACCCCTGACAGATAGCTGTCCAGCCTCATCTTGAACGCCTCCAGTGTGGGAGAGCCCTCCACCTCCCTAGGGAATTGGTTCCATTGTCGTATTGCTCTAACAGTCAGGAAGTTTTTCCGGATGTTCAGCCGGAATCTGGCTTTCTTTCAATGGCCAGAAACTATACCCCTGCACTCACAATGGGGCAGGAACACAGCATCCTTTTCTAGCATTAACCATTGTAGGAGACGCTAAGTCCTGCCATTCCTGCTTGTCTTGCTTGTGGGCTTCCCACTGGGGCATCTGGTTGGCCACTGTGTGAACAGAATGCTGGACTAGAGGGACCTTGGTCTGATCCAGCAGGGCTCTTCTTATGTTCTTATTTCCCAGCAGCCAATGGTGTGGTTAGGCTTGGATCTTGGGGCCGCAGCACAGCCCCCCCAATGGCCACACAGAACACTGCAGGTGATGAGAGCATCAGAGCATTGAGAGCACACTCCATTTTATTCCTGTGGTCATGATAGTGCTGTGATTTAAATGAGTTTATAATGCAAAACTGCACATGCTCAGAGTATTGTGTTATCTATCTGTCTATCTGTCTATTGTTGTTGTTCAGTCGTTCAGTCATGTCCGACTCTTCGTGACCCCATGGACCATAGCACGCTAGGACTTCCTGTCCTGCGCTCTCTCCTGGAGCGTGCTCAAGTTCATATTCATTGCATCCGTGATGCTATCTAGCCATCTCATCCTCTGCCGTCCCCTTCTCCTTTTGCCTTCAGTCTTTCCCAGCATCACAAGGCTATCTGTCTATCTGGGTTGGCAAACAGTTTTGTTGGTCTAACATGTCAGGAATATGGAAGCATATGTAAAGCATGGGATGGTGGCGGTGGAGAGAACTCTAATCTTACAACTGTAATACACATGGCTATCTAAAGGCTCCCCCAAGTAAGACCATTACAGCCAGGGTCTAAAACTACCTAGCTGCATTGCTGACAGCGACACCTCTCCCTACGGATCACCTTTGCTATCAGTTTCACGTTCCCCACCAAGCTCCTTCCACGCATTCAAGGAAAACCCTCCTTATGCGGAAGTCTCTGTGCTTAGTGAGGATTTCAAGGGAGTGCAGAAAAGCTGCCGAATGTGGTGTCAGCTGCAAAAATTAAGCACCCTGAAAACTGCCATTTCCATCATCATTTTGTCAAAAAGGAAGACAACAAGTTTCTAGACCGTATGCTTGGAATGAACTGGAATGTGTGAGACTACCTAGTGAAACTTTGGCAGCTGAATAAAGTGGTTAGAAACTGGATGGGTATTTTTAAAGAACCCTGTAAAAATGCCTTGCCCCCCCCCCCCCGCTCCATTGACAAGCAGATAAATGAATGTAAAACCATTAGGCAAAACAAGAGATCTCGTGAGTGTTTGCATAATTTATGCAGATTGTGGAAATCAGCTTTCCACGTTGCCAAATCCGGGTTTCCTTTGGTGTGCGACTTTAATTTTCTTTTTTAGCACATCTACACAGTTCTGTCCAGATGGAACAATTTAGCCTTTGATGACCTATTTAGAAGGTCAGCCCTCTTCCCCAAGACACTCGTTCCCCCATCCCATCCTACCTGAAGAAGGTGCTTCTCAACTGATTCACGAGATCAGAGCGCTAACTGTCCGGAGCAGAAGCCATGATCATTGCAAAGACTTCCCCTACCCACCCTCTTGCCAGCTTGGGTGCCAAAGCTGCTTGCTGAGACTAATGTGCAGAGGGAATTATGACTAGCAGCTTTGATCACATCCCCTTGTCATTCAGTTCTGGAGAAAAGAAGCAGCAGCGGAAGAAAAAGAAAAGGAAAAGACAAGTCTGTCAGCATTTTGAGACAGGCAACTAAGACAATTTAAGAAGCTGGGGGAAAACCATCAATGAATTAACATTTCATTAATGGTCAGGTATATCACTGTAACTGAGATTTTCTTTTATTTAAAAGAAACACACATGACATTAGGGCTGCAAGCATTAATTAACTGGCATTATTAGTCAACTGCTGCTTTAATTGCAGATTTTTGTTCAAAAAGCATGCCAGGAAAACAAGCCAAGTCTCCAGGCTTGAGGAACCAACTCCCTTTAGGTTTGAGCAAAAAAATGGGTAGCTCGCAAATAACCTCACTATCACAGCAAATATGAAAAATATAAATAGTACATATGCATTATTTGTGTTATTTCCATGAACTAGATTATTTGGATCATTTGAAATTATGGTGCGATATTAGTTTAGTTGATGCAATTATAGGTTTACTTGTATTATTATAAAGATGGGAATGTGATCAGCAACTTATAAGTATGGTGGAATAATGTTTTGCATATAAAGGTAGTTACTTGAGGGGCTATACTGAATATAATGAACTTTAAAAATGATTTTTGCATTCTTCTGGATGGCCAAGAACTAACGGCTCATCTTTGAAAGGTTATTTAAGTATATGATATATGAAAATGTAATATGTTATAATATTAGCAAATTAGAAAAATAAAAACAAATACCATAATAACATGAAATAAAATATAAAATTTAATAAAATAAAATTATTATTGTTGTTATTATGCTTGAAAAGTGGTTCAAGAAGATAAACCAATAAATTTTAAAATGCGGCCAACATAATTTCCCCACTAGTTTGCAGTGAAATAAGCAATGGAGGCTGGTGGCTCCAATTTAATTGGGTCAGTGAACCTGCTCAAGGTTTCAGTCAGAACTCTAAAGGAGCTATCCAAGGTGCTGAACCCAATAGGTTCAACTCCTGCAGAGTTTTGAGTGGCTCTGACTGAAACCCAGAGCAGATGCAAGGCCCCACTTAAATAAGAGCCACCAGCCTCCTCTGGAACTAAGAAACTTGCAACCTTCTCAATGATATAGGATGAGTCATCCTTCAAAGCCATCACCAGTTCTTCAGAAGGTTGGTAGGACTTTTTTCTGTCTAAGCATACATAGGATTGCACACTAAAGAGCACCCACATAAGACCATTAAGACCGGAGTCTAAAATGAAGTAACCGTACCACTGCTTCCTTATGTTTTTTAATATTTCCCAGCTCAGTCACCAACTTGTCTTGCGCTAGTCCTGATTCTTACAATGATATGTGACTGAGTGCTGGACAGTGTCAGGACTTGTTCTCGCTTCTGTCCAAATGAATAAGCTCACGAATTTGGAAGCCATGGAGGAACGGATTGGGAGGATGGAATCGCCATGCTGCCATTTTATCACATCAGTTCAGTTCATTTGCTTATCCCAAACCCCACCCCATAGGTCATCACAACACGGTGTCCTCTACAAGTATATCCAAAGCCTCAGCTGGGGATGAGGGAGACATTTTTTTATGATCCAATTTATATGTTGCTTCTTTAAAAAAAAAAAATTAAACACAAACATTACATAGGAGATCCAATTACAGTCAAATGGGATCACAGGTGTTTCAGGGTGCAATCCTATCAGGATAAGCGTCCGCCTCTGAACTCGGACACGACTGCCTATCCAATGCAGGGCAGGAGAAGTGTGGAGGGGATCGTCTCCTCTGTGCTTCAGCCACCCTGCTTTTACTGTTAGACAGCCGATTTTGGCTGTCTAGCCGTGGGACCTCTGAGTGCAGGAAGCGGCAGCCGGATGACATGTAGAATGTGTCGTACTGGCATTTCCGACTTCCCCGCCCTGACATGCCCCCAGAAATGCCCCATTTTTGCCGCTCTGCACTCCTTTTCCGAGCACGGAGCACGGGGCCATTACGCGCTGCCTATGAGTCAGTGCGGGAGGGGGTGGAGGTCAGTTCTCAGGGAACTGACCTATTCTATGGCCATCTAGCCACTGATTAGCGAGCGGCCATAGGATTGCGCCCTCAATATATTACTAACCTTATATTTATCCACATAAGTTCTTCAGGAGTTTAAGATTCAGTTGTAATTATTGAAATATCTCTCTCCATATCTGTCCATGGCATGATGGTCCCCAATGTCTCTTTCCAAGAATCCTCCCTCCCTCCCTCCCTCCCTCCCTCCCTCCCTCCCTCCCTCCTTTCAATCACTTTGTATATCTTTCCCTACCAGCTTCTCTCTCTCTCTCTCTCTCTCTCTCTCTCTCTCACCAACCAATCTTCCTTTCTGGGATGGCGGAGACATTCATTCGCCTCATTTCACACTTTCAAACCACATGAACTGAACATCAGTGACCCTTCAAAATCTGCACTGCCCCAAATTTTGCACTGGAGTTCTCCAATCATAAACTGTGTACAAAAATACATATATTAGGGAAAATAACATTAAAATGCATAATATTAGGAACACTGCCTGCAAAAATGTTCATTATTAGGCAAAAAATGCATGTATTAGGAGAAATGTGCAGAAAGATGCTTATGAATTTTCGTGCAAATAAAAAAAAAGTCTCAACATTTGAGATGAACCAACTGGAAAAATGAGAAACTGAGAGACACCAAAATTGACAGATTCATCCATCTCTGGCTTCGGTGGGAGCAACTTGACCTGCAGGTGTCCAAAATGGACAAATTTCAAGCATTATATTTTGCAGACCAGATTTGAGCCAGAGCTACTAAAAATACACATATATCAACCTCATGATGATGAACATTAAATTAAATGGCCACTTCTGCAAGGGACAGTGATAGAGGGCGCAAACTAGGTTTGGAATTTCTCCAGCTGCTGTAAGCAAAAGCGATATCTTACTGGTTATGGTTTTATCCAAATCTAGCAGTAGGGGAATCTGTTAAAAACCCTTAGGCCTAGTTATAGTTCTACAGAGGCCTGATCCTAGCAATCTTTCTCTGGGATTCCTATACAGAGGACTACATAAAACATAGCCAGTTAAGTTCTCACTGCTGTCCCTTTGGTCACACACACACACACACACACACACACACACAGCTTTTTTAATTGGGACATTATTGCACCCAGATGAGACACAAATACTTTGTATCAAAAGGGCAACAGTATGTATTTAATGTTAACTTTTAAGCATCTGGAACAGGATGGGCTTTTATTCTAGGAACATAGGAAGATCCCTCATACCAAGACTTATACCAAGCCAGTCCAGTATTGTCTACACCAGGGTCAGGAAACCTGGTGCCCTCCCGATGTTTTGGACTACAACTCCAAAATTTCCCAACCATTGGCCATATTGGGTTGGGCTTCTGGGAGTTGTAGTCAAAAAAATCTAGAGGGCACCACATTGGGAAATCACATTTGCTGATTGTTCAGCAGCTCTCCAGGGCTTCAGACAGGCGTCTTTCCTGGTCCTATCTGGTGATGCTGAGGATGGAACCTGCGACCATTGGCATACAAAGCATGTGTTCTACTACTGAGCTACAGCCCTCCTCCAGAACACAGGAATATAGGAAGCTGCCTGATACAGGAGCGAGACCATTGGTCCACTTCCCTCAGTTCTGACTACATTGCTTGGCAGTAGGGATGTACGTTCTGTTGTCTGCCCATTGGCGGAATCGGATTTTGTTCATTTCTGAATTTGCAAAAATGCACATTTGTGCAACTATACAGTTGTTCCCCCTATGGGGGAAATGCACATTTTTGGCCAGGTTATTTTTTTCTATGGCAAAATTTGTGCAAAATTTGGGAAAGGCGGATATGTCTGCAGGTGTGTGGAATCCACCCCCAGGGAAAAGGCTGGTCCACTGTGGAATCCGTGGGTTGGATTCATGAAAATTCAAACTCATTTGGTTCCACTGCAGATTTCTCCAACATCCCTACCTGGCAGTGACTTCTCAGAGTTTCAGACAAGAGTCTTTCTCAGCCCTACCTGGAGATACTGGGCATTGAACCTGGGAGCTTCTACATTCAAAGCAGGTGCTCTACCACTGAGCTACGGCTCCTCCCAAGATTTATTTCAGTTTGGGAAGAGCACAAGATAAACCTTTTCGCCATCGTAGAAGCCAGGCCAGTCACGTCCAAAGCAGAACTGTGTACGTGACACAAGATCATAGCCCAGTTCGGCAGGCCTATTGTTCTTCAGACTTGACTTCTTCCTCCTCCCTGGATATCACTTGCAATACTGTAATTACACTTCCAACTCAGAGAGAAGGTCACCAGGTAAAAGCTTTCAGCAGCCTGCTTAAACCAGCAGGAAGAAGAATTGTCAGCCAGTTTATTTCCAAACAGCTTTAACAGCTTCATCTTAGTTCCGATGAGCTGCCAGAGAGAGGATTTGTGCTGTTATTTATTAATGATTTAAACTTTTTTCTGACCACCAGTTATGTGGTGGTTTCCTGGCTTTTGTGCAATTTTTCCCCTATGCCAAAAGGTCGAAATACATCTCCTGAGGTTTAGTTACTAGCAGTAAAAGCTTTAAGCTAAAATAGACTGGTTTTTTTGATATTTTGGGCCTGCCCCAATTGCGTTTGGCCAAGCTCACCCTTCCATTGCAAACTGGGAATGCTGGGAGTTGTAGTCCAACACATCTGGAGAGCACCAGGTTGGGGAAGGCTACTTTAGTCCAATATCTCAGAAAAGGACCTACCTTGAAATCTGGCCACAAGATTTCTTTTTTTCACACATCATTTTTAATATACTGCTTTTCAGCTTTAAAACGGCTCAAAGCAGTTTACAAAATAGTTAGTGTGTGCGTGCACATCTATCTATCTATCTATCTATCTATCTATCTATCTATCTAAATATATATAAGAAAGATGGGAAGACTAACAGAGTATATATATCTATATATCTATATATCTATATATCGCTAAACATTTCTGCTTCCACCATCATCAGTAGCTGTGCTGTTAAATGGGTATCAGGAGTGGCAGTTTAAAAAATATTTCTCAATACTCTGTTGTTAGTCTTTCCATCTTTCTTGTATATTTTACCTTAAGACTGACTGCATCCACAGTGGATCCCAAGCCCCCTTCTTGCTTTGCTGTTGTGCTGCTTTACACTAACCCCCGCCCCTCTATATATATAGAAAGAGAGATGAAAGTTTCTTAGGAGGAAAAACAGAGGTACGATTGGTATTATGCTTACAAATTGTTCTCCAGATTAAGGTCTTTTGATCTAAGAGTTCTCAGTCCACAGATCCAGAAATTTTCCTTTTTGTCAAGTGTGTCAGCGTCTTTGTTTGTTCTTTTGGAAACAACTGTGAATCCGAGAGACTATATGAAGGTGAATTAGAAGAGGCCACTACAGCTTTTTGGTAAGAATCACAGATTTGTGGTTACAGAATCTTGTTCTTAGGTCCACTGTAGTTTGCCCTACATATTGCATACGACATCCATTATTTCTAAACATTCAATAAAATACACCATATTAGTAGAAGTGCATGTTAATGATACACCAACCTCTCTCTCTCTCTCTCTCTCTCTCTCTCTCCACACACACACACACACACACACACACACAAGCCTACATACACGGAGACATTGAACTGAAATACATACACGCACACAGAATTGAAAATCTCCTAATACACTTTAAAATTGTGATTATCTTCACATTTTATTTAAATCAATCCATTACTGCCAAAAAACAACAATAATTCTTTAAATCTGTTGGTAGCCCTTGTTACTATTACTCCTTTTGCTTCTTTCTAAGGGACCAAGTCCAGTTGTAAGAAAAACTGGGGCCCTGGGCTCAAATCCCAGCTCAGCTCACTTTCAGTAGCCACTTTTAAAATGGCTTCACACCATTATAAGGTTGGTGAGCATTACTGTGGGGAGACAGCAGGCTCAAACAAGATCATTAAATGGAGAAGTGTTTTCAGTAACTGCAGCATATTGACATATCTCATCCAAAGTATAAATGATACGCAGGGGACCTACCTGTCAACCTGGACCTCGACATCTCTCATTTCCATCTTGGGTTGCGTGTCTCCATTGAGTTCCTTGCTGTTGCTCTTCAGGAGATCCAGGACCGGCTCAATCTCTTTTAGCAGTTCACTGTTGTCGAGACTGCCATTAAGGCAATGATCAGAAACCTCCTCAGTTCCTTTCAGAGAGTCCCCGGCAACAGTGCCGGCAACCATGCCGTTGATGTGCACCAAATTCTCGTCCCCCCGCCCATTCACCCGGGCACACCGAGAGCTGATGGAGCCGCCCATCATGTGGTCTGCCCCTTGCCGTTTGTCTTTGGTGTGGAGACTGGAGTCGGAGGGCAAGTCGACCGCAGTAGGAGTCACACACAGGGGCCTGGTCACCCGGATGGTCTTCGGTGTCCCGTCGCCGGTGAAGGTCGTCTCCAGGTGAGTCGTGAAGCCCTCTGGGCCTCTCAAGATGAGGACGACGTAGGTCTCTGAGGCGATGCTCCTGAGGACCTCCAGAGCAGTGTCATAGTTCATATCCACCAGGGGCCTTCCATTGACTGCAAGGATAATGTCCCCTGTCTGAATAAGGCCACTTTGTTCAGCTGCCCCTCCACGGATCAAGTCAGAGATGATCACTGGCGGCTTGCTGATACGTTCCTTCACCAGGAACCCGAGACCCCCAACCTTGCGCTTGAAGAGCTTCACTGAAATGACATTGGGCTGAATCTGCTGGACGCTGAACACAGTCTCTTCCATTGTAGTCCCTAGATCTACCAGCCCAGGCGCAAAGAGCTAGAGGTGCACGGACAGTCTCTCAGTTGGTCTACTGCTAGTCTCCAGCCTCTAGAGAAAGAAAGAAAGAGAGAGAGAGAGAGAGAGAGAGAAGGAAAGAAAGAGAGGGAGGGAGGGAGGGAGGGATAGAGAGAGGACGACAGATTTATTTCCATCTGCGAGCAGTACTCAGGGGGAAGAAGTGGTGAAGCTTGGTAATTTGATACCCTGGACCATGGGAGTTGCTATGGCCGGACTCATGGGGCTCTGGGCCTGATCTTTTCCCCAGGGCCCAGATTGATTCCCCAGAGACCTAAGTGTCCATTCATGCCAATGGAAGATTTCTTCCTTAGCTCATGCAGGGGGTGATTTTTAATGGGGATTGAAGTTGGAGAGGGAAGGGTTAACCTTCCCCTCCCCACATGCTGGAATACCCCCTCCCCGCCAACATAGTGTTAATGAAAGCTTGGGTGTTAATGGAAGCTTTTCTTCAATGCTTAATTGCGTGAGGTGGGGCATTTCCTTCCAGGAGGGAAAGTGGGAGAAGAGACAGTGAGACAGAGCAAAATTAATTGCAATTGAGGAGGAACTACTGAGTTGGGATGGTCTGCAAATTAATTGAAGAATTTATTTTATTTGAGATAATTTCAATGAATTAATTGGCTGGCTTTATCTGCTATGAAATGGAAATAAGTCCTAGTCATTCTTTCTAAATTTGCTTATTTATTTATTTATTTATTTATTTAGATTTATTAGCTGCCCATCTGGCCAGCTACCCGGCCACTCTAGGCAGCGTACAATACTAATGACAACACGAAATACAATTAATTTATATAATCAGCTGAATATAACAAAACAACACTGCTCTAAAAACCCTAACCCACCCCAAATGCCTGCCTGAACAGACAGATTTTTAAAGCCCGGCAGAAGCTCATCAAAGAAGGGGCATGGTGGAGGTCACTAGGGAGGGAATTCCACAGAGTGGGGGCCACCACAGAAAAGGCCCTCTCCCTAGTCCTCACCAGCCTAGCTGTCCTCAATGATGGGACAGACAGAAGGCCTACTGAGGCTGATCTCTTTGAGTGGCATCCCTGGTATTGTTGGAGGTGCTCCTTAAGATAGGTTTTAAAAGTCAATGCCAACACCTTGAACAACATATGAAGATTTGCATCATATGGGTCTGGGACCAAAATCTTTTAAGTGCCTAGCAATGCCCCTGCTCTGGACTTAATAGAGCTAACTGATGGTGAGGGGCTTTAGATGCCCATGTGTGTCACTTCAGTTGTTGAATGCACAGTCAACATCTCTTCTTCCCCATCTCCCCCACCACCATTCCATGCTTTACAACTACTTCTACATACCTGATACATTAGAAGGAAAACAACCCTGTTTGCCAACCCTGATAAAATAAATATTCTGTGCGTGTGCAGATTTCTTGCATTTTAAATTCACTTAGGGCACAATTCTAAGCATGTTTCGACAGAAGAAAGTCCTACAACTCCCAGCTGGCTGGGAAATGCTAGGAGTTGTGGGTCTTTTTTTCTGTCTAAACATGCACAGGATTGCACCCTTAAAAGCATATAGCACTACAGAAATAAAATGCAGTTTAGAACTGCCCTGGTTCTAAACCTATTTACCTGGGAATGAGCAACATTTAGTTGTAGAAAAGGATAATATATTTTTAAGAGTAAAAATAATAAAATGGCCATCTGTAAATACATGCATGGCCAGCCAGTAGCCCCATGAGTATAAAACATTTTAAAAAATAAGCAAGCAAGCAAGCAAGCAAGCTGCAGTGGCATTACACCACTGCCCCCCATCACCTGTCACTCTCTGGGTGGTCGTTTGGGGAGGGGCTTGACCTGTGGACCCCTGGATTTTGGCCCCAAGTGTCCATCCATAGCTGGACCATTTTGGGGGAGGGGGAGGGAGATTGCCTCTTTCAGATGCTTCATACCTTGAACAAGTGTGCTGCCTACACAGTTCACGCATTAGTCTTTGTCCACCCGTTCCAGTCCTGCATCGTGTTCTGGCCTAGCTCTGGAATACAATGAAACTATGTGGAACACTGGGTGGGAAAGAGCGTGGGCAGAACTTGGCATCTCCCAGCTGAACGGAACGGTCAGAAAAGACGGCGCTTGCTGAGCACGCTCCTGGGGAGGTTCACTTCACATCTTCTTTACCTACAAAGTGGGGAGTTGGGGGCGGGGGTGGGGGTGGGGAGAAAGAAAAATAAAGCTATCAGGCTAGATAGAGCAAAGTACTACCTCTGTTAGAGATCTGCAAAAGTCGCAGGCAACCAGCCAGCCATCTCAGTGTAGCAGTTACTGTGTGAGACTAGGAGTGGGAAGTCTCGGATTCAAATCCCTACTCAGCCATCCAGCGTCCTGGGGCCAGGCATCATCTCCCAGTGAAAGCTACCTAACAGGGCTGTTGTGCGGATGAAGACAGGGGAAAGGTGTGGTTAAAATGTTAATGAGAACATTTAAGTAATTTAATAAATAATTTAGCCTTGAGAAGAGAAGACTGAGGGGAGATATGATAGTGCTCTTCAAGTACTTGAAAGTGGTCACACAGAGGAAGGCCAGGATCTCTTCTCGATCATCCCAGAGTGCAGGACACGGAAGAATGGGCTTATGTTACAGGAAGCCAGATTCTAGCTGAACATCAGGAAAAATGTCCTGACTGTTAGAGCAGTACGACAATGGAACCCATGACATGTGCATAAAGACTGTACCCCTCTGAATTATTGGCATTATTGGAAACACGACATTTAATCAGCTTCGATGAATCAGTTGAAAAAAAAAGCCTTTTGATTGTCTAAACGTTGCCCTGACAAAACCAGGATGAGATGTTATATATAACAACACATACGCACGCACGCACGCACGCGCGCACACACACACACACACACACACCCATAATCTAAAACAGGGGTGAAGAACTTTAGACCCGGGGGCTAAATCTGTCCCTCCCTGGTCCCCCAGATGGCTCCGCCCCTTTCCCCAGACCACCAATTGTTTGGTAGTTTCCCAGCCTTTGAGCAGTTTTTTCCCCACTCCAATCTAAAAGGTTGAACTGTCTCCCTTAAGGTGTAGTTACTGGGCAATAAGAGCTTTAAGGCACAATCCTATGCATGTTTAGACAGAAAGAAACCCTACAGCTCCCAACATTCCCCAGCCAGCATTGCATAGGATAGTGCCTTTAAGCTAAAATATGCTGGTATTTTTGGTCCCACCGGCCATGGGAATGTGGCCCCCAGACCTTCTAACTGAGTGAATTCAGCTCTCGGGTTGAAAGGTTTCCGCACTCCTGATCTAAAATCAAAGATTCTTGGTTTTTGGAAATCTGCATCTGAGATTTTTCCTCCAATGCAAATTTCCATAAACTGGCAATTAAAGAAATCATGGATTTATCAAACCAGTTTTAACTAGGTGATGTATCTACTATCTATGCTATTCATTTGGATGGTCCTTCAGTGCACAGAAATGCTCAACAACTCTTGGCTCTGCATTGTGTGGGGCTATGCTTAACTAGGGATGTGAGAACCCACCCTGTCCAGGTTCTCTGGGTGTCCGCCCAGCCCTTGTCCCCGCTCGCTGGTCTCCAGACTGCGCTTGAGCCCCTCCTGCACTCGGCAAGCAGCATGCACTCACCCCGGCAGCCTCGTCGAGCTTCGTAGTTGCCATTTTTAAAAAAACAAAATGGCGACCACAAAAATGCGCATAGTTGGTATGTGTGAAAATGTGCAACTTCACAAAATGTGCATTTTGCTCATATGCAAATATGCACATCTGCAAAAATGGGGATTTCCGCATACAGAAATATGCGCATTTACAAAAATGTGCATTTTTGGATATGCAAAAAATGTGCATTCGCAAAAATGCGCATTTTCGCACACACACAAATGTGCACATTTTTTCGATTGCCATTTTATTATTCAAAGAATGGTGACAGCAGAGCTTGATGAGGCCACTGGGGTCAGTGTGGGTTGCTCGCAGGTAGGGGGCAAGCAGGGCTTGGGGGTGCAGGCAGGGGGGGTTTCCACTGAATTCCCAGATGGAATCAGGCACCTGCACCATCCCTATGCTTAACAGCATGCAGATTTCCACACCTTCGACAACAACAAAATCTCTCTTTTCACTCTCTGCTGCTTTCCTAGAAGTCAAGCGGCTTCTCTTTTCCCTTTCTTCTCCTGATCAAGCCAAGCCAGTGACAACAGAAACAATGAATCGTAACATCTTTTGAGCTGTCACTGACTTCAGCGATTCTGCTGGCTCATTATAAATAAAGGGGGGAAGAGCTTGTGGGGGGCAGAGAAGGGGAAAAGAAGCTGCAAGCGGACAAGCAGACAAAGCTGGTGAAGTTGTCGAACCGTACAGATCTGTAGAACTGGGTCTGTCATCACATTTTGAAGAGCAAAGAGAAAAGCCCTTTTTGCTGCTCTGAGAGTAAAAGATGTGACAAGATGAGAGGTGTGGTGGCCCATGAGGGGAGAAGGGCTCAGTTCCGTAGTCATCCATGGACAGTCCAGTGATCGGGCAGGGGCGGGGAATCAATTTCAGCCTCAGTCTTCCCATCTGTAAAATAGGTTCAATGACCTAACTGGCATTACAATTGGAACTGAAATGGGAAGCAAGACGCTTTGCATGTAAAGTAATTATCTTTAGGCGGGGGGGGGGGGATGAAAATTCAGCAGCAGTTGTCCCTGAAGGTGCTTGGTATGGGATGGCTAAAAACCTGGGTAAGCACTGCACCCCTGGAATGTCTCACTGCTTGGACAAGTAGAGAGAGCGTAACAGTACCTTGATCTGTGCCACTGAAACAGCATGAGACCCCCGGGAACTGACGGTTTGCACGTCAAGGTGGGTAACCCTGTTATTAGCACTAGTTACACATTACAGACATTTTGCACTTCATACAGCAATTTCCAGACATTAACTAATTAAATCTCATGGGAGAAACAGAGCCTACTTAACATGGGGTGGCGGGGGGGGGGGGAGGATACAGGCACAGGGAAACAGTTCCTGAGCTTGCTACAAAGCCCAAGAAGATCCCTCCAGGACAATGACACTTACTTCCAAGTAAGTCCACATAGGCTTGCAGCTGTAGAGTAACTAAGCAGGTGTCCTGCATGAGCAAGCCCCATATGGCAGCCATTTTTTTTGGGAGTGCCCACAACACTGTCAAAATTCCAAATATTGACCCCAAATTTTGGGGACCCTTGGTTTAAGCCATGGGACATTCAGGGCCACTGTATTCTTCTTCGGTGGGTTGGGTATTTGAAAGATTTTAGATTTACGTTAATTTTCTTTCTCCCCCCTTGCCAGCGGGAGCCTTTTCAGCATTGTCCCCAGGGGCATATTTTCCTAGGAATATAGCAATGGCTTTTTAATTTGTTTTAAAAGAAAAACAAAACAAACACACCAAAACCTGGTCACGTCATATTTAAGGTAACTTGAAAATACTTCAAATTCGCCCATCCTGCAAGGTCACTAAATATCATTCCCCACTTTCATGAGGAGGTGGGGAGCGGGCCGGGCAGTGGTTCTAAAGAAGTGTGTGTGGGTGATATGCAGCCCAACACTACAGGCCTCAATCCTAGGCAGCCAACTGGGCTAGAACCAGGGCTGTCCCTCCCATGAAGGAGGGACGAGACACCCACATCAGGTGGCGGAGCAGGACGGGTGGCAAATTTTGCTGCTCCTGCCCCCCCTCACCAGGAGGGCCTGCCACCAGCCCTGCTGCCCCACTGCCTCCAGCAGGTGCTATGGAGAAGTGAGAGTGCAACTGGTGGGGCTCTCTAGAGCAGCCACCCACTTATGTTTGCCTCATCATGCAGAGAGCCATGTGGCCAGAAGAACTGGTAGTGGGTGGAAAACCTCTTTCATCCCAAGAGCTGAATGCAATTTTGGAGAAGCCTGGAGGGGGGGAATTCTGGTGGGAGGGGTGGAGCCAAAGGCAAAAGGGGCAAAAATGACAACCCCAATTTTTTTACAGGCAATCCTAGGCATGTCTACTCAGATGTAAGTCCTATTGAGTTCAGAGTACTTCCAGGTATGTAGCTATATGCAGCCTAAAGCTCTTTCGGCCAATAATTAAGCTTTTGGAGAGGCATTTCAACCTTTTAGAATGGGGGAAAAACTGCACAAATGATTGGTGGTTGGAGGAAAGGAGGAGGGACAGGGGAAGAGCTCATGGGCCTTTCAGAATGGGGGAAAAGCTGCACAAATGATTGGTGGTTGGAGGAAAGGAGGAGGGACAGGGGAAGAGCTCATGGGCCTTTTAGAATGGGGGAAAAACTGCACAAATGATTGGTGGTTGGAGGAAAGGAGGAGGGACAGGGGAAGAGCTCATGGGCCTTTTAGAATGGGGGAAAAACTGCACAAATGATTGGTGGTTGGAGGAAAGGAGGAGGGACAGGGGAAGAGCTCATGGGCCTTTTAGAATGGGGGAAAAACTGCACAAATGATTGGTGGTTGGAGGAAAGGAGGAGGGACAGGGGAAGAGCTCATGGGCCTTTCAGAATGGGGGAAAAGCTGCACAAATGATTGGTGGTTGGAGGAAAGGAGGAGGGACAGGGGAAGAGCTCATGGGCCTTTTAGAATGGGGGAAAAGCTGCACAAATGATTGGTGGTTGGAGGAAAGGAGGAGGGACAGGGGAAGAGCTCATGGGCCTTTTAGAATGGGGGAAAAACTGCACAAATGATTGGTGGTTGGAGGAAAGGAGGAGGGACAGGGGAAGAGCTCATGGGCCTTTCAGAATGGGGGAAAAACTGCACAAATGATTGGTGGTTGGAGGAAAGGAGGAGGGACAGGGGAAGAGCTCATGGGCCTTTCAGAATGGGGGAAAAACTGCACAAATGATTGGTGGTTGGAGGAAAGGAGGAGGGACAGGGGAAGAGCTCATGGGCCTTTTAGAATGGGGGAAAAACTGCACAAATGATTGGTGGTTGGAGGAAAGGAGGAGGGACAGGGGAAGAGCTCATGGGCCTTTTAGAATGGGGGAAAAACTGCACAAATGATTGGTGGTTGGAGGAAAGGAGGAGGGACAGGGGAAGAGCTCATGGGCCTTTCAGAATGGGGGAAAAACTGCACAAATGATTGGTGGTTGGAAGAAAGGAGGAGGGACAGGGGAAGAGCTCATGGGCCTTTTAGAATGGGGGAAAAACTGCACAAATGATTGGTGGTTGGAGGAAAGGAGGAGGGACAGGGGAAGAGCTCATGGGCCTTTTAGAATGGGGGAAAAACTGCACAAATGATTGGTGGTTGGAGGAAAGGAGGAGGGACAGGGGAAGAGCTCATGGGCCTTTTAGAATGGTGGAAAAACTGCACAAATGATTGGTGGTTGGAGGAAAGGAGGAGGGACAGGGGAAATGCTCATGGGCATCTGGAGAACCTCAGATGGCTGGTTTGGGGCCCCTGGAGGGCTGTATTTGCCCCCTGGGCTTGAGGTTCTTCATGCCTGATCTAAAGGCACTTGAAGCAGTCACCCAGCTGAAGCTAAGCAGACCCTGGTCTGGTCATAGCCTCAATGGGAGACCTCCTGGGCATCCCCATGTGTGCTGCCTTTTATGGAATAAATACAAACTTGTATGGAATAAATACAAACAAGAAAGAAGGGAATTTTGTTGATGTTTGAATTGAACCAGCCCACATAAAGGTGGTTACACAGCGCTATGAAACCCAAATGGGGCAGAGAGTCAAGGATTTGTCCTGTGTTTTGCTCGGAAACATGTTGCATATATTTGACAGGAGTGATGTGGGTGGGTTTCAAACTTTGTCAAGCGGTAAGTTGAGAAAATGATTTGGACCCACCCTAAATGTAGATAAGGCAAAATAAAGAAAGGTGAACCTTTCATTTCAACGTTTTACAATGGGGGGAAACACTGCACAAAAGCCAGGAAAAATACCTAAGGAGCAGTGGTTGGGGGAAAGGGAAAAAGGGGCTGGGGAAAGGGGCGGGGCCATCTGGGGAAACCCTGGAGGGACAGATTTGGGCCCTGGGCTTGAGGTTCCCCACCCCTGTACAAGAGACTCTGATTCTCCAGTGTTCCCCCCAATCCAGATCTCTGCCCTCCCCAATGTCTTATTAGGCCCCTCTATTTTTCTCCCGTGGGACTACCAGCAGTTTGGGCAGAGGCAGGAAACAGATTTAGATTTGGAAGACAGCTCCGGGACATGTGTGTTAATCTCCCCATTGCCCAGCACTGAAGCTCTGATTTATTTATATATGCATTTATTTTATCAGAGTGCTCTCCACCCACCGGTCGCTTTAAAAGAAAAACCACAACACCCCAACTGCTGATGGATCTGCTGCATCACTTCGGTTTCGGCCCTAAGGGAATCACGCGCGCTCTCTATGTATCCCCAGTTTTTCTTCATCGTAAAAAACAAAAACAGCTTGAAGCAAAGAACCACACCACCATCTATTTGTTGTGACATTGCTAGACCTTCCATCCATCCATGTGTCCATGCATCCATCCGTCCATCTGTCTATCCATCCATCTGTCCATCCATACATCCATCCATCTGTCCATCCATCTATACATCCGTCCATCCAAGGATGCTACCCTGAGTTTGCCTTCCAAACCTCCTTCTCCAAACAACTCTCATCAGTAGTCTCCTTGGCTCTTAAAAGCAAACAAAAAAAAATCCCACCCCTTTCATTTGTCAGGTCAAGCAGGGCTTTCCTGGACCATTCTACAAGTTGGCACCCAACTTCTGTAACCCTAGATCCTGAGCCTTGTGGGGTTCCCAGCCAAGTCAGGGTGCCCCTTTCTAGAACCTCCTTCTCTTCCTTCAGGGTTGTCCTCACTTTGCTGTTATGCCTGCTTCCCTCTTCTTGGCTGCACTCCCATTTCACACTTGCATCCCCCACCCCCCATTCCGATGCACGAAGAGCAGCTGTGCCAATTTGTCACAAGAGCTGAAACCCGAAGTCAAGCCCGTTAGTTAGCCCCCACCCCTGCCTAGTAGCAGCCTTGTCAGGGGCTCCCGTTAATGGCCGACAGGTATCATTACCAATGGTTCAGTCAAACAGGCGGGAGTTAGTGCGTGGGATATGCCAGCCACAAATCAAGATTCTTGCTTGTCAACACCGTGGTCATTAGGTTGTTTTGCTAGACATGTAGCCCCATTAGAGACCATCACATGTCAGTTCACTGATATTCCTCCCCCACAGCCCCGCAAGAAGATGTCAGGAGGTATATGAGAGTCTTGCAGCTTTTCCAGCCAAGCAAAAACTCTCCAAAGCCTGAAGGAACATCTCTCTGAGACTGCTGAAGGCACAGTGCAGTCGAGTTTGTCGGCCTCATACACAAAGCCATTTCCTGAGAATAATTAAGGAAACTACTGGTGTCAGCGTAGACAAGCTAAGAGATATTGGCAACAAGTGTTAGCATCAGTTAATAAAATCCTGTGGGAAAAAGTTCTCTCTTGATCCTAAGCTTTTTTTATTAACTAAGCTTAAAGAAGGAAACACTCCTTTTTCATATGATTACTGCCGCTAGAGTAGTATAATCCAAAGTGTTGGAAATGTTATTTATATATTTATTATGACATTTATATCCTGCCTTTTTTCCTCTTGCAAGCAACCCAAAGAGACTTGGGGCGCAATCCCATGGGGATACTCGGCCTGACTACCCAATGCAGGGCGGGCAGAGCATGGAGGGGATATTCTCCTCTGTGCTCTGGCTGCCCTTCATTTGTGGCTAGATGGCCAATTTCATGCCTTGGAATGGAGTGGGGAGGCCGGATGGTGCATAGGAAGTGTTGTAATGGTGCTTCCACCATCCCCTCCCCTCCTCATCCCCAAGAATGCCCCCCTTCCCCCACTCCATGGTGCTCCTATGAGTGCGGAACTGGGGACCAACCACACTGCCTATGAGGCAGCGGGGAAGGGGTCCATCTAGACACTGACTAGCGACCATAGGATTGTGCCCTTACACAATATGATCCTTCTCCTCTCTGTTTTATCCTCACAACAACACTGTGGGGTCAGGCTGAGTCAGTCTCCCAGTGAGTTTCATGGCCAAGTGGGGACTAGAACCCAGATTTCCCAAGTCCCAGTCCAACACTCTAACCACTATACCACACTAGCTTTCTAACTAACCATATCCCAAGAATTGGAGAGCGGTATGTTACGTTATGGGATTCTGTGGTTCTAATAGGGATGTATGAAAGTCACTTACCTTTTCGCAGGGGTGCTTCGCGGCGGGGGGGAGGCGCTTCGCTTCTCCCCCCGAAGTTCAGGCGAGGGGGGGAGCTGTCCTGCCTCGCCCGGCCGAAATTCAGGCCGGGGGGGAGGCTTCCCGCCTCGCCTGGCCGAAATTCAGGCCGGGGAGAAGAGCCCCGTCTCCCCGGCCGCGAAAGTGTAAAAAACAAAAGAACAAAAAAAACAAAAAACCCCGTGATAGGCTACGTAACGATTAACGTAGCCTATCATGGCTAGATTTCCAAAGTCAGCCATGATAGGCTACATAAATCGTTACGTAGCCTATCACGGTTTTTTTTTTGTTTTGTTTTTTTAACACTTTACCTTGTAATGGCGGCGGGGGCAGCCGGTCAGAAGACCGGCTGCCGCCCCTGCCCCCGACGAAAGGCCGACGAACCGCCGCTGGGACCCGCCGCCGGGAGGGACATTCACCAAAGATAAGTCCCATCCCGGGGGGGGGGGGCGGGGGGGCAGAGAATTTCACCGCCAATTTCGGGGGGCTGAATGCGTTGGCACTCGGCCCCCCGAAGATTCGGGGAGAAATTCTCCGCCATCCCTAGGTTCTAAATACATTAACATGGGATAGTAGAGGTAGCCAAGGAGGGAGGTCTCATGCTAGGTTTCAACAACTGTGGAAGCAGTTTTAACGATTTTGGAACAGTCAAAAATTATAATGCTTGGTAGACCATTTTTTGTTGTTATAAAAAGAAGAAATGTTGGTATAATTGAATTGTTTAGCATACTGTTGTTGATCTTTGTTCCTTTGGATATTTTATGATGCTATTTTGTTTAATGATTGCCTCTAATTCAGTCTGATTGCCTGTGTGGCAGAAAAGTGGAATTAAATGAATAATAAGAACACGAGTGATATTTCACTGGTGGAGAGAATCTTTTCTCCCTTTCCTATAAGTGTTATCTGGGCCTATTCCAGGATTAGGCAAATGTTTTGGGCCATGGGGACATTTGGCAATGTGGGAAACTGTCCTGTGCACCACCACAAAATGGCTGCCATGGGGGCATGGCAAAGGACAAGTAGCTTGCCCAAAAGACTGAATGCAAGGCTCTGGGTAGAATCCAACTAATGTCCTACTTAGGGCAGACCCATTGAAATGAATGGCACTTAAGTTAGTCATGACTGACTTAATCCCATCTTTCACACTTAGCACACGTGTGCGTTTTGTACTAGAATATATGCACGGAGTCTAAATTTACGCTTAGGGTCTATAGTCACAACTCTCTCAGCATCCAGTTTGGACTTCCCAGATGTGCCCCAAAGTGCAAATACTAGAAACAACAACAGAATTAAGTGTGATCAGTCTGTAAGCCTATACCCATTTACTTGGGAGTAAGCCCCACTGAACTCAGTGAGACTTATTTCTGAGTAGATATGTATAGGATTGCACTGTAAGTAAGGCATAACATTAAAATGGTCAAATGTTATTACTTTACGGACTTTTAAAGAAACATTCATAAACGGAGGTGGAAATGGGATGGAATGAAAATGTGCTTGAAAAATATGCAAACATTCTAAAAAGTGAAACAGACTGATTTGTCCAACTCTACTTAAAAGCAGGAGAGGAGGTTGCTGATTGCTTTGCAGACATGAAAGAGGGAAAAGGAGGGTTGATCGTGCAAGCTGAAGGGTTATTGTAGATTGTTAACACAATAGGAAGCCATAGCTCTCCGTTATGCCCGACCTGAGTGGGTATCTTGTTATGATCCCTGTCAGTCAATATTATTATCAGTATCCCTATATAGCTGGTGGGAAGGCTATGGCTAAAAGTAATGCTGTGTCGAAAATTTCTCCCACATTTTTTTTCGACCATTCTCATTCAATTTGATAGGAAAGAAGTGGCTTTCCAAAAGAAATTCAAAGGAGAAGAAATGTCAGATAAATTATCATGCGTTGAGTTTGGGGTACTTGTGCTTACTTTACTTATGAGGTGGCTGAGGAGTGAGAGTGAGTCTCCTGTCTGTCATCATACAGTCTTCTCTGTGGCAGCCTGTAGCCTCCTGGGCTTCCTGCACTTCAGTGAAAGCCATCATGAGGAAGACTTCATGAAGCAATTCCTCCCTTTTTCAGTTCAGGCTTTTTCAGTTCAGGAAGTGCAGGTGGCCTGGGAGGCTGCAGAACAATGGAAAGATGCATAATAGAGAGAGGAAACACCCATAACCCCCTCGGTCCCCTCGTCGGGATTAGGTAAACTCAGAAATACTACCCAAAGAAATTCAAAATTCTGCCTCAGAAAAGTGGAAGCCTCAACACAGTTGATGCTGATGCCAGTTGCAGAAGCAGTGCAATAAACCAAAAACTGTTAAGAAAAAAGAAAGAACCTGTGCTCCATCTTTGAGCTCTGTCTGTGAGAAACTGCTGGAGAATTTCTCCTCCCCTAGGAGAAATTCGGTGAAATTGTCCCCGCAATTTCTCTGCCCTCAAATAGGCTGGAGAATTTTGAGAGGCCATTTGTGCACAGCTCTAGATAAAAGACGGTGGCTTGTCTAAGGACAATCTACTGCAAAGGTCGGTAACGTGGTGCCTCCAGATGTTTTGCACTACAATTGGCTATGGTGGCTGGGGCTTATGGGACCTGTAGTCCAAAACACCTTGAAGGCAGAAGGTTGCCTAGCCCTACTGAGCTCATGGCAGAGGTGAGATCTGAATGGGAGATTTTCCAATTTGTCGCTCACGTCTCTTAGCCCGACTCTCAAGAACAGGAGCTGCGGACTTGTGATACCCAATCCAAGTCTCAGGACATATGTAAATGGATGGAGTGGTCCTGAGCAAACAGGACCGTCCTCAGCCAACTTTCTTTCTCAACCATTTGGAAGATTCCAGCCATCAGAGATCTGGTTGCAGCACCACTAGATGGCAATTACGTGAGGGCTGGCATCATAAGTAGGCACGGCCGGGTACTTGCTGAGGGCCCACATCCCAGCAGAGGTCCCCTGGAGTTCTTCTTCCTCTTCACCATTGCAACCTGCTTGTTCACCTCCCTCTTGCCATGGCTCAGACAACAGTGGTGGTGAGGAGGAGGAGCAGGAGATGCCATGGCCTACTTCTTCACTGCCTCTCTGCCTGTCAAGCAAGCAAGTGGCAGCAATGATGAGGACAAGGATGAGGAGCAAAAGCAGCTGGGGACCATGGCGGTGAGAAGGGAGACTCAAGAAGGGAGGAGGCCCATGGAGGGTCTCTTGCCCAAGGGCCCTCCGAAACCTGGAGCAGGCATTGTAAGGGAACATTTGAGTCGCTCATCAGAAGAACATTATTAACACCTTCCCTTGCATTGGTAGAACTCAGTTGCAGGTGAGCCTGAATGAAAAACAGCCATCAAGCTGCTTTGATGGCTGATGTCTCTATTTACATATGAAAGAAGGAGCAGTCAGTAGCTCATGCATTAAAAACAAAACAAAACCAGGGTGACAGTTTCCAGAAAGAACTGACACTCCTAACTAGAGAGACTGGTTGATACTTCTGGAAGCAATATGGATACTGCTCACTCCGTGATGGCTTGATTCAAAATATAACTTCGGCCGTGTAAACCAACGCACCACCTAGAAGGCCCATTTTCACAGAGCTTGCATCAGGTGCAGTTGAGGTGATTCTACCAAATTAGGTTTCTGTGGCTGACTTCTGTGTGGATAGTGTCATTATATAGTTTAGTCACTAGGTGGCACTGGACCTAGCTGTATCTGGGTAGAGTTTGGAGTTTCCTACATAAGGTGGCCACGTGTCATATTCTACAGAGGGCAGTCCTCTATTTGAAGGGATGTTGGAGGATAGTCCTCTGTTTGAAGGTGTCCTCTATTTGAAGGCCTGCCGAGTCAAAAATCCAGCTCAAGGATTACCTCACCCACCCGCATAAAATGTGCATATGCTGATTTATATGGATGGTTGCAAAACATGCAGCTTGGCTCACAAAAGCAAGCTGAGTCAGGAGTGCTACGGAAGCCCACTGAGCCCCCAAAGGGCCGGATTTCCCAGCGATGGACATCCCTATCCCAGCCGCACTGAAATCAGAGCCACCAGCCTCCGCTGTTAACAAGGCCAGTGTTGGCTCAAGGGTTGGGGGGCTCTTAGGCAAGAGACCCGCTGTGGGCCCCCTTCCTCCTCACTGCTGTCCCCACTGCCCATTCATGTGCCCTCTCTGCCTTCCGGCACAATCCAAACAGCTGCTCAGAGGGAGAGGCAAGTGGAGGATACTACTCCATCTCCTCACTGCTCACTTGCTTAAACAGAATAAGTGAACAGAGAGTGACAACATGCAGGAGGGCCAGAGGGCTCCATGGGTTGGCAGTGGAATCCTTTGCTAGTGCCCAAGGATGCCTCCCCCTCAGTGCTGGGTCCAGGTTTTTGAGGGTCCTTGGGAAAGGCACCCTCCGTGGCTCCCCTCTCTCAGTGACTTGTCTACCTTCTCACTGCCATAGTCATCAGCCGCTATTGGTCCTCCCCGTCTTTCTCATCATCACTACCACTTGCTTGCTTGACAAGGAGAAAACCAGCGAGCCAGTCTGCAGTGGCATCTCCTGCTTCTCCTCCTCCCCACCACTGCAATCTGGGCCAGAGCAAGAGGCAGGGGAAGACGCAGGTTGCAGTGCTGAAGGCGAGGTACCCAACTATCTCCTCTTCCCAACTATGGGTATCTACTATGGAGATATCCATAGTAGATACCCAACTATGCCTACCTCTGATGCTGGCCCTGCTACCACTGATGCTGGCCCTGAACAAGATGTGGCTCCCCCCCTGGGGGGAGGGGACATTGACAGCACAATCCTATACATGACTACTCAGAAGTAGGGATCTTAAGGAAATCAGGCCAATTCTCATGTGAATGTGAACTTACCTAATGAGTACTTCCCCAACCAATACACAAACTGAAACACAGTTCTGCTTCTATTTTGACACCTCCCTGAATTCTGCGATGCAATTCCCCAATCAACAATGCATACAAACATGAGTCTATTAGCAAAAATGTGCACAAAAAATGCAAATATTGCGGGAAAGGAATTGCAAAAAATCTGTGTATTAGGCAAAAGTGTGTTCAACGATGTGTATATCCGGTGAAGTGTGCATGAAGTTTTCGTGCGGACAGCAAGGGCTTTTTCCAGTTTTGTCAGAAAGTGCACCCCCCCCCCCAGGAGAAACTATGAGAAATGAACAGTTTTTAGATGGTACTTTAATGAAATAAAACATGGTTCTGTGTTTTATACCTCCATAAACAAATACGGAGGTATAAACTCAGTTTGTCTGGGTCTAACAGTCAGATTGCTGAAGTGGTAAATTTAATTCCTGACCTTTGTTGGAAGAAGAATGACCAGCTATGCCCCACAGTAAGGAGTTGTCTTAAAGCAGACTTGCTACAAATGGGACATAATTTTGCAGTGTGGAGTGCTGTAGTTCAGGAGGGTTCTAGGCACTTCATTCCATTCCCTGTTCCCCCAGTTTTCTGCCCCCCCCCCCAGACAGACATATTCTCTGGCCACTGACCATACTAAGTCCCTCACTGGGCAGTTCTGGGGTCTCCCCATTAGTTTTTTTTTTTAATCCATACCTCAGCAAACCTTGGGACTCCTTCCCCTTTCTTTGTGGGTGGTACTGTTTTGGCTACACAATCAATGGCACGTGTACCGTGAACACCGGAAGTAGAGGGAATCAGTGGAACCTGTAACAAAAGGTTGCATTGTGGAGTGCTCCTGTTCAGGATACTCCCTTACATCCCCGCCTCCCACCAGTTCCCTCCCCTCATGAATCAATCAGTGTTCAATGACTACTAAGAGCGCTCACATCTTCATCGGGCTCTCTTTGGGTTCCATCCTAGGGATGTCAAAGAAATCATTAACAGAATCAAATGAGTTCAGATTTCTAGAAATCCAACCTGTGAATTCCACTGTGGATCAGCTTTTTCCGATTTGCATGGATTCCGTGGATTTGTGGACCGTTTTAAAGAAAACCTTCTGGAATTTCATGCAGATTTAGTCATAGAAAAATACGTAAAATAAAACACAGTGGCTGGAAATGCGCATTTCCCCCATAGGCTAAAGCATGAAAATGAGCATGGGGGGGGGGAGAATCTGCACATTTGGGGGGGTGCCAATTTTTGCAATTGCGAATTTGCGATATGTGAATTTGTGCAAAGGCGGATTTGCACAAATTTGGGAAATTGGAAAACATCTGATTCTGTCCATGAGAGCACAATGCAAGGAAAGGCGCCAGACCAATCCGCGAAACGCAGACGGAACAGATTCTACAAAATCCATACATCCCATTCCACCCCACCTTCACACTTCCTTTCCTCTAAAGCTTTCTTGTACTTCTGCAAAACTCAGGAGTCCTGTGAGATTTGCAGAAACCTCTCTCCTGTGCAGGGATGGTAGCATTTGCCTACACAAAGGACTGGCACTTGGGAAATTGAAAACCCTATCAGTACATACAATAAGAGCAGACAACCCCACCCTTGGCTCCAGGTTTCTGAGGGTCCCTGGACAAGATGCCTTCAACTGGTCCCTCTCGCTCAGTAAGTCTACCTTCTCACTGCCAATGTCACCAACTGCTATTGCTCCTCCTCCTCTTCCTCATCATTGCTACTACGTGCTTGCTTGACAGGCAGAGGATGAAGGAGCAAGCAAGCATTCATCAGCATCTACTGGTCTTCCTTCTCACCACCACCCTTGTCTGGGCCAGAGCAAAAGGCAGGCAAAGAAGAAGGTTGCAACTGTGAAGAAGAGAAGCAACTTCAGGGGGCCCTTGCCAGTGGGACCCTGCTGGGGTGTGGGCCCTCTGCAGGTGCCCAGCCATGTCTACCCTTGACACCAACCTCATCCACTTCTCAGAGTTGGAGGCAGGAAAACAGCAGCCCTCTGAAACCTGCTGTCAGGGTTGATTGCTTAGTGATAAGGTCATCCCAACACACTGCAGAATGAAACCGTGTTCAACCATTAGAACATAAAAAATTATCCTCTTGGGCTAGGGTGGAACAGAGCTCATGCTGTCACCAGCCTGCAGCCCCAGAGTCCTACAGCCATTCTTCTGGACCTGGAGAAGTCAAATCTGCAAAGCAGAAACTAAAATTCAACAGAGAGCGAAGCAAAATGTTTAGGAGAGAGAAAATGAGGCACTCGCGGACTGAAGGGAGTGGGGAGAGTCTCCGCTGCAAAAATTGGACCATTTTGGACATGCGATAGCTGAACAGGTTGTTCCCCAGTCTGACAGGCTGAGCTGCTGAGAAAGAACCACATAATGCCAAAGGGAGAAAGTATTGTTAGGCTGGCTGGGCAATTAGAGAGCTTGCTGATTAATGGCCCACAGTGACTGGTAGCTGTGAGGCTGGTGTCAGAACCTGGCAATGTTGGGCAGCTGCCATGGTCCCTGTCCCTCGGCAGGGGCTGCTGTGGAGACCTGTTGGGACTCTCCTTCCAAGCGGTACTGGGTCTCTTGGTCTAGCCACCATTTCAATTTCCCACAATGGCCCAGAGTTATGTCAGGGGCCTCAGCGGCACAGCTAAGTAGTTTTAGACCCTGAACCTAATGCTCTTATGGGGTGGGGTGGCTTTAGATGGCCATGTGTATTGGTTCAGTTGTGAAGCACAGAGTTAATGTTTCCATGTTAACTATTAACACTTCCATTGTGCCGGGAATTACCCCTCCCTCCTGCTGCCAATGGCCACTGCTGAGGACTTCAGAGGAAGAGGAAGGAGAAGTCCTTCCGTTGTGGTTAGATCCAACTCCATGACCTGCTGGACTTTGCAACTTAGAATGTAGTGCCTGAATTTGCTGTTTTCCTCCTCCCTCCCAATCCCCTTTTCCTTTTGTGACATGTCTTTTAGATGGTACACTTGTGGGAAGGGACTGTCTTATTTCTTATGTTTGTTAAGCTACTCTGGGAGCCTTTTTTGGCTGAAGGGTGAGATAAAAATCCTTTGAATAAATAAAATAAGAGAGCAATCCTAGGGCCGCTAGACATTGTCTAGACAGCCATAGGATTGATTGGTTTCATCCAACCTCAGTTCCCTGAAACCATGCTCCCTCCCCCTCCCCCTCATAGTTGGCATGATTCTTTCCACACTGCCACCACCTCTGGGCTTGTAAACGCAGCATGCAGAGGGTGAAAATGGGGTGTCCCCTGGGGTGGGGAGGGCAGGAGACCACAGAAGCTGTTTTCAACAGCTTCCTATCCAGTCTCCAAGCCCCTCCCCTGCCCCTCTCCAAAGCCACAGCTAGATGTGTGAAAATGTGCCTCTGGCCACAAATGCAGGGTGGGTGAGGCACGGAGGAGAGGATCTTCTCTGCCCTCTGTCCAGCCTGCATAGGATGGTCGACGTCTCAATACGATTGCACCCTTAAAGACTAAAATACAATTTTACAAATACACATTTTAAGCTCACTCAAATAATAGCACAATCGTGGCTACAGGAATAAAATAGAGTTCCTTCCTGCTGCCCTAATGCCAAATACATGCACTTGAGAATAAGGACCATTTTGTTGTAGAAAAGGTAATCTGTATTAAAAGTGAAATGAATAAAATGAGCATCTACCATCACGTACATGCCCAGCGCAAAAAAAAAAAAAAAAAAAAATGGTTCAAAGGGTCTTGGTGCAGGCATCAGTTGTGGGCCATGGCAGCACTCCAGAGATGCCATGTGCAATTGCATCATGGGAGCAGGATATTTGGAGAATCCTTCTAATCAGCCACCCCAAACACTCTGGCTGCAGTGTTTTGGTAGCCCCAGGTACTGTATTCTACTTTACAGTAGTCTCTCCCAACCTGGCACTCTCCAGGCATTTTGGACTACAACCCCCTGTCCTCCTGACCTTTGGCCATGCTTGCTGGGGTTGATGGGAGCTGAAGTCCAAAAGATCTGGCAGGCACCAGGTTGGGGAAGGTTGCTTTCCAACTTAGTTCCTCAAAATAGCCATTGTTCAGGATTGCTGCCAGCTCAGCGGCAGCCCCAGAAAAAATAGCCCTGCCCAGTTTCTCACCCTGGGGTGAAAACAAGCGGCTGCATTTCAAGAGTCAAAGCCAAGCCTAGCATTGAGCAAGCGGCTGACGTGGGTTTGGCACTAGCAAAGTGCCCGAGTCTGGACTCTGGCAGTTTGAGCAGCAGGATTCTCCGAGAGGAGACAAAGGGAGAGCTTTGCCAAACCAAAGGGTGGGTGTGAATGCGGAGGGCGAAAGCTGGCTCCAGTACAGTTTTACAGTGTTCATTTTGCTGGCCACTTCCTCCGTTTTCACCTTGAGCATCCCAGGAAGTCTGCACTGAGAGGGGCGCAGACATCAGGCTCATGGGGCCTGCTTTGTTTATTACGAGAACCTCCAGGGTCCATGCACCAGACCGACATGCAAAACAGTGGCTCGGGGAGGGGTGGGGGTGGAGCCTGATGCGAAATGGTGAATCAGGGGTGAAGTCCATTCCTGACTTCACCCCATGAGCACTGGACTGGGATGGCCTGCATATAGAAGTACAAATCTACAACCTGGAATTATTATAGATCAGGATATCTAAGTAAGGGGGTAGATTGTCAGGACAAGGAGAGAGAAGAGCCTTTTTGACACTACTGCTGTGCCAAAAAATTTCCCCACATTTTTTTTTGACCATTCTCATTCAGTCTGATAGAAGAGAAATTGCTTTCAAAAAGAAATGCAACGGTGAAGAAATTTTGGAGAAATTCTCATGGGTTGGGTTTGGCTTTCTTGGGCTTACCTTTGGAGGTGGGCAAGGAGGGAGTACAAGTGTCCTGTTTGTCATCGTACAATCATCTCTCCAGCAGTCTGTAGCTGCCTCAGCTTCCCACGCTTCAATGAAAGCCCAGTTTCAGGCACCATGAGGTAATTCCTCCCATAGGGCTTTTTCAGATCAGGACATGCAGGCAACCTGGGAGGCTAGCTGGGATTAAGTAAGCTCGAAAACACCACAAAAATACATTATATGACATCCTGAATGAGGCAGAACCAGGGAAGCCTCTTTCATGGGGGGAGAAAAATTCCGGAAATTGGAGGACAGATTTTTGGCAGAGGACTAACTCCACTGCATCCCTTGAGACAGACACAACACTGCCACCACCTGCATTGTGGCAGATGCAAACTGGGGGCCAGCCTGCCTAGCCAGTTGATGCTGCTCCAGCATGAAAACCCCCAAACCTCTTACCCCAAAAGAAAGAAGCTGTGCTACAAGCCCTGCCAGTGGGGAGCCCTACCTGGGAGAAACGGGTGAGAATTTCTCCTCCCCCTGGAGAAATTCGGTGAAGTTGTCTCCCAAATTCTTCTGCCCACAAGCAAGGCAGAGAATTTCAAGAGGCCATTTGCACACAGCTCTGTTTGACACTGCTATTATTAAATAACTGGGAGTCAGGAAGTCTTGCTGTTCTACTGTAAACAACCCTAAGATCTACCAGCAGATCCTGATCTACCTTCAGTCCAGCAATGGTCTATCCTACACTTGAACGCTTCCATGGTTTGCTTGTTACTGTGCTCGAAGTCAGGCATGCCGGGTGCCCCCATGAATTAAATGTATGTGCATGTCTGTCCCAGGGATGTATGAGAATTTCGTTTATGTCCACAAATCATATAAACATGTCACATTTGCAATCCCGAATGCGAATGGGAGAACGTGTTCTCTGAAAGTGTTCACAAATTCCTGAACTTGTGTTTAAGCTGTTAAAAGTGCATGTTTTTTTAAAATGTGCATTTTCATTCTTTACTCTATGTGTGTGTGGGGGGGGAGTGCGCTTTTAAAAGCTGCACATTTCCCCCCATTAGAATGAAATGAAAAAAAGAGTGGAAACAAATGTGGGAAACAAGGCAAGATGAGCTTTAAATGGGCGTTTGGAAAATCTGAGCAATCACAAAACCACTTGTTTGCTAATCCCTAGTCTATGTCCATGATACAAGTCCCACCAATTCTGCAAAAGAACACAAGCCACTCCCAACAAGGGATGTCAGAGAAATCTGCAACAGAACCAAATGAGTTCAGATTTTTAAGAATCTGACCTGCGGATTCTGCAGTGGACTGGCTTTCCCCCTGTTGGCTGGATTCTGCAGACTTGTGGACTGTTTTTGTAACCTTTGGAAATTTTGTGCAAATTTTGTCACAGAAAACTACGCAAAAATTAAAAAAAAACCTGACTGAAAATGTGCATTCCCCTCCATAGGCTAGAGTGTGAGAATGCACATTTTGGGGGGGATTTGCACATTTTTGCATGTGGGAATTTGCACAAATTCAGAAACAAAAAAATTCAGTTCTGTCGATGGGTGGACAATGGAATGAAAGGTGCCTGACAACCCGCAAAACACAGACGGAACGGATTTTATACAATCTCTACATCCCTACTCCCAACCACACTTTTTGGTGCTCTACTCATGGAAGCCCATCCTGTCCTCCATGGTAAATAAATGGAACTTCTGTGCTCCAAATATCAGAAGCTGGGGCCAAGCAACAAGGAAACATTGTGCTTTGAAGCTGAACACTGTACCTGACTGAGTAACTCTCCCAGGATTAACATACCTGAGTCTCTGTAAAGTAGGACACATGGCCACCATAGATCTAATTAGAAGCAGGGCTGTAGATATATAAATCTGTTTAGGGTGGCCATGTGTCCTCTTTTACAAAGGACAGTCCTGTATTTGAAGGGCTGCCAAAGGATTGTCCCCTGTTTTGAGGGCATCCTCTAACTGAAGGGCTGTCTTGTCCAAGGCTGGTTTAAAGATAAAGAACCATCCGATGGAAGAGCTGGACGTTGCCCGTCAATGAAGTTGCCCATCAAGAGTTAGCACCTGGACAGCAGACTGAGCAAGGCACACAGGTCACAGTCTTCCAGACTATGGTGAGATGTACTGTATTTCTAAGGGGCCGCGGTGGCTTAGTGGTTAAGATGCTGAACTGCAGACTGGAAGGTCGGCAGGTCAGCAGTTCGAGACCCGAGTGCCGCGTGACGGAGTGAGCTCCCGTCTTCAGTCCCAGCTTCTGCCAACCTAGCAGTTCGAAAGCAAGAAATTGCAAGTAGATAAATAGGTACCGCCTCGGTGGGAAAGGTAACAGCGTTCCGTGCATTTTGGTGTTCAGTCATGCCGGCCACATGACCACGGAAGCATCTTCGGACAGCGCTGGCTCTTCGGCTTAGAAACGGGGATGAGCACCGCACCCTAGAGTCGGACACGACTGGTTGGGGACACCTTTACCTTTTTTACTGTATTTCTATTTTAATGATGATGTCTAAATTTACCTCTATATGTATAAATTAGCACAGGCAAGTTCTATGGAAATTGGTGTCCTGTTTTGGGGTGAAGCATCTTCTCTTGTTTGGAGATTCATAGGTGGCCATCCTAGGCTTTACCCAAGTGCCCCCCCCCCAGGGCTACCCCACAGCAGTAAGCAAAGCACATTCTGCACCCACCCACAGGAACAGCCTTCCCCAAAGTCAATCGTCTCTCCTTCCCCATCCGTCTTGTCTAGTTTAATGGCATTCATTTTTATGAGCCAGATTTAAAATGCTCACTATTGTCTCGCTTAATCAGTTTTCACGGGATTTATGCTGTTAGACAAAGAGCCCCTGAGGCTGATGGATTTACGCTGGTTAAATATATTTATTTTACAAGCCAAGTGGATCGAGCGAAGGGTGACAGGACGCAGACAGATGCACAGCTAGCTGTGCAGGGGGATCTGAAAATGGAGCATCGAGATGACTCACTGACAGCCGGCTGTCCTCCTGCCAGCTTCGGTTTAAAAACCAAGAGAGAGGATGCCTCATAGTAGCATTGGTGCTTTGCCAATGGTGCTGCTGCTTAAAAAAAAAAAAAGCACAGCAACCATAGAGATCCTTCCTCATTGTGGCCCAAAGTCTGGGTTTCATTGGTGCATTGCTTATCAGTCATGGTAATAAACCAGCAAGTGAAAAGTCCGTGTCAAGAATGAATCTGAGCATGTGGAGATGTCTAGCAGCTCGGATTCAGAATGGGAACAGCCAGAACAGGGGGAGGCTCCCTCCCTAGTGAATTCAGGTATGGCAAGGCCTTCTTCCCAAGACCTTGACACACAGAAGGACCAGCCTGAATACCCCCCCCTTTCCTCCACCATGAGAACTAGTGATGTCAGAGAATTCCGCCACGGATCTCGGTGAGGCCGAATGCCAGTGCATTCGGCCCCCTGAAATCTATGGCGGAACGAAGCCCCCCCGCCCCTCCACCCCGTGAAATGGGCCCGGAACGGAGCACTTACCTGCTGCCGTCCGCGCTGACTTGCGAATGGCAGCTGCGTCTGCGGCCGCCATTCGCTTCCTCCATATAGCCGTGATAGGCTATGTAAGTATTTACGTAGCCTATCATGGCTTAACTAAGGGAATGCAAATGGTGGCGGCTACAGTGGCCGCCATTTGCATTCCCCTTTTTTTTTTTGGCCATTTTAGCCTATGTAAATATTTACGTAGGCTATTACGGCAGGGAAATAAAGGAACGCAAATGGCGGCCACTACGCCATTTGCGTTCCCTTCCCCCCCTGCTGTAATAGCCTACGTAAATATTTACGTAGGCTAAAACGGCAAAAAAAAGGGAACGCAAATGGCGGCCGCTGTAGCAGCCGCCATTTGCATCCGCTGTTTTTTGTTTTTGTTTTTGCCGTGATAGGCTACGTAAATATTTATGTAGCCTATCATAGCAAAATACAGGGACGCAAATGGCGGCGGCTATGGCAGCCACCATTTGCATCCCTGCAGGCTGCCCAGCGGCTCTGGCCGGCGGCTCTTTGGAATGCCTGTGGAGCGGAGCCGGCTGGAGAGAATTTCGGGGAGAGGGACGGAGCGCCTCCCCCCCACCGCGAATGTCACCCTTCGAAAAGGTAAGTGACTTTCGTACATCCCTAGCGAGAACCCAGGTTTCAGGTGAGGAGGAGAGTGAAGAGTGTGACTTGAAGGATGCTAGGGTCCGTTGCAGAGCAAAGTGGGAAAAATTAGGGATGGAGCTCAGACACTCCACCAGGCTGGCCACTCTTCAAAGCCTACATAGGAGGAAGCCATCCTAAGGGAGGGGCATCCCTGCAAAGCTAGTCTGGCTGAAGCTCTTGCCCAGACTGCTGGCAACTTCTCTAACTTCCACTTTGTCTCCTCTATTCGTATTTGTAAATGTGTGGCTTAGCTGTTCCATTGCAGTCTGAGAGTTTCCTAGAATCTGCATTTGTAAAAAAGCTTGTTGTTAACTAATAAAGTAGTGTAGCCCAAAGCCTTGTTTCTTGGAATGTGTTGACTGCGAAGGGGGAGAACGAAAGAATGTGACAGCTCGTGTCTAGGCCAGCTAATTTTCTTGAGTGTTCGACAACACTGGCTTCCCCCTCTATGGGTTCAGCAATACAGAAGATGGCCATTACTCCAGTTTTTTCCCCTTTGTCCCACCAAGGCACTGCCTAAGATCCACCAGTATAAAAATCCCCAAGTCCCCCAAAGTGGCACATTTCAAGGCTTTGCTACCTGGGCATGTGCCATGATTGCTCCTTCTGGAACATCTTCAGGGGTGGGCAACTTGTGTCCCTCCAGATGCTTTGGCCTACAACTCCCATCAGCCCTAGCCAGCACAGCCAATGATGAAGGATCATGGGAGTTGTAGGCCAAAACATTTAGAGGGCCACACATTGCCTGGCTCTGATCTAAATCAATCTGAAACGCCAAAGCCGTCCATGAAACATGGCCTCTGAAACAGAGTCTGTTTTTGGCTGTGGAATCTTGAGAACACATTAAAAAAGGACGTCAAGGTTCTAGCTCTCATTGTATACACAGAGGAACCTCCTGATTAATATGCTACCTGCATATTTTGCTCAACATGAAGAAACTAGAGGGAGTTAGGAATAAATTGAAGTAAACACTTTTTGGCCTGGAAACCCATATTCCTAATCCCAGAGGTGCACAGGCAGGAATAGTGTAGCTGTGATGAACATAAGAAGATCCATGCTGGATCAGAGCAAGGGTCCATCTAGTCCAGCATTCTGTTCATACAGTGGCAAACAGGACACAAGTATAAATAGCCAACATGATGATCCCTCATAACTCTGCTTTCTACCTAATAGTGGGACGCTAGAAGTATCCAAAAATGCAAATTTCATGCTAGTCAAGTCTGTGTGCTTCAAAAGCTCAGGGCAAGATCTATGCAGCAGCAAAACATGCATTACATTATCTGCATGGAGGAAGCAGTTCAAGCACTTTTCCTATCTGCAATTCATATTTATAATGCAACATCTGAATTACCTATAAATGGATGTGAGAAACCAGGATCAGCTACAGTAGGGATACTTTGGTAGGGTGGCAGTCAACTAGGGGTGTCAGAGAAATGTGCAATGGAATCAAACGAGCTCTGATTTCCATGAATCCGTCCCACAAATTCTGCAGCAGATTGGCTTTTCCTGAGTGGCATGAATTCCATGAACTTGCAGACTGTTTTTTTTTTTTTTAACTTTTCAGAATTTTATGCAAATTTAGTGGTAGAAAAATATGTTAAAAAAAACTGGCCAAAAATGCACATTTCCCCTATAGGCTAAAGTATGAAAATGTGCATTTTGGGGGATTTGCGCATTTCTGCCAGTGCAAATTTGTGCAAATGTGAATTTGTGAAAATTCAGGAAATTGGAAAAATCCGATTCTGCTAATGTGCGGTTGATGGAACGAAAGGCAACTGACAATCCTCAAAATGCAGACAGAATGGATTTTACAAAATCCATACATCCCTATGGTCAACGCAACAACGTTTCACCAAAAATAGCTTCAGAAGGATAGAGAAGGAAACATTCAAGAGACTGGCATATATGGCCCTTACCCAGAGATAGGGGCATTGCTAGGCCTTGGCCCCCAGGGCACCACCCCCGAATCTATTTCCTACCAGCCCAGATCTATTCCACAGAGTCCTGTTTGTCCATTGGTGCCAATGGAAGGATTTTCCCTTAGCTTAATTACCACACAGGGGGAATTTTCAAGGGGTTTGCAGCTGGGGAGGGAAGGGTTAACTCTCTCCTCCCTACATGCTGCAACCCCCCCATCTCTCTCCTTAAATTAAGGTTTGTGTTAACTGGAATGAGGAATTCTCTTTGCCTCCTACAAAATTGTGACTGTCATTATTTTGACATTTGCATAGTTAGTTAGAAATCAGCCTATGCACATTTTATGCAGAGGTCTGTCCTATGGCCCTGGGCCCCAAATCTTTTATGTGCCAAGCAACACCCCTGTAAGGAGGCCAAACCATGAGCCAGTTAAATCCAGGCACCTGAACTCAAGTAGGTCCAATTTATTTAAAAACAGGCTTCAAAGCAACTTGGATTAAAGTGACCCACATTAAACAAACTTGTGGATTTCAGCTTTACAAAACAGAAGGGCCTTAGGAGATTCATTAAGCCTAGTTGTCAATAGACCAGCATTTGTCTGGGCAGAAGCCAAACTAGTTCTTTCAATCACACCTCATGTCAGCATATCCAAAATATAGATTTCTCTTTCACTGAGGTACAAAGACATATTCAAAACCCAGGTCCCCAAACATCTTGCACAAAACTGTCAATGGCTGTCTGTGTGGATTGCTGAAAAAGAATTTTAGAACTTTGCAAAGAGCTAAGCTGATCAATTTCGCTTTCACAGATAACGAGAAAATGTCTTTCGAGACTCTAAGAACTTCAACATACTTTAAGGCAATTGCCGCTTCCATTCCACTCATTCACAGAGAATGTTGGGGGCACCTGAAGTCTAATACCAAAAACAGTTTTCATTAAATAGTCAATTTCAACCCTCGTAAAGCAAAATTAATGTTCTTATTAGAATTGGGCCCAGCCATATAAAATTGTATCGAGATCAATTTACAGAGTCAAATGGAGCTCGATTGGAGACCCTCAATTTGACAAATAGGATGAAGGTGACATGATACTGGTTTTGCCCAAAAGAATCTCACCCAAAAGCACAACAGAGGCAGACGGAAAAAAATAAATGAGAAAAATGTCACTTGAGAGATAGTTTTGAAATCCAATCATGGTGGAAGAGAAGAAACATGGCCTTATTTAATAAGACGCTTAATGTTACAGCAAAGTTGGGTCAAGTTAGAAGCTGATGGCAGAAACTTCCAGTGTTCCGGGGGACTGGCTGAGTGTTATATTTCAAACAAACCCACATTCATTCTATTGCCAGTTCCCAGGAAATTCTCTTGCTAAATGTTCCTAATATAAAGACCTCAAGACAAAAGAGGCCAATTAAGACGTAAATTGGTAATAAACTTCATTGTTCATAAAGAATGACTCATAGCTATTCAAAAATCCTTGTGAAATAATATCAGATCACAGGCACAGATGACTGATTCTTGGGACCCATGTACTGGCAGGGCCTTAGCACGATGGAATTGCTACAATATACTTGCTTTCGTAACCTGGCCACTGACATTCCACCACGATATTACTTTTCATGGGCTCGTATCACATCCCCAATCAACACTGCTGTCAATCACTAGGGATGTTGAATGAACCTCCAAATCACCACTGCCCTGGATCATACACAGGTCTTTGAGTTGTCTGTGCTTTGCATTAAGGTATCCTGTTACACTAAGTCTTTGCTTGGTAGGTTGCAAGAAGAGCTGCTAACCCATGTTTTTTTAAAAAAAGTTGTTGAGTTACAACATGCCGCTATCAAAGACCCCATATGCATGTCAGATGATTATTGCGATGTGCCATAGCTGCACAATCTGAGTTTGTAAACTGGCAACAGGCTTAGCAGTCATCCGTACAGCAAGGAAGTCTTCTGATAAATCTGACAAAACTGACTGAAACATAATGCATTGCAGGGAAGAAAAGAAAGAAAGAAAGAAAGAAAGAGAGGGAGGGAGGGAGGGAGGGAGGGAGGGAGGGAGGGAGGGAGGAAGAAAGAAAGAAAGAAAGAAAGAAAGAAAGAGAGCAAGGGTAGGAAAGGGGAGAGAAAGACAGATAGAAGAAAGCAAGGGTAGGAAAGGAGAGACAGAAAGACAGAGACAGAAGAGAGCAAAGGTAGGGAAGAGGAGAGAAAGACAGACAGACAGGGAAAGAAGAGAGCAAGGGTAAGAAAGGGGAGAGAATGACAGACAGAGAGACAGAAGAGAGCAAGGGTACGAAAGGAGAAGTGGGGAGAAAGAAAGACAGACAGACAGAGACTGAAGAGAGCAAGGGTAGGGAAGGGGAGAGACAGACAGACAGACAGAAGAGAGCAAGGGTAAGAAAGGGGAGAGACAGACAGACAGAGAGCAAGGGTAGGAAAGAGGAGATAAAGACAGACAGACAGAAAATCCCCAATGAACAAGAGAATTCATGAAACGTACATCATCTTTATACATAGTGCCACTTTTCTGCTACTTTGGTGCAAGACCCACAATTCTTCCAGTCAAGGTTTTTCTGGTGCAATTGCCCTGCCTCATTTATGGGAATTTAGAGGGGATCCATATGACATCGTCTTCCATTTGTAACTCTTTCCTGTTTTCCCATCACCTTTTTCTTACCAGAAAGAAAACAACAACAACAACAGGTCAAGGGGGAAATAGATGGAGAACCTGCACACTGCCTTTGGCTTGTTCATCCTGGGGGGGGGGGTGTCCATCTGGAAGCACCCTGAGAGCGGTGGTGTAAACCACAGAGCCAGGACTCACAGGGATGCAGCACCAGCACTTTTTGATTAGCAGGGACACTGACATCATCTTTTCCCACAACCCTCAGACTTCCCTGTTCCTTCTGAGCTCAGCTGCAATTCTCATAGTAGCTAGGGGGAAATGAATTTCCCCAGCAACAATATACTGTTCCCTGCTGTAATTCAAAGTCTTTTGGGGTAGCTTGGACTTGAATGGGTAGTTAAGACCCATTAGCTTTACAAAAGACCTGCTCCTGGTGGAGATGAAAACTGCTAGAACAGGTTTGTTGATAAGGATCAGTGCAGCTGCCTGAATGTTTGGCCTCTCCTTGGGGGCATGGTTCTGGGGGCTGTCATGATGAGCTCCCTCACATCAAAATGTACCATCACACCACTGCCGGGGAGTCATATATATATACAGCAAACACTCTGGTCAACACCAAAGGCCTTAATACATAGCCTTCAGTAAGTGACATTCAGCAGGTGGGTAGGAGAAACGGGGCATTTTCAGTGCCCTCTCTAGGGAGACCCACTTGGCCCAATCTTTACTCAGTTTTTGCCACAGCTCTTTCAGACAGGCTTAAGGCACCGTGTAACTTGATTGCTGATTACAGATTCTGTTGCTGACATGTTCTGCTGTTCGGAGTTCTTTGTTTGCATTCTGTTCTGTTATCATTCTTGGCTTTCGACGTTTTTATCATCTGTCTTAATCAACTCTTGCGAGCCGCCTGGGATTTCTTTTGTGAAATAAAAGCAGGGTACAAATGTGCTCATAAATGAATAAAATGTGGCAGCTGCAGGGAGAAGAGGCAAGGCACATCTCTATTCATGCGGCCGATACCCACGTCAGTATGTGTGTGTGGGCGCTCATAGACTGAATAACCCTGGAAATTTGAGTAATATAAGGAGGGGCTGTGGCTCAGTCACAGAGCACCTACTTTGCATGCAGAAGGCCTCAGGTTCACTACTCAGCATCTCCAGGTAGGGCTGGAAAAACTCCTGCCTGAAACCCTGGAGAGCTGCTGCCAGTCAGGGTCAACAATACTGGGCTGAATGGGCCAATGGTCTGGCTCAGTGACTGGATTTGCACAACTTGCAAACCCACACTCAGTGGTTGAGTGTTGATTATTGTTAAACCATGGGTTGTTTGTTGAACCATGGGTTAGCGTGTTGTCCGAACCCAGGACATTTTCCACAGGGTGGCTTGTTAACTATGCAGTGTGGCTGATTTTTCTCGAACAAGCCACCTTGAGCACCAATAGTTTGTTGTTGGGTTGTTCCGGGTGGTTAACAAGCCACCCTGCATAAAATGTCCTGGGTTCAGACAACACACTAGCCCACGGTTCAATAAACAACCCATGGTTCAACAACAACCCACAGTCAACCACTGAGTGTGGGTTTGTGAGTTGTGTGAACAACCCCCGTATATGGCAGCTTCCTATATTCCTGTGTTCCTATATGGCTAGCGGTAAGGTGGGGATGCACTCCTCAGGGATATTTCAAGCCCATTCCCTGAATTTGTAACTTAATTGTTTTAGAAGCACAAGAAGTTTCTAGTCCCTTTTTTCCAGAAAGATGTAAGGGATGCAAGTCTATCATAACGCATAGGCCATGTGAAAGGCTTAAGGCTAAAGTATATGCTACATTAAATAGTTAGTGTGCAGCTGATCCTCACTTTTTTTTTTTAAAACCTCGAAGTAAGCACACAGGCCCCCAGTCTGGATCAGAACCATCACATACAGGTAGTCAGGGTGGGTGGGTGGATGTTAAACATTCCAGCCCAGCCATTTGTGGTGGTGAGAGTGTTGGACTGGGAGCCGGGAGATCCAGGTTCTAGTCTCCACATGGCCAGGGTAGCTCACTGGGTGACTTTGGGCCAGTCACAGACTTTCAGCCCAACCTACCTCAGGGAGTTGTTGTTGTGAGGATAAAATGGAGAGGAGGAGGATTATGTACGCTGCCTTGGGTTCCTTGGAGGAAAAAAGGAGGGATATAAATGCAATAAATAAACAAACAAACAAACAAACATATAAATAATTTAACACACATCCCAAACACTGGGGTTACGGGGGAAGAGAGAGAGAGAGAGAGAGAAATACTCCATTGGTGCCATGAATGGGCAGGGGGGATTTAGGGGGGGAAGGGTCCCCCAGCTGGCACATCAGGCGAATGATGCACACATTGCATCAGAAGGGAACTGGTTTGCTGCATGCAGATATTTCCCATTTGGGAGGGGATGTGGGGCACACCTTACCCCATAAGAGGAGGGCAAAGGACAAGCAAAGCATGCTAATCTGTTGCTTGCTTGTACTGACTTTTTGCTGGCTGCCTTATGTTATTTTATGCAATGCTGTTTTTATTTTGTTGGTTTTGTCCATTGTTTTGCTCTTCCCATTTCTACTGGAAGCTGCCTTGTGAGGGGCCTGCCCTGAAAGGTGGGCTAGAAATATATGAAATAAATAAAAAGAGAACCTTTCAGCTCAACACGGTTCGATTAAAATCTTCATCAGGGCACTATAAAAGAATGCGCTCTTGCACTCCCTATGTGCTCAAAGGAATAAATTTGAAAGAAAGCATGTAAGAGATTTCTGAGGACTGTTTGGTTTTATGGTACCTTGGCAAAGATTTTAAATTGAAATGTGTTAAAATTAAGGATCCCTTAGAGGTTTGCCTTCCAGCTTTCTGGCCAATGGGTGCAAACGCACTAGGATGAAGGACAAGTCCTTGAGCTCAATTTTTTTTTAAAAAAAATGTGTGGCATGTGTGACTCATCAAATCTGATTTGGAACACAAGCTAGACAACTTTGACTTTTGCCATCAACCTACGTTGCTCCCTGCCCAAACCCGCCCCCGCCCCCAATCTGGTGACTGGCTCATACAAAGAGGACATTTCTCCTTGCAAGGACAGTTTTACAACCCATCTCCAATGACTGGGTCCCCATAACCAGAAATCCAACAAGTCTCCAATGTTCTCGGCCCACTAAGACTGGGCAGGCTACTTACAGCTGTCCATATGGCTTGGCCTACAACTTCTGTCATCCCTCACCTTTGCTGGCTAGAGCTGATGGTAGGCCAAAATATATGGAAGGTCACAAGTTGCCCTCCCCGGCACTAGAAGAACAGGCAAAGAAGGACCAGAATGTTCACACACTGTTTCTTAGCTTTCAGAACAATCAACCAGTGTTAGGAGCATCCAGCTGTTGTAAGAATACCATCCTTGCATTGCCAGTCACTGCCAGGTCAGACAGATGCATCTCTCAAGTTCACACTTGGCTAGGACAGGTCTGGCTGGCGCTCAGGCGCATTCACTTCAGACAAGGAGCTGGAAGAAATCACTTGGATTCAACGAAGACACCAGCTTGTGTGCAGAACTATTTTTAGGACCCTAGGTGTTTGCTTACAGCCCCCTACGAGAGCCCCGGTAATCCACATCTGCTGGATTTAATGCATGGATACATGGTGCAGCTTACGTTGTGGCTATGCCTTTTCATTGAAAAATAGGGTCCCCCCCTGCCCTGCTTGATATAGCACATGAATTGAGCAATATGTGGTGAACTTGGGAGAGGGAGGGCCCACCAACAAGCAAGCAGAGCTAAATATAGTTGTTTTCAGCCAGATTTTTGGCCAGATTTGTTAAATTCTCAGAGATGTTCAGCATTCAGCCTGAAAGGAAAATACTGTGTAGGAATATACTTTACAAAAGAAGTGGTGTGTGTGTGTGTGTGTGCGTGTGTGTGTGTGTGAGAGAGAGAAAGGGGCGGGGGGAATTGAACAGATCTCCACCCAAGATGTCTTAGGCATGCTTAGATTGCAAGAAGTCTGTACCCACGTCTAGCTATGAGAAGTGCTCCCGTTTCCGCACTACACACACACACACACACACACACACACAGACACACAATGCCCCAAATAATGCAGGACACAAACTTTAAGAGAGCAATTCTATGTCCTCTAGACATGGTCCCCACCCCCTCCCCCTCCCCACCAGCACAGAGAGAACCGAACCAGCTGCCCCTCCATGCCTCTCCGTGCTCATAACATGTAGTGCGGAGAGAGCGAAAGCGGGGTCTTCCTGGGGGCTGGGAGGGGAGGAGGCTCTGGAAGCTGTTTTAGACAGCTTCCCATGGGATCCCCTGCCCCATTCCTGCTCCCTTCCCAAAGCCATGCTTAGATGCCTGAAATTGGGCATCTAAGGCAAACTGCACGGCAGGCACAGCATGGAGGGAATCCTCTCCTCCATGCTTTAGCCACCCGGTATTGGCTAGGTGGCTGCCTCTGATTTCAGAGGAGGTTGGAGGGGGCCGCCTATCTCAATAGGGTTGCACCCTAAACCAGCTTTTAAGAGGAGAGCGCACTCTTGGAATTGTTGCACTCCTTGTAACCTGAATCCAGGTAGTATTGTGTGATTCAGTCAGCCAAGTCCACAAACACAGAGCGATATGATCATTTGATTATTCAGTGTTGAATTGCATGAACTCACTCTACTGGAAAGTATTATGGCCAAGGCTCAGTGGTGCAGATGGGGCTAAACCTTGAGGCTGAAGTCTATCCCCCCCCCCCGAAAAAAAGACTATCCAGAGAGTGGCGGGTGATGAGGGCATCTGGGAAGCCAATGCAAATTCTATATTATTCCCGTAGTCACGATAATGCTGTGATATAAGTGAGCTTAAAATGCAAAACTGCACATGCTCACAATAATTTTATGAATAATAAAACTATAATACAATAATAATAACAATAACATCATAATCATTATAAGAACCACAACCACCACCACAATAAAAAATAGGGTTGGCGAACATATACGGAATATAAACAAAGTTGTAAAGTGTGGAAACGGCAGGAGGGGGTGAAGAGAAATGTCCGTTGTGTGCCTCACAACTGAGGTAATACATATGGCCATCTAAAGGGGCCTCCCATAAGCCCTAGTGGTGCCCCTGCAGAGCCTGTGCGATGGGACAGAAGACGTCTCTGTGTGGCGTTTCAAAGGCAAGACAGCTCAGCTTGCAGCTGCATGTTGTGCTCACAAAGAATAGTTTGCCAACATGTGTCTTCTGGTTAATGTGAGTGCAGGGGAAATTTGCAGGGGACAAGTCACCCGATGCCAGGGGGTTGCTTGACCCTATCTATGCCTGCTGATACTTCCCTGCATATGTCTTACCTGGAGGTTTTTCTCCACAGATGGGTGAAATCCACCCGTCCTGAGGACGGAACTCAGTCTCAAAGCCTCAATGGGGCGGGTGGGGGATGGCATTGGCAGGGAAGAGTCAGACGTTTAGGAGGCAATAAGCACCCCTCCCACCTGCTGGTTCTCTCCTGCGTATTCTCACCTACCCACTTCTTTACCCCTAAATTAGTTTAACAAGGCAAGCACAATGTTGGGAACAAAACCGGCACCAGAGGAAGGCATCCTTGGGCATGTGTCAAGACCCACATCCCTGCAGGGGGCCTGGAGCCCCCTGCTCTCCCTCCTTGCTGTTACTGCCTGCTCACCTGCCCTCTGAGGATGCAAGCAATGACGTGAGTAAAGAGGTGGGACAGCATCCTCCACTTCCTTTGTGCTCTCTTGACAACTGTGCAGAGTGGGCCCACAGGGAGGGGGCAAGTGAATGGGCAGCAGTGCCTTGAAGGACCCCCACCCCCGAGAGAGAAGGGCAGCCCACTGAGGGTGCCTTGCCCAAGCCACCCCGTAGAGAAACCCCCTTGGAACTGGTGGTGTTTGGGAACTCTTTATCATAAGAACGTAAGAAGAGCCCTGCTAGATCGGACCAAGGGTCCATCTAGTCTAGAGTTCTGTTCACACAGTGGCCGACCAGCTACCCATGGGAAGCCCACAAGCAGGACATGAGTGCAACAGCACCTTCTCACCCATGTTCACCAGCAACTGGTGTACACAGGCCCACTGGTTCCGATACTGGAGGTAGCATATAGCCATCAGGATTAGTATAGCCTTCTCCTCCATGATCCACTTGCAACTTGCAGTTCTGTCTTCATTCACATATGCAGCCCATCAAGTAACAATGTATGTATGTGGGAACCAACCTAGAGAGACTGGATCACTTCTCAATGGGATCCAATCCTCAGCATTTTAAAAGTCAGACTGACCATGGGCACTCTGGATTCCTTGGCCAACAGAAGAGTAATAGCCCTCCCAGAATTGATGTTCTCTTCAAAATTAGGGCGCAGCTGCTGCACCTATATTGCACAATGGCAAAGAAAAGCCATTTAAGATCCTGCCTCACCCCAGTCATTCTGGGTAGAAGCCAGGCAGAAGGTGGGGTATGTGCGTGAACGAGAGACACAAAGACTGGACAGAACATAACAATTTCCTTAAAAAGCTCCAGGCTGATTTTTCCTCTCCAGTTCCTTCTCTCCCCTTCTCTCTGTCACTCACTCAGTCACTCACTAGGGATGGATGAATTCTGATTTCTCTCAGTATTTCATTTCTCCAGTCTTAAGTTTGGTTCATCGCAGACTTTGACAATGTCTACAATCTTAAGTTCACTCCAGACTTTGAGGATTTTTTAAAAAAAAAATGCATGAAAACTCACACTTTTTTAATGCACATTTTGCCTAATATATGTATTTATATGCATATCTGCCTAATATGCACATTGTTTCCCCATTTTTCCGAATATAATGCATTTTGAATGTTATTTCCCCTAATATATGCATTTTCGGTTGGAGAACTCCACTACGAAATTCGGAGAAGTGCGAATTTCAAACAAACATTGAATTTCGGTTCACACAGTGGTTTGAAAGTCCAAAAGTAGGTGCATTCACATTAAAATGAGAACCAAATTAATTTCTCTTCCATCCCTATCTCTGATCCATCAGTTGCAGGAGGTGAGCAAGTCACATTTTTAAAACCTCTGAAGGTCTGAAGTTGTGAGCGGTGATATGGACTGAATTCTAAAATAGAGTTAATAATAGTAGCAGTAATAATAATAATAATAATAAGCCAACATATTCAGCCAGCTCTTTTCCAACCATTTGTTGGTCGTGGGGGGGGTGTTAAAAGCCCTCCCCCCAAATCATTGGAGGAGGGAAAGAAATTTCCATTAAATTCTTGAGGGGTGGTGGTGTTACTGCTTATACTTTAAGTTTACAATGGGGCTGAGTGTTTTTTCTTAGCTTTTTAACTGAAAAAAGGGTCCTGCAACAATTTCACAATTTTACGCCACATTTCTCCCTGGGTATTCCAGAAAGCATGACTAGGACCAAGTGGCAGGTCAACATAGAGCCAGTGTGGTGTAGTGGTTAGAGTGTTGGACTGGGAATTGGGAGATCCAGGTTCTAGTCCCCACTCAGCCATGAAACTCACTGGGTAGCTTTGGGTCAGTTACTGACTCTCAGCCTAACCTACTTTGCAGGGTTGTTGTGAGGATAAAAATGGAGAGGAGGCGGACCATGTGAGCTGCCTTGGGTGCCTTGGAAGAAGAAAAAAGGCGGGATATAAATGCAACCATCAATAAATAAACTAAGCCTCAGGAGAAGCATTTCAACCTTTCAGAATGGGGAAAAAAACTGCACAAAAGCTGGGAAACCAGCAAATGATTGGTGGTTGTGGGAAAGGAACTGAAGCCAGGGGAAAGGGTGGTGGTGGCCATCTGAGGAACTGAAATGGAAAAAGAAACATACCGTAAAGCTAATTGAAGGAAGATCATTTTTTTGTAGTTAGTACCAAAACAACCTGTAGAACCTTGAAAGGAAGGTTACAGACATATGCTGTGTGTGTGTGTGCATGTGTGTGCGCGCGCGCGCATGCGTGCTTATGCATGCATGCGTGTGAGTATACCTTTGGTTTAATGCAGTTTTTCTTAATAAAAGTGAAGCTATAGATGTGAAACTGCTCAAGGTTATAAGGGCCACCAGGGTGGCTTTGCCAAGGGTCATGCCTGTATGCATCGAATTGCCGAACCAAAGTGCGTTGGGGGCCTGGAAGCTGAAGAAGCTGTTTGAAGGTTAGTTGTGATTCAGAAACAGGTACACGTTCACTTTAAGAGGAACTTGATGAGAAGCGGCTGTGGGTTTTGCTCCATCAAGAAAGAAGACACTGAACAGGAGCATTCCAATACAGTCTTGGAAATACACACATCATGCAGTTGTAGGTCTGAACTTGTATAACTGTGATGTCTAACTCACTTCATTTTTGTGAGACTTGCAGGACAGAGCTGGTTTTTGCACTCATTCAGACTGCAGTGGTTTTTGCACTCATTCAGACTGGTTTTTGCACTCATTCAGACTGCAGTGCAGAGTTAAGCCTTCCATGTTGGGTGTCAAGAGTAACAACTGCACACATTTTCCACTTCTTTGCTTTTTTTGACATCTTGGATATTTTAATCGTCAAGGATAACAACTAGTGTTCCCGTTTCCTTGTTTTTTGGAACCCTAACCACTCCACTAAAATGAACTTTTGTTTTGAAGCAGGTTGCCACAGAAGAATTGGTTAACATAAAACTGCAGAAGGTCTTGCTTTTCACTGGATTTTTCTTGCTTTTTCTGTCAATAATTTACTGGATCCACTTTTTGTTAGTGGCAACTTAAGTTTCCTTCAGGACACTGATAGCAACTTGGGCAGGGGTGGCACGGGGAGGTGATTTTCAGCAGGACTGTGGTGCAAAGGGAAAAGTTCCCCTGCCCATCCCAGTCCTGTTCACCCCTGTGGCTGGTATTTAAAAACAGACACACACACACACACACACACACACGTTCAGTGCTTACATACATTTAAACATTGCATTGAGTTTGACCAAAGCTTCTTTGCGAATACATATGGCAGCACAATAACATACTGTCTGCAGTAGAGCTTGCTGTAGCACTGCCCAACACACTGCAGCTCATCGAGATCATAACTGGTCCTTCTAATAGCCAACTCCGGTGCTGAGTGTCAATGGCTATATAGCCAAAACAGGGCTACTGAAAAATGAGAGGGGGGTATCAGCATGCTCAGAAGAACTCCAAGATTTGCAGAAGTATTTTATTTAATAGATTTACATACTGTTGAACATATTTAAAATATCTCTAAGAACAAAACAGATCTTTAGAAAAATAACCTTAAGAGCGGATGAACAACAAGAGTGTCCTGTGGCACCTTTAGGGATGGTGGAGAAATCCACAATGGATTCAAATGAGTTCAGATTTCTATTAATATGACCTGCAGATTCTGCAGTGGACAGATCTTTTCCATGTCACGTGGATTCCATGGACTTGCAAACCATTTTTTTAAAAATGGGGGGGGGGATTTGTGCAAACATACACTTGTACAAGTGCACATTAGCATTAATGCACATTAGCGCAAGCGCACAAGTTACTGCTAATGTGCAGTAACACTAATGCATGCTTGTGCAAGGGGAGTGAAATTCTCATATATCTTTCCAAAAAAATTCTGATTCCGTCAATGAGCAGATGACGTGAAAAGATTTTTCTTGGGCTTTGCACTTTTCACCTGGCATTGAAGATAGCATGTGTATGTGCGTGTGCTTGTGTGTGTAGAGTTAATGCTTTAATGTGTAATGGGGCAAGTAGAGGAACAAGATCTATTGTATTAGAAGCTTGCTAGATGCCATATATAAATTGATAAGAAATATCTTGATAACCTTCCAAGTGTCTGTACCCTTATAAGGAAACTAGGTAACAGGTAAGGGGTTATCAAAAAGAACACAGTGCAGTTTGGGTTTCTACTTTGTCTAGATGTCTAGACAAGGGAGGAGAAGTAAAAGGAGCTGTTGACTGCAGAAAAGGGGAACTAAGATTCACTTAGTTCCCCATGCATCAGGAATAGGAGGGAACTTTTGTGAGAAAGGATGGGAAAAAGGAGGCCTAAAAGGGCCATGTGGACCAACTGATGTGAAGATTTTAGAATATGAATTAAGAAGGTGGTCACCAAGTTTGGAAGAGAATTAAAGTCCATGCATAATGGGACTCAGTGTGCCCTCCTCCTGATTACAGAGCCTCAATGGAGGTCCTGTATTGTGAGAATTTGCCAGGGACAGAGATCTCCTTTTGCTGGTAAAGTACAGGTGTGAGTTGTAGGCATACAGCTGAAGGATTTGTATGTCTTGTCTTTGCTTGGCTGAGTGAAGAGTTTGTGTGTGTGTGTGTGTGTGTGTGTGTATGTGTTAAACTCCTTTATCTTTAATAAATGCATTTAGCTTATGATGTTGTTTTAGGCCGTATTTGTAGAATTTAAGTGAATCTGACTGAATGCAAACATTCTAACTCGAGTTCTCAAAGGAATGTTACCTGCAACTTTTGGGCCAAACTGAGGCTGCTTAAAGTAGTGCTCTGCCAAAGATTTTGAGAGGCCATTTGCGCACAGCTCTGGTTTAAAGTAAGTGTGCCTAGGTATCCAGTACTAGGGCCCCTGAAATTTTAGCCTCCAGTTTTTCCCTTACAGATGGAATGAAAAATGACAGGCAATTCAAAAACACACAGATGGAAACGATTTAACAAAATCTGTGCATCCCTAGGCACCTTATAGACTAACAAACATATTATGCCATCAGGCAGCCTTCCCCAACCTGATGTCCTCCTGACGTGCTAGACTACAACTCCCATAATCCCCACCTACCATGGCCATTGGCAGGGGGTGATGGGATTTGCAGTCCAAGACATTCAGAGGGCTCCAGGTTGGGGAGACCTACCATAAGGCTTTGAAGACCGCAGTCCACCATCAGATTCATAAAGTGTGCTGAGTTACAGGAATTGATTGTAGGGCTGATGGCAGGGATCTTATTATTAACCTCCGTAAACTGTTCTGGGTGCCTTTTTCTTTTAGCTGAAGAGCAGGGTAAAAATACTGTGAATAAATAATATACATACACATAGGGGGAGGACATTTGAGGTCTAAACACGCTCAGCATCGGTCACAGAATGCTGAGGGTCTGTTGGGCGGGCGGGAAACCGGAGGGGGCAGGGGGAAAGACGGGAACGGAATGGAATATCTCGAAAGAGGGCATGGCTGGCTAGTTTGCACTCTGAACAGAAGTACTCTGCACTGCCACATTTCATTACAGGCCTCACTTGTAGATTTTAAAAGCCCCTTTGCAGGTTTGTACCCCACTGCATCAGCAAAGGCTGGTCTGGTTATTGCTGGTGGATGCATTTTATCTCTGCTGTAGTCTCTTGTTTCTCAGGGACCAACCTGGCACTGTCTCCGTCAAACAGTTTTTTAGGCACAGCAGGGATGGGGAACCCTACTGGCTTCCATCTGTGAAAATGTGTCCACACAAGGTGACAAAACTAGCTTCCTCCCTGCAAAAGGGCTTTCAATTTCCACACCATGAGCGTTATGCGCACAGACAGCATCTATGTGCAGAGAGCACAGAGACTGCGGTGTGCTGCTGGCATGCTGGAAAAGAATGGCCACCGCTCCCTCCAACAGTGAATTCTGGTGCTGAATAAACTATCAATGGAAAAGAAGAGTGCAACTGCCAAAACTTGGTTTTAATAATCTTTGGTCTGAAACCACTACCTCTTACTGTATTCCAGACACAGGAGGGTTTGAATTAGGTATTAACATTATTCTCCCCATCCTCACCTAAGATGTGCGAGGGCAAAGGAGAACAGTTCCAGACAGTATTTGCTTGTTTTGTATTTATTGTTATATTTATAGCCTGCCTTTTCCCCTCCTGGAACCCAAGGTGGCCTCCATGGTTGTCTTCCTCTCCATTTTATGCCCACAACAACCCTGTGAGGTAGGTTAGGCTGAGAGTCAGCGACTGGCCCAAAGTCACCCAGGGAGCTTAATGGCAAAGTGGGGACTAGAACCTGGATCTCCCAACTCCCAGCCCAACACTCTAACCACTACACCACACTAGTGTAGTGTAGTATGCCTCATCAGAGGTAATGAGGCATACTACACTACACTCATCACTGTGTCCGATGGGGCTTACTCTCAAACAATCGCTTTTAGGATCGCAGTCTTGGGGCCAAACATAGGTGCAGCATTATTCACACCTTTAGCCCTTATGTGGCTGATTCTTTTAAAATAAATAACCGCCAAGACAGGGGAGAGCTGGATCAGGACCATGGCGGGGGAGGGAGAGTTATGGCTCCCACTGCAGCACCAATGAGAGCTTTCCTTCCATTGCAAATTGCACATGCAGCCCCCTGCTTTGGATCAGGAACATGGTAGGAGCAAAGGCGTAAAGTCCTCTTTTCCAATCTGGCTCAGACCCCATGTGGTGGCTGCTAAAAAGAAAGGCAGCCATGCAAGGGCTAAAGACATGAATGTCATCATGTCTACTCTGGACTCTCAACAAGCTCTTAGAGGGCATATTCTATACTTCGTCGCATGATCAGAGCAGCAGAGATTTCTCCGTTTCTACATCCCCTCTGACCTTCAGGCAACTTGTGATCCCAGCTGAAATAAACATGGCTTACTAAGAACTCTGTCATAATTTCAGGGCATGGATGTTAGTTTATGTGTTTTGGACCGTTCACACATATGTTTCAGGATGTTTCCATTAACAACAACAACAACAACAACAAAAATCACAGCCGGGGATACATCCAATGCAGTGCTGGCATCAGGTTTTTGAGGCTCCTTGGGCAAGACACCCTCAAGGGCCCCCTCCCTCAGTGAGTCTGCCTTCTCACCACCATTGTCATCGGCTGTGATTGCTCCTCATCCCATCTCATCATTGCTACCACTTGCTTGGCTTGTTGAGGTCCAGGGAGCAAGCAGACCGTGACATCTCTTGCTCCTCCTTCTCACCACCACTGTTGTCTGAGCCAGAGCAAGAGGAAGGGGAACAAGCTAGTTGCAATGGTGAAAAGGAGGAGCAACTCCAGGGGGCTCCTGTCAGTGGGCCCCTGCTCGGGTGTGGGCCCTTAGCAAGTGCCCGAGCATGCCTACCCTTGACTCCAGCCCTGACCAAATGTTATAGGCCAGTCGGTCTGTAGACTCATAGGAGGTAGGAGGAGACAACTAAGACGGAGGGAATGGAGTGATATTGAGAGACTGCCTTGATCTTTTCTCAGCCTTCTGTAACTGCCAGTAACATTTCCTGATTATATTTATTTATTATTGAATTGATATACTACTCTTCATAATAAACCGAAAAGCAGTTTACAAATAAAAATAAAAATAGAAATACAAACTATACTAAAAAAACAATACTACTGAAATCCTAAAAATATTCAGCCAACAGCTAGATAATACATATGACAGAGTGTTAAAAGAAAACAGAAGACTCAAAGGACCTGAAGAACATCAAAAGGACCTGAAGGCAAGGGCATTACTAGGCACTTAAAATATTTGGCGCCAAGACCCATAGGGCATAAATCTGCATAACATTGCATATGTTGGGATATATATATGCACAAATGTAAATAGATCCTAGCAATTATTTCAACATTTCACAGGTGGCAAAGGCAGCCAATTAATTTCCCATCCAAATCACGTGAAATAAAATAAATTCTTCAATGAATTTGCACCCTGCCTGACATCATCCCAAACCAATGGAAAAAGGGTTTTTTTTTTTAAAGCTTATTGCCATGTAGGGAGAGACTTGAGGGAGGTGACCCAGCATCTGAGGGAGGAGAGTCAATCCTTCCCCTCACAGCTGGATTCCTTGAAAATTGCCCCTGCATGGCAAGTAAGCTGAGAAAAAATAAAACAAAATCTTTTCCATGGGCACAATGTTGGAAAAGTGGAGAAGCTGTTCATCTTCCCCCATATATACCCAGCCTAGCCCTGAGAGCTTCTGAGGAGGCCTTATTGGTCATTCCACAGCCAATGGAATACTGCCAGGTAGTGGCACATTAGCAGGGCCTTCTCAGTGGTGGCACCCACTCTTTGGAATACTCTCCCATGTGAAGTTTGAGAGACAGAAATGGTGGCTAGTTCTAAGTGCCTCTTCTGTGAGGGAGTTTGCTACTGCCCTGTTTTGTTGTTTTTGGTGCTGAAATGGTTTTAACATTGTAATGTATTTTTATTTTGTGTATATATTGTTATATTGTATTTCATTGTAAACCATTTAGGGATTTTCATATATTAAGCAGCATAAAAGTATTATAATAAACATAATAAGCGCCAACTATGATCAAACAGCACTCATTACCACTGCTCCCCCATGGCACAGGCAATGCCTGACATTTCTGCCTTTGCATGCAAACACATAGAGGAAATAAATTCAGCAAGCGGAGACATCTGGCTTTTCCTCTCAACAACCAGCGCCATGTGGCAGAAGGCGATATTGCTGCGTCCAATTAAATTCAGCCGTGTTCAACTGACCTGACAAGCAAGTACAGATCTCTGCAGAGTATAATGGGAAGTTCGGGCCCAATTCAAAGTGCTGGTATTAACATTCAAAGCCCTAAACAGCTTGGGACCAGGTTATCAGAAAGATTGCCTCCTCCCATATGCACCTGCCTGAACCATAAGATCATCTTCAGGAGCCCCTGACAAAAGAAGTGAGGTGGGTGGCTACCAGGACGAGGGCCTTTTCTACTGTGGCACCCTGGCTGTGGAATGAGCTCCCTAGAGAGGTTCATCTGGCATCTATGTTGTACTCCTTCCAGTGCCAGGTGAAGACTTTTTTATTTTCCCAGCACTTTAGCACACTAGTCTTTTAGCTCTAGTGTTTTAAATCTGCATTTTAAATCTCTGCATTGCTGATAGGTTTTATTCTGGTTGTACTTTTATATTGTAGATTGAAGCTTTCATATTTTATATTGTTTTATGCTGAACTTTGTGGTTTTAATTTTTTTGGTTTTAATTTTTGTGAACTGTCCTGAGAGCTTCAGCTATTGGGCAGTATAAAAATGAAATACATACATACATAAATGTCTAAAGAATCCATCCAGGAAAAGAGTGGGGATAGACAAACCTGCACTCAAGAGCACAATTTGTTAGCAGCTAGCTGAGATACAAGGTATCCAGCCAGAACATATGTAGATTTACTGAGACCCTAAGCGCCAACACACTTGCAGGAGACCCCCCTCCCATGACAGTTTCCTCCCTCCCCGTGCTTAAAAGTGATTGCACTTTTTGAATGGAGTGGTGACAGCTGCTACTCAGAGGGATATTATCTCTGAACCTGTAAGGCATTTTATATCTATATCTATATCCATATCTATATCTTAATTCATTCATTCATCATGGTTAGTAGCCACTGACAGACTTTTAGGGTGCAATCCTATGGGGATAGGCGGCTGCCTCGAACTTGTTCCTCTGTGCTTCTCCTGCCCTGCATTTGTGGCTAGACAGCCGATTTCGGATGTCTAGACGCGGGAAGGCGGAGCGAGGGCAGAGACTGCCGGACGACACGTAGGATGTGTCATACTGGCATTTCTGCCTTCCCCAGCCTGGAACGCCCCATTTTGGCAGCTCCGCATTCCTCTTCCAAGCGCAGAGCATGATGCCGTTCCGCACTGCCTGCGAGGCAGCGCGGAAGGGGGGGGGAGTCGGTTCCCAGAAAACCACATATCTTATGGCCGTCTAGCTGCTGACTAGTGGCCATAGGATTGCTTGCTTACTCTATGGATGTGTCCAGTGCCATCTAAACCAGGGGTGGGCCGAAAGCAGATCTCCAAATGTTTTGGACTTCAGCTCCCAGCATTCCTAAACACTGGCCATGCTTGTGGGAGTTGAAGTCCAAAACATCTGGAGATCTTTCTTCTGTGTGATTTGGCTTCAAAGAGCATTCAAACCTCATTAAGAAAGTACAACAAATTGTAGAGAGAGATGGAAAACACACAGCTCCCAAGAGGTGAGAAAGAATGGGCAGTGCGCGTGCATGTGTGTGCAATGAGAGAATTTATCTGATGTCTTTGTAGGTAGAAGATTCAAAAGGTGCCATAGCACATAGGATCCTGCATTCTAATGTACATACATGTATGCACACATGTAGGAGTCCATGGACATGGTCTAAAGGCACATGATACAGCTGCTTTGCTGAAGTTAAGCAGGTTTAGGTTCGGTGTACTCCTGCCTGGATCAGAAACCCCCTGAGAACCCCATGTGCACCACTTTGGGTTCCATGATGGAAGAAAGGTGGGATAGAAGCAATCCATCCATCCATCAATAAAATGCATGCAAATGGCTCCGGGAAAATAATCCTTCAAATAGTACTTATGTGTTATTTATTTATTGCATTTATATCCCACCTTTTTTCCTCCAAGTAACCCAAAGTGGCATACATAATCCTCCTCCTCTCTATTTCATCTTCACAACAACCACCCTGTGGGGTAGGCTGGGCTGAGAGTCTGTGACTGGCACAACGTCACCCAGTGAGCCTCCACGGCCAAGTGGGGACTAGAACCCGAACCTCCCAACTCCCAGTCCAACACTCTAGCCACTACCCTACACTGGCTCTCTCTCACTGGTTACAGAGTCTGTGGTCAAGTTACCTTTAACCAGTAGGCAATCATGATAGGCTACCTACATAGATGGAGCTATGACAAAGCAAGTTCTTACATAGGCAGTGCTGCTACACAGTATTTGATCACCTGAGACTACATTAAGGATGCTTTGTTGCTGGAATACTAAGAACACCATGCTATGCATGTTTACGAAGAAGGAAGTCCCACTATATTCAATGGAGCTTACTCCCAGGCAAGGGCCCATAGGATTGTAAGCTTTGCTGTATTATACCTCATATATGTAACCAAACAGGAGACACTGTATTGTCCAGGGAGAGAGAGAGAGAGAGAAACTGAAATGCTACCCCTCTCCCACTGCTTTCGGTATGCTTCCCTTAAAATAACCTGTTTCATATAGTTATTGTTTACATTCAATCTGCAAGTCGCTTCCAAGTCACTTGCCTCATCTTGCACTGTAGGTCAACTTGAGTGTGTATGAATGATATAAGCTGACCACCCTCATGCACTGAGAAAAAAATAGGGCATTTCCTGCAGAGGCTGTGGCTTTACAAACCTGTTAGAGCCAGTTCACCTATGATATTTTGCTCTGCAGTGGCTGAGCTCTCCTTGGTCATGGGATCCTGTGGGTAATCATAACACAGAATTGGGCGATCACAGATACAGCCAGCATCTGTTTCCCATGATCATAGTGGAGGGGTCGGGGGATAAGGGGAGACAGCAATTCCCATAACTGCGGGAGCTTTGTTTCCTTCTGCGACTGCCCCAGTTCTTTTGCTGCCTTGGCCATGTGATTGCACACACCGCAGGGTAGTTGTTCTGTTTATTATTTTTCTACACATAAAGACTGCATCACACATACTATGTTTAAGTCTTTAAGGGCTACTGCACAATTTGCATTCCAAGAATAAGGTGCAGTTCTGAGTGACTTCCCTGGAAGTTTGTTCTGCTTTAATCAATGGGCTTACTTCTACCTAAATGTGTTTCATGACTGAGGTGCCAGTGTTCTAAGGTTCGCTCACATGTTGTGTTTTTGACAGACCATCTCAAACTCTGATTCCCACGGTTCTTCTGTGGCCAATCCTTGCTTTTGCTTTGCAGGTTTAACATGTCAGTTGTGGTTAAGAGAGCATATGACCCTCTTTCCCACAGTGAGCTCTCCTGTGTGCTTCTGAGCCGTTTCGGAGGAGAACTATGAGCAGTACTTAAAAATCAACCTTTTCATTTGGTAAGAGATGAACAGATGGGTTGTGGAGGGGGTGGGGAGAAGAACGTGAAAACGTAATAGGCAGATTTAGGGTTTGGGTGTTTTGTTTTGTTTTAATTTGCACCTAAATTCCAGTTCCCAGAAATGATGCATTTGAAATCTCATAAGGTTTTGGTGCTTTTATAGAGACAGAAATTGAGGCTGAAAAGAACAGGATGCCGAGGAGCAAATTTCTCCTACTTTGGGGGATTCGAACTCAGGGCCAAACCTGGCACTATTGTCCACATCATACTAGGCGGGTTGAATGGGATGTCCAATAATTTAAGTGTTTTAAGTTTAATCTTCTCAATCTGAATAAATCCTTTCCCATCCCATTTTCCTTGTGTGTTGTGCCTTTTTGGATAATTGTCTTTTCTGTTGTGTCTTTTTAGATTACATTAGTGCTGTGCTGAAAATTTATCCCACTTTTTTTTTTAACCTTTCCCATTTGATAGAAAATAAATTGCTTTCAAAAACAAATTCAATGGTGAAGAGAATTTCAGAGAAATTCTCATGGGTTGGGTTTGGGTTTTTGTGCTTACCTGACTTAGGAGGTGGCTGAGTGAGGAGTGAGCACAAGTATCCTGTCTTTCATTGTACAATCATCTCTTTGGCACCCTGTAGCCTCCTCAGCTTCCTTCACTTCAGTTAAAGCCCAGTTTAAGGCACCATGTGGTAATTCCTCCCACAGGGCTTTTTCAGATCAGGAGGTGCAGGCAGCCTCGGAGGCTGGATGTGATTAGGTAAGCTCAAAAATGCCACAGAATGATAGAACACCCTGAGAATGAGATAGAACAATGGAAGCCTCTTTCATGGGGGAAGAAAACTTTCAGGAAACTGGAGGGCAGATTTTGGCTCAGCACTAACTCTACCTCTTTCCTTCAGCTAGATACCGCACTGCCTCCCCCAACACACACCTGATGCTGTTGCAGTACAAAAAAACTAAGCTGCCTTATATAAAAAAGAAAGAAGCTATGCTATAAGTTCTACCTGTGAAAAACTGTAGAGAATTTCTCCTCCCCCTGGAGAAATTCGGTGAAATTGTCTCTCAGATTCCTCTGCCCACAAACAAGGTGGAGAATTTGCGCACAGCTCTAGATTTGCCTGCTGGCAGAGACACATCCTTTTTAACTGATTGCATGTAAGCTGACCAGGAGCCTTTTTGGCTGAGGAGCAGGAATAAAATTATTTAAATAAATGCATAACTAATTAACAGCGCCCTTGCCCCCCAGAAGCTACAGTTTGGCAGTAATATTTTACTCACTTACCTGGGACTAATCCCCATTGAACTCAATGGGGCTTGCTTCCGAGAAGACATGCACAAGACTGTGCGGTCAGGCAGATCCTAAAACACACTTAGAAAGGAGTATGCCCCTTCAGACAAAGTGGGTTGGACCCAGATTTGGCCACATCTGGGGTAAATCCATTGAAATCAATGGGACAAGTTCATCATGGTTCGCTTTAGACCCATTGAAATCAATGGTACTTTTCTAAATTGCGATCCAACCCAATGAAAATTACTTCTGAATAAACATGCATAGGACCGCCAATGTTAGCCCATCTCTCTCCCTCTCTCGCTGTGTGTGTGTGTGTGTGTGTGAGAGAGAGAGAGAGAGAGAGAGAGAGAGAGAGGGGAGATACAAGTACATGTATACACATGGTTGGGATCCTTCTAGGAGTTGTTTCTTCCTGAACTGCTGAGAGGGTTTGGAAATACTAACTTCATTCTGTGGGCAGGATGGAAGAACATCTAAGGACATTGGATTTTTGTTCTGATGCAGTCAGTGGTGGCAATGTCAGTGGGACATTGAAACCCGGAGCAGATCCAACCAGAACTCTAAAGGAGCTATCCAAGGCGCAAAGCAGAGCACCTTGGATAGCTCTTTTAGAGTTCTGACTGGTTCTGACTGAAACCCGGAGCAGATTCACCATCCCACTGACATGGGATGTCAGTGGAGGCCCCAGCCTCCACTGTTCTGATGGAATCCACAGGGTAAACGCAACATGTGAACTACAATCCTACATGTCTAGTCATAAGTAAGCCCCAGTGAGTTCAGTAGGGCTTTCTCCCAGGTAAATGGGGATAGGATGCAGACTTAAAGGCGACGGGGAGAAACTGAAAATCTCGGAGCGCAGCTCAGAGACGTCTCTGAAGCGTCGAAGCGCCAGCGGGGGTGGATGGATGGGGAACTGTCCGTGGTGCTGATCGAGGCCGGAGGTGGGGAATACGCGAAGGAGGACGACGGAGAGACTCGAGTGTCTATCTAGAATTCACAAGAGCAAGCGCCACTGCCCAGAGCAGCCTCCCTCAACTTGGTGCCCTCCAAATATCTGGGACTATAACTCCTAGAATTCCTGACTACTGGCTATGCTGGCCAGGGCTGCTGGGAGTCGAAGTCCAAAACATCTGGAGGGGACCAGGTTAGAGATTGGCACAGGGCCAGCGCCTGTGTGGTTCTTTTTAAGCCCCCCCCAATAATTTCAATGTAACCGCTCCCCTCTACCCACCTTCTGTGTTTCCCCAGTCTTACGCCTGCCTATGTTGCCACCTAGACTGCCCGCGTATTCGCTTAACTGGTGGGAGCCCAGGCGGACGGGCAGCCCGCACCCTCGAACCCACAAACGATGCCCAGAGGAGGGCGCTTCAGTGCCAGGACACTGGCCAGAGAAGGACCACGGAGGTGGGTGGCAGTGGAGGAGAGGTGCGTGGGAAGGGGAGAAAAAAACAAAAGACCCAGTTGTTAGAAAGTGGGACTCGCGTCTGGGCTTCTCCGGTGTCTGTGGGGCTGTGAATCCGCTCTGAGTTTCAGTTAGAGCCAGTCAGAACTCTAAAGGATCTATCTAAGACATTGAACCCAATCCCCAAAATAGGTTCAGCACCTTGGATAGCTCCTTTAGAGTTCTGACTGGTTCTGACTGAAACCCAGAGCAGATTCACAGCTCCACGGACACCGGAGCCACCAGCCTCCAGTAGTCGAGGCTTTTCTCCCAGTCCTATGGGTCCATCTGCACGCCTCTTTTACGAGATTGGACTTCAGGATTCATTCACAGAGGTTAACACACAGCAGCCTTTGTCGACACTCCCAGATCACTCTCGCGTCCATTTCAACCAGATGCACACGGGGAGAGAGCATCTTTCTAGTCAGCCTGAGGACACCACCCTTGATCTCGAACCAAGGTAAGCTGGACCGATAGCTCTGGACATCCCCCACCTCCACCCCCACCCCCACCCCCACCCCACCTGTTCCCGTCGGCGAACTTGACCAGGGCAGATGCCTGCTGAACCCGTGCAGCTCCCTCGGTTAGAACGACAGGAAAATACTACCCTTCTGGGACCTGGGTTCAAATCCCAATTCACGCGAGGGATTGATCCCCTGACCAGAGACTCCCTTTCACCCTCGGTTCCGTCTGCAAAATAGGAAGAGGGAGAAACTTCATAAAGCACTGTCAGTGAAGGCGACCCAGAAATGCTGCTTCTGGAAATCCTAATTTAGGTGCACCCCCCCCCAAAAAAAAACTACGCAAGCCCTATCTACCTTTTATTTCCCCCCTTCTTCTGCAAGCTTTCCATTTGTTTGTTTCCCCCCTCCCACTCTTACAAGATGGAAAGGTTAATTTATGGAGACTAATTCTGTCTGGTTGTCAAACAGCCTCCCCCCGCCCCGAAAAGGGAGAAGGAGCTGTACAGATCTGGTCGTAGGTTCTGGAAAGGCGGAGCCCCCTCTTCGGGGCAGAAGGGAGTGAACGGGAGACACTTGCCGAACCGATACGGGGCCCGTTCCTCTACCTCCCGGAGATGGGAGCTTCCCCAATTACCCTCCTATGATTAGCAGAGCACTGGAAACGTATTGATTTATTATAGTTTTGAGTCCGCCCAATAACAAAAGTTCTGTGGCCGGATTACGTGAAAGGGTCTGGGAATGGAAAACCAGGGGTTAGTCCGAGCCCCGGGAACTATTTCAGCTGCGGGTCTTGCAACCACAGAACAAGTGCTTCTGAGCGCATGCAGAACGCTTTTCACCTCACCCGCGGCAGAGGTGAGCAAGTAAGCTTAGGCCCCGATTCCTCTCATTTTAGAAGTTAACTGGTAAGTGGGGGAGAGAAGGAGAGACAGCAGTGTTGAGAGACCGAAGCACATTTACTCAGAAGTAAGCCCCAGTGAGTTCGATGGGGCATTCTCCCAAGTAAGCGTACATAGCAGAGGCGCCCCATAGGCTTTCCTATTCCCGCACCCACCCGGAAAGAGAGACAGAGAGAGGAGCGGTTGAGAAGACGACGAATCCCGATCCGAATACGTTTCGGAGCTCCAGAGAACTCCACACCGCAAGCAAAAGTCGGTCGCCGCTCACAACCTGCCTGCAACCGGCGCAAACAGGCGGTAATCCACGCGGGCCGTGGTTGCACGCCAGATTGGGCGTTGCGGGATGGGGGAAACCGAGGCTCGCCGGCAGAGGGTTGTTTAGTTCGGACTCCGCTTCGCCGGCAAGTTTGCAAAGCGCCGGAGCGACTCCCGGCAGCGAGCGGGACCGGGAATCGCCGCGTTACCGCTGGAAGTCTGCCTAGAGCCGGCGCAAATTCCGAAAGGCATCAATCCTCCGTGTGTGTGTGTTGCGCGCGCGCGCGCGTGTATGTGATAGCCAACTGCTACCCCTCGCTACTAGCCTTCCGAAACTGCCCCCGGCCTCCCCCGCAGCTAAGAATTTTCGGACATCCGGCAATTTCCTCTCAAAGCTCCCCCCACCCCCGACGGTCTTTCGCTTTGGGGGGGACCATCTGGTTGCTTTGTTCTCCGAGAGCTGCCTCCCAACAACTACCCAAGGAGGCGTCGGAAAGTTCACACCAACAGCCCGATCGTGGGCATGCCTACTCAGAAAAAAGCCCCACTGACTTCAATGGGACTGACTCCCAGGTAAGTGTGCACAGGACTGCAGCTTTAATCCGCGCGAACTAACTCGCTTGTGCCAGGTACGGCCCAATATTACCCAAAGCTGGGCCCCGGAATCTTGCCCGCCCCCCCCCCCAAACAACAACAACAACAACAACAAAAAACCCCGCACCCACGCCGGGGCTCAACCGTACGACATGGTAAGCCACAAGCGCCTCTGAGCATGTGCTAAGCGCCGCCTGTAATCTCGAACCAAACCCGAGGCTAAGATTCCCAAGTTTGGGGCGGAGCGGCGGGTGAGGGGAAGACGCTAGAACAGGGTCGAGTCCCGGCACGTTGAAAACACGCACACACGACGACTGAAACCGTTAACCCGGAGACGGAGCAACTTACTCCGGGGCAGGAAGAACTACCGACCGGGGCACTCACCTGGGGCCGGGCGGCGTCTGCTGCCGTCGGAGCGAGCGACTCACTTCGGAAGGGCTGCGGCGGGCGCCACCGGCGCGTGTAATCTTCCACGTCGATCCGCCTTCTCCTTCGCCCCTTCGTAGCCGCTACCGCGCCTCCTCCTTCCCGCCCCGGGAAGAGGCAGCGCGGCGGCGGCGGCGGCTTCTGTCTTATTCCCCCCCGAGGGGGCGGGGCGCCCAAAGCGACCGGTGGGCTCGCCGCGCCGCGCCGCGCCTCCGCTCCGCTCGCCGGGCCTCCTTTATGCGCTCTGCGCCGAACCGAATTAAACCGGAGGACCAACCAACGGGAGCGCAGCCAGCGACGAGGCGTCCTCACAGAAAAAAGCTTTTATATAAGCGCGTCAGATCCACGCCCCGGGAAGGGGAGCCCGAATCGAACTCCTTCTCTAGGCAAGGCGCGGGGAGGGGCGCGGGGCTGTCTCTCCTCCCGCCCCCACATGAATGCCCCCGGACCCGTTTGCGCCCACTGGAACGCCAGCCACAGCACAACGCAGAGCTGCCAATGCTTCCCTGGGAGTAAGCCCCCCCCCCCCCGAACAAAGTGGGACCTTTTGTGTGAAGGGGCCTAGGATCGTGCCAAAAGGCTGCAATCTTATGCATGCTTACTTGGGAGTAACCCCCCACTCCACCCAATTGAACAAAGTGGGACCTTTTGTGTAAAGGGGCCTAGGATCGTGACAAAAGGCTGCAATCTTATGCATGCTTGGCTAGCAGTAACACCCCCCCCGAACAAAGTGGGACCTTTTGTGTAAAGGGGCCTAGGATCGTGACAAAAGGCTGCAATCTTATGCATGCTTGGCTAGCAGTATCCCCCCCCCCCGAACAAAGTGGGACCTTTTGTGTAAAGGGGCCTAGGATCGTGACAAAAGGCTGCAATCTTATGCATGCTTGGCTAGCAGTATCCCCCCCCCCCGAACAAAGTGGGACCTTTTGTGTAAAGGGGCCTAGGATCGTGACAAAAGGCTGCAATCTTATGCATGCTTGGCTAGCAGTAACACCCCCCCCCCCGAACAAAGTGGGACCTTTTGTGGAAAGGGGCCTAGGATCGTGCCAAAAGGCTGCAATCTTATGCATGCTTACCTGGGAGTAAGCCCCCCCCATTAAAAACAGTGGGACTTTCTTCTGCCTAAAGGGACCTCAGATTGTGCCATAAGGCTGCAATCTATGCATGCTTACCTGGGAGTAAGCCCCCCATTAAAAAAGTAGGACTTTCTTCTGCCTAAAGGGACCTCGGATCGTGCCAAAAGGCTGCAATCTAATGCATGCTTACTTGGGAGTAACCCCCACCCCACCCAATTGAACAAAGTGGGACTTTATTCTGAGTAAATGGCTCTAGGATCCTGCCATAAAGCTGCAATCTTATGCATGCTTACCTGCAGTGGAGGCTGGTGGCGCTGATATCAGTTGGGCAGTGAATCCACTCTGGGTTTCCGTCAGAACTCTAAAAGAGCTATCCAAGGAGCTGAGCCTATTTTGGGGATAGGGTTCAGCACCTTGGATAGCTCCTTCAGAGCTCTGACTGGTTCTGACTGGGAGTAAGAACCCATTAAACAAAGTGGGGCTTTTTTTCTGAGTAAACAGTTCTAGGGTCCTGCCATAAAGCTGCAGTCTTATGTATACTTAAGTGTATCCCCACAGAACACAGTGGGATTTACTTCTAAGTAAGCACACACAAGAGTGGACTCTAAGTCTTATGGGAGCTTATCCGAGAGTAAATCCTCTTGAACAGGATGGGAGTTCTGAATACACGTGACTTGAACTGTGCTGTAAGGCTGCAATCTTACACACACTCACTTGGAAATAAACCCACTGAACACACTAGGACTGCCTTTGGAGTAAATTTATATAAGCTTTTGCTGAATCAGGCATGCATATTGTTTGGGCAGATACAGCCTAAGCCAGTTTTACTCTGGAATAAATGTCACCAAGGTCAGTGGGGCTTACTCCCACGTAAGCATGCACAGAACCGGAGCTGGAAAAAGGACTACCTGCTCACTTAGGTGTTTTTTAGTCCCGGATTAAAACTGCAACCAATGGCTTTTATGTGGGAGTAAAGCCCCATTGAATTTTGTGGGATTTACTTCTGGATAAATATGAGAAGGATCAGGGTGTAACAGCCACATTTACATTTATAATCACCAGTGTGGATGAAAAGCCCAAGATCCAAGAACAAGCATTGAAAGGGAAAAGGAGGGAGTTAAAAAATGTCACGGGATTTGGGGGTGGTGGTGATGTTCAAAAGCAAACCTCTTAGCTTACCTCCCCAAGGTGATCGTGGCTTATTATAAAGAGCCCCAGAACCATCCAGGAGTCAGATCCACTTGAGGGGGCATCCTTACTAAGGTTAGAATGTTTGGGGCAGGGTTGTACCCTACAACTGGAGTCCAATTTAAAAACAGAACTTCAAACTCTGGGACACTTGAACTAAGTAATTCAACCCCCACCCCCAAGTGTCCTCTGTCCTCGGTATTCCTGCCATTTTCTCCTACATGAGAGTTAGCTCATTTTCATCTCACAACAATCCTGTGAGGTAGGATAGGCTGGGAGGGGGAGCTTGATGGGTGATCAGGCATTTCAAGCAGGTGTGCTGTTGAATTCCTATTGCTACACTATTATCGCTCTTCGCTAAGGAACATGTTGAATAGCAATGCACTTGAAAGAGGTGAGATTTGAACTGGGACTTCCTGATTCATCCCTCAGACTTTTAGCCACTAGGCCACCTCAGATTAAAAAATAAAAAGAGACAAAAACAGAGCAAATTAACTGATCAATTAAACAAAATAAGCTGGACAAATGGTGCTGATCAGAAAGGCAGTAGCCAAGGTGTGCCCAAGTATAGATTCACAGCCATGGGTTCACCTGCCCAATGCATTATTGCACCTGTCAAAACCATACCCCGTTAAAAACAACATTTTAACGGTGCTGAAGGAGTTGCACTGGCTACCAGTTGTTTTCTGGGCCAAATTCAAGGTGTTTGTTTTGACCTTTAAAACCCTATATGGTTCTGGCCCAGACTATCTCAAGGAGCGCCTCCAGCAACACCGGACAGGCCGCTCAACAAGATCAGCTTCGGATGGCCTTCTCTCTGTCCCATCAGCCAGGACAGCTAGGCTGGTGAGGACGAAGGAGAGGGCCTTCTCTGTGGCCGCCCCCACTCTGTAGAACTCCCTCCCTAGGGAACTCCGCTATGCGGAGTTCCCTAGGCTATGCACTATGCCCCCTCTTTAATGAGCTTCCGCCACACATTAAAAACGTGGTTGTTCAGGCAGGCATTTGGGGTGGGTTAGGGTATTTCTAGAAATATGATGTTTTAATGTGGAATGTTATTGTTTTAAAACTGTTTGTATTGCTGTACATCGCCCAGAGTGGCCGGGTGACTGGCCAGATGGGCAATTAAGAAATTAAACGAACATCATCTACACCTCAGGAGATCGCACTATTGTTGCACTCTTTCCACAACCGTTGGGTTTTCTGCAGTCTGGAAAAAGATGGAAGCAGAATGGGATGGATGCAGAAGGATAGTGATTTGATAGCAGTCATGTAGACGCCCCATAAGAAGTGAGTGAATGCAACAGGGCCAACCCAGAGTTAACGCCGAATGGGGAAACACCCCAGTGGGTCTTCCCTGACCAAATCAAGCTGTTTACCTGTGGCTATTCTGCTACAGTAGTGTAGAATCTCTTTCAGCAGAAAGCCATTTCACAGGCTGTGGGAGGCTGCATTCGAGTGGTGGGTGGAGCTAAAGGCAATAGGGGGAGGGACTGAAGGCAAAAGGGGTATTGGGGGGGGGGAAGCATGAAAAGCAAAGAATGCCAGCATATTTTAGCTTGAGGCTCTTAATGACGGCAACTAGGCCTTAGGGGAGAGATTTCGACCTTTTAAAATGGGGGAAAAAACTGTACAAAAGCCAGGAAACCAACTGGTGTTCAGGGAAAAGGGGCTGGAGGCAGGAGAAGGGGGTGGTGGCCTTCTGGGGAACCTCAGAGGGCCAGATTGGGCCCCCCAGGCCTGAGTTCTGTTGCACCCCTGCTCTACTACATCACATCATATTGGAGCACTCTCAACCCCCCTCTCTCCACCTAAGTCTTCTGCACCTAACAAAGGCTATCATTTTAAGAGGGTTTGATGAGGAGGACACAAGCTCTCCTATTATAAAAATGGGGGGGGGGTTGCTAAAGGAGTCTCAGGCAAGATAAATGCTCGGAGGGGGGGCATGTGCTGTTCTATCTTGACCCCCCCCTTTACCCACACCTTCTTAAGTACAGCGGAAAGTCACATTTGACATCATCTTTCAAGGCTTTGTAATTGTTCTTCATCTCCATAGCAACGCATTGCATGCATGCACACACACGCGCGCACGCACGCACATATACATACAGATATATATACACAAAGTCTGTTCTTGATCAAGAGTTCTTTTTTCACCTGATCAAAGAAAAAAAAAAAGGAAATGGGAGGGAGGAAGGGGGAGCCAGATCTGAGAGCGAGGGTCTTCCTATCAGGAAATCTGATTCGGCTGCTTCGAGGCCAAGGGGCAGATGCACCGCCAAAGACAGCCGACTTCCAGAAGGTTTGCCCCAAAAGATAACAGGGAACTGTCGCTTTGGGAGATTGGCTGGTCTTTATATGCTCTTTCTAGGTTAGGCAAAGGAACCTCCCTAGCTGCTGGATTTCCATCAGGAAAGCCCAGCACAACATTTCGAAAGAAAGAATCCTAAGAACATAAGGTTGGTCACACAGTGGCCAACCAGCTGCCCATGGGAAACCCACAAGCAGGACAGGAATAAAACAGCACCCTCCCGCCCATGTTCCCCAGCTACTGCTGTACATAGGCATACTGCCTCTGATACTGGGGGCAGCATATAGCCATCGGGTCTAGTAGCTATTGATAGCCCTCTCCCCCAGGAATTTGTCTAACCCCCTTTTAACGCCATCCAAATGGGTGGCCATCACTAGGTCTTGTGATAGTGAACTCCATAGTTTAACTCTGAGCTGTGAAAAGAAGTCCTTCCTTTTATCTGTCCTGAATCTCCCTCCTGTCAACTTCATGGGATGACGCCACTGGGTTCTAGTCTTATGAGAGAGGGAAACAGGAGAAATCAGAAAGAGCAGCTGCTGCTTGCACACTCCAGAACCAGTTTTGGCTCTGAAGATAGGAAGCTGCCTTATTCTGAGTCAGACCGTTGGACTGTCTAGCCCAGTATTGTGGATACTGACTGGCAGCGGCTCTCCAGGGTTTCAGGCAAGATGCTTTCCTAGCCCTACCTGGAGGTCTCGGGGATCGAACCTGGGACCTTTTGCATGCAGAGCAGGGGCTCTACCAGTGAGCCACAGCCCCTCCCTAATCAGATGGACCAATTATTTTATGACTCTGAATAAGGCAGCTTCCTATGTTCGTAAGCCCTTTAAGGAAGGGGCCCTGTCTCAGATTTTGGAGTTCAGCTCTGACGAGCCTTGGCTTGAAGTAGGAACATAGGAAGCTGCTATATACCAAATCAGATCATGGGTTCATCTAGCTCAGAATTGCTGACACTGACTGGCAGCAGCTCTCCAGGGTTTTAGCCAGGAGTTTTTCCTGCCCTGCCTGGAGCTGCTGGGTATCAAACCTGTGACCTTCTGCATGGAACACAGGGCTTTACCACCGAGCTATGGCCTCTCCCCTACATGTACATGAATGAAGAGAAGGATGCTTCTGAACATGTATCTTCCCCGCACTCACAGGCAACACTCTCACACATACACATCTGGAGTAAAGGGGGCAAGTCTACGAAGCACACAGCTCAGTACGGTGCAGGGGAGTTAAATCGCATTCAATTCAAAAGGAACTTGCTCCAACCTAAAGATCGGGCAGTGTTTGTTTTTTTAATTATTACATTTATATCCTGCTTTTTTTCCCCTTGTAAGGAACTCAAGGCTGCTTACCTAATCCTCCTCCTCTCCATTTTCAGCCTTACACAACAACCCTGGGAGGTAGGTTAGGATGAAAGTCAGTGAGTGGCCCAAAGTCACCCAAACTAAGGATAGGATTGGACACTTTTCTTATTATTACATTTATATCCTGCTTTTTCCCCTCTTGGAAGGGGCCCAAGGTGGCTTACATAATCTTTCTTCTCTCCTTTTTTATCCTCACACAACAACCCTGGGAGGTAGATTAGGCTGAAAGTCAGTGAGTGGCCCAAAGTCACCCAAACTAAGGATATAGATTGGACACTTTTCTTAGTATTACATTTATATCCTGCTTTTTTCCTCTTGGAAGGAACCCAAGGTGGCTTACATAATCCTTCTCCTCTCCTTTTTTTATCCTTGCACAACAACCCTGGGAGGCAGCTTAGGCTGAAAGTCAGTGACTGGCCCAGAGTCACCCAGTGAACTTCATGGCCAAGTGGGAAGTAGAACGCACATTTCCTGAGTCCCAGTCTAACACTCTAACCACTACACTACACCACAGTTAAGCTGTAATTCTATACAGACTTACTCAGGAGTAATTACCATTTAATTCCGTAGGCCTTACTTCCAGGTAAATGTACATAGGACAGGACTACACAGCTCCAGTGCTCCCCCCCCCCTTTCCAAAAGATATCAATCAGGAGACAAAGTATCAGAATGTGCAAAACTTGAGCTGGTCTCTGGGAGCATGGCTGGTTGGAACACACAACTTTATTCAGATTGGAAAGATCCAGGGGAAAGGTAGGGGGTCCCTAATCAAAATCCACAAGCCCCCCTGGACTCCCCACCCCCAATCTTGGCCAAATCACGGCCCTGCTGTGGCCTTCTAAAAACAGGTGGAAGGATTTTTCTTCGGCTTTGCAGCTTTCACTTAGCATAGAAGATAGCACTTGTGGGGTCTCTCTCTCTCTCTCTCTCTCTCTCTCTCTCTCTGTGATGCTTTAATGTGTAACGAGCAAGTAGGGGAACAACAGGATACACATTGTATTAGAAGCTTGCTAGATGCCATATATAAATTGATAAGAGATGTCTTGATAACCGTGCAACTGTCTGAATCCTTATATGCAACTAGGTAACGCCAAAGAGTGTTCAAACTACCGTACAATTGCGCTCATTTCACAGGCCAGCAAGGTTATGCTCAAAATCCTACAAGCTAGGCTTCAGCAGTATGCGAACCAAGAACTACCGGAAGTACAAGCTGGGTTCCGAAGAGGCAGAGGAACTAGGGATCAAATCACCAACATTTGCTGGATCATAGAGAAAGCAAGAGAATTCCAGAAAAATGTATATTTCTGCTTCATTGACTACGCTAAAGCCTTTGATTGTGTGGATCACAACAAACTGTGGCAAATTCTGAAAGAGATGGGGGTACCAGACCACCTTACCTGTCTCCTGAGAAACCTGTACGAGGGTCAAGAAGCAACAGTAAGAACCAAACATGGAACAACCGATTGGTTCAAAATTGGGAAAGGAGTACGACAAGGCTGCATATTGTCACCCTGCTTATTTAACTTATATGCAGAATACATCATGAGAAACACCGGGTTGGATGAATTACAGGTCGGAATTAAGATTGCCGGGAGAATTATCAACAACATCAGGTACGCAGATGATACCACCCTAATGGCAGAAAGCAAAGAGGATCTAAAGAGCCTCTTGTTGAGGGTGAAAGAGGAGAGTGCAAAAGCTGGTCTGAAACTCAACATTACAAAAACTAAGATCATGGCATCTGGCCCCATCACTTCCTGGCACATAGAAGGGGAAGAAATGGAAGCAGTGACAGATTTTATTTTCTTGGGCTCCAAGATCACTGCAGACGGTGACTGTAGCCATGAAATTAAAAGACGCTTGCTCCTTGGGAGGAAAGCTATGGCCAACCTAGACAGCATAGTAAGAAGCAGAGACATCACCTTGCCGACAAAGGTCCATCTAATCAAAGCTATGGTTTTCCCAGTAGTAACGTATGGCTGTGAGAGCTGGACTAAAAGGAAGGCTGAGTGCCGAAGAATTGATGCTTTCGAACTGTGGTGCTGGAGAAGACTCTTACGAGTCCCCTGGACTGCAAGGAGGTCACATCAGTCCATCCTAAAGGAAATCAACCCTGAGTGCTCATTGGAAGGACAGATTTGTTGTTGTTGTTCAGTCGTTCAGTCGTGTTGGCCACCTAATGTGAAAAGAAAACTCTCTGGAAAAGACCCTGATGGTGGGAAAGACTGAAGGCAAAAGGAGAAGGGGACGGCAGAGGATGAGATGGCTAGATAACATCACTGATGCAATGAATATGGACTTCAGCATGCTCCGAGAGAGAGCGCAGGACAGGAAGGCCTGGCGTGCTATGGTCCATGGGGTCACGAAGAGTCGGACACGACTGAACGACTAAACAACAACAACAACAACAACAACAGCTAAGGGGGTCATAGAAAAGAACACAGTGCAGTTTGGGTTTCTACTTTAGATGTCTAGGCAAAGAAGGAGAATCAAAGGAGCTGTTGACCATAGAATAATGGAACTAAAGCTCACTTTGGAGTAAACAACATGTGTCAGGGATAGGAGGGAACTTTGGGGGGAAGGGATGGAGAAAGGAGGCCTAAAAGGGTGATGTGTGGACCAACTGATGCGAAGATTTTAGAACAGGAATTAAGAAGATGGTCACCAAGTTTGGAAGAGAATTAAAGTCCATGCATAATGAGACTCGCGGTTCCCCCTGATTGCAGAGCCTCGATGGAGGTCTTGTATTGTGAGAAGGCTGTCTTTGACAGTGAAAGAAGTTCTCCCTTTACTGGTAATCTTTACTGGTAATCATGGTGTGAATGGTAGGCATACAGCTGCAAGAGTTGTAAGTCTGTCTTTGCTTGACTGAGTGGAAAGTTTGCATGTGTGTCAAGCTTTATCTTTCTTTAATAAATGCATTTAGCTTATGTTATTGTTTTAATCCTTACTGGAAGAGTTTAAGTGAATGTGAACACTCTGTCTCGAATTCTTGAAGGCACCTCACCTACGCTATTTGAGCAAACCCAGGGGTAAACTGACCAGGTATGCAGGAATTTCCACTTCCAGGAAACCTAAAACATTTCCCTCCAGTTTTTTTCCCTTACATGGGATCTGGAAGGGGGGGGGAGAGGCATCACAAAAGACAAGGGGCCTGGGATCCCCCCCCCCCAATAATTCACATCCTGGAAAGATCACCAGTTGTGGATAGGGAAGTGTGGAGAGGAGGGTCCGTAGCTCAGGGGTAGAGCATTTGCTTTGCATTTGGAAAGTTCAAAGTTTCATTTCCAGCAGAGAATCATAGGATTTTACAGTTGGGAGAGATCTTGGAGGTCATCTAGTCCAGCCTCCTGCACAATGGAGCATCTGCAATGCAGGATGCAACTACAGCATCCCTGGCAGATGGCTGTCCAGCCTCTGCTTTAATATGTCCAGCGAAGAAGAGCCCACCAACTCCTGGGGCAACATGTCCTGCCATCAAGCAGCTCTCACCATTAGGTAGGTTTCCTAATGTTTAGCCAAAATCCATTTCCTTGCCATTTCCACCCACTGGTTCTAGCCCTATCCTCTGGCAAAACAGAGAAGAAGTCAAGACTAGCAGGGTTGGGGCAGATCCCTGTCTGAGAGCCTGGAGAACTGCTGCTAGTCCATGTAGATGGCACTGGGACAGACAGACCAATGATCCAGCTAGTACAAGGCAAATTTGGAGTTTTATTTGGAGGCCTTTCATACAGGATTTGCATGGGACATTGTCTTGTGCAAAGCCCCATTGAAACCAATGGAAAAGGCACAAGAATGCTCCAGTACTTCCCCATTTCTTTCAGTGGGTGTGGGTTGGAGAACTTAATGGCAAAAAAAGGTGCCATCTTCATTTCCTAACTCCAGCTCAAAATAAGTTGGGTTGGATCCAGATTTAAGATGGATCAACTGCACTGGCAGAAGTGGACTTCCCCGCCCCCTCCTTCCCATGGCAGCCCCTCCAGCCCCCTGAAAATGCAACACAGAGAGTCAGAAGACCCTGCTGAATGGGGTGAGCTGTGGGAGGGGGGATCCCCCAAAATTAGGCAGAGGGTTCCTTCTGCTAGGGGAACCCTTCCTGTTGCAGAAAATCCCTTCTTCTGGAAGGCAGACCCTGGATCTGACTCATTATTAAATTACATTTTTTAAAATTACGCAGCTGCCTACTGAGGATTTTGGGGTCCTCTAGAAGGTTTTCCTCCCTTTCCCCATGTTACCCCCATCACAACCCTGTGAGATAGGTTAGGCTGAAATAGGGAAAAAGTGACTCTCCCAAAGTCAGCCAGTCAATGGCACAGCTAGGAAATGTTAGACCCTGGACTCCATGGCTTTATAGGGGGTCTCTTTAGTCAGCCATTACTTGAGTTGTGAAGCACACAGTTAACATTTCTCTTTCCCACACCACCACTCCATGCTTTACAACTGCTTCTACATGCCTGATATGTTAGAACAATGACAAAAATGTTTGCCAGCTCTTAGAAAAGGAAGTCAAACTCTGAGAATGTGCAGTTTCACTTAAAATCACAGCACCAAGATGACTTCATGAACAATATGGAGTTTGGCAGCCCAGGTGCTGACCTGTTTGCCACAGGCCCCATCATCTTCTGCTCTCTGGGGGGTCATTTGGGGTATCCCCAAGGCTGTGGGGCCCTGGATCTTAGCCCTGATTTCCAACCCTAGGTACACCACTTCAGTCAGTGAGCTTCACGACACAGTAAGGATCTGAGCTCTGAATAGTTCAGCATCTTAACCACTAAGGATGTCACAGGCATCTGATATGGGGGTGGAGTCCGACAGACTCCACCTAGCTGGGCCTGCCAGACTGGGGTCCACCGACCACCTCCTGCCACCACTCACTGTGCTGTGCAAACCTCTGGACGGTCCAGCGAGTGCCCGGTGAGTGCTGCAGGGCCACCCATCCCCTTAGCGAGCCACCATTTTGTGTAACAACGGCAGCTCGTTATTCTGCATAAAAGGTATTTTACACAAATGGCGGCCGTAATAGTCCATTCATGCCTCTAATGTTACATAAATGGTGGCTCACTAAGCAGATAGACAGCCCCATGGCACTCGCTGGGTGCTTGCCAGGCCATCCAGTGGCTGCGTGATGAGTGGGGGCAGGTGGTGGTTTGGCGAGCATCCTTTGAGAGTGGACAGAGGAGAGTCTGTCCATCCCTACTAACCACTACCCCATGCTGGGTTCAGACAACACAAATACCCACACTCAGTGGTTGAGTGTGTGTCGTTGAACTGTGTGTTGTTGTTGAAATGTGGGTTATCATGTTATCTGAACCCAGCTATAATATAAAACCATAGTTTGTTAACCATGAACAAGCCACAGTTCACACCCCAACAACAAACCATGTGCTCTCTTCATGTGTTGTTCGTGGTTAACAAACCAGTTTGTTAGCACAGCTGGGTTCAGACAACATGATAACCCATGGTTCAACAACAACCCATGGTTCAATGACAACCCACACTCAACCCATATGCAATCCTTGAGTGTGGGTTATCATGCTGTCTGAATCCACCAGGCTCATCCTTATGGCATTAAGTCCAAGGTCCTGCACGAAGAAAAGATCACTTTCCATAAATAAAGAAAAGGAAAGGAGAATCAAAAAAAGAGAAAGCGACAAAGCAAAGCCAGTAGAAAAATGCCAAAAGGGTCCAGTGCTCTTCCTCTCCCTGGCCTGCCTGGGACATCCAGATGTTATACATCATCCCTGGCTAATGAAAACCTAATTATCCCCCTATTTGGATGCAGAGAGAACTAATTCAATAGAAAGGCATCTGCTTCTAACACGCCCCGGCAGGAGAGCGTGCATGCAAGATCAGAGACATGTTTGTACATAGAGGGCTCAAAACTGCCTCCCTGCTAGCAGCATAATGTGCATGTGCATATGAGAGAGAGAGAGAGAGAGAGAGAGAGAGAGAGAGAAGGGAATGAACCAGCTTAACCCACTACATAAGGCACTGAGCACTGGGAAACAATGGAGAGCATCTATTTCCCAGACCAGTCCTCCTCAAAGCCCCAAACTCTCCTTCCTCCAGAGAAATTTTGTTTAAAAAAAGAACAGGACACTTGCCAATGTAAGCAATGGGCAGGGCCGGCCCTACCATGAGGCAGAGTGAGGCAGTTGCCTCAAGTGGCAGATAATGGGAGGTGTCAGCAAGGTGTCGGAGGACAGACCTGTGGGCCACATGGCCTGCCCTGAGCCCCCTAAGCTAGCCTTCTGTCTTAAGTTATGGTGGAAGATGCTGTCCCATTGCCCGAGTTGAAGAAAGATTCAACCGATGGTCCAGTTGGCTTCTGTACATGGCCTGGGAGGTTGCACCACCTTATCCTTCACCTCAAGCAGCAAATTGTCTTTGATCGGCCCTGGCAGTGGGTCTGGACAACTGTGAGAAATAGACAGGGCTGGCTCCAGGTCTGAGGGGGACCTGGGCAAAATGTCAGCTGGTGTCCCTCCCTCCTCCACTGTGCCAGTGGGCTTTCCTGGTTGTGGTGGCACTCTGATCACTAGTGGACAGCTGGGTCTACCCCCTCTTAAACGTCCTGCAATGCAGCCTTCCCCAACCTGGTGCCTCCCCAGATGTTTTGGACTTCAACTCCCATCAACCCCAGCCAGCATGGCTAATGGTCAGGAAATCTGGGACTTGTAGTCCAAAGCATCTGGAGGGCACCAGGTTGGAGAAAGCTCCCCTAGAGTGCCGCTTGGTTGGGGGCATTGTGGGATATTAAAATGGTGGCTAGATTCAGTTGACAGGGGGAGGGGGAGAAATAAAGGGGTCCCAGGGCAGGGCACCAGCGGTGGGTCCTGGCAGTTGCCCAGTAATGCCAGATGCTGGAGCCAGTCCTGGAAACAGAACACAAAACAGATGATGTGTGCTGTGGAAGCCCTCAGCTTTCAGCTGGAGAAGAATGTGAACAGTTTCTGCTAAGCAGTTTGAGAGATGTGAGCTTCCAATGAGAGTCCACAGATTTACCAGCTGAACAGAAATGTACCACCTGGGCTGCTCTTGAACTTTTTAAACAGCAGCTTGATAAGCAGAAATGGTTTCACAGCCTGGAGATATCACAATGCTGTAAAAGGCTTATGTGCCCGTAAAAGGCGTAAGAACTAGTAAAACACGCACACACCACCGCCAAACCCAACAATGTAGCACCTCCACTGGGCGAGCTTCAAACCCCAGAAGGGTGCTCACAGCCTTCCCCAACTTGTTGCCCTCCATTTGTTTTGGACTGCAATTCCCACCATCCATTGGCCATGCTGACTGGGGCTGATGGGAGTTGAAGTTCACCACATCTGAAGGGGCATCAGGTTGGGGGAAGGCTGGTGATGTGGCTAGAGGGTTGGGCTTCAACAGCCCACTGCAACGTTTCATTGCAGCTCCCACTTGTCACATGTACAAAGAACTCTTCTTGAAAAAAGAAAAAAACACACACAAATAAATAAAAATGCACTTTTGGGAAGGAGGGGAGGAAAGTCCACATGGCTTCACAGCACTGTTTTCTGACATGAGACAGGCCAACTTTAAGCACATAAGAGTCCTGCTGGATCAGACCAAAGGGTCCATCTACCAGTAGCTCTCAAACCTTTCAAATCCAGGACCCACCTTTACTGCAACATATTTTAAGGAACCACTTATTACAGGGGGATTAACCATATACTTGTGTGATGAGAGTCCTAGTTTTGAGTCTCAGAAATGGATCCCAACCCACCAGTTGAAGCAGGGCTGGCCCAAGACATTTTGCTGCCTGAGTTGAAGAACAAGATGGCATCGTCCCCCATTTCATGTATAAAAGTTGAGTAGACTGTTTCTTTGACACTGGTGATGGAACAGCATCCTCCATTGAACCTGAAGGCCGCAGCCTAGCTTAGAGAACATAGGGCAGGCCATGAGGCACACAACTCTCTCCTCCAACAGCTTGCTGCCACCTCCCAGCATCTACAGCCTGAGGCGGCTGCTTCACCCTAATGGTAGGGCCAGCCCTGAGCTGAAGACCAGTAATCAAGACCAGTGTCCTGTCTCACACAGGGGTCAGCCAGATGACCCTGGGAAGACCACAAGCAGGATGTGAAGGTGACAGACCTTTCCTACTGTTGCCCCCTCCCGGTACTGCAACTATTCAGTGCCATCCTGCTTCTGAGCGTGGAAGTTCCACAAAGCCCTCGTGGCAAAACCTCCACGAAGTTGTCTAGTCCCCTTTTAAAGCCATCTAAACTAGTGGCCATCAACACATCCTATGGCCGTGAATTCCATAAAGTGCAAAAAGAAATAAGAAAGAGGTCTAATGGCTTCTAATAATGAAGTCTAATAATAATTCAGCATCAGCACAATTGGGAGTTTAGAGTCAAGATCTCTCTAAGACAGGGGTGAAGAACCTCCGGCCCGGGGGGCAAATCTTGCCCACTCGGGGGCCAGATGTGGCTCTCCTGGGGGCCAGATATGACCCTATGAAGTTCCCTAAATGGCCATGCCTGCTCCCCTGCCTCCCCTTCCCCCTCTCCCACTGATGATTTGGTGGTTTCCTGCAAGAGCTTTAAGCCAAAATAGGCTGGTATTTATGCATTTATAAATATCTCAGCCCCTTTGCCTTTGTGGAGCTCGGCACTTTGGCAACTGGCTTCCTTATGAACGTAAACCCGTCTTTCCTTTCAAAGGACATATCTGTTACCACAAGGTGGGGAGATGGCTTCCAAAGGTTTATGGAGAATAAGGCCGTCAATGACTACTAATCCAGATGGCTATATACTATCTCCAGGATCAGAAGCAGCATGTATCTGAATTAGGGATCGACCAATCAGTTTATTTCTGGTCCATTTCCATTCTGCAATGTGTTCATTCACAAGTCCGTTCTGTCCCACTTCATTTTTTTTTTTTAAATATCCTTATGATAATCCACATTTAAATACGTATTTTTGAACTGACATTCCTAAAAAAAAAAAATGCATTTCTAAATGGGTTTTATCCCAAGATATGCATTTTGGTACATCTGGTTGACTGCTGTGGAAGGAAGAATGCTGGACTAGACAGAGAAGTCAGGCAGCTTGCGGTCCTCCAGGCATCTTGGCTTACAACTCACATCAGCCCTAGCCAGCAGAGCCAATGGTGAAGGATCATGGGAGTTGTAGGCCAAAGGATCTGGAGGCCACAAGTTGCCCACCCCTGAGATCTTCAGTCTGATCTAGCAGGATGCTCCTTATATTCTTAGGCATAGTCATTTGCTGTACTGAAAGCTTTCTTCAGGCCCTTGACTATCATTCTCTTTTAGAGGTGAGTATTTTCAAGCTTACAAGTCAAACTGAAGCACAAAGCACTCACCTTATAGCAGCTATGCCCAACTGCGCTCCCCTTTGGTCCAGTAATAGAGGTGGCTGATATATGCCCAAACCTTAGGTCACTGTTATCTAGAGGCCAGCATTATGAAACAACTTTCAAAGTGGTAAGACAATTATGGATGGTCATCTATATCAGCTTGATGCAATTTAAAACAGAAATAGACAACTAGGCGGAGTGCTACTGTGTAATTCTAAATAACTGGAATGCCATGGGATGATGTGTTTAACTACATCATAACGTTAAGAAAATGAACATGTAATACAATATTAATGAAATTAGAAAAACAAACAAGAAAACAGGCTGTTTAAAGTCCACAATCTCAAATTGAAATCAGTATATGGTAATCCTTGTTTTTCATGGCGTCTCCCCTACATCAACAGATTCATTCCCCCTTCTCTCTAGGAAAAGATCTATAAAGATGCTTTTAAAGAAGCCAATTACTGAAACAGTTAATTCAAAGAGCCTCAGAAGCTGAACAGTGGAATGCTGGGACGGCTTATGCATGGCATTTTGCTGTCCATTTTAAAGAAATATTACTACAACACAGAGATTACAACTGTTGTTTTGGGATTCTGGGATTTGTCCAGTTGCCTACTCTAATTGTAGACCTAGAAGTTGTTTCCTTTGAAAATAATATATGCTTAAGAAGTTCAGCCTCAGTGGAATTGGGCCAGCCTTGTCAAATTCTTTGCATCTGCAAGTCCCAAGACAACTATGCAGCATTTAGCTGATTTTTTTAAAAAAATCTCATCCTTCTTCCAAGTAGCCCAGGGCAGAGAGTATGATTCCTCTGTCCTTTTATCCTCACAAGAATCCTGTGGGGTAGGTTAGGTTGAGAGATAGTGGCTGACCCAAAGTCACCCAGTAAGCTTTATGGCTGAGCAGCGATTTCAATGCATGTTGAAGTCCAATTTTTTTCACCAGCTCCAGTCTTTTTGGCATTTAAAGTCCACAGCTTATATTTGGCAGACACTGTTGTTTCAATACACACTGGGACCAATCCAGCCAAAGTTAAGCAAATTTATTGTATTGTATTAATTTATTTATCATATTTCTAATCCGCCCAATATCCAATGTTCTTTGGGCAGATTACAAACAGTTAAAAAATTGAAATGCTATAGAACAATTAAAAATATAAAATACAATACAAATATTTAAAAGACTAAAGATTCAATCCTACGTATGTTTAGACAGAAAAAAGTCCTACAACTCCCAGCATGCCCCAGCCAACCATGCTGGCTGGGGCACGCTGGGAGTGGTAGGACTTTTTTTCTGTCTAAACATAGGATTGCATCCTAAAATATAATATAATGTCCCATCAACGTCAATAGGAGAAGTTTAAGCAAATGCTCAGCTCTCTGATTAAAGTCAGAGAGACTGAAGGTTGCAACCAAATGCATGTTTGCTTGGGAGTAATTCTTCTCATTGGGTTAGATCCAGACTTATTTTTTTATTTCATTTTTATACCACCCAATAGCCAAAGCTTTCTGGGTGGTTCACAAAATTAAAACCACAAAAATGCAGCAGAAAATACAATATAAAATATAATAGATTAAAGCTACAGAATAAAAATACAACAAGAGTAAAACCTAGCGGCAGTGCAGATATTTAAAATGCAATAGTAGATTTAAGATACTAGAGCTAAAAAACCGGAATACTAAAATGCTAAAAAATGCCTGGAAAAAGAAAAAGGCACCTGGTGCCGGAAAGCGTACAATGTAGGTGCCAGGTGAACCTCTCTAGGATATTCATTCCACAACCGGGGTGCCACAGCAGAAAAGGCCCTCTTCCTGGTAGTCACCTGGCTGGCTTACCTCTTTTGGCAGGGGCTCCTGGAGAAAGACCCCTGCCTGAAGATGATCTTAGAGTGCAATCTGAAGCAAACTTCCTAGGAAGCAAGCCCCATTGAACAGAGTAGGACTTACTTTTGAGTAAACACGCAAAGGATTGCACTGTAAGTTGCACTTGGTTCCCATTGAAATGAGTGGGAGTTAAGTCAGAAATGAGTTCAGCTAACTTAGTCTGGAACTAATGCAATGGGAATTACTGCCAGGTAAGTATGCACTGGATTGCAACCTGCCCATAGGTTCCAATGGGAGCATTTACTGCGAATGATATGGATCACACTCCAGCTATAAAGGATTCCAGGATGAAGCCTGATTTCAGTGAAGAGTGGTTGAAGTTCAGGCAAAAGTCAACAAAAGCCAGCAGCTGTTTTCCCACACCACTTTGACCAAAGGAGTCACCTGTGGAAGCCTGTCTCTTATATGTCCAGCCTCCCATCTAGAAGCAAAATGTGTTCTATTCCAGCATCCAAAGTACTACATGGACAATTTCACAGTCTAGATCCAGCAATCTAAGTTGCTGATAGGCACAACTAGGGATGCTGGAGAAATTTGAGATGGGACTAAAATGAGCTTGGATTTCTAAGAAGCCGACCTGCGGAATCTGCTGTGGAGCAACACCCCCCCCCCCCCCGGCCATGCAGAGTCCATGGACTTTCAGAGGTGTTTTTTTTTTTTTTAACTTTCCCGAAATTTACGCACATTTATTTGTAGGAAAACTTTTCTGCTTAGGAAAAGTTGAATGGGGAGCATAATGCTAGATGTTACGTCCTAAAGTAAATTGTGTAAATTCTTACAATACCTCTTATGTAATTATTTGCGCATTTTTCCGCACCGTGAAAAAAAATTGCATCTGTCTGTGAACAGATGATGGAACAAAAGGTGCCTGACAATCTATGAAACACAGACAGAGTGGATTTTACACTGTCCGTACATCTCTAGGCACAACAGAGGGGGTTGGTGCAGAATACACCACTCTGCCATTTGAAGCAAATCACGCATGACATGCAAAAGAACAGCAAGTACTCAAGAGGGAGGATTTTTCCCTCTCTGGCTTTTGGTTCATCTGCAACAAAAACACAACCATTAAAAATTAATTAATTAATAATAAATAAATGGGGGTGGGGCCAAAATATACCAGAGTATTTATATCTATGAAAGATAGAAAGACTAACAACAGAGTACTGAAAATATATTCAAGCTAAAGGTTTCAGCTTCCACCCTCATCAGTAGCTGTGCTGTTAAATGGATACCAGGAATGCCTATTTGGAATGCCTGGAGATGAAAGTTCCTTAGGAGAATAAACAAGAGGTATGATTGGTATTATGCTTATGAATTGTTCTCCAGTTTAAGGCCATTGGGAGTAAGAGTTCTCAGTCTATAGATCCAGAAATGTTCTTTTTTGTCAAGTACGTCAGTGTCTTTGTTTATAAACAACTGGAAATCCAAGTGACTATATGAAGGTGAGTTGAAAAAGGCTGCTCCAGCTTTTTGGTAAGAATGGCAGATTTGTGGTTATGGAATCTTGTTCTCAGGTCCATTGTGGTTTTCCCTACATATTGCATACGACTTCCTTTTATTTTTTGTTTTACATTCAATTAAATAAACTACATTAGAAGAAGTGCAAGGAGGCCCTGGATCCATTGTGGATGCTGTCAGTCTTCAGGTAAAATGTATAAGAAAGATAGAAAGACTAACAAAGTATCTTAAAATATACATTTTGAGCGAAATGTTTTGGCTTCTGCCCTCATCAGGAGCTGTACTGTTAAATGGATACCAGGACTGGAAGTTTGGAATGCCTGGAGATGAAAATTCCTTAGGAGGAAAAAAACAGAGGTATGTCTGGCATAATGCTTTCGTAAGAATTATACTAGTCATAGCTCAAAGTACACCAGTCATACCTCTGTTTTTGTTTTGTTTTTTCTCCTAAGGCTTTCTTTTTAAATCTCCAGGCATTCCAAACTGCCACTCCTGGTATCAATTTAACAGCACAGCTATGGATGAGGGCGGAAGCTGAAACATTTCGCTCAAAATATTTTAAAAATACTCTGTTAGTCTTTCTATCTTTCGTGTGTGTGTGTGTGTGTATGAAAATACAGCATTCTAGAAAGAGTAAATTATGCATAAACTTCAACAAAAGCAGACCAAATGTCCATATATGTACCCATTCATGAGTGGAAGCTATACACCATCTGTTCAGGTGTTCATAGCATTGTTAGGTCCTCAATCTACGGCATTATAGGAGGTGAGCATTTATCCTTCCAATGTTGTAATATCACCCTTTTAGCCGTCAAAAAGGGTGCAGAGAATCAATTTACGTTGACCGTGTGTTAACTTCCAGGAAGCAGGTAAATAATTTAAGAGGACATGTACATCAGTAAATATTAAAGAGTGTTTCAATGCGAAGTTTATCCATATAATAACGTCTTCCCAAAAGGAGGCAACTATCGGTCTTTGCCAAAACATATGGTTAAAAGAAGAATTAACTTTATTACACCTCCAGCTATTAGCCAATTTAGACCCTTATTAAATAGATTATGTGGCTTCCAATATACAAGAAACAAGAGTTTCTGCTGAATAAGATATAACCCGAGTTCCACAGATGCTTCAGATACAGACATTAAAGCAGCAATTGATTGATTAGGTAAAATGGGGCAGTCCAATTCCCTATTCCAATCCTGCTTAAGACCCTGTGTATCATATTTATTTACTGATAATAAATATTTACAAATATGAATCGTGGGTCGATATAACTGCTCAGACTCAATAAGTGTTTCCTGCAAGTTGTACACCGCTAATATATAGACTCAAAGGAGGAACATAAGAACATAAGAAGAGCCATGCTGGATCAGACCAAGGGTCTATCTAGTCCAGCATTCTGTTCACACAGTGGCCAACCAGCTGTTGACCAGGAACCCACAGGCAGGGCATGAGTGCAACAGCACCCTCCCACCCATGTTCCCCAGCAACCGGTGTACACTGCCTCTGGTACTGGAGGCAGCACATCAGGACTAGTAGCCGTTGATAGCCTTTTCCTCCAGGAATTTGTCCAACACCTTTTTAAAGCCATCCAAATTGGCAGCCATCACCATCACTACATCCCGTGGCAGCAAATTCCATAGTTTAACTATGTGCTATGTGAAGAAGTATGTCATAAAAACAATAAAACCAAACAGGATACCATTTGGATTTTCCTTCTCAGGCACCAAAATCTTTCAGACAAGCTTTGATGGGTATTATATGATCACAGTCACCTATGTATCCTGAAAGCAGGTATATACTAAATAATGTACTCTATACTATTTGCACAGATCACAATGCAGGCTTAGCAGTTGCCGTTTGCACACTTTTTCCTGAGGGGCTAAAACCAGCAAGGTACGTACAGGCAAGGACCTGGCAAATTGGGTCAAGTCCAGTCAGGTCCAGTCCAGTCAATGTGAGGCCAGTCCAGGCAAGGCAAGGCCAGTCTGGTTTAAGGGTGTTGAATAGCCAGCAGGCATCTTTCCCCCTCTCATGTCTCTCTGGCAACTTTAGCCCTTCAAAACAGAACCTGTATATCTATCCAAAGCTTGGCCTCTTCCACAGAGGGTAACAGCAGAACAACCGCAGATGGAGGTAAACCAGCCAAAGGGGATCAGAGCTGGAAAGACCCCAACCCGAGCAGGAGAGTGAGCGAGCAGTGTCTGCATTGGTTTGGGCCAGCCCCTCCCTAAACCAGGGGTGCAGACCTTCTTTCAGCCCTGAGTCCAAATTCCATTTTGGATATGCTCTTCGGGGATACATTCCGGCAGGGCCCAGAGCAAAAGAGGGCAGGACAAAAGAAAGAAAGAAGGGGGGGGGGTCAAAACAACCAGCATCTTTTAGCTTAAAACCTTACTGCCAGTAACTAAGCCTTAGGAGAAGCACTTCAACCTTTTAGAATGGGGGGAAAGCTAAATTAAAACTGGGAAACCTCCGAAACATCTGTGGCTGGAGGAAAGGCAGTAGGACCATCTGGTGAACCTTAGAGGGCTGGATTGGGACCCAAGACAGGCCAAATTTGGCCCCCAGGCCCAAGGTTCTGCACCCGTGCTTTAGACCCAGCTGAGTAATCTCTACTCTCCTTACAGCCATCCTGAATCCAGTGGAGACTGGTGGCTCCAATGTCTGTGGGGCTGCAAATCCGTTCTGGGCTTCAGTCAGAACTCGAACGGTTCTGAACCTATTCAGAACCTATTCAGAATCCAAGGTTCTGAACCTATGTTGGAGACAGGTCTCAGCACCTTGGACAGCTCCTTTAGAGCTCTGGTTGGATCTGACTGGAGCCCAGAACGGATTCCCCTTACTGACATCAGAGCCAGCTGTCCTGTCCAGCTTCATTCGAGGCACCCAGAGGAGCTAAAACCAGCAAGATACGTACAGACCCTGGCAAGTTGGGTCCGGTCCCGTCCCGTCCCGTCCCGTCCAGACAAACCTAGTCCAGGCAAGGCAAGGCCAGTCCTGCTTAAGGGTGTTGAATAGCCAGGGAAGATAGACCAGGCAGGGCCTTGGCTAACTCCCTATGGACTCAGCGACAGTCAAAGGCTTTCTGAAGCCTTATAAAGGCCAGCAGCTTAAGACCTGCAGTTAACTCCACCCCCTCAGAGAAGTCCTTTGCTTCTTAAAGGGCTACTGCCTGATTTGTAGCCGCTGGCTCTTACGGGGTGGGGGTGGTGAAGGCTGTAACAGGGGAGTGTCTTCTGCACCAGAGGAGTCAGGTGGAGCCACATCCTTTGGTCTGGGAGGCCCTGGCCTAGTGGGGACTGGATTAATGGAGGGAGTCTCCTCTGCCTTGGAGTCCTCTTTGGAGCCAGAGGACAGGTCAAGGCTGGGGAACATGATACCACCAGCCTCCACTGACTGGATCATCCCTGGGCCTGGCTGCAGTTCTCTTTTGGGACTTTACATATGGATGCACTGCGTCTAGATGTATGGAAGGCTGCAGAGCATGGCTATTTTGTAGTGTTTGGTCATAAGCTGCCTTCCTGCCCCCCCTTTTTTTCAGCAGGCTCCATTCACGCATGCACACAGCATTAGGTTAGCACAGTTAAGACCCTGCCCTTAGCTGAAAGGATTTCCAGGGCCTCCCCTGGGCTTTTCCAAAGCCTTCATATCCTTCGGAAGCCTCCTGCTCTGGCCTGGACCAAACCGATCTCCCAGCAGCTCCCAGAGCAGCAGCAGCTTTGGAGACACTTAGCTGTTCACGTACAACTCTCAGAGCGTCGCTGAGGATTTACAACACTGAGGAGGTGGGGATAAAGAAAAAGCCTCAACATATTTATACTAAATGCTCCTGAACTCTAATGTAAACCATATGCACACACACCAGATGAGAGTAGGTGGCCTGGCGCAGAGACAGATCTGAATTGGGACCAACGCCAGGGCTGGTTTCTTGCTCCGCTCCAATACAGAAGGCCGCATGGTGTCTATTCGATGCCTCGCCTAGAGATGGCACTGATCCTTCATGTTGCACCCATGCCAGGTTACTGATCTTTAGTGCTGGAGCACAGAGACGAATGTCTGAGCTTGTTTCAAGGCTGCAGGAAAATAAACACAAGAAGTATGTGTGTGCCTATATCTAGGGGGAAACAGACCAATTTCCATCTCTTCCAAGCTGAACCTCGTCTTAACCCTCACCTGCCCTATCCTCAGATCTCACAGATCCTAACAAAAGTTCTCTGTTGTTTTTCCTCTGCTCCTAATTTTAGCCTGGCTGCTGGACTTACAAATTTGTCCACAGCCCTGGGTCAGGCAACCCAGATTTCCATCAGGTTGTGTGTGTGTCTCATGCACAAGCGTAACTGCATGCGTGCACATCTCTCTCTCTCTCTCTCTCTCTCTCTGTGCTTACATTTTCATAGTAAACTGAAAACCTGGAAGGGGAGGGTTTACCACTCTTACACTTTCCCCTGTGCGGTCTCCTCCTCCCAAGTCAGATTCCCTCTAGCAAATGAAAGGGTCATAGCTCAGTGGTAGACCCTTTGCTTCAAATGCAGATGGACTCAGGCTCCATCCTTGGCATCTCCAGGTCAGGATGGGGGGCAGATGAGACCCTGTCAGGAAACCTGGAGAGACACTGCCACTCAATGCAGGCAATACTGAGCTAGATAGACCAGAGGTCTGCGCCAGTCGAAGGCAGCTTCCTCCTATGTTTCAATGTAGGGGTGTACGAAACCCCGCTTACCTGGCTCCGCCGGGTTCCGCTGGGGGAAGGGGGCGCTCCGTCCCTCCCCTTGGAATCCTCGCTGGGGGGGAGGGAGGCGCTCCGTGCCTCCTCCCGGAATCCTGGCAGGCCGGCTCCGCTCTGTGGCCAAGCTGCGGAGCCGCCGGCCGGCTCCGGCTGCCCGCAGCCGGACATCCGGCCGCTGGGCAGCCCTGCAGGGACGCAAATGGCAGCTGTTGTAGCCGCCGTCATTTGCATCCCTTTCTTTTGCCATGATAGGCTACGTAAAAATTTACGTAACCTATCACGGCAGGGGGAAACCCCAGCGTATGCAAATGGTGGTAGCCGCCGCCATTTGTGTACACTGGGTTTTTTCCCCCCCTGCCGTGATAGGCTACGTAAATACTTACGTTATATATGTTACCACCTTCATGCCCCTAAAAAGAAGCACACTCAAGGCAGCTACCAATAGTATTAAAAACAACACTCTATTAAAACAATATACGGAGAAAACATCACAACTTTTCTTTTCTTTAAAAACACACACAATTCCAACACAGTATAAAGAGAGAGGTTCATCAGATAAATACTTCAGAGACAACAAGCGAGAAACTAACAACCATCACCAACCGGGAAAGGAAAGCCAAGTGCCTGTCAAAACAAAAAGGTCTTTGTGAAGCAGTAAAAAACTGTCAAAGAGCAAGGGTTGCCTCACTGGGCAGGGAGCTCTGCAGTCTTGGCTCAGTTACCGAGAAGGTCATCTCCTGCATCCTCCTCAACCAATTGCACCTCTGATGTGGAGAAGACTCTCCTGAAGCGATCTTAATCGACAGGGCGGCAACTTACACATCAACACAAAGAGAGGACAAGAGGGGACACAGATTTGCATCACATTTGCACATGCCAGCAGGTGCCAATGCAAACTTTGAAGCAATGACTATAATTTTAGTAGAAATGCAAGCCGTGACAGCATAGTGGGGAAGAGGGTGACCAGGTGATCTGTGTGCCTGCTGTCAGCCTGCGATCCAGGTGCTAAGCGTTGATGGGCAAATTCAAGGCCCGTGCTCTCCTTTTTTATGGCTTGCTGGGAAGTATCCAACTGTGTCATCACACTAGCAGAAAGGACGTTGCGCGAGTGGAAACTAGGTCCCAAACCATGCGCAAGAGGAGGATCCCACCTCACGTTTGCACAAGTGCGGTCACACAAGTGATCATGCAAATGGGGTCACGCAGGGGGGTTGAACCGCTTTCATCCCAAGGGCCGAATTCCATTTCAGAGCAGCTCTTGGGTGCCTGCATACCAGGGGTGGGATAGGCCAACGTGGCAGTGCCAAAAATACCAGCATATTTTAGCTTCGAGCTCTTACCTCCAGTAAGTGTCAGGGATGGATCGGAGCCCAGAGAGCCCCAAAGCAGTTCTGATTCTGAGGAAGAGAGAGAAACCACAGGAGAGGAACCCGCGCACTGTTCAGAGGAGCAGTCAGGGGGAGAGCCCCTCCCAGTACACATTCCTGAGAGTGATAGTGACCTTGGCAGGGAGAGGGAGGCACAACAGCAGTTTCTGGATGCTAGGCGCCAGCGCAGCATCAAGCGGGAGATGGCGGGCGCTGAGAGGAGGCGCTCAGCACACTTGGCATGACGGCAACAGCGGTGCCCCGATGCCCCACGGGAAAAGGGTGGACCCTCTCCTCCTAGCCCATAAGTACAGAGGTTTCCTGCCTTCCCCTCCAAATGGAGATCAACTGATTCCTAAGGTTAGAACCCCTGAGTAGGCAGCTCTCTTAAGTCTCACTTGTAGGATCAAGCAATTAGCATCTGTAAGCATCATTAGGTTGAATGGGAATAAAGCCTTGGAAAAGAGCCCTATTGTCTGCGTGTTGATTCTGGCTACCTGAGGATTTCAGAAGGTGGCAGGGGCGACGTTGTGACAGTAAGCAAGCCTTAGGGGAGGCATTTCAACTTTTTAGAATGGGGGGGGGACTGCACAAAAGGCAGGAAAGGAAGGGGGTCAGGGAAGTCAGGGAAAGGGGGTGGGAAAAAGGAAGGAGCATGGCCATCTGGGGACCTAAGGTTCTGCACCACTGCTGTAACCAGACCCTACCCCACCCCAATCATCCCAGTTCACCTGCTCTAAAAACAATGTCAAAGAGGGTTAATCATTTAGTGAGGATAACTAGGGATGTATGGATTGTGTAAAATCCATTCTGTCTGGGTTTCACAGATTGTCAGGCACCTTTCGTTCCACCACCCACCCATCGATGGAATCAGATATTTTTGTTTCCAAATTTGCACACAGTCATGTTTGTGAAAATGCACAGCTGTGCAAATTCGCGTGTGCAAAAATGGACAAATCCCCCCCCCCAATGCACATTTTTGTGCTTTAGCCTATGGGAGAAATGTGCCTTTTTGGCCAGTGTTGTTGTTGTTGTTTTAATTTGCGTATTTTTCTATGATGAAATTTGCACAACATTTGGGAAACTTAGAAAACTAGGCTGGAAGTCTGCGGAATCCACCCAATGGAGAATGCTGGTCCACTGCAGAATCCATGGATCAGATTCAGGAAAATCTGAACTCATTTGGTTCCATTGCGGATTTCTCCGACATCCCTAAGTATAACAGGTTCATGATCGAATAAGGTTTTCTACAGACTTCACAGAACCAAAATGAATTGAGAAGTTATTGCTCACAACACAGGATGAAAACTTTTATATTGCAGTGATGGGAATGCGCAAGGCAGTCTGTTTGCACTCTCCTCTCTGACTCATGCTCAAGCAGCAAGTGGCTAATGTGCCCACCCCCTTCAAATTAACCTCACTGAAAAAAAAATGAATCCTAAGGGGAGCTTCCCACTTAACCGGCTTCTGTAGACAAATGGCTCCATTCACTGAAAGATTGTCAGCTGGTAGATTTATTGCTGAAATGATTTTAATGGGATATTGAACATGCGCTTGTAACATAAAGTATTGTAATAACAGCACTTCCGGGAGAGGAGATGGAATCTCTCTTTGGGCATGCAAGCAAGATTGTTAAATTTAATTTAAGGTTTATTAGATGTTCATTAATTTGCCTGTCACCAAACCACTCCTCCCAGAGAGTCCTTGCTATTGCTTCTGGAAGAATTTTTTTTTTTTTAAGTACATTCTGATCTTGCTTAACTAGGAGCAGAGATGTGAACCCTCTGGTTTTGCAACAGGGTCATGAATAGAAAGAGGGCCACATTGCTTTGAAAGTCTTTGAAAGTCTTTGAAAACTACGAGGTCCCAATCTTGCTATCATTTTGGAAAGTTGCATAGGAAGCTGCGTTATCTGGAATTAGACCATTGGTCCATTTAGCTCAGTATTGTCTACGCCAGAGGTGCAGAATGTCTTTCAGTCCGAGGGCCAAATTCCACTCTGGAGAACCTCTTGGGGGCTGCATTCCAGTGGTGCGTGGGGCCAAAGGCAAAAGAGGCAGGGCCCCAAATGCCAGCTTATTGTGGCTGGGGAGAGCAATCCTATGGCCCCTAGACAGCATCTCAGGGGCCACAGGATAGTTTGGATTCCTGGATCCGAGGTCGGAGACAGCAGTCCGAGCTTGGACCCAGGCCCCTCCCCCTTGCAGCCAGCACAGAGAGAACCATGCCAGCTGTCTCTCTGAGGTCGCAAAGGCGACCTCAGATGGAAGGTAATGGGGGGTTCTGTGGGTGGGGAGGAGAGGCTGGCTTATGAGGAATCCTCCAGCCTCCCCAGTCTCCTTCGCCCCGCCTTCCCCATGCTTCAGCTAGATGGACAATAAAGCCCAGACTTGGAGGCTTATGGCCATCCAAAAGAGCCCATCTAGCTGAAATGCAGAGCAGGAGGAACATAGGAGCGAAGATTGCCTCTGCCGCACCCTCTGCTCTGTATTGGATGGTCAAAGCCTCCCAGTCTGGAGGCTTACAGCCATCCCTGCACCCTAAAGCTCTTGCTGCCAGTGTAGGGATGTCGGAGAATTTCTCCACGAATCTCCGGGAGGCCGAATGCCAATGCATTCGGCCCCCCGAAATTGGTGGAGAAACGGTCCGCCACCCCCCCCCCCCCGGAATGGGACTTACCTTTGGCGAATGTCCTTGGTGCTGGCAGCTCCCAGCAGCGGTTTGGCGGCAGTTCGGCGGCGGCCGGTCTTCCGACTGGCTGCCGACGCCGACGCCATTTCCCAGTAAAAACAAAAACAACAAACGTGATAGGCTACGTAAAGATTTACATAGCCTATCATGGCTAGATTTTCAAAAAACACCATGATAGGCTACGTAAATCCTTAAGTAGCCTATCATGGCTGACTTTGGGGGGGGGGAAAGCGCGTACGCAAATGGCGTTGCCCTTATTTTCGCCGTAGTCTACGTAAATGTTTACGTAGACTATACGTGCCCAAATAAGGAACGCAAATGGCGGCGCCCATGGGCGCCGCCATTTGCGTACGCGCTTTTTTTTCCCCCCAATGTCATCCGTGATAGGCTACGTAAGGATTTACGTAGCCTATCACGACTGACTGCAGGGACGCAAACGGCGGCGGCTACGGCCGCCGCCATTTGCGTCCCGGCCGGCCAGGAGGATTCGCGGCCGGAGGGATGGGGCACCTCCTCCCTGGCCAGAATTTCAGCCGGAGGGACGGGGCACCTCCCCCCCGGCCAGAAATTCGGCAGGGAGGGATGGGGCACCTCCCACCCCACCCAGAATTTCGGGGGGAGGAACGGAGCACCTCCCCCCCACTGCGAAGCAAGCTGCGGGATAAGGTAAGGGACCTTCGTCCATCCCTAGAACTAGTGTGTACCAGTGTGGTGTAGTGGTTAGAGTGTTGAACTAAGACTCAGGAGACCAGGGTTCTAGTCCCCTGTCAGCCACAGAGCTCAGTGGGTGATTGTGGGCTAGTCATTGACTCTCAGCCTAACCTACCTCACAGGGTAGTTGTGAGGATAAAAATGGAGAGGAGGAGGATTACTGCTTTGGGTTCCTTGCAAGAAGAAAAAGGGTGGGATATAAATGCAACAATAAATAAATAAAGCCTCAAGAGAGGCATTTCAACCTTCTAGAATGAGGGGGGGACTTGCACAAAAGGTGGGAAACCACCGAGTGATTGCTGGTTGGGGGAAAGGAAGTGAGGCCAGGGGAACAGGGCATGGCCATCTGGGGGACTCCGGGGGGGGGACTCCGAGCCTGAGGTCCAGCATCCCTGGTCTCTACTGATGGTCAGTGGATGTCCAGGTTGAAATTATTATCTACACTGACACTCCAGGGTTTCAGACAGGAGTCTCTCCCAGCCCTACCTAGAGACACTGGGGATTGAACCTGGGACATTCTGCAGGCAAAGCATGTGCTCTGCCACTGAGCCCACCCAGGCTGATCATTGCATCTTCCTCAGCAGGACAGACTACAGCAGGATGTTCTATTCCAAATAAGCCTTACTTGAGCAACAGGGTCTTCCTAAACTCTCATGCATTCCCTATCCTTCCTTCGGTCCAGATTTATTAATTAATTCATTGTTACATTTATATTACGCCTTTTCTCCGAGGAGCCCAAGGCAGCGTATGTGATCTTCCTCCTCTCCACTTTATCCTCACCACAACAACCCGGTGAGGTAGGTTAGACTGAGAGTCAGTGGCTGGCCCAAAGTCACCCAGTCAGCTTCACGGCAGAGTGGGGACTAGAACCTGGGCCTCCTCAGTCCGAGTCCAACACTCTAACCACTACACCACACTGCCTCTCGATCTTGCCTCCTGTTTACTCCTTTGGTCCTGGCTTGTTCTTTGGACCTGACTACTGGCTTAGACCCCTTCATGGACCACTGCTTTGTTGTGGCGAAGGGGCTTGAGTAACTCAGTGAAGCCATAAGCTATGACGTGCAGGGCCACCCAAGACGGACAGGTCATGGCAGAGAGTTCTGACAAAATGTGGTCCACTGGAGAAGGAAATGGCAACCCACTCCAGTATTCTTGCCAAGAAAACCCCATGGAATGTATCACAAGGCTAAAAGAGATGATGCCGGAAGATGAGCTCCTCAGGTCGGAAGGTGTCCAATATACTACTGGGGAAGAGCAGAGGGTATTTCCAAGTAGTGCCAGAAAGAGTGAAGCGGCTGGGCCAAAGCCGAAAGGACACTCAGCTGTGGATGTGTCTGGTGGTGAAAAGAAAATCCGATGCTGTAAAGAACAATATTGTTTAGGAACCTGGAATGTAAGGTCAATGAATCAAGGTAAGCTGGAGGTGGTCAAACATGAGATGGAAAGATTGAACATCGACATCTTGGGAATCAGTGAACTAAAATGGACAGGCATGGGCAAATTTAATTCAGGTGACCATTATATCTACCACTGTGGGCAAGAATCCCTTAGAAGAAATGGAGTAGCACTCATAGTCAATAAAAGGGTGGGAAAAGCAGTACTGGGGTACAATCTCAAAAACGATAGAATGATCTCAGTACGACTCCAAGGCAAACCATTCAACATCACAGTAATTCAAGTCTATGCCCCAACCACTGAGGCCGAAGAAGCTGAGGTTGATCAGTTTTATGAAGACCTACAACACCTTCTAGAACTAACACCAAAAAAAATGTCCTTTTCATCATAAGGGATTGGAATGCTAAAGTAGGAAGTCAAGAAATCACCGGGATAACAGGCAAGCATGGCCTTGGTGTACAAAATGAAGCAGGACAAAGGCTAATTTTTGCCAAGAGTTTTGCCAAGAGAACACGCTGATCATAGCAAACACTCTTTTCCAACAGCACAAGAGGCGACTCTACACATGGACATCACCAGATGGTCAATATCGAAATCAGATTGATTATGTCCTTTGCAGCCAAAGATGGAGAAGCTCTATACAGTCAGTCAAAACAAGACCTGGAGCTGACTGTGGCTCAGATCATGAGCTTCTTCTTGCAAAATTTCGGCTTAAATTGAAGAACGTAGGGAAAATCACTAAACCATTCAGGTATGACCTACATCATATCCCTGATGAATATACAGTGGAGGTGAGGAATAGATTTCAGGGATTAGACCTGATAGACAGAGTGCCTGAGGAACTATGGATGGAGGTCCGTAACATTGTTCAGGAGGCAGCAACTCAATCCATCCCAAAGAAAAAGAAATGCAAGAAAGCAAAGTGGCTTTCTGATGAGGCTTTACAAGTAGCTGAGGAAAGAAGGGCAGCGAAAAGCAAGGGAGAAAGGGGAAGATATATCCAACTGAATGCAGAGTGCCAGAGAATAGCAAGGAGAGACAAGAAGGCCTTCTTAAATGAACAATGCAAAGAAATCGAGGAAAACAACAGAATGGGAAAGACTAGAGATCTCTTCAAGAAAATCGGAGATATCAAGGGAACGTTTTGTGCAAAGGTGTCAGCTTTGAGCCGGACAGCGCCGTATCAACTCCATCTGATACGGCGGCTGCGCCCCTACCTTCCCGACCATCTGCTCCCATCGGTAGTACATGCCCTGGTCTCCTCTCGTTTAGACTACTGTAATGCGCTCTACGTGGGGTTACCCTTGAAGACGGTTCGGAAACTGCAGCTGGTACAGAACGCGGTGGCTCGCCTGATTAAAGGCAGCCGCCGGCGAGATCACATCACTCCAGTGCTGAAGGAGTTGCACTGGTTACCAGTTGTTTTCCGGGCCAAATTCAAGGTGTTGGTTTTGACCTTTAAAACCCTATATGGTTCCGGCCCAGCCTATCTTAAGGAGCGCCTCCAGCAACACCAGACAGGCCGCTTAACAAGATCAGCCTCGGATGGCCTTCTCTCTGTCCCATCAGCCAGGACAGCTAGACTGGTAGGGACGAGGGAGAGGGCCTTCTCTGTGGTGGCCCCCACTCTGTGGAACTCCCTCCCTAGGGAACTCCGTCATGCCCCCTCTTTAATGAGCTTCCGTCGTGCATTAAAAATGTGGTTGTTCAGGCAGGCATTTGGGGTGGGTTAGGGTATTTTTTTTTAAAAAAAAAAATTATGGTAAAATTTTATTGTTTTAAATTGTTTATGGTGGGTTGTACATCGCCCAGAGTGGCTGGGTGACCAGTCAGATGGGCGATTAATAAATTTAATAAATAAATAAATAAATAAATAAATAAATAAAAGATGGGCATGATAAAGGACAAAGAAGGCAGGGACCTAACAGAAGCAGATGAGATTAAAAAGAGGTGGAAAGAATACACAGAAGAACTATACAGGAAAGGTCTGAATGTCCCTGATAGCCATGATACTGCGCTCACTGAACTTGAGCCGGACATCCTCGAGAGTGAAGTCAAGTGGGCCTTAGGAAGCATTAGTAACAACAAAGCTAGCGGAGATGACAAGTATTCCAGCTGAGCTATTTAAGATCCTAAAAGATGATGCTGTTAAAGTGCTGCATTCAATATGCCAACAAATTTGGAACACTCAACAGTGGCCACAAGACTGGAAAGAGTCAGTTTACATTCCAATTCCAAAGAAGGGCAACACCAAAGAGTGTTCGAACTGCCGTACAATTGCGCTCATTTCACATGCCAGCAAGGTAAATATTTAAGTAGGCTAAAACGGTGAATCAAAAAGGGACACAAATAGCGCCCGCTACGCTATTTGCGTTCCCCTTTATTTTCGCCGTCATAGTCTACGTAAATATTTACGTAGATTAAGATGGCCAAAAATAAGGAACGCAAATGGCGGCGGCCATACCCGCCGCCATTTGCGTACGTGGTTTCCCCCCCCCCAGAGCCCTCCGTGGCCAGAAATCCAGCTGCGGACGGCTCTGGCCTGGCTGGGCCTGGCCGGCTGCTCCATGGAGCTGCCGTGGAGCACAGCTGGCCATGGAGGATTCCGGGGGGGAGGAACGGATCACCTCCCCCCCCGTCAAGGATTCCAGGGGGAGGGACAGAACGCCTCCCCCCCCACCATCAACATAATCCGTGGAAAGGTAAGTGACTTTCGTACATCCCTAATTTCTGCTTCATTGACTACGCTAAAGCTTTTGATTGTGTGTATCAGAACAAACTGTGGCAAATTCTTAAAGAGATGGGAGTACCAGACCACCTTACCTGTCTCCTGAGAAACCTGTATGAGGGCCAAGAAGCAACAGTAAGAACCAGACATGGAACAACCAATTGGTTCAAAATTGGGAAAGGAGTACGACAAGGCTGCATATTGTCGCCCTGCTTATTTAACTTATAGGCAGAGTACATCATGAGAAACGCCGGGTTGGATGAATCACAGGTCGGAATTAAGATTGCCAGGAGAATTATCAACAACCTCAGATACGCAGACGATATCACCCTAATGGCAGAAAGCAAAGAAGATCTAAAGAGCCTCTTGTTGAGGGTGAAAGTGGAGAATGCAAAAGCTGGTTTGAAACTCAACATTCAAAAAACTAAGATCATGGCATCTGGCCCCATCACTTCCTGGCATATAGAAGGGGAAGAAATGGAAGCAGTGACAGATTTTATTTTCTTGGGCTCTAAGATCACCGCAGACGGTGACTGTAGCCATGAAATTAGAAGACGCTTGCTCCTTGGGAGGAAAGCGATGGCAAACCTAGACAGCATAGTAAGAAGCAGAGATGTCACCTTGCCGACAAAGGTCCATCTAATCAAAGCTATGGTTTTCCCAGTAGTAATGTATGGCTGTGAGAGCTGGACTATAAGGAAGGCTGAGCACAGAAGAATTGATGCTTTCGAACTGTGGTGCTGGAGATAGGGATGGCAGAGAATTCCGCCATGGAGTTCGGGGGGCCGAATGCACTGGCCGAATGCACAGCCTGCCCCCGCCCCCCCCACGGATGCCCCCCGGGACGAGACTTACCTGGGGCGGATCTTCCGGGCAGTGGCGGCGGCCGGTCTTCCGACCGGCCGCCACCGCCGCCATTTCCAGTGTTAAAAAAAAAAGAAGACATGATAGGCTACGTAAAACTTTACGTAGCCTATCACGTCTGACTTAAAAAAAACCAAAAATGCACGTACGCAAATGACGGCGGCTACAGCCGCCACCATTTGCGTTCCTTATTTTGGCCCGTCTTAGTCTACGTAAATATTCACTTAGACTAAGACGGCGAAAATAAGGGGGAATGCAAATAGCGTCCGCTACGCTATTTGCGTTCCCGTTATTTTCGCCATCTTAGTCTACGTAAATATTTACGTAGACTAAGACGGGCCAAAATAAGGAACGCTAATGGCAGTGGCCGTAGCTGCCGCCATTTGCGTACGCACATTTTGCTTTGTTTTTTTAAAGTCAGACGTGATAGGCTACGTAAAGATTTACGTAGCCTATCACGGCTGACTACAGGGACGCAAATGGCAGTGGCTACGGCCGCCGCCATTTGCGTCCCTGCTAGCCAGCGGCCGGATGTCTGGCTTCTGGTGGAGCTGGCCGGCGGCTCTGCAGAATCCCCGCGGAGCGGAGCAGGCCAGCCAGGATTCCGGGGGGAGGGACGGAGTGCCTCCCCCCCCAGCGGAACCCGGCGGAGCCAGGTAAGGCCAATTTCGTACATCCCTAGCTGGAGAAGACTCTTACAAGTCCCCTGGACTGCAAGGAGGTCAAATCAGTCAATCCTAAAGGAAATCAACCCTGAGTGCTCATTGGAAGGACAGATACTGAAGCTGAAGCTCAAATATTTTTGCCACCTAATGCGAAGAGAAAACTCCCTGGAAAAGACCCTGATGCTGGGAGAGATTGCAAGCAATAGGAGAAAGGGGACGGCAGAGGATGAGATGGTTAGATAGCATCACTGATGCAATGGATATGAACTTGAGCACACTCCAGGAGAGAGTGGAGGAGAGGAAGGCCTGGCGTGCTCTGGTGTATGGGGTCACGAAGAGTCGGTCACGACTTAACGACTGAACAACAACAACTGGCTTAGAATCAGAGAGCTGGAAGAGACCTTATCTAGTCCAACTCCCTGCCAATGTAGGAAATCCATCGCTACAGCACCCCGATCAGCAGCCATCCAGCCTCTGCACAGAACCCACTGCCGAAGGAAAGTCAACCATTTTCTGAGGCGGTCTGTTCCACTGGCAAACAGCTTGCACCATCAGGAGTCATAGAATCCTAGAGTTGGAAGGGAGTATTTAGGCTTTTGAGTCCAACCCTGCTCCATGCAGGAATCCAGTTTAAAGCATGCCTGACAAATGGCTGTCCAGTCTCTGCTTGAATCCCTCCATTGACGGGGAGCTCATCAACTCCCTAGGCAGTTGGTTCCATTGTCTGATGGCTCTGACTGTTAGGAAGTTTTTCCTGATGTACAACCAAAACCTGCCTTCCTGTAATTTAAGCCCGTTATTTCATGTCCTGCAGACTTAGATGACAGAGAACAGGTTACAGCCCCCTCCTGTGTGACCCTGCTTTAGGTACTTGAAAAGTGCTATCATATCCCCCCTCAGTCTTCTCAAGTCTAAACATACCCAGTTCCCTCAATCTTTCCTTGCAAAGACATCATTTCTAGTCCCCTGATCATCTTTGTTGCCCTTCTCTGAACTCGTTCCAATTTATCTGAATCTTACTGGTGTCCAGAATTGGACACAAGTTTAGTCTAAATATTTTTCTTGTAATTTGTACCCGTTGGTTGGGGTCCTAGCCTCTGGAGCAACTCCAAACAAATTTGCTCCATCATCTATGCGACAGCCAGCTTAAAATGTTTGAAGGTGGCTATCATTAATCACTTCCCAATAATCTCTTTTCCGGGCTAAATAAATCGAACTCCTACAAACTTTTGTCATATCACTTACAGCCCTCCAAGGCTCCTGCCCTCACTATCCTTATCACACTCTTCTGGACACACTCAAATTTGTCAAGTTCTTTCATAAACTGCAATGCCCAGAACTGGACACAATAGTCCAGGTGAGGTCTGACTGAAGCAGAACAGAATGGCACCATTACTTCTTGCAGCCTTGGACACTATACTTCTGGTGATGCAGCCTGAAACAGCATTCGTCTTTTTTAAGGCAATGCCTTGCACTGCTGAGTCATGTTTACCTTTTGGTCTACTAACCCCCCTATATTTCCCCCTCCCCACATGTACTGCTGCCAAGCCACATGTCCTATATTTTCTTCCTCCCTAAATGCATAACTTTGCATTCATTTCCGTTGAAGTTTATTTTGTTAGTTTTGGCCCAGTTCTGCATCCTGTCAAGATCATGTTGAATCCTGTTTCTGTCTTGGCTGTCCCTCTAGTTCAGTATAATTTGCAAACCTGAAGAGCATCCCTGCTATTCTTTTATTCAAGTCATTCAATACAGATAGCACATGGAATAATGGGCTCAAGTTACAGGAAGCCAGATTCCGGCTGAACAGCAGAAAAAACTTCCTGACTGTTAGAGCAATACAACAATGGAACCAATTCCCTAGGGCGGTGGTGGGCTCTCCCACACTGGAGGCATTCAAGACGAGGCTGGACAGCCACCTGTCAGGGATGCTTTGACTTGGACTCCTGCATTGAGCAGGGGGTTGGACTTGATGGTCTTATAGGTCCCTTCCCACCATACTATACTAGAATTCTATGATATCAAACAACTCTGGGCCCAGGACAGAACCCTGTGGCACTCCACTTGTCACTTCTCTCCAGGTTGATCAGGAGCCATCAATCCATTCTTTGGATATGGCAGGAGCATTGCTAGGCACTTTGGGCCCTGTGCCCATAGGACACAGATCTCCATAAAATCTGCATAAGCTAACTGACATCTATATACACGCAAATTTAGCAAAAGATACATAGGATTTATTTAAATTTCACAGGAGGCAAAGCCAGCTAATAGTTTCCCATCTAAATCACTTCAAATGAAAAATTCTTCAGTCAGTTTGCACCCTGGCCCAGGTCATCACAAACCAATGGAAAAAGTCCCCCCCCCCCAAGCTTAATTGCTATGCAGGGGAATATTTTTGCAACATATGGGAAGGGGAGAGTTAACTCTTTCCACCCCAGCTGCAAACCCCCTTGAAAAGAGCCTCTTGCATGGCAACTAAGCTGAGAAAGAAAGCCTCCATTGGCACTGATAGACATGCAGGACTCTGGGAAATAGATTTGGGGCTGGGGCTTCATAGGCCCAGGGCCAGCGACACCCCTGGGATATGGCCCATCAACCAGCTACAAATCCAGCTAACAGTAGCATTATCTACCCTGCATTTTACCAGCTTGCCAACAAAAATATTGTGGGGAACCTGTCAAAATCCAAACAAATCATGGCCACCGCATTTTCCTGATCTACCAGGCTCGTAAGCCTATTGGAAAAAGAGGCAAGGTTAATCTGGCATGACTTCTTCTTGAGAAATTTGTGCCAGCTCTTTGTAATCAGAGCATTTCCTTTCCACTCCCAAATGCTCACAGCAGACAGACTGGTTAATAATAATCTGCACGAGAACATTTCTAGGTGCTGGTGGCAAGTAGGTGGCAAGTTCAGTAGCTGCCTGCCTCCCTTTTTATCTCTGTTTTGAAGGCGGGAATAATATCCACCTGCCTCCACTCTTGTAGCACTTCACCTGTCCCTCCATGAACTTTCAAACATTATAAACAGAGGCCCTGAGGTCGCACCTGCAAGTTCTTTTTGTACCCGAGGGTGCAATTCACTTGGCTCTGAAGACTTAAATTCATTAAGGGTGCAATCCTATGCATGTTTAGACAGAACCTGCAACTCCCAGCATTCCCCAGACAGCTGGCTGGGGAATGCTGGGGGTTGTAGGGCTTTTTTTTCTGTCTTAACATTTTATTTATTTATTGCATTTATACCCTGCCTTTTTTCCTCTTGCAAGGAACCCAAGGCGGCTTACATTATCCTCCTCCTCCTCTCCATTTTATCCTCACAACAACAACCCTGTGAGGTAGGTTGGGCTGAGAGTCTGTGACTGGCCCAAAGTCACCCAGTGAGCTTCCATGGCCAAGCGGGGACTAGAACCCAGATCTCCCGGCTCCCAGTCCAGCGCTCTAGCCACTACACCACATTGGCTCTCAACATGCATAGGACTGCACCCTTAGGGTGGCTAGGTGCTCCCATATCACCTCTTTGCCTATCTCAAACTTGCTCCCTGATCCTGACCAGTGGTTTAGTGATACATTTTGAAGGGCAGGTGCTCATCATGTCGGTTTCCTATAGGGCGCCCCCCCCCCAGAGGGTCCAAAGCTGCAGGTGACTAGGCTGACCCATATCAACAAACCAGTTCTAGCAGTTTTTATCTCCACCAGGAGCAGGTCTTTTGTATAGGTAATGGGTCTGAATTGCCCATTCCAGACCAAGCCACCCCAACAGACTCTGCATCACAACAAGGAACAATGTATTGTCGCTGGGAAAATTCATTCTCTCCCGGCTACTCTGAGGACTGCAGCTAAGCTCAGAGGGAACAGGGAATTCTGATGGGGGTGGCAGGTAATGTCAGCGTCCCTGCTAGTAAATATGTGCCAATGCTGCATCCCATCAGCCCTGGCTCCACTACACCACTACTCCTAGGTAGTAGGAGTTGTGAGTTCTGCCTCCACTATGCCACTGGTTCCAGCTACTGGCTTCAGCCCACCGTTCCTGATTCCTGACTTAACTCAAGACTGCTGTCCGTGGCTCAGTCCTGGCAAGGGTGCTCTGGGATGTACTGGCTGTCAAGTTTCCTTTGGCCTCCCTCTTTCCTTATGCACTCTCACACACACAAATAGAGAGGCTTCAGTCTCAGGCCTTTAATTCATTATCAACAGGTTCATGACAGATGCAAATCCTCAAAGACTCTCAGGCCACAAAGGAATGCCTCCAGGGGATTCAAATGGGGACACCGACATTGCCTGCAGTTGGAAGTGAGGCTTGCTGGCTAGACTCACTTAGAGAGGGACGTCCCACCCTTCTAGGGATGCTTCCCTGCATCGCCTCTCAGGCATCGCTAACCGGGTCGACTGTCTGCGCTTTACCCCTGACATTTCCCTCTTAGCTCTTTGCCTCAGTCTAGCATCTCTTAGGTCACAGCCCCCACTCTCCTCCTCCCCCTCCTCCTGGCTTCTCACAGAGGGGGGCAAGGAATGGGGGGCTTCAGGCCCAGCCATCTGGGAGTTAGTAACCTGAGAAGCATGCCTACCCATATCTGAACTGGCTTGGGAAAATGCATTCCCCCGGTTCTGGCTGTTCCTCTTCTGAATCTGAGCTGCTAACTATCTCCCTGCGCTCAGAATCAATCCTGACATTGGGTGCCCTGGCTAACAAAATGAACATCACTCAGGGGCATCTCACTGTACCATCTTTTCATTCTGTACATGATAAATGTGATGAGGATGAAGTTGATTGAATTTATATACTGCTCCACATCTAGCGATATCTCAGCAGAGTACAACACTTTAAAATACATACATACATACTTACATATCAATGAAGTTGTTCCGGGCTTTATATACTAGTATGTGCCTTAAGATCATCCTCAGCGGTCCTTCTCTGTGAGCCCCTGCCAAAGGAAGTGAGGTGGGTGGCTACTAGGAGGAGGGCCTTTTCTGCTGTGGCCCCCCGGCTGTGGAATGAGCTCCCTAGAGAGGTTTGCCTGGCACCTACATTGTATTCCTTCCGGTGCCAGGTGAAGACCTTTTCATCCTCCCAGGCATTTTAGCTTTCTAGACTTTTAGCTTTGCTGTTTTAAATCTGTATTTTAAATTTCTGCATTGTTGCTAGGTTTTATTCTGGTTGTATTGTTATATTGTGGTTTTAATGTTTTTATATTTTATATTGTTTTACTGTGTACTTTTTGGTTTTCATTTTTGTGAACTGCCCAGAGAGCTTCGACTAGTGGGCAGAATAGAAATAAATAAAAAAATAAATAAATAAATACCAGAACCTTAAACCTGGCCCAGTATCAGATGGGCAGCCAGTGCAGAGCCAGCAAGCAGAGGTGTTACATGCTGATATGGAGTGGCAACTGACAACAGCCAGCCAGCTGCATTCTGAAATAGCTGCACTTCTGGACCAGCCATTGATAGTACTTCATGAGGGCCAGAAGATTCTGTGGACCGTATGCCATTTCAAATGTTAGGATTCTTCTCAAATGATTCAAAGCTTTGGGGCTTTGGTGGAAGGTGGCATTCCCTTTCCCTCTCTTGCATTGTCTCATCAACTCCTTGAGCCAAGATGAGGTCTGAACGGCACAGAGGAAGAAGAAAGCAATAGGACAGACCCTTTGAAACTAACATTCAAGAAAAATAACTGGAGGTGGGGGAGAAAAGGAAGAGACATTTGAGATGGATGTTTTCTCTATGATTCTGGATTTTTCGAATGTGGGCAGAAATGTACCTTTTAAGAAGGAAGATGGATTTACTGAGATGGATTTACAGGAGACTATAGGAGCTAGCACAGGAGGAGGTAACATGGTGCTTGCAGGCACCAATGCACCCATGTACACCTTTCTTGGCACCTGCCAGGGTGCCCTACCCTTCCCACTTTAAAACACACACACACACATTTTTTTTTGCCAGCATCTGGGGTCGCTGCAAAATACATTTCTGTTGTTGCTGAAAACTGTGGGTTCAACGGAGCTGTTTAGCACGTTGGGGCTCAGACCCCACCTCTGCCTCGTACTCAGCCTTTGGGACAGGTGACTTATCCTTTGCCACATCTCCCATGGCAGCCATTTTGTGGGGGTGCCCGGGGCAGTTTCTCAAATTGCCAAATGAGCTCACGGCCCAAAAAGGCTGCCTGCCCCTGAGCTAGCTGAAGGATCCTCTCTGAAATAAATGACTCATTTCCCATCTTCATGTTTCTTTCTTCTCTAGGCTTCTTTGGAATTCTATCAGCCATGCGGAATCATAATTTTTTTTTAGAGTTGGAAGGAATCTTGGAGATCATCTAATCCAACCCAGTGCATGAGTATGCCACTGCAGCATCCCTAACAGACAGCCCTCCAGCCTCTGCCTAAAAACTTCCAGCAAAAAAGAGCCCACCACCTCCCAAGGCAGTCTGCTCCCAGGGACAAACAGCTCTTACCGTTGGAAGAGCAGAAAGAATCAGTTCCCATCGCTACTATTTTCCTGTCCCATACGACAGCCAAGAGCTCTAGGGCTCCACCGCAACAGTTAATTATGTCATTTGTTTCTAAAAGCAGTCAGGGAAAACTGGGAGACTTTAACAGCTGTGAAGCACAGACAGCAGCCCAAAGCAAGCCAGAATACTTTACCTTTGAGTAAAAACCACTTCAGATACAGAGCAAACATCCACAGCCGCAAAACGAATAAATAAAAACCAAAAGATAAGCAGGGAAGAAAGGTCACTTAGAAGGTAGGAAAGGCGGGGCTAGGTCTCACCAGAAGAGGAAATGGTACGATACACTCACATCAAGTAAATGAAGATAATCTTAGGACAGCAGTGAGCAAACCAAGTCAGCAAAATCTGTCTATCCGGTCTAGCAAAATCCATGCTTAAGGCTAGTGAAGTAAAAATTTCCAGAAACTCCCATTTTTTCCCCTGTGTGTGTGTTTCTTTTTTCTGGGTGTTTTTGGAAAAAAATGGAAATGTTGGGAAAAATGGAAAAATAAACAATACTTAGTTTTGGAATAGAAATAAGGAATGGCAGGAATAACTATGCTGGGAATCTTATAGGGAGGATTAAAAAAACATTTTCCTCATGGCTTCATTATTTCCAGACATTTTATATCGCTAGAGTTTCTATAAAAGTGTTCTTATTACATAGCTTTTAGAAATCATTTTGGGGAGAGTAAAGGCTGAGCAACAATATATAAACACCATGTCTTAAATTCTAAAAGGAAATATTTCATAATCTAAAGCTGTTCATTTTGGGGAGAAAAAACAAAACAAAAACAGTCATGGGGGGGGGGACTGGTTTTTTGGCTGAATTTTCCAAGATTTTTTGTGGGCCTTCGCATTTCTACTTAAGGCATTGAAACATCAACCCCGACATGTACACATTTACACAAAGATGTGAACACAATCAGACTGTGATGCTCTTAGGAAGCAGGTAGGCGACTTTTTGGGCCCATTTGGAAATTTGAGGAACACTCTTCGGCACAGCCATGAAATGGCTGCCATGGGAGGTCATGGAGAAATCGCCTTCCCAGAGGCGTTCATGGGAAATTAAGATGGCAGCAGCTAGACTTCACTTTGAAGCAATCACAGCTGCCTGTAAGAAAACATTAAAATATATATTTGAAATAAAAATTGGGAGGAGTAGGATGTCTTAGTGGACACTACATTGTCTACCCCTGCTATTAGGGATGGTCGAATCTGTCAGTTTCACTTTCTCCCACATTAGAAGTTTTTGACTCTCAAGTTCTTTCTGTCATCATCATTATTTCTTATACTGCCCCATAGCCAAAGCTCCCTGGGTGGCTAACAAAGATGAAAAACCATTAAAAATACAGTATACAAAGTTTAAAAACCATTTACATGAAAACACACAGACAGTATACACAGAGAAAATCTTCTCTCTGTATAAAAGTAAAAAATTGTGTGTGAGCTTGTGTGTTTGTGCCTGGCTGCAGGTCCATCTGCAAGACAGGGCATAAGGGGGAGCTGCCTTGGGCCTAATCACACTGCAGGGGCCACTGAGCCTGCCATTTGGGCCCTAGAGTTGCTGCCGCTTTTAGTTCACATTCTCACTTGCCAGAGTGTATGACGGGAGTCACTGGGTCACATTATTACTTTGTTTATACTTTCCCTTACTAACAAGTACACCCTCTCAATCATGGTGCAGGCCAGGTTTCTGATTTCAGCTACCAGTCATCCTATTGGCCATCTTTCATTCTATTGGTCTCTCTCCCATTCACTCTGACTTCCTTCACCTTGGATTGGCTGGCTGCAATTTGTTCCCTCCCCTTTACTTATGGTTTCTTTTCTGACTGTGGAGAGCATTTAGTTTCTCTCCCCTGTTCCTGCAATATCCAGCAAGGAAGCCTCTGCTGAACATTTTAATAGTGGTATGAGATTCAGTGTGGATTATATTGTAGTAGTGCTTACAGATTCAGTCTCTTGCATTTTTAGTAGTGTTTTTTATTCAATCCGCTCATTATAATTGTGCTTTTTTAATCAAGTATGGTGGATTCAACTTTTCACCTTTCTTAGTTTACGCTTCTCGCCTTTCTGAGAAGCGTAAACCTACCTTAATGTGTTCCTAACAAATAGTGCCTATGACAAAATTACATCCTGGGCAACGCCAGGTATATCAACTAGTATGTATCTAAAAACAACTACGATCTATCAACCATAACAAGTGAAGACATTTTTAAGAAATTATGAAGAACTTTGCAAATTTTCCTAGTTTCTTATCAAACAATGAATCAAACAAAATGGGCACCCATCTGCGCTGGACAAATTCAGTAGGTTCAGCTATCCCCATTGTAGGAATGGCTGCCACATAGCTGTTAAAGATGAGGAGGCTGTGAGAAAAAAAGAGGTGGCAACCCATAAACATGGTTGAAAACATAGGGATTGGAAGCCGGACTCTGAACAGCTAAGCACTCAATGCCCTCTGCACGAATCTGTCAAGTTTTGCTTTCTCCCACTTTCAAATTCTTTAAATCTCAAGTTCTTTTCATCCTGTTTATGAAGAAATTTGCAATTTTTGTAAAAATGGAGCTGGATAAAATTCTCTGCACTGTTTCTAAATATAACCGCTTAACAAAAATAATTAAAAAATAAACATGACTCAATTTGTTATTGTTCAAAGTCTACACTACCAAGCTGGGTCTCTACTTGCTAACCCTGTCTGAGACCCTAGAAAGTTTCTGCCAGTCAGTGTAGTCAATACTGAACTAAATGGTGTGATGCAGCAAAAGGCATCATTCTATGTACCTATATAGTAATTGTAGGGTGGCATGGGCAGAAATCCTTGATACGAAGATGGGAGGAATATTACAAGTGCACACATGTCCCTGCTGGTGCCTGTGGATCATTGGAGGATGCGTATTCATTTCCCCTGCAATCCCGACAGTGTGCTTTCAAACTAAAGATACAGTCCTATGCACACTTATCTGGGAGTAAGTCCCAGGGAACGCAGTGGGACTTACTTCCCAATAAACCTAGACTGGATTGCTCTGCATGACCCATTCCTTGTCCTGTTGTCATATTGTGCTCCAATATTTCACAGATGAGGATATGGACATAAAGAAGTGGGCCTGCTTCTGGGTTTGGGGCACCCTCAGTAGCCTCCCCCCCCAGTTAAAGTGCAGGTGTTGCCCACCAGCCCACGATGAGGGCAGTGGTGCTGATTTGAGCTCCAGACCACGTGCCTGAACTCGCCAGCCCACCATTATGCCAGCTCCACCCCAAATATGCAGATTTGGGGCTGGGGTCCACATATTTAAGAGGACCGTGCCAGGGAGTTTGGGTATATGCTCTAGAATTCCAATCATCACTGCTACTGTATCATCCCCTGCAACCCCCCTCCCCAGTTTGGCCACAGGCAGAGAGTCTGCCCTCCTGTTACCAGAAGCAGCAGTCCGCAGCAGTACTGATTCAAGATTCAGTCCATGTATCCAAAATTGCCATCCCTCTCTGATTTTATCTTATACATTTTAAAAGATGTTTAGGCCACCTTTCAGGGTAGAACCCAACATAAATACAGTGGGTTAGTGCTAAATTTTGAAGGGCAGGAGCTCATCATGACCGTCCCCAGAACCATGCCCCCAAGGAGAGGCCAAAAATGCAGGCAGCTGGGTTGGTCCATATCAACACACCAGTTCTAGCTGTTCTCATCCCCACCAGGAGCAGGTCTTTTGCAGAGCTAATGGATCTTCATTCCTCATTCAAGACCAAACCACCCCCAAATACTTTGCATCACAGCAGGGAACAAGATACTCTTGCTGGGAAAATTCATTTCCTCTCAGGTACTATGAGAATGGCTGCTAAGCTCAGAGAGAACAGGGAATTCTGATGGGGCTGGAAGATGACGCCAGGGTCCCTGCTAATCAAAAAGTGCTGGCTGGGTCCCCGCAAGCCCCAGCTCCGCTATACCACTGCTTTCGGGAGCTAGGCCTACATGCAAGTTTCACTAACCTTCAATGGACGGCATAATATGCACGCCTGCAGCTCTGGATCAACAACAAAACTCCGTTTCCTCCAACCCTTCATAGATTATCAACCTGCCCTAATGCGATGCATTCAGAAGACCGTGGTGGTGGTGGAGAATAAAAGCCCGAAATGCATTTGCCGGGAAGAGACTGCCCTTTTCGCAAAAGGTCAAAAAACACTGTGCTGGAAAGATGTTAACAGGCTTCGGAGACCGCCAAAAAGAAACGGTGCCCTTGGTGCAAACTGGTCTCCTGGCTCAGGTTTCAAATCATACGAAACTCTCAGAGACGGCATCTGTAACCCCTTTACGCAAGGGAAGTCAAATCTTAGGTTGCTTTCCCATGCAAGGGTTAGATCACCTTTGAGTCTCTCCTCCACTATTAATGTGAACACTCCGACTGAACAGGAAGTGGGAGACAGGCATTTGTAATGCAAATGAGCATTCTGGCCAATATAATTTAAAAAACTGTACACATTTATTTTATTTCTATTTATTTGATTATATTCTAGTCTTCCTCACAAAGAACCCATGCTGTTGTTATTGTTATTATTATCTGTGATATTTATATACCACAAAATATAATACAATCCCTAAGCAGTTCACATTTAAATATTAAAATCACATTTAAAATACAATATTGAAAACACAACATTAAAACAATTACAATTACGATAAAAGCAATTCAAGGAGCAGTAAGATGGAGTAGCATGATTAATTTAATTACAGCCCAGGGAAAGCCTGGGTAAACAAGTGTGTTTTCAGGAGGCGTTTGAAACATGCCACATTTTATATAACAGCCTATGTAAAACACAATGCATCACACAGGCAACATTAAAATCACAAATGTATAATACAATAAAACCACCAACAGAATCAAGTAAAAAACAACAACACAAATTAAGCACTTGCATATACCCCAAAGTCTGCACAAATAAATAGGGGTTTAACTGGTGCCTAAATAACAGCAGTGTGAGGGGAACAGCAAATCTCTACCAGAAGAGAGCCAGGGTGCCACCACCGAAAAGGCCCTGCCATATGTGGCAGCCCCAAGGGCCACAATCCTCAAAAGCACCATGAGCAAAACCTTTTGGCTGATCTTAAATCCCAGGATAATTGGTGTTGCTTTACAAACTGACTAAAGCAAGAACTGCTTTGGTCTGATCCAGCACAGCTCTCCTTATGTTCTTATTTAAATTATAATAATTATTTTTAAATATGCATCTATACCTATAAATTACAATATGCAGTTTTTATGCAAATCTGTATAATCTTTTGTTCTCTTTTGGGGTGATATATTTCCTTTTGGGGTGGCGATGCAAATGTGGCCACCCTACATTCTATTGGCCCATGGGGAATATATCCACCCCTGGCTATGGCTTTGCTGTTAATCTGCAAGACACTCAGCACTGTATTGGCCTCATGTTTGAAAGGCTTCAGTGCTTTACCAAGGGGTTACCTGTAGGGATGTCCATCACAGGGAAATCCGTCCCTTTTTTGGCTCACCGGACTTCTGTGGCACACTTTTGCAAGCCGAGCCGCATGGTTTCCCCAAGTTCTACGGACTTGTTATGCATTTTTGGGGTCTCAACCATAATTTGTGCAAAGAGAGATTTGTGCAAATTTCAACTGCAAATTGCACACAGTTGCATAATTTGCACAAATTATGGCTATACACTGTGTGATTCACACAAATTGCGGCTGTAATTTGCTCAAATTATGCAATTTATGTCCGTAATTTGTGAAAATTACACAATTTATGGCTGTAAATTGTGGGACTGTGTCTGAGTGGCAGATTCAACCCCTGGCATCTCCAGTTCAAAGGGTCAGGTAGCAGGTGATAGGAAAGACCTCAATCATCAACCCTGGAGAGCTGCTGTCAGAGTATGTAATACTAGGCTAGATAGACATCTAATCTGACCTGATATAAGGCAGCTTCCCATGCTTCATGCTCCGTTCTATGTTTCTAATCTGACCTGTATTTTTTTTTTAAGTTGCAGCTTTCTATGTTCCAAGCATATCTTCACAACCATGAGGGCTAGAACCTTGACTGGTTAAAACTTTATTTATTTATTACATTTTCAGACCGCCCGATAGCTGAAGTGCCCTGGCAGTTCACAACAATTAAAACCACAAAATGCATCATAAAATACAATATAACATTCTTTAGAAGTTGCAGCTTTGTATGTTCTAAGCATATCATCATAGCCATGTGGGCTAGAAACTTGATTTTGTTTAAAGTTAAAGCTTTGATTGCCCAAGTAGGCAATATCAGGCTAGACAAACAGGCTGCCCTGATGCAGAGCGGCGTCCTTCTGTTCCCATGTCACGCCGATCTGTGCTCTGGTGGCACACCAGGGGTTATAGTTAGGAATCATTCAGTCTCAACCTAACAGGGCATAGAAATGCTACATAAAGGAGCCAGTGCTACAGACACTCCAGGCCTAGGATCAAGAGGCATCGTGGGCTGCACCAGCAAGCACTCTGGCCCTCACGCCAGTATTTGCGCCAAGCAGCCAGAGCCATGCAGAAGCTCCTTTGATCCTAGATGCGATTGAGACTGACAGCCCTTCAGAGACAGCTTTCTTTTCTCTATATATTCCCAGTGCCCAAGAGCATTTAGTCTGGCCGGGAAAGGGAAATTACATTACGGAATTATGGCTCATTTGCTGGGTCCCACTTGAAGTCCTGCAATAATCACCGGCCTCCTAACGCTATTAGCCAGCATCTGAATTTTATGATTTCAGCGCAGTCGTCTCCCCCACCCCACCCCCTTCGTTGCACCAAGCTCAGGAGACAAAAATACAGAATCCTCAAGAGCAGAGGTCAAGCAAGGCAAGGGGTGATGAGGAGGGAGCAGAGGGAAACCTGTGCTCTCTAATGCACCAGCTTTGGCACAAGGTCTGCTTTGGGTGCTGGATGCTTTGCGCAGGAACCAGTCCCCCTTGGTCGGCCAATGCTGTCCTGCAATAAAGGGGCTGTGCTTCTGCAAGAAGCTCTTGCATGAAGGGGGTAGAAAGCACGCTCGAGGCTAATTCCTAGAGAACCACGGTTTTGCAGCAGGGCCAGCACCAGAGGGCAGCATTGTTGGGCACCTGCCAAGGCCCACTTTCCAGTAAAGGGCCCGCTGCTGGTGCCCAGGAATCCCCTTGGCTTGCTCTCCTCCTCCTCCTCCTCTTGATTGCTGCCTGTTCACCTGCCCTCCCCAAGTGCGTGAGCAGAGATGGGAGTAGGGTTGTACGGATCCCCTTACCTGGGGCCCGTGGGGGGGTCTGAAGGCGGGGGGAGGCGATCCGGAGGCGATCCTCCCTGGCTGGCTCCATTCCGTGGGCATCCAGCATAGGGGACACCATTTGAGTCCCTGCCATTGGCCGTGATTGGCTACGTAAATATTTACGTAGCCAATCACGGCCAACAGCAGGGATGCAAATGGTGTCCGATACGCCATTTACGTCCCTGGCCTTTCCCGTGATAGGCTACGTAAATATTTACGTAGCCAATCACGGCCAACAGCAGGGACGCAAATGGTGTCCGCTACACCATTTGCGTCCCTGCTCTTTGCCGTGATAGGCTACGTAAATATTATGTAGCCAATCACGGCCAATGGCAGGGATGCAAATGGTGCCCACTACGCCATTTGCGTCCCTGCTGTTTGCCGTGATAGGCTACATAAATATTACGTAGCCAATCACGGCCAACGGCAGGGACGCAAATGGCGTCCGCTACGGCATTTGCATGACTGCTCTTTGCCGTGATAGGCTACGTAAATATTTACATATCCAATCACAGCCAACGGCAGGGATGCAAATGGCATCCACTACGCCATTTGCATCCCTGCTCTTTGCCGTGAAAGGCTACGTAAATATTTACGTAGCCAATCATGGCCAACGGCAGGGACGCAAATGGCGTCCGCTACGCCGGATGCCATTTTGTTCTGCAGCCCGGCAGCGGATAGCTGCAGAATGAAGACGGCGACCTGGACCAGCCGCTGCCAGGTAGGTTCTGTCCCGGGGGGATTTCGGGGGGTGGCAGGGGGGTAGTCTGTTCCATCACAGACTCCAGGGGGCCGGATTCCAAAGAATCCGGCCTCATTGGAGTCCGTGGCAGATTTCTCCGCCATCCATAGATGGGAGCAAGAAGGAGCAGCTGCAGCTTCTCTGTGCATTGCGTTCACGCAGCGCATAGTTAAACTATGGAATTCTCTACTGGAAGATGTACTGATGGCCACCAACTTGGCTGGCTTAGACAAATTCCTGGTGGAGAAGGCTATTAGTGGCTACTACGCTTGAGAGCTATGTGCTACCTCCAGTATCAGAGGTGGCATGCCTATGTACACCAGTTGCTGGTGAACATGGGTGAGAGGGAGCCGTTGCACACGTGTCCTGCTATGGGTTTCCCATGGGCAGCTGGTTGGCCACTGTGTGAACAGAATGCTGGACTAGAAGGTCCCCTGATCTGATCGAGCATGGCTCTTCTTATGTTTTTATGCCTTTTCCCTCTGGACAATGATCAGATCGGGCCAAGAGGAAGAGGACAAGCAAATGGGCAGTGGTGACACTGACAAACAGTGGTACAGTGGGTAACTTTAGATTTAATGGTTTGTACAAACCTGCCCTCCTCCTGCTCTTTAGATGGTTACAAATGTAGGACCGCCTACACCTTAAGGACCGCCTACACCTTGTATGAGTTTGCCCAAGCATTAAAATCAGCATCAGGGCCCCCACTCTCTGGCCCACCAGCAAGAGCCATTAGGATGATGGCTACCAGGGACAGGGCTTTCTCAGTGGTGGCCTCGCACCTTTAGAACTCCCACCCCAGGGACATCATATGGCCTCATCACAGCCGGCTTTTCAAAAAACAACAACAACAACAACCCGAAGACACATTTATTCCAGTCTGCATTTGGTGATAAAAAATCATTAGCTGCTGCTACTGTTGCACATTCTCCTTCTCTCTCTCATATTATATTATACCCTAATGTGCTCATTTAACGGAAGCCATTAATTCTCCACCACGTATGGCATTCAGAAAACTGCGCAATCGGCATACATTTTTAGTTAAGGTTGCACTTAAATAACATACTTGCAACCCAGGATCATACCACTGTAAATCAACACACTGCATTACTTGCAGTTACCTCCAAGAAACCACTTTCTTGGTGGGCTCTCCCACACTGGAGGCATTCAAGACAAGGCTGGACAGCCATCTGTCAGGGATGCTCTGACTTGGATTCCTGCATTGAGCAGGGGGTTGGACTCGATGGCCTTGTAGGCCCCTTCCAACCCTACTATTCTATGATTCTACTTCTTTCAGGAACACAGTTACTAACATAACTTTTTGCATTAGGCAATCGTTAACATGCACTCCTACTAATGTAGTTTATTTAACTGAATGTAAAAAAAGGATTGATGTCATATGCAATATGTAGGGAAAATTAAAATGGACCTAAGAACAATTTTCCATAATCACATGGAAAAGACTGGATGCGCCTGATCTCATCTGATCTCAGAAGCTAAGCAGGGTCAGCCCTAGTTAGAACTTGGATGGGAGACCGCCTGGGAATCAGGCTTCCTGCACTGAGCAGGGGGTTGGACTCAATGGTCTTGTAGGCCCCTTCCAACCCTATGACTCTATTATATGACTCTATGAAATCACAAATCTGCAATTCTTACCAAAAATACCTTGAACAGCCTGTTGCAAGACATTTCAACTCACCTGCACATGGTCTCTCAGTTTTACAGTTGCTTCCAATAGAACAAACAAAAGACACTGATAAGCTTGACAAAAAGGAACATTTCTGGACCTACAGACTGAGAACTCTTAGTCCAAACAGCCTTAATCTGGAGGACAATTCATAGGCATTATACCACTCATACCTCTGTTTTTTCCCCCGAGGAATTTTCATCTTCAGGCATTCCAAACTGTCACTCCTGGTATCCATGTAACAGCACAGCTACTGATGAGGGCAGAAGCCGAAACATCTAGCTAAAATATATTTTTGAATATTCTGCTGTTAGTCTTTCTATCTTTCATATCTATATCTATATGTATGTTTAATTGTAATTTGTACGTGCATGCTTTTGTAATATTGTAAGCCAATTTGTGAGGGAGGTGTGCCCTGAAAGGCGGGTTTAAAATATTTTAAATAAACAAATAAATACTTCACTTACTTCAAAACATGGTAAGTCAGCCCTGCTATGTCCCTGCCCCCCTTCTGCTGAGCAGGACCACAGACATGTGCCGCAAAGTCCTGGTCTGATGGCACCAGTTGTGACAAGGATGTGGGCCCAGTCAGGGAGAGGTTTCCCGTTGAGGACTCCCACCCAAAGCCTCTTGCACCAAATTTGGGGCTGCTGGCAGGCCTAGCTTTAGCTAAATATGCCACCTGAAATCAACAGGTGAAAACTCTCTCTCTCTGCCATGTTGTCATCTGGACTCCCTTCAGACTGTGGGACCCAGACCTGTCAGAGCTTTGAGGGGAGAGGGGATTTGCCACAAAGATCCACATGGAATGCTAACCGTGAAAAGTAGCAACAGGGGTGGTGGGAGGGGGCAGATTAACCTCCTCCTTTCAGGATTCAAATAATATTTTGAAGAAGCTGTCTATTGGGATCATGCAACCACCTGACTGTGTGGATTTTCACCTCTCAGTCTGTAGCTTAAAATAGTCATGCTGTGACTGGGATGGGTGAACAAGTGATGTTCAAGAATGCTAGGATTTCCTGAACATTGCCTCATCTTTCGTCTCATGCCTCATTCCTGTTCGCATTTGTGATCGCCCCTCACTCTGCACGAATGGGAAAATTGCACCAATCAAACAGTGATAGAATGCGAAATTTGCGCAAATCTCCTGAAATTTGCACAAATGTCCACCGTTGACTAACGTGGGGCTAATAACAATGTGATGTGGCTGCAAAAAAGGCAAATGCTCTTTTGGGCTGCATTCATAGAAGCATAGCTTCCAAATCCTGGGAAGTCCTAGTTCCCCTCTACTCAGCACTGGTTAAGCCTCATCTGGAGTACTGTGTCCAGTTCTGGGCACCGCATTTTAAGAAGGATGCAGACAAATGGAAAGGGTTCAGAGGAGGGCAACAGAGATGATCAGGGGACTGGAAACAAAGCCCTATGAAGAGAGACTGAAAGAACTGGGCATGTTTAGCCTTGAGAAGAGAAGACTGAGGGGAGATATGATAGCACTCTTCAAGTACTTGAAAGGTTGTCACAGAGAGGAAGGCCAGCATCTCTTCTCCATCATCCCAGAGTGCAGGACACGGAATCATGGGCTCAAGTTACAGCAAGCCAGATTCCGGCTGAACATCAGGAAAAGCTTCCTGACTGTTAGAGCAGTATGACAATGGAACCAATTACCTCGGGAAGTAATGGGCTCTCCCACACTGGAGGCATTCAAGATGAGGCTGGACAGCCATCTGTCAGGGCTACTCTGACTTGGATTCCTGCATTGAGCAGGTGGTTGGACTCAGTGGCCTTGTAGGCCCCTTCCAACCCTACTATTCTATGATGCTATGATCCTACTGATGAAATTTGTGCAAATTAGGAAATTACCACAAATCGAACTTGGAATCTGGAATGAGACAAATGCGAGCACATATTTGACGGTGTGCGAACATTTTCGGTGGACACAAACTCGTGGCTTTGAACATGCTCGCATGTTTTGTGAGCAAAAATGAAGTTCTCCTACACCCCTATGCTGTGCTGGCTTAGGACGGACAACTGGTGGGCCAACATTTGCTTGAAAAGAACTGGAACTCTGCTTGTAGGCTTGGATAAAGACTGCGGACTTTGACCTTGCAAGTGACCCTTTCCAGACTTTCCCAGAGTTTCACATACTCTGCCAGGACTGGCCCCTGGTAAATAGCTGTCCCTACTTTGGCTTTTGAAGAATGGTCTAGAGCAGCACCCCTAAGGCCAAATCATGGGACATGATTATACCCCTAATACTGTGTAGATGGGGCCTTTATGGGCACTATGTGCGCAATATTAAAGTTACAGAAGTTCCCAAGCTGTGTTTTTTTTTTCACAAAATGGCAACTGTGGGAATGATGGGCACTTGCAAGTGGATAGGTGTGGGCAACTTGGCAAGTGAAGGGGGGCTGCAAGCGGGGGCAGTAGGTCAGTGGGCACAGCCCAGAAGCGCAAGCCAGGACTGAGCCGAGCGCAAGTCCAGGACTCCCGGACTCAGCCGAGCACCCACGCCATCCCTAGCATCTCTGTCATTATAACACTTGGTAAAGGGCGGAGGGGAGAGAATTGTGAAGGAGTGATCAAGCAGTGAGAAAGGCTAGAACAGGCTGATTCCCATCCAGTGCGCTAGGCAAACTGCATAAAAAGGTTTTGTTTTGTTTTTTAAGAAGAAAGAAAAAGGAAATGACCTGTTTGTTCCCCTCACACCACCTGAGACAGGGTGGAAGAACAGGGAGTGACTAAGGCAGTCCCAGCAGCCTGCAGGGCAGGGAGAGGAGAGGATGACCTTGTTCACACACAGCAGCAGCATTTGGGGTCAAATCCTGGTTTAATCGTGGGTTAACCTTGGCTTGTTTAACCCACAAACCCAAAATGCCCAGGTTTGGACATCATGGTAACAAATGTGGCATTTGTAGGTTGTTGCTGGAAACCAGAAGTGCCTTACAAGCAGTGAGTGTGCCTGCAATTCATGAGTTAATGAACCTATAATTTGTCACCAAATGCCGCCATTACTTGCAAACAGCCCCAGAGTGGAATGACAAAACAACTAGGATGGTGCAGGGGAGCCCTGAGTGCATCTTGCCCATGGCACTCTCAATCCTAGTAGAGCTCTGGAGGAGGCCTTGTTAAAAATGTATTCATATGCATTGCTAGATCTATCATTCTTCAGGCCTCAGCTTCCTCCCCATGCTGTCCAAGAAATCAGACTGGATGCATCTCATCTCTAGCGTCCAGCCCTGTAAATGCACATTCATGAGCACCCTAAGGTGCCATCCAGTGCACAGCCTGCCATTTCACCCACTGCAGCACCTGGTACCTTTGGGAATGTAGATAACCTATTGTGTGGCAATTCCTAGGACATCTTCAACCAAAAGAACAAACATCATCTGCATCATCTGGGCTTTTTAAAACACTGAAAGACAGGCAACTGCAGAACAAATGTACCTGTCTGGGCCTTAAAATTGGCACCTGAGTCCCTGCTCCCTGGTTTAACAGCAAGAGCTGTCAGGCTGGCTAATACCAGGGACAGGGCCTTTTCTATGTTCCTTTGTTGAAGTTTATATATAATTTCTTTTATTTTCTAGAAAGATGTATTTTCATACACACACACTTCATATGCATTAACTGAAACTGGTATATTCAATCATGCCAACATATTCCCTTTTCTCTTTCTTTTTTTCTTCTTTCTTTTATGGTTTTGTTTTGTTGAAATTTACAATAAAATTACTTTTTAAAAAAAGAGGGGGCCTGCCCCTCTTAATTTTTGTGATGGCTGTCTTGGCTACTTTTTTTCAGAAGGCGACAGTGGGATGGAGAGCATCATTAGGCTAAAACTGGAGGGTGTCAATTTCATTAACCCCCCTTTTCTCCCCTAATTTAACTTTTCTCACCCTTAACTTTAAAGGGGATAAGACAGCTCAGTGATGGTTGGGATGACTATGCCAGGCACATATGTCCCTGTTTCTGACTGCGGAATATTTTACCCAAATCTTCAGAAGAGCAGAGCAGAGGCTCTGACAAGGAGAGGCCACATCCCCTTTAAAGTGTCCCATGTGCATGTTCACATACAGCAGAGGCTGGTGGCTCCGATGTCAGTGGGGCAGTGATTCTGCTCCAGGTTTCAGTCAGAACCAGTCAGAACTCTAAAGGAGCTATCCAAGGTGTGATAGCTCCTTTAGCATTCTGACTGAAACCCGGAGCAGATTCATCGGCCCACTGACATCGGACCTACGAGCCTCCACTGTGCATACACACACTTAATTCCCCTAGCATAAATTGCTTGCATGAATTCCCTCTCCAGCATCACCTTTTCTATTCACCATGCCTTTCAGTTCCGTTGAAGGTGGCTTTGTCCCTATTGTGGCAGCAGGAGCATCCCTCGCTTCTACATCTATGTTTTCAGCGTGTTTTGTCAGCACGTTATTTGTCCCTTTTCAAAAGCAAAAAAACAAACAAGCAAACAAACTCAGACTATTCAAGTCTCTTCCCAGGGGAGCTTTTCCCAAGCCCTTAATCATTCCCATCACCCTTTGCCAAGCCAGTCCTGTCACCTAACATCACCTCGCATGCTAATAACAAAGGCAAGTTGAAGTGGACGATAGCATATGTTTCCCTTCTTGAAGAAAAAAATTCCCTTCCTTATCAATCCCGAAGCCAACATACTTTGACACAATTCATCAGCCTGCAGGTTGCAACAGGACAGTGACACTTTCCAGTTTTGAATTAGTCTTGGGAGATGAACTGGAAGCCCTGATTCCTACACCTATATCTTAAACCCCCTTTGGCTGCATGAGGCAATGGAAGACCCCTGCACATCCCTGAGGAATGGATCTGGATTCCTGGATTAATTAAGAATTTAAGAAGAGATCATCCTGGGATCGTGTGATGCCTTTACTTTATCAGCTGCAATCGCTGCCAGTTAGGGATGTCTGGATTTTGTGAAATCCATCCCATATGTGTTTTGTGGACTGCGCAGAGCCATTCATTTCGGCATCCATTCACAGATGGATTTGATTTTTTTCATTATGCAAAAAAATGCGCAAATAGTTCTGTAAGAGGGTTCACAACAATTTACGTAATTTACATTAGTATGTAACATTTAGCGTATTGTCCTGCATTCCACCCAACTTTTCTCCACGTAGCTTTACCAGTCTCAGCAGAAAGGTGAGTATTTTCCTTTGAATAAACTTGGTAAATTGCAGGAAAGTAAAAAAAAAAAAAAAAAGATCTGAAAGTCCATGGACTCGGTGCGGCCTGAGGAGGCTAGTCTGCAGCGGCTTCCGCAGGTCAGATTCTTAGAAATCCAAACTCATTTTAGTCCATTTCAAATTTCTCGAGCATCACAACTGCCAGTCCATTTCTGAGTGCAATTCAAGATGCTGGTTACAGCCCTAAATGGCTTTGGACCATGCTTATTGAAGGACTGTCCTCTCCCATGTAAATCTGCCCATCCTTTAAGATCACCTGTTGTGGTGATCTTATGTGTAACATTGCCTTCTACATAGTGTGGTCAGTGGCTTTTTTTTTTTTTAACAGAGGGCAGTCCTCTATTTGCAGGCAATCTTCTCTTTGGAAGGCTGTCCAGTCCAAGTCCATTTTAAAGAGGAAGAAGTATAAGAAGGGAGTGCAGGGGCCCTGTCAGGGTTCCCCCTTATGACCTGGACGCCCTGAGCAACTCCTGAAGGATCTCTTTCCTCCTTAAGAGTCCCACCTTCCTTCTTTTACCTTCCCCTTTCCAATAACGTGGGGTGATTGACACAGTAGACACTTGGGGTTTAACCACAACAGTTTACTGGTAAATTTACAGCAAGCAATCACAGCTGAAGGTATTTACACAATAGAGCTGAGTGATACAAAAGGCCTTAAAAGAAAATAAAAGTTGCAAAATGCAAGTTCCTTTACCCTAGCTGTAAAGACTCCTCCAGGCTGCTTCTTCCTGCTCCCTCTCCAGGCTCTGGTCTCCCTGACTCTGCTCTTACTGCTCTGGTCTTTCTGACTCTCTCTTTTTATACCCTCCTCCCTCAAAACCAAAAGTACTATTTCAAACCTGAAGAAATGAAACTTACCTGAGGAAATGAAACTGAAATGTAACCGGGGAAATGAAACTATTCATCTCAGGGGTACTCACTTCCAACAAAAAAACCCAGGCCTCTAGGCCTGCCCTTTTTCTTTTCCTTGCCTCTGTAGGCCTCAAACCTTCACATGCCCTAAAAGAAGTTTAACAACCCTGCCACAGATGGTGATCCTTATTGGGGAAAAGTACGCAGCTTATTCCAGGAACTTGAATAAAAAGCTGTCTGCTTTCTCAAGTCAACCAATCTTATTTTGAATCCAACATTCAATCCATGTATCTATTAAATATAGCCACTGTACCCACTACCAAAACAGCAATATAGGTATACTTCTGAGGATACTGATGTGACAGTTCTTACAACAATTTAATATTTTAAAAAAACCACACACACCTAAAAGCCACACACCACCATTCATAACTGGAAGGAAAGGTCATCTTTAAATATTTCTCATTCCTTATTACAGTGACCTATGAGATCCAAAATTGCTCTCAAAAAGAAAACAAACATGCCCTTCAATCTCAGCCCTGCTGATTAAAATTTGCCCAATTGATTAGTCAACTAAGGCATCAGCTTTCAAAACGTTTGACCATCGGAGAAGCCAGAAACATGCCTGCCAAGGACCCTTCCAGTCATCCTCAAACAGAACACTTGCACCATTTTGGGGGCACACACACAATTCACATGGGTTGCCGTGGACCTCGCCATCACCTTCATGAACTGAGAGTCCTCCCAGAACACATGCAAATGCAGCTGTGAATTTTATAGTGCTCTGTTTATGTGCATGTGCAATATACACACGCAAGAGGATCTTTTCCTTTGCCACTCCTCAGTTGTGGACTGACCTGCTAGTTGAAAATGCCTGCTGACCTCTTTGAAGGTTTTTAAGCAGGCATTCAAGACTCTATTATTCTGGCAGGTCTTCCCTTTTTAGAACTCTCATTTCTTTTTGTTGACTGTTGTATACTGTTTTTATGCTGTGCTGTTTTCATTGCTGGATTTTTTCTTAAATTGTTTTAACTCTGTACACTGCGTAGAGAGTTTGTATATAGGTGGGTTATACATTGAAGATAGATAGATAGATAGATAGAGACAGAAAGAGAGAGAGAGAAGAAATAAATAATTAAAGCTCTCCCAACCCTTTTTTGTAGGGACAAAAATTGACACTGTTTTGTTTTGTAGGAACAAAAATTGACACTGGAGCGATTCAGAGAAGCTATTCAAGGGTCAATTCACAGGCGATGAATTGCCACTAATCCTTCAGCCTGGTTCAACAGGATGCAATAAAAGGGCCAAATCTGCAACCAATAACCAGGGGTGGGCAACTTTTGGCCCTCCAGATGTTTTGGCCTACAATTCCCATCAGCCCACACCATTGACTATGCTGGCCAGGGCTGATGGGAGCTGTATGCCAAAATATCTTCAAAGCTACAAGTTACCCACTCCTGTAATAAACTTTTATTTGGAATTGCCAGAGACATGCGCTGAATGGGATTTACTTGTCTGTAAACATGATAGAAGAAAGTTGGTCATGGGGACACTCCTGGATAACATTAGGGATGGGTGAACGAGCAATATTTGAGATCATTGGGATTCTCCAGAAGTCATCTTGCCCGTCATCTCATGCCTGATTCCTGTTCACGTTTGCAATAGCTGCTAGCTCTGCATGGACAGGAAAATTGTGCAAACTGAACACAAATATGAAATTTGGGCAATTTCCCCCCAATTTCCAAACATTTCCTCTATAGACTAAAGCGGGGCTTTCAGTGTGCAGGAGAAATTTGCAGAAATTTGGAAATCTGTGCAAAATTGAACTAGGGAAAGTTGCGCAAATTGAATGTGAGCACATGTCCGGCAATTTATGACATTGTGTTTGGGCCTTCCAACAGGGCATGCTCGCATAGTTTGCGAGCAAAAGCAAAATTCTCATACATCCCTAGATAATATAGCAATACATTAAAATGTTGTGAGCAGCCTCCATTTTAATGCCACTTCCATGCAGAAAAGGAATGCTTTGGCAGAGCTAAAGTGTACTAGTGCAGAAGCAAACCATGAAACGGCTGCATCTTGTCCAACTAACTTGCCCCAGAATTGATCACCTGCACATAAAGCATCAATAGCAATGGCAGCTTGTCCACATATTCTGTGTAATAATCCTTCACAGAAGGATATTCCACAGTCCCCGTGGGGGAGGCCCTAGAACAGGGGATGAGGAATCCTCATGCTGTTCATTCAGATGCTGTTGGACTCGGGAGTAGGACCAATGGTCAGAGCTGATGTAGTCCAACAATATCGGGGGAGGGGCACAGGTTCTCAGCTCCTGCCCTAGGACTTTTTTTTGCCAACCCAGGTGAGGAGATGGAAGAAAGTTGGGCGTTTGGTTGTTGGTTTGGTTGTTTGTTGTTGTTTTTGTTTTAATAGAGTCTGCCTCATCTCATGGCCTGAAATATGCCTGCTGTTTTGATTCTCTTCTCTGGGAAATTGGATTTATCGTTTCAGTGGCCTAATCCCATTGTGTCCAATCCAGCTTCCCCTTAATTTATGGCTCCGGGTTGGTATTAATTGATGGACTGCAGAGGTACTGAGCGGGGCTAAATTGCTTTAAAAGTAGCAAAATGAGGAGGTACAGACGGAAGGAGATGAGTTAAAGAGCAGCAGCAGCTGTCCAGCCAAATCACCTAAGTTAGAGCTGCTTCCCTGGAAGAATTTGGGGACCTGTAATAATTACTTCAGCACCACAGGTCTAGAAAGCATCCCTAGCAGACACTTGTGGGTAAACCAGCCATGAAAGAGTATGGGTAAGTCAATGATGGGGAAACAATGACTGTGACTACACCTGGGGTTGGCAACAGAGTGCCTCTCGGCACCAATGTGCCCACAGATCTCTCTCATTGGCCTCCGCCAGGATCTCCGCCCTTCTGGATTTTAATGCTACTTCTTAAGAGTTGCAGAATTATTATTATTTTAAGTGGGCAGTTGCCATGCACCATCTTTATTTGGATCCCAAAGTGTGGTTGTGTGTTTTGGAGCCCAGATCTCACCTCTGCCTTGGATTTAGGCTCTTGGGCAAGTGACTTCTCCTGTCGAGACTGAACCACAGGCTGCTGTCCAAAAGGGGCTGGAAGCGGCACCAGCAAGTCAGAGCCAAGGGATACACCCAAATAGAACAGGGCCAGGAAGCCTGTTTTTGGCAGACAACAGGTCCCAGGAGGAAGCCTTTTATAGCCCTTCCTGTCTGGGGGGGGGGGGACCAATGGCCATCCTGGGTGGGCAGGGCCAAGCCAGAGTCTGGGAATACCTCACACCTCGGGGAAGGTACCCCAGCATGCAGTGCTGCGGCTGGCCACACGGGGCAGCCACAAATAGACCCAGGGCAGCTCCCAATGTCAGTAGCTATGCCACAGTGGATACTGCGTAGAAGTGACTGGCCAGGGCTTGATGAGAAGTGAACAGCTGGCCAACTTCCTGTGTTTATAAAGGCCACCACCATCCTGCCACAACTTGCCAGTCCCCCAGGCAAGAGCCTCTGAGAGTTGCAGCCTTGAAGCCTCATTCACATGTGCAGGCTTAAGGAAGATGGCAGAGAGTTGGCATTGCTGGGCTCCTGCTGCTCTGTGGAACCTGGCTGCTGCTCGGGTGGCCGCTTATGGATCATCAAAAAAGAGGAAATGTGTCGCCAAAAAGAAGGACAAAACAGGAGATCGATTAGTATGTGCTAATTTTATGCAGATTTTAGACAGAGATGCAATTTTAGAAATTATTCAACTTTAGGGCGCAATCCTATCGGGATAGGCGGCTGCCTCCGAATTTGGAGGCAACTGCCTATCCAATGCAAGGCAGAAGCAGAGTGGAGGGGATCGTCCCCTCCATGCTGCAGCTGCCCTGCATTTGTCGCTAGACAGCTGATCTAGCCATGGGAAGGCAGAGCGGGGGAAGCGAAATGTAGGAAGCATCAGAATGGCACTTCCACCCTCCCTGCCCTGGCACCCCCCCCAGGAACGCCCCGTTTTCACCGCTCCACATTCCTTTTCTGAGCGCGGGGCCGATCCGCGCTGCCTACGAGGCAGAGCGGGAGGGGGTGGAGGTCGGTTCTCAGGGAACCAACCTATCCCTATGGCCATCTAGCCGCTGACTAGCGGCCATAGGATTATGCCCTTAAGCAGAAATACAGTTCATCTCACCCTGGTGTAGAAGACTGTGTCTAGGTGATCTGTGTGTCTTGCTCAGCCTGCTGTCCAGGTGACACTGATGGGCAACTCCAAGGCCCAGCTCTTCCTTCTGAGTGTTCTTTATCTTGATACTGGACTTGGACTGAATGGCCCTTCAAGTAGAGGACTGTCCTCTGTAAAAGAGGACACATGGCCACCCCGCCATTGTTGCTACTGAGGCTGCTCCTCCTGTTTCAAAAAGGTGCTTCTTCAGGGCCAAACAGCACAATTTACCTTTCCCTTGTAGTCCTGGCCTTGCGTAGAGGGTGTTTTTTTGTCTTTTAATTGAAATGAATGGATTTATTTTTGGCAAATTGCAAGCACAGTCCCGCCGATCCGGATCAGGACTACAGAGCGAACAAAGAGTTTAAGCCCCTTCATCCCCCATGCTATTGGTTCCCCATCCAGATCAGGGGGGGCCACTCTGGCAATTTGTAAAACACACACTACGGACATATGAGAATGTCATTTCAGTTCCCAAATCACTTGAAAATGTAACTCAGGATTAGTTTGCTGTTGTTTATTCATTCAGTCGCTTCCGACTCTTCGTGACTTCATGGACCAGCCCACGCCAGAGCTTCCTGTCAGCTGTCGCCACCCCCAGGTCCCCCAAGGTCGAGTCCATCACCTCAGGATTAGTGCTGTGCCAAACATTTGTCCCACATTTTTTTCAACCATTCTCATTCAATTTGATAGAAAAGAAATCACTTTCGAAAAGAAATGCAAAGGAGGAGAAATTCCAGAGAGATTCTCATGGGTTGGGTTTGGGGTTCTTGTGCTTAACCTATGTATGAGGTGGCTGAGGAGTGTGCGTGAGTGTCCTGCCTGTCATTGCACAGTCATCTCTTTGGCAGCCTGTAGCCTCCTCGGCTTCCCGCACTTCAGTGAAAGCCATCATGAGGAAGGCATCAGGAGGCCATTCCTCCCATGGGGCTTTTTCAGTTGAGGAAGTGCAGGCAGCCTGGGAGGCTGCAGAGCCAAGGAAAGATTTGTAATACAGAGAGAAAACACACCCAGCACCCTCGGCCACCTCGCAGCGATTAGGTAAGCTCAAAAATACCACCAAAAGAAGTTCAAAATTCTGCCTCAGAAAAGTGGAAGCCTCAACACAGTTGATGGTGTTGCCACTTGCAGGAGCAGTGCAGTAAACCAAAAACCCTTAGGAAGAAAGAAAGAAGCTGTGCTACAACCTCTGCCAATAGTGAGCCCTATCTATGAGAAACTGTTGGAGCATTTCTCCTCCCCTAGGAGAAATTTCCCTTCATGGATCACTGCCTTGTTGTGGCAAAGGGGCTTGCAGTGAAGCCATAAGCTATGCCGTGCAGGGCCACCCAAGACGGACAGGTCATGGCAGAGAGTTCTGACAAAATGTGGTCCACTGGAGAGGGAAATGGCAACCCACTCCAGTATTCTTGCCAAGAAAACCCCATGGAACGTATCACAAGGCTAAAAGAGATGACGCCGGAAGATGAGCCCCTCAGGTCAGAAGGTGTCCAATATGCTACTGGGGAAGAGCAGAGGGTATTTCCAAGTAGCGCCAGAAAGAGTGAAGCGGCTGGGCCAAAGCCGAAAGGACACTCAGCTGTGGATGTGTCTGGTGGTGAAAAGAAAATCCGATGCTGTAAAGAACAATATTGTTTAGGAACCTGGAATGTCAGATCAATGAATCAAGGTAAGCTGGAGGTGGTCAAACATGAGATGGCAAGATTGAACATCGACATCTTGGGAATCAGCGAACTAAAATGGACAGGCATGGGCGAATTTAATTCAGGTGACCATCATATCTACTATTGTGGGCAAGAATCCCTTAGAAGAAATGGAGTAGCACTCATAGTCAACAAAAGGGTGGGAAAAGCAGTACTGGGGTACAATCTTAAAAATGATAGAATGATCTCAGTACGACTCCAAGGCAAACCATTCAACATCACAGTAACTCAACTCTATGCCCCAACCACTGATGCCGAAGAAGCTGAGGTTGATCAGTTCTATGAAGACGTACAACACCTTCTAGAACTAACACCAAAAAAAGATGTCCTCTTCATCATAGGGGATTGGAATGCTAAAGTAGGAAGTCAAGAAATCACCGGGATAACAGGCAGGCATGGCCTTGGTGTACAAAACAAAGCAGGACAAAAGCTAATAGAGTTTTGCCAAGAGAACATGCTGATCATAGCAAACACTCTTTTCCAACAGCACAAGAGGCGACTCTACACATGGACATCACCAGATGGTTAATATCGAAATCAGATTGATTATGTCCTTTGCAGCCAAAGATGGAGAAGCTCCATACAGTCAGTCAAAACAAGACCTGGAGCTGACTGTGGCTCAGATCATGAGCTGCTTCTTGCAAAATTTCGGCTTAAATTGAAGAACGTCGGGAAAACCACTAAACCATTCAGGTATGACCTAAATCATATCCCTGATGAATATACAGTGGAGGTGAGGAATAGATTTCAGGGATTAGACCTGATAGACAGAGTGCCTGAGGAACTATGGACGGAGGTCCGTAACATTGTTCAGGAGGCAGCAACGAAATCCATCCCCAAGAAAAAGAAATGCAAGAAAGCCAAGTGGCTGTCTGATGAGGCTTTACAAGTAGCTGAGGAAAGAAGGGCAGCGAAAAGCAAGGGAGAAAGGGGAAGATATACTCAACTGAATGCAGAGTTCCAGAGAATAGCAAGGAGAGACAAGAAGGCCTTCTTAAATGAACAATGGAAAGAAATCGAGGAAAACAACAGAATGGGAAAGACTAGAGATCTCTTCAAGAAAATTGGAGATCTCAAGGGAACGTTTTGTGCAAAGACGGGCATGATAAAGGACAAAGAAGGCAGGGACCTAACAGAAGCACATGAGATTAAGAAGAGGTGGCAAGAATACACAGAAGAACTATACAGGAAAGATCTGAATGTCCCTGATAGCCATGAGAGTGCGGTCACTGAACTTGAGCTGGACATCCTAGAGAGTGAAGTCAAGTGGGCCTTAGGAAGCATTAGTAACAACAAAGCTAGCGGAGATGACAGTATTCCAGCTGAGCTATTTAAAATCCTAAAAGATGATGCTGTTAAAGTGCTGCATTCAATATGCCAACAAATCTGGAACACTCAACAGTGGCCACAAGACTGGAAAAGGTCAGTTTACATTCCAATTCCAAAGAAGGGCAACGCCAAAGAGTGTTCAAACTACCGCACAATTGCGCTCATTTCACATGCCAGCAAGGTGATGCTCAAAATCCTACAAGCTAGGCTTCAGCAGTATGCGAACCGAGAACTACCAGAAGTACAAGCTGGGTTTCGAAGAGGCAGAGGAACTAGAGATCAAATCGCCAACATTCGCTGCATCATGGAGAAAGCAAGAGAATTCCAGAAAAACATCTATTTCTGCTTCATTGACTATGCTAAAGCCTTTGATTGTGTGGATCACAACAAACTGTGGCAAATTCTGAAAGTGATGGGAGTACCAGACCACCTTACCTGTCTCCTGAGAAACCTGTACGAGGGTCAAGAAGCAACAGTAAGAACCAGACATGGAACAACCGAGTGGTTCAAAATTGGGAAAGGAGTACGACAAGGCTGCATATTGTCACCCTGCTTATTTAACTTATATGCAGAGTACATCATGAGAAATGCCGGGATGGATGAATCAGAGGTCGGAATTAAGATTGCTGGGAGAATTATCAACAACCTCCGATATGCAGACGATACCACCCTAATGGCAGAAAGCGAAGAGGATCTAAAGAGCCTCTTGTTGAGGGTGAAAGAAGAGAGTGCAAAAGCTGGTTTGAAACTCAACATTAAAAAAACTAAGATCATGGCATCTGAACCTATCACTTCCTGGCATATAGAAGGGGAAGAAACGGAAGCAGTGACAGATTTTACTTTCTTGGGCTCCAAGATCACCGCAGACGGTGACTGTAGCCATGAAATTAAAAGACGCTTGCTCCTTGGGAGGAAAGCTATGGCAAACCTAGACAGCATAGTAAGAAGCAGAGACATCACCTTGCCGACAAAGGTCCGTCTAATCAAAGCTATGGTTTTCCCAGTAGTAATGTATGGCTGTGAGAGCTGGACTATAAGGAAGGCTGAGCACCGAAGAATTGATGCTTTCGAACTGTGGTGCTGGAGAAGACTCTTACGAGTCCCCTGGACTGCAAGGAGGTCAAATCAGTCAATCCTAAAGGAAATCAACCCTGACTGCTCATTGGAAGGACAGATACTGAAGCTGAAGCTCCAATATTTTGGCCACCTAATGCGAAGAGAAAACTCCCTGGAAAAGACCCTGATGCTGGGAAAGACTGAAGGCAAAAGGAGAAGGGGACGGCAGAGGATGAGATGGCTAGATAGCATCACTGATGCAATGAATATGAACTTGAGCACGCTCCGGGAGAGAGCGCAGGACAGGAAGGCCTGGCGTGCTATGGTCCATGGGGTCACGAAGAGTCGGACACGACTGAACGACTGAACAACAACAACAACAACAAGGAGAAATTTGTTGAAATTGTCCCAATTTCTCTGCCCACAAATAGGCTGGAGAATTTTCAGAGGCCATTTGTGCACAGCTCTACTCTGGATGCAAATGCAAATGAGAATACAAGTTCTTCAAAAATGTCTGCAAAGTCCCGAACGTGAATTTGCATTCACAAAATCGGCAGTTGAAAGATGCACAACTTTCTAAAAATGCACAACTTTTCCCATTCAAACGAACTGAAAAACAGGTCACGAATGAGAACGGGAACAAGCTGAACTGAGCTTTGAAGCAAAGTTTGGAGAATTTCAGTGAGTTTGAGCATCCCCTGGTTCTCCCATCCCTTACACACAAACACACATACCCCCTGCACTGAAGGGCACTGGTAGTTTGGGTCTCAGTGTTTTAGTCTGCAAAGGAAAGAAGCAAATGCTGAAATTGCAGCACACAACATAATAAAATGCACACTGCATTACATTCACTCTAATTTACTGCAACCCTAAGCCTGGGAAAGCAGCCTTTTAAATGTGAGATCCCATACTGCCATTCCACATCTTAACTGGGAAAGTTTTAGGAATGTAGGAAATACTGGCCTGGATTGCCCCTCAAAAAGATATGGAGGTCCACCAGTCTCTTACTCACTGCACCACCATCTTTGTTTATGCAACTACCCAAGATTCAGCCCCTCAAAATGTTAAGCCCAATGATCTTGAAGTCGCTGTAGAGTCATCTGGAAGCCTTTCATTTATCTTGGGAACAGCAAGGGAGTTTTTCAGGTTAATTAATCTAGGGACAGTTTAAAATGGCTAACACATTTCCTAAAATAAATCACAGACGGTGCAATAAAAATCCAGCAATGACAGAAAAGTAGTTTGGCGGGCCAAGGATGAATATAATTCCTACACACCATGACTTATCATCAGGAAGCAGTTGTTTAAATGGCAGCGGAGCATTTCGTAAACAGCTGCCACTGTGTCGACAGAGAAAACAACACTTGGACATAAGAGAATACAGTCAGCAATAACCAGGAATGGCCAGAGCCCAGATCAACTAGTAAACGTAAGCAGAGCCTTGCTGAATCAGACCAAGGTTCCACCTAGACCAGTATCCTATGTCCAACGCGGACAGCCATATGCTTTTGGGAAGCCCACAAGCAGGATGGGAAAGCAATAACCTTTTGCCCTGCCCACCCAACAACTGGTTTTCAGACCTATACTGCTGTTGACCATGGATGTTCTATTTGGCTATCATGATGTATAGAACATGCCCCCTGACACACACACACACATAAAGGACCAAAATAGACATTACTTTAAATCTGTGTCCAGCAGGTATGGCTCTCTTTTTTTTTCATTTTTACTCTAGAACAGGCACAGGGCCTGTGATCCAGATCCTAAGAGCCCCTCCTATCCCCCACACTAGGGTCATAGTCCAGATTGGGCCCCTGAGCCTACTCTAGACTAAAAATGAAAAAGAAAAGAAAGAAAAAGACAGGGAGGCTAGACACAGATTTAAAGTAATGTCTCTTTTGGTCCACACAATAAGTTCATATGTATACTGCCGCTAAGGGGCAATCTACATTACAACTTTAAACTGGTTTCAAACCTGTTTTTAGTGATTACGGCTACCAAATACAGGAATTCTGAGAATTGTAGCTCTAGGAAGAGGGGCCGCTTCGGCAGGGGACAGGGGTCTCTAGCAAAGAATTCTCAGTACCCTCATGAAACTGCAGGATCCCTTTATATAAACCGGTTTGAAACCAGTTTAAAGGTGTAATGTAGATTGGTATCAGATGCAGGAGACAAACAAAAAAAGGATTTGTGTGTGTGTGCAAAAAGGACTGGAAACTCAGTCCTGATGTAAAAACTAGTGCTGTGCTGAAAATTTCTCCCATTTTTTTTTCCAGCCACCCTCATCTAATTTGATAGAAAAGAAATTGTTTTCGAAAAGAAATTCAACGGTGAAGAGAATTTCAGAGAAATTCTCAGGGGTTGGGTTTGGGTTTCTTGGGCTTACCTCACTTAGGAAGTGGCAGAGGAGTGAGCATAAGTGTCCTGTTTTTCATTGTACAATCATCTCTTTGGCACCCTGTAGCCACCTCAGCTTCCTTCACTTCAGTTAAAGCCTGGTTTAAGGCACCCTGAGGTAATTCCTCCCATGGGGCCTTTTCAGATCAGGAGGTGCAGGCAGCCTGGGAGGCTGGTTGTGATTAGGTGAGCTCAAAAATACCATAAAATGATAAAACACCCTGAGAATGGGGTAGAACAATGGAAGCCTCTTTCATGGGGAAAGAAAGCTTTCAGGAAACCGGAGGGCAGATTTTGTCTCAGCACTAATTCTACCTCGTCCCTTCGGCTGGACACCACATTGCCCCCCACCCCCCAGAGGGAAGACATCGTGAGGTAATTCCTCTCATAGGGCTTTTTCAAATCAGGAAGCACAGGCAGCCTGGGTGGCTGCCAAGCAATGGGGGTGGGGATGTATAATAGAACAAAACTAAACACAGTATCCTCGGCTACCTCACAGTTAGAGATCACCACTCCCCAAACGTTATAAAGCACCCCGAGAAAGAAGCAGAAGAAGAGAAGAATCTTTCGCGGGGAAGAAAACTTTAGGAAAGTCGGAGGACACTTTCACAGGCACAGCGTTACCTCCACCTCTTCCCTGGAGCCAGGCAGGAGGACACTGCCCCCTCACACCTGCATTGTGGTGGATACAAAATGGCCACCAGCCGGCCAACACAGTTGATGCTGCTGCCACTTGACGGGGCAGCACAAAGAGGGCCAAGGGTCCTTACGCAAAAAGGAAGTCGCTGTGCGACAAACCCCTGCCAACGGTGAGCGCTACCTGTGAGAAACAGTTGAGAATGCCTCCTCCGCCTGGGGAAATCCGGTGAAATTGTCCCTCCCCACGCCACCCCACCACCAATTTCTCTGCCCACAAAGAGGGTGGAGGATTTCAAGAGGCCATTTGTGAACAGCCCTAGTAAAAACAAATCCTGGGCTGAGCACATGCTCAGAGGCACTCTATTCTTTCAGTCTGTGTTTTCCTGCCCCGCCTCACCCCTCATTCTACTCCATTGATTTGCACCTGGGTCTGACTGGTGGACTTCAGGGTTTTATTTATTTATAATTACATTTACATCCTCTTGCAAGGAACCTTGCAGCTCACATGGTCTTCCTCCCCGCCTCCATTTTATCCTCATAGAATCATAGAATAGTAGGGTTGGAAGGGGCCTACAAGGCCATCGAGTCCAACCCCCTGCTCAATGCAGGAATCCAAGTCAACTCACAACAACCCTGTGAGGTAGGTTAGGCCGCGACTCCCAAAGCCACCCAGGGGCTTCATGTCTGAGCAGAAATGAGAACCTGGATCTCCCGAGTCCCTGGATCTCTTATGATGTGCTTTTACTGCAAGGAGTTCAAGGTGATGTATGTCCCCCCACCCCACTGTACATGCTTCTTTCCTCACAACAATCCTGTTTGGTGTGCGAGTCTGAGAAGTGGCAACCGGCCTAAGGCCACACAGGAAACCTCAAGGTCTCCCAAGGATGCTTCCCGATGGACGTCTCCTAGTGCTACCCATCAAAAGGCATTGTGCAGTTATTCTGCCTTTTCTTCCTTAATGCTGATTTTTTATGGAACGAAGAAAAGACAGAAGAAGTGGTAGGGAAACACAGGAGGGCTACTAGTGGGAGGTGACATCTGCTCCCACTCCTCCATGAATGAGGCAAAGCGACTGCAGGATAACGGGAGCACTTGTAATGTGTTGCTCTAACCACTCCACCGCACTGCCTCCCATGCATCACGTGGCACTGAAAAGAGATGGTGATGTTTGGTACTGGATTCAGATTAAAACCTCTGTCGTTCCTGGAGGAGGAGGTAGATTAGAGGCTGCTGCTGGGTGTGTGGGCAGATGAAGGCCTCTGCGGGTTGTTGCTTTGCTCGTAGAATCAATGAACTAGAAGCTGGTGGTGTTGTGTTCAAAATAAATAAACAAACAAAATGGGCACATGAAAACTTTGAGGCCGGGCCTGATTAAAATAATGAGATTTCACTCTTTCACAACTGGATAGGGCTCATGAAAATCTTAACAAATCATGAGATCTCTTTAGCGATAATGGGATTTCTTTTCTTTTTCCTTATTTTAAAATTGATTTTGTTTGTTGTAGGTTTTTGTGGGAGGGGGTTTATAGTTCACTTGTTCCTTCTTGGAATGCTTGGGGGATGCTGGGAGTTGTAGTCCAACACATCTGGGGGCACCAGATTGGGGAAGGCAGATCTATATTACGTCTTCATTATTTATTTGTTAGACTTGTATCCCACCTTTTCTCCCAAGGAACCCAAGGCGGTGTGCATGATCCGCCTCCTGTCCATTTTTATCCTCACAACAACCCTGCGAGGTAGGTTAGGCTGAGAGTCAGTGACTGTCTCAAAGTCACCCAGTGAGCTTCATGGCCGAGTGGAGACTAGAACCCAGGTCTCCCGGATCCCAGTCCAACACTCTAACCACCCCTCCCCACCTCTTAAGGGGTGAAGTTCCTCTGCTAAGACTTAGCTACTGACAAGAAAAGCTTTAAATTAAAATGTGCTGGCGTCTGGGCCCCCGGTACTTTTACGCGTGGCCCACTACTGGGATGCAGCCCCTGAGAGCTTCTGCAAAATAGAATTCAGCCTTTGAGCTAAAAGAGGTTCAACACCTCTGCTCTAACAAGTGGCGGCTGGTGATTCCAGTTCAGGAGGGGCGGTGACTCAATTCTGGGTTTGAGTTACCACCACCCGCAACTCTAAAGGTTTCAGCACCTTCAGAGTTTTGGCTGGTTGTAACTAAAACCCCAAATGGAATCATTAAAGGTGTCCCCAACCAGTCGTGTCTGACTCTAGGGTGCGGTGCTCATCCCCGTTTCTAAGCCCAAGAGCCAGCGCTGTCCGAAGATGCTTCCGTGGTCATGTGGCCAGCATGACTGAACACCGAGGTGCATGGAACGCTGTTACCTTTCCTGCCGAGGCGGTACCTATTTATCTACTTGCTATTTCTTGCTTTCTAACTGCTAGGTTGGCAAGAGCTGGGACTGAAGACAGGAGCTCACTCCGTCACACGGCACTCGGGTCTCGAACTGCTGTCCTGCCGACCTCCCGGTCTGCAGTTCAGCGTCTTAACCACTACCCTCCAGAAATGGAGTCACCAGCTGCCCCTGGCTCTATCTGAAAGCGTCCTCTATTTGAAAGGCTGTCCAGCACAAGCCTGGCATGCAGATAAAGTATGAGAAGGGAGAGCAGGCAGGGACCTTAAAGTCGCCCATCAAAAGTTCATAGCGTCTGGACAGGAGGCACACAGGCCACAAGTCTTCTGCACTCCGTTGAGATGTGTTTCTGTTGAAATGATAGGAATTATTTCTAAACGTGCATCTATACCAGTGCTGTGCCTAAGTGTTCAATTCCTCCTTTTTCAGCATTTCATTGGGGGGCAGCAGGCAGCAAAACGAAAACTCTGGAGAAAGAGGCTAGGAGAGGTGAGACGGCTCCTGCACGTGCGGGGTGGGGGGGTTTAAAAAAAATAGAAAGAAGACCCCTCAAGAATCGCCTGCACTTTAAAAAGGTATGTGGAAACCCTGTCCCCCTCTCCCAAGAGAAAGTTCTCCAAAAATTCTCCCCTCCCTGCGAAAGAGGCAGAAAAAAAACATGCCTCTTTCACAGGGAGAAAAAACGTTCCCGAAAATAGGAGGTGGGATTCAGCACAGCCCTAATACATACATATAACTCAGTATATGCAAATGTCATGCAAATCGGTGTTCTCTTTTGTCCTCTTTTTTTCTTTTCTTTTTTTAGTGATGCATCTCCTCTTTTTGGGGGGATGTGTAAGTGGCCAACCTACTGGTGTTTAACTATCATCCAAATTTCAACAACTGCGGGAGACCAGAATCACAGCTGGGAGAGCAATCTGTTTGAAGGCTTCCACTATGCAATTCCAATTGGGATGCAATAATAACAATAAAAAGGGGCACCTATTTCATGCACAGTTATGCATGTCAGGATGAATGCTTTGCCCTGCCGATCTCTTGGCAAACATGCTGTTCAGCCTTCTGCTATATTGATAGTGGCAAAGCAGGGGCCAGGGGCCAGGAGGAGGGCATTTACACCCCAGACAGTTTCTGGTTCTACATGCTGAACAGCATGGCCATGATACAGACTACAGGAAGGAAAGGGAATAAAACGCTCTGACCCCATGCCTCAATCTAAAACACATCTCTGGGAAGCAAGTCCCATCCATTAAGATCACAACCCCCCAAAAGGCATACGGTGGGCACGGTGGGACAAGCCAGCCTTCGCCAACTGGGGGCCCTCCAGACGTTTTTGGACTATGTCCCATAATCCCCCAGCCAGGTGGATTGTGGGAGCTATAGTCCTATACATCTGGAGGACATCAAGCTGGGGGGAGGCTGGTATATGCTCTAGGCCAGGGCTCAGCTTTTTTTTTTTTTTTCTACTGAGGGTCACATTCTCTCAGGGATAATTTGTTCGGGGATGCACCCTGACACTGGGCGGGGCCAGAGTCAAAAGTGGGTGGGGCCTACCTTTCCCTCTCCCCCAATTCCTTCCTCCCACCTAATGAGGAAGTGGGGGCAGCGGGGACAAGATTGCTCTTGTTGAAGGTCTGAACTGATGTCTTGCAAAGGGCGTTAGAAATGAGGATGAGGGCTGCATATGGCCTTAGGGCCGCAAGTTGCTGACCTCTGCCCTAGGCTAATAATCAAGCTGCTGCCAGACTATTCCTGTGTTAAACAGGTTGCTGGTTCATAGTCCAGGATGGTCAGCTGGATCTTTCATCCATGGGAACTAGTGGTTCGGAGATGGTCTCCTGGTAGCTGGGAAGGCTTCTTCTCCAGGCTCTGATGACCTACATCTCTCCAGCTGAAGGTGTGGTGGTGGTGTGTGGGTTGAAAGTTTCTAGTTGGAATTGGCAGTGCAACCTAAAGGGCCCAACTTGCTCTTCTGGGCGATCTACTGCCGTGTCGGAGTGGCTAGATATGAAGAAAACAAAACATCCCAAAGACACTTCAGTGTTCTCTCATATATCTGAAGGAAACCAAACCTGGAACATCTCACTGCTCAGGAGAGAGCAGATTCTCTAAGCAGTACAAACATTTGCAAAGTATATATTTAGCTTCCATAAATTCATTCTACTCCTAGTCATGGGCAAAGAGCTCTGCTTTTTTTGAGTCCCTGCACTGATCACGGGACAGTGAAGAGGATGATCCGTCTTCCTTCGGCTCCCAAGCCTTCACTGGGCACCAATGAGATAATGTCTTTCTTTCTTTCTTTTTTTTAAGGGTATGTATCTCTTCTTCTTTTTTTAAAAAAATAGCCATGGTGTGATCGTGGAACACAACCTCTTTCAGCCCGAGGGCCGATTCCATTTCAGAGAAGCTCTCAGGGCCAAAATAACAGCCTATTTTAGCTTAAAGCTCTTCCTGCCGCTACCTGAGCTTCCGGAGAGGCATTTCAACTTGTTTAGAATGGGGGGAAATTGCATGAAAGCCAGGAAAACACCATATGATTGGCGGTTGGGGGGAAGGGGGTGGGGTGAGGAAAGGAGATGGGGCCACCTGGGGAACCAAACTGGAACCCCACGGGGGGGATTTGGCCCCCAGCCCTGAGGTTCTGCACCCCTGGAATAGAATCATAGCATAGATATGTCAAACGCAATTAGCCATGACAAGTAGGACCAGCAACAAAAAGTCGCAGTGTGGACTGCTCCTGTTCAGGATGCCGGCCAATGAATCATGCCCTTTTCCAAGATACTCTATTTCATTGCACAGTTTTCTGTCCCCCACGCCCCCATGAGAGTAAGTCAGAATTGTGTGCGCACTGGCATGCTCAGTTGTTTTGGGCTGCTTTGGGGTTTTTCTCCCCCTAAATCCCCCCCCCCAAGATTCATTGTACTTCTGCAAGCTTCAGTGTTCCCCCTAGCCTGCTGATACCTCCCTCTGGTACATCGGTGGTGCCATTTTAGCTCCATAAAGGCCTGCACATGGAGAATTCAGATCACCATATGTGATGCCCCACTCTGCGGAAGTGAGAGGTCTAACACTGGTATGACCAGCCTGCTGCCATCACTTCAGGTGTTCGCCTTTTGCCCTCAAGAATACCAGGTCCACTATGTTGCTGCTGTATAAGCTGGAGCTCCAGTCCACTTGGGTACTGACATCCACTAAGCCACACTGGAGAAATAACAGTGTGCTTATTTACTTCTTAAGTAAGAGAAATTCATGTTCTTTCACAGCCAAGTAAAACAATAAACCAGCACACACACAAAGACATGCAACTCATTTTTCTCCCCAGTTCCCAGCTTCCAACTACCATAACTGCCCTTGGAACCCCACTGACCAATCCCAAGTCAGTAAACAAGCCCAGTCGCCATGGGGTTCTCCCACAAGTACAGCTCAACTCGGTAAATAATCTTCCTCCTCCTCTGCTGAACTTTAATAAACACAACAGTTCCCCATTTCACCACATAAGAGCTAAATGGAATCCCTTTTTGGGAAACAGTATATCTCTGCATTCATAAGATGCTAGAACCAAAGAATAGGAGAAAGCCATCTGCCTCCATGCCCAGCTTGTTAACTTTCCAGAATCATCTGGTTGGCTAGTGGGAAACAAGATGCTGAACAGAATGGACCTTTGGTCTCATTCAGTAGAGCTCTTAATACACTCTAATGGAACACACACACATAGAACACATGTCTAGCCTTCATATACCTTGCTCAGTCCTGCTGGAGCATAGGATGCACAGAGATCTGATTGGATGAGAAACAGGACTTCAGCTATGTTAGGTCTATTATCATCATCATCAGTTAACTATTCCTTGCTTATTATTACTTAATTATTAATAACACTGCCATACAATTCATAAAAGGAGGAACAAAACAACAGGAAGAAATTGCCCAGGCTACAAACATACATGTAAGCAAAGCAAATAATATTCTATCACATGCCTAGCAAAGAATACGGTCGAGCAGCATCTTGAGCTTTGCTGTTCCAGTACATTAAAAATAAACCCCACTTTTCAATATATCGATTGTACTATAGCCTTCTTTCTCTTACTTGGCGAGAGCTACTTTATTAGGAACTTCAGGGAGGTACTGGACCCTGTCTTGGCCCAAAGAGATGATTTTGGAGGCCTCTGTTGACTCTGAAACTCCCCAGGCTCGTGGCAATGAAAGTGTGTGTATATATAAAAAAAGAGAAGATAATGATGGTAATAGCTGGCAATTAAATATGCCATGAATAGCACATTTCACGGTGGGCTCAGTTCTGCAATGCAGAGGAGATAACTTTTTGAAAGCCTGCAGCACCGTCTTCTTCCACGGCAGACACAAACCGCTCCAGACAGATCCACGCAATGTTTGCCGACAGCATGTCAGTCACAAGCAAACGCACTGCGAGAGCCACATCCAATGGGAAGATTAGGGAGAGAAACATTTTGCACGTGAAATGGAAGCAGACACAAGAGCCAGAGGAGGAGCGAGAGCCTTCGGCCCCAAGTTCCCAGGGAGAGGGCTTGGGAGGGGAGAGGGTGGATTGCTAAGAATAAACCGCAGCTATCCGATCAAGTGTCATAAGTCAGGGAGATTTGAGACGGTGGACAGCCAATGTGATCTGCTTTCATTGCCAACGCAGGAAAACAAAGAGTGCCTGACTGTTTTGAAAGAGAGAGAGACAGAGAGGGCCTGGAGCCCTTCTCCAAGATGGGGATCGGGCCAGCATCTGCCAATCCCAGCCAGAGTTCTGCTTTGCAGCAGGGAAATTTTGCCCCATCTCGGCCGTTTCTCTGTGTGGCAATAATCACTCCCCAAAGCAGCCCTAGCAGAGAGCAAAGAATGGATCATCGAGGCTAAACCACAAAGAGGAAGGAGGGGAAGGAGCAGGAAGGGGCAAGAGTAGGAAGGAAGGTAGGTCAAGATCATGTATTTATTATTTATTTATCATTACATTTACATTCCACCTTTTTTCCTCTTGCAAGGAAGCCAAGGTGGCTCACGTGATCCTCCTCCTCTCCATTTTATCCTCACAACAACCCTGTGAGGTGGGTTAGGCTGAGAGTCAATGACTGGCCCAAAGTCACTCAGTGAGCTTCATGGCTGAGTGGGGACTAGAACCCGGATTTCCCGAGTGCCAGTCCAAAACTCTAACCACTGCACCACACTGGCTCTACACCCCTGCAGTTTGCACAGACTGAAACAAGCATGCAGCGTTTTTTATTTTTTTACAGGCAGTAAAACATGCATTCTAAATTTCACACAATGCTAAAAGGGTGCGTGCCTCTGGCAGCCCTTCAAAGAGAGGACTGTCCAGCGGAGACTGGGGGCTCCAATTTTGATGGGGTTGTGAATCCATTCTGGGTTTCAGTCAGAACCAGCCAGAACTCTAGAGGAGCCATCCAAGGTGCTGAACCCAAGGCCCAAAATAGGTTCAGCACCTTGGATAGCTCCTTTAGAGTTCTGGCTGGTTCTGACTGAAACCCAGAATGGATTCACAGACCCATCAAGATCAGAGCCACCAGCCTCCACTGTGACCATCCTCTGTAAATTAGGACACACACACAGCCACCTTACAGAGAAAGCTAAGCCAGGCTTCTGTAGTGTGGCCTTAATGGCATTCCCACTAACACCTGAGGACAATGGAGCACCAGGGAAGGGAGGGAGCTGCTTTTCTAGGGAATACTGACATGGATCCAGAACCAAGAGGGCCAAACAGGAACATAGGAAGCCTGCTTATATTGGGTTGGACCATTGGTCCATCTAGCCCAGTAACGTTGACATTGCCTGAAAGCGGCTCGGCAGGGTTTCAGGGAGGAGTCTTTCCAGCCCTACTTGGAGAGGCCTGGTATTGAACCAGGGACTTCTGCATGCAAAGCAGGGGCTCTACCACTGAGCTACACCCCCACTGGTTGTGGTGGTGCTGCATACTGCTTCCTCCACTAAAGCACAGTGGTTGACCACAGGGGAGCAACCCTTGGGCATCTTGGCACAGTGTCAAGCTATTGAGTTGCAGCCTGCAACAGCAGTGCCAAGTGCCTGTCAGCACTATACACCGTCAAGCTCCACAGATGTTAAATGGGGTTGGATGGCTGTAGAGCTGTTCCAGTCACTTTAGTGGTCATAAGCAAGGCCTGGGTGTCTCCCTGCCTCCACTCCACTGAGTTTTCAAGAGTACAGGTGCAAACGTTCAATGAGCCTGTGTTGCCCCGGGCATGGGCTTTGAACTCTTAGGTTAGAGGTGCCAAGATAGTGATAAATCAGATTCTAAGGTTAACTTACAAGGAGGCTTTATTGGGTAACTTACAGCACACAGGCATACCCAATGGTTGGATCAGACAGCTTCTCTGAACCAAGAGCCATGGGGTACAATGGGTCTTATCCCATACATGTTAGCAATGAGGGAGCAAAACAGCAGCAAGCCCCCCTAGTGTTCATTCCCAGCATAGGCTAGAAGTGTTTGGTTCTCAGCACAGCCACCTGGTGCTTAGCATATTGGCCTTTTGACTCATCTCAACATGCTCAGAGGCCTACTAGCAAGGGAATTGCACCAATAATGAACTTAAGCAAGCATTATGGCTCTCGAGGCCCCTCTAACACTGTAAATGACTTGGCTACGCTCCTGGGGCCAATACAGAGCCCACGAAAGCCACATGGAAAGTAGCATTGAATGGGAGGGTGGTGCTTTGTAAGGGATGAAAAACTGAATCACACCCAGACCGGACAGGTTCAGGTTTCATTTCTTACAAAATGCATACCAAGAGTAACAAATGAACAAGGTTCCCCTTATGGCCTGGACCCCCTGAGCAACTCCTTAAGGATCTCTTGCCTCCTTAAGAGTCCCACCTTCCTTCTTTTAAACTTCCCCTTCCCAGTAACGTGGGGTTTAGGCTGTAGACACGGGGTGGCTGACACTCTAGACACAGGGTTTAACCACAACGGTTTACTTAGTAGATTTAAAACAAGCTACTTACAACTAAAGGTATTTACATATTAGAGATGAGTAATACAAAAGACATTAAAAGCTGAAAAATTCAAGTTCCTTTACCCTAGTTGAACTTAGACTTTTCTAGGCTGCTTCTTTCCATTCCCTCTTCAGACTTTGCTCTCACTTCAGGCTCTGGCTGTCTCTCCCTTACTGGCTCTCTCACTCTCTTTATATGCCCTCCTCCCTCAAAACCGAAAGTACAGCTTCAAACCTGAAAAAATGAAACTTAAGTGGAGAAATGAAACTGCCACTTCACCGGAGAAATGAAACTAGTCCTAGCAGGGTCACATCCTCCCAACAGAAAACTCCAAGCCTCTAAGCCTGACCATTTCCCCTTTGCCTCTATAGGCCTCAACCCTTCACAGAGGTTCATTTACATTGTTCCATTCACCACTTCTTGGGGGGGGGGGAGGGTATCTTCCTCTGGTGGTGATACCTCCTCCTAACCAACAATTTCTTTTCTCAGAATGTCCCAGATGTTTCATCGTTGTGTATATTCGGGGTAAAAATGGTGAACACCAGAGAAAGCCATATTTGTGTGTGTGGTGTGTGTGTGTTTCTCTCTGTGTGGTAGGTGCCATTTCGCCCCTCCCCAGAACACTCCAAAATGATGGAATGCCTGGGGGATGCTGGGAATTGTAGGACCTTTTTTCTGCCTCAACATACATATGACTTTGCCCTAAAATAAAGAAAAATAAAGGGAAAGTCACCAAAACAAAAGTGAGATGCAAAAATAACTCATAGTCTGGTGTCTACCCTGTGGTCCTTTTATTTTCCCAAGCTTTTTAGTCCTTCAGTTTTGTCTTTAAAATGTGTTGTTGTAGTTTTAGATCTTTATAACTGCTGGTAGTTTTTTCTCTGGTTTAGTTCTGCTTCAAAAAAACTTAAAGGTTTTATATGATGTTATATTAGGTTGTATTTTATGGTTGTAATTTTTGTGAACTGCCCAGAGAGCTTTGGCTATTAGATTGTTATATATATATATATATATAAATAAATATTACAGGGAGCAATCCTATGCATGTTTAAACAGAGAAAAGTCCTTTAACTCCCAGCTAGGGATGTTGGAGAAATCTGCAATAGAATCAAATGAGTTTGGATTTTCTTGATTTTCATCCCCCAGATTTTGTAGTGGAACAGGTTTTCCCATCAGGTGGATTCCACAGACACGTGGACCAGTTTTCTAACTTTCCCGCAAATTTCATCATAGAAAAACAGGCAAAAAGAAAAAAACACCAAACAAATCTTGGCCAAAAATGCACATTTCCCCCATAGGCTAAAATGTGAAAATGCACATTTGGGGGGGTTGTGTATCTTCCCATGTGCAAATTTGCGCAACTGCACATTTGCGCAAAATCAGAATTTCAAAAAAGCCAATTCCGTCGATGGGCAGAGAATGGAATGAAAGGCACTTGACAACCTGCAAACCACAGATGGAATGCATTTACACAATCCGTACATCCCTACTCCCAGCATGGCCCAGACTTTTTTCTGGCTAAACAAGCACAGGATTATGCCCTAAAAGGAACATGACAACAACCATTACTTTTGCACACCCATGTTAAACCGTCTTCACCTCCGCAACGCTGCGCCACATATTCAGTTTCACACAGAGATCTACTTCAACCACAAATAGTTTTCTTTCCAAAATTACAAGTCCTTTCTACACGCACGCGCGTGCACGCACACACAGCTGACAATGGGCACATTGGTAATGGGGGTGTGGGGAGAGGACCCTGGCTTACCTTGCAGATTTGTAGTCAAGACTGTAATCACATAACATGGAGCATAAAAAGTGCTAGATAAATGCTCAGCAGTATTGTCCAGCTTTTCCTTCCACTATGTCAGCTGTTTTGCCTTGTTCACAGGCAACAAACCTGAAGGCATTTCTGAAAAAGGGCTGCCCAGATTAGGGATGAATGAACCACCCTGCACCTGTCCTGAGCGCTGGGCCGCTGCCACTTATCCACCCTTGTTCAACTCCCTGGATGAGCAGCTGGGCAGTCCGTGGGTGCCGGGCGAGGGGCTGCCCAGCCCCTCAGTGAGCTGCCATTCTGGGTAAAAACGGCAGCTGGTTGTTTTACATAAAAGGCTATTTACAGAAATGGCAGCCACAAAGCAGCCATTTGCGCAAGATTATAGGCGTAATTCATTTATGCGAGATTACACTCCAACACACAGCTAAAGTCCATTGGTCGCCCACGTCAGATTTCTAGGGAGACAGCTGGCAATTGGGGAGGGGAATGTGTGACCTCCAGATGTTGTTAGGCTACAACTCCCATCGTCCTTGACCACTGGCCATACTGGGTGGAGCTGATGGGTATTAGAGTCCAATAACATCTAGAGTGCTGTAGGTTCTTCACCCTTGGCTTACAGAGTCCATACCCAGATCATTCACGCCTGTAATCTTGCATAAATGGCTGCTGTACCGCCATCATTTCTGTAAAAAGCCTTTTATATAAAACAATGAGCTGCCATTTAATACAAATGGCAGCTCTCCTGAGGGGTTGGGAAGCTGTGTGCCACTCACCAGGTGCCTGAGGTCCACCCAGTGGCTCGTCCAGGGAGCCTAACAGGGGCAGGTAAGTAGAGGCGGTCCACGGACTAGATTTGGGATGCTGGAGCGGGGGAGGTCTGCTGGACTCCACCCTTCTCTCAAACTCCCACAACATCCTTAGTCCATATATCAGAGCTTCCCCCCTCAAAAAGCCAGCCCAACTCCTCATTTCTCTCCTCCTGCCATTGCATGCTCCCTCAACCTGAAACTCAGACACTGAATTTTTGAGCAAGTCATACGAAAAGTCTTTAAAAACCAACTCTAAAAAAACAAAAAGAAATAATTTGTGCATAAATTGTATCAATTGGCACAATTTGTCTTGCACAGTGCGTCTCGGCCGTCTTAGCACAGAGAACAGCAGGCCACAATGCGGGACCGCTCCATCACTGTCTGTCCTTGGAGCTTCCGACGTTCTTTCTTAAGAAGGTGTGGAATAATCCGCAGCAGAAGACGACGTGAAAATTTATGTCAAGAAAGATCTCCATCCCAAGCAAAATGAGCACTAAAATGATGAGGCTGTCTCCTTTCCCCAGCCCAACCTGGCATTACTGTACTTACATCCCGTTGTGCTCCAGAGGGCTTCTCGGATGGATTTGGATCCTCTGCTCAGATTCGAAAGGAGTATTTAAAGCTACAGCAAGTGGAACCGCTGGAGCTCCCAACCGATGCCAGCCACAGAAAGTTCTCTGTGAAGTACAGTTCTTCTACCCAGTGTCTCCAGTGGAGGCCGGGAGCAGAAAGAGGGTGGGAATAGAGACAGGTGTTAACCATTCCACTATCAATACTTCCAGGCACAAAAATGCCAGCCTGCATCCATCCCTGGCTTCTGACAGGGAGCGATGTGGGGAGAACTGCGAGGGCAGAGTCCGACAGTGCTTACCTGTGTGAGGTGAATGCACTGGCTTTTGAGGAGCTCAGGAGATCCACCCACCCATATATGCTTACCCCTTCTGTGCCTTTCCTTCTTCTTTTTGTTTGTTTTGGTCTTTGGAGAAGGTTAAAAAGATGAACGATGAAATTACATTTATACACTGCTTTAAAAATAATAATTCTCATTTGCCATGCTTACCCCACTTTTCCAAGCTATGAGAAATTCCAAGGGTATGGTACTCACCCTAATGTTGTCCCTTTTGGAAGGAGGTCCCATTGAAAGCTTATTGGGGTTTGTAATATTTGAGTTTATTTACAAATACACAGGTTAAGAATAGGGGTGGGCGGATCAAATACCTGGCATCCACTGGGGGAGGGGAGGCAATCCGTCCCTCCCTCCAGAATCCTCCCCGGCCAGCTCTGCTCCATAGCAAAGCCACGGAGCCACCAGCTGGGCCTGTCCACAGCCGGACTTCTGCCCACTGCCAGGCTGCGGACACAAACGGCGTCCAGCATAGCGGACGTAAATATTTAGGTAGCCTACCACAGCTAAAGCAGGGAGGCAAATGGTGTAGAGGATACCATTTGCATCCCCACTCTTTGCCTTGATAGGCTACGTAAATACTTACATAGCCTATCATGGCTAAAGCAGAGACGCTCCTGCTTTTGCCACACTGCCACCTTCTCCACTGCGCTGAGACAGCAGCCATTTGTGTCTGCAGATGGAGAGCAGACGGCTGCGGGCGGACCAGACCAGCCGATGACCAGGTAGGGTCTGTCCTGGGGGGGGATTCCGTGGGGTGGTGGTGGGGGTAGTCCATTCTGCCACGGACTCCAGGGGGCCGGATTCTAAAGAATCTGTCCTTATTGGAGTCCGTGACGGACTTCTCCGCCATCCCTAGTTAAGAATGGTTGGAGGCACAGCTTAAAACACTCCCAACACACGACTAAAGTCCATTGGTCCCATGTCAGATCTCTAGGGAGACAGCTGGCAATGGGGGAAGGGAAAGTGTGAACTCCAGATGTTGATGGGATGTAACTCCCATCATCCCTGACCACTGGTCATATGAGGTGCGGCTGATTGGTGTTGGAGTCCAAGAACATCTAGACTGCTGTAAGTTCTTCACCCCTGGCTTACAGAGTCCATACCCAGCTCTTTGTTTCTCTGTTCCCTGTTTGATTTGTGCAAATTTACGTAAATTTCCTCCATAGACTAAAGTAGCGCTGATCCAGTCTATGTGGGGAATTTGCACAAATTACAAAGTTTGTGCAAACTGCATGTGAAAACATGTTTGACAATTTCCAAACATTTTCAAAAGACACATGCCTGTGCTCGTGATCATGTTCGAAGTTGCAGACAGGGCATGCTGGCATATTTTGTGAGCAAAACTGAAATTACAGAGTCCACACCCAGCCCTCAGTTTCTCTCATCTCTCTCCAACTGCAGCTTCTTCTATGTTTCACACATGGACATGCTGCAAGCCCCTTTGCCCTGGCTGCAGGGTTGGGGTTACATTGGGATGAGTCACCTTCTCCAACCATCACGAAGCCTTCTGGAGCCATCTTAGATCTCCCAGAGAAACATCACTGGAACATCAGGGATATTAACACACTTTTGTCAAGCCTAAGTGGATGGCCAGGGATGGCCCCAGGGCAACCCACGGTGATAGCCCTATGTATTGCCCCGGCCATAGGCTTTGAAATCTTAGGTTAGAGGTGCCAAGATAGTGATAAATCAGAGCCAGGTTTATTTACAAGGAGTACTTTATGCACACAGGCATACCCAATGGTTGGATCAGACAGCTTCTCTGAACCCAGAGCCATGGGGTATAATGGGTTTTATACCATACTTGTTAGCAATGCAGCAGCATGACAGCAGCAAGCGCCCCCTAGCGTTCATTCCCACCATAGACTAGCTGGGCTTTGTTCTCAGCACAGACACCTGCAGTTCAGCATAAACATATAGCTTCACTTCTCAGGCATGGCCTGATAAGGCCTTCTAGCATTCATTAGTATGGAATGTGCTGAGCCATGCTATCGGCCTTTTGACTCATCTTCACATGCTCAGAGGCTTATTAGCAAGGGAATTGCACTAATAATGAACTTAAGCAAGGCATTATGGATCTCTAGGCCCCTCTAATACTACAGGTGACTTGGTTACGCTCCTGGGGCCAATACACCCTACTGAGGGATGGCGGAGAATTCCGCCAGTTACGGCTGCATTTAGGTTAATCTAATAGCTTTATGGCTGCAAATGGCATCCAAGGGACACCCAAGGTGGGAAGGTCATGGCAGAGAGGTCAGACTAAATACGATCCCTGGGGAAGGAAACGGCAACCCACCCCAGTATTCTTGCCATGAAAACTAAATGGATCAGTTCAACCAGAGATATGTCGGTACACCATCGGAAGATGGGACTCCCAGGTCGGAAGATGGTCAAAATGCTACTGGGGAGGAACAGAGGATAAGTTCAACTACCCCAGATGTGATGACGCAGCTAGCTCAAAGCCGAAAGGATGGCTAGCAGCTAATGGTGCTGGTAGTGAACGACGAATCCGATGTTCTAAAGATCAACACACCATTGGAACCTGGAATGTAAGATCTATGAACCAAGGCAAATTGGATGTGGTTATTGGGGAGATGTCAAGATTAAATATAGACATTTTGGGTGTCAGTGAACTGAAATGGACTGGAATGGGCCACTTCACATCAAATGGCCACCAGATCTACTACTGTGGGCAAGAACACCACAGAAGAAATGGAGTAGCCTTCATAATTAATAATAAAGTGGCTAAAGCAGTGCTTGCATACAATCCAAAAAATGACAGAATGATCTCGATTCGAATTCAGGGTAAGCCATTTAACAGGCCATGACCTGTCCATCTTGGGTGGCCCTGCACGGCACAGCTTATGGCTTCACTGAGTTACGCAAGCCCCTTTGCCACAACAAGGCAGTGATCCATGAAGGGGCATTTAACATCACAGTGATCCAAATATACGCCCCAACCACAGATGCTGAAGAAGCAGAAGTAGATCAGTTCTATGAGGATCTGCAGCACCTACTGGATAGTACGCCAAACAAAGATGTTATTTTCATTACAGGAGACTGAAATGCTAAGGTGGGTAGTCAAACGACACCTGGAATAACAGGCAAGCATGGTCTGGGAGAACAAAATGAAGCAGGACATAGGCTGATAGAATTTTGCCAAGACAACTCACTGTGCATAACAAACACTCCCTTCCAACAACCTAAGAGACGACTTTATACATGGACTTCACCAGACGGTCGACACCGAAATCAGATTGACTACATCCTTTGTAGCCAAAGGTGGCAGACATCTATGCAGTCGGTAAAAACAAGACCTGGAGCTGATTGTAGTTCAGATCACGAACTTCTTATTGCACAATTTAGAATCGGACTAAAGAGAATAGGGAAGACCCACAGATCAGTTAGATATGAGCTCACTAATATTCCTAATGAATATGCAATGGAGGTGAAGAATAGATTTAAGGGACTAGATTTAGTAGATAGGGTCCCGGAAGAACTATGGACAGAAGTTCGCAACATTGTTCAGGAGGCAGCAACAAAAAACGTCCCAAAGAAAAAGAAAACCAAGAAGGCAAGATGGCTGTCTGCTGAGACGCTGGAAGCAGCCCAAGAAAGAAGGAAAGCAAAAGGCAGCAGTGATAGGGGGAGATATGCCCAATTAAATGCAAAATTCCAGAGGTTAGCCAGAAGAGATAAGGAATTATTTTTAAACAAGCAATGCGCGGAAGCGGAAGATGATAATAGAATAGGAAGGACAAGAGACCTCTTCCAGAAAATTAGAAACATCGGAGGTAAATTCCAGGCAAAAATGGGTATGATCAAAAACAAAGATGGCAAGGACCTAACAGAAGCAGAAGAGATCAAGAAAAGTGACAAGAATATACGGAAGATCTATATAGAAAGGATAACAACATCGGGGATAGATTTGACGGTGTGGTCAGTGAGCTAGAGCCAGACATCCCGAAGAGTGAGGTTGAATGGGCCTTAAGAAGCATTGCTAATAACAAGACAGCAGGAGATGACGGTATCCCAGCTGAACTGTTTAAAATCTTGCAAGATGATGCTGTCAAGGTGATGCATGCCATATGCCAGGAAATTTGGAAAACACAAGAATGGCCAACAGATTGGAAAAAATCAACTTATATCCCCATACCAAAAAAGGGAAGCACCAAAGAATGTTCAGACTATCTTCCCTTTTGAATGTTCAGAATGTTCAGAATGTTCAGAACAGTGGCACTTCTTTCACATGCCAGTAAGGTAACGCTCAAGATCTTGCAAGGTAGACTCCAGCAATTCATGGAACGAGAATTGCCAGATGTACAAGCTGAGTTTAGGAAAGGCAGAGGAACTAGAGACCAAATTGCCAATATCCGCTGGATAATGGAGAACGCCAGCGAGTTTCAGAAAAACATCTATTTCTGTTTTATTGAGTATTCTAAAGCCTTTGACTGTGTGGATCATAACAAATTGTGGCAAGTCCTTGGTGGTATGGGGATACCAAGTCATCTTGTCTGCCTCCTGAGGAATCTGTATAAGGACCAAGTAGCAATGGTAAGAACAGACCGCGGAACAACGGACTGGTTTAAGATTGGGAAAGGAGTACGGCAGGGTTGTATACTCTCACCCTACATATTCAACCTGTATGCAGAACACATCATGAGACGTGCTGGGCTTGATGAATCCAAGGCTGGAGTTAAAACTGCTGGAAGAAACGTTAATCTCAGATATGCAGATGATACCACTTTGATGGCTGAAAGCGAGGAGGAGCTGAGGAACCTCATGACGAAGGTGAAAGAAGAAAGTGCAAAAGCTGGGTTGCAGTTAAACCTAAAAACCCCCAAGATTATGGCAACCAGCTTGATCGATAACTGGCAAATAGAGGGAGAAAACGTGGAGGCAGTGACAGACTTTGTCTTTCTAGGTGCAGAGATTACTGCAGACGCTGACTGCAGCCAGGAAATCAGAAGACGTTTACTTCTTGGGAGGAGAGCAATGACAAATCTTGATAAAATAGTTAAGAGCAGAGACATCACACTGACAACAAAGGTCCGCATAGTTCAAGCAATGGTATTCCCTGTAGTAACCTATGGCTGCTGGACCATAAGGAAGGCTGAGCGAAGGAAGATAGATACTTTTGAACTGTGGTGCTAGAGGAAAATTCTGAGAGTGCCTTGGACTGCAAGAAGATCAAACCAGTCCATACTCCAGGAAATAAAGCCAGACTGCTCACTTGAGGGAATGATATTAAAGGCAAAACTGAAGTACTTTGGCCACATCATGAGAAGACAGGATACCCTGGAGAAGATGCTGGAAAGTGGAAGGCAAAAGGAAGAGGGGCCGGCCAAGGGCAAGATGGATGGATGATATTCTGGAGGTGACGGACTCGACCTTGGGGGAGCTGGGGGTGGCGACGGCCGACAGGAAGCTCTGGCGTGGGCTGGTCCATGAAGTCATGAAGAGTCGGAAGCGACTGACTGAATAAACAACAAAACAGCTTTACAGCTGCAAATGGCATCCGCTACGCCATTTGCGTCCAGATTTACCCCTCACTCAGCCAGTGATATGGCATGGCAATGGCGGCCAGCCATATTGCCAGCGATGTGGAGCCAGTGGCCAGCTCTGCGGGATCGTCACACAGCGGAACCGGCTCCTGAGGATTCTGGGGGGAGGAACAGATCGCCTCCCCCTGCGGGCAGATTCCCACCTGGACCAGCAGGTAGGGAATCCGCCCATCCCTAACGCTACTTCTAGAAATCTGATAGGAAACCCATAGCAGTATAAATGAAGAGCATTGCTGGATGAGATTTGTGTAGTCTACCATTCTTCTTCCCACAGGAGCCAGCCAGATGCCTCTGGGAAACCCACAAACCAGACAAGAAGGGAATGGACTTCTCCTACTGTTGCTCCCCGCCCAATTCATACTGCTTCTGAATATGGAGGCTCACACAGCAGGAGTGGGTGACACGCAGGCCGTATGTGGTCCCGTGGCTGCTTTGCAGCCCCCACTGCTAAAATGGCACAGGCTTTGAAAATTAGCCCTTTCTTGCCATTGCACTGCCCCGCCACTGAATTTCAGTGGTAAACCACTGCTTGCTTAAAAAACAAACCCAAATAAACAAGCGGCCGGGGGGGGGGGGCTTTTTTGCTGCCATGTCATCTAATTTTAGGGATGTCAGAGGAATGTGTTTGGGGGTGGAGCTTGGTGAGCTTTCACCAGCTCGGCCTCCTGGACTTTGGTCCGACACCCGACAGCTGGCCCGGCACAGTCCACAGGGAGTCAGGTCAGATGGCACATTTTCCACCTTTGTATGGCGGTGGCAGCAGCAGGGTGGGAGGGCAGCACCATGGCACTCCCCTCCCACCCTGTCGCTGCCATGGCACAATGCTCCATTTCTACCTGTCGGTGCCAAGACCAGCAGGCAGAGAGGGAGGGCTGCACAGTGGTGGCAGCATGGTGGCAACAGGGTGGGAGGGGAGTACAGTGGTGCTCCTGTCCCACCCTATAGCCACCGCACCACCACCACTGGCACACAACCACCCCTCTGTCCCTGCTCATGTTGGCACTGGCAGGGAGAGAGGCTGGGTTGTGTGAAGCGGTGGCGGAACTTGGTTCCCCCCTCAACCCATAATTTCCCTCATAATGGCCATAATTTGCACACATTCCATGTTGGGGGGGGGGAGCCAAGCTGGAGGCAGTGCAGGAATCTGACAGGCCCTAAAAGGGCTGGATTCCCACATGACACAGATCCGTACCGAATTTCAATGGCAGATTCGTTGGCACTGTGGAGGTGGGGGGAGGGGGTATGTCCCCTGGTGATTTCAGGGAGAGGGAAAATTGGTCTCCAGACTCCTGGAAATTGCTCACCCATGCCATGTAGTCACCATGAATAATAGCCATTGATGGTTCTGCCCACAATTCTGTACCAAGAAAACTAGGATTCCGGAACCTGAATATATTATGCAAACAAACCAAGCACATTTGGTCTTCCTTGGTTTCAAATCAAGCAGCGTTTCCCAAGATATCTCTGGCTCGATATATAAAGAAAGAGGTTCTGCTCATACTTGGGCAACATCCAGCAGGCCAAGTGTAGAAAGTCAGCTGCTTTGTTGGCATACATGGAAGAGTAGGGATAGGTGAATGAGCGATGTTTGCCAATGCCAGCTCCAGGATTTGATTTGTGCAATTTTCTCATTCACACAGAGCCATTGCAAATGTGAACGGGAATCAGGCAAAGATGAGCAGCGATCAAATGTGAAATTTGTGCAAATCTCCAATTTGCGCAAATGTCCCAAATTTATGCAAATTTCCTAAATTTCCTCTGTAGGCTAAGGAAATGTGCATAAATTTAGAAAATTTGTGCAAATCGAATGTAACACGTTTGGCAATTTGCAAACATTTTCGATGGACACGTGCTCGTGATTGTGTTCAAAGATGTGAACAGGGCACACTCACATCTTTTGCAAGAAAAAACAAAATTCTCATAATCCCTATGGAAGACTTCTTTAGGGCACAGTCCTATTCGTTACTATAATTCCTAGCATTCTCCAGTCAGCATGCTGGGAGTTGTAACACTTTCTTTCTGTCTAAACATGCATGGGATTGCGCCTTTAATGTTGTTAAGCTCTTATTAATTGCAGAGGACCACATGGCCTGTCTCTCCCAGTCAAGTAACCTTTCCTTTGCCAAGTATCTCCTCTGTTAGGGTCAATTCCCTTCAACTATTTCTTGCACGTGGTTTCTTCTGGTTGCTTTCTCTAATCCGAGCGAAACCCCTCTTGTTCTTGAGTAGGTCTGTTTGCAGAAGATGCAGTAGCTGAATTTACAAGCTGATATCTTTCAATGGCTAGTGCTGGGGACTACAATTCCCAGCAGCACCCCATCGCCTTGTGTACACTGATATTTTGAGCTTAGAGAGAAGTCTCACCGGGAAAAAAATACTATTTCCCCCCCGAATGCTCACCTAGAAAACTTGCAATTATCAAGCCAATTCTGAATGAGCCAAGAGGAATTTGTCCATCATTAAGTTTTAAGACATCTCTAATTTAATCCTAACAAATAGATATGTGGAAAAGTGCACATGCAGAAAAAAAAATCTTGCATTTCTTTGAAATGCTGCATGAGCTTATGTACTGTCATAAGCTTATCTACTACCAAACTTTCAAAATAAATAAATCCCTTGCCTGCATGGCTCTACCCTTCCTGGAAATAGCAAACTTTGGTGAGAAAGCTTAGGGCTGATGTAATTGAGCATGGGATTAATGGACTGAATGGTCTACTTTCACTGCTTAAGCCTGTTCTTGTCAAGGTGACTTTCCATTGTACATACCATGTCTTGCAGAGAAAAAGGCAATTTATCACCTCAATTGTATTTTAAAAGCACATTTAGAACCAGAAGATTATGGGAATTTCCTGTTAGCTTGGCTGCAGGCCAAGAGGATGACCATTATTTTTATTTATTTATTTATTTATTTATTTATTTATTTATTTATTATTATTCATTTACAAGTGGGCCCCTGCAACAAAATGGTATGTGTCTCTGTGTGTAGGAACCTTCAAAGACAGTGGTGTAGTGGAGCCAGGATGAGCAGGGATAAGGCTCCAACACTTTTTTTATTATCAGGGATGCTGACATCATATACCACCTGCCCTCTGTTCCCTGTTCCCCCTGAGCTTAGCTACACTCCTCATATTAGCTGGGAGGAAATGAATTTTCCCAGCAACAATATATATTTTCCCTGTTGTAATGCAAAGTAGGCACTTAGTATGTTCAGTTGTCATTGGGTTGTTTTTGTTTGCTTTTGACCAGGTCTTTGTTTAGCTCTTTGTTCACTTTTGGCCAGGCCTTTGTTCAGCTCTCCAGGCCAGTTTTAGACTGTTGCATTAAAATCCTTGTTCTCTGGTAACACAGATGTCAGTTTGTATACATCCCAGTGTACTGTTTATGGGGTGCAGTAGATGATTAACTCTGCCCCCTGAACCAGCCCTGATTAACTCACCCCCTTAGATGATTAACTCTGCCCCCTGAACCACCATTTTGTGTCTGGCTCTGGTTAGTAGACCTCGACATTCTGGGGCAAAAAACCAACAACAAGAGATCCTACAAGCCTGAAGACTGCCAACCCCTTGGATAGAGTGCCACCAGCATGTGTCACTTCATGTACAAGAGAACAGGTTTCTGCCCCAAGGAGCTTGCAATCTAAAATCCCAAACAGGAAGAACAGGTGAAGGTGAGGGCTTTTAAATAAAAATCTAATGTACTTAAAATTAGCCAAATGGGGGAAGTTACATAATTTGAGAGAGAATAAGATAGATAAAATAACTCAGTCTCCATCCCACGATGAGGAAGGATACCAATTGGGTGAGGAAAGATCAGTCACACCCATGGTTGCATATTCACACACTCTCCAATGGCATGCCATCACACCAGGCCAAGGAAGCCACCGTTTCCCCTTTTGTATTTCTCTCTCTCTCTGTCTCTCTGTCTCTCTCTCTCTCTGTGGGTGGACAAAGACCCTCTCAATAAATTTTGTGCTGTTGGAATGTGCGCGTGCGCTCAAAACACCTTCCCAGAAAAAGAACCCTCGTCATCAAAAACATTGCTGTAAAGCTGGCATGAAAGCAGTAGCGATGAAGCAGTCATAAAACCAAAGAAAATAAATAAATAAACAAACAAACAACAATACCAGCTGTGAGCGAGTGGATCATGAAAATGATGGAATTGGCAGAGATGGCAAAACTTACTATTATAATTAAAGAAGGGTCAACAACTAAATTTATGTTAGGTTGGAAACCTTTTATAGAATTTGTACAAGAAATAGAGAAAAATGATATCTATGTATGTGGATTTTGAACTTTGAGATGGTTGATTCTCTTCATTTTGTTGTTGTTAAAATTAGGAGAAAGGAGAGAATGTCTGTGAACTCAATGTATGATAGACAACTAAGATAAGAACTAGAGAATAATAAGCATTTGTTGTGTAAGGAGAGCCAAAGGTAGATATCTTACCATCTTAAGAGATATTTTAGTATATGTGTATTGTTGTTGTGTTGTTGCTGTTGCTGTTGTTGTGTTGTTTTTCTTTTTAAATTTTAAATAAATAAATAAATAAATAGCATTGTTTGACACACTACTACCCCCTTAAAAGGCTCTCCATAACAAGCAAGGCTTGCATTGCTTTTCCCTTTTTGTTTCGTTTCGCTTAACCTGTCCATTCCGAGACGGACAGATTCCATTTACTCCCAGATTTGCGTCCAGCATGGATTTAAGGAACTAGGGAATTAATCCGGATTGAACCCTAGGGCAATGTTGCAGAGGGTGGAGTGGGGGAGGGTGGGTTCTGTCCTACTTTACAGAGGACAGTCCTGAATTTGAAGGACCGTCAGGGGAAGGGCTGCTATTTGAAGGAATCCTTTCTTTGACCTAGTATGGTTTAACGATAAAGAACCATAGGGCTGGGCCTTGAAGTTGCCCATCAACAGTTAGCAGAACCTGGATCGCAGATGGAGGAGGAACACCTGGTCCCAGTCTTCTGCATGATGGCAAGATCTATTTCGATTCTAGTCATTATTTCTAAATTTGCACCTCTGCATTTGAATTAGCACATGCAAATTTGATGTAAATCTATGTCCTCTTTTTGGGGTGGGTGATGTAGTTCCTATTTTTGAGTGATGTTTAAGTGACCACCATAAATCAGCACTTGAGAGATGTATGTATTTTATTTATTTAAGGAACTTACACCCTGCCTTTAAACAGGTTCCCTGGATGGCTTAACAGAAGCAGAACGCATTGGTTTTTGCAAGTATCCAAGCTGGGCCATAGCTCAGCATTAGAACATGGGCTTTGCTTACAGAAGGTCTTGAGTTCAAGCTCTGGTAGTGATTCTGAGAATGTTGGTAATTAGGATGTATGTTCCCTTCTCCCTGACTTTGTTACTCCTAGGGATGGGTGAGAAATTGTTCTGTTCATGTTTCAATGAAAATTCATCACTTTCACACTTTCCAAAGCTAAATAAGAACCAGAGTGCTGTTTGCTATTGAAATCTGTACATTTCCAATGTTTGTGATGCAGTTTACAAATATAAAATGCACACAAAAATGTGTACATTTAGAAAAATGCAGAGAACATGGTGTATATTTGTGTGAGTTTGCACAAAGTGCAGCCGTGATATGCTTCATTTGTGCAAATTACAGGGGTTTGGACTAGATGTCCTCTAAGATACCTTCTAGCACTAACATTCCATGATTCTGTGATCAGCTGTGATGCTGCTAGGAAAAGGCAATCTTCCCCTGCCCCCACAAGTGATGGATGGGTTCAAATATGACTAACAAACATATTTGCATCCAATCACTATTCATGCTATTCATTTTGGAACCAATGAAAACCAAATGGAATGGACATCTTCCAATTGCTAATGGAGGATCGGAACTGGTAATAGCCATTTTGACAATCAAGCTAGCCCTGAACTGCCCAGCATCTTCTAAACACACACTTCATGCTTTCAGCCGACAAGTTTCTTTCAGGAAACCTGATAAGATTCCAGCCACCTGTTAGAGAATGGCTGAGTCTTCTAGTTAGTTTCATTTTTCAGATGGTTGCTTTGCGTCTCTGGTAACTTTCCAACTGCCCAGGAATAAATGTCTAGCACACTGTGAGCACCACAGAGCGACAGAGAATTTGCACTTAAGGATGTCTGTAATGAGATGGTGCTTGCACAGTGAGAAATGATATCTAGCCAGAGTTTGCTCAAATTAAAATGGAATATTGCTCAAAGAAAGTGATAGGATTTTTTTTCTGTAAATAGAATACCTTAACTCCTTACGGTTTGCTGTGATTAACTCCTTACGGTTTGCTGTCACTTGCTGTGATGCCTTTGACTTCCTTCTAGCTTTAAGGGCTAGAAACCTGGGGGTCTTAAAAATGAAAATTCAGATTCTCAAGAAATTTGGTGCCGAATACCTATTTCTGTACTGCGCAATGAATTTATGTTAGTAAGGGACAAACTGGATGCGACGCCATTCACACAATTGCTAATTGCATGCATTTCTCTCCCCCCCCCCCATGGTAGAATTTGTATCTTGAAAGGCAACATATAAATCATTGCAATAAGTAAATAAATAGCAAGCATGTCCCCTCCCCCAATCTGGACTGGGACTATGGTAGGATTCAATACCCTACCACCACGACCCTGGGTTTTGGACTTCAGCTCCCAGAAGCCCCTGCCAGCATGGCCAATGGTCAGGAATGCTGGCAGCTGAAATCTAAAATATCTAGAGATCCACTTTCTGCCTACCCGTGCTCCAGAAAAGCCGACATCTTTCAGCCAGTCTATCACATGATATCACAACGTCATCAAAGTAGGGACGTTGGAGAAATCCTCAGAAGATTCAAATGAGTTTGGATTTCTATGAATCCAACCTGTGGATTCCACAGTGGACTGTCTTCTTCTGAGTCACATAGATTCTGTGGACTTATGGACTGGTTTTTCATGGGTGGTGGGGTGGGAGAGTTTGCTCTAATTCACATTAACTAATTAATGTCGATTTGAGCAAGAGCACATTAGCACAACTAGAACAAAATTCTGATAAAAGAAATCTGATTGTCAATGGATGGGTGGTGGAATGAAAGATGCCTGTCAATCAGCAAAACACAGATGGAATGGAATGAACAAAATCCATAGATCCCTACATCAGAGTTGTCCTCTATTCCCCCCGCTGGCTTCCACAGAATGCTGAGGCATGTTCACGAAGAGCAACATTGCATCCAGGACAGTATTCCAGCTGTGGCAGCTGGCACTGCATGGGACCAATGACAGGTTCACTCCAACCCTAATTGTACACTCCCTACCTCCAGCAACATACTGGCTGGGTTCACACAACACAACAACCCATACTCAAGATTGAGTGTGGGTTATCGCTGAACTGTGGGCTGTTGTGTGAACCCAGCCACACTAACAAACCATGGTTCCTTAACTACAAACCCACAGTTGACAACCCAACAACAAACTATGGGTTCTCTTCATGGGTTGTTTATGGTTAACAAACCATGGTTTCTTAGAATGGCTTCACACAACAACCCACAGTTCACCAACCCACAGTTCAGCAATAATGCACTCTCAAGCCATACTCAGGCTTGAGTATGGGTTGTTGCATTTTGTAAACCCAGCCACTGTTACGTTTCACCCCACTTCTACAAGCAGTGAGGAGATCCATGGGCACAGTATTTACCCTAGTTTGTCTACCAGGTAGCTGGCCAGATGGACAGCTAATAAATCAAATAAATAAAAAATACATACCTCTGCAAAAAGGTCACCAGAGGCTTATTGGCATATCATACTATTTGCATTTATTGAAAAAGACACAGTTTGGAGGCGCACAGCATAAACACTCCCAAGGGGAAGCCCAGAGTCCACTGTTCACCCCCAGATCTCTAGGGCAGCCTTCCCCCAACCCAGATCCCTCGAGCTGTGTCAAACTACAACTTACATCATCCCTGGCCAGCATAGCTGTAGTTTGAGACATTGGGGGCCCTCCATGTTGGGGAAAGGCTGCCCTCTGTTCTGGCTGAAGGTGATGGAAGTTGTAGTCTGATGCATTCAGGTTGGTGAAAGCTGTCCTAGGGAGACAGCCAGTACCCCAAGATGCGATACTCAAAATTACGGGGGAGGGGAGGTACTTCCCAGGCAGACAGCTAGATCACATCACACATCATCCTCAGGAAGGATGGAATGTTGTGGGGGAGTGGGGCGGAGAGAAGAGGTATTTTCTAGCCATTCAAAAGGCCAGCTATTGAGAACAATCAGCCAGTCTCCTTAAAGAAGGAAATGCTTGGCAACTTTGCCAGGGCTATCAAAGCCCAGCAGTACTCCTGGATCCATTAACCTCTTCTGTCCAACCCCCTACAATATTTAGAGTTTTCAGAGCCTTTAGAACAAATGGGGGCAGACAAGAGAGTAAACTGGGATCTGCTGGTAGGTCTCTGGGTGATGTGCTGTAGAAAGCCGAGGGTTTCTGATGCCTAATACTTTAACAAGACCAAGTAAAATTGCAAGGGCAAAAATCTTGGCCATGGCTGGCCTTGTGCTAACCGCTTATCCCTCAGCCTCAGTGTTTCTCATCTGTAAAATAGGAGTATTCATTGGTCGTTTTTGACCAGGTCTTTGTACAGCTGCTGGCCAGTGTTAACATGCATGTCCATTTGTATATATCCCAGCATATGGGTCATGGGCTGCAGTAGAGAATTGACTCCACCCCCTTAGCCACCATGTTGTGTCTGGCTCTGGTTAGTAGGCCTCAGCATTCTAGGAGCAACCCCGCCCCCTCAGTAGATCCTGCAAGCCTGAAGCCTGCCCACCCCTGCATTAGAAGGACTTCACTGAACAGCCTACAGAGGAGCAGTTGAAACAACCCAACCTCTATGGGGCATTTGTCTAGCTCCCTTCTAGAAGCTGGAAGAAAAACTATAAGCTCAGATTGAGGAAACTCCCTTCCTAGGGCAATGGCTGAGATTGGAAAAGGTTCCAGAATTCCAAGACTCTTACCCTTACCCTGCTAGCCCACACAGTCCCTGGCTCCACCGGTCATTTAAAGCCAGGGTCTCCCACATGGCGCCTATGAGCACTTGTTTGATTCCTGCCAGGCTCTCTTAATGATCACCAGTTGAACCCCAACTCCCATCAGCCACAGCCTCTCTTGATGCTCATCAGTTGAACCCCAAATCCATCAGCCCCAACCAGCATGGCCAATGGTCAGGGATGATGGGAGCTGTAGTCTAACTACATCTGGTTAGGGGTACAGATTCCTTATCCTTGAGTGTACAATATTGGTCTAGATGGACAAATAGTTTGATCTGAGATGAGATGGCTTCCTACATTCTCATTGGTGACCTTGGGGCAGCCACTCTCTCTTGGCCTAGCCTACCCCAAAGGGTTGTTGTGTGGGGAGAACTGTGTATGCTGCCCTATGCTCTTTAGCGGATGGGCAAGATATATAACAAATTACATGCAACCAAGATTCTAGGTGAGGTGGCTTTATTTCCTGCTACTTGAGAAACATGATTGAAGGGCCTCCAAAATCAATAATGCCATCAGGAGATCCTTTTCATTGTTACAGTTTTAGAGGACCTAGCAAACAAGCCCAAACATGCCCTATCCCCTTCCCTTTCAGGAGAGCCTCTCTCGCCCTTCATCACTGAGTGGAGGAATTTCATTTGGAGGTGTGTGGTTGTTGTTGTTTTTTTATTATCTATGGGGATCCATCAAGAGATAAGATCTCCCTCTGTGAATCTCAAAGTGGTATTTATCAATTTCCCTCTCTCCCACAAAAGGACAGGAGCTGGAGGAGCAGATCTGAATGGTGGTGTGTGTTTTTTCAGCCAGTCACCTGCTCCTCCAAAGTCAAACCGGCCCAACAAATTAGCATTTATCCAGGGGCAGCTGCCACATTAAAGCGACCGAGCGCTCCTTGCGAGAACTGGGACAGGACAGGAGACCTTCGGTGCTCTACCACCTCCACTCTCCCTCTCTCTTTCTCGCACACACAATCTGAGCATCTTGGCATCCAGTCAGGACGTTGTCATCTTAGCACAATGCAGTTGGGTCGATCGGGCTCAGTTCGATCAGCCTCGCACGTCACACCACTCAGTAGGGTGGAAAGATTCAAGAAGAGGGTCAGGAATGGGCCAGCCTAAACCAGCAGAGCCAAACCCAATTACGTGGTCCTCCATGCTTAAAGCTTCCTAAGAATCACTGGAGAAGATGAAATCCGGCTCAAGAGAGAAATCCAACTTGGACCAATTTCACACATGCTGCTTAAAAGCACTTTGGAGCCCCTCGCCTGTTACTGGTGTGCATGCGTCAAAGACAAATGCTACTTAAAAATGCACCTGGACCGTTTTTTGTTTTCTTTTAATCAACTAAGGGCTGTGCAGGAAAGCAAGTTTACAATGGCATTTCAACCTCCCTGCAGTTTTTGTCTCACCAGGAAACAGATGCATTTTATCTGAAGCATATCTTTGGTTCTCTACCCACTGCATCTGTAAGAACAGCCCTGCTGGATCAGGCCAAAGGACCACCTAATCCAGCATCCTGATTCCTACAGTGGTCAACCAAATGTCCACGGGAAAACCATAAACAGGACATGAGGGCTACAGCCCTCTCCTGTTGTTTCAAATGGTACTGAAAGACATATTGCCTCAAACTCTTTTCAATGGACAAGTTAGTCACACTTTAATCTCATTTAAAGCAATGGGATTTAAGGGAGTCCTGACTAACTTGACCCATTGGCCTGGTTCACACATTAACTACAACCCAGAGTCTGGGTTGAGTGTGGGTTGTTGGTGAATCTTGGGTTGTTGTTATGTGTGAACCCTGCACTACGGTTTAACTATGAGTTCTGAACCAGGAACAACCCAGGAAGAGAACCCATGATTTGCTGTTGGGCTGTGAACTCTGGGTTGTTTGTTGTTAATAACCCATAGTTAAACCACAGTGCAAGGTTTGCATGTAATGACAACTGATGATTCAACAACAACCCACAATTCGATGACAACCCATACTTAACCCATACTCTGGGTTGTCATTATGTATGAACCAGGTCTTTTTTTTCAGTGGGACTGAAGTATGATGAACTTCATCTGGATCCAACCCACTGGCCATGACATGATCTAATCCCCCTTTTAAACCCATCTAAGCTAGCAGTCATTGCTACATCTTGCAGCAGCAAGTTCCATAGACAGGTATTTGGGAAATTCATTATAGAATTTAGAAACAGCTCCACATCGGAGTGGTGTACAACAAATTAAAACATAAAATATCAAAGTTTACAACAGAAGCAGAAATATTAACCAGACAGTGGCTGGAATCTGTCATTAGTCTGGAAATGCTTACCCGAAAAGAAAAGTCTTCAGCAAATGCCAAAAACAAAGTACTGTAGGCACATGCTGGATTTCAGTTGGAAAGGCATTCCAAAGGGAGGAGCCAACACACTAAAGGCCCTACTCCTCATGGTTTCCAAGTGGATTTCTGAACCATGTGAGACCACCAGGAGCGCGTCTTCAGAAGACTTCAGTGATCAAGCAGAATGATAAGGGAGAAGGTGTGTCCTCAAGTATCCTGGTCCCAAGTTGTTCAGGGCTTTATAAACTAGTGCCAGAACCTCAAACCTAGCCTGGTCACAGATGGCCTCCCCTTGCCCCATTTTAACCTTTCCTCGCTTGACAGAAGGGTCTTCTTGGTCACTATTACCAGGCACAGAGTGATTTCTCACCCAATTTTCTCTGTGGCCATTGATGAAACTGAAATGGTCAGGGGAAGCCTTTGTTAATTTCACAGGTTTGCCTACAACCCCAATCATTAGAGTTGACAAAGCCAAGTTGAAAATGTTGAGAATGGTAGTCTGTGCCTGGAAAAAGAGCAACATAAGACACTTCCTGTAAGGCCTCAGGCCTGAACCAAGCTATCAGTAGTTTTAGAGGGGCTTAGACCATCCACAATGCTCTCTGACTTTGGTTCAGTTGGCTGCTGTTTTCCCTAACAGGCCTCTTGATTTACCAGGATGAGTCAAAGGTCGATAGCGCAGCCTCAGCACATTCCATACTAACAAGCTGGAGTGTCTTATCAAGACGGGCCTAAGTGAAGCTTGTTTGCCTTGAAGCTGCAGGTGTCTGTGCTGGGAAAGCTCTGATTGTTTCCCTTCTGACCAAGCACTGTTAGCCTATGCTAGGAAAGTTGTAGATGAATGCTAAATAACCCTTGTTGCTGTCATGCTGCCTCACTGCTGACATGTATGGTATAAAACCCATGTTACCCCATGGCTCTGGGTTCAGAGAAGCTGTCTGATCCAACCATTGGGTATGCCTGTGTGCTGACTGTACTCAATAAAGTATCTCTTTGTAAGTAAACCTGGATCTGATTTATCACTATCTTGGCACCTCTAAATTAAGAGGCCTACTGCAGGGGCAATATACTCCCTTATACTGAGTCCACCTAGCCCAGTATTGTCAACACTGACAGGCAGCAGCTCTCCAAGGTTTTGGGCAGGACTCTTTCCTAACCCTACCTAGACAAGCCGGGGATTGAACCTGAGACCTTTTGCATGCAAGGTAGGTGCTCTAGCACTGAGCCAATCTGCTTTGCAGGAGGCCTGATCCCACAACTATGCATCTTTCTTAATAGGGCATCCTACGTAGAGAGGTCACTTCCACCCAGGGGAGTTGCAAACTGTTTTAAAGGCCTGAGAAGTGAACCAACGCCCATAATGAAACTTACCATGATTAAAAAAAAAAAAAAATGCAGAGCCTTGGGATGATTCAGTAGATTTTGCTAATGAGCACATGCTGTTACAAAATGAAAACCCAGGGGCTTTCTCTCTCTCATTCTCTCTCTCTCTGTCTCTCCAGTTCCAGCTAGGGTTACCAGATGCCTCACGCGGAGATGGCACCTACACCTTTAAACGTTCCACAAGGAACTAAAAGAGGCTGCTGCTGTACATCCTGCCCTGTTCCTTTTACTTTTTGTTCCAATAGCCCTGGGGCAAAATTAGAGTCTTGCTGACCACCTCAGATGAAAGGCAGAGGTTGGAGGAGTTGTAGCAGCTGCTGCCTCACTTTTAAAATGGTACAAGGCCCAGCTACCCTGTGCACTTCCTACCAGCAAAAGCATTTAACACCCCCCATCCCAAACACTACCTTAGTCCTAGCCCTGTTCAGAGTGATTGCATATTATCTAATGTCCCTGCACAAAAGAGAACAAAAGTAATTCTCTCCAGCTGCAACAGCACCTACTCGTCCCTTATCACTACTATTTAAAAAAATACAGAATCCTGCCATGCCACACACACTTCGGCAGCCAGTCATCAGGAGACTGGTGAAATCGACAAATTATGTCGGTTTCACCAGGGTTCTCTCCTAGACTTACTGATCAGGGGTTGTTGTGGCTGTTTGGTTTTATTACTGCCTTGGAGGGTATTTGGCAGCTGGATGGTGTCAGGGTCCACCTTATGATCTGGACCCCTGAGCAACCTCTTAAGGATTTCTTGCCTCCTTAAGAGTCCCACCTTCCTTCTTTTACCTTCCCCTTTCCAGTAATGTGGGGTTTAGGCAGTAGATGTGGGGTGACTGACACTCTAGACACAGGGTTTAACCACAACAGTTTACTAGTAGATTTAAAGCAAACAAATTACAACTACAGGTATGTACATAATAGAGCCTAGTGGTACAAAAGGCCTTAAGAAAATAAAAGTTGCAAAACACAAGTTCCTTTACCCTAGCTGTACTTAGACTTCTCCAGATTGCTTCTTTATGCTCTCACTTCAGGCTCTGGTATCCCTGACTTCGCTCTTACTGGCTTTCTCACTCTCTTTATATACCCTCCTCCCTCAAAACCGAAAGTACTGTTTCAAACCTGAAGAAATGAAACTTAACTGGGGAAATGAAAATGAAATTTAACAGGGGAAATGAAATGACTCCTCTCAGGGATACCTCCTCCCAACAAAAAAATCCAGGCCTCTAAACCTGACCATTTTCCCTTTTGCCTCTGTAGTCCTTCACACATACCTTCACAGATGGTATACAAATCAAATCAATCAATCAATCAGATTTAGGTTGGATCAAATGTGCTAATGGAAGTGACTTTTCCTGCCCCCTCTTTCCCTCGGCAGCTCCTCCAGTGATCTAAAACTGAGAGTCAGGAGACCCTGCTGAATGGGCTGAGCTGTGGTGTATGCATGGAAGGGGAGATCCCTCAAAATCAAGAGGGAGATCCCTCAAAATCAGGTGGAGGGACCTTCATAAGCAGAACCATTCTTCTTGCAAAAGGTCCCTGGAGGCAGATCCTGGATTCAACCCAAGGTATGGGGAGAAACCTGCTGAGTTTCATTGCTGCATTTTGTTTAAAGGCGGTGCCAAAAGACCAGATCTGGTGATACAACAGGGACTGGAAATGCAGGATTACACACACAGTCACTAGTGTCACCCACCGCTCCTCGGACCAGGTGAGACAGTCGTACTACAGCCATTTGATACCAGAAAGGTCTGCACTGCAATTGTGGTGGAAGATACGGTAAAACCAGCACTTAGTGGGGCAAGAGATGCTAACAGAGAAAGATACGAATGCAATGGTTAGGACCAAGATATTTGAAGGATTAGCTCTGCCCATATGATTCTGTCCCACAACTTTCAGAATTACTACTGGTTGGGATGTGAGACAGGGCCTTTTCTGTAGTGGCACCCAAATAGTTTAGTGCCCTCCCTCAGAGAGGATCAGTTAGCTCCTTCTTTTTTAAGCTTCAGGCAAGCTGCTAACTTTTTATTTCACCAAGCTTCTAGTGTGGGTTAAAGTTCTGTCTCCCTGTGCTTATACTGGATTGTTTTCTCTTGATCTTGGGTTTTAATGTATGACATTGATTTTAGAAATTGAAATTGTTTTTAACTGTAACTTGAACTGTTTTGTGTATTTGATGGTTTTTGGTAAGCCACTTTCACTTTATTTTCTGAAGAAAAGCAGGCTCTACATATTAAAGAAAATAAACAATATGCTGTGGGATGAATATTGTTTGGATTCTTAGGAATACATGAGTGAGCAAATGGTGTCAATGTTGGAGAAAATAGCTGGTTGGAAGCACTGCCTCCTTCCAGCCCCAAGAACTTACTGGCTGTAATAGAGAAATTAAAGGGAGCAGGCCCATTCCATCAACCCTGCTGAAAGTCTTAGGGTGCAATCCTATCAAGATAGGCGGCCGCCACTGAACTCGGAGGCGACCGCCTATCCAATGCAGGGCAGGAGAAGCACGGAGGGGATTGTTCCCTCCATGCCTCCCCTGCCCTATTTTCTGCTAGATAGCTGTTTTCAGCTGCCTAGCCGTGGGGGGGGGGGACAACCGGGAGAGGAGGCTGCTGTACAACACATTGGATGTGTTGTACATGCAGCTCCACTCTTCCCGCCCTGGAATGCCCCTTTTCAGTTGCTCCGCACACCTCTTCCAAGCACGGAGGATGGGGCTTCCAAGGCAGCGCAGACATGGGGGAGGTTGGTTTTCCAGGAACCGACCTCGGAGCACAGGCTTCGAGGTTGGTTCCCAGAAAACAGCATATCCTATGGCCCTCTAGACAGTGTCTCGTGGCCACAGGATCACACCCTTAATGCTTTTCCTCTTCCCTCACCATCCCTTTTCCCTTGTGTGTCATGTCTTTTAAGGTTGTCATCTTGCAGGCAGGAACTACCTCATTATACTGATTGTAAGCTACTACATGAGCCTTTTTGACTGAGGAGCAGGAAATAAATGCTTTAAATAAATAAGAACTGCACAGGAGTCCAATCCATGAGAACAACTTACTTCCTGAAAACATCAGTCCAAGTCAACAACAAAACACAGTAAAGACAACAACACAGTCCAAGACAAAACACAGTCCAAGACAACAACAAAAAACAGTAAAGGCACGGAAGAGATTCTATTTCTTTTGGAGGAATGTTGCTTGTAAAACTGACTCAGCTTCACTTCTGTGCCAAAGTGTAGGTGGAGTTAAGGACTCATCTTGTTACCGAGTCTAGGCCTTCAAAATGGCTAAACAACAGAACAATCTGCTATAAGAAAACAAGGCATTCAAAAACCATGAAACAGCCAAGGACAGTGCAGACACAAAACATGAACCAAATACCAGCCAAGTATTGCCAACAGTTCAAGCAGACAGAAACATTTCCCCTTGGTGCCTAAAACTTAACCATGTAGGTAATGGATGCACATAGTCGAAGGAGGCTACAAACCTGCATTCAGCAACGGGGAGCTCCAGCCAACAGGGAGCTCCACAGCTAGGAACATAGGAAGCTGCCCTACACTGAGTCAGACCCTGGGTCCATCTAGACCAGTATTGTCGACACTGACTGGCAGCAACAGCTCTCCAAGGTTTCAGGCAGGAATTTTCCCAGCCCTACCTGGAGATGCCGGGGTTTGAACCTGGGACCTTCTGCTTGCAAAGCTGGTGCTCTACCACTGAGCTACGCCCCCTCCCGAGTACAGCTCTGTACTTCAGTGTTTCTGTATGATATGGATGCTTCTCAAACACCTTCGTTTCGCATTCACACTTTACATTTTTATGAGTACCCCTACGAGACAAAGTGTGACGATGACTTTGAGCCAACTGTATTGGCTGTCCCTGTTACCCATAATAACCTGCTGCTCTTTCAGAATTCCCGGGGAATGCTGGGGGCTTCATTTCAATTTTTAAATAAGCCACTTTCTTCTGCAGATTAGATCCTGGTTATTTCCCTCTTCATGCTAATTTCTGCTTATTGGGAAGTCGCTTCAAATCACATCAATTACACTCCAGTTTCTTCCCTCCCTTGCTTTATCCACTAAATGCCAGAGAAAGCCACCACTACGTGGATGCAGATAAAATTAGGGTCAAATGTTAAACTAATTGCATACTACGCAGCTGAGAATAATCTTTTTTTTAAATCTAGAGTAAAAAAAAAAAACCCTCTAGAGTCCACCCACCATTGGAATGCAGCCCCCGAGAGCTTCTCTGAAATGGAGTTTGGCCCTGGATGAAAAGAGGTTCTGCACTTCTGCTCTGTACAAATTGAAACATGATAAAATATAATCAAACCCACAAACTATTTTTAAAGCAGTTTGAAAAACAACATCCCAACAGACACATGCCAGCATAGTACACACCACAGATTCCAAAAAACAAAAATAGGCAAAATCCAAAGCACCAGGACTAAGATGCAGATCTTAAAAAGCCAAGGAGAACAGAAAGGTTCTTTGGCTTCATTCTGAGCTGGATTTCATCTGATCTCGGAAGCTAAGCAGGGTCAGCCCTGGTTAGTACTTGGATGGGAGACCGCATGGGAATCAGGCTTCCTGCCTTGAGCGGGGGGTTGGACTTGATGGTCTTGTAGGCCCCTTCCAACCCTAGGATTCTATGATTCTATGAATCACTGCGCTATGGCTGGTAGATAGTGGTTTGCTTCACACACCCCTAAGTCACAGTATTTGGACCCTCATTTGCCCAATTGTTCAGTCGTTAAGTCGTGTCCGACTCTTCGTGACCCCATGGACCATAGCACGCCAGGCCTTCAACAGGCATAAACTCTGAATTTATTTAGACACATGAATTCATTTAAAAAAGAAAGTCTCACTTGTCTGCCACCCACTCTGGGCAGATTACAATATCCAAGGATAAAACACTCAAAAACCCATCAGCCAAAGAGAACCAATAAAGCCGTTACAAAATGACTGGCAGTTCTGATAAGCCAGTGAAGAGAGAAGGCTTGTAGCCATTTCCTAGGAGCTGAACTAGTCATTACGAAGAAACCCAAAGGTAATCATGGCAAAGGTAGGCTTTGCAACATGCTTATATGATGTGCCATTCTGCCCTACATTTTTGCAGACTCAGGCAGATTTTTCTAGGCAGCACATTACACAGCCGTGGGGCCACCACCAAAAAAGCCGCAGAGATGTGCCCAATCTTACCTATCCTGACAGGGCAGACGAGATCCAAACGTCATCTGAGAAAGAGCGAGAGGGCCTTGGGCACTCCTGAAGATATGCAGGACAAAGCACAACAACCAGTTTTCGATAGAGCTCCTCGTTCTTCACTTCACAGGCAAATTCTTCTACAGCCTATTCCCTGGATACGTGAACATCAGCCAGTTCATTTCACAGCATCACCAACAACCACCCTCACACCAATCTCTCACTGCCCGACATCAACAGCTCACAAGGTATACTAGTCATGTATGGGCATGTCTGTCAATCTACAAGGAGACGGCACCCCTTACCTCCAAGGAAGAACATCACAGCAACGGGAAGGCCAGCCTGGCCCCATTCATCAGCCAGAGAAGGACCAACTGCAGGGAGCTTGTTTCACCCTTCCCTGCCAGAAAGAATACTTTGATTCACCTGCCAGTTGCCTGGGATGAAAGAGCTGAAGGACAGCACATTCTGGCCTCTGCCATCAGCCAGGGGACCAATGGATGCCAAGAGGAAAGCTGCCTGCTTTCCAGGAAAAACATCACAGCAAGGGGAAGACAAGACCAGCTCTCTCCATTGGCCAAAGGAGCACTCCTTTCCCCGTCCCTGCCAGAGAGAAGCCTTATAACAACTTCGTGACTAAGAACAGGTGCCCGAGTTTGCTTGTTTTTCCCTTTGCCCTCCCAATCCCGTTTGCTTTTGTGCCGTATCTTTTAGATTGCAAGGCTGAGGGCAGAAGCTGTCCATCTCAACATTTACCTTCGTATGCTGCTCAAGGAACGTTTTGTTTTTTTTTTTTTTTTGAGCAGGGTAAAAAATAAATGCTTTAAGTAACAAAATATTGTTATCTTCTGCACCTAGGCTTCAAGAATGACAAGGAAGACCACACCCTCCTGGACTCTGGATGTTGGCATCTTGGTAGCATTTGGAAATGGAGATGGAAGAGATTTTCCTGAAAATCTCAAAAGCAACCCTGCCAAGTACCCTGCCTGCTTCCAGAGAAACTTTGTCATTAGAATAGTGGCGTTTGTGTGTTGTGCCAAAGGCAAAAGGCGACTTTTGAGAAAGGTTCTGAAGCAAGTAAGAGGAGTGACATCACTAATGAAGTACTGGGAGAGAGATCCAGGTACAAGGGGCCGTAAGATCATGGAGAAGCTCCAACCCAAATTCCTGAACCAACAACAAGGGGACGGGTGTAGGAGGGCCGTCAGGGAAAGAAGGAAGTTTGTAATAATTAACAAAGCTCCCACCCACACCCTGAGAATGCAGAATACATTCAAACAGGCCAGCCTCTACAAAAAAGATTCAGTGGACACAAATCTGATATCAGAAATGGCAGCATTCAAAAACGAGTGGGGGAACATTTAAGCCTCCCAGGACACTTTGTCACTGACCTTAAAGTGGCCATTGTGGAGCCAAGGGACTTCAAAAGGGGATTAGCGTGAGAGACTTTTGAGTTAATGCATCAACAAGTTTAATTCTAGTGCCAAAGGCTTGAATCAGGATAAAGGATTTTTATCACACAGCAACAGTGAATTGGCTTACCTAGTACCAGGATGTTTGCATTACCAGCAACAACTGCACTGCAGATTACCACTGTTAATAATGTGACTTTCAGTCTCAGTACTTTCTGCATTTAATTTCCTTCTGAGCTGTTTACACTTGCGAAAATGCACAAATTCCCCCCCAAATATGCAAATTCTCCCCCAAATGTGCAAATCCCCCCGCTCCAAATGTGCATTTTCATGCTTTAGCCTATGGGGGAGATGCACATTTTCAGTCAGTGTTTTATTTTACATATTTTTCTAAGACTAGATTAGTGTAAAATTCCATAAAGGGGGGGGGGACCCAGTCTGCAACCCTGCAGAATCCATGCAACTCAGGAAAAGTTGGTCTGCTGTGGAATCTGTGGGTCAGGTTGACAGAAATCCAAAGTCATTTAATTAAGTTGTGGATTTCTCTGACATCCCTAAAGGAAACAGGGCTATGGTGCCATCAAAGCCTCCTTGTGGCTCCTTGGTAAAGGCAGCTTCCTGAGTTGATTTATTTACAAAATTGATAAACTGCTCTATATTTAAAAAGATTCCTGAGAGGTGAACAATAGGGATGCATGAGAATTTCATTTCTGCTCACAAAGCATGTGCCCATGCCCCGTTTGAAGCTCTGAATGCGAGCGTGAGCACGCATCCACCGAAAATATTAGTAAATTGTCAAACACATGTGCCTGTTCAGCAAATTCCCAATACCTGGTTCAATTCGCACAAATTTCCTCTGCAGGCTGAATCAGCCCTGCTTCAGCCTAAGGGGGAAATTTGCACAAATTGGTGGCAACTTGCGCAAATCTCCCTTTCGATCACTGCTCAATTTGCCAAGTTTCCCATTTGTGCAGAGCATGCAGTGATCGAAAATGCACACCGGAACCAGGCAGGAGATGAGTGGCGAGACAATGTTAGGAGGGTCCTGGGAATCTGGAACATGACTCATTCACTCATCTCTAGTGAACAGTCAAGCAGAAAGCAGTCAAATGCAAAATGCAAAGGAATAAAAAAAATTAAAATCAAGTTACACCCATAAAACCATGGCTGGTCATTCAGGAAAAAGCTTGTTTAAATTAATAAAAATGGCTTTAGAGGATGCCAAAAACAAAACAAAGTTGGTGCCTGATTGACATGTTCCTCTTCAACAAGCTGCATCCGGTGTCTGGGTTTGAAATCCTATTAGGAGGGAGAAGTCGATTTGCCAAGGGATGCTGCTGTGTGCTGTGGCATCAGCCCCTTGTGATGTGTACGGCACCCCTCCTCTGCTTCAGTGTTTCAAACAGTATGTTCCACTTTCCCACAGCCACTTGGCAGCAACCCAGTTCCCCAGCCCAGGTTTGCTGCCATACACCCAGAACAGGGAAGCAGGGAGACACCAGGAAGAGGTTGAGGATTCCCCTCCACCCACCACAGCTCACTAAGTGTCCCCTTAGGTCAGACACTGAAACATTTGTGGTAGAGGCAGAGCTGACATCGAGGGTAAGAACATAAGAAGAGCCCTGCTGGATCAGACCAGCATCTAGTCCAGCATTCTGTTCACACAGTGGCCAACCAGCTGTCCACCCAGAACCCACAAGCAGGACATCAGTGCAACAGCACCCTCCCGCCCATGTTCCGCAGCAACTGGTGTACATAGGCTCACTGCCCCTGGTTCTGGAGGTAGCACATAGCCATCAGGACTAGCAGCCATTGATAGTCTTCTCCAGGAATTTGTCCAACCCCCTTTTAAAGCCATCCAAGTTGGTGGCCATCACTACATCTTGTCGTAGCAAATTACATAGCTTAACTGTACACTGCGTGAAGACGTCCTTCCTTCTATCTGTCCAGAATCTTCCGCCAATCACCTTCATGGGATGGCTCCAAGTTCTAGGATTATGATGGAGGGAGGAGACCCTATCCACTTTCTCCACACCATGCACAATTTTGTAGACCTCTATCATGTCTCCCCTTACCCTTTTTCTAAGCTAAACAATCCCAGATGTTGTGACCTTTCTTCATAGGGGAATTGCTCCAGACCCTTGATCATTTTAGTTGCCCTTCCTGCGTTTTTCCCAACTCTACAATATCCTTCTTTTAGGTCAGGTGACCAGAACTTAACACAGCATTCTAAGGTCACACCACAGATTTGTATAGGGGCAGTATGATATTGGCGGTTTTATTCTCAACTCCTTTCCTAATTATGCCTAACATGGAATTTGCGTTTTTCACAGCAGCTGTGCACTGGGGTAGGCGTTTTCATCAAGCTCTCCACCACAACCCCAAGATTTCTTTCCTGGTCAGTCATCACTAGCTCAGATCCCATCAGCTTTCACTTGAAGCTGGGATTTTTTGCCCCAGCGGGCATCAATTTACACTTGCTTACATTAAACGGCATTTGCCATTTTGATGCCCATTCTCCCAGTTTGGACAGATGAGGCACCTGCTAAAGGTCCACACCCCAGCAGCGGCGCACTGAAAAGCACCCTTGGGAACTGCTCTTCCTCTTCGCTGTTGCAACCTGCTTCTTCACCTGCCTCTTGCTCTGGCCCAACCAAAGGTAGTGGTGAGAAGGTGGTGGAGGAGATACCCCTGCCTCCTTGCTCACTAGCCCATCAAGCAAGCAAATGGTAGCAAGGATGAGGAGCCATCACAGCTGGTGACAATGCTGGTGAGAAGGGAGACTCACTGAGGGAGGGGGGGCATTGAGGATGCCTTGCCCCAGCGCCCTCAAAACCTGCAGCCAGGACCAGGTGGAGGGAGAGTATTGGGAAGAAGACGACGTATGCCTGCGTGTCTGTTGATGTTTGTTCAATTAAAATGGAATTGACATGGTTAGTGAAAAATTACAACCATGGCCACTGAGTTTTTGCTGCGGTGTGGGGAGGTGGCAGGCCTTTCATTTGAGTTGGGTATCCCTGCATTAAGAGTAGGTTTAAATTCACCCGTACCCTTCCCTCCCCGTTGCCTCTGTATTATTACAATCGATTCTACTCCCACAGTAAGTTCCATTGTCACTACTTGACTTCTTTGTCAGGAAACTGTCCTTACTCCCAATGTAAAAATCGCAGCTGTTTGTTTCTCCCTGCCTAAAAGTCACATTGTCTCCTGAACAACCCCTCCCCCTATGCAGTTTTCGGGAGTTAAAATCCCAGTAGTAAAAGAGGTTTCTGAAGTCCCTGGGGTTCTATAGAAATGGAGCTTCAATATACAACACTCTCCTGCAGGGTGAGCCAACCTGAGGGGGAAAAAGCCAAGTCAATCCCTTTCTTCACCCACCCCACAATTCCAGATTGGCCACATCAGCGGCCATCTTCTCCACTGGTGGGGAAAGAACACCAGAGGGCTATAGTCTCCCTAGCATCCTAGAGCTGATGAACACATAATCCTGCCTCCATCTTTTGTAAGGGTGGAGAGCCAGTGTGGTGTAGTGGTTAGGGCATTGGACTGGGACTCAGGACACCTGGGTTCTAGTCTTCACTCAGCCATGAAGCTGACTGGGTGACTTTGGGCCAGTCACTGCGTCTCAGTCTAACCTACTTCACAGGGTTGTTGTGAGAATAAATGGAGGAGGAACAGGATCATGTATGCCTCTTTGGCCTCCTGGGAGGAAAGACAGGACAGAAATGTAACAAAACTGTAGCCCTCCAGATCTTGTTGGACACCAACTCCCATCAGCCCCAGACAGGGATGATGGAAGTTATAGTCCAACAAGATCTGGAGAGTCATAGGTTCCCTACCCCTGATTTACTGGTTCCATCTAGCCCCATATTTTATATGCCAGGGCCCCCCAACTTTTTTGGACCTGTTGGCAGATTTGGGAATTTGAGAAACTGCTGTGGACACCACCACAAAATGGCTCCCATGGAGGATGAGGCTAGTGACATAATGGCTGCCATGGGGGCGTGGCTAGTCAAAAGTGAGCTAAAGTGGTGTAGGGGATAGAAATAGCAAAGCTAGAGGCTGGGAGGGAGGGGGAAATAGCAAGGCAAAGGGGTAGAGAAAGAGCAAGGCTATGAGGGGGAGAAACAGTGAGCTAAAGAGGTGGGGGAATAGTGAGGCTGGGAGAGGGGGAAGTAGCAAGGCAAAGGGGTGGAGAGGAGAGAAAGGCTAGAACGGGAGAGAAAGAAGACTGCTCGAACATTTTCCCAGCTTTTCCCTCAAACAATTTTTCTGAAGGGGGCAGGGAGGGGAGAGCTTTGTGAGCACCATTGGACACCGCATTGGGACCGGTGTAGCCAGCGGTCTACGCTGGCCGGCAATTCCCTGCAAAATCTCAAATGAACCTTTTCCTTTCAACAGCTTACCCCAAATCCTTTTAACAGTGTGGTGCAGTGGTAACAGGGTTGGACTGGGACTTGGGAGGTCTGGGTTCTAGCCCACACTCGGCCATGAAGCTTTGGGCCAGTCACTGACTCTCAGCCTCACCTACCTGACAGGGTTGTTGTGAGGATAAAATGGAGAGGAGGATCATGCAAGCTGCCTTGGGTTCCTTGCAAGAGGAATAAAGGTGGCAGATAAATGCAGCAAATAAATAAAAATAAATAACAGAAGATGCTCGGAAATTGACCCTGGGGTTCAGGGATTTGAACCCATGACATTTTACATGCCACCAAGCTACGGCCCCCGTGGATGGGGTGGGTAGGCAAGAGGGCACCTCCCTAGGGCAGCCTGCCCTGACCAGGCACCCTTTGGATTTATTCATTTACTCATTTGAACCATTTAAATCCCACTCTTCAACAATCAACGATCAGACAGTCCCTGCTCTCAGGCTCAAGTTCTAAAGAAACATGAGACACAAGGAAAGCAATTGGGGAGGGAGGAAGGGGTGGGGGGAAGCATGATGGTCATGCTTGATTCATTCTCCCAGATGGAGAGGACTCAATTGGACTCAGGTTTGCACTGCTTCTATTGTCCTTGCAGGCTGGCCTGTTCCTCTTTGCTTTCTCCTCTTCTGCAGTTCCTGTTCTCCTGAGTTCAAGCTTAATCTCTTTCTTCTCCATCGCTCTCAGGGCAAGGTGTTTCCTCAGATGCCCTTCTGAAAGGGAGGGCCACCACTGGGGTGGACACTGCAGCTCAGTGGTACAGCACCTGTTTTGCATGCACAAGGTCCCAGGTTCGATCCTCAGCATTTCCAAGTAGGGGTGGAAAAAACCCTGCCTGAAACTCTGGAGAGTTGCTGCTGGTCAGTGTCAGCAATGCTGGGCTAGATGGACCAAGGGTGTATGGCAGCTTCCTATGTTCCACTGGAAGCTAGATGATGGCAGCTCACCAGGCGGTGTCTGCTTCTTCTCCCATCCCTTCAGGGCAAGACCACCCTAGACCAGCCTTCCCAAACCTGGTACCCTCCAGGTGTTTGGGACTTCAGTCCCAGCCAGCATGGCCAATGGTCATCAGGGATGTTGGAGTCCAGAACTTCTGGAGGGCACCAGGTTGGGAAAGGCTGTTTCTACATGCCAAACAAGTGCTCTACCACTGAGCTATGGCTCAACACAACTGGAACAACAGTTCCAAGAAGTGCAATTGTCACACAAATGCCACGTGCTATCAGAGACTAGAGGAGGCAGCTGCCTGGGTGGGGTGCAGGGAGGATATTCTGGACAAAAATAGATCCTCCCAAGATTCACCACCTGAGGTGGGGCATTTGTGATCAGGCTGGCCTCGCCTACAGATCTGTTAAGGCCGAAGTTCTCAAAGCATCAGATGGGCCTCCAAAACTTGGCATGGACAATTACAAGGGAAGTCACACGTTGTCACCGACACACCCTCCATCCCTTCCTCAGAACAAGACTCGAATGTTCCAAGAATCCTAATGCCAATTGTTATATGCTTGGGCTCAACGGAGTAGGCAAGGGAAGATCACATGTGTTGTATTTAGAACCAGAGGTGGGCCAGCCTTCAACACAAGTGCCCCAAGCAGAGAGAGAGAGAGAGAGAGTTGCACTGCGTACGGACAGGCGCAGAACAACTTGCAGACCTGGTGGTGGCACTTCCCAGTTTGAGGAAAAGCCACTCTACACCTGCACAATCTACTGGTTAGAGTATTGGATGGGGATCTGGGAGATGCAGGTTCAAATCCCTGCTCAGCTAGGAGGCTCACTGGCTGACTTCGGGCTAGTCAGTCTCTCTCAGCCTAACCTACCGCACGGGGTTGTTGTGTGGGCCAATGGATGGGGGAGAGCCATCAACACTGTCCTCAGCCCACTGTAGGAAGGATATACATGAAATCAATAAATAATGAACAACGAACAACGAAGGCGGAGGCACCCACATTTTTTCCAACGCTTTTTTCCTCCGACACCAGACCCCCACTGCCTCTCTGGCATCACATCAGGAAACTACCAGTGCAAACTTGCCAATTTCAACATGCTCTTCCAGATCCTCCACGCTGCCCAGATGTTGGCGAGCCTGGACAGGAACAGGTACCACATGTCCAAGATAATTACTCTGGGTGCCTTAGTTCATCACTAAGATAGCTGCATTCCATCCTACTCTATCAGTTGCTGCTGTAGATTAAAGCAACTAAGGGCACAATCCTAACTTGACAGGTGGCCTCCGAACTTGGAGGTGACCGCCTATTCAAAGCAAGGCGAGAGAGGCACGGGGGACAGGGACTGCACCCTCCGCGCCTCTCCTGCCTTGCTGTTTTTTCACTAGACAGCCATTTTTGGCTGTCTAGCAATGGGGGGGGCCGACCGGGAGAGGAAGCTGCTATGCGACACATTGGATGTGCCATACGCGCAGCTCCGCTCTCCCCACCCTGGAACGCCCCCCCAGCCCCACCACTTCTCAGCCACTCCGCACTCCTCTTGTGAGCGCGGATGGGGCTTCTCCGTGCTGCCTCCGAGGCAGCATGGACGAGAGGGGCAGTCGGTTTTCCGGGAAGTGACCTCAGAGTGTGGGCTCTGAGGTCGGTTCCCGGAAATGAGCATATCCTATGGTCCGCTAGTGTCTACCAGGCCATAGGATTGCTCTCTAAGGGTGCAATTAATGAGCTCAAGTTACAGGAAGCTAGATTCTGACTGAACATCAGGAAAAACTTCCTGACTGTTAGAGGAAAGGACAATGGAAACCATGACCTAGGGAGGTGGTGGGCTCTCCCACACTGGAGGCATTCAAGATGAGCCTGGACAGCCATCTGTCAGGGATGCTCTGACTTGGATTCCTGCATTGAGCATGGGTTGGACTCGATGGTCTTGTAGGCCCCTCCCAACCCTACTATTCTATGATTCTATGGTTTCAGCTTCTGTGGACTATGAGTCCCTTTCATCAAAAATCCCCACTTCGTCCATGAAAAATAAAGAACAAAACACAGTATCAGAAGACTGCAAGAACTCACCACCCTGATCGCAAGTATAGAAGTTAAAGGGCATTTCAGAAGAATTTATGCAATTAGGGCTGCGATGTGATACACATTTACATTGAGTAAATCCCACTGGACTTGGAAGAACTAACTTCCAAGTAAACAAACATACATGGGATTGTGCTGCAAGTACACTCGCTTAATAGTCTGCCAGCACTAATGTACTTTCATTGAATCCCCAAGCGCTAATCATGCTGCATTGTGACCTGGGCACAAATAGCACATATGGCTATACTTGTTCCAGCACAGCTAGAAGCAGACACTAAGGATGCTTCAAAACCAGGGGACTACCAATTGCAGAATCATAGAAGGGGCCATTTAGGCCGCAGAGTCCAACCCCCTGCCCAGTGCAGGAATCCAGTTTAAGGCGTCCCTGATAAATGGCTGCCTAGTCTTTGCTGGAATACCTTTAGTGGCAGAGAGCCCACCATCTCCATTGGCAGTTGGTTCCATTATCTGACTGCTCTAACCGTTAGGATGCTTTCCCGATGTTCAACTGAAATCCGCCTTCCTGTACCCTTAGCCCATTATTTTGTGTCTTATGACAATGACAGAGATGAGGTTGCAGCCCTCTTCCATGGTACTTTACGTACTTGAAAAGGGCTATCATATCCCCCCTCAGGCTAGGGATGTCAAGAGAATTTTGCCACGAATCTCAGGGAGGCCGAATGCCAGCGCATTCGGCCCCCCAAAATCGGTGGTGAAACGGTCTGCCCCCCCGCCCGCCCCCAGGACGGGACTTACCTTGGGCGAATCTTCCTGGCGGCGGCGGCTCTGGTGTGGCGGCGGTGCGGCAGCGGCCGGTCTTCCGACCAGCTGCCGCCGCTGCCATTTCCAGTAAAAACAAAAGAAGTGATAGGCTACGTAAAGATTTACGTAGCCTATCACAGCTAGATTTTTAAAAAATACTGTGATAGGCTATGTAAATGTTTACGTAGCCTATCACGGCTGATTTAAAAAAAACAAAATGCGCGTACGCAAATGGCAGTGCCCATGGGCGCCGCCATTTGCATTCCTTATTTTGACACGTCTTAGTCTACGTAAACATTTACATAGACTAAGACGGCGAAAATAAGGGGAACGCAAATAGCGTAGATGCTACGCTATTTGTGTTCCCCTTATTTTTGCCGTCTTAGTCTACGTAAATGTTTACATAGACTAAGACATGTCAAAATAAGGAACGCAAATGGCGGTGCCCATGGGCGCTGCCATTTGCGTACGCGCGTTTTTTTTTTATTTTAAATCAGCCGTGATAGGCTACGTAAACATTTACGTAGCCTATCATGGCTGACTGCAGGGACGCAAATGGCGGCGGCTACGGCCGCCACCATTTGCAGACCCGGCCGGCCAGGATTCGGGGGGGGGAGGGACGGAGCACCTCCCCCCTGGCCAGACTTTCGGGGGGAGGGACGGAGCACCTCCCCCCCACCGCGAATGTCACCCTTTGAAAAGGTAAGTGTACAAAAGTGTACGAAAAGGTACATCCCTACCTCTGGCTTCTCTTCTCAAGGCAAAACATTCTCAGTTCCTTCCATCTTTCCTCATACGACTTCATTCCTAGTCCCCTGATCACCTTTGTTGCCCTTCTATGAATTCATTCCAATTTATCTGAATCCTTCTTAAAGTGTGGTGTCCAGAACTGAACACAGTATTTCACATAAGGTCTGACCAGGGCAGAGTAGAGTGGAGCTATTACTTCCTGTGATTTAGAAGCTATACTTCTATTGAAAAGTATAGAAGCATCTTTTCGAATCAAAACACGTTGTGCAGTTACTCTGCTTTTTCCTCTTGTGACACGGGAAAAAAAGATGGAAAAAGCCGTGAGAAAATGTGGGAGGGTTATAAGTGGAAGATGACATCTCCCCCTCCCCACCCCATTTCGTGTGACATCTCCCAAGATCATGGCATCTGGCCCCATCACTTCCTGGCATATAGAAGGGGAAGAAATGGAAGCAGTGACAGATTTTATTTTCTTGGGCTCCGAGATCACCATAGACGGTGACTGTAGCCATGAAATTGAAAGACGCTTGCTCCTTGGGAGGAAAGCTATGGCAAACCTAGACAGCATGTTAAGAAGCAGACATCACCTTGCCAACAAAGGTTCGTATAATCAAAGCTATGGTTTTCACAGTAGTAACGTATGGCTGTGAGAGCTCAACTTTTAAGGAAGGCTGAGCACCAAAGAATCGATGCTTTCGAACTGTGGTGCTGGAGAAGACTCTTACCAGTCCCCTGGACTGCAAGGAGGTCAAATCAGTCAATCCTAAAGGAAATCAACCCTGAGTGCTCATTGGAAGGACAGATACTGAAGCTGAGGCTCAAATATTTTGGCTACCTAATGCGAAGAGAAAAGTCCCTGGAAAAGACCCTGATGCTGGGAAGGATTGAAGGCAAAAGGAGAAGGGGGCGGCAGAGGATGAGATGGCTAGATAGCATCACTGATGCAATGAATATGAACTTGAGCACACTCCGGGAGAGAGTGCAGGACAGGAAGGACTGGCGTGCTATGGTCCATGGGGTCACGAAGAGTCGGACACGACTGAACAACAACAACAACTGCTTATATTAGGGCACAATCCTATGGCTGCTAGTCAGTAGTTCACCCCCTCCTGCGCTGCCTCGTAGGCAGCGCAGAACGGCCTTGTGCTCTGCGTTTGGAAGAGGCGCGCAGAGCGGCAAAAATGGGGCATTCCTGGGGGCATGCTGGGGCGGGGAAGGTGGAATTGCTGTTCCGATGCTTCCCATCCAGCATCCACTCCCACCCCTGCTCCCAACTTCCCGCGGCTAGACAGCCAAAATCAGCTGTCTAGTCATGAATGCAGGGTGGCTGAAGCACTGAAGGGACGATCCCCTCTACACTTCTTCTGCCCTGGCATTGGATAGGCGGTCGCCTCCAAGTTCGGCGGCGGCCGCCTATCCCAGTATGATTGCGCCCAAAATGTATATAGTTGAAATGGAAGCATTAAATCTTTCTCCCTTTGTGTTTCTCTCTCTCTCTTTCCCCACTCCCCATATCAAGGAAGACAATGATTACTATACATTGATATGTTTTATGATATGATTTTCCCCCCTTCCTCCCGCTTCTGTTTTGCTTTTTTGTTGTTGGAGTTGTTATTGTTGTGTTGCAAATAAAAAAGATTAAAGAAAAAGAAAAGTTCTACGTCACCCACGGCTACAAGTGAAATGGGACCCAAAAAGCAGAGCCCTGCCAAGTTCAGAATGCCTGACTGAACATATGAACACCCTATGCAATAAGGGTGGGAAAACGTTTTGGCCGGAGGGCCATATTTGGGTATAGAAATCATATGGCGGCCTCCAGGGTGAGATCCTGCCCATGGCCCACTTTGACCATCCTGTCCAGGGGCTCACCTCCCACTACCCTTCACTAAGGATGTCAGAAAAATTCATTTGGGGGAAGGCGTTCAATGCTTTTCCTAGGCTCGCTCTCCCAGATTTCGTTTCAGTTCCTGCTATGGTGCCTAACTCCATCTGCAGCAAGTTGGGCCAGTTTGCAGATTTTCCAGGAATTTTGTGCATTTTGGGTCAGGGAGGGAGGTTTTGCAGTTTGCACAAATTTCTGAGTAATCTGTGGAAATCACGGTCGAATTTGCACAAATTACCACAGAATTTGCAGAAATGGCTTAGAAAGTTGTGCAAATTGCAGAACTTTCACACCCTACGTGCAAAACAGTTCCTGAAGTTCGGGGAACAGCCTGCAGCTAGGCTCACAGAGGCAAAGCAAGTCGTACATGCTGCAGAACTCCGTCAAACCAAAAAAGAACTGGATTTCTCAGCGACGGACCTCTCTACCCTCCACCAATAGAGGGATGACTCCTACCGCCCTTGAATGCACCCCTACTACCTGGCCAGGCTTCCCGCAGGACACCAGACCACACACCTACATATATTGAGGATTCGGAGGCAGGCCCGGTATCAGCTTCTGCCACCCTTGGGCAACCCTGGCAGAAATCACCAACACCAGCACTTGCCCTAGCTTCCCCTCCCCCCCACTTCAAGCGGCTACAAACCATCTTAACTGCCCCAGAGCGACGCTATGTCAGACACGCTGGGGGATTGTGGGAAATTTAAAACGGCAGTTCATAGTCATTTGCTTCTATCGCATAAGCCCAGGCCAGGGGTGGGGTGGGAGGTGCCCTACGTAGGAGGGTGCCTACCGAGAGCCCTTTGCCAGGCCCCCTCAAATGGACCTGACCCTGTTCAGGGCTACGGGCTCTCGGAAAAAGGAGAGGACCGAACACCACGTTGCTCCAAGCAGCTCTAGGAACAGACCCTCACATGGCTTTAACCCCTTCCAGACCTGAAATTTAAATCCCTCCATCCTCTCCCCCTCTTCCTCCCAACATTTCATCCCACCAAACTTCCTCCAACGTCTTACAGCAGACAAGGATGTTTGGAGAGGAGGAGCCGAGAAAGCCAAGAAGATTGTCACCCCCCCGCAGCCATTTCAGCCCAGTTCCCTCCCTTCCTCCCCCCACAAACATGAAAGCGGGGGAAAACCGAACTGGCGGGGTGCGGGAGGGGTTCGAGGCTGGGTTGCTATGGGAAGCCAGCGCGCGCTCGCAGACCGCTTTCTGCCCTGCCCTTCTCCCCCCGCCCGCGCTGCCCCCCCCCCCATCTCCAGTTCCAGGTCGACGGCCGAGATCCCCAGCACCGAGGGAGAGGGAGGCGGCGGAGGCGGGCGGACGGTCGGGAACGGGCCGTGCGAGCCAGCCACCCCCGTCCCTTGGCGAGAGGCGCACGTGCTATATTTGGAAAGCCACCAGACAGGCAGGCGGGCAGCACCTCGGCCGGCTCCGCTCAGCTTCCCCCGTCGAGCGCAGGGAGAGGCTTCCCGCCCCACCCCCGGCGGCAGGCGCCACACGGATTGCCGGGGGAGGAGAGAGGCTGGAGGACGTCCCCTCGAAGGGGAGGCGGCGCGCCTCCGTCCCTCTCCCGGGAAGGAGCCCATCCCCCCCTCCAATGTCTGTCACTCGCCTGGCTGGCCTCGCCCGTCCGTCCGTCCCGCTCGCTCCTCCTCGCGTGTCCGACGGCGCCTCGCCTCCAAGCGCCGCGGAAAGCGCGCAAGCCCAGCCCGCGCGCGCGCGCTCTCCCCTCGACGGCAGGACCGGCGTGGCGGCGGCGGCGGCAGCAGAAGCCGCCCCCGCCGCGCCGAGCGCCTCTCCGCTCGCCTTCTGGCGGCGGCGGCGCCTCCCCCTCGCCCTCTCGCAGGCGGCAGCCCCGCAGCAGGGGCAGGCAAGCCAGCAGCCGAGGGCTCGGCGGGCGGCCTTCGCTCGCTCCGCCGCCGGCCGCGCGTGTGACCTTTTCCTCGCCGGTGCGCTCCCTGGCGGGCGGGGGAGTCCGAGGACGGGGTCAAGCCGGCCCGAGGGGGCCGGTTTGGCCCGTCCCGTCCGAGGAGGCCTGAACGCTCCGGACCCGCGCGACCCAGACCCGCGGCGGCCCTCGCGTCAGGCCGAAATTCAACAGGCGGCGCTGGTTTCGCCGCTTCCTTTCCGCGGCCGTCGGCGCCAATGGGAGCTTCTCTCCCGTGCCCGAGAACAGCTGGCGGAGGAGGGAGGGGGGTGTTCTTCTGTGCGGGGGGGGAGGTTGACACCCCCCGCCCCCGCAAAAGTTGAGCCCCCCGTTGTCCCGATTCTGATTCTTCCCGCTCCGTTGCTCAGGCTGCTATTATTCAGCAGTTCAAAACCAAACACCGAGCCCCACCAAGTTCCTTTACCGCACTGTGTAGTTTGGCCCTAAGACAGCCCCTCCCCAACTTGGGGCCGGCCAGATGTGTTGGCTGGGGATTCTGGGTGCTGTAGCTCAACGCATCTGGCCAGGGATTCTGGGCGCTGTAGCCCAACGCATCTGGCTGGGGATTCTGGATATTGTAGCCCAATGCATCTGGCAGGGGATTCTGGATATTGTAGTCCAATGCATTTGGCTGGGGATTCTGGGAGTTGTAGTCTAACACATCTGGCTGGGGATTCTGGGCACTGTAGCCCAACACATGTGGAGGGCACCAGGTTTGGGAAGGCTGCTGTAAGAGAACATTACAAAATCCTTTGCTGGAGTGGACCAAAGGGCCAACTGGTCCGAAAAGGTCCACCTGGAATTTTGATTCCAAGAATAGCCAGAGCTCCCCGTCATGAGCCCGTGAGCCCGCAAACATGGATAGGATGATGGGCATTGCTTCTTGTTTATGCCCAGCATCTTCTTTGTCCCGAGGAAGTCTGTCTCTGAACATGAAGTTTCTGCCACTCAGTCATGGCTAATGACTACAGGTAGATCTGCCCCTCAGGAATTGATCAAACTATTTGAGAACTTGTCTGGTTCCAAAAGGTTTCTAAAGCGAGTCATTCAAGTTACCTGTATGTTTCTGATGACATCTGGAGCTGTTTGTATTTCAGAAGAACAGGCCTGCTGGATTACACTAAAGGTTCATCTTTGCCCAGCATTCTGTTTCTAACAGTGGTCAGCCAACGATCTCTACGAAGCCCACAAGTCTTCTAATTGCCCCCAGCATCTGGTGTGCAGAGATAGAATATTCTTGAACATGGATGATCTGATTTTATTTATTTTTATTATTATTATTATTATTATTATTATTATTATTATTAAATTTATTAATCACCCATCTGGCTGGTCATGATTTTAGGTATCATGGTGCAAGCAGCCTGCTTCCCTACAAGCCTTTCTACTCCACACAGTGCCAACCAGCCCCCCACTTAAAATGCAGACAGCCCCTCCACCCACACAGAAACACTCATATCTGGCCAGTGATGCAGTTCAGTACTTTTAGCCACTGAATGTAACGTTCTGACCACTTTTTAAATGACATTGTGCATTATTTTGCCTATTTCAAAATGTAGTGAGCCCCCTCTGCTGTTTTGGGGGGCCCTCCTGTTCATTCTGTTCAGTGGGGCCCCAGATATTGCCCCAAAGTCCCATCACGATGGCACCACTGTATGCTGGCCACACAGCTGTTAGAGGTGCAATCTATCTATTAAAAAGAACACCACCACTTTCCTATCACAGTATGCCTTATTTCACTCATAAACACACACCAACTGCAAGTTTGGATCGAGGGACTTAGACTGCAATCCTATACTTGCCCAAGAGTAGTGACTGATTTCAATGGGGCTTACTTCAGAGTAGACCGAGAGAGTTGCGCCAGTGACATTTTTGCATCTGTCAGGAAATGCACCATCCTTCCGCCTTCTCCAACTTGGTGCCCTCCGAATGTGTTGGAGCACAATTCCCACAATTCCCAGCCAGCATGCCTGCTGGGAATTGTCAATTGTGGGAGTTCTGCTTCAACCCATCCAGCGGGCACCAGCTTAGGGCAGGCTGCTCTACTCTGGTGCTCTTTCTGATCAGGTGGGAGTTCCTACATGGCATTTTAAGCTAATGTATAAATTTCAGCCTGTTCACCTTTCACACACACCCTCCAATTGGGTACATGTTGCCATGGCTGGACTGGAGGACTGGGAGAGCAAAGAAACACCATTAAGTGCTTTCTCCTCTAGCCTTACAAGCCGCACGTACAGTTTGCCGCACCGTTGATCTCGCCCATGAGGTAGGCTGACGCTGGGGTAATATTGCCCAACCGGCTGGCAAAGCTTTTTGTTCTGGAGATTATAGCAATGGAATAAAGCTTTGTTGCGGGACAAAGGTACCCCGCAGCTCAGCGACTGCAGAGGCAGTCACCCCCATCAATTCCAGGGGATGCAGTTCCAGGGCGATGCACGTATAGAAAAAAGTTCAGTGGCGTTAAACGATGGCTATTCATGCCCTGTGGATAATGATGTTTCCGGAAGGCACGATGGCAACCTGCGAGCGTGTGCGCGCGCGCGCACAGTTGGATGCCACTTTGCTATGGAAGCATTGGTTCCAGAGGTCAAATCTGCAAGCGATACACCAATTTATCTGGCCTTGTCAACTCATCCATGATTCCATGCTTGGAACTAGCTGGCATAATAACAATGATAACACTGACATAAGTACATTAACTAAAATTTTAAAGGACTTCATTTCTTTATTATTTTTACATTTATATCCCACAATGAAATGCGGCTTACATGGTCCTACTCCTCTCCATTTTATCCTCACAACAACCCTGTGAGGTAGGTGACGCTGAGAGTCAGAGAGTTTCATGGCTGAGTGACAACTAGAACCTGGCTCTCCTGAATCCCAGTATAAGACTCTATCCTCTAACCATTCTAACACCACGCTGGCTCTCTGTAAAGCCACATCAGCTTTTCAGGCATTCTTGCAGAGCTGGTCATCAGAATGTATGAAGAGCCATGCTGGATCAAATCACAGGCCTATCTAGTCCAGGATCCAGTAGTGCAACTAATTTTATACCCTGGACTTAATGGACTTAAATAAATAGATAGGCAGGCAGGCAGGCAGGCAGGCAGGCAGGCAGGCAGGCAGGCAGACAGACAGAATTAATGGCCATGTGTATTCAGTTGTGAAGCATGCAGCTATCATTTCTCTTCTCCCCTCCCCACCATTCCATGCTTTACAACTGCTTCTACATGCCTGATAAGTTTGAGCAAACAACACCATTTGTCAACCAGGATTTTTTTTAAAAAAGAAAAAAATACTCTGCGCATGTAACCCACTGGTATATTTTTCTTTAAGAATTCTGAGGGGGACTGTTCCTGCACATCCTCAAGGAGTGAGATGGGGTGTGGCCACCATTTTAGGCAGTCACCAAAATGTAGTGTAGAAGAAGCTTGTTTTTCTTCTCTGTAAGACCCTGAACCCTTTAGTAGGGAGGTTTCCTTTAGAATTTTTTTGTTAAGAGTCATGATTATTATTATTTTTTACAAACACTATGAGTTTCTTGTTCATGTTCTCTTATATAAAGGGCTGTTTACAAAGTTGTTCCTGTGTTGCTGGATCCTGGTCCATTTTGAGAAGATTGCTGGAGATCTGGAGTGAACTGAGTAGAGACTGTTTTCCTTTGGCGGCCAGCAGAAAAATCAAGCTTCAGAGAAGAGTTTTATTTATATTTGTGTTGTGGACTCAAGCTGAAAGACTGAACTTTGGGAGGGCTGTGCTCTGTTTTATTGTTCTGGTGATAAGTGAATTGTTACGCAGGTAAAATGACATGTGCATTATTACTGTTTTAATTAAGAAATTAAAATGATATATGTTAATTGTCCCTGTACAAGGCCTTTGCTGTGAGTCCTGTTAGAGACTGAAGAAAAGTGTTACCCGCATGTGCAGTTTCACATTTTAAACTCACTTAAATCATAGTACCATCATGACTACAGCAAACAAATGGAGTTTGCTTCTGCTGCCCTTCTGCTAAACACATTGGCTTGGGAATAAGCACCGTTTTGTTCTAGAAAAGGATAAAATATTTTAAAAAGTAAAAAAAAAGAAACGGGCATGTGTAATCATCCTTTGCCAGCCGCCCTGTTTCACATTCTGAAAAAGAAGAAAGAAAGGACGCTGCAGTGATCAGCATCCACCCCGGTGGTCCCATCTTGCCCTTCCTAGGCCAGGTGCTGATGACAGACTTGTCTGCCACTCTCCCCATCAACCTGCTGCCCTTTCAGTGGTCCTTTGGGGCCCCCTCTTAGCTGTGAGGCTGTAGACACCGGCCCCAAAGTCCAGTCCCAGCTGTAATACTGCCAGGACCTCGTTTCCTACAGTAGCCAATCTGGTTCCTCTGGGAAACATAAAAGTGAAGGCTCCAGGTTTGTGGGGGGCACTTGGGAAGACACCCTCAGTGGGCCCCCTCCCTCAGTGAGTCTCCCTTCTCACTGCCATTGTCACCAGCTGCTGTTCCTCCTCCGCTTCCTCCTCCTTGTTCTCATTTGCTAGCTTGACAGGCGGAGAGTCAATGAGCAGGTAGGCCGTGGTGTCATCATCTCCTCCTCCTCCTCCTCTGCACCATTGTCTGGGACAGAGCAAGAAGCAAATGAACAAGCAGGTTGCAATAGCGAAGTGGAACAGCAACTCCAGGGGGCTCTTGTCAGTGTGACCCTGTTGGGATGACTAACCAAGGCCCCATCTATATGGGACCTCTTTGATCCCCCACTCCGTTGCACCTGCGATACACTCACGATGCACTGCACGCTTCCCTTACAGACTCGCCATGCCCTTTTCTTTGCCATTATACCAAAATGCGCAGTTGTGCAGTCCCATGAGCATGGGGGTGTGACAGTTCAGTGGCTGTTTTGTATTCGAGGGGCTCTGCTGCGTCTTTCCGTCCCTGTTTAGGTAAAAAGTGGGTGTTTTGTGCTCCTTCATTTCCGCATCATCAGTTTGTCAGTTCCCCAGCCCGAGACCCTCGCGATGGTTTGCGCTCACAAGCGTGAGCACTACGTGCCTAGCCATCGCTCCGAAATGGTGGCCGGAGCGATGTTGGCCCTCCCCCAAGACACCGCCCCCCAAGCCCTTGGGTACTGAGTCCACAACTGTTGCAAAGATACGAAGCTGCAAAACTGTGTGAAAGTGCGATGAAATAGATGAAAATGCCCCTCTGTGCCTCTGTAACTGCACAGCTGCGAAGGGATGGGGGAGTAAAGGGGCGTCACAGAGTGACGCAGGCACTATGCATGCCTACAACATGCCCTCTGCAAAATGCAAAGTCGGTTCGGTGAAGGAACAGACGGCCCACAGCCACAGGGAAACCCGGAGCAAACCCAAAAAATCAGTGAAATGACTTCTTGGAACTCCGGGCATTTTCCGGGCAAAACCCACGGATGGCTGCGGAGTCATGATTGTGTCATCTATCACAAGGGACCTCGACTCGCACCTGCCCCAGAGTAAAAGCCCAGTGTAGAGGTGGCCTATGCCTACCCTTGGCGCTAGCCCTGGTTATCTGATGAAAATAGGGGCACAGCTGTGACACCCCTATTTTTCCCTGCCAGGCAGTGCTAACTCCAGGTTTTGGAGGGCGCTTGGGCAAGACATCCTCGATGCCCCCCCCCCGGTAAGTCCTCCTCATCACTGCCATTGTCACTAGTGGCTATTGCTCCTCATCCTCTTTCTCGTCGTTGCTACCACTTGCTTGCTTGGCAGGCAGAGAGACAGGGAGCAAGGAGGCCAAGGCATCTCCTCCTCCTCCTCCTCCCCCCCACCTCCATTATGTGGTCCAGAGTGAGAAGCAGGTAAACAAGCAGGTTGCAATGGTGAAAAAGGAGGAGCAACTCGCAGAGGCTCTTGTCTGTGGGCCCCTTCTGGGATGTGGGCCCTCAGCATACTTATCCTTGAAACCAGCCAAGGGCCTCTCCCATTCTTGCTCCCCAGCAACGGCTATACCCCCCCGCACACACACACACACAACGTAAAGCCATCGAAGCTCAGCTAGTCTCCATCACCATACCCTGTGGCAGCAAATCCCGTAACTTCCGTATGTGTACACCCTTCATCAGTCCTGGTTCTCCAGCAAATCTATTTTACTGGGTGACACCCCACCCCACCCAAAGACTCCCAGAATGGATCAGTTATTAGACAGTTTCAGCCATCTGGTTTACAATTATCAAATACACAACACCAAGGCTCCAGCTGGTCCAGGGACTACAGAAGCAGGCAAGCTCCCAGAGAGCGAGCGAACAGAGCGAGCGAACAGGGGGAGCAAACAGGAGTTGGCCAGGGGAGTTGCAGTGGTTGAAGAGACAAAGGAGACAAAGGAGACAGAGGCTAAGAGGTAAGTGGGTTGCAGGAAGCCCAGGGGGCTGCCCTTTATCCTTCTGACTGGCTGTGAGCTCACCAGGAGCTTCTGAGAGCTCCAACTGAATTGGAGGGGTGTGGCCTGAGTACTCCCAGCAGCTGACTGGGCGGGAAGCTTCAGCCTGTTTCCCGCCTCCCAGCTGAGCAGAGCAGAGCAGAGCAAGCTGCTCCAGCTGGTCCAGGGACTACAGAAGCAGGCAAGCTCCCAGAGAGCGAGCGAACAGAGCATGCGCACAGGGGGAGCAAACAGGAGTTGGCCAGGGGAGTTCGGCAGGGGAGGTCAAGGGGGAGGCCCCTAACATTTTTTTTTATTTTTTTTTACTAACTTTTTTTCATTTATTTGTCTTGTAACACACACTTCCACACCAGTGGGACTCTGCTTTTAACCTCTACTGAGTAGAGGAGCAGGCACAGGCTAGTCTAGAACAATCACAAAGCTAGACACAAAAAGGGAAAAGAGGCAATGGAAGGACAAGACTCTCCAGTGGTGGTGACCTGCAAGGTGTGTGCAATGTTTGTTTTCTTGCCTGAGAACAACATGGCCTACACCTGCAACAAGTGCAAGTTGATCACGCTGCTGGAGGAAAAAGTAAGTGGACTGGAGCGGCGACTGTCAACCCTCCGGGGAATAAGAGAACACGAAGAGTTCTTGGACAGAATGGGGGAACTACAGCAGCAAAGGGCAGACCAGAAGCTTGAAGAGCAACAGCAAGATGAGGCAGTGGGAAATGCTGAGGTGAAAAAAAATGGAGTAGAGGATACTCCTTGGAAAACGGTGACAGTTAGGAGAAGAAGAACTAGACGCCACTCTGCACCAGTGGAAGCGGTGGAGCTGTGGAACCGATTCCAGGTACTTGCAGATGAGACTGGAGGACAGCCTGCAGAGGAAGAATCACAGGGGAACCTGCATGAGAGTGAGCAAGAGGCTAAAGGTCAGTCAAACAGAGGCGATGAAACCCAGGCCTACAAGAAGAAGAAGAGAAGAGTGGTAGTAGTGGGAGACTCCTTGCTGTGTGGGATCGAGACCCAAGTATGTCGCGAAGACCCGTGGACTCGCCAGGTATGTTGTCTCCCGGGAGGACAGATTAGAGACGTGACTGAAAGGTTGCCTGCACTCATAAAGCCCACTGACAGGTATCCCTTTCTTCTCATCCATGTGGGAACAAATGATACCGCCAAGCGGAGCTACGAAGAGATCACGTCAGACTTTGAAGCTTTGGGAAGGAAACTCAAGAACTTTGGGGCCCAGATAGTTTTCTCATCCATCCTTCCAGTAGTTAGAAGAGGGATAGAAAGGGAACGAAAAATACTCCAGGTGAATGACTGGCTACGAAGGTGGTGCCGACGAGAGAGATTTGGATTCTGGGACCACGGGCTATACTTCCTGGAAGATGGGCTGTTGGCTAGGGATGGGTTGCACCTCACAAAGGCTGGGAAGAATGTGTTTGGCCACAGCATGAAGAACTTCATCAGGAGGGCTTTAAACTGAATCCTACGGGGAAGGGAGATGTAATGTTGGGGGTAACAATGGACGTAGGCGCATGCACTGCAATGGAGAGAACAGCTCTGATAGCGCCCAATAATAGTCTTCAGACACAGGTAGGAAGAAAGCCAGACTATGAAGCACATGGTCTTCGATGTCTATATACTAATGCCCAGAGTATGGGAAACAAACAGAACGAACTTGAACTCTTAATACAGGAGGGAAATTATGACTTGATAGGTATAACTGAGACTTGGTGGGATGACTCTCATGACTGGAATACAGCAGTTGAAGGATATAACTTGTTCAAAAAGAACAGGAGGAACAGAAAGGGAGGCGGGGTTGCACTGTATGTGAAAAATACATATCTCTGCACAGAAATACAGGAGGAGGAGCTTGGTAGCCCCATCGAGAGCATCTGGGTTGAAATAAATGGAGCAAAGAATAAAAGGAACCTGGTTGTCGGAGTCTACTACCGGCCACCCAATCAAGGAGAAGACAAGGATGAAACTTTTGAAAAGCAAATAGCCAATGTTTTAAGGAAGCATGATGTAGTAGTAATGGGAGACTTCAATTTCCCCGATATTTGTTGGGAGACAAATTCTGCAAAACATGGCCCCTCCAGGAAATTCCTGACTTGTGTGGCGGATAACTTCCTCCTACAGAAAGTAGAGGAAGGAACTAGAGGATCGGCTATCCTTGACTTGATCCTAACCAACAGAGATGACTTAGTGGATAAAGTAGCAGTTACAGGAACTCTGGGGGAAAGCGACCATGTTGTACTTGAGTTCTTGGTTCTAAGGGAAGCAAAAGCCGAGTGTACTCAAACGCGTACCCTGGATTTTAGGAAAGCTGATTTTAATAAACTCAGAACAATGATCAGTAAGGTCCCATGGCAAGCAATGCTAGCGAGAAAAGGAGTCCAAGATGGGTGGGAACTTTTAAAAAAGGAAATTCTCAAGGCACAATCACAAACAATTCCAACAAGAAGAAAAGGTGGAAGACAACAGAAGAAGCCAATGTGGCTTCACAAAAAGCTTAGGGATGACCTGAAAACAAAAAAGGACACATATAGGAAGTGGAAAGAAGGCCAAGTAACAAAGGAAGAGTACAGGCAGGTAGCACAGAATTGCAGGGATGGCGTCAGGAAGGCTAAAGCGGAGAACGAGGTGAGGTTAGCGAGGGATGCTAAAAACAACAAAAAGGCTTTCTTCAGCTACGTGCATAGTAAAAGGCAGAGGAAAGAAATGGTTGTTCAGCTATTAAATAAGGATGGCAAAATGATAACAGAGGACAAAGAAAAGGCAGAGGTGCTCAATTCCTACTTTGGCTCAGTCTTCTCCCAAAAGAGGGTCTATGACCCCCCTGGCAAAGGCGAAGTACAGGTTGAAGGGGCAGGATTGCAGCTTGAGATCGACAGGCATATGGTCAAGGAACACCTCATTACTTTGAATGAGTTCAAATCTCCAGGGCCAGATGAACTGCATCCTAGAGTCATAAAGGAACTGGCAGAAGAACTCTCAGAACCGCTGTCTATTCTCTTTGAGAAATCATGGAGGACGGGGGAAGTGCCAGATGACTGGAGGAGGGCTAACGTTGTCCCTATCTTCAAAAAGGGTAAAAAGGAGGAACCTGGGAACTACAGACCAGTCAGTCTGACATCAATCCCTGGGAAAATTCTGGAGCAGATCATAAAGCAATCCATCTGGAAGCACCTTGACAACAATGCCGTGATTACTCGAAGCCAACATGGATTTGTCAAAAACAAGTCCTGCCAGACAAATCTGATCTCATTTTTTGATCAAGTCACCTCCCTTGTAGACCGTGGGAATGCTGTAGACATCATATACCTCGACTTCAGCAAAGCTTTCGACAAAGTGCCCCATGATATCCTGATGAGCAAACTAGCTCAAAGTGGGCTAGATGAAACAACGATCATGTGGATCCACAGTTGGCTACAGAATCGGACTCAAAGAGTGCTTATCAATGGGACCTTCTCAAGCTGGGGAGAGGTAACGAGTGGGGTACCGCAGGGCTCAGTCCTGGGCCCAGTGCTCTTCAATATTTTTATTAATGACTTGGAGGAGGAGGTGCAGGGAATGCTGATCAAATTTGCAGATGACACAAAATTGGGAGGGATAGCTAATACTTTGGAAGACAGAAACAAAATTCAAAGTGATCTGGATAGACTGGAGTGCTGGGCAGAAAACAACAGAATGGCATTTAATAGGGACAAATGCCAAGTTCTGCACCTAGGAAAAAGAAACCAAATGCACAGTTACAAGATGGGGGATACGTTGCTCAACCACACTACGAGCGAGAAGGATCTTGGAATTGTCGTCGATCACAAGCTGAATATGAGCCAACAATGTGATGTGGCTGCAAAAAAGGCAAATGCTATTTTGGGCTGCATTCATAGAAGCATCGCTTCCAAATCCCGGGAAGTACTAGTTCCCCTCTACTCAGCACTGGTTAGGCCTCATCTGGAGTACTGTGTCCAGTTCTGGGCACCACACTTTAAGAAGGATGCAGACAAGCTGGAGAGGGTTCAAAGGAGGGCAACAAAGATGATCAGGGGACTGGAAACAAAGCCCTATGAAGAGAGACTGAAAGAACTGGGCATGTTTAGCCTTGAGAAGAGAAGACTGAGGGGAGATATGATAGCACTCTTCAAGTACTTGAAAGGTTGTCACAGAGAAGAAGGCCAGGATCTCTTCTTGATCATCCCAGAGTGCAGGACACGGAATAATGGGCTCAAGTTACAGGAAGCCAGATTCCGACTGAACATCAGGAAAAACTTCCTGAGTGTCAGAGCAATACGGCAATGGAACCAATTACCTGGGGAGGTGGTGGGCTCTCCCACACTGGAGGCCTTCAAGACGAGGCTGGACAGCCATTTGTCAGGGATGCTCTGACTTGGATTCCTGCATTGAGCAGGGGGTTGGACTCGATGGCCTTGTAGGCCCCTTCCAACCCTACTATTCTATGATTCTATTAAGGAAAAAAGGATTGGGAGGGAGGAGGAAAAAAGCAAACTCAGCAAACTCTACTGTTTAGTCACATCGTTCTTGCGTGTTCTTTCTGGCAGGGAGGAGAGACGCAAGCAGCTACTCTTTCTCTGGCTGATGGATGGGGCCACGTTGGTCTCCACCTTGCCATGGTATTCATCCTAGGAGGCAGGGGGTGCAGTCCTTGGTCAGCGGCAGAGGCTAGAGTGAGTTGCCCTGGAGCTCTGCAATCCCAAGGCAACAATCAGTTCTACTATTATGAGAGAGAGAGAGAGAGAGAGAGAGAGAGAGAATTTGCTTTATACTCTTTCTTCACACCATGCATAGTTTTAGAAACTTCTGCCATATCCCCATGCTGTCACCTTTTCTCTAAACTAAAAAACAACCAAAAACACTTTAAACCTTTTCTTGCTGTGAAGGCTGCTTCGGTCCCTGGATGATTTGGGTTGTCCTTTTCCACACCTTTTCCAGCTCTACAATATCCTCCCCCCCACACCTTTTTTTTTTGAGATAGGGCAGCCAGAAATGTATGTAGCATTCCAAAGCAGCCACGCTGTCAATTTGTATAAAGGCATTATGATTCCTGCTGCTTTATTTCCAATCCCCTTTCTTCCCTAATAATCCCTAGCGTGGAATTTGCCTTTTTCACAGCTGCTCAACGCTCAGTTGATGTTTTCATTGAGCTGTCCATCATGAGCCCAAGATCCTGATTAGTCACCATCAGCTCAGACACCATCAGTGTATATGTGAAGTGAGTATTATTATTATTATTATTATTATTATTATTATTATTATTATTATTATTAGCATCACTTTAAACCTGCATTCAGTCTCAACAGTTTTGGACCTCTTTGCAGTCTGCTTGGGTTTTCACCATCCTGAATAATTTGGCATCATAGGAATATAAGAATGCGAGAGCAGCTTTGCTGGATCAGACCAGAGGCTCATCCAGCCCAGTGTTCTGTTTCTATAGTGGCCAACCAGATACCTCTGGGAAGCCCACAAGTAGCACATGTGTGCAATAGCATCCATCTGCTCATGTTCCCCAGCAACTGGTACTGACAGACGTAGTGGACGCAATATATAGCCATCAGGACTAGTAGCTATTGATAGCTTTATCCTCCATGAAATTGTCCGATTGCCATCCAAGCTTAATATCAATCCCTTGGCCTCTGTCCATCACCAGAAGAAGATGGTAGCAACAGGGGAAATCTTGAGAGATGCCACCTAAGAACTAAATATTCTGATTTCCTCCTCGTGAGCACTCACTTTAGAACCAGTTACGCTAACCAGATAACAAGAGGGACAAAAGGCGGGGGAGCAGGTAGGAATCACTGAATATATTATCCTGTACAGACACAGCAGTTAAAGCGGAGCTGAGTTTTTGCGTTTGGGGGAAGGAACATCTTCTTACTTTTTTGGCATTATGCTCAGTGACGTAGTAAAACTGGGCTAAACTGCATTAGAGTGCAGATCATTGCATACATGATGGAATGCTCCCCCAGAGGAGCATAAAAAAGAAAAAGAAAAAAATCTTGCCAGAACATTTCTCCATGACATTCTAGTTGTCTATATGCAGGGGACGTTTTTGCATGGAGCAGCAATTGATCCTCTGAGCCCACAACGTGGAATTTCAAAGGGTTCCATCTACAGGTTGACTATCTCAAGGAGAAAATATCTATAGAGCCAAGTTTGATCCAGATGCTTCTTTGCCTTTTGAGCTTTAGCAGGGAAGCCATTTCAGCTATGAAAAAGTTCCTTACAACTCAACACACAGGTCTGACTCTGTTTGGGTGGCCCAGATCAAGACCTCTCATCTCTCACCACAAGTTCTCTCCTACACCCAGGGCTGGTGTCGAGGGTAGGTATGGAGAAGCAGAGAGACATCAGGAAGAGGTTGAAGATTCCCCTCTGTCACCACCCCTGGCACTGCTCACTGAGTGCCCCCTTAGTCCAGGCAGTGCAACACTTATGGTAGAGACAGGGCTGGCATCAAAGGCAAGCATGATCAGGCACTGTCACAGGCCCAAACCCCAGCAGGGCCCCACTGACAAGAACCCCCTGGATTTGCTCCTCATCACCATTGCAGCCAGCGTGTTCACCTGCCTCTTGCTCTGACCTAGGGTTGTACGAAAGGTACTTACCTTTCCGCAGATTATGCTGATGCTGGGGGGGAGGCATTCCATCCCTCCCCCTGGAATCCTGGCCGGGGGGAGGGCGCTCCGTTCCTCCCCCCCGGAATCCTGGCCGGCCGGCTCCGCTCCGCAGGGATTCTGCAGAGCCGCCGGCCGGCTCCACCAGCAGCTGGACATCCGGCTGCTGGCTAGCAGGGACGCAAATGGCAGCGGCCGTAGCCGCCACCGTTTGCGTCCCTGCAATCAGCTGTGATAGGCTACGTAAATGTTAAAAAAAAAAAAAATGCGCATACGCAAATGGCAGCACCCATGGGCGCCGCCATTTGCGTTCCTTATTTTGGCACGTCTTAGTCTACGTAAACATTTACGTAGACTAAGACGGCGAAAATAAGGGGAACGCAAATAGCGTAGCATCTACGCTATTTGCGTTCCCCTTATTTTTGCCGTCTTAGTCTACGTAAATGTTTATGTAGACTAAGACGTGCCAAAATAAGGAACGCAAATGGCGGTGCCCATGGGCGCCGTTATTTGCATATGTGTGTTTTTTGTTTTTGTTTTAAATCAGCCGTGATAGGCTACGTAAACATTTACGTAGCCTATCACGTTTTTTTGTTTCTGTTTTTTGTTTACCTGGAAATGGCAGCGGCGGCAGCCGGTCAGAAGACCGGCCGCCGCAGCCGCTGCTGCTGAGCCGCCGCCGGAGCCGCCGCCGCCGCCAGGAAGATCTGCCTAAGGTAAGTCCCATCCGGGGGGGGGGGGGCGGGGGGCCATTCAGCCACCAATTTCGGGGGGCCAAATGTGCTGGCATTCGGCCTCCCCGAGATCCGTGGCGGAACTTTTGTACATCCCTACTCTGACCCACACAATAGTAGTGGTGAGAAGGAGGAACAGTAGATGCCACAGCCTACTTGTTCCTTGGCTATCTTGCATGTGAAGCAAGCAAGGCCTCATCTGGAGTATTGTGTCCAGTTCTGGGTGCCACACTTTAAGAAGGATGCAGACAAACTGGAGAGGGTCCAGAGGAGGGCAACAAAGATGATCAGGGGACTGGAAACAAAGCCCTATGAGGAGAGACTGAAAGAACTGGGCATGTTTAGCCTTGAGAAGAGAAGACTGAGGGGAGATATGATAGCACTCTTCAAGTACTAAGGTTGTCACAGAGAGGAAGGCCAGCATCTCTTCTCGATCATCCCAGAGTGCAGGACACGGAATCATGGGCTCAAGTGACAGGAAGCCAGATTCTGGCTGAGCATCAGGAAAAACGTCCTGACTGTTAGAGCAATACGACAATGGAACCCATTCCCTAGGGAGGTGGTGGGCTCTCCCACACTGGAGGCATCCAAGACGTGGCTGGACAACCATCTGTCAGGGATGCTCTTAGATTCCTGCACTGAGCAGGGGGTGGTCTCAATGGTCTTATAGGCCCCTTCAAACCCTATTATTCTATGATTCTATGATTCTAGGTGGCAGTAATGATGAGAGAGAGGGCGAGGAGCAATAGCAGCTGGTGACAATGGTGGTGAGAAGGCAGACTCACTGAGGGAGGGGACCCATTGAGGGTGTCTTGCCAAGGGCCCTCAAAATCTTGGAGCTGGCGCTGTCCACATCACCCTCCCGCTGCTTTCTCTCTCACACACACTGCAACTTGTGGCATATGCCTTGGTTCAGAGATTTTCTCAAACTACTTTGTCAGTACGTCGGCAACCACTGATCACCTGTCTACTGTGCATACAGTCAGATTTCTCTTGCAACGAGATACCATCTAGAGCCAGTTCAAGACTTCACTCTGATATGGGTAATACAGAATTCTAGTTCTTAAGAAACTCTCTCTCGGACCAGATTTGTCTTTTTGTCTTTTTCTACAAAGTATTAGCATAACAGTACTAAATGCAAGGACTTTTGTATGCATAAATTCAAATACATGAAACATCTAACATCATTCTTAAACAAGGCTTCTAAGCAGAAACAAGTACATTTGCTAGTTCTCAATGATAATTAATATCCAGCTTACCAGGCCGATTCAGGCAACACTTTAGGGAAAGCTGATCCTAAAGGATGGCTTCCCCTGTTGCGTGTTCTGAGTCTCCTTTACTTTTTCACTTTTTTGGATGCTATAAAATATGTCCAAACTATTTTTTACTACAGTTTATATTTGTTACCTAAGGCTTTCAAAGGCTTTTTACTCTAAATCTTCATATGTCTAAATAAGGGTTTCGAATTTTGAAGTTTCTTATTGAGATTAATGTGCAGACCAACATATTTATCTAAACATTGCAGCGTTCTTTGACATAATTTTGTTTTTGACACAAATATATTTACTTGACATCATCCTATATTGTGAGCTTGTTTTTCTTACATATTTACGGGGTCCAGTGAGGCCTCCTGGTCGCTTATCTGATGGCCCATCTGACCTAATGACCTTACGAGACTCTACTAAGGGCACAATCCTATGCATGTTTAGACAGAGAAAAGGCCTACAACCCCCAGCATTCCCCAGCCAGCATGGCTCATGGGGGAATGCTGGGAGTTGTAGGACTTTTCTCAGTCTAAACATGCATAGGATTGTGCCCTAAGTGAAAGTCGTAAACCTAAATTTAACACTGACACCTCTGTATCTGGATTCCTCTTTAAACAGTAACAAAGATCTAATGATCTGTTTCTAATTGCCTGGCACAATTGTCTCTCATCTGGTAAACCTCAGGGCTAAGACATTTCAATTACTCTTGGGTCAGAAGACCATAGTGCATGATATTAGGCATTGGAATTCCATTTTTAATTCCAGAATTCTCTTGATTATAGCATTTCTTAATCAAGCAGCAGAGCTAAGATCATGCAAATATGAAAGATTTGCTTGATATGCCACAATCTATGCTGCCTACCCCCTCTCCACTAAATATTTTGTTATTGCCCCTTCAACAACATCTCCAGCCCTAGGGCAAAACTGACATGTTCTGTTAATTCTGTATTTATTTATCGCATTTCTCTCTCTCTCTCTCTCTCTCTTCAGACTGGTTTAGCATATTGTCAATAAAGACAAGAGATCGTCCTTGCCCACACAGGCTATCGAAAACAGGAGAGGGAAACTACTTTAAGCTGGGGATCCCACTGGGCCTTTCATGGGCTGGATGACATCAGAGGAGGGTGATGTCAGGACTGATGTCACGACCTCCACCCACTGACGTCAGGAACTCCACCTTGTTTTCTTTTCTCTGTGCTGAGAGAGGCACAGCGTTCTCTCAGCAGGGGCAGACAAACTAGGTGATCGCCTAGGGCACCAAGTTAAGCAGGGCTCCAAATTCTAGGGCGGGGGGGAATACAAATGTAAAGAATACCAACAAAACTACGGAGATGTCATTATTTCAATTCCTGTGCACATACACAGGGAACATGACCGAGGTTGTGGAGTGAGTGAGGGGCCAACTGGGGATGGTGGGGCTAAGTCAGGCTGCCTGCTCGCCTGCCTTTAGGAGCCAGCCCTCCCTCGGATTTTTCATTGGTTCCCCCCATCCCTAGAAACCAGTGCAAAGTCCTGCATTCCATTGCTGTCTTTCAGAGGCTGAACTTCAAGTGATAGTTTGCAAGCTTTACCCAGCCAAACCTACTGAGAAAGAAAAGAGGGAAAGCCAAGCCTGAGCTTGGGTTGATTTAGCCAGGGGCCTGAGAGAGGCTGGCAGATCTAGGCTTAGCTGTGCCTCTTTCCTCTGTCTGTGGTAGCCGTTTTGCCCTCCCAAGCAGCGCTGGCATGAGTTCAGAGAGAGCCTACCCCAGGGACTCGGTTCATGTCCCGCCCTTCTTATTTCCAAGGCTCTAGCTAAATAGGTGCAGCGATGGCTATGGCTCCAGGAGTGTCCCGTCCATATGGGCACCCTAGGCAGTCGTCTAGGGCGCTGTGTCAAGTAGGGTGCCCAATGCGAGGAAAACATGCAAATTAAAAATAATAATGATGAAGGTGTCATTATTTCAATTCCCCTGCACGTAAAGAGGGAATATGACTGAGGCTGTCGGGGTGAGTGAGGGACCAACTGAGGATGGTGGGGGAAGGGTCAGACCACCTGGCTGCCCATCCACCTGCTTTTGGGACCCGGTCCTCCCTCAGGTGACATGGGATATCCAACTGCTCCATTGCTGTTCCCTGTTGGAGGCAGGAAGTTAGAGGCTGCCCTGAGAGCAGCCGCTTCCTTTGCCCTCAGAGTGCAGCTCATGGGCCACGTCGCCTTGAGGATGCAGCCGGGACCCTCCTTCCAGGGACCTCCCTTGGGCGTTGTGGATGGGACTTCTGTTCCTTTGGCGAACCGACAGCTGTTCACGTCTATGTCAGGATTCCCTTTTGCCCCTGCTGTGAACTTCAGAGCCCAAATCAAAACACAGACAAGAGGCTTCAGTTCTTGGCTTTAACTCCACCACTTCAACGCGTCATACAGATGCAAATGGTCAGTGACTCACAGTCTACAAAGGAAACACCTTCAGGGAGTTCAAAGGAAAGCTACGAAAGTTGCCCACCGTTTGAAGAAACGGCGGGCTACTGTCCTAACTTAAAGGGTGGGGGGCAGGGATCTCCCTCTCTCTTGTGAAGCCTCTAAGCGCTGTTGTTCCCGCCGGGCCAATCGGGCAGACCGTCTAAGCTCCGCCCCTGCCATCTCCCTCTTGGCTCTGCATCTGCACCTGGTGTCTAAGAATTCAGGCTGTCCAAGCCCCACCTCTCCCTGTTCGCTATCTCTCACAGGGGTGTGTGAAGACAGGCCCTCTCCATCCAGCTGGGTCTTTGAAGCCTGAGGAGTCTGTGTCTTTATCTCTGGACAAGCCTGGGAAATTTCCTCCTCCACCTCCTGCGATTCTTCTTCAGAATCTGAGCTACTGAGCCACACACTGTGCTCAGAGGCAACCCTGACAGTCCCCTTTGTTGTTCTTATCAGACCCTCTGTGCTGATGCAATGCTTAGCAAAAACACACACGCACCGTTTTGGGCATGTTTTATTATAAATTATAATATTTCTGCTTCCGTAGATGCAAGGCGGGCGGGGGATGGGGAGAGGTTGCCTCTTCATTAAACAGAAAATAGGGGCAAAATGTTTCCCAGTTGACCAGAAGCCTCAGCCTAGATCTGCCCTTGGGGTTTGGGGGCGCCGATTGCATGGTTCACCTACGGCACCGGGTGCTGGCAGCTGGCTTAGAGCCGCCCCTGTCTCTCAGCATGGAGAAAGGGATTTGGCCAGCGCTGTAAGGAGCAGGTCCTCTAACCGCTTGCCAAGTTGGGTTTTCAAAGGAAGACTAAGCCAGCATGGGAGAAGTGTCTCCTTCTAGCTCCAGCCCAGTCCCTGACTTTGCACGCTGCTTAATGCCAGCGGGGTGGCAAAGAGACAGAAGAGGGAAGACTCAGTCGGCCCTGGGAGGAGCAGCTCTTCCCTCATTTACTTCTTCCCATCAGTATTCGTGGGTCCCTGGCTTTGCAGATGCCTGCATCCCCTGCATCATAGATTGGAAATAACAGGGGGATTCCCCTGCACTGTTCACCCTCCCAATTGGGAAAGGGTGTCTCCCCCTCCCCGTCATCTCCGATCACAGGGGAATTCCCCCCCTCGTCATCTCTGAGCACTTATCAGAGGTAACACCAGGGGATTCCTCCAGGGGGTGGGACTTGGAGGCCAAGCCCCACCCCATAAAGGAAACCACAGAAACTCCGAGGGCCTGATGAGGAACCTCTGCAGGCCGGATAGGGCCACAGGCCAGAGGTTCCCCATCCCTGATCTAAAAGGCAAGACTCGAAAGGAAAAGTGGAGGTGGAGGGAAAAATGGGAGGAGGAACAAATTCAGGCTCCAGTTCTTAATGTGAAAGTGTAGTTCTTAGAATGATCAGCTGGCATGGAAGCCATTCAGAAGAATTCCTGAGCTCTCAGGAGCTGAGCTCTCCTTTACTGGGGGTATTTAAGCAGAGGCTGAATGCCAGGGATGATGTGAGCTGCAACATTTCGGCTTGGATCGGGACTTGGACTGGATGACCTCAAGGGACGCATTCCAGCTCTACAATCTTACGCTTCTATTATTGGGGCTGTTTCCACTCCTGGGGTTTGGCTTTCATCCGGGTATGCAATGTTAAGGACCAGGGCACCAGGCACACGGAGCTAAGCAGGGATTGGATGTCCACCTCAGCCTTCCTCTCCTTGCAAGCCTTTCAGTGGCTTGTCTCGACCAACGGTCCCCTCCGTCCACGTCACCTTGTCACTTTGGCCGGCTCTCACTGCATCTCATCTTCTGTTAGATCGGCTGATCCCGACAGCCCCAACTCGGTCGGAATCCCTTCCTCTGATGTCGTTGGCCGAGACTCAAGTGTTGTTTTTTCATAACCTTGTCATTGGCTCCGCCACGCCAGCTGCCTTATGCTTGCTTGCCAAGAAGAGACATTGGCTCACATCAACTGAATAAGCCTCTCAAGTTTCACTGACCTGTGTGGTATTTGGGAGTGTGACTGCCCCCTGACATGAGGCTCAGTCGAGTCCTTAGACATGACTTGCCAATTCTGGGGCAGGGGAGGGGAGAGGAGGAGAGAGAGAGAGAAGTGGGGGACAGAGATCTTACGTTCCTGCTTCCCCAGCTTGTCTTTGCACAAAAGGGAAGGGAGTGTGGCTCAGTGGTAGAGCATATGCTTTGCATGCAGTAGGTCCTAGGGTCAACCTCTAGTTTTCGGTGATGCAGTTACATAGGGCCAGCATCAAGGGGAGGCATGGTCGGGCACCTGCCAAGGGCCCACACACAATCAGGGGCCACTGACAAGAGCCCTCTGGACTTGCTCCTCTTCTCCACCATTGCAACCTGCTTCTTCGCCTGCCTCTCACTCTGGCACAGGCAATGGTGGTGGCGAGAAGGGAGGGGGCCCATTGACGGTGTCTTGCCAAAGGGCCCGCCAAAACCCAGAGGCAGCACTGCAGTTAGGGCTGGGCCTCAGAGGCAAAGCCCTGGGCCCTGCAGTCCCCAGACCTCCAGGGGTGACAGGTGATGGAGCATCTGGGCTTGCTTAGGCATGCTGGGGCCCACCAGGACTGATGCTGTTCACTGCATCCTCCTCCTTCTCTCCCTCTCCGTCTGCAACATTTTATAGTCAAGAGGCAGCCAGCTGGACATATACATGGTTACAGACGCTTGCTTGTTGGTTATTTTTACTTTAAATATATATTATCCTTTTCTAAGACAAAATGGTGCTTCCGAAGTCAATGCATTTAACATCAGAAGCAAACTCTATTTTATTCCCATAGCCATGATGGTATTAGAATTCAAACGACTCTAAAATGCAATACTGCACATGCTCAGAGTATTTCATCTTCTTTTTAAATCCTGGTTGGCAAACAGTTTTTATTTCCTTTCATTTGCTCTGGCACATCAGGAATACAGAAACAGCTGTAAAGCATGGGATGGCAGGTGCTGTGGGTAGGGATGGCGGAGAAATCCGCCACAGACTCCAACGGACCCCCGGAGTCTGTGGTGGAACAGACTACCCCCCCCCCGCCACCCCTTGAAATACCCCCGGGACTGACCCAACCTGCTGCCGGCTGGTCTGGGTCCATCCGCTGCTGCCATCCATCTGCTGCCCCGGACTGCGGCCCGCAAATGGTGTCCAGCGTAGGGGACGCCATTTGTGTCCCTGCTCTTTGCCATGATAGGCTATGTAAATAGCACTGGCTATTTGTGAAATAAATGCAAACCACATGATCAATGTCAGTACAGTTTAGCCCCCTGACTCGATACTGTGTTATGACCTATTTTACGGTCACCCATATCAGCCTGTCCACGTTTTAAGATCAGCAACAGAGGCCGTTCTCACTTGCCCACCTCTGAGGATGGCAGCGGGGATGATGAAGGCGGAGGAGAAGGTGGCGGTGGCAAGGTAGGGGGGTTTGCGTGGGGACATTGGGGGGGACCTGAAGCGGGGTTCGACATCCAAACCCCGCTTCAGGTTCGGGGACAAGATGGGTTGGGGACCCCCCCGAATCTGCCCGAGCCGGATCGGGCCCGCCTTGGAAGCCGCAAAGCAGTTCCCTGCACAGCCCTAGTTTTTACCAGTGTTTTACTGCTTGCGTCTGCTGTTTTATGAATGTTTGCTGACTTATTTTTTTATCACATGAATTTCCATGTTGTAAGCCATCTTGAGAGGGCTTCTCTCCTGAATGGCATCCTAGAAATATTTTAAATAAATAAAATAAATAATTTTGGCATTTTTCTCTCCCCCTCATCTTGAAGATGGGTGAGGCGGATAAGCCGGTCTTTCAACTTGAACGGTAGAATTGTGTTCTGAACATGACCACCAAATGTCATCCCAAGACCACAGGACTCAAGGGAGAGATCACATTGCAAACACACACACATACACGAGATGCCAAACAGGTGAAGTAAGCCAAAGGTCTCGCTTCGCTCGGAGGAAAGTTTGGTCTCCCTTGCCCTCTAATGAAAGGTTTTAAAGACTCCTCTGCAGTTGCAGAAGCCTACAAGGGCAATGTAAAAATAGCCATGGCAGAAAGAGAACCTGCTGAGCTATGGGAAGCAGCTAAGCTGAGAGCTGGCTGCAAGAGCAGACACAGAAAAGACCCCCATACGCCCCTCCGATAGCCTCTCGGCCGCTTTTTCTCTGGATCCAATTAGCACAGCTGTGATCAGCTAGCACAGCTCAGGGGAGGCCTTCTGCTGGGGTCTTGGGATGGAACTTGAGCACACAGCACCGGAAGAGAAAAGTTAGCAATTAAAACCGGCACTTCTGCGCTCCCTGCTGCCTCATTGCTGGGGAGCGTGTCGGAGCCTGGGAGCACAAGCTGTCAATCAGATTTCTTTCTGCATTCAAAAAGACAAAGGGTTTCTTTAGAAACAACAACAGCTCACGCACGGACTGGATATTCCGGAGGGCTGGGATTGGAAGAGGTGTGTGTGTATGCATGGGTGTGTGTGTTTTTAGGATAGGCTGGGTTTTTGTATGCATGTGTGGTTTTTGTTTGCATGTTTTTTGTATGTGTGTGTGTGTGCTTTTAGGATAGGCTGGTTTTTTGTATGCATGTGTGTTTTTTGTATGTATGTTTTGCCTGCGTGTTTTTGTATGCATTTGTGTGTTTTGCATGCATGTGTGCGTGCATGCTTTCAGGATAGGCTGGGTTTTTGTATGCATGTGTGTGTACTTTTTGTTTGCATGATTTTTGTATGCATGTTTTGCATGTGTGTATGCTTTTAGGACAGGCGGGTTTTTTTTGTATGGATGTGTATGTGTACTTTTTGTATGCATGTTTTGTATGCATGTTTTTTGGAGGCATGTGTGTGTTTTGCATGCATGTGTGTATGCGTGCATGCTTTTAGGATAGTCTGGGTTTTTATATGCAAGTGTGTGTGCTTTTTGTATGCATGTTTTTTGTATGCATGTTTTTTGTATGTGTGTGTGTGCTTTTAGGATAGGCTGGTTTTTTTAAAAAAGGTCACATTTTTCAACCTGGCTGTCTCTCACGTGTGTGTGTGTGTGTGTGTATGTAAAGTGGCACAATAGCAAAGCAACAAGGAGGCTATGAATCCACTATGGATGCAGTAAGTCTTAAATTAAAATATCTAAAAAAGATGGACCAACAAATGTATTGCACTGACATGCACTCCCACTTACGTGATTTGTTTAATTGAATGTAAAAACTGGATGCCATATTCAACACGTAGGAAAAACTACAATGGACTTAAGAACAAGATTCCATAACCACAAAACTGCGATTCTTACCAAAAATACTAGAGCAGCTGTGGCAAGACATTTTAACTCACCTGTCCATAGGTTCTCAGATTTACAATGGGTTCCAACAGAACAAAGAACACTAACATAGTTGATAGAAAGGAATGCTTCTGGATCTACAGACTCAGCTAGGGATGGACGAAAGTCACTTACCTGATCCCGAAGCTTGCTTCGTGGTGGGGGGGAGGCGCTCCGTCCCTCCCCCTGAAATTCTGGGTGGGGGGGAGGTCCCCCGTCCCTCCCCGCCGAAATTCTGGCCGGGGGGGAGGTGCCCCATCCCTCCCCGCCGAAATTCTGGCCGGGGGGGAGCGCCCCGCCTCTCCGGCCACGAAAGTTCTTCTCCTGCCGGGACGCAAATGGCAGCGGCCGTAGCCACCGCCGTTTGCGTCCCTGGCCTGCAGTCAGCCGTGATAGGCTACGTAAATCTTTACGTAGCCTATCACGGCTGACTTTGGAAAAAAAAAAGTGCGTACGCAAATGGCGGCGCCCATGGGCACTGCCATTTGTGTTCCTTATTTTGGCACGGGTAGTCTACGTAAATATTTACGTAGACTACCCGCGCCAAAATAAGGAACGCAAATGGCGGCGCCCATGGGCGCCGCCATTTGCGTACGCGCTTTTTTTTTTTTCCCCGAAGTCAGCCATGATAGGCTATGTAAAGATTTACGTAGCCTATCACGGCTGACTTTGAAAATCTAGCCGTGATAGGCTACATAAATCTTTACGTAGCCTATCACGTTTGTTGTTGTTTTTTTTTACTTGGAAATGGCAGTGGCGGCAGCCGGTCGGAAGACTGGCCGCTGCTGCCGCTGCACCACTGCTGGGAGCCGCCGCCTCCAGGGACATTCGCTGAAGGTAAGTCCCATCCCGGGGGGGGGGCGGACCGTTTCTCCACCAATTTCGGGGGGCTGAATGCATTGGCATTCGGCCTCCCGGAGATTCGTGGAGAAATTCTCCGACATCCCTACGAATTCTTGGTCTGTATGGTCTTGCCCTGGAAGACAGTTCATAAGCTTTATACCGCTCACACCTCTGTTTATCTCTCCTGAGGAATTTTTTTCTCTCAGCACTCTGAACTGCCACTCTTGGTATCCATTTAACATCACAGCTACTGATGAGGGAGGAAGCCGAAACATTTAGCTCTAAATATATTTTACTCTGTTGTTAGTCAGTCTATCTTTCATATATATTAGTGTTGTGCCAAAAATTTATTGCATGTTTTTCGACCATTCTCATTCAATTTGATAGAAGAGAAATTGCGTTCAAAAAGAAATTTAATGGTGAAGAAATTTCAGAGAAATTCTCAGGGGTTGGGGATGGGTTTCTTGGGCTTACCTTATCTAGGAGGTGGCCGAGGAGTGTGCAGAAGTGTCCTGTTTTTCATTATACCATCATCTCGCTGGCAGCCTGTAGCCTCCTCAGCCTCCCACACTTCAATTAAAGCCCAGTTTACGGCACCATGAGGTAATTTCTCCCATAGGGCTTTTTCAAATCAGGACACGCAGGCAGCCTGGGAGGCTAGCTATGACTAGGTAAGCTCAAAAACACCACAAAAATAAATTATAGAACATCCCGAATGAGGCAGAACAATGGAAGCCTGTTTCATGGGGCAGCAGGAGTGGGGAGGGGGAAAAAAACTTTCAGGAAATTGGAGGACAGGTTTTGGCAGAGCACTAACTCCACCTCATCCCTGGAGCTAGACACAACATTGCCCCCACCTGCATTATGCTGGATGCAAACTGCGGAGCCGGCCTGCCAAGACAGTTGATGCCACTGCAGCATGAAAAACCTGAAAATGCTTAACAAAGAAGAAAGAAGCTGTGCTACAAGCCCTACCAATGGGGAGCCCTACCTGGGAAAAACTGATGAGAATTTCTCCTCCCCTCCCTGCCAGAAATTTGTGAAAATTGTGTCCCAAATTTCTCTGCCCATAAGTAAGGTGGAGAATGTCAAGAGGCCATTTGCACACAGCTCCTATCTATCTGTCTATTTGTCCATCCGTCCATCTGTCAGGGGACTTAGGGCCACTGGCAGGCTGGACCCGCTGCTTCCAGGAATAACATCAAGCCAAGAGGGAGACCAACCTGGCCCATCCATCAGCCAGAGAAGGAGCAGTTGCTGGCACCTCAATTCACCCTCCTTGCCAGAAAGAACACCTGGCTCCAACTGGCAGTTACCCTGGGACTGCTGAAGGAAGGGGAAAGAACGCTTTGGCTCCATCCATTGGCCAAATAGCCACCCATGGTTATTCAAGCAAGAACACCAGCAGGGGAAGACCAACCTGACCCAATGTGCATTTCAATCCATGCTTGTAACTCATCACCTTGTTCTGGCTTTGAAAAACTCATCTCCCCCCTCTTCCAGCGGCAAAGTCATGCTTCCAGGGGGCAAGCCCCAGAAACAGCAAAAACTCCCATTCCCGGAACAGGCAGGATGGCCCCCTTCCAGGAATGGGTGTTTTTGCTGTTGCTGGGGAGTGCGCTCAGTGCCCCTATTGGATACTGCCCAGAGGGCGCATGCCTGTAAATTACCAGTTGCTCTAGAACAACAGTGGGAGGGTGCTGTAGCCCTCCTGTCCTGCCTGTAGGCTTCCCAAAGGCATCTGGTGGGACACCATGAGAAACAGAGCGCAAAACTAGATAGGCTTTTCGTCTCATCCGGCATGGCTCTTTTTATGTTCTTATGTCTATAGTGCAAAGTCATATTAACCATCACATTAACCATGTGGTTTCAGTACAAAAGAAACCACACAATTAATAAACAACAACAACAACAATAATAATAAATACAAGGTAGATTACAAACCCAAGTTAATACCTCCGGCTCACAGAACATCATATATATGTCAAAATATACACAGCTTTTACGCCAAACGTGCAATCCCATGCCTGTCTACTTAGAAGTAAGTCTCATTGTTTTCAGTGGGACTTACTCCCAGGAAAGTGTGCTTGGATTGCAGTCTGAAAGACTTTGAAAAACACGATTCCAAATTCCCCCCCCCCAAGGCAGAATTACCAGTCTAGATATGTCATTTCTTACAACTCTCCCAACTCACTCCCATTCAGAAGCTTAAACTTAATCTTCAACCCTGCCCCAAGGCAAATGTAGTCATTGCTTCTGGAGAGTCTTTGTAGCCTAACAAATAGGAATTGCTCAAGTCAAAAGACATCCAAGTGAAAGCCCGAGCTGTTCAAGATCGGCTGCAAAATTCACTCCAGCCTTGAATTTCTGTAAAACCATCATTGTCAAGAATGCACATTTGACTCATCTCCAGAACTGATTGCAATTTAGCCACGTAGAGGCTGGGAAGCACTTTTTGTGTTCAGCATAGGGATGTAAGGATTTTGCTAAATCCATTCCATCTGTGGTTCATGGACTGTCAGGCATCTTTCATTCCGTTGTCCACTCACTGATGGAATCAGATCTTTTTTTAAACCAGAATTTACTTCTATGCACGCTAATTTGCATTAGCGCTAATGTGCATTAGTTAATGTACATTAGTGCTAATGTGAATTAGCGCACTACATTACCCTCTCCTACTCTAGATGGAGGAATCTGTTTCTCTTTCTCCCACATTCGATTTGTATAAAAAAATCTCAAGTTCTTTCTGTCCAACTGATGAAAAATTTGCCCGCTGGTATGTTATCAAAAAATAAATTGAACACAATTCTCACCCTTCTGTATTTGGGGGTGGGGGGTATCCCTACATCAGGGAAAGGGAGGGCTTTCCTACTTCTGGGAAAGGGAGGGCTGAGGCAATGGAGGCTGGTGGCTCCAATTGTGGTGGGGCTAGGAATACATGCTGGGTTTCTGTCAGAACCAGCCAGAACCCTAAAGGAGCTATTCAAGGTGCTGAACAAATTTGGGGGATAGGGTTCAGTGCCTTGGATAGCCCCTTTAGAGTTCTGGCTGGTTCTGACTGAAACCCAGAATGGATTCACAGCCCCACTGAAATTAGAGCCTCTAGGCTCCACTGCCCTGAGGGTATCTTCCCCACAAATTCTAGAGCTGAACCTGCAGCCATGAAGCACACTTGAGATAGTAGGATGGGGATCTGGAGTGCGGCCAGGGCTGCGGTCCTAGCCTCAGGGAACACTTTGTATGTAATGAGCATCTAGCCCTGACTGCTGGGCCGTTTGGGAGCCTGAACTGTCTCCGCTTGATAGGCTAATGCTTAATCCCTCTAATGTGCCAGATAGGTCCCGAGAAGTGGGATAATCCCTCGTGCAGTTAAGAGGAGTTCTTAGCAACAATCCCTTTAATGGAGGGGCTTTCTCCAATAATAGCCAGATCAATCGCAGGACTGCTGGCTGTCCAATCTGGGTCAGAGCTCTCCTTCGCTTCCTCTCCCTCTGCATTCTTCCTTAGCGGATGATCAGTCAACGGGGACAACGCAGCAGCCCCCAAACCTGGTCAACCGAGCGCAGACTGACAGCGCGATATCTGCCTTGAAAGTGTGGCGCTCCCAGTTTCCTGTCAGAGTGAAAGAATGGAGAGAGGCCCCTGCGCCTGATCCATTCCGTAGCACAGGGGCGTTGAACTGCTTTGAGCCCCAGGCCCGAGTTCCATTTCAGAGAAGCCCTCATCCTTCCTCTTCCCCTGGTGGCAAAGCCAAGCTGAGCACTTAGACAACTCCTGCAAGTACCAGCTGAGTGCACGTCGCCTGCCCTGGATCCTCACCCAATGAGAGGACAGGTGGAACTGGTCAAGGTGGCTTCACTGCACACGGGCCTTCTCCAGTGTGCCCCACATGCACCAAAGCTTCTTCCTGGCTGACACTCTGGGCGAATCATCCAGCCCTTGCTTCAGCCAAGGGGAAAATTATGTCAGCCCCCACCCTACTGAAATCATTCAGCCTTCAGAGAGCTGGGTGGGTGGGGGTCATCTGTCCACCACCAGAATTCAGTTTTCCATGGTTTTAAAGCATCAGCTGGTGGCCACACAACTTTGTTGCTGCAATGCTCTGGCTGGGCTCTTGGCTTGCAGAGCCTTGACTGCCTTGCTGAGCCTTGACTGCCTCCTCTGGCCTTGTTGCCGCTGCCCCGTGTTAAGGCATACAAGCAACCAGCTCAGTTGGCCTTATTTCCTGCTAGCACTCCTGTTCCATCTGGGACCTAGAGAGGAGCCAGGAGCAGAAGAGCTCAGCAGGAGCAGAAGAACTGAGCCGAAGAGCTCAGCCTTAGAGGTATCTGCGGTCCCAACTAGGGACAGACTTCAGTTCTCAGCTGAATACGCTGGCTACAGAAAGCATGCTGTGGAAATTCAGAGTTTGTGCCATTGTCAGTATGCTGTGAGATCCAGAGAAGAGACTAGATTAATCAGAAAGGCTTGGATTAGGGAAGCAACAACTGGGAGTATTGTTCTAGCACAGTTCGGGTGCCTACTGAAGGATGAAATTAACCTTCAGAGCAGCGTGTGTCCTTGGCTCCCATAGGAGGAGGAGGAGGAGAAGGGCTCTTCTCAGTTAGGGGAGGGACCATTAGGGATGCATGCCAAATTTATTTCAGTTCATTTTTTATCAGGATTTACCCAGTTTGCACCTTCTGAGCTGAACACACTTCCAGATGCAACCTGCGGTCAAAGTCTGCACATTTCCGAGCTTGCAGTGCGATTTGCAGACCAAAACAAGTGCGTTGGACAGCATACGCCCATTTGAAAAATATGCATCAAAAAACACAGGCTTTTGGAAAATGCACACAAATAGGCTTCAGTCAATGGGAGATAAATACATACCCTTCAAAGATGTGCACAGTTGATGTGTACGTTTGGATAAATATGCACAAAAATCTGCATGGATTTTCGTGCAAAAAGGAAAAGCAAAACAAAAACCAATGCTCACAATCTGAGACGGACTCAAGTCGCAAGGAGCTTCAAGACGGAAATGGGAGAACTTCGGCATGCTGCAGTTTTGCTGATTCACACAGCCTTTTGCTGATTCACACAGCCTTTTGCTGCAGTTGAATTTTGCTGATTCACACAGCCTTTTGCTGATTCACACAGCCTTTTGCTGCAGTTTTGCTGATTCACACAGCCTTTTGCTGATTCACACAGCCTTTTGCTGATTCACACAGCCTTTTGCTGCAGTTTTGCTGATTCACACAGCCTTTTGCTGATTCACACAGCCTTTTGCTGCAGTTGAATTTTGCTGATTCACACAGCCTTTTGCTGATTCACACAGCCTTTTGCTGATTCACACAGCCTTTTGCTGATTCACATAGCCTTTTGCTGCAGTTTTGCTGATTCACACAGCCTTTTGCTGATTCACACAGCCTTTTGCTGCAGTTTTGCTGATTCACACAGCCTTTTGCTGATTCACACAGCCTTTTTTGCTGATTCACACAGCCTTTTGCTGATTCACACAGCCTTTTGCTGCAGTTTTGCTGATTCACACAGCCTTTTGCTGATTCACACAGCCTTTTGCTGATTCACACAGCCTTTTGCTGCAGTTTTGCTGATTCACACAGCCTTTTGCTGATTCACACAGCCTTTTTTGCTGATTCACACAGCTGATTCACACAGCCCTAGCATGGGGAGGACCATGCTGTACCTGCCTTCCATGTAGCTGTTAAAGATGAGGAGCTTGTGAGAAAAAGAGGGGATGCCAATGAACAGCAATGTGGCTGAATACATAAATGTTCAAACCCAGAGTTTTAAGAGTGAAAGCACTCAAAGCCCTGGCCAGGATGGATGGACCTGTCAGTTTTACTTCCTCCCACATTTGACTTAACCCTCCCCCCCAAAAAAAACCTGAAATATTTGTTGCCCCATAATTTGGAAATTTTGTAAATTCTGGTAAATTCTTATCAGAGTTGAACTGAAACAAAATCCTCGCACATCCCTGGTACTGGAAGCACAGCAGAGACCAGCCAGGTGGACAGAGCTACTGAAGGAATGGAACATGTGGTCTGTTAAGCATTTTGCCCATTCTGGGAGGGAAAAGTGGATTAGCTGAAAAAGAGTAGTGACCAGTCCTCCACATTATAAAGAAAGAAGGTGTGAAGGTTTGAGGCCTACAGAGTTAAGGAAAAGAAAAAGTTCAGGCCTAGATGCTTGGGTTGGTTTTTGGGGGGAGGGGGTATCCCTGAGATGAGTAGTTTCATTTCCCCAGTTAAGTTTCAGTTTCATGTCCCCAGTTAAGTTTCATTTCTTCAGGTTTTTGGTTTTGTACTTTTGGTTTTGAGGGAGGAGGGTATAGAAAGAGAGCCAGTAAGAGCAGAATCAGGGAGACTAGAGCCTGAAGAGGGAGCAGGAAGAAGCAGCCTGGAGAATAGGGATGGCGGAGAATTTCTCCACAAATCTCCGGGAGGCCGAATGCCAATGCATTCGCCCCCCCGAAATTGGTGGAGAAACGGTCCCCCCCCCCCGGAATGGGATTTACCTTTGGCGAATGTCTCTGGTGCTGGCGGCTCCCGGCGGCAGTTCGGCGGCGGCGAGGGTGGCGGCCGGTCTTCTGACCGGCTGCCGCCACCACCATTTCCAAGTAAAAAAACAACAACAACAAACGTGATAGGCTACGTAAATCCTTACGTAGCCTATCTCGACTGACTTTGGGGGAAAAAAAAGCGCGTACGCAAATGGCGGCGCCCATACGCACTGCCATTTGCGTTCCTTATTTGGGCTCATGTAGTCTACGTAAACATTTACGTAGACTACAGCGAAAATAAGGGCAACGCAAATAGCGTTGCCCTTATTTTCGCCGTAGTCTACGTAAATGTTTACACAGACTACACGTGCCCAAATAAGGAACGCAAATGGCAGTGCGTATGGGCACTGCCATTTGCGTACGCACTTTTTTTTTCCCCCCAAAGTCAGCCGTGATAGGCTATGTAAGGATTTACGTAGCCTATCACAGCTGACTGCAGGGACGCAAACGGCGGCAGCTACGGCCGCCGCCGTTTGCATCCCGGCAGGAGACGAGATTCGCGGCTGGAGGGATGGGGTGCCTCCCCCCCGGCAAGAATTTCGGTGGGGAGGGATGGGGCACCTCCCACCCCGCCCAGAATTTCGGGGGGAGGGACGGAGCGCCTCCCCCCCACCGTGAAGCAAGCTGCGGGATAAGGTAAGGGACTTTCGTCCATCCCTACAGTGGAGAAGTCTAAGTACGGCTAGGATAAAGGAACTTGTGTTTTGCAAGTTTTATTTTCTCTTAATGCCATTTGTACCACTCAGCTCTATTGTGTAAATACGTTCAGTTGTGATTTGCTTGCTTTAATTTGCTTGTAAACTGTTGTGGTTAAACCCAGTGTTTAGAGTGTCAGTCACCCCATGTCTACAGCCTAAACCCCATGTTATTGGGAAGGGGAATTTTAAAAGAAGGAAGGTGGGACTCTTAAGGAGACAAGAGATCCTTAAGGAGTTGCTCAGGGGGTCCAGGTCATAAGGGGAACCCTGATACAGAGTGTGGACAACTGGAGGTGGGATGGGTCGCTACATGTCAGCACATATTAATTCAACCCCACTGAAGCTACAGATACCAGAATCCTGGAGAGACGTATGCACACAGCTCTCCACTTCACAGATACATGGGAGAGATTTGCTTATGCCTTCTGGCTGCATCATGTGACCCCTGCCAAGACTTCAGCTGAATCTTTCCTATGCCAATTCAATTGTTACCCACTGGTTCCCAGGGATGGGATTAAAAGGTGTTGAAATCTCAGGCACTTGATGTATTTATTTATTTATTGCATTTATATCCCGCCTATTCCCCTCTTGCAATGAACCCAAGGCGGCTTAGATTATCCTCCTCCTCCTTTCCATTTTATCCTCACAACAACAACCTTGGGAGGTAGGTTGGGCTGAGAGTCTGTGACTGGCCCGAAGTCACCCAGTGAGCTTCCATGGCTGTGTGGGGACTAGAACCCAGATCTCCTGACTCTCAGTCCAACACTTTCACCACTACACCAAGATTTGTGATGAATTAGGTCTGACTCCTTACTTACAACCGCTGCCAAGTCTGGCCAAGGCAGAATGCAGACGTTTCTCCCCAAACTCATGCTAACTGCTCACATGCTGTATGAATCAGCCTGGTCCTCTGGCACCAGTGTAGGAAAGGGGTTAATGGCACCTGCCAGGAAAGGGCTATAGGTACACATTGACTGCATCAATACAACTTAGAGCACATTTCTCCTGTCACTGTGTCCCTTTCTATGATTCTTTGAGGCTCTCAGGGGAAGCTGGTAGCAGGATCAAAGCAGGAAGGCAGATCAAGGCAGAGGGAAAGTAGGACCTTGGATAGCTCCAAGTGGGTCCTGCTGGCTGGAACTCTCTCCCACTAGGACAATAGCAGGATGTTGTCTCAGCAGGGTACTAAAGCCAGTGAAGTCTTATGTAGGCTGACAAGATCTGTAGTCTGGCTAGTTCTACCCCTCCTGGAGGAGCTGACTGGATTGTTAAAAGGCCTGATTTTGTAGCCTGAGACTTCTGTGAGGGTGGGGAGATGAAGGTTTTGCTGCAGACTCATCTCTGAGCCAGAAGATGATGGCAGGACTGTGTCCTCTGACTGGGAGGGCCCTGAATAAGGCATTGACTGTCCTACTCCCAAGGTAGTCATCTGTGCCTTGTCCTCATCAGAATCCTTTGCTGTACACTGGAAGGTCCAAGGGGTAGGGGTTATGGTACCTTGCCCCAGAGGACTGGGTTGGCATACTGGAGCTTTTTGTTTTAGTGATTTAAGGATGGCCATCCAAAATCTGCAGTTAAATTATGCTCTGACCTCACCTGTGTCATGTCCTAAGTGTCACTCAGGCTCACAGTCAACCTGTGGAGGGCTCAGGAATATAATGAGTTTCTTCATTTCAGGAAGAACCCTCAGCACCTCCACCCAGCCTGAGGATGTAGCCCTGTGATGAACCTCAGGCTCTGGGGATGAGTGCCTCACAGCCATGCAGGAGCATGAGGCTACAGCAATAACCATGGACACTTCAAGAACTGCTTCCAGCAGGGAGAGGGGGAGGCCTCTGAAAGACCTGGCCCTGAGAACCTTATTATGACCTCAACTGCTTGCAGTCCATTGCTGAGACAACAGCTCTCCTTATGAAAGAATACTCCAGCCATTATCTCCTGCAGTACTCTGTTCAAGGTCCTGAAAGTTCTTGGCATTGATGTGACCCTGCATTAACTGATGTGACACAGAACCATCTATGAATGCTTGTGGTAGACCATTTCCCCTGGCTTCCAGCCTAGCCAGGACATTAACTTTACCATGAGCAGAACTTGAATACTGACCCAGAAGATCAAGCATCAGTGAATTCACACATTTCCAAAGTAAAGGGGAGCTACATCTGAAGAGGAGAAACAATGGACCGTTGTGTGGAAGAAAATCTGGGTTCAGATGTGGACTCTGAAACCAGTAGCTCAGACCACCTGAGTGAACATCCTGAGCCACCTGGGGGAATGAACTTCCCCACTGCCCCAAATCTGATGCCATTCTATGGAAAACTTGGCCTTGGCCATTCACAGGCCTATTGGGATGTTTGTACAGTTGCTGCTGAAGTTGTCCCAAGCCAGCCTGAAGAAGAGCTTTTGGAGGTTCATAGAAGCCCACCTCAAATGAAAAGGTGAACCTTTAAAGCTCCCAATTTTTTATCCAGCTTGGGTCAAAATCTGAGGTAGACAAAGAACCTGGTTTCATTCCCCCCCCCCCGCCCTCCCCGGGCATCCCTGCCAGCCCAGACTGTCTGGCAAAGTGTTCCCTACCAGCACCCAAATCTACCTCTCCCATTTCTGACCTTCAGAGAGCTTGCCCATCCTTAGAAACTCCAGTGGGCCATTGAAGTGTGAGGCACCAGGTCAAGGGCATGGTTCCTCTACACCATTTTCCAGTGCATGGAAAGCAGGGCTGGCACAAGATATGCTACTGCCTGAGGCAAAGAACAAAATGGCACCCCCTCCCATTCCACCTGCAGAAGCTGACCAGGCTGACAGATTAATCTGTCTCCAGCACTGTTGATGGGTCAGCATCCTCCACTACAAATGAAGGCAGTGGGCTAATTTAGGGGGTGCAGAACAAGCCACATGGCCCACAAGTCATTCCTCCAACAGCTTGCTGCCATCTCCCTGCACCTGAAGCTTCACTCTGCCTCATGATAGGGCTGGCCCTGATGGAACAGTTTGGAAGAGTCATCAGTACCTGGGCATGAGAAGGTTCCGTTGAACTCCATGTTATCTATATTCAGTAATGCAGTTACAGCTGGATATCAGGGCCAAAGTCCAGGGCCCCATACCCCAGGGGGCCCCTAAACGACCACCCATAGAGTGACAGGTGATGGGGGCAGAGACAAACAGGTCCAGCTGGGCTGGCATGGGCCCCCTAGGGAAGAAGAGAAATATTCCTTATGCGTTTCACAACTGAAATAATACAGATAGCCATCTAAAGCCCCATAAGACCATTACATACAGGGTGTAAATCTACCTAGCTGCATCACTGCCTAGATTTAGAGTGTAAAGGAGGGGCTGACAAAAAGTACATGCACACAGAGTCAATACTATTAGACGCTGAAGTATTTTCACTTGACTAATGTGCAATCATTACAGCATTAATTACACCTGACTAGGTGATCCAGAAGTCTTTTTCAGTAGACAAGGCCCAGAGCATAGTATACTTCATCGTTCTAGTTGAAACGACAAATATAAAAATCTAACACAATTCCTGTAAACTTATAAGGACCAAAATCAATCCCCCCCCCAAGCCAGATTGTCATGAGCAGTGTGGTATAATGGTTAGAGTGTTGGACTGGGACTCAGGAGATCCGGGTTCTAGTCCCCAGTTGGCCATGAAGCTCGCTGGGTGACTTTGGGTCAGTCACTGACTCTCAGCCTAACCTACCTCACAGGTTCATTGTGAGGATAAAATGGAGAAGAGGTGGATCATCTATGCCGCTGTGAGATCCTTGGAGGAAAGGCACAATACGAATGCAACCTATAAACAATAAATTTGGTGGTGACAAAAGCAAGGGAGCATTCCAACTTCTTGTGGAGGGGGGGCATGTCTGCGGTTCAGGGGCACAGAACTCACAAGCACTTGCTGACTCCTCTTCCATGCTACCAGCTGCCATTTTGAACCCCCATAATGCCCTGAAATGACATGACCTCATGGTCCTGAGGGACATTCTAGGGAAGTATGGCAGCATCCACTGGTGGGTGCCATTTTACCACCAAATGTCACTTGGAATTATGCTACATCATGACATAGCAGTGTTCTAGATCATTATGGAGATTTCAAAATGGTAGCTGGTAGCATATAATGGTAGAGGGTAGTGCATAGGACTGGCAGCCCATAGGAACTAGGAGAACAGTGTTCAATTTTGTGTCCCCACCCCAAATTTTGCCCGCACCCTCTCTGAAATGCAGAAGAGGGGAGGCAGTTGGGCTTCCCTTGTTCACAAATATGGTTGAGTGAGAATTTACTTTCAGTTTGGTTTTGATAAGTAGTTACCAAAATTTGCAAAGTTCTCCATGTTTGGGACAAAAAAGACACACACACACACACACACATGAATGTGGAAGAAACAGCAAGTGTCAGATTTGTCCATCCAGACCCAGGGCTTCGAGTGCATCTGCGTGTATTCAACTATGTTTGTGCTTAAGTAAGGTTGCCACCTCTTTTTTCCTGACAGGCTATTCGCTATTCATCTTTAACAGCAACATGGCAGAGAGGTACATCCGATCTGAGAGATGCAGTGTTGTGTAGTGGTTTGAGGGTTGGGCTGGGGCTCAGGAGATCTGGGGTCTAGTCCCCACTCAGCCATGAAGCTCACTGGGTGACTTTTGGTTAGTCATTGACTTTCAGCCCAAGTACCTCACTGGATAAAATGGAGAGGAGGTTCATGTAAGCCACCGGGTTCCTTGGAAGAAAAAAAGAAAAAAAGGCAGGTTATAAATATTATTATTAATAATAACAATAATAATGGTTCCCTCCATGCTGGGAATAGCAATTCCTATTGAATTTGGCCAATGGACATGGGCAAGAATTTGGCTTCAGTTCATTTCTGAGAATTGTTTCCCAAAAATTTGCAAAGTTCACATTTGGGGAGAGAAAGCACTTGAGATTTATTTTTTATGAATGTAGAAAGCCGAACTGACAGATTTGCCCATCCTTATGCATTTCCATCCAGCTCGGCAAAAATTGGACCAAAATCTCAATGTATGGGGAAGTTTTCCTATGCAAACCCAGTTGAAATGGGTGCCGGTTGCACAAGAAATCATCCAGTAGTACATGCCCGGCTTTATTGGGCTTATGGGAGGGAATGCGGGGAGGCATTTACATCTCCTGCCTCTGGCACTAAAAGCCCTCGGGCCACCTCCATGCAATATATCTTTCCACAGTTTTCTCGGTGCCCTGGATTTCCCCTCTCTAGGAAAACGGAGGTGACGCTTGGAAGTGTGCAGGGTGTTGAGTATGCTCATTTGTTAATGTCTCCTCCAAGGCTTTGAAGATGAAAAGAGCCAGGCAGAGGCAGTGTGAGGTGTTAGCAACCTTTCATGGTTTATTAATGGTCTTTTTAAATATGTAGGATTGTGGAATGAGCAAAAAGAAAACAAGTATGCACTGTCGCCCCAGAAATTCTGCATGGTCTACTGAACTGGGTTTGAACAGCTCAGCAGAAGCTGGGGCTTCTAGACTGACCCTGCAACGCTCAGCAAAGGAGGAGGCATTTTGATTACCACGCCGATTTTGGCTAGTGTCCTGTAGAGCCACTTGGAAATTCGCTTCCTCCTTTTATGGTCGACTCTGCCCCCATCAAAGTGTGTGTGTGTGTGTGTGTGCATGTGCGTGTGTTGATTTGGCCATTTCCCCCCAAGTCAAAATTGGTTGAGGGATGGGATGAGGCAAATTGGAGCAGGGGGGCGGACAGCATTTTTATTTTTCCCAGAATGCCCGTTTCAGATCTGCTTTTCAGGAAATTCAAAATGTCGACTGACAATGGTGCTGTGGCTCTGGGCTAAAGTCAAGGGCCCTTCAGCCTGGGCAGACCCAGCTAACGGCTGTCTTGCCTTGACTGTAGTCTGTAGCAGACTCGGCAGACCCTGAGCAGGGCTAACCAAAAAGCAAGGCGACAAAGCCAGCAAATGTTGAAGCACACATGTTTCAGGCCAGTGGGTATCAGCCTAGGCAGGAGTGGTCAAGAGAGCAGACAAAGGTCAAGGCCCAGGCAAGCAGTCAAACAAGTGGGGTGAGGCTAAGGCAAGAGTGGTCGAGATAGCGGGCTGAGGCCAGTGCACAGTTAGACAGTCAGAAACATTACACATTCCAGAAGCAGAGTCAAGAAGGAGCCCAAGGGTCAGTAGCATGAGGCATCAATCACGGGGCAAGATCCAGGAGGCATGATAGAAGGCACAGGAGCTGGAAGAACAGAGTTGTTTCCAACACTGATTAGGCAGACACTGAAGGCTTTTAACACCAAAGCCTGCTGCCCCACCCAAGGCTCAGCTGCAGTACATTCAAGCTCTCTGGCCAGAGCCCTACTCACGAGAAGTCACTTTCTCCTGAGTGGTTCCTTCTTTGCAAGCGAGCACTCCTTCTCACAGGAACCCTACTGGCCTGTCTCTTGAGGCAACAACGCTCCGGGGGGCCAGGACATTGCTCAGCCTCTGCCTCAGAGGCAGAGTCCCCTCCCCATACTAGGGACGGGCCTGCAGCCATCTCCCCTGAGGGCCCAAGCTCCTCCTGGTGTGATGACAGTGACTGCTCTAGGGTGCCCTCAGTTTCTGGGAGCACCACCTCTTCCTCTAAGGAGGATTCTTCCAGTGGGGGAATGGCAACTGCCCAGAGAGTGACAAGTGATGGGAGTGGTGGCAAACACTGGGCCAAGCAGGGCTGACACTGGTCACCACGGCATCGTTTGTTTCATCTTGTTTTTAAAAACTTTATATAGTCAGGAGGTGGCTGGACAGGCATTAAGAGGGGCCAAGTGTCCTTTACAGAGGACAGTCCTCCAACTGAAGAGCTACCAGACAGCAGTCTTCTATTTTGAAGGTGTTCTTTAACTGAAGGGCTGTCCAGCCCAAGTCCAATATGAAGATAAAGAACCAGAAGAAGGGAGAGCAGGCAGGGGGCTTGAAGTTGTCCATCCACAGCTAACAGCCCCTGGAGAGCAGACTGAGCGGGCAGGCACACAGGTCACCTGGTCACAATCTTCCCCACTCTGGTGAGACATAGTTCTATTTAAATGACAGCAATTATTTCTAAATGTGCTTCTGTGCATATAAATTAGCCTATGCAAATGTCATGCAAACCAGGGTCCTCTTTTCTGGTGATGCAAACATCATGCAACTCTGTGGTCCTCTTTTTTAGTGATGCATTTCCTATTGCGGGGGGTGAGGGTGATGTGTAAGTGAATATCCTGACAAGCTCTAACAGCAGTGAAGCAATACGCTGTGGTTTCAGCTGCACATCCTTAGACTTAATTACAGGCTGAGTTACAGCAGCCCCTGGAAACTAGGGGGTTGTGCCAAATGCTTCATGGTCAAGGTGGGCTTTGAGGAGGGCTTTGAAAGAAGTAAGAGAGGTGGTATAAATCAGGAGTTCTGGGAGGCAGTTCCAAGCATACAAGGCCTCAAAAGTCTTTTGAGAGATCTCAAAGGGGTGTGTGTGAAGGATAGCCTCATACCAAGGACTAAGAAATTGGGGGACAGAGAGGAGTTTACATAGGAAGCTGCCTTAGACTATGTCCAATTATTTATCCATCTAGCCCACTATTGTCTACTTTGACTGGCAGTGGGTACCCAAGATCTCTGGTAGAGAGAGGCTTTCCCCCTGTTCTCTGCCACCTGATTATCCAGAAGCCAGAGATTGAACCTGAGGCATTGTCCTAACTAGCTCAGCTCAAGGTTTCCAGGGAAGCCAATCAGAAGCAGTTGCACTTACTAGAAGGATGAGGCAGAGTCAAGTCTGGCTGTGCAGTCAGACTTGACTCTGGCAAGGCAAGGTCTTTCAGGACTCTGGACAGATCTATGCTGGCTAGAACTCACTCAGGAAGAGCTATTGTCTCAGCAACGTGCAGAGGCCTTATGAAGGCTGCCAGGTCTGGACCTGCTGTTAACTCTGACCCCTGTGAGGAGCTGTCTACTTCTTAAAGGGACAGTTCTGCAGCTGCTGGTTCCTGTGGTATGGAGATTGCACAGGAGGGGTGCCCTGACTTGGAGGAGTCTGGTAAAACTACATCCTCCAACCTGGAAGGTCCCAGAATAGCAGATGATGTGTTACTGGATGAAGCCTCCTCTCACTTTGAGTCCTGCTCCTAGCCAGAGAGGGAATTGAGGCTGGAGAACATGGCAGGTGTGGGGCCTTCTGCACACGAACCATGTGCTCTACCACCAATTACATTCCCTTCCCCAGTTATAAATGTGTTGTTTCTGTTTTTAAATTTTAAACTGCTTAGAAGACCTGATGGGACAGTTGTGGGATATAAATCTAATAAATGCTATTGGAGAGCCAGTGTGGTGTAGTGGTTAAAGTGTTGGGGTGGGAGTCAGGAGATCCGGGTTCTAGTCTCCACTCAGCCATGGAAGCTCCCTGGGTGACTTTGGGCCAGTCACAGACTCTCAGTCTCAGCCCAGCCTACCTCACAGGGTTGTTGTTGTGAGGATAAAATGGAGAGGAAGAGGAGGATAATGGTTCCTTGCAAGAGGAAAAAAGGTGGGATATAAATGCAATAAATAAATATTGAACCCATGGCAAAAATACCAAATGTGTAAATAAAATGCCCAACTAGCAATGCACAAAGCAACATTTTATTTACTTATATTGGTGTTAAAATATTTTAGGCTGCCTTTCAGCGTAAAACTTCATACCAGCCCTTACGATCTGGAGTACGCTCCATGGCTGACTCTTCTATGCTGATGTCAGGTGATCCCATGCCAGTTATTTTGGAAGCCAGGACCATCCAACTGTGGCTTCCTTGGAGACAAGAAGCCTTCTCTTTAAATTAAGGTGGGCTAGCCTACCAATCAGAATCCAGCCTGAGGGTAGCATTAAAGAGTTAGGGCTCATCACACAGACCACAACGACAATCACTAAATTGGTCTGCTGACACGAGCACTTTCTCCTTCCTCTTTCCATGCTGCATGCTTCATGCAGTTAATAGTATAATTAACCTGCACTTAAGGACAAAACACTTTTGAGCAGTACTTGGAGAAATCTAAGCCCTCCTGTTCCCTTAGGAACGAAGGCTACAGTGCTTGGGCAAAGCCTCTTATTCAGCAGCTCTTATTCCCTGAATCTATCTGACAAAACTATGGCAAAAGTTAGAGAAACAAAGTAAAACTCGAATAAGGATCTCAAGGCAACAGGGAGATGCTGGTGAGATGCCCATGGAGATAGAGTTGGAAGGGACTTCAGATAACATCTAGTCCAACGCCCTGCTCAATGCAGGCTCCACACTTCAGGGTGCTGCTACAGCATCCCTGACAGATGGCCATCCAGCCTCTGCTTAAATATCTCTGGTGAAAGAGAACCCACCACCCACTGAGGCATTCTGTTGCACTGCCAAACAGCTCTGATTGATTGATTGCATTTATACCCTGCCTTTTTTCCTCTTGCAAGGAACCCAAGATGCTCTGTTAGGACGTCTCTCCTAATGATAAGCCAAAATCTGCATCCCTGCCATTTCCACCGGTTGGTTCTAGCATTGGGAGGTGGAATCTTTTGGTTACTTTCTCTGCTGCAGGAAAGATGCCTTAAGGGGAAAGGGGAGAAAAGGAAAAAAAGGAGAGAAGGAAAAAGGAGGCACATCTCTGCTGTTAAACAACCTATCACTGCTAAACCCCTAATGACTGGAAGGTCTAGCAGACATGCTGATAAAATTATTACTGTAGTAACGTTCCTGTGAATAAATAGATTTTTGGAATGAGCAATGCAGAACAGGAGTCCATACTCGAGACACCATCTCCAATACTTGTATTTTGGTGCTTGTAAGGCTCATCTCAGACACAAGGCGGGAAAACATTATGATCTGTAAAACATTCTCTGGCTCAGTCTGAAGCACCCTCAAGTGGGAGGGGTGAGAAGACTTCTAACTTTTTAAATCTACTTCGTTATTTCCTAGAACTGCAAGATCCACCAACCAGCCAAAGCCAGGTGCAAAAGACATATAACATACTTAGAGTTAAAGAACAGGGTACCTCTCGTGTACATTCTGAGCTGAATTTGTTTTCTATACCAAAACTGAACTGAGCACACAGCCCTTTTGCACAATAGTCCACCTTTGCTTAACCCAAGTTTTCTTCATCTCACCAGCCTGATTTAGGCAGAAAACATGTTGTTGTCACTGCTGCTACGACTGTTAAACAATTGGGAATCAGAAACCCCTGCTGATCTGCTGCAACTCACCTGCAGATTGACGATTGCATCCTGATCTACTGTTCTGCCCATCCCTGCCCTAACACTCTGAAGGAGGAGCTGCAAAGAAGCCTTTAGCCTGTGCCCCAACTTCCGTTATCTTCTCCCATCTGGGCAAATGGAACCCCCCCACACACACAAAACTTCACTCCAGGGCCCTTTTTTATTTCCTATTTACTGATATGATCTTTGCCAGATATATGCAGAGTCCCAGCACCAGAGGTAGGTATCACTGGGCACCTGCTAGGGCCCACACCCCATCAGCAGCCTACTGCTAACCCCTGAAGCCCCCTGCCCATGTTGCTGTTCCCCCTTGCTGTGTGTCACCTGTCTGCCTGTTCCCTCTAAGTAAGCAAGCATTGAGGAGAGTGAGGAGATGATGTGGTATCCACCGCTCACTTTGTCTTTTCCCTCTGGGCACTGGTGTGAGTTGTGCCCAATGGAGTAGGCAGTTGTGTCAGCCATGAGGAGGAAGTGGGCCCACTAAGGGCGCAGCCCCACTGAGGGCATCTTGCCCAAGGGGCCTCCAAAAACTTGGAGACAGCACTGCAGACGTCTGATTCTGCTGGAGCTCCAAATGGTTCACTCTACCCTGAAGAAGGGAGCTCCACATTGACTCCAGGCCACTCCCCTGGTTGCCCTCCTCTCAGGGGCCACTTTTCAGTGGTGGGTGGAGCTGAAGATATATGGTTGTTGTTCAGTCGTTCAGTCGTGTCCGACTCTTCGTGACCCCATGGACCATAGCACGCCAGGCCTTCCTGTCCTGCGCTCTCTCCCGGAGCGTGCTCAAGTTCATATTCATTGCATCGGTGATGCTATCTAGCCATCTCATCCTCTGCCGTCCCCTTCTCCTTTTGCCTTCAGTCTTTCCCAGCATCAGGGTCTTTTCCAGAGAGTTTTCTCTTCGCATTAGGTGGCCAAAATATTTGAGCTTCAGCTTCAGTATCTGTCCTTCCAATGAGCACTCAGGGTTGATTTCCTTTAGGATGGACTGATTTGACCTCCTTGCAGTCCAGAGGAGATATATGGTGGTGGGGACCAAAATGCCAAACATATCAGCATATTTTAGCTTGAAGCGCCTACCACCAGTAGTAATTATACAAAAGATGGGAAACCACCACATGATCAATGGGCAGGGAAAGCGGGCAGGGCCATCCAGGAAAACTCAAGGGACTGGAACCCCAGGCAGACTGGATTTGGCCTGCTGTCCTGCTCTAGATGGAGTTTTGGATGTTTGCAAGCAAGTACAGGGACTGATGCAGCAGTGTAGTCGAGTTGGCAAGGAATGCTCAAGCACATAGGTTTCAGTCCAAGTAGGTTTAAGCTAAGGCAGGAGTGGTCAAAATCCAGGCAGAGGTCGGAACACAGGTAGGCAGTCAGGCAACAATGATGAGGTGGCAGCATCATGGGGTAGTTCAGATAAGAAGCAAGAGGTCAAACACAGTAAATCAGTCAGAGACGTTACATGTCCAGAAGAAGCGTGGTCGTTGAGCAGTCACCCTGTGACTGATGCTCTGTTTCCAGGTCAGGAAATAATTCAATTCATAATTCAAGAGACAAAGTACATGGAAGAGACTGGATGGACCAAGTTGTTCCAATATTGGCTGGGTTTCCAGGGAAGGCTTTTAAGCCCAAAGTCAGCCAGACCCCACCCAGAGCTCAGCTGCAGCAATAAGAGCTCCCTTTCCAGAGCCTACTCCTGAGGAGTCCCTTTCTCCTGAGCAGACCTCTTCTGGAGGTGAGCGCTCCTTCGCACAGGAGTCCTGCTAGCCTGTCACTTGAGGCAATGATGCTCCAGGGGATCGGGGGTGGCTCAGCCTCTGCCTCAGAGGCAGAGTCCCTTTCTTCTGACCGGGATGGCCCTGCAGCCACTTCCCTCGAGCTCCTGTGGGTCTGCTGGCAGTCCCTGGTCTGGGGTATCCTGGGCTTCTGGGGCTTCTAGATTCTCCCCTGAGGAGGATTCCTCCAGTCAGGCCATGACACCTGCAGACTTGAGCTTCACCACCCTTGCACTCTATAGATATAACAACATATTTTGATTTTCAAAACACTGTAAACTGAGCAGCCTCTGTCTTGGGTGCTGATGGCCCTTGGAAATGTCGACCCAAGCTCTCTGCAAGTTAGGAAAGGCCTGTCCTTTCTTAAGTCCCTCCTGTTTGCCAAGAAGGAAAGGCCACACTCCATCCTCTCCCTAAATCTCCCCCCCCCCGTAAGAATCGGCTGTTTGGTGATAGATGATGGTGATGATACTAATTTGTCCTGAACGTTTGGACAGGAGCAGCAGGGAGAGACACAGCAAAGATGTCACACTAATGAAAATTATAGGTCGGTTACGCAGATCATTCCATTGTTGGTCCCATTTATAGAACTCGCCCTCCAGGCCACGTGCTGCGTACCTCCAGCCAGCTCTGCAGCTGCGCACGCTCTCTCTCTTTCTCTCCCTCCCTCCCTCTCTCCCTTGTCACATTTATTGCCAGGAAGTGGAGATTTGAAAGGAAGAGAGCAGGAAGGGTGGTTTGGGTGAGCGGGAGCAGGCCACTGCATCAAGCAGCCCTGATTAAAATGAAAGTGGCTGGGTGTTTACTCCATGTTTTTGCCTGGCGAAGATCTTGACACACACATATGTACACACACCATCCCATCATTGGAAGCTGGCTGGGTTCACACAACACGCTAATCCACACTCAGTGGTTGTGTGTGGGTTGTTGTTGAACCATGGGTTGTTTGTTGAACCATGGGTTAGCATGTTGTCCGAACCAGGACAGTTTCCTCAGGGTGGCATGTTAACCATGCAGCTTGGCTTATTTTTCTCAACAGGCCACCTTGAGAACCCATGGTTTGTTGTTGGGTTGTTCAGGGTGGTCAACAAGCCACACTACATGGTTAACAAGCCACCCTGTGGAAAATGTCCTGTGTTCGGCAACATGCTAACCCATGATTCAACAAAAAACCACACTCAGCCACTGAGTCAGACCTTTGGTCCATCTAGTCCAGTATTGTCAACACAGACTGGCAGAGGCTTTCCAGGGTTTCAGGCAGGAATGTTCTGAATGGAAGGCATGTGCTGACCTCTTCCTAATGCCATCCTGAAGAAACAGGGTTATTCCCATCTTGTACCTTCTACTAGGGATATATGAGAAATTAGTTTCAGTTCATTTTTGATCAGGATTTACCCAGTTTGTACCTTCGAAACGGAACACGGAGTCAGACGCAATCTGTGGTCGAGGTCCGTACATTTTCGAACTTGCAATGTCATTTGCGCACCAAAAAGAAGTCTTCGACAGCATGTGTATATTTGAAAAATGCACATGAAAAAATGTGTACTTTTGAAAAATGCTAACAAATACACTTTAATAAATGGGAGAAGCATGCATCCATTTCAAACATGTGCACAATTGATGCATACATTGGGAAAAATATGCACAAAAATATGCATGGATTTTCGGGTGAAAAGAAAAACAACAACGCTTGCAATCTGATACAGACTTGAGTCAGAATAAGCTTCAAGATGGAATTCGGAGAACTTTGGCAAACTTGAGTTTTGCTGATTCGCACATCCCTACCTTCTACTCACCAGCTCCTGGATTTTCCTTTGCCCAGAGAAAACCTCAGAGCTCCTTCCTTGGCTTTTCATATGTGGTTTTCCAGCCATGCCTGTTGTCTAATTAACCTACGGGATTAACTTGTTACCACAATATGTGGAGAGAGCCACCAACTTAAGACAGCTTTAAAAGGGGACTAGAGAAATCCGTGGAAGGTATGGCTATCTCAATAGCTACCAGTAGGGATGGATAAATCTGTCAGTTTCACTTTCTCCCACATTCCTTTTCTTAAAAATAAATAAATAAAATGAAGAAATGAAGTTCTTCCCACCCCATTTATGAAGACATTTTACAAATTTGGGTAAGTTCTTCTCAAAAACGAAGTGAACAAAACGCTCACCCATCTGCACCAGTCAAATGCAATCAGCACTGCTATTCCCTGCACGGAGAGGACCATGTTGTAGCTGTTAAAAGTTGAGGAGGCTGACAGAAAAGAGACGTTTCAGGCAGGGGTATATTCAGGCCTATCTGGGATGGAACTGTGGCCTTCTGCATGCAAAGCATACCCTCTGCTACCAAGCCATGGCCCTTCCCTCTTACTGCATTCTCAGAAAGGGCTGGTGCACAGACAGCCACAGAATGGAGGAGGAGGAGGAGAAGCAGGGCCAGAAAGCTTCTGGGTCCCCTGCTGAGGAACAGGCCTTGGCAGATGCCCAACAATGCTAACCTTTTGTTACCAAGGTGCATCAGCCATGCTGGCTCTCTGACACATATATTGTGCCCTACAGATTTACTCAGCATTAACCTGACACCTTGGCTCAAGAATCCATTGTGGTTTTGGAAGGCAAAGCCTGAGAAGCTGCCAGGAACATCATTAAGGCTCTGAACCTCCACAGAAGTCTAGGAGCCATAGAATATACTTGCTTCCTCCTTGACGAGATTGAAGGTTCGGTGTGACCACGGGAACATGCCAAGGCCTGCCTGATCGCCATGCCACCGCAGGGGCAGCCAACTAAGCCATGAGGATACCTTTGCATTTGCCAGTTAAAAGCCCTGGTGGGGAAAATGGTCTGATCCTGAAGTGTCCTCACTGCCCAGCCACATCAGCCAGGTCAAGCGCTACCTTGATGACCCTGTTCATAGAATCATAGGATTGGAAGGGGCCTACAAGACCATCGAGTCCAACCCCCTGCTCAGTGCAGGAAGCCTGATTCCCAGGTGGTCACCCATGACACTCTGTATAGCCAGGTAGATGTAAACAAATCAAGAGGCAAAGACAGCAGTGTTGTGGATGCTCACAGGTATGCAGCGTTTTTTTTTTAATTAGCTGGGATGCTGACTTCATGTACCACCCCCCTCGGGCTTACCTGTTCCCCCTGAGCTTAGCTGCAATCTTCACAGTAGTCGGGGGGAAATGAATCTTCCCAGCAACAATACACTGATATCATGTACCACCGCCCTGACATCATGTACCACCCCCCTCGGGTTTGCCTATTCCCCCTAAGCTTAGCTGCAATCTTCACAGTAGTTGGGGGAAATGAATCTTCCCAGGAACAATACACTGTCCCATGTTGTAATGCAGAGTATTGTTTTGGGTGGCCTGGTCCTGAATGGGCAATTAAGACCCATTAGCTATACAAAAGACTTGCTCCTGGTGGAAATGAAAACTGCTGGAATTGGTTTGTTCATGCAGATCAAGCCAGCAGACTGAATTTTTGGAGTCTCCTTGGGGGTGTGGCTATGGAGACTGTCGTGATGAGTGCCTGCACTTCAAAATTTATCACTACACCCCTGGGCAAGGAACCTCCCTGAGCTTTCTATTTCATTGCCTGAACCAGTCTATTGTTACCTTGATTCTAACCCATCCTGGGTCCAGCTTCTGAGTCACCAAGCTCTTTACTCCCTTCGCTTGGAACCCTGCAACTGTTTTGGACTTCAGGTAGTCGATGTTCATTCTTTCTGCTGAGACATTCCTCATGCGGGTGTGTCTCAGCTTTGAGAATGACCCATGATCCAATTGGCTTGAGTATCGCTTGCTGATTTATTTAATTCAGGAGATTTCGACACCTTTTTTCATTTAAAAGTAAATAAATCCCAAAGTGGTTCACAAGATAAAAAACATGATAAAGTACAATAGAACAGGAGAACAGTAATAAAACAATAACATCCCATTAAAATAACCAGGTGTACCGGGTAATGCTAGTGGCCAGGAAATGCCTGGACAAACAAATGTATCCTGGGCAAACAAAAGTAGCAATGTCTTGTCATGTGAAAATCTGGCCCTTTGGGGGCCTAGTGGATCCCCACTGCCCACGTGGCATTCGCAAGCCAAGCCAGGGGCATTTCCAGAAATCCAGGAACTTTTACATTGTTTTTCTTTCTCTCTCACCAATAGAAAGTTGCACAAATTGCAAGCACAATTTGCGTAACTTGGGCAAATTGCGACTGCAATTCATGCAAACTTCGAAATGATGGCCAGAATTTGTACAAATTCAGCAAATTACAGCTGGTATTTGTGCAGATTATACAAATTCTGGCCATAATTTGCGCAATTTTGTATTGACGAGAAAGAAAGAAAAAACATGGAAAATCTGCGAGCTGGCCCGACTCGATGCAGGTCGAGTTGGGCCAACTCGCAAGTAAGCAAGCTGAAGTCTGGGGTGCCAAGCTGCTGAAAGCTTGGGGAATTCCACCCCCTGGGCAGATTCCTCCAACATCCCTAGTCCTAAGTTGTTGACGGAAACTCTTCACATTGGGAGCCTGCCTGATCTCAATGGGGAGATAATTTTATTTATTTATTTATTTAACCACCCAACAGCTGAAGCTATTCTACATGGTGGCTCTTTCATTTCTCCTGGCTCTTTCATATCAGGACTCTTGGTTCTACTCTGGTCCCTATCCTATGTTTCCAGGATCAGAGATTCTCCTTGTGCTTTCTGATTGAGCCACCTTTTTACTGCTTTTCCCCAGGGAGATCTGTTGCCTGCCCATCTAGAGAGACTTCGAGAGACTTTTACCAACCCTGGCTGAGCCATGGGGACAAGTGGGTGGGGCTCCCTGGGGCCTCCCAAGAGCAACTGAGGGCTGTATGTAGCTCCTGAGCCATCCGTTGTACTCCCCCATGCTAGGGGATGGATGTCTGAACCAAGTGTTCTTTCTTTCTTTCTTTCTTTCTTTCTTTCTTTCTTTCTTTCTTTCTTCTGTAATAGATGTGTGTGTTTTGAGAAGAAAAGTCTGTGAGAACAGTCTTTGCTTTTGCACTTTGAATGAGTGTTTGAGCTACCATCCCCAACTAAGCAGTCACGATTCCCCATTTTAGTAAAAGCATCATGTATAAAGCAGCTGCTATGTGCACCCCACACCTCTAGGTAAAGGTCCCATAGACCAGGTGTTGGTTGTTACACATGTATACAGGCAAATTACAGATCCACCTGGACAAGCCTCAGGTATGTGTCACAATTATCTGTGATACGGGACAAAGCTGAAAGCAATCGGGGGGAGGGGAGAGTGAGAGAGAGGAATCATTTTGGAAGTCTTTATTGGCATAAATAATTCATAGATAATTTACTCACCAAACACCTCACAAAAAGCACAAGGAACAAAAATAAATAAAATAAAAGCAACTCTTTTTTTTTGCAGTCCACGGCAACACGCACCCCAGTCAAACGGCAGAAATTATAAATACTTTCCTTCAAGTGTAGAAAACTTTATAAATGGTACTGTACAAATTTACAAACTGCGAGAAGGACCATGGTGCCTTTCATTTCATTTCTTGGTTTGTTTGTTTCCTTTTCCAGTTTCTGTGGTGGTGGGGGGTTTGCACTAGAGTCATTGTTTTTTGTTTGTTTTCTGGTGACGAGAATTCGGCAACAACCACCACAAAATAGATATATTTATATTTCATATACAGTTATTTATAATGTGTTTTTTTTTTCAAACACCCCCCCATCTCTAAATGAAAATAAGAGGGCACAATCCAGTAGGATGCTCTGCTACACTTCTTCCATCTTTCCCCAACCTGCGTGCCCTCCAGCTGTGCTGAGGGAGGTGTGATTTCCTTGTAAATGAATACAGCATAACAGGAGATGGAGAAGAAGAGTGTGGGGCCTTCCAAAGGCTTTGGACTGCAATTTCCATCAACCCTGAGCATTGGCTATGCTGGAGGTGGCAGATGAGAGTTGAAGGCCAACACATCTGGAGGGCCGGTTGGGGAAGAGTGGCTTATTCCATTGCAAAGAGCTTTTTCAGTAATAGTGTTGATCCTATGGAACTCCCTGCCCAGAGAGGCTCACCTCATGACATAGAATAATGGAATCAGTTGGAAGGGGCTATTTAGGCCATCGAGTCCAAACCCCTGCTCAGTGTGGGAATCCAGTTTAAAGCATCCCTGACAGTTGGCTGTCCAGTTTCTGTTTGAAGATCTCCAGCGATGGAGAGCTCACCACCCTCCTAGACAGTTGGTTCCATTGGCTCATTGCTCTGACCATCAGGACATTTTCCTGATGTTCAACTAAAACTTGGCTTCCTGTAACCTAAGCGTGTTATTTTGTGTCTTAGTCAATGACAGCGAACAGGTTGCAGCCCTCTTCTGTCTGACAATCCTTTAGGTACTTGAAAAGTGCTATCATATCCCCCCTCAGTCTTCTCTTCTCAAGGCTAAACATACTCACTTCCTTCAATCTCTCCTCACAGGACTTCTTTCTAGTCCCCTGATCATCTTTGTTGCCCTTCTCAGAACTCGCTCCACTTTATCTGAATCCTCCTTAAAGGGTGGTGCCAGAACTGGACACAGTATTTGAGGTGAGGTCTGATCAGAAGAAGACATATTTGTATTCTTTCTGCCACCTTGTATAATCGTGGCCTTTGGGCGGGGGGCAGATCTCTGAGGCTGATCAACTGCCTTCCTGATAGGATGTGATCTTTTATTTTTTCATATAGGTTTGATTTTATTGTACAATGCTTTCAGCATAAAGAAAACGCGGCAATGAATGAGAGCTGCGTAAGTGCACGATTCTACTTTCTAGAGTAGCGCTACTGCACAGCTCTGACTCACTTCAATGGGGCCTGCACAGGAAAGTCCCCCACTTGTGCCCAGAATGATGTGCTCACTCAGCAAGGCAGAACCAACACAAAGAAAACAAAAGCTGCCATTTGAAAACAAAAACCAACAAAAACTCTGTATAGAATCTGAGATTTGTCATATATGTATGTATCTCGCTTTATGCATACATAAAGATGTGAATCTATATTCATATGTATCTTATGTACAGAAGGCAAAAACTGTGTGTGTGTGTGTATAAATTACAGAGATTGAACTTAAAAGGACTGACAAAGTTCTTGTAATGCTCAGTATTTTCGTTACGGAACAAAACCCAACAAATAGTGTAAGTCAGCCTTCCCCCAGAATGGCTGGGGATGATGGGAAATGTAGTTCAACACATTTGGAAGGTGCCAGTTTGGGGAAGGCCAGTGGACATCGTATTTGCAAGGATCACATAGAAGTGGACTATGAAACTTCAATCAGTGGAGATTTGCAGAAATTCTAATTTTTGTGTCCCCCCCCGCACCCCCACACCCTATTCTTCCCAGCCCAAGCTCTACACTCCAATCTCTGCATAGAACTGTTGGAATTCTGAAAAGTCAGAAAAGTCACCTTCCCCTGAACAAGTTGACCTGCAACAAAATGTTGCAGTGTATCTTCACCTCTCAATAAGAATACTTCAGGTTCTAGCCAGCCAGCCAGCCAGCCAGCCAACCTGCCTTCTCCTAGAATAGCATAAGCAGCTGGAGGGCTCAGACAGTATTCCATTCCCTGGCCCATTTTTCTGTTTTCCACTTTCAACGGACATCCAACATTTTGTGGCTCCTAAGCAGACACATTCGTCCTTAGATTTTATTTTTTTTTTAATTGCCCCCTTATATTTTTGAAAAATGATATATATTTTTGGCAGTTCTGCGAACATCAGGGCTTCCCTGAGCATGCTGATAACTCCCTCTTGTTTCTCTATGGGCTCGATTTGGCTCCATTTCCATCGGCACTCACTACCTCAGTTTGTGATTAGAGGGAATGGTAATGCAGACCCTCAGCCTTTGCTTACTTGTACCTAACTCATAATGGGTAGAAGAGTTTAATTGGGTTAATCTGCTGCAATCAAAAATTCCAAAGAGTCTTCTGGCATTTTAAAAATTATCAGATTTATAACAGCAGAATCTTTGGTGGACTACAGCGTATGTTGTCAGTTATATGAACTGCCTTATGTGGAATCTCAAAACAGAGAAAGCGTCACAGCTCTTGTGGAAAATCCCTCTCCTGAGTGCCTATGAAAGTGCCTGTGAAAGCTTTCAAAACTCTTCTGCCTGTCTCTGCAAAGGCATTAACGCCAGAACCCACACAAAGGAGGAGCAAAAGGGCCTGTGTTGGCTACGCTTAGGGTGGCTGCTTATGAATTGCCCCCTGAAGAGGAAATTCATTACCAAAGAGAGAGAGAGGGAGGAAGAGAGGGAGAGAGAGAGAGGTCACAGAAGCATAGAATCATAGAATAGTAGGGTTGGAAGGGGCCTATAAGTCCATCGAGTCCAACCCCCTGCTCAATGCAGGAATCCAAGTCAGAGCATCCCTGACAAATGGCTGGCCAGCCTCAACTTCAATGCCTCCAGTGTGGGAGAGCCCACTACCTCCCTAGGTAATTGGTTCCATTGTCATATTGCTCAGGAAATTTTTCCTGATGTTCAGCTGGAATCTGGCTTCCTGTAACTTGAGCCCATGATTCCGTGTCCTGCACGCTGGGATGATCGAGAAGAGATCCCGGCCTTCCTCTCTGTAACAATATTTGGAGTCTCCTTGGGGGTGTGGCTACAGAGACTGTCACGATGAGCCCCTGCACATCAAAACTGACCACTTCACCCCTTGCTACCGGTGGGCTTGATGCCCGGCAACCCCATGCAGTCAGATGTTCTCCAAGGGGTGCATTTTTCACAGGGGATCAGCCCAACTGCCATTTTTTGGTAGAAAGCCAGGATACCAACCAACCAACCAACCAACCAAATAAATAAATAAATACATCTACCACTTTCAGCCCATGGGCCAAATTCAGTTCTGGAGAAGCTCTCGGGGGCCACATTCCAGTTAACAGGCAAGGCCAAAGGTAAAACAGAAGGGGCGCAAACACCAAAAACTGCCAGCAGATTTTACCTTAAAGCATTTACTGCCAGTAGCTAAGCCTTAGAAGAAGCATTTCTACTCTTTAGAATGGGGGAAAAAGTCCTGTGCAAACTTGGGAAACTTGCCAAATGATTGGCAGTGAGGGGAAGTGGGTCCCTGCAGGGAGATCTGGAGGGCTTGATTTGGCCCACAACCCTCAGTTTCCCCACCCCTGCTCTAAGATATGCTATGCACATTTTAGTAATTGGCCTGTATCTGCCCAACTTGCTCTGGAGTGGCTTGTCCTTGGCCACTGACTGGCACTTTGCCACCAAATCGCAGCATTCGCCCACATGCCCTGAGAAATTGAAAGAACTTTGCACATGCTCAAAGGTAACAGAAGGGAGGGTGCTCCTCTGTATCTTGACAGATACTGTTGGGTAGGACTGTCATACTGGGCGAGCAACAGAGGAAGGGAATGCCAGGGGCCACCCTTCGCGGCACAGATGCTGTAATGCAGTGTTGACGGCCGTGTGTGCAAACTGATTGTGTCATCAGTCTGTGCTTGTTGCTGTTGACTGGGGCCCAGCCAGGACTTCAAATGTCATGATGGGGGTGGGAGGAGAGAGCAGCTGGGATGGTGTAAAGCCAGGAATACATACACGCCAGAAGGGTGTGGGGGAGAAGGCTCATAAGGGGATTTCCAGACTATCTATATATTAAAAAATAAATCCCCACCCCGTTGCCAAATAGCCTATTTATCAGGAGTGCAGAACCACCAGCCTGGGGCCAAATCTGGCCCTCCTGGTGGTTCCCCAGATGGCCACTCCAACTTCCTCTGGCCCTGCCCCTTTCCCCCCATCACCGACTGTTTGGTGGCTTCCCACCATTTCCCCCATTCTAAAAGGCTGGGATGCCTCTCCTATAGCTCAGTTACTGACAGGGAGAGCTTTAAGCCACAATAGGCTGGTATTTTTGTCCCTGCCCCTTTGCCTTGAGCCCCACCCCTTTTGCTCTTGGCCCTACCCACCACTGAAGTATGGCCCTCGAATCCTTCTCCAAAATGGAATTTGGCCCTTGGGCTGCAAAAGGTTCTGCACCCCAGCTATGCATTATGCCAGCTCTAATCCAGCACTGATAGTGAAATACTCCATTCTAAGGGCATACATTGGGGTGCAGGGAGAGCCTTGCTGCACATAGGGATGTGCAAACCCACCCCTATCTGGGTTCTCCGGGTACCCGCTCAGCCTCTGCCCCTGCTCACTGGTCTCTGCACTGTTCTTGAGCCCCTCCTGCGCTCAGCAAGCAGCCCGCACTCACCCCGGCAGCCTTGTCGGGCTCCGTGGTAGCAAAAATGTGCATATTCGTGTACGCATGGAAATGTGCATTATCTTGTGTGCGCAAATGTGCACATTCGCAAAATGTGTATTGTCACACATCTGCGTATTTTTGCTGTCACCATTTTATTTTTCAAAAAATGGCAACGGCAGAGCTTGACGAGGCCGTGGGGTGAGTGCAGGCTGCTCGCGGAGTGTGGGCGGGGGGTAAGCGGGGCAGGGGCTCAGTGAGTGGGGCTCAGGGGTGTAGGCAGGGTGGTTCTGCCAGATTCCCAGATGGAATCAGGCACTTGCACCATCCCTAGCTACAGGGGAAACTTGTTTGCAACTTAAAAAAAAAAAATCAGTACATTGGAAGTGAAAGTGTTTGAACCCTGCAATGTACAATGGCGCCAGAGCAATGACAGTCATGATTCTTGATGCAGCAGGACACTGCAAGGGCTCTAGGGGGCAGTCTTGGCATTTTTCTTCAAGGGAGCATCAAGGCATGGAGAACAAGGCCAGCACCAGGTTTGAGCAGGCCCTGGTCAAGATGCCCTCTGGGAATCTCCATGCTACCTCGCTGCCCCCTTCACTAAGCTTAACTGGTGACAGAGGGTAGGGGATCCCCTTTTTTTCTTTGCTTTTTTACTAGGATAGTGGGTGTGCTATAAAGCAAAGCCCTGGCTAACGCTGCAACCATCCACCATCTTCTTTTCCCTAGAATGGTTCTGGGCCGCAATGTAATGGAAGCCAGAAGCATTCTGGGAAAAGTTGGGTGGCCAGTGCTTCATTTTGCAGTGTGCTTGCTGTCCTAATAAAAAGTAAAAAAAAAAAGAAAACAGAAAAAGAAAAAGAAAAAGGGATCAGTAACTGGAGCCCCAGTTCTCGCTTTTGCCTGACCATGCTGGGTGCTGACCCTACTTGGACAGCCCAGCTCCATCAATCTCCATGCCCCAGTAGCCTCCTGTTTGCAATACTGCAATGCATTGTATGTGCACTGCCTTTGAAGGTGGTCCAGAAACCTCAGCTGGTGCAAAAAAGGCACGTCAAACTTCTACCTGGGCCAGATAGAATATACTGTTCCTCTCTCGCCTGCACTGGCTCCTGAACTATTTCCAGGCCCAATTCAAAGTCCTTGTTTTGACCTATCAAGCTTTACACAGCTCGGGACCTGATGGAACACCTCATAAGAACATCAGAAGAGCCATGCTGGATCAGACCAAGGGTCCATCTAGTCTGTTCACACAGTGGCCAACCAGCTGCCTGTGGGAAACACACAAGTAGGACATGAATGTCATAGCATCCTCCTGCTTGTATTTCCTAAAAACTGTTATACAGAGATATCAGGACTAGTAGCCATTGATAGTCTTATTCTCCATGAATTTCTCTAATCCTCCTTTAAAGCCATCCAAATTGGTGGTCATCACTACATCTTGTGGAAGTGAATTTCATAGTTTAAGCTGTGCGAAGAAGCCCTTCCCTTTAACTGTCCTGAATTTCCCACCATTCATTTTCATGGGATGACTCCATTGGGTTCTAGTATTATGGGAGAAAGAGAAAAACTTCTCCCTATCCCCCTTTTCAAACCATGCATAGTTTTCTACACCTCTGTCGTATTCCCTGTACTTGGCCTTTTTTCTTAGCTAAACAGTCCCAGACATTGTAACCTTTTGTCATAGGGAGTTGCTCCAGTCCCCTGGAGCTACTAACATTTTGGTAGCTATTCTCTGCCCTATTCTGCATCTACCTATCTCCTCCTGTATACACCCACTCTTGCCTTAAGGTCACCCCTAGAAACCCTTCACCAAATGCCCTCTCAGTCTGGGGCCTCATGACAAGAGAATGCGCTTTTTCAGTGGAATGATCTCCCTAGGGAAGTTTGCCCGGTACCCACATTGCTATCTTTTCAACACCAGGCTATGACTTTTCTGTTCCCTCAGGCATTCTAATTATTTTAGTATTTTCAATATTTTTAAGATCTACCATTTTAGCCCCTGAGGCATGGCTTTAACTCTAGTACCTGATGGTGGTTTTAGTTTTTGTAGCCTTATTATATTTTATGCTGTGGTTTTATGGTTGTGTTCAGTTCTGTGGTGTTATTGTGATTTTGTTGCATTTTTTAAAAATGTGATGATTATGTTTTTGGTTGAACTGTACAACACTTAGAGAAATCTATTTTATGAGACATCTAACAAATATAATAAATAAATAAAAGCCTCTTTAATGAGGTACTAATTTTTGCACAGTAAAATAAAGGTGGCATTCTTTGACAGGGTTATGGATGAAATGTGGCTTATGTTAAGATATGTAATATGTGAGAGAACTGGTGCAAATAAACCCCTAGAAGTTGACACCATCAGTGCCCAATTTTCAAGAAGCCTTTCTGTGAATGGACAAAGTCAGATGCAACTCCATGAAACGGAGAGGCTTGGGGGGGGGGGTAGAAGTTCTGAAGCTTGCTTGGCAGATCTGTAAATAAACCCACGTCTCTATGGAGCTTGCTAATAAATCTGAGCTACCGGATGACCTCTGTCACTTGCTCAGATCTCCTATTAGATGGCATTGTGGCGATTTCCCTTATATTCTCTGTTCCAAAGAGCTGGTTATTTTTAAACCGGATAAAAATCTAAAGATGAAAGCTGGGGTTGAAGAGAGGGGTGGAGGATCTAAACAACAGAGATCAAGGAGGGGCAAAAAAATAAAATAAAAATGAAGATTTGTTATTAATAACAAAGACCTTCAAAAATAAGCCTGCGTGATGGAAATGATATGGTTGCATCCCTCATGCTTGAAGGGAGGAGAGGCCCAAATAATTCATGCTGAGTGCTGGACAGCTCTTTTCCCATCCATTCTATTGTGCAACAGATGGTCTCCTTTGAACTTCTGGCCCCAATCTTCCCTTCCAGTTCCAAAATATCTTCAGCAGTTCTTTTCTTCTGCTTTCTTCCCCATGTGTTGCTATGGGGAAGGTTTTGGAATCGGGGACAAGTGGGAAGAGGCACCTTTGGGATGATTAACACTGGTGCTTGGAAGGCCCTTTTCTATCCATGATTTTTTTTTAAATGTACATAAAACAACATCAAGATGTTAGCCACAGTATATGGGCAGCCTATACTGATGCTTAAACCTGGCACTAGAATAGAGTTCATATTTTTTTAACATTTGCAGGAACGGATGGCTGCAGAACAAAGCAATGGCACTTTAAGGGCACAGACAGATTCTTGGAAGGGGAGGGGCCAATAGCAGGACAAGTCTGTCCAGACTTCATAAGGCCTTTGTAGCTTGCTGAAGCAACAGTTCCCCTTAGGGTGAGAATAATCAGCCAGCTGTCTCAGAATGCCCTGTCCAAGGTCCTGACGGACTATGCCTTGTTTCTGGTAGAGCAGAGATGCAGAACCTTTTTACAGCCATTATTGCTGTTGCTGGTTTTACTGTTAGCTCTTGTTGTTTTTATTGCCATTTTACTGTGTTTGTGTTTTTATTGTTTTAACATTTTAACTGTTTGTATGAGAGAGCAGGACAGGAAGGCCTGGCATGTATGGTCCATGGGGTCACGAAGAGTCGGACATGACTGAACGACTGAACAACAACAATTGCTGTGAGACGCCTTGGGAGGGCTTCTGCCCTGAAAGGTGGCCAAGAAATGTTTTAAATAAATAAATAAATAAAATTTCTCTCAGTGGGATGAATCCCATTTTGGAGAAACTCTTGGGGGCCATATTCCAGTGGTGGTGGGCAGCTGAAGGCAAAAAGATACTGGCACATTCTAGCTTTAACCTATTACTGCCAGTAACTAAGCATTAGGAGAGGCATTTCAACCTCTGAGAATGGGTAAAACACTGCAGAAAGGCCTTGAAAACCATGACACAATCAGTGGTTTGGTGAAAGGGAGGGCATGGTAAGGAGGAGGGCCAGGGTAAATGGCTGGATTGGGCCCCTAAGTGGGTGAGATTTGGTCCCCAGGCTAGATACTGCTGTACCTGCTGGACCATTACCTTACCTGCTGTGAATCTGCTACACCTGATCTTACCTTGTGTGCTGTTTAGGGATGGATGAAAGTCACTTGCCTGGTCCCGCAGCTTGCTTCGCGGTGGGGAGGAGGTGCTCCGTTCCTCCCCACCAAAATTCTGGCCGGGGGGGAGGCACCCCATCCCTCCGGCTGAAATTCTGGCCGGGGGGGAGGCGCCCTGTCCCTCCGGCCGCGAATCCTGCTGGCCGGCCGGGACGCAAATGGCGGCGGCCATAGCCGCCACCGTTTGTGTCCCTGCAGTCAGCCGTGTGATAGGCTACGTAAATCCTTACGTAGCCTATCACGGCTGACTTTGGGGGGAAAAAAAGCACGTATGCAAATGGCGGCGCCCATGGGCGCCGCCATTTGCGTTTCTTATTTGAGACGTGTAGTCTACGTAAAGATTTACGTAGACTATGGAGAAAATAAGGGCGCCGCCATTTGCGTACGTGCTTCCCCCCCCCCAAGTCAGCCGTGATAGGCGATGTAAGGATTTATGTAGCCTATCACGGTGTTTTTTGAAAATCTAGCCGTGATAGGCTATGTAAATCTTTACGTAGCCTATCACGTTTGTTGTTGTTGTTTTTACTGGGAAATGGCGGCGGCGGCAGCTGGTCGGAAGACCAGCCGCCGCCGCCGCACCGCCGCTGGGAGCCACTAGCGCCAGGGGCATTCGACAGAGGTAAGTCCCATTCCAGGGGTGGGGGGCGGGGGGGTGGAGAATTTCTCCAGCAATTTCGGGGGGCCAAATGCATTGGCATTCGGCCTCCTGGAGATTCGTGGAGAAATTCTCTGCCATCCCTAGTGCTGTTGTGGTGCCCTGCCAGTAGGTGCCACTGTTGCAGTCTGCTTCTCCTGCGAGCTTAGAGCCACCCTTAACCCTCACTCAGAGATGTAACCGGTAGAGACCCTGGGACTGAGCTAAGCACTGAATAATGTCAACTTTAGCAACTCACATCTACTAAATTAGAGAGCGCCTTCTCCCCCATGTCCCAGTCCGCCACCTAAGGTCCTCTGAGGGCTCTCCACAGTGGCTGCCTAATGTGAGACCGGCAGCCCCATGCAAGAAGGCCTTCTCCTTTGCCGCCCCTCAGTTGTGGAACGACTTGCTGGTTGAAATGCACCTGCTGACCTCCTCGAAAGTTTTAAAGCAGGCATTAAAGACTCTGTTATTCCAGCAGGCCTTCCCCTTGTAGAGCTCTTATTCCTTTTGCTGACTTTTGTATACTATTTTTAATTGTTGTTTTAAGCTATGTTTTATTGTTAGATTTGTTTAAAAAAATTGCTTTTAGTTCGAAGTTGCTTTTAGTTATATGTTGTTTGTATATATTGTCCATATGTTTTTATGTAAATGGTTTTTAAACTTTGTGTATTGTATTTTAATGTTTTAACTTTTTAAAACTGCCTAGAGAGCTTTGACGATGGGGCAGTATAGAAATGTAGTAGTCGTCGTTGTCGTCGTAGTAGTAGTAATAAAAATTTGAATGAGGCAGAAAAAGGACCATTAATTTCCCAAGTACCATGGAATCGGAATTGCCTCTGATCAGTTGGGAGCCTTGGAAGCCCATGCTTACCATGGCTACAAAAAACAGAATGGATTGTGCAAAACAAGAAAGAAAGCTGTGCAAATGTTGCCGAACGCAGCTTTTCTCGGTGCAGAATTTAGATTCTGCACCGCAGTTCCAACACAATACATGCAGGCCTGGCAAAAAGGTGCAATCAAACACCCATTTATTACAAGTGCACTTAAAAGCAGGGTTACGATCAGTTGACGCAAAAGCAGTTGACGTAAAAGCAGTTTATGATGGCAGCGAGTTCTGGTTTTGAACATGTAGCCTTGATAAGCCTCATCATGCTGGTTAGCCTTGGAAAGACACCACCCTTCTGGAACTAAAGGCACCACTGGGGTTCCATGCAAATGCCAATCTCCATTTATCAATTAGCCTTTTATAGGGTAGAGAAGGGAGCTCAAAAAGCTCTCTATCATTTCCACATTTTGCTTCCTGAATATAACGTGTTTAAAATAAAGGGCCCAGAATCCAGAGGGAACAATCCCTGCTGGTACCTTGCAAATGTATTAATTTTGGCAAGGAATGTTAGAACAAATATAGGTTGCCCTGTCCTTAATGCTCCTTCTAAAATTATTTTTGAAGATACGGGATACCTATGTGTAAAGACATGTGCACAGGCATATAGTGTGTACAGGAAATGAAATACATATGGACAGCCAACTGTGGGTAGGGTGGCCAGATGCAATGAGGAGAGGACTCCTGTACCCTTAACAGTTATATAGAAAGAGGGAATTTTAGCTGGCATAGGAGCTGCAGATCAGTGGCACAACACCTTCTTTGCATGCAGAATGTCCCAGGTCCAATCCCCGGGCTCGGGAAAAATCCAGCCTGAATCCCTGGAGAAGAGGGATGTCTGTCGTGGGGAAAACCGGTTGTTTTTTTGGCTCAACAGAGTTCTGCACTGTATGCAATCCAGGGATCTGCACTTTCCCCTGAAATATCCTGATGCAATGGGAGATCTGGCAAATCCAGCTTCCTTTTCGAGTCCTGTCATGCATCCCCATGTGCTGTGCAGCATATACAGAGCACTGCTTATTACAGGGAGGGAAGCAGAAGACATGGAGGGGAGGGCACAAGTTGCCACAGCTAGGGATGGGGGAGAAATCTGTCTGGTTTGCATTTTAAAGCAAGTTTCCCGAATTTTGCAGTTTCAAGCCAATATATGAATCAAAACTCAGTTATGCTTCAAAATTCGCACTTCTCCACATTTTGGAATGTATACAGAAATGTGTATATTAGGGAAAGACGCAAACGATTATGTGTATGTTTGTGAAAATAACAGTCAAAAATTGCTAGGCCTTCTCTAAATCAGCGTCCTGGTTTGGCCAAACAGAGTAGCAAAGAGCTGCTGGTCATGTTCATTTTGTGAAAGACATTTTAAAATGTCATCGTCATCATCTTACTGCATTTCTAAATTGCCCTATAGTTGAAACTCTCTGGGATTTGTGGATGCACACCTCTCCCAGATGTTATCGTTTGATGCACTCCACAAATTCCAGAGAAAGCCAGTGTGGTGTAGTGGCAAGGGTGTTGGACTAGGAGCTGGGAGATCCGGGTTCTAGTCCCCACTTGGCCATGGAAGCTCACTGGGTGACCTTGGGCCAGTCACAGACTCTCAGCCCAACCTACCTCACAGGGTTGTTGTTGTGAGGATAAAATGGAGAGGAGGAGGATAATGTCAGCCGCCTTGGGTTCCTCGCAAGAGGAAAAAGGGCAGGGTATAAATGCAATTAATTAATTAATTAATTAATTCCTTATGAGCACGAACTGAAATTATTATCACTTTACCTTTTCAAAACAGCCTAGCTCTTCTTGTCTACAGATTCTGTTCTGAACTGCACTGTGTGCTGAAAGTTATGGCTAAAAGCCAAATTAGGTCTATTTTGTGACCGAGCTGCTGTTTGGCTTTTTGTTTTAATTATGCCTCTTAGGGCGCGACCCTATGGTGGCTAGTGAGCAGCTAGACAGCCATAGGATAGGTTGGTTCCCGGGAACTGACCTTGGAGCCCATGCTCTGAGGTCAGTTCCCAGAGAACTGGCCCCCACCCCCTCCCACACTGCCACGTAGGCAATGTAGATCAGCACCATGCTCGGTGCTTGTAAAAGCAGCATGGAGTGGCAAAAACGGGGCATTCCCGGGGACGGGGAGGTCGGAAATGCCACTACGACACATCCTATGTGTCATCTGGCCACTGCTTCCTGCTTTCTGAGGTCCTGTGGCTAGACAGCCGAAACTGGCTGTCTGGCCATGAAAGCAGGGTGGGGGGAGTGAGGAGGAGATCCACTCCTCACCACACCTCCCACCCTGCACTGGATAGACGATTGCCCCCGGGGCTGGAGGCGACCGTCGATCCACATAGGATTGCTCCTTTTGGGTGTAATCCTATGCATGTTTAACCAGAAAAAGATCCTATAATTCCCATCATCTCTCCAGCCAGCCATGCTGGCTGGGGCATGCTGGGAATTGTAGGACATTTTTCTGTCTAACCACGCATAGGATCGCACCCTACGAAACATTAAGCTGGAGCTCCTAAGGTGTTGTGAGTTCCGATCAAAGGAAGCCTTTGCTAATGGCCTTCCAGTGGAACCACTTTTTGGAAGAAAAACAGTAAAATAAAATGCATTTCAAAAGCATCTAAGGCTTCTATCAGGATGGAGACATGGCAAGCTGCTCTATAACAAGTCAGATCAATGGGGATCTGCACTCAGTGGCAGCAGCTCTCCAGAGTTTCAGACATGATTTCCTAGTCCTACCTGGAGGCATTGGGAATTGAACCTGGGGCCTTATTCATTCAAAGCATGTGCTTTACCACTAAGCTACAGCAAACTGATCATTGAAAGTGGCTGTTCCAGACAACATTCTACTGCCCATGTTTCCCACCAAGAGACAACTACTGTGGAGGTCCTCCCACAATGGGAAGCCTGATTTTGAAGGACGGTTACAATGGATCTGGGCCCATGAATGAGCCTTCCTGGTTCAACTAATCATTACAAAGGAAGCTGCCTTATATGCCAGGTGAGATTAGTTGTCCATAAAGCCAAAGTATTGTCTACTCTAAGCCGCCTTGAATGCCATTGTCCTTGGTAGAAAGGACAAATTTATTATGATCAAATAAATAAAAAAATACTCTGACTAGCAAGAGCTTTTGGAACTTTCTACACGATGTTGTTAATCTGCTATATCTACTTGCGATTTTGTCACAGAACTCAGATCTGAGCCAGGATGTCAGAGAAATCTGCAACGGAACCCAATGTGTTTGGATTTTCATGAATGCCATGTGTGGATTCTGCAGGGGACTGGCTAATCCCCTGTGGGGTGGATTCCACAGACTTGTGGAGCAGACTTCTAACTTTCCTGAATTTTGCTCAAATTTCGTCATAGACAAAATAAAAGAAAACCCGGTCCAAAACGCACATTTTCCCCATAGGCTAAAGCATGAAAATGCACATTTCAGGGGAATTTGTGCATTTTCTCACATGTGAAATTGCACAAATGTGCATTTGCGCAGATTTGGAAACAAAAACATCTGATATCATTGATGGGCAGACAATAGAACAAAAGGCGCCTGACAATCCGCAAAACTCAGACAAAATGGGTTATACACAATCCACACATCCTTAGATCCAATCTCTATGCAAATAGCTTTTCTTTTCTGCTGTCCACCGTTATTCCGAACTCATCATTCCACCTGAACCAGGAAATGCAGCTACTTCATTTGGCACTTCTCTGCCAAGCACACCGCCCAACCGGGCACGGCCACTTCTGCCCAGCAGCTGCAGCCTTGCCCACTCTACAAGATTGCAGTGTCAGACAGTGGGCCGAGATGGGCAGCGGTGCTCAACCTGGCAATCATCACAGATGTGCCACCATCTTGATTACTCCAGAATGCCTTTGGGTGGGTTCCAGGGGCATTCTGGCTTAATTAAGATGGAGGATGCAACCACTCTACTCAGTGCTTTTCTTCAGAGTGTTGAGTGGAAAAAAGTGTTAAAACAAAACAAAACAAGGATTACGGTCTCAGCTTGTGTGGGGGCCCCAGCGTTTGCCCAGACGTGCCAGTTGCTGGTTCCACGTCTGATCATTCTGGTCCATCCTCTCTTGGAGGCTACACTGTGCTGTTCATTGCTTCCTCTTCCTGGCCCTTTGGCTACAGGCCTTGACTCTACTCCTGATGACCTTGCTGCTTCTGCACTCTACACAAATTCAAGAGTAGCTCAGCTTTTTTGTGAACCACCCGGTGAGCTTCTGCTATTGGGTGGTATAGAAATGTAATAAGCAAACAAACAAACAAGCTTATTTATTTATTTCTATACCGCCCAATAACTGAAGCTCTCTGGGCTGTTCACAAAAATTAAGACCACAGAGTGGTTTTCCCCATGGCCTTGTCTTTGACCCCGACTTTTCAAACGGACCACTCTGTACAGGGAGATCTCATGGCAGCATAAGAAGCCACCTTATACCAAGTCCAATCACTGGGTCCGTCTACCTCAGTAATGTCTACACCAGCCTTGCCCAACCTGGTGCTCTCCAGATGTGTTGGGCTGAAACTCCCGTAATTCCCAGCCAGCGTGGTCAAGGGTGTGTGCCTTTGTGAGGAAGAGAACTGCACAACCCACAATTATTACAGAAGCATCCAATCTTTTTCCCACTCTGCTCCATTCCCCTTCAAACACACAGCAATAAGAACATAAGAACATCAGAAGAGCCCTGCTGGATCAGACCAAGGGTCCATCTAGTCCAGCATTCCGTTCACACAGTGGCCAACCAGTAGCTAAGCTAGACTAGCTTTGCTAGGGCCAGGTATCTAGCAAAGGTAAGTGAGATGGAGAGACATGAGTAGGGATGAACAATAATTTCGTTTCTGTTTGCAAATCATACTAACATGTCCTGTTCGCAAACCCAAATGGGACCGGGAACAGGAAAGGAACTCTTGGGAAATTTTCACAATGTCGTGAACTTGCATTCGGGTTAAAGTACAGATCTGCACAAATGTGCATTTGGGTTAAACCTCTTTACAAAGGCCTTGACTGAAGACTCTTGTCAAGGATTAGAGCAAGATTTATGGCACAATTCACATTCTGGTGCATGAGATGTGTGGAGATGCATGAATAGAAGATGGCAGCAACTGTCAGAGAGGAAAAGGACACTTCTAAGAGGCAACAGAAGGGGAAACAATGGAGAGAAGTACAGATATCTCCTGGTTCCTCCTCTGACAACTGTCACCAGCTGCAGCCATTCCAGCAGGCTGTACTGAGGGAGAAGAGACAGAGAAGAGGAGCCATTCCACCAGCCCTGCTGAAGGTTTCCCTTTTTTCCTCTTCCCTCCCCATTCCTTTTTCCTCATGTGTCATTTCTTTTTTTAGATTGTAAGCCCACAGGCAGGGGCTGTCTTGTTTTACTGATTATATGTGCACAGCTCCAGGAGCCTTTCTGGCTGAGGAGCAGGATAAAAATACTTTAAATAAATAAGAAATTGTGCTCATCTGTGCCAAGGGTGGAGTGACGGCAGTAGAAGCTGGAGTCTGGAATGGGACTAGAGCTGTGCACAAATAGCCTCTCTAAATTCTTCGCCCTATTTGTTGGCAGAGAAGTTAGGTGGGGACAGACATTATCCGTGTCTTTCACTGGTTTCCCGGAGGGCTGGGCTCAGCATTTGCTCCAGCAGCAGCACATCTTTTCTTTCTCTCTGAAGGGTTTTGTGGTTTCTTGGCTGCTGCTGGAACCAGCTGCAACTATGTTGGCAGCATGGCTATTATTCTGCACCTCCAGCAATTCCCGGGATCTAGAGCACCACGGATAGCTCCTTTAGAGTTCTGACTGGTTCTGACTGAAACCCAGAGCAGATCAGCGCCCCACTGACATCAGAGCCACCAGTCTCCACTGGCAGGGCTGTGTGTGTGTGTGTGTGTGAGAGAGAGAAAGACAGAGAGACAAAGAGAAGGGGGCATGCAGGCTGCCCCCCAAATGGTGGGGAATATTTGTAGAACATTCTGCAAAGAACCCTTTCTGTAGGACGATGAAAAAAAGGGAAATCTCTGTAAAAAGAAAAGAAAAAAGGAAACCTTCTGAGAAATTTCGACCCTGTCCTAAATTGGACTTCGGGATCCCACTGGTTAACTGCAAGGAGTGGACCCAGGGTTCATAGGGAGGCAGCACTGGGACATTTTGGTTAGCAGGGACACGGACATCTCCTCCCTGCCTCCCCGCTCAGAATTCCCTGTTCCCTCTGAGCTTGGCTGCAATCCTCATCGTAGCTGGTGGAAAAAAAAATGAATGCTCTCAGCACCAGTAAATAGCGGTGAGCTATCCCTGTCCTAATGCAAAGTACGTTGGGGTGTCTTGGGCTTGAATGGGCTATTATGGCCCATTCGCTTTACAAAAGACCTGCTCCTGGTAGAGATGGAAATGGCTAGAATGGGTCTGTTGATGTGGTTCAGCACAGCAGCCTGGATTTTTGGACCCTCCTTGGGTGCATGGCTATGGGGGCTGTCACGATGAGTGCCTATGCATCAAAATTTACCGCTGCACACCTGTGACAGTGCCTCAAGAAGGGGGTCTGCGGGGAAGTGCCAGCTGGCCATTGCTTTACTTCAGCTGATCCCCTGTGAAAAATGCACCCCTTGGAGAACATCTGACTGCATGAGGTTGCTGGGCATCAAACCCACCGGTAGCACGGGGTGAAGTGGTCCATTTTGATGCACAGGGGCTTATCGTGACAGTCTCTGTAGCCACACATCCCCCAAGGAGACTCCAAATATTGTCACAGAGAGGAAGGACAGGATCTCTTCTCGATCATCCCAGAATGCAGGGCATGGAATCATGGGCTCAAGTTACAGGAAGCCAGATTCCGGCTGAACATCAGGAAAAACTTCCTGACTGTTACAGCAATACGACAATGGAACCAATTCCCTAGGGAGGTGGGGGGGCTCTCCCACCCTGGAGGTATTCAGGACGAGGCTGGACAGCCACCTGTCAGGGATGCTCAGACTTTGATTCCTGCATTGAGCAGGGGGTTGGACTCGATGATCTTGAAGGCCCCTTCCAACCCTACTGTTCTATGATTCTATTCAGTTTACTGTGTGGATCCATATCAACAAACCAGTTCTATCAGTCTTAGTCTCCACCAGAAGTGGGTCTTTTGTAAAACTGATGGGTCTTAATTGCTCGGTCAAGACCAAGCCAGCCCCAAATACTTCGCATTACAACAGGGATAGCTCACAACTATATATTGGTGCTGGAAAAATCCATTTCCCCCAGCAACTGTTGAGGATTTCACCTTAGCTCAGAGGAAATAGGGAATTCTGCATGGGGTGGCTAATAAAAAAGTGCCAGTGCTGCATTCCTGCAAGCCCTGTCTCCACTACGCCACTGCTGGTAACCTCAAACAGCTTCAGTGGAAGTTTCAAGGGATGTATTCAGGCTGTGAATAAGCCTGCTGGAGAAGATGTGTCTGGCTAATCTCAAGTGGTTAGCAGCGCCCACTGTATCCTGGGATGGGGCTCCAACAGACTTACACCAGCACAAATACATGTGGATCATGCACATCACGTGTGCTAGGCCTGATCTCAGCTCTCCAGTGACTGGCAAAGCAGTGATGGATGGATGAAGATCTGACCAGCTTTCTAAGCAGTTGAAGGTGGTTCCTGATTAGAAGCCAAGCTCATGCCTGGTTCGGCAAATGGCAGTGCTTGGAGCGGGGCAGGGTGGGGAGAAACACACTGCCTAGTGTTGTGTATGGCATGTATAACCCAGAGAGAGGAAGCAACCGAGAAAGTGAGGAAGGCTGGAAAGCACGAAGCACCAGGCACCAAAAGGATGAGTGCAGCCGCAGGGGTTGAGATGAGAGTCAGGCAGTCATGAACGGGATGTGTTAACTCCTTTGGAGTTCTTGGATGCTCGAATCAGGAATCTGCTCAGAGAGATTACGCCCCACCTAGGGATGGACGGACCCACCCTTGTCTAGTTTTGGTGGGCAGCCGGGCACCCGCTGAAGCACTGCCCCGCTCAAGCTGCCCCGGACCCCGGACTCAAGCCCCCATGAGCTCACGGAGCTGCCTGCACTCACCCTGGATCCCATCCACAGCACCTGCCATTTTCCTGAGCTTGTTTTTCCAAAAAAAGAGGTCTTTAACAATGTGCATATTTAAATATGCACACATTTGGGCTGGGAAAGGTTGGTATGTGCAATAGGAGAGGCGTAAATGGGCCATTTATGCCTCTAATACTGCGTAGATCAGCCTTTCCCAGCCTGAATTTGTGCATATTTAAATATGTGCATTTTTAAAGACCTCTGTTTTTGTAAAAACAAGCTCGGGAAAATGGCGGGCGCTCGCGGATGGGATCTAGGGTGAGTGTGGGGAATGTCCGGGAGGGCACAAGCAGGGGCAAGTAAAGCCAGAGGCTTGGTGGGCACAGTCCGGGTGCACAAGTGGGGAGGAGCCTGACAGACTCCTGGACCCCGTCAGGTGCCCACACCATCCCTACCCTACCCCTCCTTGCCACCTGGGGGGCCAGATGCAAAAAAAGGGACTGAGCTCCTGTGCCTTTGTTAAAGGAGTCCTGTCCACTTTTGCAGCTTCCCATCTCCACCTCTAGGCAGGCAAAGGAACAGGTGATACAGCAATGTTTATCCTCAAAGGAGTAAATTAAAACCAGGAAACAAAGTAATAAAACAAAAACCACATCCGCTTCAGAGGGGGCCGCTCACGGGCTTCTAGCAAGTGGTGACCTTCCGACAAAGCTCTCTGTTGGCCCTGTTAAAGTCGGAGTCAATGCAAAGGTATCAGAGGCCTGCTGCCACCCACAAATCTTCCGTGTTGCTCACAGCCAGAGGCCAGGAGGAGGAACACTGTTGCAGGGCTGTTCAACATTTGCTGAGAATATTTTCCAACCTGCTCTCCATCCGTGCCCCACATCCATCGAGATCTCCAAGATGGAGTGTGGTGCCCCTCTTGCAATGGGGGTGTTCCATCCATTCCAGAGATCCAGAGCACTGCTGTGTTTGCTATACCGCCTCTTGCCTTCCATGCAGCAAGGAGAGGAGGAGGAGGAGGGAGGGCGGAAGGAGGGTGTGAGGAGAGGAAGAAAGCTGTAAGAAAGGCACCTTCTCTCTGAGTTATCTGTCACAGCCTGGAAGAAAACAGAGATGAGTAGGCTGAAAAACGAAGATGAACTTGGCAGGGGATTCCTTTTTGGAGGGGAGGATCGGGTGGGGGTATGGTTCATCTACTGTCTCCTTCATAGCTTTATTCCAGGAGTAGACAACATTGTGTTCTCCAGATGTTTTGGACTCCAACTTTCATAATTCCTAACCATTGGCCATGCTGGCTAGGGCTGATGGGAGTTGTAGTCCAAAACATCCGGAGGGCACCAGGTGGCCTACGCTGCTTTAGTACTACCTTTTAAAAAAAGGACGAAAGCTTGGGCAGAAAAATCTGATTGGTCAAGAACTGTATGTGCTTTAAGAAAAGGAACTCCTCCCCTATGTTTCCTCATCCAGGAAATGAGCTTCCTGTTCCCCCAGATATTAGCGCAGGCACTCATCATGACAGCCCTCATAGCCATGCCCTCAAGGAAAGTCCAAAAATCCAGGCAGGTGTGTTGATCGATATCAACAAGCTTGTTCTAGCAATGTTCATCTCCACCAGGAGCAGGTCTTTTGTCAAGCTAAAGGGTCTTCATTGCCCATTCCAGACCAAGCCATCCCAAAATACTTTGCATCACAACAGGGAACAATATATTATTGCTGGGAACAGTCATTCCCCCACCACCACCCCCGCTACAGTGAGGACTGCAGCTAAGCTCGGAAGGAACAGGGAAGTCTGAGGGGGGTGGCAGATGACATCAGCGTCCCTCCTAATAAAAGTGTCAGCACTGTGTCCCTGTGAGCTCTGCGTCCACTACACCACTATGGGAATTATGCTATATCATCATATAGTATTCTTCCCTTGGTCATACATTTCCAGGAATGTGGATGGAGATGCTGCACTGTTGCTTGAAGTTGTGCCAAGATTTGTTTTCAGTTTATATCTATATCTGTATCTGTATCTGTATCTGTATCTGTACCTGTACCTGTACCTGTATCTATATCTAACTGGAGCAGCCTGTTGCAAGACATTTCAACTCTCCTGTACATAGTCTCTTGGATTTACAGTTGGTTCCAAACAGGACAAACAAAAGACCCTGATATGCTTGACAAAAGGGAACATTTCTGGTTCTATCGACTAAGAACTTTGAGTCCCAAGTGGCCTTAATCTGGAGGATACTTTGTAAGCATTACACCAATCATACCTCTGTTTTTTCTCCTAAGGTACTTTCATCTCCAGGCATTCCATGCCATTCTTGATACCCAGTTAACAGCACAGCTACTGATAATGGGAACATCTCCAACTATTATCATACATCTGCCAACCAGAAAATAAATTAACTATGCAAGTTTATGTATATTTACTCAGATGTAAGTCCCACTGTGTTCAATGAGGCTTACTCCCAGGTAATATGCATAGGATTGCAGCCTAATAGAGTTTGGTTTTTTTTTTTTTTTTGGTGCGGGAGTGGAAACCCATGAGATTGGATTGGTTATTTATTTATTTATTTATTTATTTATTTATTTATTGCATTTATATCCCACCTTTTTCCTCTTGCAAGGAACCCAAGGTGGCTTACATGATCCTCCTCCTCTCTGTTTTATCCTCTGTTATCCTGTGAGGTAGGTTGGGCTGAGAGTCTATGACTGGCCCAAAGTCACCCAGTGAGCTTCCATGGCTGAGTGGGGTTTTTTTAGTCTTTAATTCTTTAAAATGTGTGTTTTAAGATCGTTGCAATGTTGCTATTTGTTTGTTTTTGACTTTGGTATTTATTTCACTCCAGTTTTATTTCATTTTAAACTTTTTAATGCTTTATTAGGCTATTGTATTTTATGATGTTACGTCCTGTTTTGTGAACTGCCTAGAGAGCTTTGGCTCTGGGGTGGTATAGAAATGTAATTAATAAACAAACAAACAAATGAATAAATAGGTCCTCTGAAGAACTCATATCCAGTTCTGCTGGACCAGCTATTTATCCAAGCAGAAAACTGAGAATGAGAAAATTTGGGAGGGCATTTTTAAAAGGTGCAAGTCCTACTGGAAGGCCCCCACCCCCCGTTTTGAAAATCTTTCCGTAGCTCTAAACACACCAAGGAACAGAAATGGCTTGCAATGTTCACTCCAGCTGTGAGCAGACAGTTGGCTTAGCAACAGGGAGATGGTGTTTTGGGGACAGCCTCAAATTTATACCCTAGGGAGATCTGTAAACAGTCGGTGCACGAAAGAGCATCGGCCTGCCTCAGCTGGTATTTCCAAAGGGAGATATTTTATCATTGCTTGACTTCTGCTAAGCTCTTAGCCCTTGACCTAAATCCATGTGCATACCGACACCCATTAATTGGAGCCAAATCTCTGCTCTGGAACTTGTTCAAGAGGCCTGGGTCAGCTATGGAACATGAACATTTCTACAGGAAAGAGCGAGTGAGCATGTGCAGAGTGTATTTCTGGTTGCTGTGGCATTGTAATTACGGACTGTGCTCTCCAAACATGTTCATCGAGTGCTCACCTGACTTCCTTTTAGATGCCAGGAGAAAGCTGTTGTATTCTCCCAAGCCTGTGATGGGATATACAAATTAAAGATGCTGCTGAGACTCAGAAAGATGAGTTTGAGGGTGGGGAGAGGGGGTTGTAATGCTCACCTTAAATACAAGGTGAACATTACGACCCCCGGATTCTCCTCCAAATTCTCAGAAAATAGCTCAGCTGATTCTGAGCAAATCTGATTTGAGCACGGGTGTGACTTTCCTATCACTAACCATTATGGAATTATTGGTGACATTTACCTGTTATTATAATCCAGATGCTAATTATGTAAGAAGAGTCCTTCTGGTTCTGACCATGGGCCCATCTAGTCCAGCATCTTGGGTTGTTGTTGTTTTTAAAACTGTATTTAGGCAGGCTTTGAGAATGACCATTGTCAGAAAGATGGGACAGACATCTCATAAGTAAATTAGCTCATAATAAATCATATTTCCCTTGCCAGTGACTGACTGAAGCCAGCTCTCATAAATCACTGATTAAGGAATGAGGTTCTAGGGCAGAACATATGGCTTTGGGTAGGCTTGAAAGACTCAGCTTCTCTTCTTTCCATAGATCTTTTTTGTTTAAAGTGTTACTGAGTTTTCTAGCATAAATGAATACCAACAGTCAAAGAGCTGAGTTTTACGTAATAAATTCCACCCGTCACAATTGTTCTGTGCACAACTGCGTAGAATCCCTCTGTACAGGATCTGACTTTCTGGGCTTACTTGGGTAACATCAACTAACTGACCAGTTGTATAATGCAGTGGAGGCTGGTGGCTCTCCATTCTGGGCTTCAATCAGAATCAGGCAGAACTGTAAAGGAGCTATCCAGGGTGCTGACCCCATTTGGAGAATAGGATTAAACACTTTGGATAGCTCCTTTAGAGTTCTGGCTGGTTCCGATTGAAACTGAGAGTGCATTTACAACCCCACCGAAATTGGAGCCACAACCCCCTTCTGGTGCAGTGGTACATTTTGAAGCCCAGGCACTCATCCTGAAAATCCATAGCCACGCCACCAAGGAGAGTCCAAAATAAGGATGGATGGACTCACCTGCACCCGTGCTCAGCCTTCACGCTTCTAATGTTGCAGAGATGGCCCTGTGCAGCTGCCATTTTGCGCAACTTAAAAAATACGGAAATGACGGATCTGCCATCTTGCGTAAAAATGGTGGCTTGCGTTGAGGAGTGGGTGTTTGCGAGGCGCTCCCGGACTGTGCATCGCTTGGCAAGCACATCCATGGGCACCGCGCAGCTCAGCGAGCAGCATCTGTGGGGCCGAGTGGCAGGGAGTCCATCGGACTCCACCCTACTCTCAGGAGCTTGCGATATCCCTAAGCCAAAATTGCAGGGAAATGTGTTGATCCATATTAACAAACAATTTCTAGCAGTTTTCTTCCCCACCAGGAACAGGTCTTTTCTTTTTCTTTTTAAACGAATGGGAAGGCCGAGCCACCCCCAACTACTTGGCGTTACAACAGGGATAGATCCCAACAATATATTGATGCTGGGAAAATCTATTTCCTCCCCAGCTACCATGAGGACTATAGCGAAAGAGCAAACAGGGAAGTCTGGATTAGGGGGGCAGCTGATGTCACTGACCCTGCTAATTGAAAAGTCCTGGCTCTTCGACCTTGCGAGCCCTGGTTCGACTACACTGCTGCAAGTGACGCACACAGAAAGGCATAGGTTGCTGGGGATTGGATCTGTGCATTGATCAGGGCTGGGAGTGAGAAGTGAAACAGGCAGGTCAAGCAGTGTAAGGTGATGGCAGAGGAGGGGACTCATTGGTGCATCGAAGATTCAGGACCCATCACCTACTGCGTGTGCCTTTCTGCCTCTCCTCCAAACCTGTCTGAGTGCTCCAGTGCCAAGGGGCCACATAGGCTGGAGTAAGTATCAGCTGACACCACAGGCTAAGGCCAGATGCATGCAAGAGACCCAGCCAGTGCAACTCTCATAAGCACTGCAGATTGTAGGTGAGGAACGCACACCTCCCCATCTCTCCTGTACCGCAGATTTTGGTAGATAGACTATCCCTGCCCTTCTCTGGGTCTCAGGGTGCATGGTTATTACAGTCATGGGCAAGTGTCTGTGGATCAGGGCTCCAAGGCCAGCAATGTTGGCAGAGCTGGGATGGAGGAGAGCATCCATCTTACTCTGCTGACTTCCAGAAGTGGCCGGGGTGGGAAAGACGACGGTTCCGCTTTGGCAGTTTCTCCAGCATCTCCATGAGCTTGGTGAAGGTGGGCCGTTCCTCCTGCTCGTAGGCCCAGCAAAAGAGAAGGATGTCCTGCAAGGCAACAAGAGGAATAGGTGATGCAAGGAGACACACACATGAGAAGCAGGGCCATTCAATCACCTTTGCTGAAAGACATGCTTCGTCATGCTCCTCTTGTCCTTGAACTGTCACTAGGTGGTCATTATGCAATCTATACTGAACTTTAAAAATTGGGGTCTTTTTCCTTTTCCTTCCTCTTCCCTTTTTCCTTTGGTGTCATGACTTTTGGTTTGTAATACTGTGGGGACAGGGTCAGATCATATGTAGGCCAGTGTGGGAGCCTTTTCGGCTGAACAATGGGGTAAAAATATTTCACGTACATACATACACCAGGTTCTAAAAGTCACTCCCTAATCCTTCCAAGAAGGATTGATATTTGTAGGGATGGGCAAATGGGTGATATTTGAACTTGCAAAGATTCTCTGAACATGAGTTCGCTTCTCATCTCTCCTCAATTTGCGCTCGTGTTTGCAATGGCTGCTCGTTTGACATAAATGGGACAATCACTCAAAACAAACAACTACTGTACATGAAAATTGCACAAATAATCCCAAGTGTATGCAAATTTCCAAAATTGCACAAATATTCTCCATAGACTAAAGTATGGGTTATTTAAAATTTGCACATTTTGAGGAACTTGCGCATTTTGAGAAAGTTGTGCGTTTTTCAAGTACACATTTTGTGAGTGCAATTTTGAGAACCTGCTAACATTTTTGGAGGAAATGCGCTCCTGTTTGTGTTCGGGATTGTGAACGGGGCATTTTCGAGTGATTTTCGAGGGCAAACTGAAACAAAATTCTCATACATCCCTTGATATTTGTGCTCCCCATTTCTGCCTGAAAGGACGATGATCAGACCCAGGAGAAAGTCACTTACCTTTTCGCAGATTGTGTTCATGGTGGGGGGGGGGAGGCGCTCCGTCCCTCCCCCTGGAATCCTCGATGGGGGGGGAGGTAAACCGGTCCTCCCCCCCAGAATCCTGCCCGGCCGGCTCTGCTCCGGTGCGGACGCAAATGGCGGCCGCTGTAGCGACCGCCATTTGCGTCCAGCCAGGCAGCCGTGATAGCCTACATAAGTCTTTATGTAGCCTATCACGGCTGGGCAAAAACACACACCAAAAAAATGGCGTACGCAAATGGCAGCGGCTACGGCGTCCGCCATTTGTGTTCCTTATTTTTCGCCATTTTAGTCTACGTAAATATTTACGTCGACTATTACGGTGAAAGAAAGGGGAACGCAAATAGTGTAGTGGGCGTGACTTGCATTCCTTTTTTATTCACCGTTTTAACCTACGTAAATATTTACGTAGACTATTATAGCGGGGAAAAAAAGGAACGCAAATAGCGCACACTACGCTATTTGCGTTCCCCCGTTTTTTGCCGTAATAGTCTACGTAAATATTTACGTAGTTTAAAACGGTGAAAAATAAGGAACGCAAATGGCAGCCGCTGTAGCCGCCGCCATTTGCGTATGCCATTTTTTTTTTGCCCAGCCGTGATAGGCTACATAAAGACTTACGTAGTCTATCATGGAAACCAGGATTTAAATGGCAGCCACAGCAGCCGGTCGAAAGACCTGCCGCCGCCGCCGCCACCTCTGGAACCGCCGCCGGAGCCACTGCCATCTGGAACATCTGCCCCAGGTAAGCCTCGTCCTGGGGGGAATCCACGGGGCGGGTGGGGGGGCAGGCCGTTCCACCATGGGTTTCCGGGGGCTGAATGCCAGTGCATTCGGCCTCCCTGAAATCCGTGGCGGAATTCTCCGCCATCCCTAAGCAGAACACCTTTCCTATACCTATCCCATCTCTGTTTATTCCTCTCGCCAATCCCCTCCTTTCCTACACCTATTCCATCTCTGTTTATTCCCCTTGTCTCTCCCCTCAGGACCCTCTTCTCTCCTCTCCTTATGAGACACCTCAAGCACCATGTGCTCCGATGATGGTGCTGCATAAATAAGCATAACCTTATTCATAATATTTTCACCCCACCGTTACTCCAACTAGCTCAGAATGGCATACCCAGTTTGCATCCTTCTATCCAGAAAACCACAACCCTGTGAGGTAGTGACTGGCCCAAGGCCACTCCGTAAGCTGCGGGGCAGAGCAAGGATTTGTAACCCAAATGTCACCAGTTTAAATCCAGCACTCTAGCCACTGTGTCACATCTTAAAACTGTCCCTGAGACATTGAGATGAGATGAAAAATATAAAAGTTTTCTGAGTTTTCTCTGCCTCCCTTCTCTCTCTCTCTCTCCCCGCTCCCTGGCCCCTGCAGCCAAAAGTGACCTACTGAGATCTCCTTCCCCATGCCAATCTGGCTGAGGTTCGGCTTCATCCCTCGGCCCACTTGCCAAATTATTGCCTCGGCTGGTTGGGTCTTGAACGGCCATTCCCGAGCATGGAGCTCATACCAGATGGTACTGTGGAGACAAAGTGGTACAAGGAGTGAAAACTGATGCATAGAGAGAAATGTTCCATTTCTTTGCAGCTTCTGAAGGAACCTCTAGAACTCAGACATGGGGCAGAACTGGCTTATTATTTACATTTATTACGTGTCTATTAACCTGGGCATGTAGGTTAGCATGTAGGTTAACCTACATGCTAATGTAGGTAATTAACCAGCCATCCTAATAACCTAATTAGCATGGCTGGCTGAGGCATGCTGGGAATTGTACGACTTTTTCTGTCTAAACATGCATAGGATTGCACCCTTAATGAATAACAATGAGAGCACAATCAGAAAAGAGAAACAAGAATCGAATGAAAGCAAATGCATCCTCAATGCAAACATTGCAAATATGTAAGAAGGGCTACAATAATCCCACAAGGGGGGAGAGGGGGAGGGGGAAAGAGAGAGAGCGCGCGCGCAAATGTCATCAGAGCAGAGGTTAAAATAATTATCAGTATCAGTTTTAAAATAAAACATAGATGCATAATATTGAAAATGTTTAAAAAATGTTAAAAGGGCTGGGTGAAGAAAAAGGTCTTTGCCTGGTGCTGAAAAGATGGCACTGCAGATACCCAGCGGGTTTCTCTAGGGCAAGTATGCCACAGCCAAGGAGCCACCACTGAAAAGGCCCTCTGTTTCATTGTCACCCTCCATATTTCAGATGGAGTGGGCATTCTCAGAAGGGCCTCAGTGCGTGATCTTAAGGAATCGATGGGAAAAGGTATTCTTTTATATACTGTGGTTCCAAGCCATGTAATGCTTCATAGCAGCCTTCCCCAACCTGGTGCGCTCCAGATGTTTTGGATTACAATCCCAATATTCCTGACCATTGGCCATGCTTGCTGGGGCTGATGGGAGTTGAAGTCCAAAACATCTTGAGGACAGCAATTTGGGGAAGGATGCTTTATAGATCAAAATCAGTACTTTGAATAGGGCTCAGTGCTGTCACAGTCCACCCTGGGTCATAAACAGAGGTGTGTGTGTGTGTGTGTGTGTGTGTACTCTACACACTGCACTGGCTCTCCAGTAGGGATGAGCGGAACACTTACCTGCTGTTCCGAGGGGGGGGGGTCTGCAGGGGGGGGAGGTGATTTGTTCCTCCCTCCCGGAATCCTCTTCGGCCGGCTCCACTCCGCAGCAATGGCTGCATTTACCTTAAACTAAAGCCTTTACGGCCACAAATGGCATCCTGGATACCATTTGCGGCTGTGCTTTTGATTAGCGCAATAGGCTATGCAAATATTTGCATAGCCTATCGCTTAAAAGCAGGGCCGCGGGGACTATATTGAATCCGGCCTCATTGGGTCCGTGGAGGATTTCTCCAGCATCCCTACTCTCCAGTGCATCCATCTCTTGACTTCTGCCAGACCTGAACTGACATATTCCCTTTTTCCCCCCTTTTCTTTTGTCACTCATACTCATGGAGTTCAGTGAGATGTGCCTGAAAGGAAGGCGGTGCACTGTATGTTGAGAGCCATATCCACTGCCACATGTAAAATGCAGTCAAGTTCAGAAATGGTCCCATTGGTAGACTCTTGATCTTCCATCTGCTCCAGTATGTATAAGACGTGAAATCTGTCACCACAAGAACAGATGCTGTCTCAGGCATGAAACCAGCCTTTAAACACACCAGCCAGGGGATGCCAGGGTCTTGCTCAGTATTGGTAAAGGTGAAACCAAAATGACAAAGGGGTTGGAGTTCCTTCCCTACAAGGTTAAATCAAGAGTGAGAAACTTGTCACCCAACAGCCACAGGAGTCCCTCAGTCTAATTTCAAAAGTCCTCTGCATGTGATCTCTTCAGATCTCTGGCAAGGGTGATCTATCGTTCCCCAGGAAGTCCTCCTGACTGGAACAAAGAGAGAGAATGAGAGAGGGGGTGACTAAGGGAAACAGAGAGAAAGAGTGACTAAGAGAGGGGGTGACTAAGGGAGAAAGAGAGAAGGGGTGACAGAGAGAGAGAGAGAGAGAGAGAGGTGGAAGAATGAGAGAGAAAGGGGAAGGGATGGCCCTTTCCTACTTTTGTCTTTGACTCTGCCCAACAGAGCACTTCACCCTGACAAATTACCCCTGAAGGAATGCAGCCCCCAACAGAAAAAAGGTTTGCCACCTTGGGTTAAAGCTCTGGGAGCTTTTAAGAAAACAAGAGATGGCTAAGGGAAGATATGACCAAGGTTTATAAACTTATAAGTGGGTCTTGCAACAAAATGTTGGACTGTGAAGGGTTCCTGTTCAGTGCTCCCTTCCAGGACATTCCATTCCATCCCCTGCAATAGTCAGTCAGCATTCTGCAGCCTCTGAGCATGCTCAGTCATCACTAGACTGGTTCCTCCCCTTAGCATTTTCAACCCAGATATGTATTTTGTACTTCTGCAAACCATGGGCTTCCAAAAGCCTGCCGATACCTTCCTCTTGTGTGTGGATGGTGCCATTATGGTTATTTGGCTATGTTATTTGGCTATGTTATTTGGCTATGTGTGTGTGTGTAGTATGATGCTGCCTCTAAATGTAGAGGCTCTGTTTTAAAGCTGTTTGTACATTAAAAGTCCTACATAAAGAAGAAAAGCTGCCTTGTACAATAGAAGGGTCACATAGGTAGAAATGTTCTCAGCAGGAGAAAAAATGGTGCTGATGTCCTTTGTTATCAGAAGCGCTTATTAGAGGCAAGTCCCTCAAAGGAAATAAGCATTCTCCATTCCATGCTATCTGCAAGGAGAAAATAACCCCTCCTGGATCTGCGGATGGAAAACATATGCAGAGGCAAACAAGTTAATTGGGACTGGTTGCAGCCATCAGAACGCAGAGGCGGCTGAAAGGGCGGAAAGAAAAATGAGAGGTTTATTTCCCCCGAAGCATGTCTCAAGATGCTCCACGGAAGGCACCTCCTCTTCTGCTTTCCAAGAGGGACAGTTGTGGGTGGAATGGGTAAATGAGCGATGTTCAAGCGCGCCAAGATTCTCCAAACATCAGCTCGCTCCTTGTCTTGCATCGATCGGCACTCGTGATCTCTGTCCATTTGGTATGAATGGGGAAATTGCACAAAACAAATGGCTACCGAACATGCAAGTTGCGCAGAAAATCCCCACATGCGTGCACACTTCCGAAGTTGCGCAAATTTTTCCCACAGACTAAAGCGTGGGCGATTCAAAAATGTGTGCATTTTGAAGTGTGCACAGAATCGAATGGGGAAACTGATGCAAATTGAACGCGAGAGCATGCTCGAGAATTTGAAAACGTTTTCGGTGGGCACCTTCTCCTGCTCATACTTGCGTTCGGGATTATGAACAGGGCATGCTCACATCTTTTGCGAGCAGAAATGAAACTGTCGTACATCCCTAGCTGGGGGCATCTTTTCTGCATCAAAGGGAGAGGTGAAATAGGGAGGCCCCTTCCGTCATCCTGGCTGGGACCAGCTGCCATTTGTTGTCTCTTCCTCTCCTGGATCTTGCTCCATCAGTGAGAGGGACAGGTGAGGGACAGCAGGGGCCCATCCATCAGCCTGGCTGGGCCCAGCTGCCATTTGTTGTCTCTTCCTCTCCTGGATCTTGCTCCATCAGTGAGAGGGACAGGTGAGGGACAGCAGGGGCCCATCCATCAGCCTGGCTGGGACCAGCTGCCATTTGTTGTCTCTTCCTCTCCTGGATCTTGCTCCATCAGTGAGAGGGACAGGTGAGGGACAGCAGGGGCCCATCCATCAGCCTGGCTGGGACCAGCTGCCATTTGTTGTCTCTTCCTCTCCTGGATCTTGCTCCATCAGTGAGAGGGACAGGTGAGGGAAGCAAGGGCCCATCCATCAGCCTGGCTGGGACCAGCTGCCATTTGTTGTCTCTTCCTCTCCTGGATCTTGCTCCATCAGTGAGAGGGACAGGTGAGGGACAGCAGGGGCCCATCCATCAGCCTGGCTGGGCCCAGCTGCCATTTGTTGTCTCTTCCTCTCCTGGATCTTGCTCCATCAGTGAGAGGGACAGGTGAGGGAAGCAAGGGCCCATCCATCAGCCTGGCTGGGACCAGCTGCCATTTGTTGTCTCTTCCTCTCCTGGATCTTGCTCCATCAGTGAGAGGGACAGGTGAGGGACAGCAGGGGCCCATCCATCAGCCTGGCTGGGACCAGCTGCCATTTGTTGTCTCTTCCTCTCCTGGATCTTGCTCCATCAGTGAGAGGGACAGGTGAGGGACAGCAGGGGCCCATCCATCAGCCTGGCTGGGACCAGCTGCCATTTGTTGTCTCTTCCTCTCCTGGATCTTGCTCCATCAGTGAGAGGGACAGGTGAGGGACAGCAGAGGCCCATCCATCAGCCTGGCTGGGACCAGCTGCCATTTGTTGTCTCTTCCTCTCCTGGATCTTGCTCCATCAGTGAGAGGGACAGGTGAGGGACAGCAGAGGCCCATCCATCAGCCTGGCTGGGACCAGCTGCCATTTGTTGTCTCTTCCTCTCCTGGATCTTGCTCCATCAGTGAGAGGGACAGGTGAGGGACAGCAGGGGCCCATCCATCAGCCTGGCTGGGACCAGCTCGCCCCCATTGCCTCGTCCCCATGTTCAGTTGCATATTGCTTTTTGTTCTGTTCAAATGGGAAGAATGCACGGTTTGTAAAAGCGTACAACAAATGCATTCTTTCCCCCATACGGTAAAGCATGCAAATGCATATTTGGGGCGGGGGGGGGGAGGGAGAAATGCATAGTTTTTAAAGTGCACAGTTTTTTAAAGTGACTGCACAAGTGGAACAAAATTCTCGTACATCCCCTCCACCCCCATCCAATTCCGTCAATGAGCGGAAGACAGGATGAAAGACGCCTGACAATCCGTGAAACACAGATGCAATGGATGGAACGACATCTCCACATCCCTACTTCTGAGCAGTAGCGCTTAGAATCACAGTGATGGCGACGATAATGATCTTAATGATACAGGGCAGGATACAAATGCTTTAAATAAATGCATAAATAACGATGTTGGAGATCAGCCGAATTCTCAGAAGCTGGAGGCCACATCACATATTGAGCCTTCAGTGTGGTGGCCCCATCCTATGGAACTCCCTGCCTCTGGAGTTCAGGCAGACACCAACACTATATTGTTTTCAGCACCTCCTGAAAACAACTCTTTTCCAGGAAGCCTTCCTTGGTTGATCAGCCACAGTTTGATTGGCACTCTGTCTTTTAAAATAATAATTTTAATATCGTGCTTTATTCTTTTTACCTTTTTACCATTTTATCTCTTGTTCTTCACTGCTCCAGAATCTGTTGAGATGTGGAGCAGTATCAAAATGTTGTAAATAAATAATAAATATTGGAAAATTCCAAGAAAAGAAAGCACTTCTGTAGAGGAATTTGTGTGAAAACCATGTGGTGGTGCTTAAAACACGATGACTGTACACAGGGTTTTTCTTGCAGCATATAATAAAGTTGCCTTAAATATGCAGACGCTCTTGCAGCTGTCAGGGCATAATACTTGGCATAACTGCAGACTATGTTTTTTTCCTTCTTCTCCCAATGTGGCCAGTGGCATCTTTCTATTCCCTCCCCCACTTCCCTCAAGGGCCTCCACCACTAATATACTCCTTTTCTTTTCTTGCAGTTTTTATTGGATTTAACCTCCAGCCTAAAAATGAGTCCAAGGAAAGTCAAAGCTCGCTCACTGCTTCTAGACATTTTAGTTGGGCCTGATAACAACATTACTCTAGTGCAGTCTTCCCAACCTGGCACACTCCAGACAGGGCCAGTATCAAAGGTAGGCATGACTGGGCAACTGCTGAGGGCCCAAACCCCAGCAGAGGCCCACTGGCAAGAGCCCTCTGAAGTTGCTTCTCCTCTTCACCATTGTAGCCTGCTTCTTCACCTGCCTCTTGTTCTGGCGGCAGATGCTGAGAGTTGGCAGCAAGGTGTTGGAGAAGAGACCTGTGGGCCATGCGGCCTGCTCTGTGCCCCCTACGTTAGCCTGCCGCATTCAGGGGCAGCGGAGGATACTGTCCTGTCATCAGTGTTGAAGGCAGATCCATCTGGCAGTCTGTTTGGCTTCTGTACATGGAATGGGAGGGGGCACCATCTTGTCTTTCGCCTCAGGCAGCAAAAGGTCTTGGGCTGCCACTGCCTGAGAGCCTCCGGGCTAGCAATCTACAAAACCTTTACTCAGTTAATAACACCTCTTCACCCCTGTAGCAGTATGCCTAAATAGCTAAACAAAGCAAGGCACTGGCCTGTCAATTCAAATGGACTGTTTCCTGCCATGCCCAGGCTTTAACCAGGCTCCTGCTTCAGGGAGCCTGACCCAACTTCTGATGGGCAGCCAATTTGGTGGACCTCCTCTCAACTCTGTCCGCATAACTCTGCGCCAGACTCTGGCGTCTGTCAGTTCCAGTGGTGGACGGGATGACAGTGTCTGAACCTGGGCCTCCTGTTCGATAAGCTCCCGGGAAGATTCATCCCTGACACCTGGAGAGTCTTGGGGAAATTCCCCTGCCACTCCCTGCCTTGGCTGGGCTTCTTCTAGCGCTGCCTCCAAACCTGAGAGTCCAAAACCAAACCAGACAGCTTGGGCCCAAGCCTGACAGTCGGCATGGCCAACAGAGGAAGTCCATGCCTCCGCCGGTCAGATGGGGGACCTCCACATCCTAGAGCATCCTTGCCCCTCTTGTACACCCCACCATAGAATCAATGGACAAAGCACACCCAGCAAGGAACCAAACAATCATACGAAGAGTGCGAAAATAGCCAGAACAGCCATTTTAAAGCCCAGCCCTTTTTACTTTTTTTTTTTTTTTAAATGGCTGGCATTTTTCAATGCAAACTTTCAAATTAAAAAAGTTTGCCTGGGCTTAGTCTGATAAAAAAAATGTGCATAATTACTTTCCCCCACCCCCACCTTTTAGTTAAAGTTATACTTAAAGCACTGGGTTTAATTGCTGTATTTTGGGGGGATGAAAACACATGATCAGATAAGAACTCAGCAGAAGCTAATCACTTCAAGGTTCCCATCACAGTGGTGTGCAGGAAAAATTAATCTGTCAGATAAAAAGTATAGTCTGCCGTGCGCCTGAGCAAAGATATCATCAGAGGGCAATGGAACCACTTCTTTTTCTAAAAAAAAAGACTGTGTTTTCTTCCTTTGCTATGGAGCAGGGCAATTAATCGGACAAGTGAGAACATTAGGGGAGACGGCAGTCACAGATGAGCATTCAGTTTTCCACTGTACTCCCTAAACTTTTTCTATTAAGGAGATTTGCTCAGGAGAATTCTCTCTCTACAGAGGACTCAGCTGCCTATCCCTCACCCTGTCCTTCTCCTAGGTTTGCGGCAGTTGCTCATGTTGGCAGACCATGGGGAGATCTGTGCACCTGACAGTCCCATGGCTTCAGCTTCCAATATAATGGGCCAATATTCCACCAGTTGTAGGGTGGCCACGTGTCCTCTGTGGGCAAGGCACACAGGCCACCTGATCACAGTCTTCCAGACTAGGGTGAGATGTACTGTATTATTATTCAAATTATAATCATTTCTAAATTTGCATCTAGACACATACATTAGCATGTGCACATTTTATGCAAAATAGTGTCCTCTTTTGGGATGATTCACAAGTGGTCACCAGGCTGAGTAACTGTAAGGCGCTCAGGCCAGTCTCAAAACAGGGCCAGCAGCAGCCTTAGTTAGAAGTTAGAACATAAGAACATAAGAAGAGCCCTGCTGGATCAGACCATGGGTCCATCTAGTCCAGTTCTGTTCACACAGTGGCCAACCAGCTGTCGACCAGGAAACCACGAGCAAGACACAAGCGCAACAGCACCCTCCCGCCCATGTTCCCCAGCAGTTGTTGTATATAGCCATACTGCCTCTGGTACTGGAGGTAGCACATAGCCATCAAGACTAGTAGCCATTGATAGCCTTCTCCTCCAGGAATTTGTTCAACCCCCTTTTAAAGCCATCCAAATTGGTGGCCATCACTACACCCCGTGGAAGCAAATTCCATAGTTTAACTCTGCACTGTGTGAAGAAGTCCTTTTATCTGTCCTGAATGTCCCACCAATCAGCTTCATGGGATGATGCTATTGGGTTCTAGTATTACGAGAGAGGGAGAAAACTGTCTCTCTATCCACTTTCTCCACACCATGCATAATGTTGTACACCTCTCTCATGTCTCCCCTTACCCTCCTTTTTCCCAAGCTAAACAATCTGAGCTGTTGTAACCTTCTCCCATAAGGGAGATGCTCCAGCCCCTTGATCACCTGAGTTGCCCTTTTCTGCACTTTTTCCAGCTCTACAGTATCTTTTCCTGTGGCACTAATACCCTGGGCCTTTGAGCAGCCAGTCATACTAAGCTGCATAAGGTAAGGGTACTCTCTAGGCTGAAGTTCTGGCTTTACCTGATCCCATAGCCCTAAGGTGGTCAACTGACCTTGCAGCCCAACAGAGAGGTAACAAGCCCTATAAAAGCCTTCCTTCTGGTCTGGTAGTCTGAACAGGGATGGGCGAATGGGCGATGTGTGAGATCACTAGGATTCTCCAGCCATTGTCTCACTGTTCATCTCATGCCCAGTTCCCATCCACATTTGCAGTCTCTGCTCATCCTGTGTGAACGGGAGACTTGCACAAATCGAGCAGCAATCCAACGGGAGATTCGCACAAATCCTCTCCAATTTGCACTAATCCCCTCCAATTTGCACAAATTTCCTCCATAGACTAAAGTGGGCCTGATTCAGTCTGCTGAGGAAATTGGCACAAATCAAACTACGAAGCGGGAACGAGGGGAGCATGAGCGTGTGTTCAACCATTTGCAGATATTTTTGGCAGACAGGTTCTCATGCTCATGTTTGGACCTTCGAACCAGGTGTGCTCGCATGTTCTGAGAGCAAAAGCAAAGTTCTCATACATCCCTAAAGTCATTCCACCAGGTAAGGACAGACCACTGCCTTGGCTCACCTCACCACACCAATCAAGGATTTGCCCTTCAGACTGTCCGTCACTGCATCTCCTGCCTTGGGCTTTCAGTTTCTCTTTGCCTCCTCTGGTATCTGACCATCTGGTACCCAGCCCACACACAACCATGCCTCTCACGTCTGGCCAACATGCTCGTCGGCCCAAATCAGACCTGGATTCCATGGCAATCTGTCACAAGCCAGGACCAGGATTAACACTAACATCCTATAGCAGGGGTGGGGAACCCGTTGCTCCCCAGATGTCAGACTACAAACCCCATCATCCCTGACCATTGGCCATGACAGCCGGGGATGATGGAAGGTGAAGTTCAACAACACCTGGACAACCACAGTTTCCCCACCCCTGACCTACGTGTTTTCAAGGGGCAGCAAGTTAATTTCCTTCCATTCAATTTCTGTAAGATGACTGCAACCCCTTCACAATGAAGTAACATTGTTCTGGAAGTTCATAACTGTATATGAATCTTCAGTTGCATTACGAGCTGAGCATCATTTCCCCAAGAAGCTCTTCTCAGGCTCAGAATATGAAATGAGATGTTGCACATCTCTTTGGGCTGGCCACGACGTTTTGTAGCCACCTGTCCAAAAGGATGTTCAATGAGGGAGACCCCTTCAGGGAACGGCAGGGTGAATTGCACAAAAAATCCAAAGTGTGTTTCTTCTTTTAACTGATTTGCCAGCATCGTGAACTAGGAGAAAACTCTCAGAGAAGGACAAACTTTTTGCCAAGAGCTCTGTGGAAAAGCTGTCTGAGTGGATACCAGAAAGTGCACTCATTTATCCGCTCCATTCCCAGCCCGAAAAGGAAACCTACCCAAGTGCAAAGACATCTGAGTGCTTGGAGAAAGGCAGCTTGTCTTCTTCCGTGTCAGGCGACAGCTGGCGGATGATCTCCGGGGCCAAGTGGCACAACCAGCCATTCTGAATCCGCAATTTGTTCTCCCTCCTGCAGGGAAAAACAACAACCCATCAGTGAGCCTGTGCTAACCACGGTATTTTCATACCTGAAGCAAGCACACAAACAAAAAGAGTTAAATTGGTCTCCAGCCCCAGTTCTAGACTGAATTGAGATCTGAGCACTACCTGAATTGAGAATTGAGATCCGAGTGCTACCTGAACAGCATTTCCCTTCCTGCTTTTCCACTACATAACCTCTAGGTGGTGCAGGCATATAGAAGAATAGCCCAATGACACAACTGGGAAAAGCATTTTCTTTTGCTCTCACAAAAAATACCACATTTTCCCTGCTTTAAAAAAAAGTCATGAAAGTGCTGTTTAAAAACAGAAGCAAAACAACAGGGTCACAACATTGTCTAAAGAACCTGTAAATAACTGTGAGGGAACGATGAATGCACAATAAATGCTTCATGTAGAAAAGCTCTTTGTTTTGCATTCTTTCAGTCTTAAGTTCAGTTTGTCTTGAATTTAATGTGAACTGAACGAATTTCTCCCCCTTCCTAGTTTCAACAAATCAGGGATTTTAACCATCTAATTTAGACCTAAGAATTGCTACACATAGGGTGCAATCCTACGCATGTTTAGACAGAAAAAAGTCCTACAATTCCCAGCATAACTCAGCTAGCATAGCTGGCTGGGGAATGCTGGGAGTTTTAAGACTTTTTCCTGTCTAAACTTGCATAGGATTGCATCATTAGACAATTAGGATTTGGAGACCTTTGCTGGTCTTTTGCAAATCACATGTAGGTTCTTCTTCAGGGAAATTCCGTGAAGCCTAAATTGTTAGTGTTTACGCTTCTATCTCCAGTCTCCTGACTCCCAATGGACCTATTTGTGGACTGAAATGCTTTGGAACAGTTTATCCTTTTGGAATAAAACTCCCCTTTTGCTTACCCCATTGCTGCTTGCTCTTTTGGTTCTCCAATTTGGGGTTCCCTACTTTGTTGGATTCTGATCACCAAAAGATCTACAAGTGGCCTGTGATTCCACTCTGCATTTTAGTCAGAACCAGCCAAAACTCTAACAGTGCTATGCAAGGTGCTGAACCCATTTTAGGGATAGGGTTCAGCACCCTGGATAGCTCCTTTAGAGTTTTGGCTGGTTCTGACTGAAACCCAGAATGGAATCACAGCCCCACCCCGAAATCAGATCTACCAGCCTCCACTGTGCATCTTTTCAATTTAGCCTTTTAATGTTTTGAATGTTTTAAGCATTTATACTGGTTAAATGTTCTTGCTTTTATCGTTGCAAGGCTTTGTTGTTTAAAATTTATGTTCACCATCTTGATGACTTTTTTTTTTTAGCAGATAAGGCATATTTAAATGCTAATAATATAAATCAATAATTAGATAGATAGAGCCTGACTTACATTTTGCCCAAACCCAGAACAAATAATGGGAAAGGTGCATATGACATGTTCATACAACTTTGGCCATTTTCCTGCTCTTCACATCCATCTCTCACTTGCCCATAAGATGGGCTGGGAGACCCTTCCTCAAAGGCTAGGTACCTCATTTTCTTCTATAGATGTTCATTTGGTTTTGGTTTATTATTATTCTGGTGCTTTTAGAGTCATCTTTACAAGCAGGAAAAAAGAATTATCCAGACTTGGTTGCCACAGATCTCTCCCAACACAAAGCAAGAAACACACCCATCTGAGCTCTTTCCACATAAGCTCACATCAAATTGGAGGTGACCTGTAGTTCAGGCTGGTGGAATGAGATCTGAATTAAAGTATAAATCTCCACCTCGATTTCTTTCAAAGTCCTCTCAGGACCCACAGTGGCTCTCCAAGTTCATAGTAAGAGGAAGTGGTATTTCCAGGCCTACTTTCTGAGGATCTCTTTGGATTTGAAATTGTACCTGAAACCTTTTATATGCAAATCATATGCAGCGTGTGCCACTGAATTATAGGCCTGCCTCAGTCATCTGAAGAATTCTGATGCTGCAAACCTTTGCTTCTGTTATATTGAGGTAGCCCATTATTTTCTACTCTGATAAAAGTGATTTACCAGCCTCTCTACTTAAAATCCTTTAAAGCAGCCCAACCCAGTCTGGTGCCCTCCAAATATTTTGTGCTACAACCCCCATAACCATGCTAATAGCCCAGGATGATGGGAATTATATCCAAAACATCTGGAGGGCACCTCATTTATTTATTTATTTCTGTACTGCCCAATAGCTGAAGCTCTCTGGGTGGTCCACAAAAATTAAAACCAAAAAGTGCAGGATAAAACAATATAAAACATAAAAGCATTAAAACCACAATACAACAATACAGCCAGAATAAAACCTAGCAGCAATGCAGAGATTTAAAATACAGATTTAAAGCACCATCATCTAAAAGACTAGGAAGCTAAAATGCTAAAATGCTTGGAAGAATAAAAAGGTTTTCACCTGGCGCCGGAAGGAATACGATGTAGGTGCCAGGCAAACCTCACTAGTAGGGATGCTGGAGAAATTTGAGATGGATTAAATGAGCTTGGATTTCTAAGAATCCAACCTGTGGAATCTACTGTGGAGAGACCCCCTATGGCTGTGTGGAGTCCGTGGACTTTTGGATTTTCTTTTGTACTTTCCCAAAATTTACGCATATAAATCCATAGAAAAATACGCATGTTGCTGCTGAGGAAACGTTGAATGAAATGGGGGACAATACACTAAATGTTACATACTTAGGTAAATTATGTAAATACTTACATAAATATTTACACAATTATTTCCGCATTTTCCAGCATGACCAACCCCCCCCCCCACATCCGCCTGTGGACCGATGACAGAACGAAAGGCGCCTAACAATCCATGAAACACAGACGGAGCGGAGCTTACACAGTCCATACATTCCTACTCACTAGGGAGCTCATTCCACAGCCAGGGTGCCATAGCAGAAAAGGCCCTCTTCCTGGTAGCCACCCGCCTCACTTCCTTTGGCAGGGGCTCACAGAGAAGGACCACTGAGGATGATCTTAGGCACATCTGGGAGGAGGTGAACCTTCAGATCACCTGGCCCCAAGCTGTTAAGGGCTTTGAATGTTAATACCAGCACTTTGAATCAGGCCTGGAAATGGACTGGCAGCCAATGCAGTTGGAAAAGTACTGTAACATGATCTCATTGGCCAGTCCCTGTTAACAATCTTGCCGCCCTATTTTGGACTAGCTGAAGTTTCCACACCGTTTCCACCACATGAGGGAAACTTGCTTTAAACGGAGCTACAAGGGAACTTCTGTACGCAAAACATGGGTTCTGCCACTGCTCTATACTAAGATGGACAGATCTATCGATTTTGGTTTCTCACAGTTCATCTTTCCAGGCTGATCGTACATTCTATTCATCTCAAACTTTGAGAATTTCTCCAGTCTTAAGTTTGGTGTGTCCCAAACTTTGAGGTTTTTCGTTTGTTTGTTCGTTTGTTTTTACGTTTGCATGAAAATTCACAAGCATTGTTGTGCACATTTCTGCTAAAACATGCATTTTACTGAACATACACATTTTTCTAAGCCATTGTCCTAATCTAATGCATTTTATTGTTATTTTTGTCAATATATGCATTTCTGTATGCTTTTTTTTTTCCAGCTGGAGAACTCTGTTGCAAAATTAGGAGGAGTGTGCATTTTGAAGGACATGTGAGGACCCAGGGCTAGCCAGAACAATTTTGCTGCCTAAATTAGAACATCAAAGGGCACCCTCTCCCAACCAAACCCAACACTTGGCAACAGTAAATCTCATGGCATCAAATCCCATCTATGTCTTATTTCCTCACTGCAGTAGTGTCCAAGAGACAAGGTTTTAAGCACCATGGCTGTCCTGGGTAAACGCTACCCCCGAATGGTGTCCAAATTCTGCCAGCTGAAGTAGAATCCTTTGCTTTGCTGCATGGTAGAACCGGCCCTGTGAGGACTGAGGAGCTGGCATAGCAGCTTCAGGTCTTGGCTTCTGTTACGCCAATTATCTGGGAGTGATTAGGTGGCTTTGCCATGCATGAGGGTGTCCCAGCCAGTGAAGGCTGGTTGAATCCGTGGGGCTGTGAATCCATTCCGGGTTTCAGTCAGAAGCAGCCAGAACTCTAAAGGAGTTATCCAAGGTGCTGAACCCTCCCCCCAAAGAGTTTCAGCACCTTGGATAGCTCCTTAAGAGTTCAGGCTGGTTCTGCTTGAAACCCAGAAAGGATTCACAGCCCTAACAAAACTGGAGCCACCAGCCTCAACTGATCTTAGCATTAGGCCCTAGTAGCGCAACCCCACTGCCCCTCTGCTTTGAGGGTCAAGGAAAACGTGAATGTCAGTCTCCCACCAGGGGATCCTGTTGCTTTGTGGCCACATGTACGGCTCTTAATTGCAAGCTGCTGTTAAATTAATCACCAAGGTCAGTTCAGTAGTGCAAGGTTACGTCCCCTCCCTGAAATCAAGTTTAGTGCTCCCAAGTCTCCCTCGCTTATGGCAGAAAGGAGACAGAAGCCAAAAGGACAAGCCATGGTCCTTGTATGCACAGACATGTATAATACCCCCATGGGATGCAGATGTGACTGGTATTTGCAAAAATACTAGTCTCCTAGAATCCACTGCTTCCACAGAATCAGATCCTGTTAACCTAATCTCTGCCAGTTTAATTCATGTTTCCGTCAGTCCCTTGAAGAATTTCCCCTTTTACACTTCTTTCTTTCTTTCTTGGGCATTTTCTGCATCATCTGCATATTTCTGCACATTTTGTACCACACAGCCTGTTTGTGTACAGCCCCAGGCATACTCATTTATTTAGAAAATTTCTACCCTGCCTCTTGTCTCAAATAGTAGTCAAAGCCAGCTTGTATCATGTCACATTTCATGAGCAGAAAGCAAGCTCCTAGTTCCCATGGTGGCACAGAAAAGGCTAATGTTCACAGCCACTGAATGCTTGAAGGTCAAAGGGAGCCTTGGGTAGGGATGATGGAGAAATTCAAGATGGACTAAAGTGAGCTTGGATTTCTAAGCATCTGACCTGTGGAAAGTAAAAGAAGGAAGGTGGGACTCTAAAGGAGGCAAGAGATCTTTAAGGAGTTGTTCAGGGGGTCCAGGTCATAAGGGGAACCCTGACTCTAGCCCAGTGCTGTTTGCTCTGATCAGCAGCAGCTCTCCAGGGCTTTTCAGGCAAAGACCTCACAAGGCAGCTTACATGAAACAGCCATAAAAATGCAAGATCAATCAAACAACCATTTAAAACAGCAAATCTAAAACCGTTCTCCCGAATGTGGCAACATTAAGTTGTTGCCTTAATGAGACAACAATTGCATGGCACATCCAGGGATTCAGCTTGAAACTTGAGAGAATAACCCAATTCCTTTTCAGTCTGGGAAGGGAGTGAACTGCTTGGATGTTCACCAGCACTAGACAGCTTTACTAACATGGAAGAATGTTCCTGCAATGATTAGCAATAGTCACATCTGCTCTCTCCCAGGCCTGGAGGCTTCTCAGAGAGAGACAAAGCTGGTCTTGTAGGTACCACCTTAAACGCTTCTGAAACCTTCAAGAACAAGAACAGCAGGCTGCTCCACTAATGTGCAATGTCCCAGACTGGGGTGACAAAGCACAAAAATTTTGGGGTCACCCTGCTCGCTTTCTGGTGTAGAAACTACAGGAGCCAATGAGAATGCTCTTTGGTAACTGGAGTTGTTCAAGAACGCCAAGGCTCAGGAATTAATTTAGAAGTGACAGGAGACGTTGCAAGAAGTGGGGGAAAGGAAAGGGATGGTGCCAATTGTATCAGCTAAGAAACCACCACAATTCCCTGTTTTACTGTTACAATAAGACCTGGCTCAGGTCATTTTGCTGTCAGTGGCAAAGGAAAAGATGGCACCTTCCCTGTTCCACAAACAGAAGTCAACCGGACGGGCAGTGAATCTTATTTCAATGCTGGTGATGGGACAGTGTCCACCACCACTTCTGAGGGCAGCAGGCAATGCCAGCTCCAAGTTTTTGAGGGCTCTTGGGAAAGACAATGGCCAGAAAAAAAGAAAATCAGGTGTGGCCCAGAAGAAGCATCAGCAGTGGACCTCACCAGGGTGCTGCAGCCCCGGCAGCTTCCCAAGGATGCCACATCTTGGCGCGAGACTTGGAAGGCAGATCCCCATCCCTAAAGTTCTGTTAGCAGAAGCCAAGCTCCCTTTCCAGTTATTCAGAAGAAGGATCCCACATACCACGACTAATTAGTGCTTCTTGCTCTTCTGGGAGAGGAACCTGCAATTTCTTCCGTAGAGTAACAACAGATCAGTGGAAAGATGGGGGCTTTGATTGGAGTGCTGGTGGGGGTCTCGTGAAGGCCGAGCATAATAGCACAGCCCACAGGCAATGCAAGGCACGTGGCTGCAGTAGCCTCTGCAGTGCCTGAGTCATTCTAGGGAAGGGTGGGCTGCACCAGGACAGATGTTTGCTGACTCATCAGGCACATTCTGGTTGATGCTGGGGGACCAGGATTGCTCCAGAGCATAGGGAAGTCATCCTTGTCAGAGCCTAGATCAGGAGCAGCCAACCTCAGGCACTCCGAGGTTCTCTACATGGCCACCCCACCCCCTTTCCCCTGACAGCCAATCATTTGGTGCTATTTCAGCTTTGGCACTGTTTCTTTTCCGCCATTCTAAAAGCTTGAAATGCCTCTCCTAAGGCTTAGTTACTGGCACTAAGCTACAGCATGCCAGTATTTTTTATATATTTTGGCCCTGCCACCTTTTGCCTTTGGCCCCACCCCTTTTGCCTTTGGCCCCACCCACCACTGGAATGCAGCCCTTGGACTGGAAAAGGTTCCCCACCCCTGATGTAGATGGAGGAAAACCACACTCGAGATGCAAAAATCCATCGCAGCCAACCTAAGATTCCTTGAGATGTCTGACTTGGCCACAGTGACACATGCCTTAGTTACATCCCATTTGGATTACTGTAACACGCTTTATGTGGGGCTGCCTCAGAAGGGTGTTCGGAAACTTCAGCTGGTTCAAAGAGCTGCTGCCAGACTGCTGACTGGGGCTGGTTACAGGGAGCATACAGCTCCCCTGTTAAAACAGCTTCACTGGCTCCCAGTCTGTTTCCGGGCACAATTCAAAGTGCTGGTTATGTCCTATAAAGCCCTATACAGCTCGGGTCCAGGTTATCTCAAAGACCGTATTCTCCCCTATGAGCCTAATCATGCCCTGAGATCTTCAGGGGAAGCCCTTCTTGCCATCCCGCCATCATCACAGGCACGCCTGGTGGGAACGCGGGAGAGGGCCTTCTCGGTGGCTGCCCCAAGGCTCTGGAACTCCCTTCCCAGGGAGGCGAGAGCGGCACCCTCCTTGATATGTTTTCACAGGCATGCAAAAACTTTTTTGTTCCAGCAGGCCTTTGGGGATAACTAGTCTGGACCTGGGAAAATGCGATGTATGGATACCATTTTTGTTGTTCTGGTTGTCTTTTAATGTTTTAATATCTTTACAATTTTAATATTGATGATTTAATTATATTTTTTATACAGTTGTATTTATATTTCTATTTATAGGTATTAATTGTAGCAGTTTTAATGTTGTAAGGCCGCCTTGAATCCCAGTATTGGGAAAAAGGTGGGATATTAATAAATATAACAACAACAACAACAACAACAACATTTCTGCATCATCATCTCATTTGGCATCAATGAGCCATGCTTTTAATACTGAAAAATGGTGGGCGAGCAGAGAGAAGCAAGAAGAACAGGACGGAAGGCCATAAGCTGGGATGTGCTTATTCCATGAGCTAATCACGGGCTGGGTAGCCTTCACACTATCAGGTTCTACTTTTTATTAGCACCCTGAGATTCACCAACTGGAGCCTGCAAAAGTCATACATTGGGAGACAGACTACCAATTTAATGGATAGCATGCCATTGAGAGACAGACTCCCCACTGAAAGATAGACTACCCATTTAATGGGTATCACACAGCTGATCCTCACTCTTCTATTTATTTACTTCCATGTAAGTGGGTGGCCCCTGTTAATCTGGTACTAAAAGGGTTAACAAAGAGTAAAGATGGCTGATTTGATCTGGAATGGTAGAAGGACCTGAGTGAGAGTTTTGGGGAGATCTATAAGAAGAGCTCCTAGAAGACCCCAGACTCATAACCAGTTTTATATTCCAGACTCTTGACCCCTGGGCGAGAAGACCTTGAAATTTTATTCTATGCTAAGTGATATTACTTCACTAACTGAGACTCTAAGTAAGATTTTGCAGGACTGTCTTTGAAGAAAGGGGAAAAAATGCAGCTGTCTTTACAAGCGGCTTTACAGAGCTTGCTCAAGGCCACGACGTGCTGGCAGAGCATCTAAGTGAGATGAACAGAAGAACTGAGCATGCTCAGATGCCTACTAAGAGGAGGAAAAGTACTGTTTTGACATCTCGTGGGGTACACTTGCTGGTAAGAGAATGCCCTTACTCGATGCTAGTTGGGCGGGGAAGCTGTAGCCCTGAGCACAAGTGACAACTGGGAGGAGGTGTTTGGGCAGATATGACCAAAAATGGCCAAAGATGACCAGGAGTTCAAAGAAGATGTACCAGGGAGAAATGCATCAGTCAAGATAACATGCCCAGATGGCAGACTTTAGGTCATATTTTGGGACATTTCAAAGTAACCTGTTGGTAGTGGTGCCAGATATGTTCCCTGAACACATGAAATTGTGGGAGACAGATGAGACACCTTGCTTCTGATTGGTGAGCAAATGCTCTAACCACATGCACCCCATTTTGATTGGAAGATGATCATCTCATTGTTCCTTGGGCCCCACCTTTGACCAGAGCAGGGGTATAAAAGCACAGGTTGCTCTGGTTGCTCCTTGTTGCTCTGGTTCCTGCTGCTGCTGTTACTTCACTACACTCTTTCTGCCGTGCCACCAGACCCAAGGATTTGGGTAACTATGGACCTCTTTAGCCTCTTAGACTTTGGAACTTAGGATATTTTCTGAAAGTAGAACTTATAATTATTTCTGAGTTTAGGACTTAGAGTGCTTTCTAAGCTTGAGACTTGGAGGTTATTTCTGAGGATGGGATTTGGAACCCCATCTTCAGAGCTGGCAAATGGAATTATTTCCAGGTCTTGGGTTTTCCTTTCACTCTAGTAAAAGGAACTTAGTAATGCTTTAGTGTTAGCTTTTATATTCAAGTAAGAAACAGGAGGAAGTAATGGGCGGGTTAACACTTTAGTTTAGCTTTGAACCGCAAGTAGCAAACAGGAGAAAGTTTGGAGGAGGAGTCATAACAATGTTAGAAGCTCAAGCCATTATCATATTAGCCAAATTCATAATACCAGCTTTGGCAATTGCAATTCTTTTTATTAATCGTCTATTTTTGTTGCATTCTCTTTCCCTGTAATTATAGAGAAAGTTTCTAATGCTCATATAACCACCATGCCACTTGTTTTATTTTGTATTTTTCTGAAATAAAGCCTTAAATAGATTTCAATTTACAATCTTGTCTGCAGTGATTTTCATCTGTTGGGATTAGCTTGGTTACCCACCGGGGTGCTTTGGACCCATTTGGTGCAGGTTCTGAGGTTAAACAGGACCGAATTTACAGCTACAGATCAGGACCACCGCACATGAGATGGGGAGGTTGAATCCTTCCCACCCAGCCCGTTTTTCTTTAAAATAATCCCTCCCCAATGTGGGGGCTTAAATGGGGGGGGGCTTTCATTGGCACCATTTGAAGGGTCTTTCTTTCTTTCTTTCTTTCTTTCTTAGCCCCTGCACTGAAGTGAGGGGGAATCATGTATAGTGTGGCCCTAAGGGTTTTGTGGGGGGCAGTTTGACTTAAAGGTGAGTATCCTAGGATGTTATGTTTTCTACCAATTGCTATGCATCCACAGTGCCGTTACAAAATTATGGAGTACATACCTTGGTCTAAAAGGTGAGGGAGCAATCCTCAGAGATCCATCCTGGCTACTCATAAGCCTCTGAAGTCGTAAACTCTGCATTTAACAGAGGCTTCTGGGTGGGGGAGGAGAGGATGCTGGGACAGCCATAAGATTTCTCATATGGCTGCCACCCCAGTCACCTCCCCTCCCCTTGCCAGAAACACCCCCTTTCCCCTGTCTCCACTCTCTGTTTTCCTAGCATGGAGTGGTAGCCAGTATGGTTCTCTCCATGCCAACTATGTGGGGGCGGGGGGGGGTAGTGTGGTTTCCTGGCTCTGAGGTTGGAGCCCTGTTTCTGACCTCTTAGGCAGGAAACTGAACAATCCTATGGCCCCCCGGATACTGTCTAGGGGCCATAGGATTCCTCTTTCCGACAACTATTCCACCTGTTTTTGCTGGCCTTCCCATAATTGGTGGGCAGCAGGTTTTATTGGTGCAATCTGTTTTATACTTTTTATTAGTATTGTATTGTACATTTATTTGCCAGTGTATATACTTGTATATGTTTTTGATCCTTTACTCCACCTTGAGAGGGTTTTACACTTAAAGGCTGCCTAAAAATAATTTTAAATGAACAAACAAAATATAAAGCAGCAATGGAGACCAACAGAATGCCCAGCTCCTGTACACACGAGGGCTCCCTGCAGACACCACATGGTCTCCCCTTCCATATCTCCTTGATAAGGATTAGAAACTTGTCATCTTAACTTAAAGTTCAGCTTGGTAGGAATATTAATCTTGTGTAGGATGTTACATTTGAAGAACAGTGGACCAGGAACAGCCCTGTCTTTATGCATGTAAAATCTTTTGGGATAAAGGACAAATGTAGTCTTGGGAGAGAGTTATGCTTCATGGCGCAAGCCCAGGGGCCAGGTCGGTGTGACAGAGCACATAATTTGGAAGCATAAGGCCCCTGGTTCGATTCCTGGCATCTCCAGGTAGGCCTAGGAAAAAATCCTGCCTGAAACCCTGAAGAGCCGCTGCCAGTCAGTGTTGACAATACTGGGCTGGATGGACCGAGGCTCTGACTCAGTATAAGATAGATTCCTGTGTGTGTCACCTGTCTCCATCATATCCAGGTGTTGACTTAGGTCTGCTTCACACAAACAAGTCCCAGGGTAACAGAATGAGGCCCAAGAAATAGCTTGGGAAAACTTCTATATGAAAAATGTGGAGAGTATAAATAGACAACCATCTTGGGGGGGGAATGACAAAAAATTAAACCCACTCACAGTGCAGTTAACCACTTCAGCCTGACAACTGATACACCGGTAGAGAAGGAGGGAGAGAGAAATAGGCAGGCCATTATCTCTTTCTTTAATCCGGTGCCTCTGACACGCCGTAATTACAGGAAGATTAAAATATGTGATTTATCTCACAGGCGGCTTGGCAATAAAGCAATAATTAACTGCGAAGAAATCTTCACAATAGCTGGGGATTTTTAAATTTTTATTTCATTTTATTTTTTAATTCCGGAAGAATCTGAAAGTACGATAAGTTCCATCTAAATCAGGGACCACTGGCAGAGACGTTTGCCTGGAAATGGTCTCAGAACCAATTAATGGAGTTTCTGGGGAAGAGATTAGCATTAGGAGGCTGAGAAGAAAGAGATCTCCATGGGCACAATCTTGATCTGGTTTGCTCGATTCAGACCTACAATTTCCAGACTAGGATAGCATTTGCAAGTAGTGGTTTAATTTTATTGAAGACATATTCTCAGCCCACCTGTGTGCATTATTCCCGATGTGGTGTGGTAGAAAGTCTTGGCCTTGGAGCAAGGAGTCTTGGGTTCAAATCTTTGCATGGCCATGAAGCTCCCTGGGTGGCCTCACTTGGACCAGTCACCATCTTTCAGCCTCACCTACCTACCTCACGGGGTTGTAGTGAAGATAAACTGGGCCATGGGGGAAATCACATATGTCAACAAAAGAACAGTGGGAACCTGCTGTTCCCTTTACCATCCCACCACACCTCCACTCAAAATCATCCTCTCCCCCAGCTGCATTTCTCCACGCAGGAGAAAAGAATGAGGGCATTATCTTTCATAGAATGAGGGCATTAGGAAAGCAGCTTGCTCGGGGGTGCGGGAAGCATGTTGAGCTGGAAAATGGTCAGAAGGGAACGGGTTCAGAAACTCCTCCCTTCACTGCTTTTCTCCTTCTGAACTCCTTCTCTGAACTTATCAGATGAGTGGAAGAAAAAACCCTTCAGGAGATCACTGATATGCCTCTTGTGTATTGTCCACAGCAGGGATGCAGAGGCTCAGGCCCAGGGACTAAATCCAACCCTCCTGGGTTTTCCAGATGGCCACGCAACTTCCCCTGGTTCCACCCCTTTTCCCCTGACCACCAATTCCTTGGTGGTTTCCCAGCCTTTGTGAGGTTCCCCCCCCCCACACTTTCTAAAAGGTTTCCTTCCTGGCAGTATGAGCTTTAAGCTAACATATCATGGTATTTTTGTCCTCGCCCCTTTTGCCTTCAGACCAACCCCCTTTAAGTGAAGGAAGCAAGCAAGGAAGGAAGGGGGAAATAAAGAAAGAACAAAAGATGCTCAGCACCTCATCTGGGCTGCTGTATGGTGGTGGCTTGCTTTCATTTTTAAATTGAGAGAGAGAGAGAGAGAGAGAGAGAGAGAGAGAGAGAGAGAATGAGAAAGAGGAAAATGAGAGAGAGAGAGAATCTCCAGTATTTTAGTGTCAATTAAAGAAAGACCCCCCCCTTCTACAAAAGTTTTTTAGAATCTCCCTCCCCCAAAGTTGACAAAACTTTCATAAGGCAGGGACAGATACCCTGCACAAGCAAGGGGGGAGGGGATTTTTGACACAGCCTTATTATTGTCTAATTTTGCCCTGAAAAAAGGGGACAGTGGATGAGGATCAGACAGGTAGATGTTGTTGAGAGCTGACCAAGGTGACATTTGCAACCTACCTGCCTGCTTGCAGGACTCCCGATATACTGAAGAGACCAAAGTCTGTGATCACCACCTTCCCATTGTCATAGAAAACGTTTTTAGACTTGAGATCTTTGTGGAGGATTCCCTTTGCATGAAGATAGCCCATTCCCTGAAAAAAATGAAGCAAGGGGAGAGAAGAGGAATTGAAAGGCTTGTGTGGGAAATGCTGACTCGTGTTTCCCAGGGATGTTCGTAAAAGCAAGACTCAAGTCCATCAAAGTTCTCCAAACTCCACCTTGAAGCTTGTTCCCTCTCACGTCCATATCGGATTGCGATCTTTGTTTTTTCTTTCCGTATGGAAATGTGTGCATATTTTTGCGTGCATGTTCCCCAGTGTACGTATCAATTGTGCACATCTTTGCAACATACGCATTCATCTCCCATTGATTAAAGCGCATTTGTGTGCACTACCCCAAAGTGTGGATTTTTCTGCACATTTTTCAAATGTACGTGTGATGTCAAACATGGGTTAATTGGTCTGCAAATCACATCGGAAGATTGGAAATATACCGACTTCAACTGTGGATTGCATCAGAAAACGTGTTCAGTCCAGAAGGTGCACATTGCGTAAATCCTAACCAAAAACTACCTGAAACCAATTTTTCATACATCCCTAGTGTTTCCTCTAAGGCAGTGTTCCCACCTCCACCTTTAACCTCCATGCATTCGTGCTAATGCCTGCAATCTTATGCATCTTTACTACAACCTCACTATGGTAAGTGTGCACAGGATGATGGTCTTTGCCACTGTACTATGTGAGCATCTGCTGCAAAACATATAGCTGTGATGGAAGAGCTATCATTCCCCCACAATGTTCCTCATGATGCCTGGGCAGACACTGCAAAGAATACTACCCTTGCCAAGTTGAAACAGTAGCCCAAGACACTTACTTATGCTCACAGACAGTCATCTCAGCCTGATCCTTCAATCTTCCAGGTGCATCTTCCAACCCTACTATTCTATGATTCTATAATCCTCCACAAAGAGTCCTACTCACAAGTAAGAACTCCAGCCTGCCATGTTCAACAGTAGGTGGACATCCCTTCTCACATACAGATGCACTGGATGTGCAGGGAGGGAAAGCTTCAGTTTGCCTTGCTGTTAAGGCTAACTAATCAGCACGATATCGCCCGTGCTGTCAGGCTTGCTGGTTCAGGGGCTTAAGGGGGGCTGGGTTCAAATCCCAGACAAGCCCTTCTTGCATTTCTTGAGGTGGGACCCTTGTTTTGGAGTAGAGAACAGGTCTTGCAGGCAGCAGGTCACAGGTTCAAATCCCCAGCATCGATTCTCCAGTTAAACGTAGCAGGAGAAGGGAAAGGCTCCTGCCTAGCCAGAGGACATCAGGGATAATCTGATGGGGTCCACATGCTGGCAGTGGGTGGGGCTGAAGCCCATAGCTGGTGAGGCTAGATCCCAAAGAAGGTTGGACCACCCTTTTCTCTTTCTGCCATGCCTTTTCTGTTTCTGCCACCCCCTCTCTCTGCCACCCCTTTCTCTCCCCCACCTCACTCTCTCTGCCACCCCTTCTCTCTCTCTTTCTCTGATACTTCTCTCTCTCTCTCCCCCCTGTCTCTCTCTGCCACCCCCTCTCTCTGCCACCCCTTCTCTCTCTCTGCCACCCCTTTCTCTCCCCCACCTCACTCTCTCTGCCACCCCTTCTCTCTTTCTCTGCTACCCCTTTCTTTCTCTCCCTCCCTCCCTCCCTCCCTCCCCTTTCTCTCTCTCTCTCTCTCTGCCACCCCCTCTCTCTGCCACCCCTTTCTGTCTCCCACCTGACTCTCTCTGCCACCCCCCTCTCTCTCAGCCACCCCTTTCTCTCTGTCTCCTCCTCCTCCCCACCCAGCAGACTGCCAGAGGAGGGGTCACTCTTGCCAGAGATCTGAGCTGATTTCTTGCAGAGGGCTTTTGAAAATAGGCCAAGGGCTGCATGTGGCCTGAGGACTGCAGATTGCCAACTCTGCCCTAGAAAGCCATTTCTAGTCCAAGAATGACAACACTGGGCTACATGGTTCAAACAGTCAGCTTCCTATGTTTGTCTGCATCTCTCATGAAGGTTCTCCAAATTCTTCTTTGAAGCTTGTTCACGTTCTTTTTTTCCCCCTTGCTTGTGAAAAATGCACATTTTTGACTGGGGGAAATGCATGGTTTTAAACATGCACACCCAAAATGCACAGTTCCTCTCTATAGGCTAAAGCGTGAAAATGCACACGGGGGAGTACACACTTGCACAATTGTGCACTTTCGAATGCGAATGGAAGCTCATACAATTGCAAATATTTCCCGAGAATTGTGCTCCTGATGGTGTTCGGGGTTGTGAATGGGACATGTTCACCTGATTCGTGAATGGGAACAAAATTCTCATCCATCTCTACATGGGCCCCTCCACACACCCTTCTGAAGGCCGCTGTGGCAGTTTCTTGCTTCACGATGGGAGAAAGCAAACAGTACCTATCAGTACCCTGTCCCACCAACTGGTTAAAAAAGAACAAAGCTAAAAAACCAACAGTAACGGACAAGCATTTGCCTTGGAAAAAAAGAAGAAAAAACGAGGTGGAGGGGTGATGAAGATCAGGATGTCTTTGGGTTTGGATGAGACCTCAGCACTCAAAAAAGCTTACACTGCCTGGAATGTCACTGCCTGTCCACCTTCCAACCTCCATTATCCCTTGACACCCTCCCACAGCTTGCTTGGAGCACTGGCGTTAATGGTCCAGAAGCAAGAAGGGTGTGGGAGGAAGGGTAAATCCATGTTCACCTTTTTCTTTCTACAAAGAGTACTTATGTCAGTGCTTACAAAACCTGTCATCCTAAATCCATCTGCCCTGGACCCACTAAAGGAAGAAGATCAACTATTTATTAACCATTTGAATCAGATTAATCATTTTATAACTTATTGTTCGTTAGTTACAGGATTGTTATTCTTCCACCAAACTTTCCATTTGCTACTGGGTCAGGTTCAAGGTTCTGGTGCTAGTCTATAAAGCCCTATAACAGCTTGGGACCAGGATTCTTGAGGACACGCCTTCTCCCTTAACCTGGCCAATGACTGTCTTCTGAAGAGGCATTCCTGATGACCAGCAGTAGGGCCTTTAATGCATCAGCTCTCACCCTACAGAATGCCCTTCCAACTGAGATCAGACATGTATCTATGTTTCTTCGTTTTGGTCATTTTCTGAAGGCTTTTCTTTTCAGACAAGCATTTCCTGAGAGGCAAGTAAACTCCACCCACTGTTCTATTGATGTTTCTGTTTTTTCTTGTAACTGTTTTGAAATTTAAGTTGTTTTAATTTGTTGCACACTGCTCCAATATCTCTGGCTATGGAGCAGTTTAGAAATCCTATAACCAAATAATAAACACATACATAAACAAATAAAGATCCACAAGGCACTTTACATCCATATTGAGAACGATGACATCGAACAACCACAGTTATCTCTGCCTTGGTAACATCAGGGCTTCGTTACTGCAATGCGATGGGCGTGGGGCAGCAGGGAAAGAAGATATATGTAGAAATATCAACTCACCCAGAAGAAACAGCCTGGTTATTAACTGGGAGTAATGAATGGGAATATTTTCCAAGCCTGGGGTCAGCATGAAGCATGGGCACCAGCAAGACTGCTGATGTCTGTCTGCACTGTGCCAGATGGGTCATTTAATTTCCCCCCTGGTGCTGAGAGGAGCGCTAAGTGACTGTTACTGCTTGTGGTAGGCAGCAGTTTGAATTTCCCACTATGACCTTTGGCCCCGCCCTGATCTAGCACTGCTCTGGAGCAACACTACATTAGCGACACTACATTAGGGATGGATGAATCTGTAAATTTCAATTTCTCTCATTTTCTCATTTTGCCAGTCTTAAGTTTGGTTCATCTCAAACTTTGAGAATTTCTCCAGTCTTAAGTTCAGTTCATCGCAACCGCTGAGATTTTTTTTCCCGTTTTTAGGTTAGCATGAAAAATTTATAAACATTTTTGTGCACATAACACAAGCGCCTCATACATGCAGTTTTGTATGCATGTTTGCCTGACATACAGAAAAATTTTGTAAGCAATTTTCCTAAGAGAAGGCATTGTTAAGGTTACTCCCCCTAAAATATGCAGTTTGGAACATAGTTTGGGTTGGCGAACGCGGGTGCAGAATTTGGGAAGGTGCGGCATTCGAAGGGCAACTGAATTTCGGCTTGCGCAGTGGTTCGAAAGTGTGAAATTAGGGAAATTGTGTTAAAATTGAACGAATTTCTCCTCTATCTCTATGCTACATCAGGGCTAACTGTGGGAGAATTCCAATGGCTATTCACTGCAGCAGCTCTTCCTAGTACGGTTGGGACCAATTGCTGCCCATCACCAGCCCACCTTGTTGCCATCCTACCCAGTACTGATCTAGATGGACCAATATCTGACTCAGTGTAAGGCATCTCCCTTAGGACCAAAGAAGATGTAAAGATCCCCCCCACACACACAAGGGACAGGCAGGCTTATGTGGGAGGAGACAGCCCACTAGGTATCCCATTACTAAACCATTTAAGGTGGCCTTCTTCCACCGGGTGACCTCCAGATGTTTTGGACTACAACTCCCAGCATTCCTGACTGTGCTGGCCAGGGCATGTGGGAGCTGAAGTCCAAAACACCTGGAGGGCACCAAGGTGAGGACGGCTGGTATTGGGCCTTAAAGGTTATAACTGGCACCTTGATCTGAACCCAGAAATGAAGTGGCACCAAATGTGATTGGAACAACAGTGGAATCACATTACCCATTGGACCAGTTTTGGCCAAAACTTGAATGTAGTTTCAGGTGTGTGTGTGTGTGTGTGTGTGTGCGCGCGCGCGCGCGCGCATGCTACTTATTACCCCAAGCATCAACCCCTCCCCCCATGATACTTCTGGGATGAGCTTCAGTGGTACCCACCCTTAAGATGGGTTTTTGTGAACCGCCCAGAGAGCTTCGGCTATTGGGCGGTATAGAAATGAAATAAATAAATAAATAAATAAGATGTTGTCCTGCTGCTTTTTGAACTTCTTTATGCTTGGTCCCAAGCTGAGGATCATGTCTCTTTCCCTCTCTGGCCTGTGTCTTGAGGACTAGAACCTTAATGCTTGACTAGCAGGCTGGATCTATGATAATGCTAACTCCCTCTTGGATCTTCCTATCCCAGCTCTACCTGCAAGTCATCTGAGCAAGGTACTCTTTCAAAAGCGGAGCCTGTTCCCAAAACAGGCAGCCTTGAATTTCCTCAGGGCTCCCCTGCAAGGTAGGTGGGTAGCTAGCACCCCCTGCTGGCTCATAGTGTCTTCAAAACAAAACAAAACACCAACCTGTCTTTACATTATTCAGAGCAGTGGAGTCAAAAACTAAAATAGCTGCAATAATAGCTAACCTCCAGTCGGAGATGGCACCTTAAGAAGAAGAGGCCTGCATCTCTGTGCTAATCCCAGAAATGAGTGGGCCCTTTAAGTCAAGCCAAATGACCCAAAGGGAATTGCGAAGCTACTGCATGGGCAATGTTGATATAGCCATGTTGCTTCCCTGGGTGTGGGTAGGTGGATAGATTGATGAATGAGAGGCCCTGTTCTTTGGCCCACCAGCAAGAGCCATTAGGCTGGTGTCTACTAGGGATATGGCTTTCTCAATGGTGGCCCCACACCTTTGGAACACACACCTGCGGAGGGAGATAACCATAGTAATGGCATCATTACTGCTGCAAAACAACTCTGAAGACACATTTATTCCAGTCTGGTTTGGTGCTGAAAAAGCGTTAGCTGCTGTTGCTGCACATTTAATTGCATTTTGTATGTTCATGTTTTTGTAATATTGTAGGGTGCCATGTGATGCCAGAGCACCCTGAAAGGCAGCTTAGAAATCTTTTAAACAAATAAACAATAACCCTGGTGTGTGCCTATGGCCAGGTATAGTGAAAGGCAATGAGAGCAGCAAGGAAAAAAAAATATTTCACTGCCTCTATTCAATTGTCCATATGCCGCCCAGCTGAGCTTTTCAGGGTTGTACAGGGCCTTTTACATTCTGGCCCAAAGGACACTCTGGAGGCATCTCAGGCCCGCTGTAATGCACTGGCTAGGCACTTCCAGAACAAAATATCTGGCATCCGCCGGGACTTAAGACTCCAGTATTGCAGCAGGTGAATCTGGTGAGGTATCCAGAGCACAGACTTGGCCAGTTTTCTTGGATGAGTTTCAGTTGGTTCAGCTCAAGGACGTGGACAAGGTGCTTGGCCAGGTTCATGCAACCACTTCCATACTGGATTGCCCCTCCAGGCTAAAAGAAACTAGCATGGAGGGAACAGCCAGCTGGGCTAGGGAAGTGATTAATGCCTCCTTGCGAGAGGGAGTGGTCCTGGGCCACCTGAAAGAGGTGGTGGTGAGACCACTCCTGAAGAATCCTTCCTAGACCAGGAAAACCTTAATAATTATAAGCCAGTTGCACATGTTCCATTCCTGGGCAACGGCCTTGAGTGAGTGGTTGCCAACTTGGATAAGACCAATTATCTGTATCCATTTCAGTCAGGGTTCAGGCCAGGTTTTGGCACAGAAACTGCCTTGGTCGCCTTGTATGATGACCTATGTCAGAAGAAAGACAAGGGGGAGTGTGACCCTATTGATTCTCCTTGATCTCTCAGCAGCATTCGATGCCATTGACCATGGTATCCTTCTGGGACGGATCTCTGAGCTGGGAGTGGGAGGCACTGCATTGCAGTGGTTTCGCTCCTACTTGGAGGGTCGGCTCCAGAAGGTGATGCTTGGGAACACTGCTCAGCCCCATGGATTGTCCAATATGGAGTTCCACAGGGGTCAGTTTTGTCCCCCATGCTGTCCACCACCTACATGAAACCGCTGAGTGTGGTCATCCAGAGTTTTAGAGTGCATTGCCATCAGTATGCTGATGACACGCAGCTCTAGTTCTCCTTTTCATGTTCTTCAGTTGAGGCTGTGGATGTGCTGAATCAGTGCCTGGCTGAGAGAATGGACTGGATGTGGGCTAATAAACTGAAGCTCCATCCAAACAAGACTGAGATGCTGTTGGTGGGTGGTTCTGCTGACTGGACAGTTGGTGTTCAGCCTGTTTTGGATGGGGTTGCACCCCCCCAAAGGCAGGTCCATAGCTTTGTGTCCTCCTGGAATCATCTTTGTCACTTGAGGCTAAGGTGTCCACAGTGTCACAGAGTGCCTTCTACCAACTTTGGTTGGTGGCCCAGTTACGCCCCTATCTAGACAGGGATAACCTGGCTTCAGTTGTCTATGCTCTGGGAACCTCCAAGTTAGATTACTGCAATGTGCTCTACGTGGGGCTGCCTTTGAAGACGGTTCAGAAGCTGCAGCTCATGCAAAATGCAGCAGCCAGATTGATAACTGGGAGTAGAAGGTCCACACATATAAGACCAACTCTGACCCACTTGTACTGGCTGCCTATATGCTTCCGAGCTCAATTCAAGGTGCTGGTTTTAACCTATAAAGCCCTACATCACTTAGGACTGCAATACCTGATGGCATGCCTCTCCCACAATGAACCTACCCGTATGCTACATTCAGCATCTAAGGTCCTCCTCTGAGTGCCTCCTCCGAGGGAAGCTCAGAAGGCAGCAATGAGGGAGAGGGCCTTCTCAGTGGTGGCTCCCCATCTGTGGAATGAGCTCCCTGATTAGGTCCGCCTGGCATCAACATTATTATCTTTTCGGCACCAGGTTACGACTTATCACTTTCCCCAGGCATTTGGCAGCAGGTGATGAGTTTTCATTGGTCCTGGATGTGTCTTTAATTGTGACTGATAGTTCAAAGTTGTTTTTAGTTATATGTTGTTTGTGTATGTTGTCTGTGTGTTTTTATGTAAATGGCTTTTAAACTTTTTATATTGTATGTAATGTTTTAACTTCTGTAAACTGCCCAGACAGCTTTGGCTATGGGGTGATACAGAAATGTAATAAATGTAATAAATAATAATAAAGTATGATCCAGGACAGTTTATGGATGAGTTTGAATGTGAGGGAGAGTGTATAGTTGGGTGGGGGAGTGTGAATGGGTTGTATAGATCTATGGATGTCAGTGAATGCAAAGAGCGTATGGATGGATGCATTTGTGTGGATATATGTATATGAGTATAAGGATGAGTGTAATGGGTGGGGGTAGATGGATGAGTGCAAATGGGGTGGTGGATGGATCTGAGTAATGGGGGTAGTGGATAGAGGGGTGCGACTGAGGTGGTGGATAGAGGAGTGTAATTGGGAGGGGTGGATGAGTGTAAATGGGGTGGTGGATGAATTGGTGTAATGGGGGTGGTGGATGGATGAGGGTAATTGAAGGGGTGGATGGATGAGGGTAATGGGGGGTGGATAGATGAGGGTAATTGAGGGGGTGGATAGATGAGGGTAATTGAGGGGGTGGATGGATGAGTGTAATTGAGGGGGGATGGATGGCTGAGTGTAAAAAGAGTGTCCCCGCCCACTTTGGTTTTGTTCTCACCTACGTTTGCCTTTGTCCCACCCACATTTTGATCTCTCCCTCCCCCATGGTATATAGCCCCTGATCATTTGCCCCAGCAGCCAGAGGCCCCCCAGCTTAAAAAAGTTTCCCCATCCTGGCTTCCTATCTATATTCAATGACCAAGCCAGGGATGTTGGAAGCAGTGTCAGGAATGAGGGCAGGTGATGGCAGGAGGAGGTACATAGGAAGCCACCTTATCCTGAGTCAGAGCCTTGGTCCAGTATTGCCTCATTCGCCTGGACGTGGGTCTCCAGATTTCAGGCAGAAAGAGGTGTCTTGCAAACTGCTCTTTGAAATCCTTTAACCACAGAGGTCGGAAACAAACCAGTATGTGCCTTACCAAGGCCATAGCTCAATGGGTAAAATAAGGGTGACAGAGGTTTGAGGGAAAGGAAACACCACAGAGAACCAAGGAAGGGGGAATGCGGCTCCCTCTCTCCTTGTGGTTGCAAGGCGGCATCATCATCATGTATTAGTTGCCTTTCAAGCTAAGTACACAAGGTTACGGCAATAGACAATTTCCCCTATTGAGCAGAATCTTTCAGAGAACCTATGGGATACAGTGCATAGGTTTCTTCTGAAAGTTTGACTGAAAGGAAGAGGGAAAGAGAGAGAGAGAGAGAGAGAGAGAGAGAGAGAGAGAGAGAGAGATTTTGGAAAAGAGCTATTAAGTACCACCACAGAGCGCATTGGTATAGATAGGAACTCCTATCTGCTCAATAGCCAGAGGATGGGAGGGAAAATTTAATGAAAGCCAATGAAACTAAAATGGGTTCGGGATTGAGTTTAACAGGATGAAAAGAGCCCTGGTGAGACAATCCCTCTGTCAAAGTAACAGAAAGGGATGAGGAGGAGGTGGCTGCCTGGGGCTCCCAAGATTGGCACCGGTGTGTGTGTGTGTGGGGGGGGGGAGGCAGGGGAGAGGGCAACGTGTTGTGAACCTCCCAGGATGCTCTTTGCTGGTATCCTCCTACTCAAAGCTAGCTGCCAGCTCCAGGTTTCTGAGGGCCCTTTGGTGAGACACCCTCCATGGGCCCCCTCCTTCAGTGAGTCTCCCTACTCACCGCCATTGTCACCAGCTGCTATTGTTCCTCCTCCTTTTTCTCATCAGGGCTACCACTCAGTGGCTTGACTGGCAGAGAGCCAGTGAGCAAGTAGGTGGTGGCATCTCCCACTCTTCCTTCTCACCACCACCATTGTCTGGACCAAAGTGAGAGACAATGGAACAAGCAGGTTGCAATGGTGAAAGAGGAGCAGCAACTCCAGAAAGCTCTTCTCAGTGAGCCCCTGGCTGGGTGTGGGCCCTTGGCAAGTGCCTGACCATGCCTACCCTTGACCCTGGTCCTGTCCAAAGCCATCAGGATCACGGACTAGAGAATTCCCTGAATTCTTAGCAGTGGGGAATCAGATGTCCCCAGAGCAGGCTATGGCCAGGAACATCTCAACAGAGGCAACAGAGATCAACTGCAGTAGAAGAGGTCCTCCTTCTAAGGCCCTGGGGATATCTGGTACTCTCAGTCACCAAGGTGATATGTATTTTGCATGTGGCTTCATTTTGCTCTATCCTTAGTCAGGCAGCATTTTGACAACAAAGAATCATGCAGAGAACCAAGTGCAACTGGGAAACTGGACCCCACTGTCTCCCATGACAAACATCACGGCAAGGGAGATGCTGTGATACTAGCCCCAGACATCAGCCACAGCAAGAAGAGGTGCAGGGAGCATTTTTCACCCTTTCCTGCCAGAAAGAACACCTACAAGGACTTTGAAATGAAAAACCTGCACCTGAATTTTTGCTCTTTTCCTCCTCCCTCCCAGTCCCTTTTCCCTTTTGTGCCATGTCTTTTAGATTGGAAGCCTGAGAGCAGGGACTGTCTTATTATTAATATTTGTAAGCTGCTTGGGGATGCCCTTTTGGCTGAAGATTGGGGTAAACATGCTATAAATAAATAAGTTGAATAAAAGAATGAAACCACTATGCCTGCTTATCATTTCTGAGCAGAAACTCATCATTCAGATGCATCATCTCCCTAATGGTTTCTCTAATGCTGTTCTCTCTCCCAGACCCAGTCACAGTACAATCGAGGCGTCCTATTCTTCATTACAGAGCATCACCCAACTCTGCAATGCATATCAGGCCTCTGGATTTCCATCACCGTCTCCCTAGAGCCTTCATAAGTCACCAGCGTCTATGAAGAACCTTATTATGTATAACTATATTCATTCTCACTTATTGTCAGTAGCCTTGGGGGCCTGTCATCAGAGACGGGCTATCAATAAAGTATAAAGAAATGTAAAGAAATGATAATAAATCACCCACCCAAAGGCACACGAGCATCAAAGCCCCCCACCTAAGAGAGCATGGGAAATGCACTCAGCCGTGCCCCCTTTTCTCATACCTTGACAATCTCTTGAGCAATCTGTCGCGTTTTGTTGACATCCAGGACAATTTTGGCATCTCTCACCACCGAGTAGAGTGTCCGTCCTTTGCACAAGCTGAAAGAAGAGGAGAATCTTAATTGATTGAGGGAGAAGGAGAAAGATAAGCAAGCCCAAGAAAATTGGGCTTGGTTACATGGTGATGTGCAGGAAAGCAGTGGCAGCCCCATGTCTTTGAGGGCCCTTGGGCAAGACACCTTTGATGGCCCCCCTCCCTCAGTGAATCTACCTTCTCACTGCCATTGTCACCAGGTGCTTTTGTTGCTCATCCTCTTTCTCATTGTTGCTACCGCTTGCTTGTTTGCCAGGCAGAGAGAAAGACCATGAGCAAGTAGGCAACGGCATCTGTTTCTCCTCCTTCTCACGACCACTGTTGTCCAGGCCAGAGTGAGAGGCTGGTGAACAAGGAGGTTGCGAGGATGAAGAGGAGGAGCAACGCCAAGGGGCTCCAGTCAGGGGGTTCTCAGCAGGTGCCCAACCATGCCTACCCCTGACGACACCCCTGGCAGAAAGAGGGAAGCTGTCATGCCCCCTCCGGAGGACTTCTCTTTGAAAGATTACCCAGAGCCCCCCAAGCCAAACATTGCAGAGCAGCTGCTGATGTCGAGGGACCTTGAGGCTCTGACCTTGAGATCAGAGGATCCTGGGCCCTCAGGAGAGAGGGCTGTCCACCCTACCCCTCATGATGGAGTTAGCCCCCTCTTGAGCGCCGAGCCAGATGCAGAGTGGCCATCTAGCCCCAGGGAGCACAGGCACCTAAAGATGCAGGCTTGGATGGCTACGAAATGCAGAACTACCTGCCTGAGGAATATAGACTCCTCGTGAGCAGAAGTATACTCATGAGCAAGGCTCTACTCAGGAGTAGACTATTCCTCAGGTGGCACTGATGGCCTACAGCTCTGCTTGGGGCGGCACCATAACTCAGTGGTAGAGCTCCTGCTTTGCATGCAGAAGGTCCCGGGCTTGATCCCTGGCTTCTCCAGGTAGGACTAGGAAAGAATCCTGTGTGAAACCCCGGAGAGCTGCTGCTAATCGGTGTTGACAATCCTGGGACAGACCAAGGATCTGACTCAGAATAAGGCAGTTTCCTGTCAACCTGGGCTCTGAGCTCTGGCTTAAAGGCCTTCAGTTTGAAGCACAGAGTGCTTGAACAATGTCCCTGCACCAGCAACCTGCCTTGTAGCTCCCTGCCTTGGTGTGAACCACCCAGAAAGTTTAGGCTATTGGGTGGTATAGAAATAACAACAACAACAGCTCTCTGATAATCAATGGAACTCCCTGCACTTGGATTGCCTATTGACCTTTCTTTTGCTGTTGATGGTGAATAATTGTCAGGAGTGTTTCTGAGCGCAGGGAGCATGATAGTAGTTCAGATTCTGAAGACGATCCACCACCAGACATGGGGGAGGTATTTTTCCAGGCTAGTTCAGACATGGCTAGGCAGACTCCTCAGGTTTCAAAGGTCCAGTAGGAGGAGGAGGGTCCCTCTTCACCCCCCCCCCCGAGAGACAGCGAACAGGGAGAGGCGGGATTTGGGGAGTCTGAATTGATAGATGCCAGGCGCAGATGCAGAGCCAAGAGAGAGAAGGCCGGGGCGGAACTTAGACTGTCTACCTGATTGGCCCTGCATGAACAGCTGCGCTTAGAAGCCTCATGAGAGAGAAAGAGACCTCCCCGCACCCCTTAAGTTAGGCTAGGGAGCCCGCCTTTCTTTCAAACAGTGGACAACTTTCGTAGCTACATTTTGAACCCCCTGAAGGCATTTCCTTGCAGGCTGAGAGTCACTGAGAATTTGCATCTGTATGACCCTTTGAAGTAATGGATTAAATGCTGTAGATTGAAGCCTCTTGTCTGTGTTTGATTCAGTGTTTGAAGTTCAGTGTGGGCAAAAGGGATCCTGACAATAATCCCTTGGAGCTCCGTCTGTGCACCACTCCAAGCAGGACAGAAGTGGAGCTGGGATGTCTGGATATTGGCGTGCTCCACATCTGTTAGCTGTATACATTTCTTAGACGTGCCATGGGGCATGGCTTTTTGCCTCTTCAGAATGAGAGCCTTGTGGAAGGAAGACGAGACCCACCCAAGGAAGGCTACCAATGGCTACTAGTCATGATGGCTCGATATAATCTCCAGGATCAGGAGCAGCATGCTTCTCAGTGCCAGTTACTGGGGAACACACATCCAAGGGTGCTATTACAGCCATATTCTTCTTGTAATGGCCACCACTATGGATGGCTTTAAAAAGGGGTTAGGCAAATTCTTGGAGGAGAAGGCCATCAATGGCTACTAGCCTCCAGTATCAGAGGCAGTATGCCTATGTGCACCAGTTGCTGGGAAACATGGGGGAGGGGAGGGTGCTGTTGCACTCATGTCCTACTGGTGGGTTTCCTCAGGCATCTGGTTGGCCACAGTGTGAACAGAACTCTGGACTAGATGGACTCTTCGTGTGATCCAGCCCAGCTCTTCTTATGTTGTGGGCATCCCATTGGGACAACTGGTTGGCCACTGTGTGAAACAGAATGGTGGACTAACCAGGGTTTTGGTCTAAACCAGCAAGGCTCTTCTTAGGGTTCTTCAGATAAGCGACAGCCCTACACTGGGTGAGATTTGCCGATCTTCTTTTTCATACCTGTTGCTGAGAAATCTATTTGCGGAGTCTTAATTACCAAATGCAGCTGCCCAAGCGGCGGGGGGGGGGGACGACGACGACGAATGAAACCAATTAAAATTTGTATTAACATTTGAATCATGTAATGGAGTCTGTGGGTGGATACTGCCTCGACTTTTTTCCCCGTAAAAGAGACCGCCCCACACTACACACACACACAAACACACACACCAGTTCTTATGCCCACCTACGCTCATTACAGGCAAATTGAGAGAGCGCGAACGAAATACCTGAGCTGAGATAATGAACCACCTAAAATAAAACCAGCTTCAACAAGGATCACAGGTGTTAATTTGATCTGGTTCTACAGCTAACTACAGAAGCACTGCAGCTTTTAATCGTTCTTCCCTCCCGCCCACCACTGCAGCCATCTCGTCTCTACAACGTCTTCCTCCCCCTCCTCTTGACACTGAAGGCAGGACCTACCACCCTGCAGAAGTCACCCATGAAGGTCTGTAGGCAGTGGACAAATGCAAAGTGATATTGATGACAGAGGAGTCAAATCGCTTCAAATGTAGATTCGGTTCCAGATTCATTACCGCTTCTGAGCCCTCCAATTGGGCTCCAGTTCAGACACTAACTTAATAATTAGGTTAGCAGCAGGACATAACAGATGACTAAATAGCTGGAACCTTGGGTCCTCAGTGTGGAGCCAGTGGGTACCAATGTGCCTACGGACTCCTCTCTGGCATTCACCAGGCTCCCTGCCCCCCCCTGATTTTTATTTCATTTCATAAGATTATTTTTAAGAATAACAATCACGCATTTCCTTTAAACTTGGGCGTCCTGCATGCTGCAAAGCAAAGTGCTGCCCTCCAGCACCATCTTGGTTTGGGTTCAAAAGAGCGGCTTTGTGTTTTAGGAGCTCAGACTTGCCTCTGCCTTGGACTTAGTTTCTTGGGCAAGTTACTTTTCTTTTAGTTTCACCACTTTGCCTTCTGGCAAATGAGTGTTTTGTGCCCGCTATGGTAACCATTTCATGAAAGGGCAAGCCCTATGTGGCAGATATTTTGTGCCAACAGCCATGACACTCTCTTAAAATTCCAAATGTGCCCACTAACCCGTCCCGAAGTAGCTGTTGCTGCTGCTGCTGTGATGATGATGGTTAAGATGCTTTTAATAAATATATATCTTAAGTCTCTAGTTTTCACCCTTTTTTAAACCTAGGGGCCACCTCTGTTCCCAAGTGGCAGCCTGGCCCCCATTTTGCATCTTCCACGATACCCCATACCTAGCATTGTTCTAGGGCATAAGGTGGGGAAAGAAGGAAGGCAAAATCCAACAAAAAATGAGGAAGAAAATTTGGGGAAACTCTGCAAACTGGCCTTTTATTGCTAGTGGGGTAAGGAAAGAAAAAACGAAACCTCAGGACATTTCTGATAAAATTGTCTTCTGAGAAATTTTGGCTCAGCTCCAGTTCATTACATTTATACCCTGCCTTTTTTCCTCCTTAAGGAACCCAATGTGGCGGCGTACATATCCTCCTCCTCCTCTCCATTTTATCCTCACAACAACAACCCTGTGAGGTAGGGTCTGTGACTGGCCCAAAGTCACCCAGTGAGCTTCCATGGTCAGGTGGGGACTAGAACCCAGACCTCCTGACTCCCAGTCCAACACTGTAGCCACTACACCCCACTGACTCTAGTTGTCATACTTTAGCATGGAGCACCTTCCCCAGGATCTTCCAAATGAATACAATTTCTGAGGAGTGATTGTGGATATGTTTTGTCTCTAATGCAGAGAGACAAGAGAAGACAGGAGAGTCATGCACACTCCTCGGCCACCTCATAAGTAAGATCAGCACAAGAACCCAGAACCCAATTGGTGATAATTTTTCTGAAATTTCTTCTCCTTTGAATTTCTTTCCAAAAGCAATTTATTTTCTATCAAATTGTACGAAGATGGTTGAAAATAACGTGGAAGACATTTTCAGCACAGGACTAATTTTAGGACAAACTGACCTAATTCACATTTCCTGAACAGGCAAAACAAAACACACATTTCCTTTGGTAGTTACTCATTCATTCATTCATTCATTCCATTTATATCCCACTTTTTTTTCCTCCTTAAGTCTGTGACTGGCCCGAAGTCACCCAGTGAGCTTCCATGGCCGAGTGGGGACTAGAACCCGGATCTCCCAACTCCCGGTCCAACACTCTAGCCTCTATACCACACTGGCTGTCCTAATTTTGTGATGTAGTTCCCCAATTTACATTAGGGGAAATTGCATGCAAACATGCCTACTTTAGGGAAATTAGCATCCCAAAAAAGGCATATATCAGGGGAAAGTGCTTGCAAAAATATGTATATTTGGGAAAACTGCACAAAAATATGTATGGGTTTTCTTGTTTACTTAAAAAACCCCAGAGATTCGTGAACTGATTCGCGAACAGGACAGAACAAACTTGTGCTTGAAAAACTGAGATAGACAAATTCATCCATCCCTATACAGGGATGTGTGAATCAGAAAAACCTGAGCTCCAAGAAGTTCTCTGAATTCCTCCTTGAAGCTCATTCTGACTTGATTCTGAGCTTTGTTTTCTGTGTGAATTTTTCCAAATGTACATATCAATTGTGTGCATCTTTGAAATGTAGACATTCTTCTCCCATTGATTAAAGTGTATTTGTGCACATTTTTCAAAAACACACATTTTTTTCATGTGCAGTTTTCAAACATACGCATGCTAATGCATTTTGGGGGGTCTGCGAAACACACTGCAAGCTTGGAAATGTACGGACTCCAACCACAGATAGAGTCTGAGTCCTTGCTCAATCTGGAAGGTGAAAACTGGGTAAATTCTTATGAAAATGAACTGAAATGAATTTCTCATACATCCTTATCCCTCTTCCCAACTCACTGGGCAAAGGCTTGTTCTCTGCTGCTCCAATTGCAGGAATAATGGGCTTAAGTTACAGGACCGTAGATACTGGTTGAACTTTAGGAGAAAGAAGCACCACGCCCACCCTGATCTATGATGAGCTTCCACTTCTCAAATGGATGCATGCAGTTGAGCAGGTTTTTTGGTCTGCGAATCACACTGCAAATCTCAGAAATGTACAGAGTTCAACCACAGATTGCATCCAAGTCCGTGTTCAGCCTGGAAGGTGCAAACTGGAGAAATCCTAATCGAAAATGAACTGAAATGAATTTTCCATGCATCCCTAGTCACAAGATATGGTAACCGTCACTGATAATCCTGTAAAGGATTATCCAACAAAACGCGAACCCCAAAACAGGTCACCAGGAGAAAACAAAACAATGGGGCAGCTATAGGCCGACCCATGAATGGAATGGGTGAATGAATGAATAAGTCAAACCAAACGAACACTAGTGGTCTTTTTGTGATGTTGGATTTGGTATTATATCCAGTTACCCCCTGGCAGACAGAACAGTCCACTGTACCTTCTGGTATAACAACCACATGCATCATTTGCCCATAAGGGAAAGAGGGGGGGAACTGTGAAAGAGATGGGGTTGGAGCAGGTTAGTGAGGCTTTCCTTGGTAACAGCTGTGCCGTTTTTGGCTTCTCCGACAAGTGATAGCAACACCTAGGAGGAGACCACGGTCCACGCAGCAAACAGATGTTTACTGCCCACTCATTGCCAGCACTGTGTCGCTTGTCGCAGCTCATCTCTCCAGCGATGGGGCAGTCGAACCATGCCAGCAGGCCGTCTGTGAGGCCATCCCATCCACCCCCCACCAGGAGCCTGCACAAATCAAGTAGTCAATGAGGCATGGGAAGGGCTTTCAAATCAACTTGAAGGCAGCGGCAGCAGAAATTAATGAGACACGGAACGGAAATAGTCCATCTTGCTCGGCCCTTCCTCGAGGAGGTTCATAGCTCTGAGCAGATGGTCTCAAATGAAAACAACACTAATGCAAACAGAGAGGAGGGGAGGGCCCCACCTCTGCTTGCACCTTGCTTACATTAAAAGAAGAGGTATGATTTTATAAAAGGCATGTAATAGGAGGAGGCAGCAGGGTCAAGAGGAGCAGTTAGGCAACAACAGGAAACCCCCCCTGAGACTGGTGCAGTGGAACCCACCTATACTACCTATGGCAGCTGAGGAGGCAGCTACCATGTAGAGGACAGGTGTGTGCATGGGCTGATGAAGGCCCCGTCTTGTCCTGATCTAGACTGAGTCAGGCCTGTTTGTGAGCAAACACAGGGAGCAATGCAATAGAATGGTCAATTTGGCGAGCAAATGGTCACGCCCACAGATTTCGGTCCAAGGAGGTTTAGGCTAAGGAAAGGGTGGTCCAAGTAACAGGCAAGAGGTCAAACACAGTAAATCAGCAAGGTACATTACTGAGTTCAGAAGCAGGGTCAAGGTAGAGTCCAGGGTCAGCAGCATGGAGCATCCGTTGCAAGGCGAGGCATTGGAGACAAAGTAGCAGGTACTGGAACTAGCAAAGGTGTTGTTTCTAACAGCTTTCAAGTTAGCAGCGAGAGCTGATAATAGCTAAAGCTACTAGAACCCCACTCGGGGCTCAGCTGCTTCCTGTTAGAGGCTTGTCAGATGTCCTCCTTGTGAGGAGGGCCCAACTCATGAGTAGTCCTCTTCAGTAAGCGAGCACTCCTTCGCCTGGCACCCATTCTATCATGGACCTTCAGGTGCTGGTATTCTCGGGGGCTAGGGCGAGGCTCAGCATCTTCCTCTGCCTCAGAAGCTGAACTCTCCACCTCTCTAGGAGGCAGATTCAAAGGCATCACCCCTGAGGGTTCTGGACTGTCCTGGCTAGTGCCAGGGTCTCCTGAGGGCACAACTGATCCTGAGGGTTCTGGCTTGTCTGCTGAGGAGGACTCTGGTGGTGGCATGACATCTGGGACCATGACACATCTAGGCCCTAGTGTTAGGCTGGTTGTCAGTGGAGGCTGGTGGCTCTGATTTCAGTGGGCCTGTGAATCCATTGTCCCATTCAGCGGGGAACAAATAAAAATGTCACGTGGTCCAGGCACCTCCACAGCCACACAATCTCTCCAGTTAAGCTGTGAATAACTTTATTGAACCAAGTCAAAGCTAGGTATGTATGAGAAATTCATTTCAGTTCGTTTTTGATCAGGATTTACCCAGGTTGCACCTTCCAGACCAAACATGGACTCAGATGCAATGTGCAGGCAAAGTCCATACATTTCTGAGCTTGCAATGATGCGATTTGCGGACCAAAGAAATTTGTTCAACAGCACGTGTACATTTGAAAAATGTATATGCAAAGATGCATACTTTTGAAAAAGGCATGCAAACACATTTTAATTAATGGGAGAAGGATGCATACATTTCAAAGATGCTCACAACGGATGCGTAGATTTGGAAAAATAGGCACACAAATACACATGGATCATTATATGGAAAGAACAAAATCAAAACTTGCAATCTGATATGGATTTGAGTTGCAATGATCTTTGAGATGGAATCCAGGGCATTTTCAGTAAGCTCAAGTTTTGCTGATTTGCACATCCCTAGTCAAAAGCCAGCATGACTTAGTGAACTGTGTAAAAACAACAAATATTAACCCATGATAAAGTAAAATACAGTTGGCTTTTATTTAGCCTTTTAAAATGCATGGTTCCTAATGTTTGCATGCTTTTACGGTTTTAAATATTCTTGCTTTGATTGTGGAAAGGGTATATTGTTTTAAATTGCTGGATGCTGCCCTAATGGCTTTTTAGCAGATAAGGTGATGTATCAGTGATGATGATGATGATAAAATATAGTGTAATCAACTACCCATTTTAATCAACTGTAATCAACAGTTTAATCAACTTTAATCAACTACCCATTTTAATCAACCATTGTAATCAACCATTGTAATCAACTACCCATTTTACGATCACAAACTACTAAAATGAACAAAATTTTATGGGGGCCACAGTGAATAATGCTACCATATAGTTCAGGGGTGGAAAACCTCTGGCCAGCCATGAGCCTACTCTGGCCCATAAAGGTTCCCTATCTAGCTTGATTGGGGAAGCCCAGATGCAGCAAAGTTGGGTTCTGGCTCATTCTCCCAGTGCTGAAACATCAACCTGGTGCATTGTCTGGTGACCAAATGATGTCAGGGGTGTGACCCCATCCCGACATCATTCAAACCAGAGAGGGCTGGGGGCTCATTCACCCCAACCCCACGCAAAAACAGTTCCCCACCCCGTGCTCCAGCACCACTCTATCTGTGCGGAGTTTTATCCTGAGTAACATGGAAGAAACACAATCCCTACAGATAGGTTTGTTAGTCTTTAAGGTGCCACCAGGTTCTTTGTTGTTTTTACAGGGACAGTGGGTGTTTCCCCCCCCCCTTCATCTTGTGGTTGGAGACTACAAATGTCTGATACCCAACATGTCCCAAAAAGTGTGAAGGTATTTTAAATATCTACCATGTATCTTCCCATCCTTTGAATGAACCCATTGAGTGAGGATGGAACTAGATGGGACCCACACTATGTTTACCCTGATATCTCCCCCCAAAAAAAGAAAAGCAGTGCAAGAGGTTACAATTTTGAATGAAGGACTGGTGGAAAGTAAGGATGTCGGAGAAATCTTCAACTGATTCAAATGAGTTCAGATTTCTATGGATCTGACCTGAAGATTCCACAGCAGACTGGCTTTTTCCGAGTCACGTGGACTTGCAGACCATTTTTTTAAAAATTTGTTGGGTGGATTTGTGCAAATTTGTCCTTGTGCACATTAGTGCAACTGCACACTTGCAGTACTGCACATTAGCGCAACAGAGAGCTTCGGCTATGGGGCAGTATAGAAATGCAATAAACAAACAAACAAACTGTGCACTTGCAATGATCCAGCATTAGCTGAAGTGCGTAGTTGCGCAAGTGGAATGCAAATCTCACGTGTCCCTAAAAAAATCTGATTCTGTCACTGAGTAGAAGACAGAACGAAAGACACCTGACAATCCACAAAACACAGACAGAACAGATTTAACAACATCTGTAAATCCCTAATGGAGGGAAGTGCTGTTTACCTCTCCCCCTGCCACCATTTTCACCCATTACCCCCTGCTGCTTTTCTCCCTGTGGGAGAAAAGTTACAACATCCTAAAAGAGTAATGCAACAGCAAAAACACCACCACCACCATCAACAGGCAGCAAGTAAAAAGGTCTTATCCTGGTGCCTAAAATTCATTGGATTTGTGCCCTGCCCTCGCCCCCCAGATGAGGAGCCCTGGAGAGTCAATGCCAAAACTAGGGGATCACTACAGAGAAAGCCCTTTACCCAGTCCCCACACCCACCTAACCTCTGACAGTGGGGGCATGAAAAGACCAGGTTGTGTCAGCCCCACCCACCCCATTGCTGGTTGCAAAAGTGCAAAAGCACATAGAATTATAGAATAGTAGGGCTGGAAGGGGCCTATAAGACCATCGAGTCCAACCCCCTGCTCAATGCAGGAATCCAAGTCAAAGCATCCCTGACAGATGGCTGTCCAGCTTCCTCTCGAATGCCTCCAGTGTGGGAGAGCCCAGCACCTCCCTAGGGAATTGGTTCCATTGTTGTATTGCTCTAACAGTCAGGACATTTTTCCTGATGTTCAGCCAGAATCTGACTTCCTATAACTTGAGCCCACTATTCCATGTCCTGCACTCTGGGATGATCGAGAAGAGATCCTGGCCTTCCTCTCTGGGACAACCTTTAAAGTCCTTGAAGAGCGCTATCCTATCTCCCCTCAGTCTTCTCTTCTCAAGACTAACCATGCTCAGTTCCTTCCATCTCTCCTCATAGGGCATTGTTTCCAGTTCCCTGATCATCTTCGTTGTCCTCCTCTGAACAATGGACAAGTACTCCATACAAGTACTCAGAACTGGACATAGTACTCCAGATGAGGCCTAACCAGTGCTGAGTAGAGGGGAACTTGCAGTTCACGTGATTTGGAAGCGATACTTCTATTAATGCAGCCCCAAATAGCATTTGCCTTTTTTACAGCCACATCACACTGTTGGCTCAATATCATGAGCATGTTGATTAAAACATATGCAAACATATGTGGATTAAGACATACGTGGTGGCTTCTTTCTGGTTGGAAGTTATTGCTTGTATAAGTATTGTTCTGTGAAAATCTGTGATAACTGAGGATGTCCATGCACTTTTACATTATATTTCTGTCATGTGCAGATTAGCGTGTGGACAGCAAAAGTTCACTGTGAGAGCCCTTACAGTTACAAAGAGACACATATTTCAAGCTTTGAAAGATAAACACCCACTACCCATTATTCAAATAACTTTCTGCTCTTGCTGTATTTGGACATATATCCTACAGTCATCAATTTCATCTGGATGCTTATTTAGATATATGGACTACTTATATTAATGTATGTATTTGAAGGAGAAGTACTGAATTCTTCCTCCTCCCCTTTCCTTTTTATCAATGGTGGCATGAACAGTTAATATGAATGGATATGCTATTTTCGTTATGTTGTTTTTGTTTCTGCTACAATTGCAAATTAAAAAAAACACATATGCAAAAAGAAATTTTGATGCAAAAAAGACGTGGTTGGGGTAGTGTTTTAAACTGGTGTGCATATGGGCTCATGTGAATCCATCACCTGTACAACAAGCGAAATGAAAACTGTAGCGATCTGTGCATGCACTGACTCTGAACTAAAATTTAGAAGTTCTCCAAGCAGGAAGAGAGGAATGTGGGACAGAGCCAACCAAGAAAACATTAGCAAAAGCGAACAGGGGGTACATAAGCATCCCTGTTATTCTGCTGGGAATACAAAATACACACACATGGGGGGGGGGGGAATGGATGAATTTGCCAGGTTTGCTTTCTCCCACATTTGCATCTTTAAAATGTCAAATTCTTTCCTTCCTGTTAATGAAGAAATTTGTGAATTCTGGTACATTCTTCTATATTTTTAAAAAATAAAAAATAAAATAATGAACTGAACTGAACAAAATTCTCACTGATCAGCACCAGCCACATTCAACAGGTACAGTTACTCGTAGCAGTGGAGGCTGGTGGCCCCGATTTCAGTAGGGCTGTGAATCCATTCTGGGTTTCAGTTAAAACTGGCCAGAGTTGTAAAGGAGCTATCCAAGGTGCTGAACCTATTTGGGGGGATAGGTTTTAGCACCTTAGATAGCTTCTTTAGAGTTCTGACTGGTTCTGACTGAAACCCAAAATGGATTCACAGCCCCACTGAAATCGGGGCCACCAGCCTCCTCTGAGACCTAGCATGGAGAGGGCCATGTTGTACCTGCCTATCATGCAACTCCTAAAGATGAGGATCTGTAATGCCCCTGCAGTAGGCTCCAAACTCTTAATTTAGAGGTGCCAAGGTAGTGATAAATCAGATCCAGGTTTACTGATAAAGTAGTAGTTTCTTGAGTAACTTACAGCACACAGGCGTACCCAATGGTTGGATCAGACAGCTTCTCTGAACCCCGAGCCATGGGGTACAATGGGTTTTATACCATACATGTCAGCAGTGAGGCGGCATGACAGCAGCAAGCACCCCTAGCATTCATTCCCAGCATGGACTAACAGCGCTTGGTTCTCAGCACAGCCACCTGTAGCTTAAACAAACTTCACTTCCCAGGCATATCTTGGTTAGATATTCTACTCATTAGCAAGAAATGTGCTTGGAGTTGCTTCTCACCCTTTGACTCATCCTGGTAAATCAAGAGGCCTGCTAAGGGAAACAGCAGCCCTCTGACCAAAGCCAGAGAGCATTATGGATCTAAGCCACTCTAAAACTACTAATAGCTTGGTTCAGGCCTGGGGCCTTACAGCAGCCTGTCAGAGAAAAATAGGTGGCAACCCCAATTCAGCACCGCAAACACGGGTGAATGCACAGGGATTCCAAGCCAGACTTTGAAGAGTTAAGCACTCGAAGCCCTCTTCCTGGATGGATGAATCTATCAGTCCCGTTTCCCCCCACATTCCATTAACAAATAAGAAATTCTCAAGTTCTTCCCATCCTGCTGATGAACAAATTTTTGCAAATTTTGGTAAGTTCTGATCAAAAAACAAACTGAACTGAATTCACATCCATCCCTATTTTACTGTGCCATATGGTCAGATTGCGACGCTCCTTTTAAGAGCTTAAATACGAATCTGCCGTATACCATATCAGACTGTTTGTCCATCTATTTATTTATTATTTTATGTATTTATTGCGTTTATATCCTGCCTTTGTTCCTCTTGCAAGGAACCCAAGGCAGCTTACATTATCCTCCTCCTCCTCTCCATTTTATCCTCACAACAACAACCCTGTGAGGTAGGTTGGGCTGAGAGTCTATGACTTTGGGTGGCCCAAAGTCACCCAGTGGGCTTCCATGGCCAAGTGGGGTCTAGAACCCAGATCTCCCGGCTCCCAGTCCAACATTCTCACCACTACACCACATCTAGCTCACATATGGGCAACAACCAGCCTGTGAAAAGTTACCCATCTGGCTCATGGAACCTTGGACTCCCTCTGCAGATTTCACCCCCCAAGCCCTACCTTGTGGCTTGAGGGCTTTTTCTTTTTTCCTTTTTGCATAAAAATCTGTGTGCATATCCATGTGTATCTTTCCAAATGTACCCATCAATTGTGCACATCTTTGAAATGAATGCATTCTTCTCCCATGATTAAAGCACAGAGGTGCAGAAAATTAGGTATAGTGTAGAGAATGTGGCTAGGGAGACATTTTTCTCCCTCTCTCATAATACTAGAATCTGGGGTCATCCCATGAAGCTGATTGTTGGGAGATTCAGGACAGATAAAAGGAAGGACTTCTTCACACAGCGCAGAGTTAAACTATGGAATTTGCTACCACAATATGTAGTGATGGTCACCAGTTTGGATGGCTGTAAAAGAGGAATGAACAAATTCATAGAGCATAAGGCTATTGATGGCTACTAGTCCTGATGGCTATATGCTACTCTGGTATCAGAGGCAGTATGCCTATGTATACCAGTTGCTGGGGAACATGGGCAGGAGGGTGCTGTTGCACTCCTGTCCTGCTTGTGGGTTTCCTGTGGGGAGCAGATTGGCCACTGTGTGAACAGAATGCTGGACTAGATGGACCCTTGGTCTGAACCAGCACGGCTCTTCTTATGTACTCATATGTGTGCACATGTTTGAAATGTGCTCATTTTGAAATGTACACAAGCCGGTGAATGCTTTTTTCTTATTTTTGGTCTGCTAGTCGCACTGCAAGCTCAGACTGTATATTGTACCTGAATCCATGTTGAGCCTGCGGACTGGGTGAAATCCTCATCTTGATGAACTGAAACAAATTGATCATACATCCCTAGGGTACAGTGAAGCTAGTTCCCGACTGATGCACTGTATGGATTACCTGCCCAGTGCTCTGGCCAGGGATCAAACAATATCAGGGGGTATAGCCTAGGGAAGTCCGTGGAATCCGCCACGGACTCCATTGAGGCCAAATTCCAGTGAATTCGGCCCCTTGAAGCCCGCGGTGGAACGAATGCACTTACCTATGCCTCTCCGGACTGAATATCCGCCCCCGGCTGGCTCCGTCCCGGCTCCCACAGTCCTCTCCAGACGCAAATGGCATCAGCTATGCCATTTGCGTCCCCGTTTCTTCTCGCGATAGGCTACGTGTCTCTATTTACGTAGATAGTTAAGTAGCCTATTGTGTGAAAAAACAGGGATGCAAACGGCATAGCCAACGTCATTCATGTCTGGAGAGCACTGTGGGAGCCGAGATGGAGCCGGCCAGTTCGGATTCGGGGGGGGGGGGGAGGAACAGATCACCTCCCCCCCGTTGAGGATTCTGGGGGGAGGAACAGATCACCTCCCCCCCGGCGGACCCCCCTGCGGACACAAGGTAAGGGGATCTGTACATCCCTAGTGTAGTCCCAGACCCCCGACATCATTCAGCCTGCAGAGTTCTAGGTAGGGTCATCCATCCCCCCACCCTGAATTGTATTTGCCCACTCCTGATCTAGATCTGCATTGTCTACCCTGTCCATCAGTAGGGATGTCAGAGAAATCCACAGTGGAATCAAATGAGTTCAGATCTCTATGAATACAACCCATGGATTCCATATCAGGACAGCTTTTCCTGGGTCTCACAGATTCCGTGGACTTTCAGACTGGGTTTTGTTTTTGTTTTACTTTCCAGAATTGTATGCATATTTAGTTGTAGAAAAATACAAAAATAACGGGAAAAAACATGGTCCAAAAATGTGCATTTCCCCCACAGATTAAGGTATGAAAATTCACATTTTGGGGTGGATTTGAGCATTGAGAGGGGGCAAGTATATGCATTTTTGCAAGCATGAATTTGCATAAATGCAAATTTGCACAAAGTTGAGAAACTGGAAAAAATGTGATTCTACCTGTGAGTGGACAATGGAGCGAAGGGCACTTGACAATCTGCAAAGCACAGATGGAACTGATCCTACAAAATCCATACTGCTCTAGTTGTCAGTGGCTTTTCCATCACCTGCTACCTGGTCCTTTTAACTGGAGATGCCAGGGATCAAGCCTGGGACCTTCTCATGAAAAACATGAGCTCTGCTGCAAAGCCCTCCCCGAGAGACCTTGTTAGGTCCATGTGGAAGAAGGTGCATGAAACCTCCAAGGAAACAAGAGCATCATAGCTCTGGAAAGGTTTTTAGCCAAGGAAGAGCATTGCAAAGGAAGCTGTAATAAGAATAAGAATAAAAAGTTAGTTGGACCTGGGTGAGGCGGGGGAGAGATTCACCCTTCCAAGTGCTCTTCATCGGATCACAAATAACCTGTTGCGACAGGATGATGGCAAATCCTGGAGGTGCAGAGACGCCTTGCTGTAGATACACAAACGCCTCTCATACGTATAACTACGCTTCATCTTGTTTGCTCTTTACAAACAGCACCTGTTGCTATTGAGACAAATCCACCTGCAAGATCTTTTCAAGGTTTCTCTTCATCGGATTATCATCTTCTGCTTTCTTTAGTGCCGCAAGCCCACAAGGGGAGGGGAAAAAACCCTCAAAGAGACAACGATCATGGCAACGCCTCTGCTTCTCCATGCCGATAATACTCCCCCCCCCCAAGGTGCTATTGACCCAGAACTCCTTCAGCACGCATGGTTAAGAGGCGTAGCTGTGCAAATCAAAGAAGCACAGGCTTACTTTTGTCGGCCTGCTGCCGGATTCACTCTAGAAGTAGGCCCTTCATAATCAGATCTTTTACCCCGGCATGCTCTGCTTATAAATGGAAATTTGCATCTGTTAACTGAAAACCCAGCTTTGGCAACCTGAGTGAACTGCACCGTGTTAGACAAGCACCCCGTACAAGGTCTTGGCACCATTAAATCTGCCTATTAGAAGCACCTGGGCAATGCACTCCTTTGTCAACAGCCAATCCTTTACAGAGAAGGAGCACTCTGTATGCTGAGCATGCTTCCTTCCCTGGTTTCCCCAGACTTTTTAGTTCATCGGTCTGTATTTAAATGTGTGTTCTTGCCATTTTAGAACTTTCCCTGCCTGTTTTCTTTGTTTTTTAAACTCTGGTTTTATTTTGTTTTAAACTTTTAAAGAGGGCCGGCCCAACCATGAGGCAGAGTGAGGCAACTGCCTCTGGTGGCAGATGCTGGGAGAGGCAGCAACGGCAGTCCCATTGCTGTTCTGCTTGAGTCCACCAGGTATTCTTCTCTCTTGGAGGACAGAATTGTATATGCCACCCAGCCTATCCCATTGCTGTTCTGCTTGAGTCCACCAGGTATTCTCCTCTCTTGGAGGACAGAATTGTATATGCCACCCAGCCTATCCCATTGCTGTTCTGCTTGAGTCCACCAGGTATTCTCCTCTCTTGGAGGACAGAATTGTATATGCCACCCAGCCTATCCCATTGCTGTTCTGCTTGAGTCCACCAGGTATTCTCCTCTCTTGGAGGACAGAATTGTATATGCCACCCAGCCTATCCCATTGCCAGTGTTGAGGTAAGATTCAACTGTCTGTCTCATCGGCTTCTCTGTGTGGAACAGAAGGGGGTGGGTGTCATCTCATCCTTTGCCTCAGGCAGCAAAATATCTCAGGCCAGCCCTGCTTTTTAAAGGTTTTTTGTTATGTTTTATTTTAGAGTTCTAATTTTTCTGAACTCAAACTCAACGAGACCTATTCCAAAGAGGAAGACTAGTAACAGACCCAGACCACAAGGAGTTAACGGTTCCTCCCCCCACTGCCCCCAGATAATAGCCTGAGGAGGCTGAGATGATACTCAGATCCATCCACCCCAGCTCCAGACACTCCACTGGCACCCCCAGGACTGTAAGACTAGATGCTTTGATTGGACTGTTCTGAAGCCCGGAGACACAGTGCCTGTTTGGCAGATGAGCCCCCCACCTCTGTAAGCCCTACTCAGAAGGAGGCAGCAAGCACTAGCATGTGCTTCAACTTCAGGGCCCCACTGATCTCCAGGAAGAGGTGTGTGTGTGGGTCTGGAACCACTCTTAAATTCCTTGGTCTCTGCCTCTTAGTTGCTGGTGCAACAAATTTCTGGAAACATCTCCCTTGGAAACACAGCTACTGCTAGACAGCTCCACAGCCAGTCCAGACTTCTGTACTCAACATCTGTGGTCCCTGCTCAGATTCACTCTACAGGATAACACTCTGGTTGTCAGCTCCTCAGAGTCAAGAGTTGAAGTCTCCTGGCTCAAATAACCACTCCTGCTGGCTTCTTCCCTCACCCCTCAGGCTTGGCGAAATTGGACAGCGGGTAGCTAGAGGGCGATTTGCATGTGCAGCAGTTCAAGGGGATTGCAGCTAATGTCTCATTATCACATCCCCCCATGCCCCATGGCGATGCCAGATGTTACTGGAGGCATGTGCTACTAGCAAGGAATTTGGGGATCCATGGGGTAAACCTTTTCAGATGTGTTGGCTGCAGTGAACAGACCCACTATGTCAGAAGGGCAGAACCTCTGGGTCAGGGGGCAAATCCAGTCCCCTGGGGGTACCAAGATGGCTCTCCTAGGGTCCTTAGAAGGCCATGCCCCTTTCCCCAGGCTCCACCCCCTCTCCCCCAACCACTAATCATGTGGTAGTTTCCAGCTTTTGTGTAGCCCGCCCCCATCTGAAGGGTTGAACTGCTTTTCCCAAGGCTTAGTTATGGGCAGAAAGACCTTCCAGCTAAACTATGCTAGTGGGTTTTTTTAATTGTATTTTGGCCCCACCCCTTTGGCCTTCAGTCCCACCCACCATTGGAATGCGCCCCCCAAGAGCTTCTCTGAAATGGAATTTGGCTCCTGGGCTGAACGAGGTTCTGTCCCCCTCCCACTAGGAAAAGCCCCCTCTTGTAGGGATGAAATCATACGTAAACTGGCCTTCAGGGGAAGTAACTACCGCTGTGCTGAAAATTTGGATTCTTTCATATCAGGCATTTCAGGGGGGGGGGGGTGAAACAAAAACTCTGATGGAAGAGGCTGGGGGAGGTGAGAATTTCAAATAACTTTCTCCTTGGGGAGGAAGACAGGATTTCAGCTTACCTTTTTAAGTGTAGGTGATGGCTGAGGGGTGTTCTTTCTATTTTTTAAAAACACACCCCCTGCCTTTGCAGGAGTCCAAAACTCTTCTCCAGCCCAGCAGCACTTTCTGAATGCCCAGGAGACCACACGACCTCGCCCTCTCCAACAGACATTCAGGAAAGGCTCCAGGGCTGCAGAAGGTTCTTGCAAAGCAGGAGCAACTGGGAATTTTAGCACTTTAGAAGAATTCTGCTCTTCCTTGCAGCAACACAGAGCAAGCAAAATAAGCATTTTTCTAAAGCTCCCGAAGTCCCATTTGTTATTTGCAAAGAAGCTTTATGCAAAGAAGCTTCCTCAACCCAGGTGTTCTTCCTGATTGCCTGTTGGAGTAGGAGAGGTCACATGGTCTCATGGGAGTTCAAGAAGTGTTGCTGGGCTGGGAATGTTTTTCAAGTAACCCTCCACCCACCCCAAAAAGAGAAAGATCCTTCAGCCACCTCCCAAACTTAAAAAGGTAGGTGCAAACCCTATCCCCCTCCCCAAGGAGAAAATTATCTGAAATTTTTCCCCTCCCTGCAAAAGAGGCAGAAAAAAACAATGCTCCTTTTGCAGGGAGAGAAAAAGTTCCCAAAAACAGAGGGCAGGATTTGGCACAGCACCAGTAGTAACTTAGCCACTCACTACTCTTCACGACTAGGCAGCTGTTTGGACCTCAGCACACACACACCCCGCTCTGAACTCAAGACAGTCTAGTGCTCCATGAAAGCTCTGGCTTGGAAATACTAAGCGGGCAAAGCAAGCAACACAGCTTCCTAATAGCATTCATGCTATCAAAGGACTTGGGGGCACTATCAACAACTTTTACGTATGCATTGAAAAAAGCATCTCAATTTATAGATGTTTATGGCAGTCCGCCACTACCATTGCCACCCCCCACCTTCCCAGGGAATGGCTCATTTTGGAGGCTTGTGGAATTTGCAATGAGTTTGAAGATTGTTCAGCCAAGCAAGCACAATCCCAAATTGCTTTGGGGGGGGGGGAAGTTCTCCCGTCTACCCATGTGAGCTGGAGGCAGCAGGAAAATGAATCAAGTTAACGAGCCAATCTGACTTCTATGGGAGCAAGGGCAGAGGGCCTGTGCAAGGGTAAGCTGCTGCTGAGTGATCGTCCAAATGATTGTCCTTCTTTGTATTGTCTAAGAGTTGAGGCTAGTTGGTTGATGTGTCATCTGTTGGAGGCAAAGGATATGAACTGAGGAATCTCTCTTGGGGGTTTGGAATGAGATGCCCATAAGAGCTTGGGGAAGGTGACACCCTTCTAGATGAGGAGGGGGACAGAGGTGTGTGTGTGTGTGTGTGTGTGTGTGTGTGTGTGAGAGAGAGAGAGAGAGAGAGAGAGAGAGAGAGAGAGACAGACAGACAGAGAGAGAGACAGAGAGAGAGACAGAGAGAGAGAGAAAGCAAGGCAGAGAGCTGTGCATTTCTAGCTGGAGTTAGCTGCATACATATTCTGTTTTAAATTATTAAAGGAGAAGTCACCACTCGTTCAGTTTTTAAAAACACACATACATCAGAAGTGCCTCGCTGGGTCAAAACACGTTTTGCTTCATTAAACATGCTTTGCAATAATCTCAATCAAAAGAAGCTGGCAGGCGGACCAGTGTAAATTAGGCAGGGGAAGAGCCAGAGTCAAGGGTGGGCATGTTTGGGCACCTGCCAAGGGCCCTCACCCCAGCAGGGGCCCGCTGACAAGAGCCCCCTGGAATTGCTCCTCCTCTTCACCATTGCAACCGACTTGTTCCCCTGCCTCTCACTCTGGCCCAGACAATGGAGGTGGTGAGGAGGAGGAGCGGGAGATGCCACGGCCTGCTTGCTCCCTGGCTCTCTGCCTGTCAAGCAAGCACGTGGTAGCAATGATGAGTGAGAGGATGAAGAGCAAGAGCAGCTGCTGACAATGGCAGTGAGATGGAGTGGAAACACGGGGGTGTCTTACCCAAGGGCACTAAAACATTGAGTCAGCACTGGCCAGAGGTGTACCAGTGGGTTGCCTATTTCCTTCTTCTGACCTTGGGGTAGACCTAAATGAGCTGATACTTCTAGCAAAGACCAAAAGTGTCTTCTGCAGTTCACTGCACCAATGCTGGATCCTGTCATAATTTAGCTACTTCCAAGGTATTCTGGCAGCTTGCATACAATCCTGCTTTGTAAATGTAGTGCAGATCAGTGGGCGATGAGGATTCCAGTAGAAAAAGGAAAGAATTGTAGACCATGCAAGGCTGAAGACACCCTAGCCCCTCCCTATGTCCTGTTCCAGGCTGGAGCCTACAGGGGTGACACTGGCAAGCAGGCAAGAATCCAGGGTGGGCTGGAGGAGCAACAGTCTGGAGACAGCTGCAGTGGTAGAGCATGGCCTTTGCATGCAGAGGACCCCAGGTTCGATCCTTGGCATCTGCAGGTAGGGCTGGCCAGGAGTCCTGACTGACACCCCGCAGAGGTTCTTTCAATGATACTGAGCTAGATAGATCAATGGTTTGATGTGATGTAACATGGCTTCCTATCTCCCAATGTAAAGAAGTAGCCTAGGTCAGCGGATTGCTCAGTTAGCCCTGCAGTCTTGAGCCCTGTCTCTGAAGAAGAAAGCTGCTTGGGCTTAAATGTGCATTTCTAGTCGAGCACATTTTTCCCCCCAATGGGAAAAAAAAAATGCACATTTGCCCCCATAGGCTAAAGTGCAAAAATGTGAAAGGGGGGGGGGCGAGATTTGCGCATATGCAAAAATGAACATTTTTCTGAAGTGAACACATGTTTGGGAAATTGCAAAAAATTCCTGAGAACTGTGTTCCTGCTCACATTCATGTTCAGGGTTGCAAACGGGACATGATTTGTGAACAGGAATTAAATTCTTGTACATCCCTACTGGTTTCTGGAGCTCTCTTTCCATGGGAGGTTCTGGCAGGATGGTTAAGTCAAAGATTCTCACCTGGAATGGCTATCGAACCAATCCTCTGTATCATTACGCCTTTCCTGATAGTAAAGGGGGGATCTGGCCATGACTAACCCCTGGCCATGACTAAATGTCATTAGGTTTTTACAAACCTTCCACACTGAATTAAATTCTGACCAATTTGTGCCAGCCAAATTCAATAGGTGCAACTATTCCCAGCATGGAGAGGGTGTTAAAGCTGAGGAGCCTGTCAGAAAAGAAGAGGTGGCAACCCTAATTCTGCAACACTAACATGTTTGCATACACAGTGATTCAAAGCAAGACTCTGAAGAGCTAAGCACTCAAAGCCCTCTGCCTGGATGGACGAATCTGTCAGTTTCAGTTTTCTGCACATTCAAATTATGTTAAATCTCATGTTCTTTCCATCCTATTTATGAAGACACTTGCAGATATTGGTAAGTTCCTGTGTTTTAAAAAAATGAACAGAAGGAAATTCTCATCTGGGAATTTAGCCAAACAGCCTAAAACAGCCTTCCCCAACCTGGTACCCACCATTGGCCATGCTGGCTGGGGATATTGGGAATTGTAATCCAACCATTCAGGTTGTAACCAGATCAGGGAAAGCTGCGCTAAAAAGAGCCTTTGGGGAATTCACCTGTGGCCCTGTCAACAACAAAGCACCAATTGGGGTTACATTTCAAAGCAATGAAATGTTACATTTCTAGAGGTGGGAGGGAGAAAGGTCTCTTCCAGCCAAGGGGTACAGGAAAGACTTTCTCTATCATGTGCTTTCTGCCTTTCTGTGGTGATGCCTTTTGCAGGGAAATTAGAATCCAGACTTAATCAAAGATGATTAGTTTTCCTGTCCTCCTGTCTCTATCTACACTGTCTTGCTTAGCACTGCTGGGTGAAAATGCAGCTATGATGTATATTATTTGAACAGGGGAAATTTCTTGATGGGAGCTCTCAACAGCTGGCATGCCAGATAAGTCCAGTTAACGTTTACTAACTTGACGAGTACGCTAGAAGCAGGGCAGATCGACCTCGCACACACGGTGGTTACAGATCTTAATGCAAAGACAAGCTATTTAGGAAGACACATTGCATTTTGGGTGGAAGGGGACTTGTCCATTCCATGGGGGTCTGTCAGATGAGGAAAAGACATTCCCACAGCTGACTTGCTTAGGGAAAAAAAGTAGAGGCAACAGGTGAGGGTCACCTTATCTTATCTGCTCCCTACATGCCGTGAGAAATAAGTCAAGCCATAACACTCTGTAGTCTTGCTTCCCTCTGAAAAGATTATGCTTGTAATTGGCTTGGTGGTGCCTACTAACAAGGAAAGCAGTTTTGACCCCTTCCTTGCCTTTGAAGGCTCCTAATATATACTCTGCTCTGTGTTCTTACTGGTCTTTTAAACTTAAGGAGGCAGAAGATGGCAACGATGAAGTTGGATGGGGAGGGGGAAATCCTGTATTTGTTTGAAGAGGCAAACATTTTGATTTTTTAAACCTATCTTGCTTAGTTGGAATCTAAAGAACCACTGGGAGGGAGGGAGGGAGGGAGGGAAGGAGAGAAAGAGGGAGAGGAAGGGACGGATAAAATAGCAAGATGGATACATTCCCCCACAGAATACCTGCCATTATTCACAGCACAAACGAATTATACAGGGGCACAGTCAGCCCTGAATCAATCCTCCAAGCAGATCCAAGTCACTGGGACCCTTCATTTAAATTTCCCAAAATACCCTGCAGCAATGCTACATTCAGGGCATTGGGGGGAAAATAAACAGCAACTAGGCCCAGCCATGCAGTGCTGTTTGTAGTGCTTGGACAGGGGGAAAGAACACTAAAAGGGGGGCCCATGACAAGGAACTACAGTGACCCCTTCTAGGGCGCTGGGGTCTTGACAGCTGCCCAAGGTTGCTAGGTCCTGATGCCAGCTCTGCATGCCTCTGAGTTTGTCCTTTGCTGCTGGCTTAATGTTTGGCCCCAACTATTGCCTTCATCCCACAGTTCCTCCTTACCACAGCTCACCTCAGATTACTGCCCACGGACCAGCTCCAGCACTCAGAGCACCACTTCCCTGCTCCTTTCAGTTTCTCATTTTTCCATTCTTATGTTTGGTTTGTCCATAACTTTGACAATTTCTCATCTTACATCCGGTTTGTCCCGAACTCAGATTTTTTTTTTAAAGAAATGTTTTTAACAAAATGTTTGCATGAAAATTCATAAGCGTTTTTGTGCACATTTCTCCAAATGCAAGCGTTTTTGCCTACGCTACACACAGACATGACTTCCCTAATATAATTCCTTTTTTTGGAAAGTCGTTTCCACTAATATATAGATTTTTGTATGTATGTATTTTGTACGTATTGCTTTAGTATTTTGGTTCTGATAAGAACTTCAGTTATAAACCAACAGGTAAGTTCTTGCTGAATAAAAATACTCATTCCATTTGGTAACCTTATCTTCCTAACCAACATTTTTACTTATATTTACAGGTTTATTTATTTCTGTTAAGTGTTTGTTTTATTATGTGTATAAAAATCATTGTAGTTTGACCAGTGAGGAAGACCTGGGTCGAAACGCGTTTGGTCATTGTGTATTATTCTATATTGTGGCTGTATTATTTTAATCTGTGTTTTTAGTATAAAAAAATTAGTATAAAGATTCTAAAAAAAAATTCTTTAGAGTTTTTAACTGCACTAATTTATGGTGCATCCCAATTCAATGTTTGTCATGTTTTGAGCAGTTGGGATACATATTTCCTTTGTGTTTGCGCCTATTTTGTACATATCCAGACTATGTCCCAGGGCATGGTCTGAAGGCACATGATGCAGCCACCTTGCTGAAGCTAAGCATGTTTGGGTCAGGTCAGTGCCTGGAGGGGAGACCACCTGGGAACCACATGTAGCCACCTTGAGTTCCATGAACTTGAACTTGAGTTCAAGTTCCACCTTGAGTCTATGGAAGAAAGGTGGGATATAAATGTCACAAATGTAATTTGAATTTATAAATTAAAATGTAAATGTAATAAATAAATAAATAAATAATCTTTAGACTGGAGAATACCACTGCAAACTTTGGAGAGGTACGAATTTTGAAGGACAACCGAGTTTTGGTTCCCATAGCAGTTTGAAAGTACAAAATCAGGCAAGTTCATATTAAAATGTGAACTGAAGAAATTTATTTTCCATCTTTACTTCCCTGATCTCATGCATTACATTTAGTTTGGCCCTATGCCTACCTGTAACCCACAAAAACCCAGCTTTAAGACTAAGCTATGGCTCCAGTATTCTGTCCAGTGCACGCAAAAGCAACTGACCAAACATTAGGCTCATATAGAGATATTGAAACAGAGATAAAGATAGAGATGTATTATATGTTTGAAAAATTAAATGTTATCTGATTACAATTTCATGTGGTAACATTGGAAGTACTGTGTCCAGTTCTGGGTGCTGCACTTTAAGAAAGATATAAACGTGAATGAGTTCAGAGGAGGTTAGTGAAGGTGTTCAGATGTGTGGAAAAGGAATCCTATGAGAAAATGTTGAAGGAACTGAGTATGTTTAGCCTGGAGAAAAGAAAACTGATGTGTGTGTGTGTGTGTGTGTGCGCGTGCATGCGTGTGTGTGTGTAAATGACATGAAAGCACCCTTCATACTTGTTCTGTGCTGCCCAAGAGGGCAGGACTAGATCTCATGGGCTTATGTTACAGGAAGGTGAATTTTGGCTGAACTATGAGATCCTTTTTAATGGTCAGAGTTGTTTGACAATGGAACTAATTATGTAAGGGGATGGTGGGCTCTTCCTCACTGGAGGTCTTTGAACAGAGGCTTGAGAGCTATCTGTTGGGAATGCTCTACCTCTGGATTTCTTGCATCAAGCAAACAAGTTGGACTTGATCAACAGCATGGGTGGGTAGGAGGTAGATCTCCAGATGATTTGGGCTTCAACTCCCAGCATTCCTGTCCTTTGACCATGCTGGCAGGAGCTTCTGGGAGTTGAAGTTCAAAACTTCTGGAGATTGACCTTCCGCCCACCTCTGGTCTACAGAGCCCCTTCCAACTCTACAAAAGAACTTTAAGCATGTTGGGCCAATGCTATGGCGAGGTACTCAGCGACCCAGCATGAGGGACCCTTCCAGTGGTCCTGGAACACCCTGCCAACTAAGTTCGGTCTGACCCTCCTCCCTCACTCCTTTCAACAGAAATGAAAAATGTATTTGTTTTGGCAAGCTCCTATTATTATTTTCATCTGTCTGACCCTCCTCCCTAGCTCCTTTCAACAGCAACATGAAACGTATTTGTTTTGGCAGCCTCCTATTATTATTATTATTATTTTCATCCTGCTCTAGCTTTGAGTGTGCTTGCTGCCAGTACATCAGCTGCTTAGTCAGACTGATTGCATTTTGCTGATTCCTTTTTGTATTTTGTGAGGACAGTTAGTTCTCATTCCCTGTATTTCTGATATCCAGGCTGTGAGTGCCATTGCTTCCATAACGCCAGACAAAACTGGAGAACATCTAAAAACACACAGTGAAAAAGGAGAGACAAAGCCTCAGGATGTACACTGCCCCCCAAATCCAGCACTGTGGATAGCTCCTTTAGAGTTCTGGCTGAAGCGCAGAATGGATTCACAGCCCCACTGAATTCAGAGCCACCAGCCTCCACTGGCAGAATGTAGAGCTGCTTCCATTCCATTCCTTGGAGTAACCCAATGTGTTTTGGCCTTGTCCCACAAAGTCCCAGGATGTAAAAATATATAAATCTAAGGGACAGGGCTGAAATGTGTTGGGCTACTCCGAGGAATAAAATGTTTTTTACATCCTGGAACTTTGTCTCTCCTTTTCACTGTTGCTCATATCGCCAGCACTGCACTACCCATGCACAAGAGGGAAGCAAGCAGAGGAGGGGAGGGGAGAAACCCCTGACCAGAACCTGATGACTAAATGTTGCACTGGGAGGAGCAGAAAACAGGGAAGGGGAGTGGAAATGGAAATGGAATAGAAGCAGTGATCCACACTGCCAGTGGAGCCTGGTGGCTCCGAATTCAGTGGGGCCGTGAACCCATTCCGGGGTTCAGCCAGAACCAGCCAGAATGCTAAAGGAGCTATCCAAAGTACTGAACTGTATCCCCAAAATGCTGTTGGGGATTGAACCTCGTACCTTTTGCATGCCAAGCACGCGCTCTTCCGTTGAGCTATAGTGCTTCCCATTCATGCTAAATCCAAATATTCCAGGGTAGATTCCATGATAAAAACATAAAACAAATATAGCAAGCTAATCATTGTAGTGTAGCGGTTAGAGTCAGTAGAGTGTAGCGGTTAGCACCAGTGTTGTGCAGTGATGAGAGTGTTGGACTGGGACTTGGGAGGTCCAGGTTCTAGTCCCCACTTGGCAAGTAAGCTCATTGGACCTACTTTGGGGGAAGGGCTCAGCACCTTAGAGAGCTCATTTAGAGTTCTGACTGGCTCTGACTGAAAACCAGAATGGATTCACGGCCCCACTGAATTTGGAGCCACCAGCCTCCACTGCATACCACTATATTTTACTGCAGGTCCCACTTGCAGGCAATAAATTGTGCATCCTTTCACTCATGTTTAACTGTGTCTTTTGTCTGCTGGCCCTCTGCTGCAGGTCCATCAGCAAACAAGAGCAAGGCAGGAAAGTGCAATGCTATGAGTCACAGTGGGCCTGTCGTGTCCCATACAGGTGTCTTCTCTTCTTCTCTGGCAATAGCTACAGGATGTAACAGGATGATGTGCCACAAAATGCTCGGGTATGACACAAATGAAACTTACAGGCATCTCCAGTCCTGTCACTTTTCTCACCCCCCCACACCCCTACTACCCCTGCCAGCTGTCAAAATGAAATGGCATCTCCCCAGAGGTGGATGTGTGCTCATTTAATATATGTATTAATAAGCATATTGACTTTTTCCCCATTGTCAGTCTCTATCAAGATTTATTCCCCTTCATGGCCTCTTATTGATTGAGGAAAGCAGTATTCCCACAGGTCAATCAATCCTGATCCAGACCACAGATGGAAGTCAATAGCTATTTGTGTTATGATGTATGGGCTTCATTACTTTAAATGCTATTAAGAGGGAGAAACATGGTAGAAAGTGTAAGGAGGAAAAAGAAAAGCAACAGATATCCAGGGAGGGGCAGTGACAACCCAGCCTAAAACCCTAAGAGATGGAGAGACGTTGCAAAACTCCCTCTGTGCACTGTCACCAGAGCAAGCCAGAAGAATGGGTGGATGGTGAAAGACAAAGAGAAGAGGTATCAGTCCTGCTCCACAGGCGGTAGTCTGATGACAGCCAGGTGCCATGGGACCAGCGAGTATTCAGAACAGAAGAGTAAGTCAGGATCACAGGAGAAACCACGAAGCAGAGTTGAGGAAAAAGCCAGAAATCAGGGTTGAAGAACAAGTCATGGCTGAAGGACAAGCCAAGAAGCAGAAGCAAACAGCAAGCCAGGACTTAGAATGGAAGAGCAAGTCAAAACCAAAGGAGGCACTATGTACTAGAAGGCAGGGATGAGAAGTCAAGACTGAAGAGTAACTAAGAATACATGAATATGATACAGCTCAGGAAGACCACGTTGTTTCTTGAATGAAGCTTAACTAGAACAGGAAACCCCCTTATGCTTCTTCCTGCCCAGGTGGAGCCAATAGCCATCCTGGGTGGATGGACCCAACCCAGTGAACTTACTTCACTGACAACTTTTTTTCCTATTAATCTTTTTTATTCTGATTTTAACTGAACAAAACAAATTGTGAAAAGGGGAGGGAAGCAATTACATGCATAGAAATATCGATATTCCATTAAATACAATGTTCAAAACAAACAAACAAACAAACAAACCAAAAACAAAAATAACAGGAGATTATGCATAAGCCTCAAGAAAAGCAGACCAAATATCCATGTATTTATCCATTTGTGAGTGACCCATATATACTACTTCACTGGGATCTTGCCCCCTGCAGTTCAAAGGCGCACCATGAGGCAAAGTAGTACACACACACACAGACCTCGCACTTCAGCGAAAGAGGGTTGTCCGGGGCCACTATGGATAATATTGGGGAACCCAGCCATAGGCATACAGAGGTGGTGAGAAAGAAGGCACACGTAGCTGCCCACTATTCCAAACAAGCATAATTTCTAGGGATGGCGGAGAATTTCTCCCCGAAACTTCGGGGGGCCGAGTGCCAACGTGTTCGGCCCCCCGAACAAGTTTCGGGGAGAAATCCTCCGCCCCCCCCGCCCCCCCCCGGGACGGGACTTACCTTCCCTGAATGTCCCTCCCGGCGGCGGGTCCGGCTGGCGGTTCATCCGGTGTTCGAGCGGGGCGGGAGCGGCAGCCGGTCTTTCGACCGGCTGCCGCCCCCGCCATTGCAATGAAAGAAAAAAAAAAAACGTCCCCTGATAGGCTACGTGACGATTCACGTAGCCTATTACGGCAAGATTTGCAAAGTCAGCCGTGATAGGCTACGTGAATCGTCACGTAGCCTATCACGGGTGACTTAAAAAAAAAAAGTGTGTACGGATAATGGCGGCCCCCATAGGGAGCCGCCATTCCCCTTCCTTATTTGGTCGCTGTAGTCTACGTCAATGTTTACATAGACTACGGCAAAAATAAGGGCAACGCTATTTGCGTTGCCATTATTTTCGCCGTAGTCTACGTAAACATTGACGTAGACTACAGCAACTAAATAAGGAACGCGAATGGCGGCTCCCTATGGGGGCCGCCATTCGCGTACGCGCTTTTTTTTTTTTTTTAAAGTCACCCGTGATAGGCTACGTGACAATTCACGTAGCCTATCACGGCTGACTTTCCAGATCTAGCTGTGATAGGCTACATGAATCGTCACGTAGCCTATCAGGGGACTTTTTTTTTTTTTTTACTTTCGTGTTCGCGGCCGGGCGAGGCGGGAAGCCTCCTCCCTGGCCTGAATTTCGGCCGGGCGAGGCGGGAAGCCTCCCCCCCCGGCCTGAATTTCGGCCGGGCGAGGTGGGAAGCCTCCCCCCCCCGGCCTGAACTTCGCGGGGGGAGCAGCGAAGCGCTCCCCCCCACCGCGAAAAAGCTGCGAGAAAAGGTAAGTGACTTTCGTTCACCCCTAATAATTTCCAAAGCGACGGGAGCAACTGTCAAACCTCAAGCTCTAAAAGTATTAGGAATTTAGAGTTTCATACGCAAGGCACATATATTTTCTGCCACTGAGCTAGTGTCTCTCCTCTCTGAATCCAGTCAATGTCTTCTTGGATGTTAAGAGGTTCTGTCAGGTGAGAGAGCAATCCTATGGCTGCTATTCAGAGGCTAGACGGCCATAGGATATCTGGTTTTCTGGGAACCGACCTTGGAGCCCATGCTCCGAGATCAGTTCCTGGAGAACCGACCTCCCCCCCTCCTTCAGCACTGCCTCACAGGCAGCGCACAACAGCCTCACGCTCCACGCTCGCAAGAGGATCATGGTGCGGCCAAAAAGGGATGTTCTGGAGGACGTTCTGGGGCAGGGAGGGAGGAAAAGCCTGTACAACACATCCTATGTGTTGTCCAGCAGCCTCCTCCACCGCTCTGCCTTTCCGCGGCTAGACAGCTGAAATCAGCTGTCTATCCGCAAATGCAGGGCAGGAGAAACGTGGAGGGAACGATCCCCTCTGTGCTTCTCCTGCCCTGCATTGGATAGGCGGTTGCCTCCAGGTTCGGAGGCGGCTGCCTATCCCCATAGGATTACGCCCTAAAAGTACTAGGAATTTAGAGCTTTCTCAAACTCTGGCCACATTTAAAAGTTCTTCATTTTGTTTCCAGGGTCTCTTTGACCTTACCTTCAGACTTGGGGAACCTGTTTCACAGTCCTGTGCCATCAAGGTCTGTAGCTAGAAATGTTGTAGCGAGGGGGCTAATGGGGTGGGAAATCACAGCAGAACAGCCAGAAAAGCAATTGAATTGAATGAGTTCTTAATGAGCAGCTGGGACGAATATTGTTCCACTAGTAAAACAAATGGCTAGAGATTTCATTGTCTTTTCTCTTTTAACTGAAAGTTAAACATTCAGAAAGGGGACTTGGAATGTCCTTGAGATGGGCAGCCCCCCATAGACGAGAGCTCCACTTTCCACCCTGCAGGGGGATGTGAGCAGTCTGTGCAAATGGATGGGGTGACTACAAGCCTGGATCTCCTTTTAATTGGCATTTAATTGCCCTTACAATGAGTCCGATCATGCCTCTTCACAGCCTCCGTCAGCTGCTGCATTGGTGCCATCCCCCCCCCCCCTTTCAAATCTGCACTTCACCATCATGGCAAACAATGGCAGGGAGCAAAATTGTTCACAAGCTCTGCACCTCCCCAGTTGAGGTCAGCCCTGAACTTGAGCGGAAGGCTGTTTGAGTGAAAGAGCCACAAAAATACTTCTGTAGATACCTTTGTTGTCCATTAGGAAGCTGCCTTGCACTGCGTCAGAAGACTGATCCATCTAGCTAGCTCAGTATTGTCTACAATACAGTGGTTCTCCAGGATTTCAGTAAGGGTCTTTCAGAGCCCTGTTTGGAGACAGCTGGGAACCTGAGGTTTGGAGAACCTGGGAACCTCAGCATACAAAGCATGCTGAACCATTACAGAGCCATGACCCTTTCCCCAGAGGTTATACAGGAAGCTGCCTTCTACTGAATCAGATCTTTGGTCCATTTTGCCCAGTATTACCTATAGTGAGTATCTATAGTGAGTGCCAGCAGCTCTCCAACAGGTTTTCAGAATCTTTCTCAGCCCTACCTGGTGCTGTTGGGGATTGAACCTGCGACCTTCTGCATGCCAAGCAGGTTCTGCATGCTTCCATTGAGCTATAGCACTTTCCATTCATGGTAAATATAAATATTCCAGGGTGCCTTCCACGATAAAACGTAAAACAAATATAAGCCAATAATTGTAGTGTAGTGGTTAGAATCAGTATAGTGTAGTGGTTACAGCCACCTCAGTGCAGTATTGAGACTGTTGGACTGGGACTCGAGAGATCTGGGTTCTAGTCCCCATTGGGCCATTAAGCTCACTGGGTGACTTTGGCCCAGTCACTGACTCTTAGCCTAACCTACCTCACAGGGTTGGAATGAGGATAAAATAGGGAGGGGAAGGAGCATGTGAGCCACCTTGGGTTCCTTGCAAGAGGGGGGGAGGAAATATATACATGTAATAGATAGATAGATAGATAGATAGATAGATAGATAGATAGATAGATAGATAGATGATGCTTGAGAGTTGTTCAAGAAGATGCTTTCAGCTGCCCTGAGTGAGTGGAAAAACTGGGAGAGGGGTGGATTTGAGAGCTATGTAGACCCTGAGCCATTCAGGGCTTTAAGAGTCAACTAGCTCTTTATATTGCAAACTTTGCTGCACCAAAATCTGTGGAGTGAAGTCCCACATATTAGAGAAGTCTGTCGCCGGGAAATCCAGCCTTTTTTGGGCTCACTGGATTTCCGCAACATCCCTGACTCAGCTTGCACTTGTGAGATGAGCTGTGGGTTTGTTCTGGAAATCCAGGAACTTTTTTGGTAATGTTTTATATTTTATTTCCGTAAATAGCAATTTGCATAATTTGCCCAAATTTTGTTGCAATTTGCACAAATTAGACAAATTGCAGCTGCAATTTGCACAAATTACTATTTATGCATTTAAAAAAAAAAAAAAACAACCAAAAATCTACAAACAGGTCCAACTTGATGTAAAGCCAAAGTCCAGGGGGGGGGGGCAAGCTGATGGAAGCTCGGCGAGCTCTACGTCCCAGACAGATTCCTCCAAGATCCCCACATGATACTGGAATGCAACAAACTCAGGTCCAATGTGGACCAAATCTGGTATCAGCAGAATTCATTTCAGGAAGTTACGGCCAAATGCTGTTGCAACAGTTCATGTGAGTTTCCCCTCCCCACAAGATCCCCTGCTGTGTGCACAACAGCTAATGTGTAGTGTGTCTAATACAATGTTTTTCATGTAATTAAAACATGTTTTCCTTGCCATGAGGGGAGATTACAAAAGAAACACAGAGAAAAGAGCTGTTTCATCTCTGGCAATCTTCTTGAGAAGCTTTCTAGAAGAAACAGGTTTGTGTTTCCCATATTTCTTTGGCATAGCCATAATTAAATGGGTAATAGTAAGACCTACTAGAGACTAACAACTCCTAATTAAGCTTGGCTTTCCTGAGACCAGCTGCTGGAGGCTAACGATTTCTTCCAAATGGGAGCATCATTAGTGACATGAATAGGGTGGGAAGCCGGCAAAACAGGATGTAGAACAGCTTCCATATTGCCAGAGGGCCACTTTAACATGCCCAAGAGAAATGGTGGTGTTTAATATTTCATCAGAGAGCTCCATGTTTAAACACTACATTTCCCTTTTATGATTGTTGAATCAATGCAAGTGCAGGGATTGAAACGGAAAGTTGTTTACACTTTTGGTTGAGAGCCAATGTGGTTTTCAAGATGGTGAGAAGCCCCCATGAGGCCACTCTAGAAGAGCATTCTGACCTTTAGAAGTTCCTCTGAAAATACAGGTCACGGGCCATGATCTTCCTGTCTCAGAAACATAGAGAGCCAGTGTGATGCAGTGGAAAGAGCGTTGGACTGGGACTTGGGAAATGTGGGTTCTAGACCCTACTTGGCCATGAAGCTCACTGGGTGGCATTGGGCCAGCCACTGACTCTCAGCCTAACCTACCTCACAGGGTTGTTGTGAGGATAAAATGGAGAGGAGGAAGAGGATAATGTAAGCCTCCTTGGGTTTTTGGAAGAGGAAGAAAGGTGGGATGTAAAATGTAATGATGATGATGATGGCAATAGTAAATACTGATTTGCATAATTTGCGCAAATTTTGGTTGCAATTTGTGCAAATTACACAAATTGCAACTGCAATTTGCACAAATTGCTATTTATGCAATTTTTTTTTTAAAAAAAACTGAAAATCTGCAAACATGTCCAACTCAATGCAGAAATGAAGTCCGAGGGGCCAAGCTGATGGAAGCTCGGCGAGCTCTACCTCCCAGACAGATTCCACCAACATCCCTACATCATACTGGAATGCACCGAAGTCAGATCCAACATGGACCAAATGTGATATCAGCAGAATTCATTTCAAGAAGTTATGGCCAAATGCTCTTGCAGTCATCATCGTCGTCATCATCATCTCTCTTATTTCAGGTCAGATTGTTTCTCCATCTAGCCCAGCCCAGCGGTACAGAACCTCAGGCCTGGTGCTGAATCCAGCCCTCTGGGGATCCCAATCCAGCCCTCCAGAGTCCCCTGGTCTCACTCCCACCCCCAAACACCAATCATTTGATGTTTTTCTGACTTTTGTGCAGTTTTTTCCCCATTTGAAAAGGTTGAAACGCCTCTCCTAAGGCTTAGTTACTGGCCACTCAGCTGTGGATGTGTCTGGTGGTGAAAAGGAAATCCAGTGCTGTAAAGAACAATATTGTTTAGGAACCTGGAATGTCAGATCAATGAATCAAGGTAAGCTGGAGGTGGTCAAACATGAGATGGCAAGATTGAACATCGACATCTTGGGAATCAGCGAACTAAAATGGACAGGCATGGGCGAATTTAATTCAGGTGACCATCATATCTACTATTGTGGGCAAGAATCCCTTAGAAGAAATGAAGTAGCACTCATAGTCAACAAAAGGGTGGGAAAAGCAGTACTGGGGTACAATCTCAAAAACGATAGAATGATCTCAGTACGAATCCAAGGCAAACCATTCAACATCACAGTAATTCAAGTCTATGCCCCAACCACTGATGCCGAAGAAGCTGAGGTTGATCGGTTCTATGAAGACCTACAACACCTTCTAGAACTAACACCAACAAAAGATGTCCTCTTCATCATAGGGGATTGGAATGCTAAAGTAGGAAGTCAAGAAATCACTGGGATAACAGGCAGGCATGGCCTTGGTGTACAAAATGAAGCAGGACAAAAGCTAATAGAGTTTTGCCAAGGGAACACGCTGATCATAGCAAACACTCTTTTCCAACAGCACAAGAGACAACTCTATACATGGACATCACCAGATGGTCAATATCGAAATCAGATTGATTATGTCCTTTGCAGCCAAAGATGGAGAAGCTCTATACAGTCAGTCAAAACAAGACCTGGAGCTGACTATGGCTCAGATCATGAGCTTCTTCTTGCAAAATTTCAGCTTAAATTGAAGAACGTAGGGAAAACCACTAAACCATTCAGGTATGACCTAAATCATATCCCTTATGAATATACAGTGGAGGTGAGGAATAGATTTAAGGGATTAGACCTGATAGACAGAGTGCCTGAGGAACTATGGACGGAGGTCCATAACATTGTTCAGGAGGCAGCAACTCAATCCATCCCAAAGAAAAAGAAATGCAAGAAAGCAAAGTGGCTTTCTGATGAGGCTTTACAAGTAGCTGAGGAAAGAAGGGAAGCGAAAAGCAAGGGAGAAAGGGGAAGATATATCCAACTGAATGCAGAGTTCCAGAGAATAGCAAGGAGAGACAAGAGGGCCTTCTTAAATGAACAATGCAAAAAAATCGAGGAAAACAACAGAATGGGAAAGACTAGAGATCTCTTCAAGAAAATTGGAGATCTCAAGGGAACGTTTTGTGCAAAGACGGGCATGATAAAGGACAAAGAAGGCAGGGACCTAACAGAAGCAGATGAGATTAAGAAGAGGTGGAAAGAATACACAGAAGAACTATACAGGAAAGATCTGAATGTCCCTGATAGCCATGATAGTGCGCTCACTGAACTTGAGCCGGACATCCTCGAGAGTGAAGTCAAGTGGGCCTTAGGAAGCATTAGTAACAACAAAGCTAGCGGAGATGACAGTACTCCAGCTGAGCTCTTTAAAATCCTAAAAGATGATGCTGTTAAAGTGCTGCATTCAATATGCCAACAAATTTGGAACACTCAACAATGGCCGCAAGACTGGAAAAGGTCAGTTTACATTCCAATTCCAAAGAAGGGCAACGCCAAAGAGTGTTCAAACTACCGCACAATTGCGCTCATTTCACATGCCAGCAAGGTGATGCTCAAAATCCTACAAGCTAGGCTTCAGCAGTATGGGAACCGAGAACTACCGGAAGTACAAGCTGGGTTTCAAAGAGGCAGAGGAACTAGAGATTAGATCGCCAACATTCGCTGCATCTTGGAGAAAGCAAGAGAATTCCAGAAAAACGTCTATTTCTGCTTCATTGACTATGCTAAAGCCTTTGATTGTGTGGATCACAACAAACTGTGGCAAATTCTTAAAGTGATGGGAGTACCAGACCACCTTACCTGTCTCCTGAGAAACCTGTACGAGGGTCAAGAAGCAACAGTAAGAACCGGACATGGAACAACCGAGTGGTTCCAAATTGGGAAAGGAGTACGACAAGGCTGCATATTGTCACCCTGCTTATTTAACTTATATGCAGAGTACATCATGAGAAATGCCGGGTTGGATGAATCACAGGTCGGAATTAAGATTGCTGGGAGAATTATCAACAACCTCCGATATGCAGACGATACCACCCTAATGGCAGAAAGCGAAGAGGATCTCAACAGCCTCTTGTTGAGGGTGAAAGAGGATAGTGCAAAAGCTGGTTTGAAACTCAACATTAAAAAAAACAAAGATCATGGCATCTGGCCCCATCACTTCCTGGCATAGAGAAGGGGAAGAAATGGAAGCAGTGACAGATCTTATTTTCTTGGGCTCCAAGATCACCGCAGACGGTGACTGTAGCCATGAAATTAAAAGACGCTTGCTCCTTGGGAGGAAAGCTATGGCAAATCTAGACAGCATAGTAAGAAGCAGAGACATCACCTTGCCAACAAAGGTCTGTCTAATCAAAGCTATGGTTTTCCCAGTAGTAACGTATGGCTGTGGGAGCTGGACTATAAGGAAGGCTGAGCACCGAAGAATCGATGCTTTTGAACTGTGGTGCTGGAGAAGACTCTTACGAGTCCCCTGGACTGCAAGGAGGTCAAATCAGTCAATCCTAAAGGAAATCAACCCTGAGTGCTCATTGGAAGGACAGATACTGAAGCTGAAGCTCAAATATTTTGGCCACCTAATGCGAAGAGAAAACTCTCTGGAAAAGACCCTGATGCTGGGAAAGACTGAAGGCAAAAGGAGAAGGGGACGGCAGAGGATGAGATGGCTAGATAGCATCACCGATGCAATGAATATGAACTTGAGCACACTCCGGGAGAGAGCGCAGGACAGGAAGGCCTGGCGTGCTATGGTCCATGGGGTCATGAAGAGTCGTTCACAACTGAATGACTGAACAACAACAACACCCAAAACACTTTGCATTATGACAGAGAACAATACATTGTTGCTGGGAAAATTATTTTCCTCCTGGCTACTGTGAGGATTGCAGCTAAGCTCACAGGGAACAGGGAAAGCTGATGGGGGTGGCAGGTGACGTCAGCATCCCTGTTAATGAAAAATGTGTGGGAGTAGGAGTTAGGAATAACTCCTACTTATTTTTCATGAGTGTGTATTGTAATACGATTCCATATGTTGTTTGAATTATTGCGGATTTTTTTCTTTTTTCTTTTCTTTTCCTTTTTTCTTCTTTTCTCTTCCCTCTTTTTTTCTACTTCTTAGTCTTATTTTATATGATGGATTATTGTTTATGTTGTTTTATGTATATTGTCAAAACTAAATAAAGAATTATTACAAAAAATGTGCGGGAATTTTGGAACATGGTTGCTGATTACTGTCAGCAATTTCTTCATGTTAGACCACTGGTAACTCCTAAAGCAATGCTGCTTCATCTTTTTGAACCTAATGATCCTGGATTCCTGCATTAAGACCTTCTTAAGCAATTGTATAGAGCTGCAAAGTCATGTGGAGCATGTAAATGGAAGTCCTCAAAGCAACCAACTAAAGAGCAGTGGGTTAATAAAATATGCGAGACTATGAGTATGTATAAACTTACTCAGCAAGTGCAGTGAGCAAGGAACCCTAACATGAAGAATGGTATTATGGCACCATGGCTTCCATTTTTTTCCTATGCTGAGGAAATGCACAGGAAATGCACAGCACAGAGGCACTTCAGACTTTCGATAAAGTTCCAATGAAGTAGAGTTGTCTGTACTTGTTTTTTTTCTGATTAATACCACAAACACACAAAATGACATGCACTTTCATAGAATCATAGAAGTTGGGTTGGAAGGGGCCTACAAGACCATCGAGTCCAACCCCCTGCTCAATGCAGGAAGCCTGATTCCCAGGCGGTCTCCCATCCAAGTACTAGTCAGGCCTGACTAGGGATGTCAGAGAATTCTGCCACGGATCTTGGTGAGGCCGAATGCCAGTGCATTCGGCCCCCCCAAATCCGTGGCGGAATGGCCTGCCACCCCCCCGCCCCCTGCAGATCCCTCCCAGGATGAGACTTACCTGGGGCGGATGTTCTGGATGGTGGCGGCTCCAGCGGCAGCTTCGGCGGCAGCAGCGGCTGGTCTTCCGACCGGCTGCCGCCGCCATTTGCAGTCTATTCCCCCCCCCATTCGTGATAGGCTACGTAAAGACTTACATAGCCTATCACGTCCGGGTTAAAAAAAAAAAACGCGTACGCAAATGGCAGTGGCTACGGCCGCCGCCATTTGTGTTCCTTATTTTTCGCCGTCTTAGTTTACGTAAATATTTACGTAGACTAAGACGGCGAAAATAAAGAGGAATGCAAATAGCGCCCGCTACGCTATTTGCGTTCCCCCTTATTTTCACCGTCTTAGTTTACGTAGACTAAGAAGGCCAAAAATAAGGAATGCAAATGGCAGCGGCCATAGCCACCGCCATTTGCGTACGCGTTTTTGTTTTTAACCCAGACGTGATAGGCTACGTAAGTCTTTACGTAGCCTATCATGGCTGAATACAGGGACACAAATGGCGGTGGCTATGGCAGCCACCATTTGCGTCCCTGGTAGCCAGTGGCCGGATGTCTGGCTGCTAGTGGAGCTGGCTGGCGGCTCTGCAGAATCCCCGCGGAGCAGAGCCGGCTGGCCAGGATTCTGGGGGGAGGGACGGAGTGCCTTCCCCCCCAGCGGAACCAGGTAAGCGGGGTTTCATACACCCCTAGGCCTGACCCTGCTTAGCATCCAAGATCAGACGAGATTGGGAGCATCCAGCCCCTTGCTTGACTTATGCATGCTCCTTATACATTGCAGAACTTGTATTTTTACTTGCATTAGATACTGAGCTCCTACTTAGGTCGTTTTATTGTAGGTGTTCCATAAGCATATCTGTTATAGATGAGGATTTCTAATGAGGGAATTCCTTTATTCCTTTCATTATTTTGATTTATTATTATGTACTTCTTTTGGTTGCCTTTATTTTGTTAACCTTATAAAATTTCATGAGAAAAAAAGTGCTGCTGCTGCATCCCTGTGAACCATCGGTCCCCTACACCACTGCCAGGACCCATGGCCAAGCTGCCCAGTCTAAATTTGTTTGTGCAGCAGCCCTTGGGCCCTTTAGCCCCCTCTCGCCGCCACCTCTTCTTTCAGGATCCTGTGCCTCTTGACTGTCCTTTTCCTTACATCTCTCCATCCTTCTTTCAGCCACCTGATATTGCTTAGCTCCAGGAGCACCTGAAGCAAAGCAGAGCAGGGCGGAGAAACTGTTGTCCATCTGCTGATGCAGTAGAAGTGCAACCATGTGCAGGTAGCTGCCATGGAGAAAGGCTGTCAGGCTAGAGGCAAGGTCATCCTGCCATCTCTGTTGCTGCACACGGAGTGCTGAGCAAGACCTGTGATCACATCTGTTCTTGCTGAAAACTAATTAAGATTAATGCCAAGCATCCACACTGTTATTCCCAAAGGGGGGAAAAATCTACTAGCCATTCAGCTGAAGCCCCCCCCCCCCCCCGTTCAAAATTCCTACCACATCACCTTAGGGAAATCATCTCAATGTGATGACCAGTGTTTACAACTTTGGTGAAATGTACAGATATCTTGCTTTCCCACTGGAGAGCTCTTTCGACATTAAAGATACTAGTAGAACAAACCTGAAAAGATGCTGCTCTGCTTGAGACATCTGAGACAGGAGAATCCCAGGGATCAGCACTGTTGACACTCTGCAGCCTGAGATTCCTCTGCTCTCCTTCTCTGAAAACTCCAAACACTCAGCTAAGTTGGACTTCCTCCAGCTCTGCCAGAGCCAACACCTCATAGGGGGACTGGCTCCTTTTAAGCCCAGTCAATTCTAATCTGCAGTGAGCTCCAGGCTTTTGCTGGAGCAACATCTTAGTCTGTTGGGTGCCTCCATCCAGCCTGAATTTTTCTCAGCTCCACTTGGAGCTGTCCATAGTTCCCGCATCTTTGCCGGAACTCTTGCCTGGCTAGGGATGTACGAAAGTTCCGCCACGGATCTCGGGGAGGCCGAATGCCAGCGCATTCGGCCCCCCGAAATCAGTGGCGGAACGGCCCACCACCCCCGGGACGAGACTTACCTTGGGTGGATCTTCCTGGAGGTGGCGGCTCCGGTGGCAGCGGCAGTTCGGCGGTGGCGGCTGCGGGTCTTCCGATCGGCTGCTGCCGCTGCCATTTGCGCTCCTTATTTTGGCACGTCTTAGTCTACGTAAACATTTACGTAGACTAAGACGGCGAAAATAAGGGGAACGCAAATAGCGTAGCGTCTACGCTATTTGCGTTCCCCTTATTTTCGCCGTCTTAGTCTACGTAAATGTTTACGTAGACTAGGACATGTCAAAATAAGGAACGCAAATGGTGGCGGCCATGGCTGCCGCCATTTGCGTATGCGCATTTTTTTTTTTAAGTCAGCCGTGATAGGCTATGTAAACATTTACATAGCCTATCATGGCTGACTGCAGGGACGCAAATGGCGGCAGCTACAGCCACTGCCATTTGCGTCCCTGCTAGCCAGCGGCTGGATGTCCAGCTGCTGGCGGAGCCGGCTGGAGGCTCTGCAGAATCGCTGCGGAGCACAGCCGGCCGGCCAGGATTCCAGGGGGGGAGGAACGGAGCGCCTCCCCCCCTGTCCAGGATTCCAGGGGGAGGGATGGAGTGCCTCCCCACCCACCATCAGCATAATCCCTGAAGGTAAGTGATTTTCGTACATCCCTATGCCTGGCTTTCTCAGTTTCCACTTCAGACTCCCCATGGACCAGGATACCTGGGCTCAGCTGGACCAAAAGAGGCAGCACTGCATCATGCTTTCCACTGGGCTCTCACTCCTGGTGATATCAGGCCCTGGCATGGAAACTCTCCATACCATGCTGAACAAGCATATGATCAACTGCAATATACATCATGGACATGGTATGGAGAAGCCATCATCACATGGGCTCATCATGAATACTTTGCTTCAGGGTGGATGTTCAGACCCTTAAAACATGAATTCCATGGGATACAGACCAGGATTAACAATTTAACAGACTTTATGCATGTGAGAATGAAAAACAGATAAATATCAAGTTACGTTTGTGTGTGCAGTATTACTTCGGATACAAACTTCTTTTTTGTTTTTGTTTTGTATTCTTCTTTTTACAGAGGAACTTCCAGATCAGGGCATCTCATCTCCGAGACTAAGGCATCTCCATCCTGGGTCCCTCCAGATGTTTTGGGATCCAAATCCCATCAGCCCCATCCAGTATGGCTAATGGTCAGGGGGAAGACTGTCCTAGACCATTCCTGTGCTAAGAACACCGTACACCTTCCACCCCAGTCCAAAACCCTCAGGGATGGAAATCTCTGGTCCACAGGCCAAATCTGTCCCTCCTTAGATCCCAGTCTTGTCCTCCAGGGTTCCCCAGATGACCATGCCCCCTTTTTCTGCCCAAACCAGGGATGTGAGAATCAGCTAAATTCAAGCTCAAAATCAACAAAACTCAAGCTCTCTGAATTCCATCTTGAAGTTCATTCCAAATCGAGTCCATATCAGATTGAAAGCTATTCATGTTCTTTTCGCATGAAAACCCATGTGTATATTTGTGCATATTTTTCCAAATGTACACATCAGTTACGTGCACCTTGGAAATGGACAGATTCTTCTCTCGTTGATTGAAGTGTGTTCGTGTGCATTTTTCAAAAGTACATATTCTGTCAAACACGCTTTTTTTAGGTCCACAAATCACATTGCAAGCTTGGAAACATGCAGACTTCACCCGCAGATCACATCAGGGGTGGTCTGGAAGGTGCAACTTGGGTAAATCCTGATCAAAAACAAACTGAAATGAATACATCTCTAGCTGAAACCCCCTTTCCCATAATGGCCAATCATTTAGTGGTTTTTAGGGATGTAGGAAGAATCCTACCAGGGGGTGGAGCTCGCTGAACTTTCATCAGTTCAGCCCCCCCCCCTTTGGCTCATTTCCCACGAGCTGCATCAACTCGATCTGCATCAACTTGGGCCAGTTCCCAGATTTTCTGTTTTTAAAATTTATTCGCTTAAAGAGAAGTGTGCGTAAGTTGCGGTTGCATATTGCACAAATTGCGGGCAAAATTTGCACAAATTACGCATACTGCACCTGCAATTTGTTCAAATGTCTATTTGCACAAATAAAAAAAAGCATGGAAAAAGTGCCGGGATTTGCGGGAAAAACCCACAGCTTGGCTCGCAAATGCAAGCGGAGTTGGGGATGCCACGGATATCTGGAGAGCCCCCAAAGGGCTGGAGCAGCAGAGACATCCAGAGCACAGGGGAAGAGACTGAACATTAGCACCCTTGTCTCTGTTGGAGCCTTGAGGACTTCACCAGCATGAGAGAGTGGAGCCTGGTAGAGATCAGCTGCTGCAGGCTCCAAGAAACCTGGCTGCTATTTTCTGAACTTGGGTTTCCTGGCATAGGTGTCGCAGTTCGTAGTGTTTATTAAAGCCTTAATGCATAGGAAAGATTTAGTTTATTGGGCTCTGGTTTGCACACTACTGAAAGATAACAATTGATATTGTGTTGCAATGTTTATTTTTGCCTATTTTGTAATTAAACTGAAATGTTATTATATTAGTATCAGTGAAATGAGTTGTTCGTGATTGTAATGAGGTCCTATTATAATGATTTTGTTGTTGTTATACTACTGTTTTGTTAGACACTTTGGGCACTTTCATGGAAAAGCAGCATATAAATTAAATGATGATGATGATTTCCTGATGAAGGACATCCACAGTGTTTTTCCAACTTTTGCACATTCTCTCCCCCCCCCCGCCCTCCTGATCAAACAGGTTGAAATGCCTCTCCTAAGGCTTAGTAACTGGCAGGAATTGCTTTAAGCTAAAATATTGTTGATATTTGGCCACGCCTCTTGTGCCTTTTACTCCGCCCACCACTGGAATGTGGACCCTCAATGCTTCCCCAAAACTGAATTCAATCCTTGGGCTGAAAGAGGTCCTCCAGCTCTGCTCTAACTGCTTCAACAGACAAATCCCAACAGTTCCTTCCCCCAACATTCCAGTTCCAGCTGCCCCCTCCCTCCGACCTTAACATACCATTCCCCTAGCAATCCCAGATGCATTGAAGAGGGGGAGAAGTACAACTGGCTTTGTGACCCACAACTCGCCACAACAACCGAGGAGGATCAAGGTTTGATTCAATAAAGTCATAACAGCACAAGGCGCGTGCAGAGTGTCCTGTGGAACTACCCAGAGCACCTTGCCACCACAGACGATGACAACAGCCACCAGGCACCAAGAAAAACCTCCCACTTCTCATTTTAAATAATGCCAATGTCATGCAACACTAGTAACCTAAGAAGGAAGATCAGCTCCCAGCTGAAGAGGAGAAACACTTCATGATCACAGCCTGAGGATGTCCCTGTTACATTGGGGGCCATCTGATAACATGACACTTCGACCTTGGAAAGGAGGCTGGGAACAAAGGAATGCAGAGCAGGGAACTCAGCAGACCCAAAGTAAGGCACCAACTTCACGGCACTAGCATACTTGGTTCATCAAGCTGTCAAGGAGGAGATCTGGGAAGCATTTTGCAGGCCTACATGAGAAGGGTCAAGTCAAGTCCTCTTAACTGGAAGAGGATTCAAAATACCATACCAACACATCTGATGGGGATTCTTTAGATACAGTTTTGCATTTTTCCTTCCTCAAAGTGAGAAGATGGGGCAACATTTACAACACCTTTCCCCGATATGGTGCCCTCCAGATGTTTTGGACTACAGCTCCCATCATGTAGTCCAAAAATCCTGGCAAGATGGAAGCCCTGTGGATGAGTGGTTCCTGGTTGTGGGAGATAGGCTCATTGCTTGTTCTGGAAGGGGTTGCACTCCCTCTGAAAGATCAGGTTTATTGTTATTTTTATTACATTTATACCCCGCTTTTTTCCTCTTTAAGGAACCCAAAGCGGCGTACATAATCCTCCTCCTCTCCGTTTTAGCCTCACAACAACAACCCTGTGAGGTAGGTTGGGCTGAGAGTCTGTGACTGGCCCAAAGTCACCCAGTGAGCTTCCATGGCCGAGTGGGGACTAGAACCCAGATCTCCCGGCTCCCAGTCCAACACTCTCGCCACTACACCACACTGGCTCTCACAGTCTGGGGGTTCATAGTTTGGGGTTCATAGGCTCATAGTCTGGGGGTACTCCATCATTGTCATTGGAGGCCCAAGTGGCCACTGTGGCTCTGAGTGCCTTTTACCAGCTTCGGCTGGTTTCCCAGCTACAGACTCTCCTGGACAGGGATAGCTTGGCCACAGTGGTCCAGGCACTAGTAACCCCAGGACTGAATTACTGCAGTGCACTCTATGTGGGGCTGCCCTTGAGGCTGGTCCAGAAGCTGGAGCTAGTGCAGAACGCAGCAGCTCAGTTGTTGTCGGGAGCTGCCCCTTTTCAGCATGCAACTCCTTTACTGAGGGAACTGCACTGGCTGCCTATTTGCTACTGGGCCAGGTTTAAGGTTTTAGTACTAGTATACAAAGCCCTAAACAACTTGGGACCAGGATACCTGAGAGAGCACCTTCTCCCTTTGCCCGGTCACTGAGGGCATCTGAGGGCATGTTCCTGGTGGTTCCACATGGACCCGTGGCCCAACTGGAGTCCACCAGGAAAAGAGCCTTCAGAGTGGTGGCCCCCTTCCTGTGGAACTCCCTGCCTTTGGAGGTCAGGCAGGCGCCAACATTGTGTTGCTTCCGGCATCTCCTGAAGACACTGTTATTTTGAGAGGCCTTACTTGAGTGACCAGCCAGGGTTTATCAAAACTTGGTTTGTCAGAACTGCATATATATGGTGTTTTTATTCTTTTATCCTGCCTGCTGTTCACCACTCCAAGAGCTTTGGATGTGGAGTGGTATACAAAGGTTGTAAATAAATAAAATAAATAAATAAAACATCCAGGGGCTGCCACATTGGGGTAGGCTGCTTTGCAGAGTGAGTTTTTAGGAGTGGGTTGATGGTATCCCAAGCACGCGTCTTACCTCGTGATGATGGCAAGGTGGGGAGGGCTCATGCAAGCACCCATGAACAGCACCACGTTCTCATGCCGCGTCTGCCTGTAGGCCATCACTTCCCTCTTGAAGGCCTTCAGCTGGTCCTCATTGTCCCGCTCGATGTCGATGAGGCGGATGGCCACCTCTCCATGCCAGCGGCCATGGAACACCTGCCCAAAGCGGCCATTGCCAATCAGCTCGCCAATCTCCAGCTGCTCAAAGGGGATGTCCCACTCCTGCAAGAAGATGCTGGTCTGGCTGGCCTTGCGTGGGAAGTTCCGGGCGGAGAGGAGTGAGAGGTTCATCTCCTCGAAGTCGTCCTCAGATTCCTCATCGTTGCACTGCTCGTTCTACAGAAGGAATAAGAGAGGGGTTTGTTTTATTGCAGTCTGTATCAGTCTGTATTGTCCAGGGCCGAATTCTATATCGGAGAAGCTCTCGGGGGCCGAATTCTATATTGGAGGAGCTCTCGGGGGCCGAATTCTATATCAGAGAAGCTCCCAGGGGCCGAATCCTATATTGGAGAACCTCTCGGGGCCCAAATTCTATATTGGAGACGCTCTCAGGGGCCGAATTCTATATCGGAGAAGCTCTCAGGGGCCAAATTCCATATCGGAGAAGCTCTCAGGGGCCAAATTCCATATTGGAGAAGATCTCGGGGCCTGAATTCTATATTGGAGAAGCTCTCGGGGGCCGAATTCTGAATCGGAGAACCTCTCAGGGCCTGAATTCTATATCGGAGAAGTTCTCGGGGGCCGAATTTTATATCGAAGAACCTCTCGGGGCCTGATTTCTATACAGAGAAACTCTTGGGGGCCGAGCTGTATATTGGAGAAGCTCTCAGGGGCCAAGTTGTGTATCAGAGAAGCTCTCAGGAGCCATGCTATGTATCAGAGAAGCTCTTAGGTGCTGAATTCCAGTGGTGAGGCAGGGCCAAAAATACCCCCAAATACCCCCATATTTTAGCTAACAGCTCTTCCTGCCAGTATCTAAGCTTCAGGAGAACCATTTCACCCTTTTAGAATGGGGGAAAACCTGCAAACATTGGGTAACCACCAACCAATCAGTGGTTGGGGGAAAAGGGTACTGTGGCCAAGAATCATGGATGGTCAGATTGGGATTCAGGCAGGCTAGATTTGGCCCCCTGGGTCTAAGGTTCCATACGCCTTTCTTTACAGGATAAATCTAGCATGCCCCCATATTAGCTGCCCGTCCTAATTCTTCCCGGCAACAACAGCAATGTCAAAGCCTGGACTCAGGCCCTTATAGCCTAGGAGCAGACCAGAAGGGAGTGGTTCCCTCTTTGGTCCACCCTGAGCACTCCCCTCCCCTCCAGCAGCTGATTGGTTCCTGGGGCAGACCCACGGTACAGCACAGCCAGACTGCAGAAGAGCCTGGAATGCTGCCTGCCCACATGGGAAGAAGGTCTGTCCCATTCTTGTGTTGCACCCCACCCCCAGCAACTGGCACAATACCTCCACACCCAAATAAGCAATGACCATTGTTCTGTGATCATACGATGGTGTCGTATTGGTTGTATTTTGTTGTTGTTGTCTTTTGTAATTTTGTAGTTTTTTATTTATTTCTTACATTTATATCCCACCTTTTTTCCTCCTTAAGGAACCCAAGGTGGCATACATAATCCTCCTCCTCTCCATTTTATCCTCACAACAACAACCCTGTGAGGTAGGTTGGGCTGAGAGTCTGTGACTGGCCCAGAGTCACCTAGTGAGCTTCCACGGCTGAGTGGGGACTAGAACCCGGATCTCCCAACTCCCGGTCCAACACTCTAGCCACTACTCCACACTGGCTCTGTCAGCAACCCAGAGAACTTTGCTTATCAAGTGGCCTATAAATTGTATGCATGAACAAACCATGTATTTATTCATTTAAACTATTTCTGGGCTGCCTTTCAGAGAAGAAGCCCTCCCGAAGTGGTGCACTGTGATAAAACACACAGAAACGGTATGATATTAGGAGTGATAAAAACACAATAAAAACAGTGAGAACACAATAAAAACAGCAATCAAACCAACAATTAAAACAGCAATAAAACCAGCAAAGCCAGCAATAAAAACAGCAATGACACCAGCAGTAAAAGCAGCAACAAACCCAGCAGTAAAAACGGCAATCATATTAGGAGAAGACCCAAGTAAAATAATATGTTTTCAAGGCCTTCCTAAAAGCCTGCAGTGATGGAGCATGGCAGACCCCGGCTGTCAACTTATTCCAAAGCTGTGGGGCCATTGCAAAAAGACCCTCTCAGGTGTGGTCGCCCATCTAACTGCTCTCACAGGTAGGCAGATGAGAAGGGTCTCTCTTGGTGATCTTAAAGCGCAGCCAGGCACAAATATGAATGCATGCATGTTGTCACCACAGCAATATCAAAATAGACAAAACATGCTTTTATGTAGCCTGCCTTGTGCACCCACTAATCCTATTGGGTGAACACACCACCCCATTTACACACATCAGCCAGTATGTGAATTACAGTGGGAAAAGGAGGGGGGGTGCTTCAATCCATACATCTTTTCCCCTGATTCCACTCCCCACAATATAACATGGATATTGACCTCCATAACTTCCTAAGAACAGCTTATAGGACTGTCACAAAAGTCAGGGTCACCAAAAAGCAATGGGGTAGAATTTGATTTCTGATGACCCATTTTGGGGCTTCCCATTTTGTTGGCCAAAAGATTGGGTGCCATGTCTCCCCGCCCCCCTCTGATTTGTCCACTGACATTAGCCGCTCAACAAGATCAGCCTCGGATGGCCTTCTCTGTGTCCCATCAGCCAGGACAGCTAGGCTGGTGAAGACGAGGGAGAGGGCCTTCTCTGTGGTGGCCCCCACTCTGTGGAACTCCCTCCCTAGGGAACTCCGCCATGCCCCCTCTTTAATGAGCTTCCGCCATGCATTAAAAATGTGGTTGTTCAGACAGGCATTTGGGGTGGGTTAGTGTAATTTTAGACATGTGATGTTTTTAATGTTGAATTTTATTGTTCTGAACTGTTTTTATTGTTGTACATCGCCCAGAGTGGCTGGGTGACCAGCCAGATGGGCGATTAATAAATTTAAATAAATAAATAAGTACAAATGTAAGAGCAGAGGGTAGTATCCTATGCCAGTTATATGTAGAGCAGACCCATTGAAATGAATGAGATGCACCAGGCACAACAAATCTAAGATCCATTGAAATGAATGAGACTTAAGTTAGTCACATCTAACTTCAGTCCCATTCATTTCAGTGGATCTACTCTACACAGGACTAACATTAGATACTACCCAGAGTTTCTACAAAGCCTGGACCAGGGGAATTGAACTTCTTTCTGCCTGAGGGCTGGATTCCATTTCAGAGAAGCTCCTGGGGGCCACATTCCAGTGGTGGGAGGTGGGGAGGAGTGAAGACAAAGGGGTGGAGCAAAAATACAAAAACTACCAGCATATTGTAGCTTCAAGCTCTTACTCCCAGAAAATCAGCCTTAGGAGAGGCACTTCAGCCTTTTAGAACGGGAGGAAAAACTGCAAAAAAGCTGGGAAGCCACCAAATGATTGGGGGTCTCAGGTTACGGAGGTGGTACTAAAAGACAGGGGCATGGCCCTCTTGGGCACCTCAGAGGGTCAGATTTGGCCCTGAGGCCTGAGCTTCTTCACCCCTGGACTAATCTCATTGTGAAGTTGACCTGAAACATAATAAAGAAGAACTGCATTTGGGGATCTCCTACAGACCCTTAGAGCGCATGAGCCAGGGGAAAGAAAAAGCACAGTAAGCAGAGTGGAGAAGGCAAAGCAGCAGCAAGAGGTGTGAAAGAGCAAGGTTTTTCTTTTGTTCAGCCACAGGATAGTGGGATCAGGGCCCTACATGGCTGTGTGTGTGTGTGTGTATGTGTGTGTGTGTGTGTGAGAGAGAGAGAGAGAGAGAGACAGACAGAGAGAGACAGAGACAGGCAGGCAGGCAGGCAGACAGAGACAGGGGGGATTGGGGCCTTACATGGCTGTGTGCGTGTGAGAGAGAGAGAGGGGAGTGGGGAGTGGGGAGAGAGAGAGAGAGAGATTGAGATTGAGAGAGAGAGAGAGAGAGAGAGAGAGAGAGACAGACAGAGAGAGACAGAGACAGGCAGGCAGGCAGGCAGACAGAGACAGGGGGGATTGGGGCCTTACATGGCTGTGTGTGTGTGAGAGAGAGAGAGGGGAGTGGGGAGTGGGGAGAGAGAGAGAGAGAGATTGAGATTGAGAGAGAGAGAGAGAGAGAGACAGACAGAGAGAGACAGAGACAGGCAGGCAGGCAGGCAGACAGAGACAGGGGGGATTGGGGCCTTACATGGCTGTGTGCGTGTGAGAGAGAGAGAGGGGAGTGGGGAGTGGGGAGAGAGAGAGAGAGATTGAGATTGAGAGAGAGAGAGAGACAGACAGAGAGAGACAGAGACAGGCAGGCAGGCAGGCAGACAGAGACAGGGGGGATTGGGGCCTTACATGGCTGTGTGCGTGTGAGAGAGAGAGAGGGGAGTGGGGAGTGGGGAGAGAGAGAGAGAGAGATTGAGATTGAGAGAGAGAGAGAGAGAGAGAGACAGACAGACAGAGAGAGACAGAGACAGGCAGGCAGGCAGGCAGACAGAGACAGGGGGGATTGGGGCCTTACATGGCTGTGTGTGTGTGAGAGAGAGAGAGGGGAGTGGGGAGTGGGGAGAGAGAGAGAGAGAGATTGAGATTGAGAGAGAGAGAGAGAGAGAGAGAGAGACAGACAGAGAGAGACAGAGACAGGCAGGCAGGCAGGCAGACAGTCAGAGACAGGGGGGATTGGGGCCTTACATGGCTGTGTGCGTGTGAGAGAGAGAGAGGGGAGTGGGGAGTGGGGAGAGAGAGAGAGAGAGATTGAGATTGAGAGAGAGAGAGAGAGAGAGAGACAGACAGAGAGAGACAGAGACAGGCAGGCAGGCAGGCAGACAGAGACAGGGGGGATTGGGGCCTTACATGGCTGTGTGCGTGTGAGAGAGAGAGAGGGGAGTGGGGAGTGGGGAGAGAGAGAGAGAGAGATTGAGAGAGAGAGAGAGAGAGAGAGAGACAGACAGAGAGAGACAGAGACAGGCAGGCAGGCAGGCAGACAGAGACAGGGGGGATTGGGGCCTTACATGGCTGTGTGCGTGTGAGAGAGAGAGAGGGGAGTGGGGAGTGGGGAGAGAGAGAGAGAGAGATTGAGATTGAGAGAGAGAGAGAGAGAGAGAGAGAGAGACAGACAGAGAGAGACAGAGACAGGCAGGCAGGCAGGCAGACAGAGACAGGGGGGATTGGGGCCTTACATGGCTGTGTGCGTGTGAGAGAGAGAGAGGGGAGTGGGGAGTGGGGAGAGAGAGAGAGAGAGATTGAGATTGAGAGAGAGAGAGAGAGAGAGAGAGAGAGAGAGACAGACAGAGAGAGACAGAGACAGGCAGGCAGGCAGGCAGACAGAGACAGGGGGGATTGGGGCCTTACATGGCTGTGTGCGTGTGAGAGAGAGAGAGGGGAGTGGGGAGTGGGGAGAGAGAGAGAGAGAGATTGAGATTGAGAGAGAGAGAGAGAGAGAGAGAGAGACAGACAGACAGAGAGAGACAGAGACAGGCAGGCAGGCAGGCAGACAGAGACAGGGGGGATTGGGGCTTTACATGGCTGTGTGCGTGTGAGAGAGAGAGAGGGGAGTGGGGAGTGGGGAGAGAGAGAGAGAGAGATTGAGATTGAGAGAGAGAGAGAGAGAGAGAGAGAGAGACAGACAGAGAGAGACAGAGACAGGCAGGCAGGCAGGCAGACAGAGACAGGGGGGATTGGGGCCTTACATGGCTGTGTGCGTGTGAGAGAGAGAGAGGGGAGTGGGGAGTGGGGAGAGAGAGAGAGAGAGATTGAGATTGAGAGAGAGAGAGAGAGAGAGAGACAGACAGAGAGAGACAGAGACAGGCAGGCAGGCAGGCAGACAGAGACAGGGGGGATTGGGGCCTTACATGGCTGTGTGCGTGTGAGAGAGAGAGAGGGGAGTGGGGAGTGGGGAGAGAGAGAGAGAGAGATTGAGATTGAGAGAGAGAGAGAGAGAGAGAGAGAGAGACAGACAGAGAGAGACAGAGACAGGCAGGCAGGCAGGCAGACAGAGACAGGGGGGATTGGGGCCTTACATGGCTGTGTGTGTGTGAGAGAGAGAGAGGGGAGTGGGGAGTGGGGAGAGAGAGAGAGAGATTGAGATTGAGAGAGAGAGAGAGAGAGAGAGAGAGACAGACAGAGAGAGACAGAGACAGGCAGGCAGGCAGGCAGACAGAGACAGGGGGGATTGGGGCCTTACATGGCTGTGTGCGTGTGAGAGAGAGAGAGGGGAGTGGGGAGTGGGGAGAGAGAGAGAGAGAGATTGAGATTGAGAGAGAGAGAGAGAGAGAGAGAGAGAGACAGACAGAGAGAGACAGAGACAGGCAGGCAGGCAGGCAGACAGAGACAGGGGGGATTGGGGCCTTACATGGCTGTGTGTGTGTGAGAGAGAGAGAGGGGAGTGGGGAGAGAGAGAGAGAGATTGAGATTGAGAGAGAGAGAGAGAGAGAGAGAGAGAGAGACAGACAGAGAGAGACAGAGACAGGCAGGCAGGCAGGCAGACAGAGACAGGGGGGATTGGGGCCTTACATGGCTGTGTGCGTGTGAGAGAGAGAGAGGGGAGTGGGGAGAGAGAGAGAGAGATTGAGAGAGAGAGACAGACAGAGAGAGACAGAGACAGGCAGGCAGGCAGGCAGACAGAGACAGGGGGGATTGGGGCCTTACATGGCTGTGTGCGTGTGAGAGAGAGAGAGGGGAGTGGGGAGTGGGGAGAGAGAGAGAGAGAGATTGAGATTGAGAGAGAGAGAGAGAGAGAGACAGACAGAGAGAGACAGAGACAGGCAGGCAGGCAGGCAGACAGAGACAGGGGGGATTGGGGCCTTACATGGCTGTGTGCGTGTGAGAGAGAGAGAGGGGAGTGGGGAGTGGGGAGAGAGAGAGAGAGATTGAGATTGAGAGAGAGAGAGAGAGAGAGAGAGAGAGAGAGAGACAGACAGAGAGAGACAGAGACAGGCAGGCAGGCAGGCAGACAGAGACAGGGGGGATTGGGGCCTTACATGGCTGTGTGCGTGTGAGAGAGAGAGAGGGGAGTGGGGAGTGGGGAGAGAGAGAGAGAGAGATTGAGATTGAGAGAGAGAGAGAGAGACAGACAGAGAGAGACAGAGACAGGCAGGCAGGCAGGCAGACAGAGACAGGGGGGATTGGGGCCTTACATGGCTGTGTGCGTGTGAGAGAGAGAGAGGGGAGTGGGGAGTGGGGAGAGAGAGAGAGAGAGATTGAGATTGAGAGAGAGAGAGAGAGAGAGAGAGAGACAGACAGAGAGAGACAGAGACAGGCAGGCAGGCAGGCAGACAGAGACAGGGGGGATTGGGGCCTTACATGGCTGTGTGCGTGTGAGAGAGAGAGAGGGGAGTGGGGAGTGGGGAGAGAGAGAGAGAGAGATTGAGATTGAGAGAGAGAGAGAGAGAGAGAGAGACAGACAGACAGAGAGAGACAGAGACAGGCAGGCAGGCAGGCAGACAGAGACAGGGGGGATTGGGGCCTTACATGGCTGTGTGTGTGTGAGAGAGAGAGAGGGGAGTGGGGAGAGAGAGAGAGAGATTGAGATTGAGAGAGAGAGAGAGAGAGAGAGAGAGAGAGAGAGAGAGACAGACAGAGAGAGACAGAGACAGGCAGGCAGGCAGGCAGACAGAGACAGGGGGGATTGGGGCCTTACATGGCTGTGTGCGTGTGAGAGAGAGAGAGGGGAGTGGGGAGTGGGGAGAGAGAGAGAGAGAGATTGAGATTGAGAGAGAGAGAGAGAGAGAGAGAGAGAGACAGACAGAGAGAGACAGAGACAGGCAGGCAGGCAGGCAGACAGAGACAGGGGGGATTGGGGCCTTACATGGCTGTGTGCGTGTGAGAGAGAGAGAGGGGAGTGGAGAGTGGGGAGAGAGAGAGAGAGAGATTGAGATTGAGAGAGAGAGAGAGAGAGAGAGAGAGAGACAGACAGACAGAGAGAGACAGAGACAGGCAGGCAGGCAGGCAGACAGAGACAGGGGGGATTGGGGCCTTACATGGCTGTGTGCGTGTGAGAGAGAGAGAGGGGAGTGGGGAGTGGGGAGAGAGAGAGAGAGAGATTGAGATTGAGAGAGAGAGAGAGAGAGAGAGAGAGAGAGACAGAGAGAGACAGAGACAGGCAGGCAGGCAGGCAGACAGAGACAGGGGGGATTGGGGCCTTACATGGCTGTGTGTGTGTGAGAGAGAGAGAGGGGAGTGGGGAGTGGGGAGAGAGAGAGAGAGATTGAGATTGAGAGAGAGAGAGAGAGAGAGAGAGAGACAGACAGACAGAGAGAGACAGAGACAGGCAGGCAGGCAGGCAGACAGAGACAGGGGGGATTGGGGCCTTACATGGCTGTGTGCGTGTGAGAGAGAGAGGGGGGAGTGGGGAGTGGGGAGAGAGAGAGAGAGAGATTGAGATTGAGAGAGAGAGAGAGAGAGAGAGAGAGAGAGACAGACAGAGAGAGACAGAGACAGGCAGGCAGGCAGGCAGACAGAGACAGGGGGGATTGGGGCCTTACATGGCTGTGTGTGTGTGAGAGAGAGAGAGGGGAGTGGGGAGAGAGAGAGAGAGATTGAGATTGAGAGAGAGAGAGAGAGAGAGAGAGACAGACAGAGAGAGACAGAGACAGGCAGGCAGGCAGGCAGACAGAGACAGGGGGGATTGGGGCCTTACATGGCTGTGTGCGTGTGAGAGAGAGAGAGGGGAGTGGGGAGTGGGGAGAGAGAGAGAGAGAGATTGAGATTGAGAGAGAGAGAGAGAGAGAGACAGACAGAGAGAGACAGAGACAGGCAGGCAGGCAGGCAGACAGAGACAGGGGGGATTGGGGCCTTACATGGCTGTGTGTGTGTGAGAGAGAGAGAGGGGAGTGGGGAGTGGGGAGAGAGAGAGAGAGATTGAGATTGAGAGAGAGAGAGAGAGAGAGAGAGACAGACAGAGAGTGACAGAGACAGGCAGGCAGGCAGGCAGACAGAGACAGGGGGGATTGGGGCCTTACATGGCTGTGTGTGTGTGAGAGAGAGAGAGGGGAGTGGAGAGAGAGAGAGAGAGATTGAGATTGAGAGAGAGAGAGAGAGAGAGAGAGAGAGACAGACAGAGAGAGACAGAGACAGGCAGGCAGGCAGGCAGACAGAGACAGGGGGGATTGGGGCCTTACATGGCTGTGTGCGTGTGAGAGAGAGAGAGGGGAGTGGGGAGTGGGGAGAGAGAGAGAGAGAGATTGAGATTGAGAGAGGGAGAGAGAGAGAGACAGACAGAGAGAGACAGAGACAGGCAGGCAGGCAGGCAGACAGAGACAGGGGGGATTGGGGCCTTACATGGCTGTGTGTGTGTGAGAGAGAGAGAGGGGAGTGGGGAGAGAGAGAGAGAGATTGAGATTGAGAGAGAGAGAGAGAGAGACAGACAGAGAGAGACAGAGACAGGCAGGCAGGCAGGCAGACAGAGACAGGGGGGATTGGGGCCTTACATGGCTGTGTGTGTGTGAGAGAGAGAGAGGGGAGTGGGGAGAGAGAGAGAGAGATTGAGATTGAGAGAGAGAGAGAGAGAGAGAGAGACAGACAGAGAGAGACAGAGACAGGCAGGCAGGCAGGCAGGCAGAGACAGGGGGGATTGGGGCCTTACATGGCTGTGTGTGTGTGAGAGAGAGAGAGGGGAGTGGGGAGTGGGGAGAGAGAGAGATTGAGATTGAGAGAGAGAGAGAGAGAGAGAGAGAGAGAGAGAGAGAGAGACAGACAGAGAGAGACAGAGACAGGCAGGCAGGCAGGCAGGCAGAGACAGGGGGGATTGGGGCCTTACATGGCTGTGTGTGTGTGAGAGAGAGAGAGGGGAGTGGGGAGTGGGGAGAGAGAGAGAGAGAGATTGAGATTGAGATTGAGAGAGAGAGAGAGAGAGAGAGAGAGAGAGAGAGACAGAGACAGGCAGGCAGGCAGGCAGACAGAGACAGGGGGGATTGGGGCCTTACATGGCTGTGTGCGTGTGAGAGAGAGAGAGGGGAGTGGGGAGTGGGGAGAGAGAGAGAGAGAGATTGAGATTGAGAGAGAGAGAGAGAGAGAGACAGACAGACAGAGAGAGACAGAGACAGGCAGGCAGGCAGGCAGACAGAGACAGGGGGGATTGGGGCCTTACATGGCTGTGTGTGTGTGAGAGAGAGAGAGGGGAGTGGGGAGAGAGAGAGAGAGATTGAGATTGAGAGAGAGAGAGAGAGAGAGAGAGACAGACAGACAGAGAGAGACAGAGACAGGCAGGCAGGCAGGCAGGCAGAGACAGGGGGGATTGGGGCCTTACATGGCTGTGTGTGTGTGAGAGAGAGAGAGGGGAGTGGGGAGTGGGGAGAGAGAGAGAGAGATTGAGATTGAGAGAGAGAGAGAGAGAGAGAGAGAGAGAGACAGACAGAGAGAGACAGAGACAGGCAGGCAGGCAGGCAGGCAGAGACAGGGGGGATTGGGGCCTTACATGGCTGTGTGTGTGTGAGAGAGAGAGAGGGGAGTGGGGAGTGGGGAGAGAGAGAGAGAGAGATTGAGATTGAGATTGAGAGAGAGAGAGAGAGAGAGAGAGACAGAGACAGGCAGGCAGGCAGGCAGACAGAGACAGGGGGGATTGGGGCCTTACATGGCTGTGTGTGTGTGAGAGAGAGAGAGGGGAGTGGGGAGTGGGGAGAGAGAGAGAGAGATTGAGATTGAGAGAGAGAGAGAGAGAGAGACAGACAGAGAGAGACAGAGACAGGCAGGCAGGCAGGCAGACAGAGACAGGGGGGATTGGGGCCTTACATGGCTGTGTGTGTGTGAGAGAGAGAGAGGGGAGTGGGGAGTGGGGAGAGAGAGAGAGAGATTGAGATTGAGAGAGAGAGAGAGAGAGAGACAGACAGAGAGAGACAGAGACAGGCAGGCAGGCAGGCAGACAGAGACAGGGGGGATTGGGGCCTTACATGGCTGTGTGTGTGTGAGAGAGAGAGAGGGGAGTGGGGAGTGGGGAGAGAGAGAGAGAGATTGAGATTGAGAGAGAGAGAGAGAGAGAGACAGACAGAGAGAGACAGAGACAGGCAGGCAGGCAGGCAGACAGAGACAGGGGGGATTGGGGCCTTACATGGCTGTGTGCGTGTGAGAGAGAGAGAGGGGAGTGGGGAGTGGGGAGAGAGAGAGAGAGATTGAGATTGAGAGAGAGAGAGAGAGAGAGACAGACAGAGAGAGACAGAGACAGGCAGGCAGGCAGGCAGGCAGAGACAGGGGGGATTGGGGCCTTACATGGCTGTGTGTGTGTGAGAGAGAGAGAGGGGAGTGGGGAGAGAGAGAGAGAGATTGAGATTGAGAGAGAGAGAGAGAGAGACAGACAGAGAGAGACAGAGACAGGCAGGCAGGCAGGCAGACAGAGACAGGGGGGATTGGGGCCTTACATGGCTGTGTGCGTGTGAGAGAGAGAGAGGGGAGTGGGGAGTGGGGAGAGAGAGAGAGAGATTGAGATTGAGATTGAGAGAGAGAGAGAGAGAGAGAGAGAGAGAGAGAGACAGAGACAGGCAGGCAGGCAGGCAGACAGAGACAGGGGGGATTGGGGCCTTACATGGCTGTGTGCGTGTGAGAGAGGGAGAGGGGAGTGGGGAGTGGGGAGAGAGAGAGAGAGATTGAGATTGAGATTGAGAGAGAGAGAGAGAGAGAGACAGAGACAGGCAGGCAGGCAGGCAGACAGAGACAGGGGGGATTGGGGCCTTACATGGCTGTGTGCGTGTGAGAGAGGGAGAGGGGAGTGGGGAGTGGGGAGAGAGAGAGAGAGATTGAGATTGAGAGAGAGAGAGAGAGAGAGACAGACAGAGAGAGACAGAGACAGGCAGGCAGGCAGGCAGACAGAGACAGGGGGGATTGGGGCCTTACATGGCTGTGTGCGTGTGAGAGAGAGAGAGGGGAGTGGGGAGTGGGGAGAGAGAGAGAGAGATTGAGATTGAGAGAGAGAGAGAGAGAGAGACAGACAGAGAGAGACAGAGACAGGCAGGCAGGCAGGCAGACAGAGACAGGGGGGATTGGGGCCTTACATGGCTGTGTGCGTGTGAGAGAGAGAGAGGGGAGTGGGGAGTGGGGAGAGAGAGAGAGAGATTGAGATTGAGATTGAGAGAGAGAGAGAGAGAGAGAGAGAGACAGAGACAGGCAGGCAGGCAGGCAGACAGAGACAGGGGGGATTGGGGCCTTACATGGCTGTGTGCGTGTGAGAGAGGGAGAGGGGAGTGGGGAGTGGGGAGAGAGAGAGAGAGATTGAGATTGAGAGAGAGAGAGAGAGACAGACAGAGAGAGACAGAGACAGGCAGGCAGGCAGGCAGACAGAGACAGGGGGGATTGGGGCCTTACATGGCTGTGTGCGTGTGAGAGAGAGAGAGGGGAGTGGGGAGTGGGGAGAGAGAGAGAGAGATTGAGATTGAGATTGAGAGAGAGAGAGAGAGAGAGAGAGAGAGACAGAGACAGGCAGGCAGGCAGGCAGACAGAGACAGGGGGGATTGGGGCCTTACATGGCTGTGTGCGTGTGAGAGAGGGAGAGGGGAGTGGGGAGTGGGGAGAGAGAGAGAGAGATTGAGATTGAGATTGAGAGAGAGAGAGAGAGAGAGAGAGAGAGACAGAGACAGGCAGGCAGGCAGGCAGACAGAGACAGGGGGGATTGGGGCCTTACATGGCTGTGTGCGTGTGAGAGAGGGAGAGGGGAGTGGGGAGTGGGGAGAGAGAGAGAGAGATTGAGATTGAGATTGAGAGAGAGAGAGAGAGAGAGAGAGAGAGAGACAGAGACAGGCAGGCAGGCAGGCAGACAGAGACAGGGGGGATTGGGGCCTTACATGGCTGTGTGCGTGTGAGAGAGGGAGAGGGGAGTGGGGAGTGGGGAGAGAGAGAGAGAGATTGAGATTGAGATTGAGAGAGAGAGAGAGAGAGAGAGAGAGAGAGAGACAGAGACAGGCAGGCAGGCAGGCAGACAGAGACAGGGGGGATTGGGGCCTTACATGGCTGTGTGCGTGTGAGAGAGAGAGAGGGGAGTGGGGAGAGAGAGAGAGAGATTGAGATTGAGAGAGAGAGAGAGAGAGAGAGAGAGAGAGAGACAGACAGAGAGAGACAGAGACAGGCAGGCAGGCAGGCAGACAGAGACAGGGGGGATTGGGGCCTTACATGGCTGTGTGCGTGTGAGAGAGAGAGAGGGGAGTGGGGAGAGAGAGAGAGAGATTGAGATTGAGAGAGAGAGAGAGAGAGAGAGAGAGAGAGAGACAGACAGAGAGAGACAGAGACAGGCAGGCAGGCAGGCAGACAGAGACAGGGGGGATTGGGGCCTTACATGGCTGTGTGCGTGTGAGAGAGAGAGAGGGGAGTGGGGAGTGGGGAGAGAGAGAGATTGAGATTGAGAGAGAGAGAGAGAGAGAGAGAGAGAGAGAGAGAGACAGACAGAGAGAGACAGAGACAGGCAGGCAGGCAGGCAGACAGAGACAGGGGGGATTGGGGCCTTACATGGCTGTGTGCGTGTGAGAGAGAGAGAGGGGAGTGGGGAGTGGGGAGAGAGAGAGAGAGAGATTGAGAGAGAGAGAGAGAGAGAGAGAGAGATGGTGGGTTTGGGCTCTGTGTGCGCGTGCGTGCTTAGTGTAACATGTAGTTTGGCCCCTGTTAACCACGAATAGAGATGGAAATTAACCGCTATTGTTCAAGACATATGTAGGAGGTTCATGGTGGCATGTAAAATGTCCAAATGACAAAGAAGTCGGACGCCCCGTTTGCCACGGAGAGTCATGTTTAGGAACGCCGGCAGGGGTGTGGCGGGGTGCTGATGCCAAGACAAGGTCAGCTGCAGTGCTGCCTCACTCTGCATGCCCCGGGCATGTGCAGGACAGCAAGGAGGCAGAGAGTGGCTGCACGCCCCCACAGTGCCAGGCAAAGAGGGAAGGGTTGGTGGAATTTGATGGACTACAACCCCCACCATCCCCAGCCACTCAAGGCTGGTCTACACTGACTAGCAGTGGCTCTCCGGGGTTTCAGATGCAGGATGCAAGTTTCTCCCAGCTCCACCTGGAGATGCCAGGCATTGAACCTAGGGCCTTTTGCAGAAGACTGTTCTGTATTAACCTTGCTGATTTTTTTTTTTCCAGGCCAGCTGTTATGAAATGTACACAACACCACGAACTATTAAACACAACGCAGGCAACGGGTTGCTGTAATTGCCTCCTGGCAGAGCGACAGATCGCCAGCAGAGTCAAAAAGCCACTGCGGTTGGGCCTCTGCTGAGACCTTCCTAACAAAGTTTGTTCCCTACAGTTTGCCTTTTGTTTCAGCATAAGAATAGAAAGTCACCAGCTCCTCGTGCATGCCTTACCTCAGAGGTTGGCTCCACTTCAATTTGAAGTAATGGACTTCCTTCCAGGCTTTAAAGAAAACAAACACTGCAGATTACTAAGACATGAACGCCAGAAGCAATGCTGTTTAATGACCCACAGAGACAGGGTCATGACCTTAAACCAGGCCTGCACTTGTCTAGTCACCTATGATGAATAAGTAGCTTCCCCGGGTGACCACAGAAACTTGCATACACAGCATGTTCATTGCTCCCCCCCAACCCTTGGATTTATTTATTACATTTATATCCCAGCTTTTTCCCTCCTCAAAGAACCCAAGGCGGCGTACACAATCCTCCTCCTCCTCTCCTTTTTATCCTCACAACAACTCTGTGAGGGAGGTTGGCTGAGAGTCTGTGACTGGCCCAAAGTCACCCAGTGAGCATCTATGGTTGAGTGGGGACTAGAACCCGGGATCTCCTGGCTCCCAGTCCAACACTCTGGCCACTACACCACACTGGCTCTCCAAATAATCATATAGTGGGCTATACTAATACACATCAATTATTGTCTCAGATGTGTTTCAACCCCCAGGGACTTCATCAGTGGGATAAAAAGTGTCACCATAACTATAACTCCCAAACACTCAGTTTTGTTAAGTTAATTTGTTAAGTGAATGGATTGTAAGTGTGCCACAAATTACTAATTTAGGTGGTGAGGAAGGCTTGTAATTTATTGGGGGGGGGGTGCGTGTCAGTGACTTATATAAAGACATTTATAAAGCTGCCTTAAACGCAGACCAGTGCCATGTGATCCTCAAACTCTTCTTTGGACCCCACTTTATTCTATTTTTTATCTCACCCATCCTTCAAGGATCTCAGGGATACACACATATCCCTCCCCCCCCCCCGCATTTTATCTTTGCAAAACCCCTGTTACATAGGATAGGCTGATGGATAAAAAAAAAATGAGCCCAAGATCACCCAGTGAGTGCCATGGCTGAATGAGGATTTCAAGTTAGGTATGCTTGAGCCAAGCCCAACACTTTGTCCACTAGATTTGACCTCTAGCATCTCCTGTTGAGGGAAATCAAGATTAAAGAATACATCTTATTGTATTGTAATGCACACATTCTCCATTTTGCATGAGGAGAAGCAGACTGTTTATTGTCTCTCGCTAGCTGAGTAGCAGCCCGTTATTAAAAAAAAAAACTTCTTTTAGGGCGCAATCCTATCTAGATAGGTGGCCACCTCTGACCTTGGAGGCAACTGCCTATCCAAAGTAAGGCCGGAGAGGCACAGGGTGGGGGATCGTTCCCTCCGTGCCCCTCCTGCCCTGTGTTTTCTGCTAGACAGCCATTTTTGGCAGCGCAGAAGTGGGGGAAAGTTGGTTCTCCGGGAACTGACCTCAGAGCATGGGCTCCAAGGTCAGTTCCCGGAAAACAGCATATCCTATGGCCGTCTAGCCGCTGTCTAGCGGCATTAGGATTGCTCCCTAAGTCTATTAGTTATTAGCATGATTACATTTATATTCCACCTTTTTTCCTCTTGCCAGGAATCCAAGGCAGCCTACATCTCTTCCTCTCTATTTTATCCTCACAACAACCCTGTGAGGTAGATTAGTCTGAGAGTCAGCGACTGGCCCTAAGTCACCCAGTGAGCTTCATGGCTGAGCGGGGACTAGAACCCAGATCTCCCAAGTCCCAATCCAACACTCTAACCATGACACCACACTGGCTTTATGTTACCCTTGCTCTTTCTCTATATCCTGATATTTATTATCTTTCTTCAGCATGGCTGCAGTAGGGATATATCCCAAGTAAGATAGGAGGGAAAAAAAGCAGGAAGTGAGAGAGAAAGAGTGACATATATGGTAAAAAATTAAAACTGGTCTCATGTTGGAGATTGGGATTAAAGATGGGTCCCAGTGTTGAAAAGGCTGAAGATGGCTAATATGGACCATTGACCAGACTCATTATACAGTACCCTCTCAGCCCATTTACTCACTGATAAGGTCATATCTTGAATCTGATGATCCTGATTTATCTCATGTGCTGAACGGGTCAGACCTCATCTGCAATACTGTGTCCCGTTCTGGGCCCCACACTTGAAGAATGGCATAGACAAATTGAAATAGGTTCCAGGAGTGGGTGGGATTTTCAGTTCAGTTCAGTTTTGATAAAAATTTACCAAAAATTTGTGAAGTTTTCTATATTTGGGACAAAATGAACTGGAGATTCTTTAAAAAAAAAATGAACGTGGGAGAAACTGAAACTGACAGATTTGTACATCCAGGCCCAGGGCTTTGAGAGCTCTTAAAATTCTGGCTATGAATTTCTGGGTATTCAACCATGTTAGCATTTAATTAGGGATGCTCTTTTTCCCAGTAGCAGCATATGGCTGTGAGACCTGGACTATAAGGAAGGCTGAGCGCCGAAGAATCGATGCTTTCGAACTGTGGTGCTGGAGAAGACTCTTACGAGTGCCCTGGACTGCAAGGAGGTCCAATCAGTCCATCCTAAAGGAAATCAACCCTGAGTGCTCATTGGAAGGACAGATACTGAAGCTGAAGCTCAAATATTTTGGCCACCTAATGCGAAGAGAAAACTCCCTGGAAAAGACCCTGATGTTGGGAAAGATAGAAGGCAAAAGGAGAAGGGGACAGCAGAGGATGAGATGGCTAGATAGCATCACCGATGCAATGAATATGAACTTGAGCACGCTCCGGGAGAGAGCGCAGGACAGGAAGGCCTGGCGTGCTATGGTCCATGGGGTCACGAAGAGTCAGACACAACTGAACGACTGAACAACAACAACAAGGGATGCTCTTTCCTTTTTTTCTGACAGACTCCTCATCTTTAACAGCTATTTGTCAGGAAGGTACATGGTCCTCTCTATACCCGGAATAGCTGTACCTATTGAATTTGGCTGGGGCAGCAGTTTGTTTTTTTATCAGAATGCACCACGTTATATTGTAATGACCATAAGCAATAAAATGAATTAACTGAATTGGATTGATAAGGATTTACCAAAATCCATAAGGTTTTTCATATTCAGGAGAGAAAGAACTTGAGATTTTAAAAACATGGATGCAGGGGAAAGCAAAACTGACATCCCTAATGGGATGAAACGAGCGCAACTAAGATGGTGCGGAAAACATGTCCTATGAGTTAAGGCTAAAGGAACTGGATATGTTTAACATGGAGATGAGAAGATGGGATGAACATGATCACGCTCCTCAAATACCTGAAGGGCTGTCACCTAGAAGAGGGCAAAAGTTTGTTCTGTGCTGCCTCAGAAGCCAGGACTGGATGTCATCAGGAAAAGTTACATATCAGTTGAACGTTAGGAAGAATGTCTTGATGACATAAACAGCTTGAGAATGGAAACAAATTGCCTCAACGGGTGGTGAGCTCTCCCTCACAGGAGATCTTCAAGGAGAGGCTAGATACCCATCTCTTGAAGATGCTCTAGCTTTGAGGTTTTTTGAATTGAGCAGGATGTGTGCAGGACCTAGAAGGCCTATGAGTCCCCCTCCTATGATTCTATATCCCAGCTAGGGCATAGTTTCCCCAGTGCAGCACCCATGGGTGCCATGGTGCTTGAGGGTACCTCCAATGGTGCCTGCACAGCACTCCACTCCTTGCCCCCTTCAAAAAATGTTTGATGCTTTTACTAAATAAAATGGGGGGGAAGCATTAGGGTGCCAGCCTCTCCTTCCTGTTCCTGAACCTGCTGCTAATCAGCTGTCCAGTGGGCAGAAAGAGAAAGCAAGGCAAAGGGTGAGAGGGGAGAGAAAGAGTGAGAAAGAGCAAGGCTAGAGGCTGGGAGTGGAGAGAACTGCAAGATGAAGGGGTGAGGTGGGAGAGAAAGTGCAAGGCTAGAGGCTGGGAGTGGAGAGAACTGCAAGATGAAGGGGTGAGGGGGGAGAGAAAGTAAGGCTAGAGGCTGGGAGTGGAGAGAACTGCAAGATGAAGGGGTGAGGGGGGAGAGAAAGAGCAAGGCTAGAGGCTGGGAGTGGAGAGAACTGCAAGAAGAAGGGGTGGGTGAGGAGAGAAAGAGCAAGGCTAGAGGCTGGGAATGGAGAGAACTGCAAGACAAAGGGGTGAGTGGGAGAGAAAGAGCAAGGCTAGAGGCTGGGAATGGAGAGAACTGCAAGACAAAGGGGTGAGTGGGAGAGAAAGAGCAAGGCTAGGGGCTAGGAAGGGAGAGAAAGAGCCAGGCTATGGGTTAGGAAGGTAGAAAGAAGAATGTTAGAGACAGGGAAGGGAGAGAAGTAAAGGGGTTGGGTGGAGAGAAATAGCAAGGCTAGAGGCTGAGGATGAAGAGACAGAGAGAGAGCAAAGGGGAAAGGTCTGTGGGGATGGAAAAAGATTGAGCAGCCCAGGAAACAACACTTTCAGTTTCCCCCTCCCTCCCAGCCTCTAGCCTGGCCATTTCCCTCTCCTCCCTCCCCACCCCTTTTGACTAGCCAGACCCCCACATCAGCCATTATGTGAATAGCCACATCCTCAATGGGAGCTGTTTTGTGGTGGTGCCCACAGCAGTTTCTCAAATTCCCAAATGTGCCCACTGATCCAAGAAGGTTGGGGACCTCTGAGCTAGGGATATATGAGCATTTTGTTCCTGTTCGCAAATCTTGCAAACATGTCCCATTCATAAGCCCGAATGCGGATGCAAGCAGAAATGCAACTCTCGGGAATTTTTTGCAATTTCCTGAACTTGGATTCATGTTCAAAAGTTCGCATGTGCAGAAGTGCGCACTTCCAAAAATACACATTTGTGCATGTATGCAAATGCACATTTTCCCAGACACACATACACACACAACCCTCCTGCATCTACAGGCTTTAGCCTATGGTGGAAAATGCACATTTTTCGACTGGGGAAAAATGCACACTTTTAAAAATGAACATTTTTCCTGACAGGAAAACAAAACAAGACCTTACTTGAGGAATTTCGGGATTTCTTGCGTTGAGCAGGGAGTTCAACTAGATAGCCTGTGAGACCCACTCCAACTGTTATGATTCAATGATTGTATAATCCCACTTCAACTGAATCCCAGATTTTATTCTTCACTCCGTTCTTATTTAGTCTCCATGGCAGGAGTTGTCAGACACCTTCAGAATTTTCCTTGACTGTAGAAGAGCCATAGGCAAATTGCTTCAACTCAAAAGGAAGTAGCTTTTGCAGTTTCTACAGCGAGTAGCGTAAAAAGAATTACAGAACGTAGTAGCGTGATGCAAGTAGCGTTAAAAGGACTGTTCACACCCTTCAACAATCCAAGAGGAGATTGATAAAAAGACTTATAATGAGGGCAGGGGGGGGGATGACGCACACAGCTTACAGAGAAACACAGCTCTGTGTTATAATGCATGTCATCAGAGAAGTACAGTTAATTGTGCTGAACAGCAACAATAAATGTTATGCTCCCTGAAATAGATTCATAGATCAAGTATTAATTTCTTGTGAGTCCGCTTGATGTTTGGCCAATCCAAACACCAGTTTGGGCAGACATCAACATCCTCCCCCGACCCCAAAGTCCACTAGTTTTCTGAAGTATGACATGTCTGTGATTAAGATATTCATCTGAAATGAAATGATGGTTTGACCCAGTCAGCCGTACCATGTACCCGATGGTATGCTTTATGATACAGAACTATTCATGTAGGTAGGTCTGATGGATTTACAAGCAAAAGGTCTGACTTTGTGACAGATGAGGTGTATCTGTGGAGGAAGGGCTCTTCTATTTCAAGGACTCCCTGCCCCTCAGGTACAACGTGTTTCTGGGCACACAGAGACACATTTCCACACCACAAGGGCAGGCCAGCCATTGTCAAGGTGGGTCGGTTTCACTCTCGCCACAAACTTGTCCGCAAGGGTAACGCTTCCCTCTTCTCAAAAGGAGCAAACGGAAACCATTCACTCCTATGGGAGACATGAAAGGGTGCAATACAGAGTGGGATGCCATTGGGATAGCTTGCTAAGCCTGTTCTTCCTGGCCTCTGGTGACTCCATTCATTGGGAATCAAACATGAATAGGACAGCAATCCTATGGCCCCTAGACAGTATCCGGGGGGGGGGGGGATAGGATAATTGGATTCCTGAAGCAGGGATTAGAGACAGTGTTTCAACCTCGGACTGAGGAGTCCGAGCTCTCTGCCCCCTCCCCCTTCCCGCCACCGGCATGGAGAGAACTGCTCCATCTACCTCTCTAAGCTTGCAAACATGACCTCAGAGAGATGGAAATGGGGTGGTTCTGTGGGTGGGGAGTGGAGGGGACTGGGGAAGGAGGGATACAAGCTATCTCCAGCCTTCCCAAGCCTCCTTCCCTCCCCCTCTGCAGAGCCCCAGGTAGACGAACCCCCCCCCCGACTGTCTAGCAAAAATGCAGAGCAGGAGAAACGCAGCGGTGATGACCACCTCTGCGCTCCTCCAGCTTTGCGTAGGATGCCCATCAGCCTTCGGGTTCAGAGGCTGACAGGCATCCGGACAGGCATCCTCCTAAGCCATCCTCAGCTCTGTTCCTTGCACATGCTGTAGGGTGAGGGACGGCAGCCCTTTACCCAATTTTAAAAGCCCTCTGAAAGCGATTCATTCAGACCTCACTCTAGGGGTGTACAAACCCCACTCACCAATCTGCTAGGGGGCATCTGCTTGGGGGGGAGGTGATCCGTCCCTCCCCCCCGGAATCCCCCCCAGCCGGCTCCACTCCATGGTGAGGTCGCAGAGCCGCCGGCTGGGGCCAGTTGCAGCCTGACTTCTGGCTGCTGCTGGGCTGCAGCTGCTGGCCACCATTTGCATCCCTGCCTTAGGCCGTGATAGGCTACGTAAGTATTTACGTAGCCTATCACGGCAAAGAGCAGAGACGCAAATGGCGCCCGCTATGCCATTTGCGTCCCTGCTCTTTTCGTGATAGGCTACGTAAACACTTATGTAGCCTATCATGGCCTAAGGCAGGGATGCAAATGGCGGCCGCTGAGGCAGCTGAGGATGGATGGGATGGCTGACGACCAGGTAGGGTCCGTCTAGGGGAGGATTCCGCGGGGTGGCGGGGGGGTAGTCCGTTCCGCCACAGACTCCGGGGGGGGGGGGGCGGATTCTAAAGAATCCGGCTTCACTGGAGTCCGTGGTGGATTTCTCTGCCATCCCTACCCCACTCAAGAGTAGGATGCTAGAAAATTTGAGATGGACTGAAATGAGCGTGGATTTCTAGGAATCCAACCTGAGGAATCCGCCGCGGATTGTCCTGCTCAGGCTGTGCACAGTCCATGGACTTTCGGATGTCTATTTTACTTTCCCAAAATTTACGCATATTTATTCGTAGGAAAATACGTTTCTGCGAAGGAAAAGTGGGACAGAATGGGGGAAAATATGCTAAATGTTACATACTAAGGTAAATTATGCATATTGTTGCAAACCCTCTTACATAATTATTTGCATACTTTTCCATATGACAAGAAAAATCTGCATCCACCTGTGAGCGGATGGGGAAACAAAAGGCGACTGACAGTCTGCAAAACACAGAGTGGATTTTATACAGTCCATACATCCCTACGCAAGAGTGATCTGTTCCTTCTCTGGCAGCTGCTTGGAGGGGGCGAGGATAGGAGCAGCCCTGCCCACTTTGGCTCCCGCCCTGCCCACCTCTGACTTTGTTGGACCAAATCTGGAGTCCCTGCCAGTGATGTCTTGAAATACTTTTTAAAAAGAAATCAAGATGGTCCTGCCTCACCCCACACTGGACTAAAGCTTGTATTTTAGGGGGAGGGAGGGGGGAGTGCTGGTGCAGATTAACCCAGAAATCACCTTCTAATGATGCAACAGTGAGAAGAAAATTCGGACCCCCCCCCACAGGTCTTTGATGCAGCACATACTGTTTCTGGACAGAGAGAGATGCATGCTGGACTAAATCTGGAGTCACTCCCAGTGCGGACTTGAAATATTTTGGCAACGTCAAGCAAAAAGACGAAACCCTGCCTCATCCCACACTGGACTAAAGCTTGTATTTTCCTTTAGTGCAGAGGTGTTAAACCTCTTTCAGCTTGAGGGCCAAATTTTGTTTCAGAGAAGCTCTTGGGGACCGCAATCTAGTGCTGGGCGAGGCTGAAGGCAAAACAGGTGAGCCAAAACACCAGCAACACCAGACAGGCCGCTTAACAAGATCAGCCTTGGATGGCCTTCTCTCTGTCCCATCAGCCAGGACAGCTAGACTGGTGGGGACGAGGGAGAGGGCCTTTTCTGTGGTGGCCCTCACTCTGTGGAACTCCCTCCCTAGGGAACTCCGCCATGCCCCCTCTTTAATGAGCTTCCGCCGTGCATTAAAAACGTGGTTGTTCAGGCAGGCATTTGGGGTGGGTTAGGGTATTTTAGAAAATGTTGTTATTGTAGAATTTTATTGTTTTAAACTGTTTTATTATATGCTTGTACATTGCCCAGAGTGGCTGGGTGACCAGCCAGATGGGCGATTAATAAATTTAATTAATTAATAAATAAATTTTAGCTTAAAGCACTTACTGGCGATAACTAAGCCTTAGGAGAGGCATTTCAGCCTTTTTTTAAAAAGGGGGGGGAGTGAACGTAAGCTGAGAAACCACCAAATGATCGGTGGTTGGGGGAAACAGGGTGAGGCCTGGGGAAGGAGGCATGGACATCTGCTGAATCTCAGAGCCCTGAATCTGGCCCCCAGGACTGAGGTTCTGCACCGCTGCACTAATGGCATGCAGTAATGGAGGCTAGAAAGTGTAGCAGCATGAGAATCCAGTGTAGAGGTGTTCCCCAACAACCGGTGTACATAGCCATACTGCCTCTTGGTTTATTTTAGATAGATAGATAGATAGATAGATAGATAGATAGTCTATTCCTCCCTCCTCTCTCATTTGCATCAAAAGGGGGTGGGGTTGTAGTGGAGTGTAATCAGATATGAGTGGTGTATGTAACCTTCCTTCCTGTTCCTAAAAAAAATAGACTAATCTGATTAAGGATGGCATGGGCACCTGATTCCCTCTGGGAATCTGGAAGACCCCCCCCCCACCTGCAGCCCCAAGCCCCGTTCACCAAGCCCCTGCCCCCGCTTGCCCCCTGCCTGTGCTTGCTGAGCAGCATGCACTCACTCCAGTGGCCTCATCAAACTCCGTGGTCACCAGTTTTTGAAAAATAAAATGGCATTCAGAAATATGTGCATTTTTGCAATTGCCATTTTATTTTTCAAAAAATTGTGACCGTGGAGCTTGATGAGGCCGCCAAGGTGAATGCAGGCTGCTGGCCGAGTATGGGAAGGGCTCAAGCTTAGTCCAGGGACCAGCAAGCGGGGGCAGGGGCTGGGCAGGTGCACAGAGAACCTGGACGGGGTGGGTTCGCACATCCCTACCTCTGATACTGGGGGTAATCTACAGCCATTATGACTAGGAATGTTGGAGAAATCCACAACGGAATCAAATGAGTTTGGATTTCTATGAATCCAACCCACAGCTTCTGCAGCAGACCCACTTTTCCCAAGTCACACAGATTCTGCGGACTTGCAGACCGTATGCTGTTACTTTCTGGAATTTTACACAAATGTAGTCATAGAAAAATATGTAAAATAAAAAAGCCCAACTGAAAATGTGCATTTCCCCCCATAGGCTAAAGTGAGAAAATACACAAAATACATTTTGTGGGGATCTGCACATTTCTGGAAGTGTACATTTGTACTCGGGTTTTAATTTTTGTAAACCGCCCAGAGAGCTTTGGCTATTGGGTGGTATAGAAATGTAATAAAGAAATAAATAAAACACAAGTTCAGGAAATAGAGAAAAATCCGATTCCATCAATGAGCAGATGATGGAATGAAAAGGTGCCTGACAATCTGCAAAACATGGATTTTTCATATTTTAGTATGATGAAATTTGTGCAAAATTCCGGAAAGTTTTTTTTTTTTTTTTAAGGTCTGCAAGTTTGCGGAATCCGTGCATCTCAGGAAAAGCTGATCCACTGTGGAATCAGATTTATAGCAATCCAAGCTCATTTGAATCCGTTGCAATTTCTCTGACATCCCTACCCTCTACTGATACATCAACATACTATACATCCAGGAAGCACACACATTCCTGTCAGGGTTTGGTGGTGGGGGGAGCAGTCTACTTTTTGCCTTTTAATTTACATACACATATACTTCTTGTGTGCCTTGGGCATCCCCCATGTATGCGAAACCATTCCCTTATTTTTGCGTTCAAACTATTGCTGTTGTGCTTTCAAGTGATTGGCACTCAACCACCCAAGTTTGCTATTAGAGAGAATCAACTTGTGCCCCTTATTTTACCTCCAAGGCTATATCTCATCTCCTTATTCCCTAGATGAAGTTACAATGCACGACGAGGAAGGGGAGAAATGAACTGAAGAATCTGAAATAGTTTGGCAAACAGCGCGTGCACAATTTGGAAATACAACAGGGAACCATGGAGGATCGTCAGTGTATCACTTCCACTTCAGAAATAATTTGGAGTGCAATTCAGATGAGGACAATTTACAAAACATTCCCTGCTGCAGATATAATACAAGTGAAAGGGATAGCATTATGAAAGGGAAGAGGCTTAAGCACAAAATGGACACTAGCTTAGAGGGTGAAGATTGGACGCCTCACTTGGGGACCCTCAAGGAGTTGTTGAGGCCAGTTTTGATGCAAACACCACAGTCTTGTCTCCAGAGTTCTGCTTAGCTTAGAGAGAGCCTCAAATTGTAGCTTTTCCTTGCAAACAAGCCATATGAACCATTCAGTTTAACTGGAGTGGAATATATGTGGTCGCTGATTCAATTTTTCACTTACGTTTCATTGATTGTCAGCTAATCTCCCAGAGGCCTGAAGGCAGAGATTGCAGTAATAGCCCTGGTGCTAGCAGCGGGAGGCTGCCCACATAATATTATTTCTCCTCTCACTCCTCTTCTCTCCAATTCATATTTCAGGGGCGGGGAACGGGGAGTGCTGGTGCAGATTAACCCAGAGGTCACCTTCTAATGATGTAACAGCGAGAAGAGAATTTGGACATCCCCCCCCCACACACACACACACCCAAGTCTTCGATGCAGCACATACTGGTTCTGGACAGAGAGAGATGCATGCTGGACTAAATCTGGAGTCACTCCCAGTGCGGACTTGAAATATTTTAGCAACCTCAAGCAAAAAGAAGAAACCCTGCCTCACCCCACACTGGACTAAAGCTTATACTTTCCTTTAATGCAGGGGTGTTAAACCTCTTTCAGTTTGAGGGCTGAATTGCATTTCAGAGAAGCTCTCAGGGGACGCAATCTAGTGCTGGGTGAGGCTGAGGGCATAACAGGTGGGGCCAAATTACAAGCAGATTTTAGCTTAAGGCTCTTAGTGGCAATGACTACTCATTGGAAGGACAGATACTGAAACTGAAGCTCAAATATTTTGGCCACCTAACGCGAAGAGAAAACTCACTGGAAAAGACCCTGATGCTGGGAAAGACTGAAGGCAAAAGGAGAAGGGGACGGCAGAGGATGAGATGGCTAGATAGTATCACCGATGCAATGAATATGAACTTGAGTACTCTCCAGGAGAGAGCGGAGGACAGGAAGGCCTGGCATGCTACACTCCATGGGGTCACGAAGAGTTGGACATGACTGAACGACTGAACAACAACAGGAGAGCCATTGCAACCTTTTAAAATGGGGGGAAAGGTGCACAAAAGGCAAGAAACCACCAAACGATCGGTGGTTTGGGGAAAATGGGGTGAGGTTTGGGGAAGGAGGCATAGCCATCGCTAAACCTCAGAACCCTGAATTTGGCCCCTGGGTGAGCTGGATTTAGCCTGCAGGACTGAGGTTCTGCACCCCTGCACCAATGGTATGCAGCAGAGCTGTGTGCAAATGGCTTCTTGAAACTCTCCACCTTCCTTGTGAGCAGAGAAATTTGGGAGACAATTTCACTAGATTTCTCTAGGGGGAGGAGAAATTCTCAACAGTTTCTCCCAGCTAGGGCTCCCCATTGGCAGGGCTTGTAGCACAGCTTCTTTCCTTTTTCCTAAGGATTTTGGGGGTTTTTGTCCTGCAATAGCAACAACTGTCCTGGCAGGCCGGCCCCCAGTTTGCATCCACCACAATGCAGGTGGGGGCAATGTGGTGTCCGGCTCCAGGGATGAGGTGGAGTTAGTGCTCTGCCAAATTCTGTACTCCAATTTCCTGAAAGTTTTCTCCCCCTGTGAAAGAGGCTTTCGCTGTTCTGCCTCATTCAGGGTGTTTTATAATGTATTTTGTGGAGTTTTTGAGCTTACCTGATCACAACCAGCCTCGCAGGCTGCTTGCACATCCTGATCTGAAAAAGCTGTATGGGAGGAATTACTTCATGGCACCTTAAATTGGGCTTTAATTGAAGTGTGGGAAGCTGAGGAGGCCACAGTGGCCAGAGAGATGGTTGTGCAATGAAAGATAGGACATTTGTCCTCACATTGTGCTTACCTCCTGAGTAAGGTAAGCCCATGAATCCCAAGCCTAACCCATGAGAATTTCTCCAAAATTTCTTCACCATTGAATTTCTTTTCAAAAGCAATTTCTCTTCTATCAAATTGAATGAGAACGGTTGAAAAAAAAATGTGGGACAAATTTTCAGCACAGTGCTAGTATGCAGTAATGGAGGCTAGAAAGTGTAGCAGCATGAGAATCCAGTGTAGAGGTGTTCCCCAGCAACCGGTGTACATAGCCATATGCCACTGATATTGCGGGTAATCTACAGCCATCGTGACTAGGGATGTCAGAGAAATCCACTATGGAATCAAATGAGTTTGGATTTCTATGGATCCAACCTACAGATTCTGCAGCGGACTGGCTTTTTCCAAGTCGCGCAGATTCAATGGGCTTGAGGACCCCCGCCATGCTCTTCTTTTCTTTTTAGCTTTCCGGATTTAGTTGTAGAAAAACACGTAATTAAAAACAACAACAAAAAACAGCCAAAAAATGTGCATTTCCCCCATAGGCCAAAGAATGGGGGGATTTGCACATTTCTTCAAGTGAGAATTTGCATAAATGTGAATTTGCGCAGATTTGGGAAACTGGAAAAAATCTAATTCTGCCAATGAGTGGACAACAGAATGAAAGGCACCTGACAATCCATGAAATGCAGATGGAATGGATTTTACAAAATGTGTACATCCCTAATTATGACTATTAGCCATGGATAGCCTTACTCTCCATGAATTTGTTCACTACATGGTAGTGAAGGGCCAACCTATATGGACAATATGTATAAATCATGATGGATCTGTACATATCTGGGTTTGTTTGACTTGGTTAACTGCAACAACAGAGGTCTTGATCAGGACCAGGATCACACTGTGTGGGGAACAGGGTTGAGCTTTCCCCCCTGTACTGTGGTCCCAATGATCCACACCAAAGTGCTGTTCTATTATCCCCATAACTACCAGTCATCAATACACTTTAGGGACTCTATGACCAAGTTAGCTCTTGAATCCCTCCTTTTAACTTAAAAATATACACACAACAACCTGTCAGAGATCCTCTTCATGGATCTCCTGTCCATGTCATGACTAGTTTGGCCATTAAGGCAGAAAATAACAGCTTTGGAGTAGTGTAGTGGTCAGAGCAGGGGTGGACAACCTGCAGCCCTCAGCCTAATTTCTTGCACATGGGGGAGAAGGAGGGCGAGGGGGGAACCAAGTGGGAGAAGGAGAAGAGGAAGACCTCTGCTAGCAATCAGTTCAGACCTCTGGCATGTGTGACCTGCTCCCTCCCCTGGCAGCCTGCTAGGCAGGAAGCAAGAGGGTGGCAGAAAGAGGGAGAGGGAGAGGGAGAGGGAGGGAGGGAGAGGGAGGGGGAGAGAGAGAGGAGTAATAGCAGAATCATGGTTTAAACCAGTTATAAAGCATGTAAAGCATGCTGTATGTTGAAAGTGGTGCTTTGTAAATGATTAAGAATGTGGTGATCTGCATTTGCTGAGAGGAAGGAAGAGGTTGGCAGAAAGACAGAGAGAGAGAAGAGGAAGGAAGAAAGAGAGAGAGAGAGAGAGAGAGAGAGAGAGAGGAGGGTGGCAGAAATTGAGAGAGAGAGAGGAGAGTGGCAGAGAGAGGGGGGTCGCAAAAAGAGAATAAGAGAAAAGGGATTGGGAGAGAGAGAGAGAGAGAGAGAGAGAGAAGAGGGTGGTAGAAAGAGACAGAAGAGGGTGGCAGACAGAGGGGGGTCGCAAAAAGAGAATAAGAGAAAAGGGATTGGGGGAGAGAGAGAGAGAGAGAGCGAAGAGGATGAGAGAGAGAGAGAGAGAGAAGAGGGTGGTAGAAAGAGAGAGAAGAGGACAGCAGAAAGAGAGAGACAGAGAGAGAAGAGGATGGGGGAGGGAGAGAGACAGAGAGAGAGAAGATGGTGATAGAAAGAGAGGGAAGAGGGTGGCAGAGAGACAGTTAGGTTAGAGTGCTGGTCTAGGAGACTGGGTAGCCCCCAGTTCCAGTCCCCACTCAACCACAGAGCTCACTGGGTGACTTTGAGCCAGTCACTCTCTCTCAGCCTAACTACCTCACAGGGTTGTTGTGAAAATTACACAGGGGTGGGGGAAGAATGATGTGCATGCTCCCTTGAGCTCCTTAGAAGAAAGATGGGATATACAGGTAATCAATCAAATCAATCAGACCAGAAGTAACAATAGGGACTGTGATGGTGCATGATTCTATGTCTTTTTTTCTTCCTCTCCGGCTGTTATTACTCTTGAGCCATCCCATGAGACCATGGCTGCTAACCTCAAAATTCCACAGCCTATAGAATCTGCTGCAGCAATGAGTGCTCAAGCTTGTAAGAGAAATAGCAATTTTCCAATAAAAGTCTTCAATATGCTCTCAAGAACAAACAAACAGCCTGAAGTCAAGATGTAGAAGAAACCTCAAGAACCAGGCTAACATTGAGCTGCCATAGAGAAATTTTGTCAACAACTCGGGTACATCAGCCAGCCGAAATTGGCCCTCTGCTCTCTCAAGGATGTCTCGGAGGGGAAAGGCAAATATGTGAGAGAGTAAAGCCTTCCGGAGTTCATTTACCTGTATGTTTACACAAACACCCACAAAGTTTGAACTGGCTTCAGTTCAGAACTGGGGGGAAAGCACAGTAATTTTTCAAAGCAGGCACCAGGCTGGCTATTCATTTTAAGCCCCGAGTTCGAGTGGTAGAGGATTCTTTAATCTGCTGCATGTGAACAGCTGCCGCTCTCAACTCACTTGCCTTGCAGAAGTCAATTACTCCTGCCTCAAAGCTTGGGAAGGGTCTTCCCAATGGGAATGACAGAACTGTCATTTCCTGCATCACCTGGCTGCTACATGTTCGGCTCATTTCGACCCCGGCAATCAAACACAAGCTTCTCAAGATGCAAGCAGCAGCCAAACCCAGGGAACAATGCGTCCGTTTTCTGCTTCTTTTTCTCAGGGCTTTTTTTTTAAAGGAAAACATCTCAACTTCAGCAAAGCTTTCGACAAAGTGCCCCATGATATCCTGATGAGCAAACTAGCTCAAAGTGGGCTAGATGAAACAACGATCCGGTGGATCCACAGTTGGCTACAGGATCGGACTCAAAGAGTGCTTATCAATGGGACCTTCTCAAACTGGGGAGAGGTAACGAGTGGGGTACCGCAGGGCTCAGTCCTGGGCCCAGTGCTCTTTGACGTTTTTATGAATGACTTGGAGGAGGGGGTGCAGGGAATGCTTATCAAATTTGCAGATGACACAAAATTGGCAGGGATACCTAATACCCTGGAAGACAGAAACAAAATTCAAAGTGATCTTGATAGGCTGGAGTGCTGGGCAGAAAACAAAAGAATGAAATCTAATAGGGATAAATGCCAAGTTCTGCACCTAGGAAAAAGAAACCAAATGCACAGTTACAAGATGGGCGATACTTGGCTTAACAGTACTACAAGTGAGAAGGATCTTGGAATTGTTGTCGATCACAAGCTGAATATGAGCCAACAATGTGATGTGGCTGAAAAAAAGGCAAATGCTATTTTGGGCTGCATTAATAGAAGTATAGCTTCCAAATCACGTGAAGTACTAGTTCCCCCCTACTCAGCACTGGTGAGGCCTTATCTTGAGTACTGTGTCCAGTTCTGGGCACCACACTTTAATAAGGAAGGACTCAGACAAACTGGAGAGGGTTCAGAAGAGGGCAAGGAAGATGATCAGGGGACTGGAAACAAAGCCCTATGAAGAGAGACTGAAAGAACTGGGTATGAGAACTGGGCCTTGAGAAGAGAAGACTGAGGGCAGATATGATTGCGCTCTTCAAGTACTTGAAAGGTTGTCACAGAGAGGAAGGCCAGGATCTCTTCTCAATCATCCCAGAGTGCAAGACACGGAATAATGGGCTCAAGTGACAGGAAGCCAGATTCTGGATGAACATCAGGAAAAACTTCTTGACTGTTAGAGCAATATGACAATGGAACCAATTACATAGGAAGGTGGTGGGCTCTCCCATAATGGAGGCATTCAAGAAGAAATTGGATAGCCATGTGCCAGGGATGCTTTGACTTGAAATCCTGCACTGAGTAGGGGATTGGACTCGATGGTCTTATAGGCCCCTTCCAACCCTACTTTTCTATGGTTCTATGATTTAGGGATGTGAGAATCAGCAAAACTCAAGCTCACCAAAGTTCTCTGAATTCCAACTCGAAACTTGCTCAAACTAGAGTCTGTATCAGATTGCGAGATTTTTTCCCCCTTTTTCATGAAAATCCGTGAGTATACTCGTGCACATTTTCCCAAATATGCATATCAACTGTGTGCATCTTTGAAATGTAAGCATTTTTCTCCCATTGAGTAAAGCGTATTTGTGCACATTGTTCAACAGCTATGCATTTTGTCATGCACATTTTTCAAAGGTACACATGCTATCAAGCACTTTTTTTTTTTTTTGGTCTGAGAATCACATTGCAGGCCCAGAAATGTATGGACTTTGACTGAAGATTGAATCTAACCCGTGTTCAGTCAGGAAGGTACAAACTGGGTAAATCCTGATCAAAAATGAACTGAAATAAATTTCTCACATATCCTTAATGTGACTGTAATTTGTACACATGGCATGCTCCACTACGAAATACCTGTGCATTTCGTTGTGTTCACATGCTTTGTTGCTTGGAGTCATATTCCAAGACTGCTTAGGGTCTGGGCTCCTAGGGGAGCCTGGACAATGCACTTCACTTTTCAAATTGTCAGTATTTATATCAGCTGACATAATAAAATGTTTTTACAGGACTTAAATTTTTGAACTGCACAAATGTTCTTTCCAATCTGCACATTTTTTCCCCCTTGAACTGCACATTTTGTGTCCAGATGCACTTTAAACAAAACTCTGCTCCTTCTAAAGTGCCAGAAAGGGGGAGCTCATACATTTCCCCTGTTTGGGATGCAGATACATATGGGACTTTCTCTCTCTGTCTCTGTGGAGCAGATGCTCGAGTTTCTTCTCCACATGTTACAATTATGGATGCTCAAGGAATTCAATCTTTCTGAATTCCAATATGAACTGACTTGATCTGCACCTCCTGGATTAAGATGCAAATGAGGGTTAGTTATCCACCAGCTTGACCTTTTCATAATTATTATTCCCATTCCAGTAATGTATATGTATATGAAGCTATACTGACATTCCAAAGAGTCCTTATTAGTTCTTGAACCATCACAAAGTCTCTTATACTATGCAATCTTATTCATTAGGATCCTTTGCCACACATTCCTTTTCTACTCCTCTGTTTATGCTATTTGCTGTAATTTCCAATATTTATCTACAAAGATTATTTTTTAATAGGCCCTGAAGAAGGCCCCAAAGGAAATCTAGGCCAAACGCATTGGGCTTCCTAAAGAATAAAGATTCTTCTTCTTCTTCTTCTTTTAGCACTCTGAAATGTGTTCTCTCTTTCTGGATGTCTGGTGTATGCTTTCCAGTTTGTGTATACTCAGTTTCCAATATTTAGCCATAAAGTCCCAAGAGAAACTAGCATGTTATGTTACCTATCATTTTACAGTTCTTATTTTGAATCACATCATTAAGGGAGCAACCCTATGGCCCCTAGACAGCATCGGGGGCGGGGGGGGGGTAGGATACTCCAGATTCCTGGATCCGTGGTCAGAGAGAGCGCTCTGACTTCAGATTCTGGAATCCACATTCCCCCTCCCTCTTGCAGCCAGCATGGAAAGAAGCACTATGGCTTTCTCTCTGAGGTCTGGAAGCTGACCTCAAATTGGGGTTAAAGGAGGTGTTCCAGTGGGTGGGGAGGGGAGAAGACTGAAGAGGCCAGGATACGAGCTATTCTGAGGCCTCTGCAGCCTCCTCCCCTCCCCTCTGGAATGCCCCGTGCTAGATGGGCAAAAAAGCCCATCTAGCAAAAATGAAGAATGGGGGGAGCACCGGAGGTCATGATCACCTCTGCTGCTCCTCCCGCTCTACACTGGATGCTTGTAAGCGCTTACAAGCATCCAGGGCATAATTCATAGGATTGTGCCGTAAGCCAGTTTTAACGTATCCCTAGGGATGGACGAAAGGGACTTACCTGGTCCCGCAGCTTGCTTCGCGGTGGGGGGGAGGTGCTTCGGTTCTCCCCCCGAAGTTCAGGCGAGGGGGGGACGCACCCCGCCTCACCCGGCCGAAATTCAGGCTGGGGGGGAGGCGCCCCATCCCTCGTCACCGAAATTCAGGCCGGGGAGGAGCGCCCCGTCTACCCGGCCACGAAAAAAAAAAGGAAAGTAAAACAACAACAACACACACCTGTGATAGGCTACGTAACGATTTACGTAGCGTATCATGGCTAGATTTGCAAAGTCAGCCGTGATAGGCTACGTTAATCGTCACATAGCCTATCACGGGTGACTTTGGGAAAAAAAAAAAGCGCGTATGCAAATGGCGGCCCCCATAGGGAGCCGCCATTCGCATTCCTTATTTGGTCCCTGTAGTCTACGTAAAGATTTACGTAGACTACGGCGAAAATAAGGGAACGCTATTTGCGTTGCCCTTATTTTCGCCGAAGTCTACGTAAATCTTTACGTAGACTAGACGTGCCAAACTAAGGAACGCAAATGGCGGCGCCCCAAGTGTACGCGCTTTTTTCTTTTTTTTTCAAAGTCACCCGTGAGAGGCTACGTGACAATTTACGTAGCCTATCACGGCTGACTTTGGAAATCTAGCCGTGATAGGCTACGTAAATTGTTACATAGCCTATCACTGGTGTTTTTTGTTTTTTGTTTATTTTCCTTTTTTATTTTGCAATGGCGGCGGCGGCAGCTGGTCAGAAGACCGGCCGCCGCCCCCGCCCCCGCCGAACCGCCGCCGGGACCCGCCACCGAGAGGGACATTCGCATGAGGTAAGTCCCATCCCGGGGGGGGGGGGGCGGGGGGCCGGCAGAGAATTTCACCACCAATTTCGGGGGGCCGAATGCATTGGCATTTGGCCTCCCGGAGATTCGTGGAGAAATTCTCCGCCATCCCTAAGTGTGATTGCCCCTGTCAGTTGGGCATGGTTGAAACAGTTGGACGTGTCTTATTATACTGTTTATATTATATGGACATTCGCTCCCAATATATTGCCCCTATTTTAATAAAATTCCCAGGCAGATCTGGTAAGTTCTACACCTCCCTTCTTCTTTCAGACTCAACTGAGGAACTTACTTTTACGGTGGCAAAATTCTGTGCCCAGGCATGTTCTATTAGGAATCAGGTGGTTAACTCTTATTACAATTCATCTTAGTATTAGCTGATACTAATAGATGCTGTCACTGCAACAAGTTTTGATCTGAACTTGTTATTCTATGTATGCTTGTATTTGTAGCTGGTACCGTATTTGTAAGCCTGATCCATATTTTGTACTCCTAGTGGCTGGTCTGTGGCCATAATTAAATAAAAGGAATTCCTTAAAGTATTTAAACTGCCCCCATATCTGCCCCCCTCTTGTCCGCATGGCCTGAAGGGACTTCGAACCAAATGCAGACTTTGCGGCTGACGGATGTTAAGGGGAGCAATGCTAGTTTACCAAATAAAGACAGAGAATGCCCTAATGGCTGTAGGAAGATAGAGGATTTACCCCATTTTTTTCCTGGAATGCCCCTTGTGCCTGATCTTGTCTGATCTCGGAAGCTAAGCAGGGTCAGCCCTGGTTAGTATTTGGATGGGAGACCACCTGGGAATCAGGCTTCCTGCATTGAGCAGGGGGTTGGACTCGATGGTCTTGTAGGCCCCTTCCAACCCTACGATTTTATGAATTCTATGATTCTACTCAGATTTAAGAACTCAATATCATGACCCCCTTCTTGACGATATTAGAGATGATACCCTTTTAAAGAAAATTAGCAGGAACAGAGTAGTATGTATCCTATTGAAATGCTAAGTATGCCAAGCTGGCCTTGGCAAAGAGAGACGTTTTTAATTTGGCTGGTGCTGGTATATGGTTTTACAGTTATTTTAATTAACCATTATCAGTTCTATAGCACATTTGTATGCTGATAGTACTGATCTATTTCACTTTATTTTAAACACTGCTTTAATATGTGTTCGTTTTGTTTTTATGGCTGTGCGCTAAAGCCTGGTTGGCTACTGCATAATAAATTTGATAGACTGATTATTTCTTACATTTATATCCCACCCTTTTTCCTCATTAAGGAACCCAAAGTGGCTTACATAACCTCCTCTTCTTCTCCATTTTATCCTCACAACAACAACCCTGTGAGGTAGGTTGGACTGAGAGTCTGTGACTGGCCCAAAGTCACCCAGTGAGCTTCCACGGCCGAGTGGCGACTAGAACCCAGATCTTCCAACTCCCACTCCAACACTCCAGTTACTACAGCACACTGGCTCTCAGTATATGCCCATTTCTCTCCCCTTTCTCTGTCTTTCTCCATCTCTCTTTCTTGTGGCATATCTACAATAGACATATTCTGGTTCAACAGCCAGCACTTCTCCCTAGGAAACCCTGGGGATCATAGGTCTGTAGGGATGAGAAGATTTCCTTTTATTATATTATTAATCATTAATTAATTACATTTCTACACTGTCTAATATCTGAAGTTTTCTGGATGGTTCACAAAATGAAAAAGGCTGAAAACCATACAATATAAAAACCTAATATAAAAATGTTAAAAAGTTTAAAACAATCATATCATCATTAGCATCACCACCACATAATATATGCATATTTAAATAATTATTTACATAATCACATACATCAAAACCTGCTTGTATTATCTTAAATATCAAAAAGAAAGAAAAGAAGCTTAACATAATTCACGTCTTCATCACAAATTGACATACATTCATATCGTAAAACACACACACAATTCTTTTTCATAAACTTCTCAAATCACACCCAATATTACATGTGATTGGATGAAGTCCTGAACCTTCTCATCCTAATACATTATGATGATACCCCATTTTTCAAGAAACTTGCCTTCTCTTTATTTTAATAATGTTTATAAATTCATTCATATGTTATCATATGTTACATGCTCTGAATTCTCAGCAACCAATCTGATATCAACCGAGCATCTTTCTCTTGCCAGTTATAACTGGATCTCTAACAAAGTATTCTTGGCACCTGTGCCACGCGTTACAACCCCACAAGATTTGTGTGGGCAGAAAGCCATGACAATATAGAATCATTACAAATGTGTAGTGTAAATAAAGCATCATCCTGATGATGCTCTGACTTGGATTGATGCTCTGACTTGGATTCCTGCATTGAGCAGTGGGTTGGACTCGATGGCCTTGTAGGCCCCTTCCAACCCTACTATTCTATGATTCTATGATCCTTTCTCTTTCACTCCCCACTCTTTCTTTAAAGCTTCTCTTAAACAACAACAACAACAACAACAACCCACCTTAAGTCAGGCTGAAACACACTTGTAGGTTCCTCCTACCAACTAGTTTTAAGTCCAATGCATTAAACTATCTCTGCTCCTGGCTTACTTCCATGTTCCATTTATTTTCCATTTTATTCACCTGCAGCCTCTACTTAACTGTTCTGACAAGTGAGCATCATACAGGGTGTGTATCTTATTAGTCTGAAATCTGTCTTCCTCTTCTTTTTGTACTCCCTGTTGTACAGCCCCCCACCCCACCCTCTTATTTCAATGGTGAGTCTTCTTTGACTCTCTTCTCTGTATTTCCATAGCCCTTAACAGCCATCATAAGGAAATGTGTGGGTGAAGTCAGCAGCTTCTGTTCTACCTGAAAGTGAAACTTGGCCAACACAAATTCACATGGAGTTACAAGGGATGTCCATTGTTTGCAAATCTGGCCCTCTTTGCGCCCAGTGGATTCCCGCTGCCTGCCCATCTCGGCTTGCTTTCATGATCCAAGCTGCAGGTTTTCCCAAGATCTGGGAGCTTGTTTCATTCCCCCACCCCACCCCCCGGTAAAAGAAAGTTGCTCAAATTGCAGCCTTAATTTGAATAATTTGTGCGAATTCCTGCCGTAATTGGTGTAGTTTGTGCAAATTACAGCCAGAATTTGCACAAATGATGGCTGCAATTTGTGCAACTGTCCATTTACAAATCAAAACCCTGGAAAATCTGCAAGCTGGACTGACTCGATGCAGATCGAGTCAGGCCAGCTCACGGGGAAGTGAGCCAAAGATCACGGGGTCGAGCTTATGAGAGCTCAGTGAGCTCCATCCCCTGGACAGATTCCTCTAGGAATCCCTCCGGGGGATTCCTTGAGGAACCCTAGGAGATACGGCTCTTCTTGTCATCTAAATGGTGGATGGAAGGTAGCGTTGAAGTGCCTGAGTAAATAGTGCATGGGAGGGTGCTGTTGCACTCATGTCTTGCCTGTGGGTTTCCTGTGGGCTACTGGTTGGCCACTGTGTGAACAGAATGCTGGACTAGATGGACCCTTGGTCTAATCCAGCACGACTCTTCTAACGTTCTTACTTTCTGATTTCCCCTGATGAAGGCAATGCCAAAACACTTCAGGAGCTATATTTTAATACTGAGATTTACTTAACAGTAAGTAAATGTGTGGGAGAATTTCATTCTAGCTGCATTTTTAAGTAAACTGATCTAATTTGCACCTAGACTAATGCACAGATCAGAATGCAGTTATCCTTAGGATTGAGCACTGCTGCAAACTTTGCAATGCAATCCTTGGCTCAAAAATGCATACATAATTGTGTATTTTAGCAGAAAATATGTAGGAAAATAAAATATTCCAGGGAAAATGCATACAAAACTGCACATTTTAGGGCCACATGTATTCATTTTAAATGTGAATGTTGGTGCATTTACAAGAGAATCATGGAAAATGAGATGGAACAGTTTTATGACTGAACACATGAGAAACTGATATGGTCCCGAAATGGACCGATACATATAGAGAGAGTGGACCCAAGATATTTTGCTGCCTGAGGCAGGGACAAGAGGGTGCCCCATCCCAAGAGCCAGTGGGAGTTGGATCTTACTTCAGCTGGATCTTCAACACTGGAGATGGGATGGTCTCCTCCAACCCACCTGAAGCAGCAGGCTATTTGGGGCTGGGACAGGTTGTATGGTATATACAGCTCTGTTCTCCAACAGAGGGGAATGGCCAGGAAGTCCAGGAGAAACAGCCAGGAGGCTGCCACCACTGTCCCCCAGTATCTGATGCTTAAGGCAATCATCTCACTCTGCTTAATGGTAGGGCCGGCCCCGTCTGTCCATCCCTACTTCACAGTATTAAAACGAGTGCTGTGCCAAACTCTGCTACCTACTTTTGCAAAATTCTTCGCTCTCTCCAAAAGAGACATTGTTGTTTTCTTCTGTCCCTTCTGCGGGGGGGGGGGGAGAATTTCAAAGAATTTTCTCACTGGGGAGGGGGGCAGGGGTGCCATTGACCTTTTTACATATAAAAGGTAGCCGAGAGGATCTTCTTTCTATTTTTCTTACTGTAAAGATGTCCCGTGTGCTGGGTCTGCTCTTTGCAGAGGGGCTTTCAGCCCGGTAGCAGTTCCAGAATGACGGCATTCCAGGAGGCAGTACCAGGCTGAAAAACCCCTGGGTGAAGAGCCCTGCAATGCTGTGACAGAGCATTGGGTGTTTTTCATGGGGAAAAATAGAAAGGAGCCCCCCTTGGCCACCTCCTACACTTAAAAAGGTAAGCAGAACACCTGCCCCCTCCCCCAAAGAAAAAATATTTAAAATCCTCCCCCTCAAGCCTCTGTTGCTAGAGTCATCATTTTGCCCCCATCCCCCCCCATTACAGAAAACAAAAGAATCTAAATATTTAGCACAATACTAATTAAAACGTGCTTTTGTGCACTCATTGGCTTGGCCTTGTGGCTCTAATGCCTAATATTGGGTGTGGCCCTGTGGTTTATTTTTTCCAGCACAGGCAGCATCTGCCTTTCCTAAGAGAACATCATGCAGCACGATATATGGAGACACAGGTACCTCATAAGAACATAAGAAGAGCACTGCTGGATCAGACCAAGGTCCATCTAGTCCAGCATTCTATTCGCACAGTGGCCAACCAACTGCTCCAATGGGAATCCCACAAGGAGGACAGGAGTGTGACAGCACCCTCCTGCCCATGTTCCCCAGAAACTAGTGTACATAGGCATGCTGCTGTTGACACTGGAGGTAGCCTATAGCCATTAGGACAACTAGCCACTGATAGCCTTCTCCTCCTTGAGGGCTCCCAAGCGCTAGATTCCAAGCAGGAGCACACAGAAACAAACAAACAAGGCCTACTTACATTGGGTTTGAATTCACTGGATGGAGGATAACTTGAGGTGCTCGGGCAGGTGTCTCTGGCACGACATCTGAAAGCAAGAGGAAGCCAGTTCATAACAGGAAGAGAGACACATGCATTCACACACTTACCAGGGGCCCAAACAAGTTTGCATGGAAGGCATCCTGCTGGCATTGGTAAGAAGACAATGCAGTTTTGTGTTGTAGGAGAATAGAGTGGTAACTCACGCCACCCCATTCCTGGGCTGGTCCTGGGCACACTGAAGTGTGAACAGCATCTTTAGATCAAACATGCACAACCCCCATGAAGCATCTCACCTTGAGGACCATTGGCTGTGGCCAGAGGCATGGATTCATTCCCAAAAGCCACCCGTCTCATTGGATAACCATCTGGTCCCATTTGCCCTGTTGAGCTTCCTATACTCATTATGAGCTTCCTATACTCATAACTTGCAGGGGACTACAAAACCTATGTTGCAGTGTCACTGTCATTGAAATGAATATGCATTCAAATCTCTGCAATCCCCATAATAAGAATGACAGGAATTAGGAAAGTATGAATGGAGCCAGGGGAACCCACAGAATTTATGGGAATGTTTAAATTTATCTCCAATTTCAGCATATGTCTCAGTGAAAGCTAAAATTTCACTCTGAGCTCCATTTTGCATGGAATTCAGTGACAACTGTAGTCTCATGTTCCTCTATCATACATCTTCTTATGCATTCTCTCACCACCACGCTTCTGTTGAAACAGTTTGCCACCTAATTCCATTGTGTTTGGGTTTAGCACTCCACTGATCTTGTGAGTACCTGGGACAAGCACCCTCTAGCTCAGGGGTCCCCAGCCTTTTTGGACCCATGGACACATTTGGGAATTCGAGAAACTGCTGTGGGCACCAGAACAAAATGGCTCCCATGGAGGATGTGGCTAGTCACATAATGTTTGCTGCGGGGGCCTGGCTAGTCAAGAGGGGTGTGTGTGTGTGGGGGGGGGGGAGATAAAAAGTGAGCCTAGAGGCTGGGAGGGATGGAAAGTGTTGTTTCCTGCCCTGCCCAACCTTCTTCCATCCACACAGACCTCTTTGCTCTCTCTCTCTCTCTCTCTCTCTCTCCGCTCCCAGCCTCTAGCCTTGCTATTTCTATCCCCCAGCCCCTTTCCTCACTATTTCTCTCCCTTCCCCATCCCTAGCCTTCTTCTTTCTCTCCCTCCCTAGCCATTTCTCTCCCTAAATGGCTTGGGGTCAAGTTATCTGAAGGATTGCCTCCTCCCGTATGTGGCTGCCTGGACCCTAAGATCGTCTTCAGGGGTCCTTCTCTGTGAGCCCCTGCCAAAAGAAGTGAGATATGGCGGTTACCAGGAAGGGGCCTTTTCTACTGTGGCACTCCGGCTGTAAAATGAGCTCCCTAGAGAGGTTCGCTTAGCACCTATGTTGTACTCCTTCCAGCACCAGGTGAAGGCCTTTTTATTCTCCCAGTATTTTAGCATTTTAGCTTCCTAACCTTTAGCTCTGTGTTTTAAATCTGTATTTTAAATGTCTGCATTGCTGCTAGGTTTTATTCTGCTCGTACTGTTATATTGTGGTTTTAAGCTTTCATATTTTATAGTGTTTTATGCTGCACTTTTTGGTTTTAATTTTTTATGAACTGCCCAGAGAGCTTCAGCTACTGGGAGGTATAGAAATGAAATACGATAAACAAAAATAAATAAAATAAATAGGCTTGGGAGAGGGAGTGAGGCTGTGCCTAAGGCAGGGTGACAGGAGAGCAGAATCAAGCATGGAGTTGAATTGTCAGAGAGAGCTGCATGAGAGCAAAGGCACATCCATGGGAAGCTACAGCCATTCTAGAGAAACCTACCTGGAAAGATGAACTGCTGCTTGTACTTGTAGTAATGGGAAGCTGAAAAGGAGAAAAGACACAAGTTAGGGAGGACATGTCGTAGCAGAGGGCTCCAATGCACCTCCAGAAATCGGGCAGGAAGGAGGCTTGTAAGAATGACCCATGGCCACGAAAAATAAGCTGCTTGACAGTTGCCTGTTTTATGCTGCACAGCAGGCTGGTTTAGTATGTAATATAGAAATAGCCTATGAATGATCAACCATGTTATCTAGCCAAATCATAGAAAATAGTAAGGTTGGAAGGGGCCTACAAGACCATCGAGTCCAACCCCTGCTCAATGCAGGAATCCAAGTCAAAGCATCCTTGACAGATGGCTGTCCAGCCACGTTTTGGATGCCTCCAGTGTGGGAGAGCCCACCACCTCCCTAGGGAATGGGTTCCATTGTCGTATTGCTCTAACAGTCAGGAAGTTTTTCCTGACGTTCAACCGGAACCTGGCTTCCTGTAACTTGAGCCCATTGTTCCATGTCCTGCACTCTGGGATGATCGAGAAGAGATCCTGGCCTTCCTCTCTGTGACAACCTTTCAAGTACTTGAAAAGCACTCTCCTCCCCTCAGTCTTCTTCAGGCTAAACATGCCCAGTTCTTTCAGTCTCTCTTCATAGGGCTTTGTTTCCAGTCCCCTGATCATCTTTGTTGCCCTCCTCTGAACCCTCTCCAGCTTGTCTGCATCCTTCTTAAAGTGTGGTGCCCAGCACTGGACACAGTATTCCAGATGAGGCCTAATCAGTGCTGAGTAGAGGGGAACTAGTACTTCTCGGGATTTGGAAGCTATGCTTCTATTAATGCAGACCAAAATAGCATTTGCCTTTTTTGCAGCCACATCACATTGTTGGCTCATATTCAGCTTGTGATCAACAACAATTCTAAATAATCTATCCAAACATCCAAATCATGTATGTATCATAAACACGCCACAGTGAAGCATCCATTACATGCCCCAGGCATTGCATACCAGCTCAGAAATGCGAGCCAATCTTCTCTGGCCCTAAAAGGGAAGCTCACTCATGCAGGAATCTAGAGAAGTGGAGACAGAGGACTAATATATCAGTGCCACAAGCCTTTAGCTAAAGAAGCTGCATCCAACCAGGGTGTCCAGGGGGAAGTTCTGGATGGGAGAGATCTACTGGGTATGAGCAACAGATATGTTCGAAGGGCATGGGCTAGACCGGTGCTTTCCACTGGTTTACAAATGAACAGTAGTGACAAGATACACTTCAATACTAAAAGCTCCACTTTGTTCAAAACCTGAGCTTGTCCATCTGGAATTGTCCCGAATTCCATCTCTAAACTCGTTCCAACTTGGTTCCATATCAGATTGTGAGCTTTGTTGCTGTTTTCATTTCGCATGAAACTTGGTGCACATTTTCATGCACATTTTCCATGTGCATTTTTCAAAATGTATGGATCAATTGTGTGCATTTTCAAAATGTACACGTTTTCCTCCCATGGATTAAATGTTCGCCAATTCACATGAATTAAAATTGTTCCCCAGTTCACATCACAAGTTTTGATATGTATGAACTTTGACCCCAAATTGAGTTCAGGTCCAGATTTGGGTCCGGGAGGTGCCAACTGGGCCACTTCTGCTCAAAAAATTAACTGAAACAAAACCCTGATACATCCCTAGTCAGATCTCATCTGGATTACTGTGTCCAGTCCTGGCCATCAAAAGATGTAGACAAATTGGATCTAATGAGTTTAAGTTGTGGGAGAGTAGATTTTGGCTGAACATTACAGAAAACTTATTATAGGTAAGAGAAGTTTGGCAATGGAACCAATTACCTAGAGGTGTGGTGGGCTCTCCCTCGCCAAAGACCTTCAAGGAGAGGCTGGACAGCTACCTGTCGGGGAAGCACTAGCTCTCAATTTCCTGCCTCACGCAGAGGGTTTGACTAGATTGCCTCCAAGACCTCCTCCACCTCTATGAGCCCGTATTCTAGCAGCCTTAAAAAGGAAGATTCTGTGCTTCAGTCCCTGAGCTTCAGATATAACTGTTCTACTGGTATCACATCCCTGCAGAGAGTGGCTTTGTGTGATCTCCACTTTTCCACCCTTTCACCAGGGCATGGGGTGGGTCTCCAAGTTTGCTTTGCTCATGGAAAAGAAAAAAAGAATTGCCTAACCAGTTTATCAATACATGCCAAGACACCTTCGCTCCAGTGAGTGGCTTTTCAGGCATCTGGAATACCACTGCAAAGTCACACCTCAGCATTTGCATGCATGAGAACAAACTGCTGCCATCTCTTAAAAGCAAAAACACCCCCCCCTTTGTATAAGTAAAATCCAAAGGTTTCTTTTAAAATGCTAAAATCCATCTGTTACATCAGTCATCCACTGTCAAGTCACTGAAGGATTCAGCTGGACAGCCAAGTTCTTGAACCTCTCAAGTTTAACTCTCAGCTGACTTGCCCTGGGACTTGCAGAAGAGAAGCGCAGTCTGCCTTCTCCCAGCAGCCAGGGGACCAAGAGCCACAGGGAGGCCGCACCCCCAGTTTCCCAGGGATGACATCAGGCCAAAGGAGAGACCGACCTTCCCAGAGAAGGAGCAGCTGCAAGGTGTTCTTGTCATGTTCCTTTGTCCTCTCCCTTCACAATCAACACTTCAAGAAACAAAGCTTCAGACCAACACTATTTTATTAGTCAAGGACTACCTTCTTTACAAATGCAGATTCTAAGGAAACTCTCAGACTGCATAGAACCAGCTAATCCATACATCTGCGAATATCAATAGAGGAGATGAAGCGGAAGTTAGAGAAGTTGAACTTCATGGCCAGATTTGCTTCACAGAGATGCCTCTCCCTTAGGGTGGCTCCCTCCTACATTGTCTTCCCCATATGGCCAACCTGGCAGAGTGTCTGAGCCCTGCCCCTAACTTTTCCCGCTTCGCTCAGCAACGGACTCTAGCATCCCTCAAGCCACGCCCCTCTTCCTCCTCCGAAAACTGAGTTCTCATGGTGGAGGAATGGGGGAGCCATTCCGGCTGGGCCATCTGTGTGTCAAGGTCTTGGGAAGAAGGCCTTGCCATACCTGAACTCACTAGGGAGGGAGCCTCCCCCTGTTCTGGCTGTTCCTATTCTGATTCCAAATCTGAGCTGCCAGAGATCTCCACATGCTCAGATTCATTCCTAACAGTTCTTTCTGTTCATGTTTTCACCCATCCCTGAACACCAGCAAGGGAAGATCAGCCCAAAGTGCATTTAAATGCCTGCTTGTAGCTCACCACCTTCCTCTGGCCTTGAAAAACTGATCTCCTTCCTTTTTCTCCCCATCCTCCCCCCCGCCACGCCCACTCCCCTTCCCTTGAGTGTCTTCTCATTTTAGTTTGAAAACCAGATAGCAGGGCCAGGCACTCTTTTTTGTACTTTCATTGCAGTGTGTGTTCATAGATTATGTCTGGAAGCTTTATCGTTGGAAGGTATTTGATAGGCCGCACTGCTTTCAGATGTTTGTAATAGGTTTTAGTAGGCTAAGGGAGCAATCCTATGGCCGCTAGTCAGCAGCTAGATGGCCATGGGATATCTGGTTTTCCAGGAACCGACCTTGAAGCCCATGCTCTGAGGTCGATTCCCGGAAAACTGACCTTCCCACACTTCCTTCCAGGCAGCGCAGAGAAGCCCCATCCTCCACACTCACAAGAGGAGAATGGAGTGGCCGAAACGGAGCGTGCCATGTGGCATTCCGGGGCGGGCAGAACGCCAGTACGACACATCCTATGTGTCATCTGGCAACCTCCTCCCCTGCTCCACCTTCCCGCAGCTAGACAGCCACAATTGGCTGTCTAGCTGCAAATGCCAGGCAGGAGAAGCACGGAGGGAACGATCCCCTCCGTGCTTCTCCTGCCCTGCATTGGATAGGCGGCCACCTCCGAATTCGGAGGCGGCCGCCTATCCCCATAGGATTGCGTCCTAAATAACTAAAGAATGGTAATGTCTTGGTGTTCACAGGAATTTGTTTTGTAAAGTAATGTTTTTAAAAATAAACAAACTGTGGTAAATATGTATGCAGGACTCAGAAAAGCTCTTGAATATGGAAGCAGAAAGGATCGAAACCAACATTCGCACAATGCTACCGCTGCAGAGGTGCATACCTGCCAGGAGGGGGTGCTCTTGTGAACAGAGCCACATCTGCACAGAGAGTAGTTTAACATGGTGGATAATGCCTCAGTCCCATACACATGAAATACAGTGGGACTTGCTCCCAAGTAAACATAAGGGAACAAGGTACTACTGAAGACTTTACACAAATATCTCCCAGGCATATCCTTGTCCGGAATGAAAATAGGGCACAGGGCCATGTCACTGTGGCATCTAGGAGTTGAAGGTCTTATCAATATTTAGCCCTCAAAAGATCTTTGGGTTGGCTTTGGGAGTCACAAGAAGAGAACAGCAAAAGGTATATTAGCTCCCAAATAGTCACCTTTCTCTCCATACAACTGAATTCCATCCCCTTTCTATTTTTGTTCCACTTCACGAAGAGCAGCAAGGACATTGTCAAACCAGCCAAATTTCCCCAATTCTCTACCAATGATTTCTCCTAATGTGCCCGAGCAATGAAATCCTTGGAAACTGCAGATCGGTGAAAGGGGGTGAGGGATTTCCCAGCACAGAAATCTTATATGTACCTCCAACAAATTATTATTCCCAGGGGACAAGGTGTGACCATTCAGCTGGTAGGAAAATGAGATACGCCTGCAGTGTCAGTGTGTTCACATCTTAGAAAACCAGATGGATTTAACTTCACACGCATGGAGATATTTAAACCAGGGGGTTCAGAACAGGTTTTGCAGTCCATTCCCTAGCTTAGAGTTCTGCATCAAAGACTAAAGGAGACATATTAGGAAGCAAGTCCATTGTGTTGGCTGTATTAAATTAAACTCTCTGCTATTCTGGTTATTTCTGGGCTACGGAGTCACTTTTCCTTCACTGGCATGCTTTGACAAGTTCATCAACCCACCAAGTGCTTCCTGGCAAAGCTTCCTTTCCATTCATTGTTTCCTCCCATTGTCCTTTCTAGCTTCCTGATGTGGATTTCACATAAAAACACAGGCTTCCATAAAAACAAAAAAAGAGCAGCTCCCAGCATAATTTTCTGGCCCAGGGTGGCCACTTACACATCATACAAGGAGGAGGAGGAAAAGCAGGAGAAGCGGCAGCAGCAGAAGGAAAAGCAGGAGAAGAACACAGAGGACACCAAACTGGATAATATTTAGTAATTTACACATACAGGTCCCAATTTAGAAATAATAGTCACTTAAAAAGAAATACAATACACTAGAGTGGGGAAGACTGTGACCAGGTGACCTGCGTGCCTTGCTCAGTTTGCTTTGCGGGTGCTGACGATGGACAACTTCAAGGCTTCTGCTCTTCCTTCTTAGGGTTCTTTATCTTTAAACCAGTCTTGGACTGGGCAGCCCTTCAAATAGATGACACCTTCAAATAGAGGACTGCTCTCTGCCTGCTCTCCAAAATAGAGGACTGTCCTCAGTAAAGTAGGACACCTGGCCATCCCGGACATCCATCTTTCAGACAAACTGAAGGCTAACATACAAACTACCATCTCAAAATCTCGAGCCCCAGAGAGCAGAGGGGCAAGATCAGAAGTATTGCCTTAGATGAGGACGAAAGGACCAACATTTTCCCAGCACAGAATGACTCTGCAAAGTCAAAACCCCAAGTTACAAACCCCAAAGAACCAGGCTCCTGCCAGCTGTAACTTGTAACTAGTGATGCCGACCTTCATAATTTCCTGATTCAGAATATAAATTTGTCCAGCTCACAGCACTCAGCTGTACTGCGAAACAACCATTTCCCAGAGAAGCTCATAAAAGCCAATCTAATTCTGACTTGAATTTATCCAGCTCATAACAGCTGGCTGTATTACAAATTGAGACATCGAATGTTTCCCCGAGAAAGTCATAAATACCAATCCAATTCTAAATCAAGGTAAAGGAAGTCACTAGTTGTTAGGGATGGGCAAATCTGTCAGTTTCACTTTCTTTCCCAAATATGAAGAACTTTGCCAATTTTGCTACATTCTTATCAAAAATGAACTGAACTGAAATTCTCAGCCAGCTGCATCTGCCAAATTCAGTAGCTGTAGCTACCCCCAGAATGGAGAAGACCAGGATGTACCAGCCTAACATCTAGCTATTAAAGATGAGGAGCGTGTGAGAGGTGGCAACTCTAATTTAGAACTAACATTGTTGAATACACAGGGATTCATCACTAGAGTTTGAAGACCTAAGCACTCAAGAGTCCTGGGCCTGGATGGATGAATCTGTCAGTTTCGGTTTTGTCCCACATTTGATTATTTTTAATCTCAGGTACCTTTTTGTCCCAAATTTGGACAACTTTGCAAATTTTGGTAAATTCTTATCAAAACAGAACTGAAATGAAATTCTCACTCATCCTCACTAGCCTAACTTCTTACTAGTGGATTGGCTCCTGGTAGTCCCCCACCCCACCTTCCACCCCCCACCCCCCACCTAAGCTGGGTCCAGAGTATCGCTGTAAAGTTCAGAAGTAATTTCAGCTGCATTTCTACAAGGCCTCTCCTTGAAATACAGCCAAGCCCGTCTGAAAACGGATGAGTGTTTGGGGTCTTTCAAGGACATGCAGAAAGGTTCGATAACAGTACAGTTTCTAGAGTTTCTTCTCCAGCTGGTGAAAAATTGCTGTCTTGGTTACCAGGATTATTTTGTAATAAAGGCCATGCATTTTGCTGGGTTGACTGAGTGTGGAGAAACCTCTTGAAACAAGAGTGATGGAAGGAACAACCTTCGCCTCAGTATGGGGAGGGGATGGAGCCATGATAGGGCAAGATTAATAGCAGAAACTAATAGGTTTGCACTGCCAATGAGCTACCTGTGCACAGCGATCAGAGAAGGGAGAACAGGGTGATGTCACTCATAGGGAACGTAAGACACTGCCTTATACAGAGTTGGACTATTGGCCCAACTACCCCAAGCTCTCCAGGCTTTCAGGCAGAACTCTTTCCCACCCTACCTGGTGATGCCGGGGATTGAAACTGGGACCATCTGCATGAAAAGCAGGTGTTCTACACTGAGCTACAGCCCTTCTGAAAAAGGTTTAGAACCACAGTAAGCTGCCTTACATGGTCACACATTGGTCCATCTAAATCACTACCGTCAACACTGACTAGCAGTGCCTCTCCAGGGTTTCAGGCAGCATTCTTTCCTAGCTCTATCTGAAGATGTCGAGGACTGAACCTAGGACCTTTTGCATGCAAAACAAGCACTCTGTCACTGAGCTATTGCCTCGCCTGACCAACAGTGTCTCAAGAAATGTTAGTTGGACCTAACAAAAGTCTTTATTTGATACTGTTCTGAATTGTTTTTCTTTAAATGAATGTACTTGTTGGTTTGCATAGTTGGATTTGCATCTATACCATTACAGGCCATGGGTCCTGTTGATGCTCTTGGCTGCCTCAGTCATGGCAAGGGTTTCATATCACTGGGCATGATAGTTGGGTTGTGGGGTTCTGCTAGGGGTAAGATCTTTAGCAGGGGTCTGAGTAGGTCAGGTTTTACAGGGAAGCCAGATTGGAATAGTTCCACACCAAGGAAAGCACCCAAGTTGGAGTGGGGCTGGAAGCCAGATAGGGTCATCTGCATGTAGCTCCAACAAGGAGCAGAGCAAGACTGAGCCTTAAATAAGAGTTTGGCTGCATTTAGACTGGTTGGCCCTGCCTCCACATGGAGTGAAGTTTTGTCTCTTAAAGTAGCCTGGCCTAATTTTTAGCACCCTCAAGATGCAACATGGGAGTGGTTATGGCAGGCTAGTGTCCTCATGGAAAGAGTCCTCAAAGTCTGAGGACAGCAAAGTGACCTCCTCTGGACTCAGGGGAGTGAACACTTGGGATCTTTCTGGGGAACTGTGTCCTGGGGAGGTGGGAGCTTTGTGACACCTTTCCCTGAACCATTAACTTTGGAGCCTCTTCTTCCAAGGATGAGGGTCTGGGGTCCTGATCCATGACAATATCCCACCTTTGCATTGGGTGTTTGCATCACACAGGGCTGCTAACAACAAATGAGGAACAACACAGAATCAACTTACATGCTAAAAACAACAGAACAGGTAAAATGGAGGCAACTGAAGCAGATAAAAGGAACCAGAAGAAGGGATCGCCACACAAAAATCCAGATTCAATCCCAAAAGTCAAATGCCTGCTGGAATACTACTTTTTTAAAGTTTTTACCATATGGTGAAAAATACTGCAGCAACTTGTTTCGTAAACAGAGCTCGCCCCCACATTCTGACCAGCCACGACTGGATGACTGCCTGCATTTTTTTTAAGTCTGTTTTTCCATGTACATCTATCATGTAGTTTACTGATATGTCACATTCCCAAATTATGCTCAAAAGAGCTCACAAGAACAGTAAACAAACAGTCAATGTATAAGTACAACAAAAATGTAGTGATAAATATAGCAAACACATTTCATAATATACAACTTACATCCACAACAGCAAGTTAACACACACATTATAATTAACATTTCCCTAAACATATGAAAAATATTCCTTTCATAAATAAGAAAAATAATAATGTAAGGTGTTCTCATTTCACTGACAAACCTTTTGCTAACTAATCACAAATCACTAAAATACCGAAAGCTAAAAAAAAGCAATATTAATATGAAAATGTTACAATTTAAACAAATTAAATGCAAAATCCATCAAAACATCAGCAGAATCCTAAAACCCACCCTACCCCAGTCACAGGAGATCTGTGAAGGGAGAGATTATTGGGTTCCATAAGTTACCCAGGAGTCTCCAAAGTGGCCATTCCACAAGATGAGGGGTGGGGAACTGTTTTTCAGCTGAGGACCACATTCCTTCAGGGGTAAACATTAAGCAGTGGATGGGGACAAAGCCTGAGGTAGTCAGGGTTAGTGGCCAAAGAATATGGGGCCACCCATTCTCTCTCTCTCTTGCTACCACTCCTCCTCCCTCTCTCTCTCTCTCTCTCTCTCTCTCTCTGCCACCCCTTTTCTCTGTCTCTCTTTCACACTCTCTTTCAGACAGCCCCTTCACTTTCCCATCCTCCCCCTTTCTCTCCCACTGCCCCCTTCTCTCTCATTCTCTCTCTCTACCACCCCCTTTCTTCTTCCTCTCACTCATTTTCTTTCTGCTGGTCTCTCTCTGCCATCCCCTTGCCCCCTCTCAAACACACACAGACTCTTTCTGCCACCCATTCTCCTTCTCTAACCCTCTGCCATCTTGTTCCACTCCTCTCTCTCTCTCTCTCTCTCTCTCTTTCTCTCTCTCTCTCTCTTTCTGCCACCCCTTTCTCTCTCTCTCTCTTTCTACCACCCCCTTTTATCTGTCTCTCACTCACTCTCTTTCCAACAACCCTTCTCTTTCCCTTCCTCCCCTGTCTCCGACCACTTCTCTCTCTCTCTCCCTCTCTCACACTCCCTTCCCGCCTTCTCCTTCTCTCACTCACCCTTTTTGCCACCCCTTCTCTTTCCCTCCCTCCCTCTTTCTGCCACACTTTCCCTTTCTCTCCCCCTTCTCTCTCTTTCTGCCACCCCCATCTCTTTCCCTTGCCTTCTCTCTCCCCTTTTTTCTCCCTCTTCCTTCCCACCCAGCAGGCTGCCAGGGGAGGGACTGATCACTCTCACCAGAGATCTGAACTGAATGCATGCAAGGGCCACATGCGATCCACCCTTGGTCTGGGGGACTGAAAGCACAGTTCATTGGAAATCCTGAGAGGCTTGGCCCTTGTGAGGCAGAACCAACGTCTCTTGTACAAACGACTGATAGAGCTCTGATGGAGCAGCTCACGCGGTGCATCAAACCAGCAGATACCTGGCAAGTTGAACTGCTTCTGTTGCCGCGTGCACTGTGGGGAGGGGTGCAGGGGCGAAGGCGGCGTGGCGCTGGGTGGCAGGGGAGGAGCTGGTGAGGAGGGTGTGGACGATGTCGTCGAGGAGGGATTGCTGCTAGAGTCGGGCTGGTACGGCACTGGAATGTGATCCTGTGAGAGGAGGAACAACGACCTGATGAGTACACACAAACACCTTAATCCAGGGGTGCAGCACCCTCCTGGGGGGTGCAGCACCCTCCTGGGGGGCCCAGACAGCCATGCCCCCTTCCCCTGACCCCCCCTTTCTCCTCCCCAAGTGCCATTCGGTTGGTGGCTTCCCAGCTTTTGAATAGTTTCCCTCCTTGATCTAAAAGGTTGAAATGCCTCTCCCAAGGCTTACTTACAGGCAGCATACGAGCTGTAAGCTGAAGTATGCTGTCTTTGGGGGTCTTTGGGACCCATCTAAAAGTTATGGACCCTCCTAGGAAGCTGCCTTGAACTAGGCCTGACTACTTGTCCTTCTAGAAGGACTTCTTCACACACTGCATAGTTAAACTATGGAACTCGCTACCGCGGGATGCAGTGATGGCCACCAATTTGAATGGCTTGAAAAGGGGGTTGGACGAATTCCTGGAGGAAAAGGCTCTCCATGACTACTGGTCTTGATGGCTATGTGCTACCTCCAGTACCAGAGGCAGTGAGCCTATGTACACCAGTTGCTGGGGAACATGGGTGGGAGGGTGCTGTTGTGCTCATGCCCTGCTTGCGGGTTCCTGGTTGACAACTGGTTGGCTGCTGTGTGAACAGAATGCTGGACTAGATGGACCCTTGGTCTGATCCAGCAGGGCTCCTCTTACGTTCTTATGTAGCCCGGCATTGTCTTCTCTAACTGACAACCACTCTTCAGGGTCTCAGGTATCAGATGCTACTTGCTCCATTTTGTAACTGGCTATGGCCAGGGACTGAACCTCAGACCTTCTGCATGCAAAGCAGGTGCTCCATCACTGAGTATTGGAAGCAAATTTCCTGTGCATATAGGGGAAGGACCATAGCTCAGTGGCCTGGCATCTCCAGTTAGGGTTGGAAAAACATCTGCCTGAAACCCCGGAGAGCTGCTGCCCATCAGTGTTAACAGTACCGGACTAGATGGACCCAGGGTCTGACTCAGTGCAAGTCAGTTGCTAACCCCATCAACGCAGGCACTGCAGCAGATCTGTTCACAGGAATAGCTTTTCACCCTTACACCCCAACTCCAAAATTCTTCCATCATGTGACCATTAGCTCAGTCAGACTCATTCTACCTCTTCCTAAGATGATCTGCATCAGGGGTGGGCAACTTTGGGCAGTCCAGGGGCCATTTCCCCCCACTCCCACCCCTGAAAACCCCCAACAGGCTACAGGCATCCGGAAACAACCCCCCCCCCCCACGGCCGTGTTAGCACTACAGAGCACGAGATGGGCTGGATTTAGCTTATTTTGAAACTAAATTAGACCCATATGTCAAATGACTGTACTGGCTACGGAGCTCTATATGGGTCTCATTTCGCTTCAAAGTGAGCTAAGTGTGGCCTGTTTATTGCTCCATAGCACTAGCCCAGCCAGTTTGTAAATTTTTTTTTGCCATGGTGGGGGCTACATGTTGCCTACGCCTGATGTAGAATCATAGAATCATAGAATCATAGAATAGTAGGGTTGGAAGGGGCCTACAAGGCCATCGAGTCCAACCCCCTGCTCAATGCAGGAATCCAAGTCAGAGCATCCCTGACAAATGGCTGTCCAGCCTCGTCTTAAAGGCCTCCAGTGTGGGAGAGCCCACCACCTCCCCAGGTAATTGGTTCCATTGCCGTATTGCTCTGACACTCAGGAAGTTTTTCCTGATGTTCAGCCGGAATCTGGCTTCCTGTAACTTGAGCCCATTATTCCGTGTCCTGCACTCTGGGATGATCAAGAAGAGATCCTGGCCTTCTTCTCTGTGACAACCTTTCAAGTACTTGAAGAGTGCTATCATATCTCCCCTCAGTCTTCTCTTCTCAAGGCTAAACATGCCCAGTTCTTTCAGTCTCTCTTCATAGGGCTTTGTTTCCAGTCCCCTGATCATCTTTGTTGCCCTCCTTTGAACCCTCTCCAGCTTGTCTGCATCCTTCTTAAAGTGTGGTGCCCAGAACTGGACACAGTACTCCAGATGAGGCCTAACCAGTGCTGAGTAGAGGGGAACTAGTACTTCCCGGGATTTGGAAGCGATGCTTCTATTAATGCAGCCCAAAATAGCATTTGCCTTTTTTGCAGCCACATCACATTGTTGGCTCATATTCAGCTTGTGATCGACGACAATTCCAAGATCCTTCTCGCTCGTAGTGTGGTTGACGTATCCCCCATCTTGTAACTGTGCATTTGGTTTCTTTTTCCTAGGTGCAGAACTTGGCATTTGTCCCTATTAAATGTCATTCTGTTGTTTTCTGCCCAGCGCTCCAGTCTATCCAGATCACTTTGAATTTTGTTTCTGTCTTCCAAAGTATTAGCTATCCCTCCCAATTTTGTGTCATCTGCAAATTTGATCAGCATTCCCTGCACCTCCTCCTCCAAGTCATTAATAAAAATGTTGAAGAGCACTGGGCCCAGGACTGAGCCCTGCGGTACCCCACTTGTTACCTCTCTCCAGCTTGAGAAGGTCCCATTGATAAGCACTCTTTGAGTCCGATCCTGTAGCCAACTGTGGATCCACATGATCGTTGTTTCATCTAGCCCACTTCGAGCAAGTTTGCTCATCAGGATATCATGGGGCACTTTGTCGAAAGCTTTGCTGAAGTCGAGGTATATGATGTCTACAGCATTCCCACGGTCTACAAGGGAGGTGACTTGATCAAAAAATGAGATCAGATTTGTCTGGCAGGACTTGTTTTTGACAAATCCATGTTGGCTTCGAGTAATCACGGCATTGTTGTCAAGGTGCTTCCAGATGGATTGCTTTATGATCTGCTCCAGAATTTTCCCAGGGATTGATGTCAGACTGACTGGTCTGTAGTTCCCAGGTTCCTCCTTTTTACCCTTTTTGAAGATAGGGACAACGTTAGCCCTCCTCCAGTCATCTGGCACTTCCCCGGTCCTCCATGATTTCTCAAAGAGAATAGACAGCGGTTCTGAGAGTTCTTCTGCCAGTTCCTTTATTACTCTAGGATGCAGTTCATCTGGCCCTGGAGATTTGAACTCATTCAAAGTAATGAGGTGTTCCTTGACCATATGCCTGTCGATCTCAAGCTGCAATCCTGCCCCTTCAGCCTGTACTTCGCCTTTGCCAGGGGGGTCATAGACCCTCTTTTGGGAGAAGACTGAGCCAAAGTAGGAATTGAGCACCTCTGCCTTTTCTTTGTCATCTGTTATCATTTTGCCATCCTTATTTAATAGCTGAACAACCATTTCTTTCCTCTGCCTTTTACTATGCACGTAGCTGAAGAAAGCCTTTTTGTTGTTTTTAGCATCCCTCGCTAACCTCACCTCGTTCTCCGCTTTAGCCTTCCTGACGCCATCCCTGCAATTCTGTGCTACCTGCCTGTACTCTTCCTTTGTTACTTGGCCTTCTTTCCACTTCCTATATGTGTCCTTTTTTGTTTTCAGGTCATCCCTAAGCTTTTTGTGAAGCCACATTGGCTTCTTCTGTTGTCTTCCACCTTTTCTTCTTGTTGGAATTGTTTGTGATTGTGCCTTGAGAATTTCCTTTTTTAAAAGTTCCCACCCATCTTGGACTCCTTTTCTCGCTAGCATTGTTTGCCATGGGACCTTACTGATCATTGTTCTGAGTTTATTAAAATCAGCTTTCCTAAAATCCAGGGTACGCGTTTGAGTACACTCGGCTTTTGCTTCCCTTAGAACCAAGAACTCAAGTACAACATGGTCGCTTTCCCCCAGAGTTCCTGTAACTGCTACTTTATCCACTAAGTCATCTCTGTTGGTTAGGATCAAATCAAGGATAGCCGATCCTCTAGTTCCTTCCTCTACTTTCTGTAGGAGGAAGTTATCCGCCACACAAGTCCGGAATTTCCTGGAGGGGCCATGTTTTGCAGAATTTGTCTCCCAACAAATATCGGGGAAATTGAAGTCCCCCATTACTACTACATCATGCTTCCTTAAAACATTGGCTATTTGCTTTTCAAAAGTTTCATCCTTGGCTTCTCCTTGATTGGGTGGCCGGTAGTAGACTCCGACCACCAGGTTCCTTTTATTCTTTGCTCCATTTATTTCAACCCAGATGCTCTCAATGGGGCTACCAAGCTCCTCCTCCTGTATTTCTGTGCAGAGATATGTATTTTTCACATACAGTGCAACCCCGCCTCCCTTTCTGTTCCTCCTGTTCTTTTTGAACAAGTTATATCCTTCAACTGCTGTATTCCAGTCATGAGAGTCATCCCACCAAGTCTCAGTTATACCTATCAAGTCATAATTTCCCTCCTGTATTAAGAGTTCAAGTTCGTTCTGTTTGTTTCCCATACTCTGGGCATTAGTATATAGACATCGAAGACCATGTGCTTCATAGTCTGGCTTTCTTCCTACATGTGTCTGAAGACTATTATTGGGCGCTATCAGCGCTGTTCTCTCCATTGCAGTGCATGCGCCTACGTCCATTGTTACCCCCAACATTACATCTCCCTTCCCCGTAGGATTCAGTTTAAAGCCCTCCTGATGAAGTTCTTCATGCTGTGGCCAAACACATTCTTCCCAGCCTTTGTGAGGTGCAACCCATCCCTAGCCAACAGCCCATCTTCCAGGAAGTATAGCCCGTGGTCCCAGAATCCAAATCTCTTTCGTCGGCACCACCTTCGTAGCCAGTCATTCACCCGGAGTATTTTTCGTTCCCTTTCTATCCCTCTTCTAACTACTGGAAGGATGGATGAGAAAACTATCTGGGCCCCAAAGTTCTTGAGTTTCCTTCCCAAAGCTTCAAAGTCTGACGTGATCTCTTCGTAGCTCCGCTTGGCGGTATCATTTGTTCCCACATGGATGAGAAGAAAGGGATACCTGTCAGTGGGCTTTATGAGTGCAGGCAACCTTTCAGTCACGTCTCTAATCTGTCCTCCTGGGAGACAACATACCTGGCGAGTCCACGGGTCTTCACGACATACTTGGGTCTCGATCCCACGCAGCAAGGAGTCTCCCACTACTACCACTCTTCTCTTCTTCTTCTTGTAGGCCTGGGTTTCATCGCCTCTGTTTGACTGACCTTTAGCCTCTTGCTCACTCTCATGCAGGTTCCCCTGTGATTCTTCCTCTGCAGGCTGTCCTCCAGTCTCATCTGCAAGTACCTGGAATCGGTTCCACAGCTCCACCGCTTCCACTGGTGCAGAGTGGCGTCTAGTTCTTCTTCTCCTAACTGTCACCGTTTTCCAAGGAGTATCCTCTACTCCATTTTTCTTCTCCTCAGCATTTCCCACTTCTGCCTCATCTTGCTGTTGCTCTTCAAGCTTCTGGTCTGCCCTTTGCTGCTGTAGTTCCCCCATTCTGTCCAAGAACTCTTCGTGTTCTCTTATTCCCCGGAGGGTTGACAGTCGCCGACAGTATAAAATGATGCAAAAACATGCATCATTTTATACACCTCTAACACGTCCCAGCTGACTCACCTTTTTGTCTAAACTTAGTAACCCTAAAACATTGTAACCTTTCCTCATAAGGGAGTTGCTCCAAGGCACTTGATTATTCCGGCTGCATCTTCTCTATCCCTCTGAGACCTGTTTGGTTTCTTCTTAAAGATGGGGTGACTATCATAAGAATGTAAGAAGAGCCATGCTGGATCAGACCAAGGGTCCATCTAGTCCAGCATTCTGTTCACACAGCGGCCAACCAGTTGTCAACCAGGAACCTGCAAGCAGGGCATGAGCACAACAGCACCCTCCCACCCATGTTCCCCAGCAACTGGTGTACATAGGCTCACTGCCTCTGGTACTGGAGGTAGAACATCGCTATCTGAACTAGTAGTCATTGATAGCCTTTTCCTCCAGGGATTTGTCTACTCCCCTTTTAAAGCCATCCAAACTGGTGGCCATCACTAATTCCTGTGATAGCAAATTTCATAGTTTCACTCTGTGCTGTGTGACCAAGCCCTTCCTTTTCTCTGTCCTGAATCTCCCACCAATCAGCTTCATGGGATGACCCCATTGGGTTCTAGTCTTCTGAGAGAGGGAGAAAAATGTCTCCCTGTCCACATTCTCCACACCAGGCATCATTTTGCACACCTCTGTCATGACTCCCCTTACCCTCCTTTTCTCCAAGCTAAACAATCCCAGCTGTTGTAACCTTCTCTCATAGGGGAGATGCTCCAGCCCCTTGATCATTTCAATTGTTCTTTCCTGCACCTTTTCCAGCTCCACAGTATCTTTTTTTAGGTGTGGTGGTGACCAGAACTGGACACGGTATTCCAAGTGTGGCCGGACCCTAGATTTGTAGAAGGGCAGTATGATATTGTGCTGGAGAAGACTCTTACGAGTCTCCTGGACTACAAGGAGATCAAATCAGTCCATCCTAAAGGAAATCAACCCTGAGTGCTCAATGGAAGGACAGATAATGAAGCTGAAGCTCCAATATTTTGGCCACCTAATGCGAAGAGAAAACTCCCTGGAAAAGACCCTGATGCTGGGAAAGACTGAAGGCAAAAGGAGAAGGGGACGGCAGAGGATGAGATGGCTAGATAGCATCACGGATGCAATGAATATGAACTTGAGCACGCTCCGGGAGAGAGCGCAGGACAGGAAGGCATGGCGTGCTATGGTCCATGGGGTCACGAAGAGTCGGATACGACTGAACGACTGAACAACAACAACAAAGTATGATATTGGCAGTTCTATTCTCAATTCCTTTTCGAATTATGCCTAACATGGAGTTTGCCTTGTTTACAGTGGCTGCACACTGGGTTGACATCCAGTTAATGCTACAGCCCCCAAAGCAAGAGACAGACACCCCCCAACCACCCCCCAAAAGTGGTGTTTAAATGGCTGGAAGGCTGGCAAAATCTCAACTCATCTTGGACGTGGAAGGGAAAAGTCTCACCAGTGCAACTGGCGGTTGAATAGCTGCAAAGCTGCAGCTTGCGCCACTGAATAATCTGACTCCCAAGGGGAGCAGTGTAAGCATCAAAGATTTGGGGTGGGGGGGAAGGGAGGGGGAAAAGCACCCTCCTGTTCTCCAGAGAGAAAGTCCAAGTCAGCTCAAGTCACTCTCCACTGATTATTCCTCACGGCCCATTTAACTTAACGGAGGCAACAGAGGGCACTTCAGGGTAAAGCCGACAGACGGGCATTTTGCACCACACTGCACATTCTTCACGTGGCTCGGTAGGGACTGCTGCCCACCAAATGTTTGATGCTGACACAGAGAAGAGCTCCTTATAAGACAAGCTTAAGGATTTACAAGGGATAGATGGGGACCGGAGTTGGCTCCAGATTTTTTGGGGGGCGGTGGTGGTGGTTGGGGGTTGGGCAAGATCCCCTCAATCTGAGTGCATCTCTTTCCTTACCATAGTTACCACTGCCTATTTGCTTGCCACCTCTCTCTCTCTCTCTCTCTCTCTCTCTCACTCACTCACTCTTGGGCCAATCCGCACTGCCACCCAGGAGAACTGGGAAACACAAGTAGCACCTTCTGCTCCTTCTTGCTCCTCTCACTTCTCGTTTGCTAGAAGAAGAGGGCAGGTGAACAGGCACTCCAAAAACAAAGGAGGAAGAGTACCATCAAAGGACTCCATGGGCCACCAGTGAGCCCCCTCTTAGGCTGTGGACCTTGGCAGATGCCCAGAGATGCTGACTCCTGAAACCTTAACCCAAGGGTGGGAAAGCTTTTCTCTGCTGAGGGCCACATTCCCTGAGGGGGTAATCTGTCAGGGGCCATGTGCTGGTGGTGGGCAGGAAGAGAGCCAATAGTGGGTGGCATACATGTTCTCATTCTCTCTTCGGTGCCACCCCTTCTCTCTCTCTCCCCAACACCTCCCTCTTCCTTCCAACCCAGCAGGCAAGAGCCATATGGCTCTTGCCAGAGATCTAAACTGATCACTTGCAGACAGCTTTTGAAATTGGCCCAAGGGCTGCATGGAGTCTGAGGGCTGCACTTTCCCCATTCCTGTCATAAATAAACAAACAAACAAATAAATAAATAGTTTATTTATATTTATTTATTTATTGCATTTATAGCCCACCTTTCTTCCTCCTTAAGGAACCCAAGGCGGCGTACATGGTCCTCCTTCTCCTCCGTTTTATCCTCACAACAACAACTCCCTGAGGTGGGTTGGGCTGAGAGTGTGTGACTGGCCCAAAGTCACCCAATGAGCTTCCATGGCCGAGTGGGGACTAGAACCCGGATCTCCCAGCTCCCCGTCCAACACTCTCATCACTGCACCTCACTGGTGTAATGGTTAGAGTGTCTTATAAGGAGCTCTTCTCTTAACCAATTAGTTCCACATGTGTGTATTAATAGGTGTGTGTTTAACATCTGTGTGTGTGTGAATGTTCACGTGTGTGCACACATTCACACACACAATTTAGGATGGGCAAGCTGCCAGGAATTCTAGGACACTGGCTTATGCGGCCATCAGAAACATTATGCATCATCCATACAGAGTCTCTTAATAAGGAGATCAAATCGCATGTAAATAAATTGGTCTTTCCTTTATCCTTAATACACAAACACATGCAACTGAAAGGATGGGACACTTCAGCAATCCTACAATCTCTTCTGCAGCAGGTCGCTCATTTGCTCTCTTCTGTTGTGCTTCAGGAAGGCAACATATGATACAGGTAATGGAGAGGTCGTTATTTTTTAAAAGTCAATTAATAAAAGTGGTAATGATATGAACTTAGATTTAAGCTGTCCACGCGAGACTAAATGTTGTACCTCAAACATTGACCTTTGTTCTTTTATCAGCTTTGCAAAGCAAAGGACTCATTGGAGGATTGGCATCCAGAGCGATTGGAAAGGAAGACTTGGTAAATATATATATCAGGAAATATATGTCAGTACATATAATCATTCACTCATGCCTGTATCTTAACACATTTTAGAAATTAGAGGGTGAGGAAGACAAATAGAGCAAGAGCTTGAAAAGTAGCTACTGGGGGGAGGGGGGAAAGCAGTTTGTACAAATGCTGCACAGGTGGAATGCAAATATATGCAAAAAAGGCCTACACAATGTGTACGTCAGGGCCCTCTATTTTGAGACGCTGAAGGATCTGGCAAGCAGTTTCAAGGCAACTGTGATGGCTGGAAAAAGTCTCCTTCTAGTATAGCGGAAGTTTTAATTCCCGGAAATATGAACTCTCGAGAGCAGGGCTTGCCCAGGAGGACAGGAGGAAAGCCTGCCCCTTCCTTCAAGAGCTAACTTGAGGATCTAGGAGCTACATTACCCCAGATCAGACGATTTGTCCAGTGAGCCCACTATTGTCTCCAGGCAGGGGACGGGATTTGTAGTTCAACCCCAAACAACTCGTGGTCAGGGGGAATGGGGTAGGGCCAGAGGAAGGGGGCGTGGCCATCTAGGGAACCCCAGAGGACTGGTTCAGGAAGTCCCCCCCCCCGATCTAGGACCTCTTGCTTCGTATGAATATGTCATTGTTTACATTTCCCTAACCACGCCTGACATCAAACACATGTGATGATTTCACATAACATGAAGTAAAATGATCTTCCATGTTACAGGAGGGACAACATGGAGCTGGCTTTCCAGTGGGAATACCCTATGACACATAATGTCTACCTGTGTCCCAAGAATCAAGTTCACTTGATATTCTTTGCTCATCCAGTGTGTGGGGTTTCCCGCCTCTTTTCCTCTCTCCTCTGCTTGCTCCCTCAAGGGACCTTGCCGGATTCTTCTTCTGCTGAACCATCTTGCCGCTTAAAAGCCCCTGTCCCAGCCCCCAACAGGTTTCTATTTAGCGTCGACCAGATTTGCTGAAATATATACCAGCCCCTTTGAGATTTGAATTGGCAGGCCTGCCTGGAAACCCAAAGAGCCATCTGCAAAGCTCTGGCCCAGCAGATGGCTGAACAGACCAGCAAGTAAACTGGGAGATGCTATTTCAAAGCAGGAAAAAAAACCTGGCCAATTTCCTCCCCCCCACCCCTTCGTTTTGTTGCAGTTGCTCCCGTTTCCATGGCAGACAAAAATGGGCCTCACTTTCTCCCTCTATCCCTCCTTCTCTATCAGTTTCACTAATGGGTATAAACAGGAATCTAGCCTGGAGACACGTAAATTCCTCCCTGTGGTTCGGGAGTCAGAGATTTGGCTATTGACTAGGGATGGACAAATCAGTTTATTTTGGTTCGTGTCAGTTTCATGCATTTATTTAAAAGCCAGTTCCTGTTCCTGTTCCCACAGTCTTCTTCCCAGCTCAAAGGAAACCTGTTTCAGGTTTGCAGCTGGAGCTAGATTTGCACAACACTGATTGGCCAGTGCTTGTGTCAAACATAAAGTTGTTTCCAACCTTCTCCAAGCAGGACTGCACACAGCGCAAATTGGCTGACCCTTCTGTTACTCATGGAGTTGCCCTCCTGTTTCTTGAACCAGATTTTTTTCCAATAAGGAAGGAAGAAAAGAATGCACCAAACAAGAGACAGATCCGATAACCATGCAGGCGCTTTAAAAAATGAGATCTAAAACAAAGTAGATGTCCTGCATGTATCATGGAAGGAGAGGTGAGTATTTGCACTGAAATGGAGTCATGTGTGTGTATTCTTTGAGGAGAAGACCAGGATCGGGGAAAGGGAAGCAGAACCTGCTCCTGTTTCCATGTACATCCATATGCAGCCTAAATTCAAACTTCAGTTGATTAGTTGGTACAGGCAATCTTACAGCATAATCCTATATATTTCTACTCAGATGTAAGCCCCACCAACCCCTTCATGGATCACTGCCTTGTTGTGGCGAAGGGGCTTGCGTAACTCAGTGAAGCCATAAGCTATGCCATGCAGGGCCACCCAAGACAGACAGGTCATGGCAGAGAGTTCTGACAAAATGTGGTTCACTGGAGAAGGAAATGGCAACCCACTCCAGTATTCTTGCCAAGAAAACCCCATGGAATGTATCACAAGGCTAAAAGAGATGACGCCGGAAGATGAGTTCCTCAGGTCGGAAGGTGTCCGATATACTACTGAGGAAGAGCAGAGGGAATTTCCAAGTAGCACCAGAAAGAGTGAAGCGGCTGGGCCAAAGCCGAAAAGACACTCAGCTGTGGATGTGTCTGGTGGTGGAAAGAAAATCTGATGCTGTAAAGAACAACATTGTTTAGGAACCTGGAATGTCAGATCAATGGATCAAGGTAAGCTGGAGGTGGTCAAACATGAGATGGCAAGATTGAACATAGACATCTTGGGAATCAGCGAACTAAAATGGACAAGCATGGGCGAATTTAATTCAGGTGACCATCATATCTACTACTGTGAGCAAGAATCCCTTAGAAGAAATGGAGTAGCACTCATAGTCAACAAAAGGGTGGGAAAAGCAGTACTGGGGTACAATCTCAAAAATGACAGAATGATCTCAGTAAGAATCCAAGGCAAACCATTCAACATCACAGTAATTCAAGTCTATGCCCCAACCACTGATGCCGAAGAAGCTGAGGTTGATCGGTTCTATGAAGACCTACAACACCTTCTAGAACTAACACCAAAAAAAGATGTCCTCTTCATCATAGGGGATTGGAATGCTAAAGTAGGAAGTCAAGAAATCACCGGGATAACAGGCAGGCATGGCCTTGGTGTACAAAATGAAGCAGGACAAAGGCTAATAGAGTTTTGCCAAGAGAACACGCTGATCATAGCAAACACTCTTTTCCAACAGCACAAGAGGCGACTCTACACATGGACATCACCAGATGGTCAATATCGAAATCAGATTGATTATGTCCTTTGCAGCCAAAGATGGAGAAGCTCTATACAGTCAGTCAAAACAAGACCTGGAGCTGACTGTGGCTCAGATCATGAGCTTCTTCTTGCAAAATTTCGGCTTAAATTGAAGAACGTAGGGAAAACCACTAAACCATTCAGGTATGACCTAAATCATATCCCTTATGAATATACAGTGGAGGTGAGGAATAGATTTAAGGGATTAGACCTGATAGACAGAGTGCCTGAAGAACTATGGACGGAGGTCCATAACATTGTTCAGGAGGCAGCAACGAAATCCATCCCAAAGAAAAAGAAATGCAAGAAAGCCAAGTGGCTGTCTGATGAGGCTTTACAAGTAGCTGAGGAAAGAAGGGAGGCGAAAAGCAAGGGAGAAAGGGGAAGATATCTCCAACTGAATGCAGAGTTCCAGAGAATAGCAAGGAGAGACAAGAAGGCCTTCTTAAATGAACAATGCAAAGAAATCGAGGAAAACAACAGAATGGGAAAGACTAGAGATCTCTTCAAGAAAATCGGAGATCTCAAGGGAACGTTTTGTGCAAAGATGGGCATGATAAAGGACAAAGAAGGCAGGGACCTAACAGAAGCAGATGAGATTAAGAAGAGGTGGAAAGAATACACAGAAGAACTATACAGGAAAGATCTGAATGTCCCTGATAGCCATGATAGTGTGGTCACTGAACTTGAGCTGGACATCCTCGAGAGTCAAGTCAAGTGGGTCTTAGGAAGCATTACTAACAACAAAGCTAGTGGAGATGACAGTATTGCAGCTGAGCTATTTAAGATCCTAAAAGATGATGCTGTTAAAGTGCTGCACTCAATATGCCAACACATTTGGAACACTCAACAGTGGCCACAAGACTGGAAAAGTTCAGTTTACATTCCAATTCCAAAGCAGGGCAATGCCAAAGAGTGTTCAAACTACCACACAATTGCACTCATTTCACATGCCAGCAAGGTGATGCTCAAAATTCTACAAGCTAGGCTTCAGCAGTATGTGAACTGAGAACTACCGGAAGTACAAGCTGGGTTTCGAAGAGGCAGAGGAACTAGAGATCAAATCGCCAACATTCGCTGGATCATGGAGAAAGCAAGAGAATTCCAGAAAAACGTCTATTTCTGCTTCATTGACTACGCTAAAGCCTTTGATTGTGTGGATCACAACAAACTGTGGCAAATTCTTAAAGAGATGGGAGTACCAGACCACCTTACCTGTCTCCTCAGAAACCTGTACGAGGGTCAAGAAGCAACAGTAGGAACCAGACATGGAACAACCGATTGGTTCAAAATTGGGAAAGGAGTATGACAAGGCTGCAAATTGTTGCCCTGCTTATTTAACTTATATGCAGAGTACATCATGAGAAATGCCAGGTTGGATGACTCATAGGTCGGAATTAAGATTGCCGGGAGAATTATCACCAACCTCAGATACGCAGATGATACCACCCTAATGGCAGAAAGCGAAGAGGATCTAAAGAGCCTCTTGTTGAGGGTGAAAGAGGAGAGTGCAAAAGCTGGTTTGAAACTCAACATTAAAAAAAACTAAGATCATGGCATCTGGCCCCATCACTTCCTGGCATAGAGAAGGGGAAGAAATGGAAGCAGTGACAGATTTTATTTTCTTGGGCTCCAAGATCACCGCAGACAGTGACTGTAGCCATGAAATTAAAAGACGCTTGCTCCTTGGGAGGAAAGCTATGGCCAACCTAGACAGCATAGTAAGAAGCAGAGACATCACCTTGCCGACAAAGGTTCGTATAATCAAAGCTATGGTTTTCCCAGTAGTAATGTATGGCTGTGAGAGATGGACTAAAAGGAAGGCTGAGGGCCGAAGAATCGATGCTTTTGAACTGTGGTGCTGGAGAAGACTCTTACGAGTCCCCTGGACTGCAGGGAGGGCAAATCAGTCAATCCTAAAGGAAATCAACCCTGAGTGTTCATTGGACGGACAGATACTGAAGCTGAAGCTGAAATATTTTGGCCACCTAATGCGAAGAGAAAACTCTCTGGAAAAGACCCTGATGCTGGGAAAGACTGAAGGCAAAAGGAAAAGGGGACGGCAGAGGATGAGATGGCTAGATAGCATCACTGATGCAATGAATATGGACTTGAGCATGCTCCGGGAGAGAGCACAGGACAGGAAGGCCTGGTGTGCTATGGTCCATGGGGTCACGAAAGAGTTGGACATGACTGAACAACAACAACGAAGCCCCACTGAATCCAATGGGACTTACTCCCAGGTAAATTTAGATAGGATTGAAGCCTAAATCACTAAGACTAAATTTTAATGGGTGAAACAGAAAATTAAGGGCATGCCTATTTTTTCTGAGTCTATTTTGGTTCCGGTGTGTTACTGCAATAGGCCAGGGGTGGGGTGGGGTGGGGTGGGGTGGGGTGGGGAATTGTGTCATTCATGGTGGCTGGCAGCACAAGGAGCTGGAGAGCACCAGTGAGTTTGTTCCTCCACCCTCAACATTTCACACTTGAAATGTGAAAGAGGAGAGGCAATTTTGCGTCCTCTGCACCCACCCAAATCTAGACCAGAAATGTGGGTTCTAAATTGAAGTTCATTGCAACTTTAATCTGATCTTCTTTCAACACACAGAAGCCCTATATTATTATTATTATTATTATTATTATTAATTTATTCTTAATTAATAATACAATTATTATTAGCCAGATGTGTGACAAGCATAAATTTGGTACATAAAGTTACAAATGCTACATTTGTTTAAAAGGGGGGATGCATTTCTTTCTGAGAAATTATTTGGCTCAGTGGGGCCTGACCTATGAAGTCTTTCTAGTTCTTCATTTTCTGAGCTCTGACTTTCTCGGGTGGCCTCCGGATGAACTTTTAATGCCCAGTTTATGAAAGATGCTCTGGCAGCTGCCTGTACTTCTTAGGAACCTGCTGGCACAAAGGCAAAATTGTCACTCCAACATTCACCATCCCTAATGCTCTAGTGTGGCAGTTGCTGGCACAAAAGACAGACCCGAAGCCTCAAAGCAGCTTGGCAGTGCCTGCCTTTTCCTCTCCAAATTTCAGCTCCACACTCAAGATCCACAGATGAGAATGTTAGTAGCTGTTTCAAGAGCAACAAAAACAGGTGTTTAAAAGGGCCTTAATTCAATAATGCAACTGCAAAATCTACTTTGGCCAGAATGCTCATGCGTGTTACATGTGCTTCTCTGCCACTTTCGATTCGTCAAATGTTCACATAAACCAGGAGTGGGCATCATGTATTCCCCCCGCCCTTCCAGTCTCTAGCATGACCCCTGTTGCATCACTGAAGTTTGGCAGTGCGGAAGCAGCTTGAGTATGGCCTGTCTGGGGGGTAGTGTCCCCTGGGCTCCCCAAAGTTGCCCATCCAAAAAGCCATCCAAATCGGTGGCTGTCATTACATCTTGTGGAAGTGAATCCCATAGTTTCACTATATGCTGGGTCCTTCCTTTGATCTGTCCTGAATCTCCCACAAATCAGCTTAATGGGATGACTCCATTGGTGCTAGCATTATGAGAGTGGGAGAAAAATGTCTCCCTATCCACTTTCTCCACACCGTGCATAATTTTATGCACCTGTATTATGTCCTCCCTCCACTTACTCACCTTTTTAATAAGCAAAAAAACAACAATGGCCTAGACATTGTAAGCTTTCCTCATACGGGAGTTCATTTCATTAATTACATTTCTATACCACCCAATAGCTGAAGCTCTCTGCATGGTTTAGCAAGATGAAAAACCATTAAAATACATTATACAAAGTGCAAAAACATTTACAGGCAAACATATAGACAGACAGCACACACAAAGAAAACATATATCTAAAACAACTTCAAACTATCAACAATAAGACAAATCCAGGACTTGATTAAAACCTCATCATATGCTGTCAAATGCTTGAGAGAATAGAAAGGTCTTAACATGGCACTGAAAAGTTAACAGTGTTGGCACCAGGCAGGCCTCATTGGGAAGATCATTTCACAATTGGGGGGCCACCACCAAGAAGACCCTCTCCCTTGTTGCTGTCCTCCGAGCTTCCCTCAGAGGAGGATCCTGGAGGAGGGCCATAGATGCTGAACATAGTGTGCGGGTAGGTTCACATCATGAGTTGCTCTACCCCCTGGATCATTTGGGTTGCCCTTTTCTGGATTGTGGAAACAACCTTGCAACATCTTACCTTGTTGATTTTGTTGGTTTTGGGAAGGGTTTGGCTGATGTGCAGATCGGAATATCTGGGGGGCTTCCGCAAGGGGTTGTTGATATCACATGGCACAGATTCTGTCCGGACTAATCTTGCTGGATTTTTTTTTTTTTTTAAGAGAAGGGGAAAGAAAGACAGGATGGGGGAAAAACAGAAAGAATAAGATCAAGGCTCTGACTCATCGTTAGTTCAAAAATCTAAAGGACACCTTGCTTTGAAGTTCCTGGATGCTACCAGCTCAATCACAAATTACTAATCAAACTTTCCCTCTGCCTAGGCTACCTATATGAACATATGAAGGTGCCTTATGCTGTTAGACAATTGCCCCATCCTCTCCAATGCTAGTCTCCTCTGGCTAGCGGTGGCCATGCAGGGCCTGAGGCAAGGATCTTTCCAAATCATGTTCCTCGAGAGCCTTTTAACTGGAGACACTGGGAGTTGAACTGTGGCCCTTTTACAAGCAAGGCATTTTTTTCTAACACTGAGGTATGCCGTGTATTTTCCTCCGACATGTCCTGCCGTCGTCTTAGATCAAACCAGACCCAGCTGTAGCTGAATTATATTTTCCGAGCCATCTTGAGCCAATCAAAATGCACTTCTAGGCAACTCTCTTGTGGTTGGTATGTTTCTCCCAGAATTGCACATGGGCTCTCTTTGAGGAATAGAAGACGTGGATTAGAGCTGCACTTTAGTGGAGCCTTTCTCCGCTTAGATCCCCAGATGTTGTTGGACTACAACTCCCGTCACCCCTGACGATTGGCCATGCTGGCGGGGGATGATGTCAGCTGCAGACCAGCAATGTTCAGGGACTTGAGGTTGGGAAAAGATGCTCTAGGGAGTCCCTCTGAGGTATAATTATCCTTGTTCACTTTGCTTCCTTAGAGACAGAGTGATTTGGTGTTAAGGACTGCTAGAACCAGGAACCCATGGATAATTGTGGGGCTAGCCAGTGGGGTGAGCTACAAGAGATAGAGGTCATAAGGTTCCTTGGGCAGGAAAGTGTTCCTAAACCCCTTCCAATGCACCACAAACTTCAGGGGCTATATCATATAAACCAATGCATATTACAATCACCATAAGCATGCATTGAAAGGGGTGTGTGTGTGTGTGTGTGTGTGTGAAAGAGAGAGAGAGAGAGAGAGAGAGAATCTAGCTCCTTTACCAGCCGTTAGAGGTTGTTTCACAATATACATTGAGCTGCTCTCTTAACTCACAAGAGCAATTCTGTTCCAAAGAAAGATGAGCATTTTGGATTGTTTCCATTTTACATGCATACGCTGGACCATTTTCTTCTGATGTTATATTTATTTGCCCTTTATCAGTGTAGAACCAAATTTTGCCCTTTGGTCATCGCACTATGAGCCATGAGAGTTCCCATTTTTTACAGTCTGTTACAACCTTCCCCCTCACAAATCGTTTTGGGCCATCAGCTCATTGGCTGCCCTTTCCAGATGGTTAATTAATATGTCGAACAGTCAGATCATAACGCAGGCTGTTGGAGCGCTCCAGTCTCCATTGTGAAAACTGACCATTGATGCCAAGTATCTGTTCTCCATCTTTTCACGCCATTACAGATCCATGGTGGGGCCTGGTTTCCTATCCCATGATTCCTAGTTCTCTAGGGGTTGCTTTTACCTACGCTCAAGCCTGACTACGAATTTCTTCCTGCTGTCACTTTAAGCTTCTTGTAGTTACTTTCAAGGGCCTTCATGCTTTCGCTTCTGTATATCTATCATCTCTTCTTTCTCTAGACGCTGTTCATTTTACTGGTACCAATCTTTAGCATAAGATTACCTTATTTGTTCTCTACATCAGGATCCACTTCTATCTGAGTTATGACTCTCCTTCTCTGTTTTTTTTCATTTAGGCTTCAATCCTGCTCATACTTACCTTGAAGAAAGTCCCACTGAATTCAATGAGGCTTATTTCTGAGCAGGTGTGCATAGGCTTGTGCTGTTAAGCACATCTGGTTCACCCCAGTTTATTCTGTTTGACCTTCCTGCCCTTTTACTTTACCTTCCTTTCTTCCCAAATGCCCATCTCTAGATTGTAAGCCTGGGAATTGGCCCTTGTGTGTTGTTTTTGAATTCTGTATAGCAATAATAATAATATGAAATGGAACGAGAAACAAGGAAAAAGAGGAAAAAGAAGAGGAAAGGGGAAGAGGAAGGGGGAGGGGGGAAGGGGGAGGGGGGAGGGGGGAAGGGGGAAGGGGGAAAGGGGGAAGGGATCCTCAGACACAGAACTGAGAGCCTAGTTTTCAGGAAGGGGTGACAAAGGACATTCACAACAGACCTCATTCATGTCTCATGGATTATCAGGGCCACATGGCAGCAACAAGCTGTGGACCTACTCCAAAGAATGCAAGGGCATCACCTAGGGGACGTATAGCCAGGAAGCAGCAAGGGATCTCCTAGCCTTCCCAAAGTGTCACTGTACTCCTTTCCTTGCTCCACCCACCTGAAAGCCAACTGCAGAAACCTTATTACCAGAGTGTCCACACACTGACAAGTACTTCCCCCTCAACTCTTATCAGTCCAACCTTTACATCCACCCAGCTCCCATTCCTATCCCAGCAGAATATCTTCTCACCTGAATGGGCCCTGGAGTGATTCTGCCCAACCAGACCTAGCCATGGGCTCTCCCTGACATCAGAGGGCTATGCATCCTGTTCAAATTGGGCTTTTGCCTGAGCAACAGCACTATTCACTGGATACTCTGACTCAGCACTGACATTTGGGGAGCTACAGCAAATCCCAGATTCTGATCATCGGCAACAGCCTCTCCATATTCATTAGAGTGGTCTATGCCTGTCCTTTTCCTGGACATGAATGGCCACCAAAGAGCAGCCCAGGGGCAAGTGCCAGCCACTGCAGAGCTCACCTGAATGCTCTCAACATTTTAAATCTTGCCACTGAAGACATCTGATTAGACACAATACGCAGCTCATTAAAAGCATTTAGCAAATACAAGTATTCTCAGCAAAGGTGTATTTAGCAAGCAGAAAACATCAGCAGTCTCATTACAGCCAAATGAAATGCATATTTCGGAGTCTGGGTTTTCAAGCATCCCCCCTCCAGGTAATCACTTTCACATGGGGAACACTTTAATGAAAAAGCAAAGCTGTTCCTGGTGAGAGAAGCTTCCCTTTGGGGGCCTGTAACTCTTCCTCTCTATATGCATGAAGTGCTCTCCTGCAGAGAAGGGAGCACAGTGTTTTTGCAGAGAGAAACGCACAAGCAAACTTCCACCTGGCTGGCTCTGCTACTCCATGTAGCAAAAGGAGACATATCATGGACTAAGAGCAACACAAAGTAGAAGATATGAGGTACCCAAGTGTCTGCCTTTTCTTTTCCTCAAGAATGCCCCTGGGAACTATATTATGTCACAATGTAACTTTATTCTAATGGACTTTGAGAGAGAGAGAGAGAGAGAGAGAGAGAGAGAGAACAAACTCCACCTTGTATTTATTTAGTAAGGCCACCATGTGAAAATTCTTAGAATTCTCTGCCCCTCAGCCCAAAAGTTGCTGATTATCTCCCTTTTGTGGGGATAAATGGTCCCATGAAAAGGAGTATTCAGCCCAGCTTTTTAAAATGTATGCAATCAAAGTATTTGCTTCTAAATTTGTGAAAGGGCAGAAACTTGAAAGAAATGGGAAGTCATTACTGCAGGCAGACGAGAGGAAGAAGCAAGGCAAAGCAGTGGCACTAGAAACCCCAGGAGATGTGATGAGATGTAGCTGCTCAGTGTGCAAAGAGAAAAAGAGCTCTGGAAGGCAAATGTAGCTCTCTGTTCTGGGCTACAAAGGCTGCGGGAAGACTTCAGACCCTTCGTGGGAGCTGCTCTTACCTCCACGGTGGATGATCAGCAGGTGACATGGGGGGGCCTCTTTGGTACATTTGTTGTGGCACTTTAGTCTGAGAGAGAAGTGAGACAAGAACACTTTGAGAACCAGCATGCTGTAGCGGTTATAGTATCAGACTAGGTTGGGGAAGACCCAGGTTCAAATCTCCCTGTAGCCCACGAAACTCATTGGGTGACCTTGGGCCAGTGCCTATATTTCTCCCACCTGACCCTCTCAGGAAGACCAAATCAATAGCCTGTGGCAGTTTTTTTGCTCCAATCCTGTGTCTCTGTGAGAGAGTGTGTGTGAGAGTGTGTGTGTTTGAGAGAGAGTGTGTGACAGAGCCCCTTCATGGATCACTGCCTTGTTGTGGCGAAGGGGCTTGCGTAACTCAGTGAAGCCATAAGCTATGCCGCGCAGGGCCACCCAAGACGGACAGGTCATGGTGGAGAGTTCTGACAAAATGTGGTCCACTGGAGAAGGAAATGGCAACCCACTCCAGAGAGTGTGTGAGAAAGAGAGTGCTTGTTGCTTTCGTACCTGGCTTTTAAGCTTCCCAGAAACATCTGGCGGTGACTCTTGACCACAGGATATTGTAATAGGTGGACCTTTCCTCTGAGCTGATCTAAACGGACTCTTCTTATGTTCTTAAAGGCATGCCCTCTGACATGGAAGCGCTCTCTCTCTGTAATCCTTGATGTGTGTGAATTGGTTGTGGACCCAGTGGTCATCAGATGACTCCTGGGGGTTCCTGATGGACCTGAGGTCCATTCAGAGCAGGGATGGGCTGAAGGCAGATCTCCAGATGATTTGGACTTCAACTCCTAGCATTCCTGACCAGTGGCTATGCTGGCAGGGGCTTACAGGAGGTGACATCCGAAACACCTGGAGATCTACCTTCTGCCCACCCCTGATTTAGAGTCCACTCAGAGTAGAACTTTTAATGTACTGACTCACTCCCTATAGAATTCCCTGCCAGTTGATGTCAGGCAGGTACCAACATTGTTTTGTTTCCAGCAACTTGTGAGGACATTTTTTATTTAAACAAGCTTTCCCTCACTGACCATGTATGTTTTTATTGGCATGCCTTGATTTTAAATAGTTTGGATTTTTTTTTCTTTACTATTCACTGCTCAGGACTCTTTTTAGATATAGAACAGGTTATAAATTTTGTGAATAAATAAATGAGGGCATGACACCTCTCATTATCTATGCTTCACATATTCTCAAAAGCTGATCCCTTTGACTTGGAAAAGAAATATAAAGGCTCATCTTACTGATCTTAAATGAAGATGCGGATTGATAGCTGTTTAGTCCAGCCATATATGTGGGTGCTAACGAACAGAAATTTAGCCTATGGGGAAGTCACATTTCTAATCTTGGCACTTGGCTGCCATCTTTAAAAATCTTTAAAAATGGTAGCTGTAACTAACACGATGAATAAATGTTGGCAGCTGTCACAGCTAGGAGCAGCAACCATGGAACTATGTCCTGATGCTCTGAGTGATCTACAGGATGAACTATTCCCTGGGTGGTGAAGTGTTCCTAAGCTCAGGAGTGACTCCACCAACCCCTGGTACCCCATGACTTGGAAGGACTCCAAAGGCTCCCAGATCAAGCTGGTCTTTTGCCTTTTTAACAATGTCTTATGACTCTCTGGCTCCCTGGGGTCCAGCACAGACCGCATCAATGGAAACAAAATCCAGCATTCAACGTGCTGTTTTTCTGCATCTCGGCCTAGGCCATTTTGGTGGCATCTTGAATACAACTCTAATTCTTCTGACTCTGGAAGAATGCCCATGCCCCATCTGCCCGAGGGGAGGCTGACCCTGCATAAATCTCACACATTTTTGTATGTATCTCACACGTTGGGTGGGGTGGGGGGAGCTGGAAGAAAACCAAGACCCAGAACCTTATGTTCTTGAGCTGCTTTTGGGTCTTTGGGATAAAAGAGCTGACTACAAAGAGCCAGATGTGCTCAACCAAGTAAAACCAGAACTCAGCTGCAGTTATCTGCTATATCAGCGTAGGGGAGGAGGGCATGCACAAAACCTATAGCAAAGGAGACCTACTTGCAATTTTTACATTTCAGTCCAAACAGCATTCCTTTTCCACAGACAGTGCATGTCTGAGACATCCAATACTTGGTGGAAAACCTGCAGCAAGAGAGAGATTGACCTCTGTTAAGTCTTAAGCAAAAGTTCTTCCCCATAACAGGAGCAACTGTTATTTAATAAATCTGTTTGCTCTGTGGTCTCCCAAGCCCTCGTTCCCCCAGTCTCCAAGACCAGGAGTGCTTGAATTGCTTATTGATTCTGGTTTAGTAAGTCAATGCAAAGCAATTATGTAAGCCCTTGCAGTTCCTCTTAACTTGAGTGAGAATTTTGAGCATGTACAATATGCTGCAGTGTTTCCTTCCCTGCTCCCAAGGCAAACAAAAACACCAGGAATTCAGTCAATCAACTTTATGGCGGTTTACAAACCTTCCATCAAACCAGCCAAGCAATGAACATTTTAGGATGCATAAAACACAACTGAAATACAAAAGACACTGTTGCCTCTGCTACACCACACTACCCAGAGTAACTCTTTGCCCTCTGAATTGTTTCCTATTGATCATGGTGGATGCAGAGAATTTTGCAAGGTTTTCCCTCTCGCCTTGTCACCTGGTTATCCTTTGTGTGTCTGCCCAGAAGAAAGAGACATGAAACAGGTACTGAGCAAAATAGGGCACAACTTGATTTAACTATTTACCACAGGGGTGGGGAGCCTCAGGCCTGCAGGCCAAATCTGGCCCTCCAAAGTGGGGTGGGGATCCGACTCCTCACTTCTCCAGCCTTTACTCCCTGAGAAATCTGAAACGGCCGCTGGCCCTTTAACATCCAGAGATAGCATCTGTGTGGGTGGAGCTTCCAGAAAGACTCTCCTGGCCTGACTATGCTCCTGGTCAATGCTGGAGTAACTGGTGAGTACTCTGGATCCAGAACTTCTGTCCATGGTCCTGAAACTGACTCTAGACCTAGATGTGACCTATCAGCCTGTCCCTCCTCACCTGAGCTGACAGTAGAATCCCAAATGGATTCTATTCAAGTTCCCGATTGCAGGAAGGGTTCTATTTGTGATGAAGTCAATAGAAGCAGAAACCCCCTGCAGACTTTCCCACCCAACACACGGCGGCCAGGGACCGAGGTGGTAGTGCCAGCATGCAGGAGGACATTGGAATGGGGCCAGCGGATGGGGACCCTGTCCTGTGGATTCATGTTCATGTATCCTATTCAGACATAATGCTTGAAGAGTGGCCACTATAATGAATTAACACAGAGGATATCCATAGCTCTACCGATCTTTCTCATCAAACCCAGGTGAGGCAGCAGCTGTTCTGAATCTGTGCCTGGGCACGGTAATGGACTGGATGAGGGCCAATACACTGAAATTCAATTCGGACAAGACAGAGGGGCTGTTAGTGGGTGGTTCGTCTGCCTGGCTAGGTGATATTCAACCTGTTCTGGAGGGGGTTGCACTCCCCCTAAAGGATCAAGTTCGTAATTTGGGGGTGCTCTTGGACCCAGAATTGTCACTTGAGGCACAGGTGAACTCAGTGGCACAAAGCACCTTTTATCAGCTTAGACTGGCATACCAACTATGCCCTTATCTGGACAGAGATAGCTTAGCTACAGTTATCCATGCTCTGATAACTTCTCGTCTGGATTATTGCAATGCATTATACGTGGGGCTGCCTTTGAAAGTGGTCCGGAAACTTCAGCTAGTCCAAAATAGGGCAGCAAGGTTGTTAACAGGGACTGGCAGATGATATTGCATTACGCCAGTACTTTTCCAGCTGCACTGGCTGTCAGTCCATTTCCCGGCTCAATTCAAAGTGCTGGTATTAACATTCAAAGCCCTTAATGGCTTGGGGCCAGGTTATATGAAGGATCGCCTCCTCCCAGATGTGCCTGCCCCAACCCTAAGATCCTCAGCGGACCTTCTCCATGAGCCCCTGCCAAAGGAAGTGAGGCAGGTGGCTACTAGGAAGAGAGCCTTTTCTGCTGTGGCACCCCAGCTGTGGAATGAGCTCCCTAGTGAGGTTCGCCTGGCACCTACTTTGTATTCCTTCCGGCACCAGGTGAAGATCTTTTTATTCTCCCAGGCATTTTAGCTTCCTAGTCTTTTAGCTTTGGTGTTTTAAATCTGTATTTTAAATCTCAGCATTGCTGCCAGGTTTTATTCTGCTTACATTGTTATATTGTGGTTTTAATGCTTTTATATTGTATATTGTTTTATCCTGTGCTTTTTGGCTTTAATTTTTGTGAACTGCCCAGACAGCTTTGTCGATTGGGCAGTATAGAAATGAAATGAATAAATAAATAGCTGTCCTAAATCCTTGTACAATATGCAGAAATTAGGAATGGGGTGAAAGAAGTGACACTAAAAGCTCTGAACTTTCTCAAGGCAGAGACAAATGTCTGTCCGAAAGCCACTCAATGTGCCATGAACTAGGGATGTCAGAGGAACCCATTTTTGTGGGGGTTGGGGGTGAGGTAGAACTCAACAAGGTTTCCTTTGTTCTGCCTCTGGACTTCGGTCCATTTTCTGCATACTGGCTTGACTCGATCTGCATTGAGTTGGGCAAGTTCATGGATTTTCCAGGTTTTTAAAAATCTGCACAAATAGAGATTTTTGCAAATTGCGCCTGCAATTTGAGCAAATCTCTATTTGCACAAACAAAAAGTGTGCAAAAAGTTCCTGGATTTCGGGGGAAAAAACATGGCTCGGCCTGCAAATGCGAGGTGAGTTGGGCATGCTGGGGAACTCCGTCAAGCCAAAAATGAAATGGATTTCCCAGCGATGGACATCCCTACCGTGACCAGACTTTCGGCTCTCTTTTTTAAATGTCTGTGGAATTGCCACAGCTTGCCCGCTGGTATGCTGTAGGCCCCAGTCTGGTGCTCTCCAGATGTTTTGGACTACAGCTCCCATCAGCCTCTGCCAGCATGGTCAATTGTCAGGGATGGTGGGAGTTGGGATAGTAGTAGGCACCAGATTGGAGAAGACTGCTGGATAATCCAGAGCTACCACCTCCTCCTGTTATGGAATGGAGAAACCAGCTACTGGTTTTCTCATATGGGAGGAGGGATGTATGAGAAATTCATCTGGATTCATTTTTGATTGGGATTTACCCAGTTTGCTCCTTCTGGATCAAACACGGACTCGGACACAGTCTGGGGCTGAAGTCCGTACACTTCTGAGCTTGCAATGTGGTTTGCAGACACCAAAAATGTGTTCCATAGCATGCACACATTTGAAAAAAGCACATGAAAAATGTGTACTTTTGAAAAATGTGCACAAATACACTTCAATCAATGGGAAAAGAATGTGTACATTTCAAAGATGTGCACAACTGATGAGCACATTTGGGAAAATACACACAAAAATACGCATGATTTTCACGTGGGGAGAAATAAAGCAAAGCTCGCGGTCTGATACAGACTCGACTTGGAATGACCTTCAAGCCAGGATTCGGAGAATTTCAGTGATCTCAAGTTTTGCTGATTTGCACATCCCTAACTGGGAAGACAATGTGCCACTTGCTGGGCCAGCATCAGGTGTCGGCATTGCCAGACTCCTGCTGAGATCCAGCTGGGGGCCGGCTGTTGAAGCCTGGAGCCCCCAGGCCCTGCTGCTTCTCCATGTTGTTGAAGCCTTTTCATCTGCCCATTCTGAGCATGGAAGTGTGAGAAGATGGCGCCGCTCCCTCCACTGTCCTTGTGCTCTCCCTCTGGGTGGTTGGGCAGAATGAGCCTGAACAGAGAGGGCAAGTGATGAGAGTGGCGAGGAGAGGGCAAGTGAACGGGAAGTGATGACAGCAGCAGGAGGAAGTGGGCCAATCAGGCAACTTGACCAATGGTCAATTCATCTCAGGCATGGCTCCTTCCATGTTGGGCATCTTACCCAATGGCCACTCAAAACTGGAAGCCAACACTAGTCACTCCACTGTAGGGCTATTTCTTTCCCCAAAGTGCAAGGAGGCAGCAGTAACAATGGTGCAGGTGAGCTGGTTCCTTATGCATGAAGGTTACCCAGGTGGCCACACCCCCTTCTCTTGACCCTGCCCTCTTTCCTCCACCAGGTGGCTTCCTGACTTTCGTGCACTTTTCCCCGCACTGTAAAAGGTTGAAATGCCTCTCCTGAATCTTAGCTACTGGCAGTATGAGCTTTCACTTACAACTTGCTGGCATTTTTAATTATTTTGGGCCCACCCCTTTTGTCCCTGGCCCTGCCCCCTTTGACTCTGGCCCCACCCAACACTGCAATGCAGCTTCCTGGAGCATCTCTGAAATGGAATTTGGCACTTATGCTGAAAGAGGTTTCAGCACGCCTGATATAGGGGCCTTTTCTATCCCCATTTCTTCCAGGAGAGAATGGAGGGAGGAATGCTTACATGAAATTTACTCAAGGTCAGTAGGCTATTGATAAGGTACAGCGGTTTTATCGACAGCAGTTGCAGCCTTATCTAAGTGACATCAGAAACTGAAATAGTGTTTTGAATGGGCTCTCTCGAGTCTGAAGTAGATGGTGTGTTGGGGGGGGGGGTTGCCACAAACACACAGCCCTCTACTTATCAGCACTCTGTTAACTCTGGGTCAGAGATTATAATGCTGCAAATTACACAGCCCAAGCAAAATCCAGACAAGAGTCATCGTCCCCCCACCCTCTTTCCAAATTTCTCTCACTTGGCATTAGGCATGGCTCCTTCCACATTGGGCGGGGATGTCCTAAAGCAATTTGGCCTCAACCTATATTGTTAATGTATACGTCACCTTTCAAAATAAAAGGTTTCTCGAAGTGGCTTACATGACTATCATAAAAACATTTAAAATCAAGCTCCAAACATTGAACTTAAAAGAGTCCAACCCATATTACAATTAGAACAGAGCAAAATGACAGTAATCCAACCCTTCATTTCAATTAAAAAACAGATTTTTTTTAAAAGGTCTTTCAAGTCTTCTTAAAAGCAAATTGGGAATGGGCCCAACACTCCCACCGATGGAAGGATAGTTTCTAGCCAAACTAAATGATTACGAGAAATATTCTGTGCCTGTTTTAAAGCTGTTCTTGTTTTATTATGTTCCTAGATTTTAACCTCTATTGGGCGGTATAGTAACATAGCAAAACAACAGAATAGAAGCGATAGAAGCCTGAGATGGTAGAGTTGATTTTATCCCTTCAGACTGCAGGGGAGTGGGGGGTGGAATATCATTCCTTAATCCCCCTCCACAAGATAACCAAAACAAAATCTTCTTTGCAAGTAAAACAAAGCAGTGTATCAGTGATCAAGGTTCTATATAGTCCCTGTTGTGCTAGTTTTCTACTTGCAGGAAGCATTTTACGCAAGGAAGTGTTTTTTTTGGGGGGGGGTTAAGCGTGATTTTCGCACCTCCGCTCTGATGTAGTACAGTCCATTCTACCACCTCAGCGCACTGCCACTTCTTTCCCACCTCATTTGATTGCACTCAGCCACTTAGACTGCCGTCCTAAGCACACGTCATTCCTGGGAAGTAAATCCCATTAAACTCAATAGTACTTACTTCTAAGCAGACATGTGTATAGGGTTGTGTTGTAAGCAGTGGCATAGTGATAAATGTTGAAGTGCAGACACTTATTGTGACAGTCTGCATAACCACGCCCCCAAGGCCACCAAAAATGCAGGAAGCTGTGTAGATCCATATTAACAAACCAGTTCTAGTAGTTTTCATCTCGACCAGGAGGAGGTATTTTGTAGAGCTAAGGGGTCTTCATTGCCCATTCAAGACCCGGTCACCCCCAAATACGTTGCATTAGAACAGGGAATAATATATTGTTCCTAGTTTGAGGACTGCAGCTAAGCTGAGAGGGGAAAGGGAATTCTGAGGGGGCTGATGTCAGCATCCCTGCTAATCCAAAAAATGCTGGCACTGCATTCCTGTGAGCCCCGGCTCTGCTATGCCACTGATTGTAAGTCCACCTTTGTGACATTTACAGAGGCATTCAAAATTACAATTTTGGGACTTGTGACAACTGAAAATAATCAGGGCCAGCTCCAGATTTGAGTGGGTCCTCAGCAAAGCACCCTCTTGTGGGCCTCTGTCTATATTGGTGGGTTTACCTGGCAGGGGCAATGAGTGTAGCGGGCAGCCATGGACGTTTGTAAGGTTTGTTCCATCTGGGTTTCGCAGATTGGCAGGTGCCTTTCGTTCCTTCATCCGTGCATTGACAGAATCAGATTTTTTTTTTTTCCGAATTTGCTTTCGTGCAAATGTGCACTTGCATAAATTTGCACATGCGGAAATGCACAAATTCTCCCCCAAATTCACAGTTTTACACTTTAGCCTATTGGGGAAATGTGCAGTTTTGGCTGGGTTGTTTATATTGTGCATATTTTCTATGACACAATTTGCCCAACATTCGGGAAAGTAAGAAAAACAGTACTCAAGTCTGCAGAATCCACCCCACAGATGGAAAGCCATTCCGCTGCAGAATCTGTGGGTCAGATTCATGAAAATCCAAACTCATTTGGTTCTGTTGCAGATTTTCCAGACATCTCTAGTTTTACATGATGCCCTGGAATGGCAATACATAGGGCTGTTGAGTGCCAAGCCTTCAGTGTAGTCACACAGTGAAGATGATCTCTTAATCAATAGCTTTTATTATGCAAGTCAATAGCTTTTATTATGCTAGCCACAGCCAGATCAGCCACACTTCAGGTCACAGATGTGATTTGCATACAGCAACACAGATCCTACTTCTCTAGTCAGCTTTGCATAATACTAATTAGACTTCAAGAGGCTACTTTTGATGAATACACTATGATAGGAAGTTGCAAGGAAAATTGGCAGCTGCCAAAAGTAGGAAACCTGAGTAGCTTTTCCAGGACTGCCCTCAGGGAGTGTCTTCCCCTAGGGACTTCTTTTAAGTGGCAAACCTTTTAGAACTCCTTATAACCTGAAGTTGCTCCTCCCTCGATATCTGCATCTTGAGTCTGTCACTCCCAAGTCCTCCTGCACCATAAGATCTGGCATTCCCATGGATGGAGAGGTCTCTGGCCAGCATTGAGCCAATTGATTAGCTGGCATCTGGAAAGACTCTGCTCTGCCACTGTTGCCTTGCCCTACCTCCTGTGACCTTGGTAGCTCCACCACCCCTTCACCCTCTTCTTCAGCTGACACTGAATCTGTTCCAAGGTCTTTTTGGCGTGCTTCTGTGCAGATGTTGGGCCCAATCCTTACACAGGTGGATTGCGGAAAATGAAAAAAGGGGCTTGAAGGCCACATCTCAGGGCCAGTGGGAGAGCAGGGGGTACAGCAGCTGCCCAGCTAGTGTCAGGGTTGCCTCTGAGCATATAGAGTGGCAGAGCAGTTCAGATTCTGAGGAAGAGTTGCAGAACATGGGGGAGGAACTTTCCCAGGCTTCAGAGGAACAGCTGGACAGAGAGGGCCCCCCTTCACACATCCCTGTGATAGACAGCGAACAGGGGAAGGAGGGGGAAGGACAACCTGAACTCTTAGACGCCAGGTGCAGACGCAGAGATAAGAGGGAGATGGCAGGGGCCGAGCTTAGGCGGTCTGCCCGATTGGCTCAGTGTCAACAGCTGCATCTAGAGGTGTCATGGGAGACAGGGAGATCTTCCACTCCCACCCCTTAAGTAAGGATAGTGTGCCGCCTGTTCCCAAAAGGTGGCCAACTTTCATAGCTTCCCTTTGAACTCCTTGAAGGCTTTTCCTCTGTAGTCTGGGAGTCACTGGCAATTTGCATCTGTATACCTCATTAGAGTAAATGGATTAAAGCCATGGAATAAAAGTCTCTTGTCTGTGTTCTTGATTTGGCTTTTGGAGTTCTCAGCAGGGCAAAAAGGGAATCCTGACAGCTAGTGGTGTAGTGGAGCTGGGGTTCTTAGGGATGCAACCCCAATACTTTATTAGCAGGGACACTGACCTCCTCTTGGTGGAAATGAAAATGGCTAGAACTGGTTTGTTGATATGATTCAACATGGCTGTCTGCATTTCTGGAATCGTTGGGGGCGTGGCTATAGCGACTGTCATGATGAGCTCCTGCCCTTCAACATCTACCACTCCATCACTGAATAAACAAGTTCAAATGACACTTTCACATGGAGTCACATGATCTATCAAGGCAGGGCAGCCTGAGAAGGCTGTGTCTGAGTGGAAGAAAGATGGACAGGAAGAGGGGCTGCTTAAGTCTGATGCTAGGCCTGAGAGTAAACTTTTCTTGCATTAGTAGCATTGGATCTAGGCCAGCAACAGAGAAGGTAAGACCTTCGCTTCTCCTGTTGCAGAATCTCGGTTTTCATACCTGTGTTTAATTGAGTTTCCAAGATCCCGTCGAGGAATTTGTGGGGACCAGCGAGGTACTGAGAGTGTATCTGCAAGACAGAAATCAGAGGAAAGAGAAATGACCAAGGAGGGGATTTAAATTTTTTTCTGCCACAGAAAGGTCTGGCTTATTCCATGTCAAGGATGCTGCTTTGATGTCTCAAAGGATTAAAAAAAAAATTTTTAGAAAGTCATTCTCAACAAGTCTTTAAAAAATGCTGAACAAGTGAGGCCTAGAACAAAATATAACATTATGAGAGAGTAATCCTATGGCCACTAGACACTGTCTAGACAGCCATAGGATTTTTGCATTTCTGGAAACTGAGGCTGCCCAACTTCTGGTTCATAGAATCATAGAAGAGTAGGGTTGCAAGGGGCCTACAAGGCCATTGAGTCCAACCCCCTGCTCAATGCAGGAGTCCAAGTCAGAGCATCAATGGTTCCAGAAACTGCACTCCCCCGCCTCCCATAGCTGGCATGGTTCTTTCCACAACGTCTCCACGCTCATAAACAGAGTAAGGAGAGGGCAAAAAGGGGGTGTTCCCAGGGCTGGGGAGGGGAGGAGACTGCGGAAGCCACTGTAGACAGCTTCCTATCCGGTCTCTGGGCCCCTTCCCTCCTCAAAGCTGCAGCTAGATGAGCAAAAAAGCACATCTAGACACAAATGTCGGGCAGCTGGAGCACAGAGGAGAGGATTGTGTCTGTGCTCCATCTGCCCTGCATTGGATAGGCATCAGCCTCTGAATTCGGAGGCTGACGTTTATCTAGATAAGATTGCGCCTTGAGTGCTCCTACTCAGGATTCTAGCCAAACATGTCCTTTTTTAAGATGCTCCATTCCATTCTCTTTCCCTCCCTGCCCCATTTTTCCACTCCCCCTCCCCCAAAATGTCACTCGATGTTCTGGGTGCCCACTGACCACGCTGGACACTTTGGGGGTTCTTCTGACCCTTAGAATGCTGTTTTCTAAATGTTTTTTGTACTTCTGCAAAGCTTGGGATTTTGCCAAGCTTGCTGGTACTTCCCCTTCTGTGCCTCTGTGTGTATGTGTGTGTGTGTGTGTGTGTGTGTGTCTGTGCGTGGTGCCATTTTGGCTACATAAGGATCAGGACTCAGAGATGAGCTGGAGATTAGTATATAGGATATAAATCAGCCAGCAACTACAATTGAAAAGTTTTATGATGATGGAAATAAGAACAGGAAAAGTTCATTTGGTTTATAGAGAAAACAATATTAGAAAACATTATTTAGAAATGTTTTCCCCCACCCAGGGGTAAAAATTGGAGGAGAAGAGCATGTGAATTACGTAGCTGAGAGCTAAACCAGGCATCCAGGCACTGACTTGTATTTACATACATTTCAAACAGCAGCTCCAAAACTGAAGATATCAAAGACAAAAAACCAGTACTATGATATGGGGTTGATTAATGGGTTGCTGTAACTCTGAGCGGTGTATTACTGCATACATATAAGCATATACGCTAACAGCAAGCTCAATTTTCTGGATGCCAATCCTTACGTAGCCAAAACAGCACCACCTACACCCAAGAGGGGGGTATCAGTAGGCTTAGGGGAATCATGTGCAAATGTACATAAAATATGTAGTAAAAAGAAAACAAAAATCTAAACAAACAAACAAACAAAAACCCAAACAGCCCAGGGACAACTGAAAGTGCTCATTGGTTACTTTAAGCTAACTATTGGGGGTTGAGAAATAGAAAACCAGGCAGGGAAGTGATGTGGAACTGAATGGAAGCTCCCCATGCTGCAACATTTTGTTGTGGTTCCCATTTGTTAAATACTATTGTTTTATCAGTACGTTGTGCAAGAAAAGGGCTGCATACAAAAGGTGCTTCAGCACTAGCTTTTCTCTGGTATTTATCGACACCATTTCCTTGTTCATTTATTACTGAGAACCCAGATGACCGTCATCCCAAAGTGTTCCACACCCATGATTTCTCAACTGACATCTGGTTTTTAAAGAGCTGAATAAATTATTATTTGTAATAATAATAATAATAATAATAATAATAATAATAATAATATCCTGCCTCCTCCCCCCCTTTGGCAAGGAACCCAAGGCAGCTTACATGATCCTCCTCCTTTCCTCCTCATAACAACCCTGGGCTGAGATTCAATGACTGGCCCAACATCACCCAGTTAGATTAATAGCCAAATGGGGACTAGAACCCCAATCTCCTGAGTTCCAGTCCAACACTAACCACTACCCCACACTGAATTAACCATGAATTCTTTCACTTCCACTGCAATTGCAGCATAATGGTTTCAGGTATGAACTGACCATAGGACTATTTTCTCACCCAGGGCAAAGGAGAGGTCTACGACATTCTCAGTAGCTGCACGTATCCCTGCATCTCCAGACTCCAGAGTACCTGCTCATCCCATGCCACCATTGTCGTGTTTTTTAAAGCCACAAAGGAACTGACAAGTCCCCCCCCCCCACACACACACACACACACTCACTCTTCACCAGCAAGTCCAGACTAGTCCGATGACATGTTTGTTAGTTTCATGGGGCTTCAACCTACTTCTGAAAAGGTGGAGTAGGAAGCCTTGTCAATGTTACCATGTATATGCATCACTTTTGGAGTGCATAGGAACACTTTTATTTTAAAAAAGGAAATAAAAATATGCTATTGATGCTTTTTCTGATACCATGATATTTATGGTATTTTAAAATAATATTTGTGTGTTTTACTAAGATGATTATTTTACAGACTTAGATGTGTCAGACTTGATATGGTATTGCTGCAATTTGAAGGCTGCTTAGAATATCGTATAAAGGAAAACAGGGATATTAACTCCTTTCATTTACTGTATTTCTATATCACCCCATAGCTGAAGCCCTGTGGGCAGTTCACAAAAATGAAAAACAATTAAAATACATGATATAAAGTATAAAACCATTCACGGAATGACACAGAATAAATACCACACACAACAACACACATCTAAAACAATTTAAAACCATCAGCCAGAGACAATTAAAGACACTCCTTATATGCTGCCAAATGCCTGAGAGAAGAGAGCAGTTTTAACCTGGCACCAAAAACATGACAATGTTGGTGCCAGGAAGGTAGAGAGAGGGTGTGTGTGTGTGTGTGTGTGTGTATATATATATATAGAGAGAGAACGTGTATATATACACACACACACACACACACACACGTGAAATCAACACTCCCCCCCCCCCCATCTTTGGGCCTGGAGGTTACAGAAGCTGAAGCTTATCAGTAGGCTTTTATGGGCTCTATGGAGTTAGGGAGAAAACATTGTCTGTTTCTCAACTGCTTTTTCCTCTTCTTCAGTGGTGACAGATGAGGACTTGCAGTTGCCTCTGGGGCTAGGGAAGGGTGCTTTTCATCCTGAAGGGCCAGCTTTCCTTTGCACCAGGACAGATAATGTGCAATTGTGCAGGAATCGGATAAGGTAAAATTGCCCAGAGTCTAGATAATACGCCATTGCTTCAGGGGTCCCCGAACTTTTTGAGTTGGTGGACATATTTGGAATTTCGAGAGAGTGTTGTGGCCACTCTCACAGAATGGCTGCCATGGGGGGGGGGCTTGACCATTCATAACACGGCTGCCACCATTGGCATGGCTGGTCACAAAACACTCATTTCCCAGCAGGCAAACTGGTGAAACTATAGGGAAATGAACTTGTCCAAGAACCTAATTACAAGGCAGAGGTAGAGTCTGAGCACAACATACAATCACTCTTTCGAATTCAAATGAAGATGGTGCTGGAGAACAGCATTTTGCTTTGCAGCATGCCAGCCTTCAGTTATTTTAAAAATCTTAATAAAATAAAAATCAGGAGGGTCAAGGGGCAGGCACATGGGGGCACCACATTGGAGTTCCCACGCTTAGAAGTTCAATAATATGCAATCACCACTGAATAGAACTAGTGCTAGTAAAGGGTTAACTTAAAGGGCGGGGGAAACCATTCGTTGCTATCTGGAAGCACTCCAACCCTTACTTAATCTTTTCCCAGCCACTCTTGTGGGTTCACTCTAAGTCTGTCCATATTTAGGCAAGGCTTGGAATATACAAATGAAGAACTGGAAAATTGTTAAGCTGCCGGAACGCAGCACATCTCCTTTCAAACACACACAGCTCGTCTATCCCACAGAGATGCCTCTTGTGCTGTGGTTTGAGAACCAAGAATTAGATTCATTTTTTTTAATTCCATCACAATAAAATCTCTTGCTGCCCAAATGCTTGACATTAATTCCTACCCACTCCACTTCTGACCAATTGGAATAAAGCCTTCCATGACATTTTGCGGATTTTGGCTTGTGATAACAAACAAATATGTTGTTTGCCCAAGATAATGACTTAGAGAAAGATTACTTGGGCACTGCTCTGGACAGTTTTCTTCAAGGCAGAGGGGATCTTGATACCAATAGAAAAGCAACAGGGATTCTCTGATTGCTACTCATGGGGGATATAAGCCTGGGCTACTGAAATCTGGCCACCTATAGCCACCAGCGGGATTCCAGCAGTAACCCCAGGTTTTGCTGTGCATACCTGTCAATCCTTCAGCAAACAGGCTTCCAATGTTATTTTATATATATAGGCTATGAATGCCTCTGTTTGCTTTCATATCCTATTTTAATATTGCAGGTTGAGGTGGTTTCAATTACGTGCCATTTCGGAAGGTTACATTTGCATGCAACTTCCTGTGTGGAACCAAAGCTCCCTTTACTGCTTAAGAAGAGCAACCCAGGAGGGAAAAAAAGTCATCAGATATGTGTTCAATAAAAAGGACTGCTGGGTGATAGCTACATGGGAACCAAAGGACTGGATTGGGCCATTCAATTCACCATTCCAATTCAAACAAGTGATCAGTTGGATCCCCGAAGGAAACTCATAAGCAGGGCTATTCTTTGACCCCAAAAGGTGGTTGATATTTCCTGAACATGGAGGTTTCATTCTATGCTGCTTTGGCTAACTGCTATTGACAAGTGGGATTTGCAGCTAAGGGAGCAATCCTGTGCACATTTAGACAGAAAAAAACCACCCTCCTATAATTCTCAGCATAGCTGGCTGGAGGGATGCTGGGAGTTGTTTAGACAGAAAAAAAGAGTCCTACATACATAGGATTGCACCCTAAATGTTGGAGTACTCCTGTTCAGGGTTTCAGCCAGCAATGCCCCTTTCAAAGATACACCATTCCACAGACCCCTCCCCTGGTTCTCCATGTTTCCTCCTTCAAGAGACGCACAACGGTCTGTGGCTGCTGCTTATACTAAGTCCTCACTGAACTGTTTTGGGTCCCCAGTTAGTCCCCCCACCCGTTCCAAAGCTTCTTTTGGCTCCACGAACCTTGGGGTTCCTCAAAACCAGCTGCTACCTCCCTTTTGTGTGTGGATGGTGCCATTTCAGCAGCCTAAGAATCCATGCTCAGAGAATGAGTTTGCTATTAGTGTACAAGATATAGACTTATCTAGCCTCTGGTAGGTTTCGGGACTATGAACAGCACTTGTTAAGAACTTGGGAGATCCTGCTAGACAACCGGAAATAAACTAATCAGAGAATGTGATGAAAACACAGACCTCAAAATTCACAGACCTCAAAATTCTCTTCTATGGACTTTTAAATCGTCAACTTTAAGTAAGCTGTTGAGATATAGTGTAGCAAGCTCTCGATCACTCCTGTCACAAAGTTCCATTCCATCCAACCACTTCACAAAAGGGGACCCAACTGTCGGCGGATAGATAGATAATGGATATTTGTTATGTTACATTGGTAAATCCCATAATCTTAATTACTACATTTTAATCCACCCAATAACAGGTTCTCTGGGCAGATTATAAACAGTTTAAAGAATAACATACAATACAAAGAGGGGAATGGGTGGAGAGAGGTTTCCCCCCGCCCCTGACCAAATCCTGCATTTGAGACATAGCATCCTGCTTGCAGTGGTGCTGAGTTCCAGGGAACAAATCAGGATCAATTCCCAAAGCAAGTTCTGTAGGCAGTCCAAACTCAAAGACAGGGAGATCCAGCTGAATGAACAGAAAAGTCAGGAAGCAGGTACTCAAACATTATGCCAGCATCTAGTTCCTGAAACTGAAGGCTTTCATAGCCCGAGCCTTCTGAGCCCCACCAAGGGCTCAGCTGCAGTTCATTATAGCCCTCTGGCAAAGGTCCTACTCATGAGGAGGACCTTGCTCACAAGGAGCCCTTTCCTCTTGAGGAGTCATGAGCTTTCAGAGTCCCACCCAGAGAACAGCTGCAGGCCATTGCTCACAAGTATATCTTTACTCACAAGCCGTCCCTATTCCTCCGATGGGCACTTCCCCATGTGGCAGCTGGCTAAACTTGACTTTCAGGCACCTGCAGTCTCTGCAGCTAGGGAGCTTCTCAGCATCTGCTTCCAAGTCTAGGAGGGAGCAACTATGTCTTCAGAGTTAGAGTCAATGGCCATCTCTCCCAAGGCCCAGATGTCCTGCAGCAGCTGAGTAAGTCTCTATACTAGGCAAATAAAGTTCACCAGACAAACATGGATTTTCCTGAGAAAAGTCAAAGATGCAGCCATGGTCAAATACATGGGATATCACTCACATATAATCAGAGTTCCAAAAAGCCAGCATCAGGCAGAAGTCCAAAAGTCAATAACAGAGATCCAAACACAACTCAAGGTCAGAGTACAAAATACAATAGCAACAGCACTACTCCCAACGCTAGCTAGGCTCCAACTGAAGGCTTAGGTAGCCAGAGCCTCTTGAACCCCACCCAGGGTTCAGCTGCAGTTCATTATGGCCCTCTGGCAAAGGTCCTACTCATGAGGAGGGTCCTTTCCTCTTGAGGAGTCCTCTTTTGTAATCAAGCACTCCTTCTCAAAGGAGCCCTACTGGCCTGCCTCCTGAGGCAACAATGCTCCTGAGGGGCAGGGGTTTACTCAGACTCTACCTCTGAGGTGGAGTTGCCTGTCCCTTGCAGGGATGGACCTGTGGCCATCTCCCTCAAGGGCCCAGGTCCCTCTTGCTCTTCTGCCAAGGGTTGTTCTGGGCTGCTCTTGATCTCTGGGAGCTCTAGCGCCTCCCAGACCTACATACATAGGTCTCCTCTGTGACACGTGGCTTAGTGGGATCCTGGTCATTCTCCGGAGGGGATGTGACAGTCACTGCAGTACCAGGAGTCCCTAGTGAGATGTCCCAAGCGTCAGCCCTGGAGCAGCTGTGCATTGAGCCATGGCTTTCCAGCTGTAGCCCTGGCAGCTCTTGACAGTTGCCACAATAAATAATTTCTGGGCCAGTGAAGAAGTGGGGATGCTTCCCTATCACTCCTCTACAGTAGGTGAGCATTGTTCCCATTTTACAGATAACAACTGACACATGTTCAAGGAACACAGCATGGGCTTCTGGCACCCAAACCTGTATGTGATGTCCTAGACCAGAGATGCAGAACCTCTGGTCTGGGGGACTAAATCAGGCCCATCTGGGATCCAAATCTGGCCCTCCAGGTTTCCCCAGATGGCCCCACCCCCTTTCCCTCAACCACCAATAATTTGTTGCTTTCCAGGCTTTTGTGCAGTTTTTTCCACATTCTAAAAGGTTTAAATGTCTCTCCTGAGGCTTAATTGGCAGTAAGAGGTTTAAGCTAAGATATGCTCAGTTTTGTGGTATTTTGGCACCACCGCTTTTGCTGTTGGCCCTGCCCTGCTTCACTTTGGGCCCACCCACCAGTGGAATGGGTCCCCCAAAAGTTTCTCTGAAATGGAATTGGGTCCTTGTGCTGTAAGAGGCTCTGCACCTCTGTCCTAGGCCATTATACTGCCTAGATCAAGGTCTTGGAGTTCTTGCTTGTACTGGGCTCCAGTCTCTCCCTCACCTGGTTTCAAGATGGGATCAACAATACTAGAGCTATGCACAAATGGCCACTCAAACTTCTCCAGCCTATTTGTGGGCAGAGAAATGGGGGGAGGGGAAGACAATTTCACCAAATTTCTCCTAGGGGAGGAGAAATCCTCCAACAGTTTCTCACAGATAGGGCTCGCTATTGGGAGGGGGTGTTGCACAGCTTCCTTTTTTCCTCAGGGGTTTTGGTTTATTGCACTGCTTCTGTAAGTGGCAACAGCCTCAACTGTGTGGAGGCTTCCACTCTTCAAAATATTTCTTGGTATTTTTGAGCTTGCCTAATCACTGCAAGGTGGCCAAGTGTGCCACGTGCATTTTCTTTCTCCATTACGCATCTTTCCGTGGCTCTGCAGCCTCCCAGACCACCTGCATTTCCTGCACTGAAAAAGCCCCATGGGAGGAAAGGCCTCCTGATGTCTTCCTCATGATGGCTTTAACTGAAATGTGGGAAGCCGAGGAGGCTGCCGGCTGCCACAGAGATGACTGTATGATGACAGACAGGAGACTCCCGCACACTCCTCAGCCACCTCTTACATATGTTAAGCACAAGAACCCCAAACCCAACTCATGAGAATCTCTCTAAAATTTCTCCTCTTTTGAATCTCCTTTCAAAAGCAATTCCCCCCCTCCAATTGAATGAGAATAGTAAACAAAAAAAAAAAGTGGGGGGAAATTTTGGCATAGCACTAAATAATACTTGCTCCTAGCTCCACTGGGGAATTACTGCTTCAGAAGTCAGGAGCTGAATAAAGGTTATCTGCCGACACGCCCAGAAAAAGGCCAGTTTATACCCTTCAGGATCTAGTCTGTACAAGTACAAAGGGACCTCTTTTATTTTCAGAAATGCCATTTGCTCATCACTAAATCACATTATACAAATGAGCCACCTTCCTCCTCTCCCTCTCCTCGTCCTTTGTGAACCAAACACATGGGCAATTACAGTTACTTACCTGAAGTTAAATTAAAACCTCTGCTTTATCATCCACAATTTATCTCCACTAACTTTCAGCTGGCCTCAATTAAATCCTGCTATTTTACAGGGAACAGCAAAAGAGAGAGGATAGCTGAGGCATTTAATTACTTTCTTTAACATGCTCATCGCAAAAAAAAAAAAATTATTAAAGTGTATCAGGAATCGTAACCTTGGAACAAAGCAGTGAGGGACCCTCCGTGATTCGCAGGTAATTATTTTCATTACAGGGATGATGGATGAAGGATCTGAGATATTAACAGTACCCCAACTATTTGCAGTGGAGTGCCCAAAGAAGGGAGGGGGGATGGGATTGAAATGCTGCAGTTGACAGGCCCTGGTGGGTTTCAAAGAGATTTTTCAAGCTAATTTGCGACTTTCCTTTCAAAACCAAAAGACATGAAGCTGCAGCCATTTCTCCAAAAAGAAAACAGAAACTGGTGGCAAAAGACAGCTATCCTACCACACTGTGAACATCTAATAAAGGAGCCACAGACAGGGTCACCAAAGTTCACTGAGCTCAGAAACAGAAATAAGCTGCTGGGGTGGCAGGGCTTGTTAAATGAGACGTAAGACTTAGAAACCCCAGGATTCTTCTCTGGCTTGCATTAAAATCCAACTTGGAGAAGACATCTATGGTTTGGTCCTGCTTTGAAAGGTGGCACCCAGGAAAACACCTGTTACAGCTAGGGATGTACGAATTTTGTTAAATCTGTTCCTTCTGTGTTTCGCAGATTGTCAGGAGTCTTTCGTTCTTTCATCTGTTCATTGACAGAATTGGATTGTTTTTTAGGGATGTACGAGAATCTCATTCCACTTGTGCTAGTGTGCAGTAGCACAAGCGCGCATTTGTGCAAATCTCCCTGAAAAAGTAAAAAATGGTCAGCAAGTCCATGGGCTCGGAAAAAGCTAGTCTGCTGTGGAATCTGAAGGTTGTATTCCTATTTGAATCTACTGTGGATTTCTCTGACATCTCTAGTTGCAGGCCACCTCTTTGTTGGGTATCCCTTTGGAGCAATGCAATATCTGGGGCATTCTGGGGGGAAAAAACACATGGCAGCTCCCAGGAAGAGCAGTCAATGTCTGAGCCTTTTAAAAAAAGTAAATAATGGGGTTGGAGATGGGGAGTGACCTTTGAAGACCATCAACTAAGATCTACCTCCAGATGCTTCCTCCAAGGGAGGGTCAAGGGTCAGCAACAAGGGAGAGAGCTTTCTCAGTGGTAGCCCCCCTCCCATTATGGACCACACTCCTCCTGGTGCCAACATTGCCATCTTTTCAGCCCTTCCTCTACCCCCCAGGTATTTGACAGCGTATGACAATGTTTTCAATTGGTGCTGGGATTTATATTGCTGTTGGTCTAAAATGGTTTTATATTTTTGTATGTAAATGATTTTACATGATGTTATGATATTGTATTTTTAGGGTTTAAATTTTTGTCAACCAACCAGAGAGCTTTGGTTTTGGGGCAGTACAGAAAGGTAATAAATGAAATGAAATGAACTGCAGATATAGACGACTGAGGCGTGAAATGAATGCAGCTTTCAGTAACAAAAGCCCGGGCCAACCCAAGATACTTTGCTGCCTGTAGCAAAGGACAAGATGGTGTCCCATTCCACATACAGAAACTGACCGATGGCCCGTTGAATCTGACATCAATACTGACAAAGGGACAGCATTCTCTGCTACACCTGAGGGAAGCAGGCCAGGTTAGGAGGCCAAGACAGGCTGGCACACACAACTCTGCCCTCCAACAGAGCCATGGGCTCAGGAGAAACAGCCAGGAGACTTCTGCTGCCACCTACCAGCATGTGATGCCTGAGGCAATTGTCTCACTTTGCCTAATGGTAGGGCTGGCCCTGAGAAACATGAATCATATCCCTAAAGGGTTTTTTTCTTTTCTTTTCTCTTCTCGCACACCCCCTTAACACATTTCTATTCCTCCCTGCACCAAGATCCGGTGGGGCAAGTTGTGAGTTGTTGTGAGTGATATCACAAGCCCCTATCCAAGCTGTGCCAGAGACAGCCATATTAAAATGGACAGAGTCCTGCAAGTAGAACTTCTTGGGGTGATGGCCGGAGCTGGGAAGGGTGTTATTAGGGATTTTCTGGGCTGCTAAAAAAAACCCCACACACACTGGGGGAAGGAAGCAATGTTTCAATAATGCTCAGGTAGGCTCCCCTTTCTCCCCTTCACAAGAGGGCAACAACATCACATCCACATTTCTGAAAATGTATTGTCTGTGCAAGAAATATGCAGAGACATTGCCCAGCTCCCACTGTTCCTGCAGGTTGCGTAGCAGACACTTTTGTAACGTGCTTTCCGAATCTTTGCTTTTTCATCCACACAAAAGGCCAGGGGGAGACTACCTATTTTACTGAGGAAACGGAGAGTGCTACAGCTGCTAAGCATGGTAAATGGGCTTTTGAGCGGCAACAGTAACCTCTGTTCCCTTTAACAAACCAGGAGCCTCTAGGCAGCCATGTGTGTCATCCCTCCCTCCCCACTCTGCCAGGGATCAGTAGACCCTGACATGTTTTATCACCCAAAAATCTGCTCTGTAGTGCTAACTTCCAAGCCGTTCCGATGATGCACTTTTGCGCAAGTATTCCTGGGCATGCAGAGGTTTTCTTAGCATTTGAGAGATGTCCATAGCAGAAAACTGCCCAAAGAAGAAGAACAGGGTGGGCATGATACTATTTCACCCCAAAAAGAACCAGTTATTTATTTATTATTTATTATTAAATTTATTAATCGCCCATCTGGCTGGTCACCCAGCCACTCTGGGCGATGTACAACATACAATAAAAACAGTTTAAAACAATAAAATTCTACAATAAAAACATTTTCTAAAATACCCTAACCCACCCCAAATGCCTGCCTGAACAAGAACGTTTTTAACGCACGACGGAAGCTCATTAAAGAGGGGGCATGATGGAGTTCCCTAGGGAGGGAGTTCTACAGAGTGGGGGCCACCACAGAAAAGGCCCTCTCCCTCGTCCCCACCAGTCTAGCTGTCCTGGCTGATGGGACAGAGAGAAGGCCATCCGAGGCTGATCTTGTTAAGCGGCCTGTCTGGTGCTGCTGGAGGTGCTCCTTAAGATAGGCTGGGCCGGAACCATATAGGGTTTTAAAGATCAAAACCAACACCTTGAATTTGGCCTGGAAAACAACTGGTCTCTCTACTTTATTTATTTATTACATTTATACCTTGCCTTTTTTCATCCTTAAGGAACCCAAGGCGGCATACATAGTTTTCCTCCGCCTCCTCCATTTTATCCTCACAACAACAACCCTGTGAGGTGGGTTGGGCTGAGACTTTGTGACTGGCCCAAAGTCACCTAGTGAGCTTCCATGGCTGAGTGGGGACTAGAACCCAGATCTCCAGGCTCCCAGTCCAACACTCTAGCCACTACACCACACTGGCTCTCCAACTTGTGAGTAATTAGGAAGGTCAGGTTTTCTCCAATAACTAGTTTCATGGATCTGGAAAAGGGGAGTGAGTAGCATAGAGATCTGCCTTAAACCAAGTCAGTGCCATGGATCAGGACCCAGACCCTCATCCTCAGAGGATCCTGGGTTCTCATCCTCAGAAGAGGCTCCTGAGTTAATTGTTCAGGGAGAGGAGTAAGTTACAGAAAGGCATCATGCAGCCTCCACCTCCTCTGGACCCAGTTTTCCAAGAAGACACAAGAGACCTAGCCCACTACCCCTGCATCCAGAGGAGGTTGCATTGTCACCCTTGGATTCTGACAAGTCCAGCCATGAAGACACCAGCATGCTAAAGCCACCCTTGCATTGCTGCAACCTAGTGCTGCTAAAACAGACCAGAGCCCTTTAAGGGAAAAGTCCTTAGTCAGTGTGGAGGTGGGGCTAACTAGCCTAAATGAGGCCGAACACCTACTTAAGGCTCAATCACAATCTGCTGCTTGTTGAAAGAGAATAGAGACAAGCTTGTCTGGCTTCCAGCCCCAACCTCACTCAAAGTGTAGTGCTGGTATCGTCCAGTTCCTGCCTTCCTGGGAAAACTGACTTGTCCCAAACCTTGTAGAGGCCCAATCCTAGGGTTGGCAGAGAATTTCTCCCCGAAACTTTGGGGGGCCAAGAGCCAACATGTTCAGCCCCCCGAACAAGTTTCAGGGAGAAATTCTCCGCACCCCCCCCGCACCCCGCACCCCCCCCGGGACGGGACTTACCTTTGGCGAATGTCCCTCCCGGCAGCAGGTCCGGCCGGCGGTTCGGCGGGTCTTCGTCCGGGGTGGGAGCAGCAGCCGGTCTTTCGACCGGCTGCCGCCGCCACCATTCCAATAAAAGAAAAAAAAATGCCCCCGTGATAGGCTACGTGATGATTAACATAGCCTATCATGGCTAGATTTGCAAAGTCAGCGGTGATAGGCTACGTAAATCGTCACGTAGCCTATCACGGGTGACTTAAAAAAAAAAAAAAGCGCGTACGGATAATGGCGGCCCCCATAGGGAGCCGCCATTCCCGTTCCTTATTTGGTCGCTGTAGTCTACGTAAATCTTTACGTAGACTACGGCGACCAAATAAGGAACGCGAATGGCAGCTCCCTATGGGGGCCGCCATTTGCGTACGCTTTTTTTTTTTTTAAGTCACCCGTGATAGGCTACGTGACGATTTACGTAGCCTATCACAGCAGACTTTGCAGATCTAGCCGTGATAGGCTACGTTAATTGTCACGTAGCCTATCACGGGGGCGTTTTTTTTTAACTTTTTAGTTCGTGGCCGGGCGAGGCACCTCCTCCCCGGCCTGAATTTCGGCCGGGCGAGGCGGGAAGCCTCCCCCCCCGGCCTGAACTTCGCAGGGGGAGCAGCGAAGCGCCTCCCCCCCACTACGAAAAGCTTCAAGGACAGGTAAGTGACTTTCGTCCATCCCTACCCAATCCATAGTAGAACCCTGGGCTCTCATGCTCAGGCCTCAACACAACAGAGGCAGAACAATCAGACTTTTAGTCTATCGAGTTCAGTATTCCCTACGCTGACTGGAAGCATCTCTCCAGGGTCCCAGGCAGGGAAGGGTCTTTCCCTTCATCTCCCAACTAAGCCCTTTAAACCTTGAAATTCAAGGAACTGAAGCTGGGACCTTCGGCATGCCAATCATGTGCTTTGTGCAATGGTCCCTCTCCATCATCCAGACCAAGATGCTCCTAACCAGTCATCATTGGGCATGGTCTGAAGGCAAATAAGGCAGCCACCTTGCCAAAGCTAAGCAGGTCTAGATCTGGCCAATGCTTAGAGGGGAGACCACCCGGGAACTTAGTAATTACTGCTAGAGCTGTGCCAAAATGCCCATCCAGCTTCACCATGGAACAGAACAGACTGCCATGAACAACTCCACATATCCCTAATGCATTGCACCTTTTGCTGAGGATGGTTATTGAAAGCTGATTTGGGAGCCAAACATCACTAAAAAGATGGGTAGATGAAGGAAGGAAAGGTAACAAAGTGCCTGGAAACTTCTGCATGGAGCTGATATTGTACTGCATACAGTCCACTTTAAGTCACAGTGCCAGCTCAACCAACATTTTTGATCATGGGAGCTTCCTCATTCATTCATTCATAACATTATTATCCCCCTCTTCAGCCCAACAGGCATTCAGAGTGGCTTAGAGTATCAGTAGCAACACAATCCCTGCCCTCAGACTTGCAATCTAAAAGACATGACACACAAGGAAAAACAGATGGGGAGGGAGGAGGAAAGAAAAAGCAAGCCCAAGCACCATTTCTTAAAGTTACAGCAGTGCTTGTCATTACTAACTGGGATGGAAACAGTTTGGGTAGCCTGATGGAATGGCTGACAGAAATTTGGCATTTGGGGAGAGCCAAAGGGAGCTCTCCAAGGGTCTCTCAGCATAGGTGATGTAATCGTCCTGTTTCTCTTCTCTCTCTCCACTCTGAGGTCTGATGGAATCCTTGTTATTCATGTATCATTTTCATATTTCTGTGGTTTTGTAAGACACCGTTTTCTGAAGGATGGGTACATGCTGAATGCATATAACATGCTTAGCAAATATTTTGTTGCAGGGAATGCAGAGATGTGGTTTCACCTTTTCCTTTTATTCCTCCTTGGCTGGGAACAGCTTTTCTCCTTGCTTTAACTTCAGGTGTAAATTTCAGCCAGGGATCATCAGGAATTAGAAAAGACTGGGATGACTTTCAATCCCAGGCTACAGCCTTGGGACATGTGGAATAATAATGATAATAAGTATGATAATAATACAGAATATGTCAAGTAAAGAAGAACTTGCTCTCCCAGATATGCAGAGTATCTTCCATTCCACTGCAAATAGGCCTTGTGCATTGGCTTTCCAGCTAGGGTGCAGAACCTCACACCTGGGGGCCAAATCCAGTCTGCCCTGGGGCTAAATCTGGCCCTCTGAGGTTCCCCAGATGGCCATGCCTACTTGTCCTGGCCACTCCCCCTTTCCCCCAACCACTGATTGGTTGGTGCTTTCCCAGCTTTTGAGCAGTTTTTGCCATTCTAAAAGGTGGAAATGCCTCTCCTAAGGCTTAGTTACTGGCAGGACGAACTTTAAGCTAAAATATGTGTGTGTGTGGGGGGGGTTGCCCAGCCTTTTTGCCAACTCCTGCCCACCACTGGAATGCAGCCACCAAGAGCTTCTCCAAATTTGGACCCCAGGTGAAAGAGCTTCAAAAGAACTTAAGAACATAAAAAGAGCCCTGCTGAATCAGATCAAGCATCCAACTAGTCCAGCATTCTGTTCACACAGTGGCCAACAAGCTGCCCATGGGAAACCCACAAGCAGGACAGGACTGCAATAGCACCCTCCTGCCCATGTTCCCCAGCAACTGGTGTACATGGGCATACTGCCTCTATTAGGTAGCTATTACGGATGAGTCTAAGCACCTTGACATGTCTGACAGCTCCAATTCTGAATCAGAGCTGGAGGAACAGACAGATCAGAGGCCAGGGGAGGGACCCTCCCTAGTGTGCCAAAATGCTGGAAGAGAGTCCTCCCAAGACCTTGACCAACAGATGGCCCAGACTGAGTCCTGCCTGCCCCCACCATGAGAATGCAAGTTTCTGAGGAGGAGGAAGGGGGCATGACTTGAGAGACGCTAGGGTGCGACACAAAGCAAAGCGGGAAAAGTTAGGGTCAGGGCTCAGACGCTCCGTCTGCATAGCCACTCTTGGAAGCCAAAGCAGGAGGGAGCCACCCTAAGGAAGGGGCACCACTGTGAAGCTAGCTTGGCCAGGACGTTCATACTCCAAACTGCCAGCAACTTTCCCTCCCTCTGGTTTGTTTCCTCTGCTTAGAGATGGTTGATTAGTTGTTTAGAGCCTGGAGGCAGACTGAGAGTCTTCCTTGAATCTGCATTTGTAGATATATTAAGCTCTAGCAAAATAAAGTCGAATTAGCCTGAAGCCTTGTCTATTGTAGTGCTGATTGCAAAGGGAAAGGACCATCCATTTCTGACAGTAGCAGACAGCCACCAGGACTAGTAGCCATTGATAGCCTTCTCCTCCAGGAATTTATCCAACCCCCTTTTAAAGCGATCCAAATTGGTGGCCATCACTACATCCTGTGGTACTACTCCCATCAATCAGCTTCATGGGATGACCCCATTGAGTTCTAGTATTATGAGAGAGGGAGAAAAAGGTGCCCTTATCCGCCTTCTTCACACCATGCGTAATTTTGTACACCTCTATCAGGTCTCCCCTTACTCCCCTTTTCATTTCAGCACCTCTGATTTAAGGGAAAAGTTTCCCAGAGGCCAGATGATCCTAACAGCTTCTGGAAAATGCTCAGACATCACACCTCCCCATTTTAGAAGTTTAAAACTTGCGCTTTGATGGCCAGCAGCAAAAGTAGAAGAATCCCAACAGCGAGGCCAAAAGGTAGTCAGGCTGTGGCTCAGCACATTACGGTTTACTCTCGGAGTCAACAGGCTTTCCTTGACAGAAGCAGGGAAAATGAGTAGACTGGCAGAAAGGAGAGGGGTGACGAAACGGAGGTCACACATTTCCTTCTCCTGCTCTGACAGCAAACACAACAGAAGGCCCCGCAAGCCACAGCTGTCTCCTGTTGATAGACAGGTGTGACAACAAGGCCCAAGACCTGAACGGCACCCGTGCCCCTTGAAAGTGAGCAGGGCCAAAGAGGAGACATGAGACATGCAAATAAACAGCCTGGCTGTGACACATCCACTCACTGAGACGAGAGTCTGTCCAAGGAAGTGGGCTGCTCAAGAGCGCAATGATACTGTTGTGCAGTTGTGAAACAACTGAATCTGCTGGGGTGAGAGGAAGGCAGACAACAAAATGTGGATTAAGGCTCAGCCGTGGTTACAGGGATGGAAGAGCCATTGAAGTGCAGCAACACGGAAGGTGATGTGAGTAAGGATGGATGAGAAATTCCTTTCATAGAAATTGTTATATGAAGCTACCCAATCCACACTTTTCAGAACGTTGCACTACAGTTCACAACTCCGAACATGAGCACAGAAATACATACGTACATTAAGGAAAAGTGCACACAAAAGTGCAGGACACGGAATAATGGGCTCAAGTGACAGGAAGCCAGATTCTGGCTGAACATCAAGAAAAACGTCCTGACTGTTAGAGCAATACGACAATGGAACCAATTACCCAGGAAGGTGGTGGGATCTCCCACACTGGCGGCATTCAAGACGAGGCTTGACAGCCATCTGTCAGGGATGCTCTGACTTGGATTCCTGCATTGAGCAGGGGGTTGGACTCGATGGCCTTGTAGGCCCCTTCCAACCCTACTATTCTATGAAAAGATTACATAGATTACGTAGACTATGGTGAAAATAAGGGCAATGCAAATAGCGTTACCCTTATTTTCGCCGTAGTCTACATAAACATTTACGTAGACTACAGCGACCAAATAAGGAACGGGAATGGCGGCTCCCTATGGGGGCCGCCATTATCCGTACTTGCTTTTTTTTTTTTTTTTTTAAGTCACCCATGATAGGCTACGTGACGATTGACGTAGCCTATCACGGCTGACTTTGCAAATCTAGCCGTGATAGGCTACGTGAATTGTCACGTAGCCTATCAGGGGGCTTTTTTTTTTTCTTTGATTGCAATGGCGGCAGCGGCAGCTGGTCGAAAGACCGGCTGCCGCTCCCGCCCCGCTCGAACACCTGCCGAACCGCCGGCCGGACCCACCACCGGGAGGGACATTTGGTGAAGGTAAATCCCGTCCCGGGGTGGGTGCGGGGGGCGGGGGGGGGTTCGGAGGATTTCTCCCCGAAACTTGTTCAGGGGGCCGAACACGTTGGCGCTCGGCCCCCCGAAGTTTCGGGGAGAAATTCTCCGCCAACCCTAGTATATATTAGTCTGTCTGTCTATATTATATATACATTTAGAAATGCACATGAGATGTACATATTTGGGGAAAATCTGCACAAAAATACATTATATTAGGGAAAATCACTTGGAAAAAGTGCACGCTCTAGGAAGACTGTGTACAAACATGCATATATCTTTGGAGAAATGTGCAGAAAGATGCATACACATTTTCGCACATTTTGTGCATGTGCCAAATTTGCAAAGTGACCCAGAAAAGAGCTGAACAAAGTTACAGTCGGGAAAATGAGAAACTAAGCAAAAGTAAAATAGAGAGATTTACCCATCCCCAGCTGTGAGTGTCCAAATATTCAATGTAAAGGAGTCCCGTGTGTGTTTTGCTGATGGTTATGAACTTCTGAAGGCCTGGACATGCGTACAGTTCTGCTGGATCAAAGTTCCACTTTAATCCAGCAGCCCATTTCTGACCTTGGCCAAAAAAATCCATGGAGGAGAAGTCTATCAATGGCGACTAGTAATGACTAGGGATGTCGGAGAAATCCACAATGGAACCAAATGAGTTGGATTTTCATGAATCTGACCTGTGGATTCCACAGCGGACCAGCTGCTCCCTTGTCAGGCGGATTCCACAAACTTGTGGCCCTGTTTTCTAACTTTCCCAAGTTTTGTGCAAAATTCATCATAGAAAAATACGCAAAATTAAAAAAAAACCTGGCCACAAATGTGCATTTCCCCCATAGGCTAAAGCATGAAAATGCGCATTTTGAGGGAATGCATGCATTTTCCCATATGCACATTTGCGTTAATGTGAATTTGTGCAAATTCGGAAGCAAAAAAATCCGATTCCCTTGATGGGTGGACGATGGAATGAAAGAGGCATGACAGTCTGTGAAACACAGATGGAATGGATTTTAGACAATCCGTACATCCCTGGTCATGATGGCTATATGCCACCTCTAAGTTCAGAGGCCGCGTGCTTCTGAGTGCCAGTTGCTTAGGTGCAATGACAGGAGAGCGTTATTGCACTCATGTCCCACATGTGAACTTCCCAACAGGCATCTTGACAGCCACTGTGAGAATCAGGATGCTGGATTACATGGACTGTGGGTCTGGTCCAGCAGGGGCCTACTTATATCTTCAGAAAGCCTGAAAGCAGTGGTCCTCCCCATCATGCATCACCCAACAAAACTGATATTCAGAAGTATGCAACAGGTGCAGAACCGCAGGGCTGGGGGGCAAATCCAGCCCTCCTGGGGTCCCAATCTAGCCCTCCAGCATTCTCTAGATGATGGCCAGACCCTCTTCTCCTGCCCCCACTCCCTTTCCTCCAACCACAAATTATGGGCGCTTTCCCAGCCTTTGTGCTGTTTTTCCCCATTCTAAGCATCTTAAGGCTTAGTTGCTCACACTAAGAGCTTTAAGCTAACATCTGCTGGTGTTTTAGATGTTTCGGCATGCCCCTTTTGCCTTCAGCCCCCTAACCTTTTTTGCTTTCAGCTCCAGCCCTCACTGGAATGTGGTCACCAAGTGTACTAGGACCCACCAGAAGACCCTTGTGTGTTGAGGAGGTTAGGATTTGACAATAAGTCTTCTCTACGCCTAAGTCTTTGCTGTACCTGGGACCAGGTACTTTGGGTTAGAAACTAGTGCTGTGCCGAAAATTTCTCCCATATTTTTTTCTGGCCATTCTCATTCAATTTGGATAGAAAAGAAATTGCTTTCAAAAAGAAATTGAAAAGAGAAGCAATTTCAGAGAGATTCTCATGGGCTGGGTTTGGGGTTCTTGTGCTTACCTTACTTATGAGGTGGCTGAGGAGTGTGCATGAGTGTCCTGTCTGTCATCGTACAGTCATCTCTGCGGCAGCCTGTAGCCTCCTCAGCTTCCCACACTTCAGTTAAAGCCATCATGAGGAAGACATCGTGAGGCCATTCCTCCCATGGGGCTTTTTCAGTGCAGGAAGTGCAGCTGGCCTGGGAGGTTGCACAGCCACGGAAAGATGTGTAATAGAGAGAGAAAACACACACAGCACCCTCGGCCAACTCACAGTGATGAGGTAAGCTCCAAAATACCACCAAAGGAAATTCAAAATCCTGCCTCAAAAAGGAGAAGCCTCACCACGGTTGATGCTGTTGCCACCTACAGAAGCAGTGCAATAAACCAAAACCCCTGAGGGAAAAAACAAAGAAGCTGTGCTACAACCCCCGCCAATGGTGAGCCCCGTCTGTGAGAAACTGTTGGAGGATTTCTCCTCCCCTAGGAGAAATTTGGTGAAATTGTCTTTCTTTGCCCACAAAGAAATTGTCTTTCTTTGCCCACTTTCTTTGCCCACAAATAGGCTGGAGAATTTTGAGAAGCCTTTTGCACACAGCTGTACTAGAAACAGTGAGCTACTCAGTGTCAGGTGTGTGTCGCCAGTAAGGCCAAAGCCCCTGTGTGATGAATGGGCAATTTACATTGCAGTCTATTTATGGAAGGAATATAATCCAAAGGACTCCCTCTACCATGAACCTCTCGGTGGGGTGGGATTGTGAAGTTCATCATGGCATGCTGGCTTAGGAGCTATATCAGTGCTGATTCAGGAGTTCCTCAGCAACAGAAGGGATGTGAATGTGTGTATCTGCTTTCTTTCCTCTTATGTTGTGTGCAATTTCTCTGAATAAACCAAGTTATCAGAGGAACTTTCCAGTGTGTGTTCATTGCCTGATCTGAATCCTTACGAACCTCTACCTCCCTGGCAGAACACCAAGAGCTTCTCCAAAACGGAATTTGGCCCTTGGTCTGAAAAAGCTTCAACACGCCTAGCATATAGCATTTGAACTTGGAGGTGTCCTTTACCTGTCATGCCTAAAAACCTAAGAAGAGCCCCGTTGGCTCAGACCAAGGTTCCATCTGATCCAGCACAGGGATGGTCTGTTTTGCTTTCTCTAATATGCACTTTTTTTTTTTCCCCAAACATCAGTTCATTTTCCGCTGTTCCTGCATCAGTTTGTATGTTTTTGCATGCATCTTCCCCAACAATTTACACATTGTTGTACTTATTTTCCCCAAATGTACACATTTTGGGTATGCAATTTTGGACTGGAGAACTGCACTGCAAAATTTGGAGAACTGCAAAAATCAAAGGATAATTGTGATCCAGTTCACATATTAGTTCAGGAAGTGCAAATTAGGTCAGTTTGCATTAAAATTAGAAACAAACGCACCTCATTCCCATCCCTAGTGTAACATCCTGAAGCCAACGATGTCCAGGATGTTCTGAGTATCCCATAAGGAGGACACAAAGGCAACTGTCATATCCTTCAACACTCAGTCCTCTTCAGTGTGCAGAAGACAATGAATCTGGACAAAGACGAGGATCAGACTGCCCTTCCAGGGGAAGAACAGTCAATCTCATCTTTAGCTTCTCTCCCCCAGTCAGAACAGTCAGCTCTGCCATCATCCTCTGAGTCAGAGCAGGAGGAACGCTTGGCACAAACTTCATCTCCCCAGCCCCACAGAAGTCTGAGACTACAAAATCAGGTGGGGGCCCTGCAACAGTCTAGCCAGCTTCTCCAGATGGGTTGGAGCTGACCGCACTACAGATCATGGCTGCCTACATAAGGCTTTGGTGCCTCAAGCTTGTTGCTGAGACAACATCCTCCTATGTTTCTAATAGGAGAGCGCGCCAGCCAGTGGAGTTCACTCTGTGCTATCCATAGTCCTATTACAGCTGCCCTTTATACGAGAAAGTTTCTGCCTTTACTTAGCTTGCTGTGCCTGATATACTTACCATGACTGGAGTCTACCTATTCAACCTCACCTCACCGGCCTGACTCTTCTACATAGACTAGACTCCCCTTGTGCAGATCTGACCCTGTCAGGTGCCATTGGGTTTCCCCTGTGAGCCTCAAGTAAATGCAGAATGCATCAGTAATATCCATCTCCAACTGTTTGATACCCTCCCACCAGTAGCTATTGGTATTCAGAGGTACACTGCCATTGAATCTGGAGGTTCCATTTCTGTCTAAAAGACACTGATAGATTTCTCATCCAAGCATAAATTATGCAACCTAGCATATACATTCACTTATTTGCAAAGGCATAGAGGTAAAGGTTGACGTGCAGGAGCTCATTATGACAGGCCCTGATCCATGCCCCCAAGGAGAATCCACCCCAAGGATATCTCCTGCTTTCCTATTATATATACTCTAAGGAGCTAACAGTCTGGTTAAAAAAACTCCATCATAACACTTGGGCATCCAGAAACAAACAAACAAATGACTAATAGCATCTCACAATTAAATTTATGGGGCATAATTGCAATCTTATGCATAGTTACCTTGGAGTAAGCTCCATTGAACTCAGTGGTGCTTATGTTTCTCTGACTGCATAAGTTTAACTTGTAAAACACATTGAGCTTTTACAAAAGATCTTCAGCCAGCAGAAAAAGCCAACCTTTAGCTTTTAATTAGAAATGCAAACAGTCTCACAAAGAACTGCTATCACCTAAGCTGCTGGCGTAAAGTACCCTTCCCAGTGAGATCTGCCTGGTGTCTTCAGTGTACACATTAGACACTAGGTTAAGACCTTCTGGCAGGCATTTAACTCCTAATCTGTTGCTCGGATTTATTAACTTTACCACTGGCTCTTTTAATATTTTTTCATCTTTTAATATTTCAATATTTTCATTGTTGTATTTATTGTTTCTGGTGGTGGTGGTCGTGGTGGTTTTATGACTGGAAACCCACCCTGAGCAAATCTACCAGTGGGACAGCATATAAATTTAAGAACGAATTAATTCAATAGGAAGCCAATCAAAGAAAAGGAAGTACCAACCTCTGCTTAATTCCTCATTCCATGTCTTCCTCTGTGCTAATCTGGCACAAACAATAGTAAAACTTGAAAGCCTTGTTATCAGTACATTGACTTGTTGGAACAAGGAGGGCGGATCAATTACCCCGGTGCTCTGGCAAATGACAGCAACATCCCTGCTCTGAAAAAAGTCCTGGAGCTGCCTTCCTCTGTCTTTCTCCTCCACTACACCATTGCTAATTTAACATAATGTTTGGGCTTCTGTTAATCACGATACTCATTCACCCTCCTTGTCCCTAGGTTGCTGCTTCTGGAATTTGACTTCTGCCTGCCCTGGACTATGCTACTTGCCTCTGGGCCCATCAAACTAAGATATCCAGACATGGGAATTAGGGATGTCAGAGAATTTCGCCACGAATCTCGGGGAGGCCGAATGCCAGCACATTTGGCCCCCTGAAATTGGTGGCAAAACGGTCTGCCCCCCGCCGCCCCTCCCCCGGGACAGGACTTACCTTGTGCGAATGTCCCTGGCGGTGGCAGCTGCTTCTGCGGCTGTGCGGCGACCGGTCTTCCGACCGGCTGCCGCCGCCACCATTTCCAGTTAAAAAAAAAAAAATGTGATAGGCTACGTAAACATTTACGTAGCCTATCACGGCTAGATTTTAAAAAAATAACGTGATAGGCTACGTAAATGTTTACGTAGCCTATCACGGCTGAGTGAAAACAAAAACTGCGCGTACGCAAATGGCGCCCATGGGCGCTGCCATTTGCATTCCTTATTTTGACACGTGTAGTCTACATAAACATTTACATAGACTACAGCGAAAATAAGGGGAACGCTATTTGCGTTCCCCTTATTTTCGCCGTAGTTTACGTAAATGTTTACGTAGACTACACATGCCAAAATAAGGAACACAAATGGCGGCGCCCATGGGCGCCATTTGCGTATGCACGGGTTTTTTTTTCACTCAGCCGTGATAGGCTACATAAACATTTACATAGCCTATCACGGCTGACTGCAGGGACGCAAATGGCGGTGGCTACATCCGCCGCCATTTGCAGTCCCGGCAGAACAGGATTCGCAGTGGGAGGGACAGGGCGCCTCCCCCCCAGCCAGAATTTCGGGGGGGAGGGACGGGGCTCCTCCCCACTGGCCAGAATTTCAGGAGGGAGGGACGGGGCACCTCCCCCCGGCCAGAATTTCAGGGGGAGGGACGGAGCGCCTCCCCCCCACCGCGAATCAACTTTCGTCAAAGGTAAGGGACTTTTGTACATCCCCAATGGGAATGCAACCTCTTGCATCTTGACCCCTGATAGACCCTAATCAATACTGGAACATGCTTGCTCATAGGGTGTTGAGTGCCAAGCCTCCGGTCATCTTTGTAGTCACACAGTGAAGACAATCTCTTAGTCAACAGCTTTTATTTTGCAAGTCAATAGCTTTTATTATGCAAGCTATAGCCAAATCAGCCACGCTTCAGGGTACAGACGTAATCTGCATACAGCAACACAGATCCTAGTCTTCTAGTCAGCTTTGCATAATACTAATTAGACTACAAGAAGCTACCTTTGATGAATACACTATGATAGGAAGTTGCAACACAAATGGGCACCTGCCAACAGTACGAAACTTGAGTAGGTTTTCCGGGTCTGCCCTCAGGGAGGGTCTTCTTCTAGGGACCTCTTCTTAGATTGCCTCACATCCTGAAATTTCTCTTCCCTCCTCACCCAACATCTGATTCTTCAATCCGTCACTCCTCATTCTTCCCCCACCATATCTTGCATTCCCATGGATACAGAGGTCTCTGGCTGGCTTTGATCCAACTGATTAGCCAGCACGACTCCTCTTTGCTACTGTTACTCTGCCCTACCTCCTGTGACCTTGGTAGGTCCACCACCCCTTTGCCCGCATCTGACTCTGAATCTGTTCCTTTGCCTTTTGGGGGTGCTTCTGCAGTGATGTTTGGCCCAATCCTTACATAAGGCTTCCTTTATCTCTAGGGTGCCAAATTAGAGCTGTGCACAAATGACCAAATTCTCCACCCTATTTGGGGGCAGAGAAATGCGGGGGGATGGACAATTTCACTGAAATTCTTCAGTGGGAGAAGAAGATCTCACAATTTCTCACAGGTGGGGCTCACCATTGGCAGGGATTGTAGCACAGCTGCTGCTGCTGCTGCTGCTGCTTCTTCTTCTTCTTCTTCTTCTTCTTCTTCTTCTTCTTCTTCTTCTTCTTCTTCTTCTCCCTAAGGGTTTTGTTGTTGTTGTTTTGAGGGGCGGGGGGTTGTACTGCCTTTGCAAGTGGCAACAGCAGCAACTGTATTGGCAGCCTGGCCCTCATTTTGCGTTCTCCACAATACACCATACCGAGCATCATTCTGGGGCATTGTGGTGGGGACGGAAGGCAAAACTCACCCCCAAATGGGGAAGAAATTGACATTTCTAGGGAGCAAAATGACATTTCTAGGGGGGTAAGAAAAAAAAATTCAGGGCTTTTCTGAGAAAAATGTCTCCTGAGAAATTTTGGCTGAGCTCTACTTGACATTCTTTGGGGTTTGGCACCTTCCCCAGGATCTTCCAAACATAAAAGTTCTGAGGACGAATTCCAGATGCATCTTGTCTCTAAGGTGCGGAGCGATGATGGTACAATGAAAGGCAGAACACTCACACCCACTCCTCGGCCACCTCATATGCAAAGTAAGCACAAGAACCCTGAACACAACCCATGAGAATTCCCCTGAAATTTCTTCTCTTTTCAATTTGTTTTCGAAAGCAATTTCTTTTTCTATCCAATTGAATAAGAATGGTCCAAAAAATGTGGGACAAATTTTCGGCACAGCATTATTTTCACCCTGAGGATCGAATTCCATTTCGAGGAAGCTGTTAGGGGCTGCATTCCAGTGGCAGACAGGGCCAGCAAACGGGATGGTGCCAAAATACCATAGATGATAGATAGATAGATAGATAGATAGATAGATAGATAGATAGATAGATGATAGATAGATAGATAGATAGATAGATAGATAGATATCAGCAGATTTTAGCTTAAAGCTCTAACTGTCAGTAACTAAGCTTTAGGAGAGGCATTTCAACCTTTTAGTATTGAGAGGCAAGGGGGTGTACAGAAGCTGGAAAACCGCCAAACAATTTGTGGTCAGGGGAAAGGCTATAGCCAGGGGTAGGGTATGTTGGCATCTGGGCCTGATGTTCTGCACCTCTGCTTTAGCTGGTGTGCTGTGAAGCATCTGCCCATTACAGACTTCCAGTAAAACAGGAAAGCACTCAGATGAGAGCATGAAAGTGAGACCGACAGAAAGTCAACCAAATCCACCAGGGATCTGGGTAAAAGTACGGCAAGGAACATTCACAGCAGGAGAACGCTGTCTAGCCATTAAGCAAAGCACCTTGCCCTGATATTTCAAACACACTCAGCTCTTAACCTACTGATCTGTTGTTCCAGGATGCAACAAAAGAGCTCATCCCAGACACCTTGTCACTCCTCAAGGACAGCGTTCCGAGAAGGTCAAAAGGGGTCGACATCACCCAGGAACAAACACACTTCCGAGTTTTCTGCAAGTCAAGCCCTTAAAGCAAGGTGATGATTTGATACTGTGAAAGTGATGATTTTGTACAGAGTAATAGGGAGTGAGCTGGAATGCAGTGGTGGGTGGGTGGGGGAGCAGGGAGGAGAGTCAGGGGGGGGAAAGCTGCAATAGGATTTTGCAGAGCAGATTTTTTTGGTGTGGGGGGGAGATGAGAACATATCAGAAGAATTAAACTTCCCAGGCCGTTAGTAGAACCTGAACAGAATGAAAGGAACTGGGGTCCTAAAGCAACTTTGCTGAAGTGAAGCAGATCTAGGTCTTGTCAGTGTCTGTATAGGACAGAAGCAGGGAATTCTATGTATGGCAGTGTGGTGTAGTGGTTAGAGTGACAGACTAGGACTAGGGGTGGGTGAGATTCATGTTTTGATAGCAATTTATCCAAAATTGCACATTTCTTCATAAACAGATAGGAAAGGACTTGAATTGTTGTTGTTGTAGTAGTAAACTAATGTGGGAGAAAGTGAAATGGGCAGATTCATCTTTAACAGCTACATGGCAGGCAGGCCCATTATAGTCCTCACCATGCTGGGAATAGCTGCGTCCTTTGAATTTGGCCATTGCTGATGGGTGAGAATTTTGCTTGGCAATGCGCCCTTCTCCTTTCTCCACCCTCTTTCCCCAGTTGCCATAAATGTGGTGGATTCCTGGCTAGACCCACATGCCAGTTTGTTCATGAAAATGGGTACCTGTGTAATTCGTGGCCATTCTAACTGCACCAGTGGGTTGGAATAGCCTGAACTATATGGCATTCTGTAGTAGCAAATCACACAGAGAGGCAACCCATGGTGTTTCGCCTTCCAGCAGCAACCACACCACTGCATTAACATCTGGAGTGGGCCTAAGTGAACTGGAATAATAATGTTCCTCAGATACCCAGTTAAGGCAATAATGTTGGAATTCATCCCTAACCTGGACGGCAGCCAAACCATGAGAGCATCTCTGTTCAACACTCCTCTCCTCCCCCCTCCCCATCCACCATCCTGCCCCCTTTCCTCCGTCCCCAACTCTCTTCTGAGGTAGCAACGGTGACCTCAGAAGAGGAACCACCATAGAGCTTTCTGCAGCAGATGGATGCAGAAACTATGCTTGGACTTCCTCCCAAAGCCATAGCTGTGTCTACAACCTGGAAGAAGGTGTGTGTGTGTGTGTGTGGGGGGGGAATAGTGGATGGAGAAATCCACACCATCCTCTACAATGACTCTGTTAATGAATTAATTTATTATAAAAACACCTGCATCCTGCCTTTTCCTGTGGTCTAAAAATGGTTTACTGGGCAGCTAACAAAATGTAAAAATCCAGAATGCCAAAGTCTAAGATGATCAAAACCAGGATTAAAACAACAAGAACACATAAGAGCACAAATAGCAGAACACAACAGGAAACAGATAGCTAATTAAATTCAGCAGCAGGCAATAACCAAAGGGGAGCAGCAAACCAAGAAAATGCCAAATTCAGAGAGTTCCAAACACTTTCTGAAAAAGGCATCATCTTTGCATGGTGTCTGAAGATCAGCAAAGAGGGAGGAAAGTGTACCTTAAGAACATCAGAAGAGCCCAGCTGGATCAGACCAAGGGTCCATCTAGTCCAGCATTCTGTTCACACAGTGGCCGACCAGCTGCCTGTGGGAAACCCACAAGCAGGGCTTGAGTGCAACGGCACCCTCCTGCTCATGTTCCCCAGCAATGGGCATTGAGAAATATCCGGCCTCTGATACTGGAGATAGCATATAGCCATCAGGACTAGTAGCCTTTGATAGACATATCCTGCATGAATTTGTCTCGGCTTGCATTGCTACAGTCTATTAGACATGACACAAATGGAAAGGGGGATGGGGAACATAACATAAGGACAAGAGCCCTGCTGGATCAGACTAAAGTCCACCTGGTCCAGCATTCTGTTGACTCAGTGGCCAACCAGCTGCCCACGGGAAACCCACAAGCAGGACAGGGGGGCAATAGCACCCTCCCACCCATGTTCCCCAGCAACTGGTGTACAGAGGCATACCAACTCTGCTACAGGAGGTAGCATGTCACCATCAGGACAGGTAGCCACTGACAGCCTTTTCCCCCAGGAATCTGTCTAAACCCCTTTTAAAGCCATCCAAACTGGTGGCCATCACTACGTCTTGTGGAAGCAAATTCCATGGTTTAACTATGCGCTGTGTGAAGAAGTCCTCCCTTTTCTCTGTCCTGAATCTCCTACCTTCCCACAGGAGCAGGGCTGGCTCCAGGTTTTTGAGGGCCCTTGGGCAAGACACCTTCGGCTGGCCCCCTCCCTCAGTGAATCTACCTTCTCACTGCCATTGTCACCAGGTGCTATCGCTCCGCCTCCTCCCCCTAATCATTGCTACAGCTTGCTTGCTTGACAGGCAGAGAGCAAAGAGCAAGTAGGCAGTGGCATCAGCTCCTCCTCCTTCTCAACACCACCCTTGTCTGGGCCAGAGCGAAAGGCGAGTGAACAAGGAGGTTGCCATGGTGAAGAGGAGCAGCAAGTCCAGGGTGCTCTTGTTAGTGCGCCCTCACTGGGGTGTGGGCCATCGGCAGGTGCCTGATCACGCCCACCCTTGATGTTGGCCCTGTGCAGGAAGGATGTTGGCCCTGCACTGCCTGCGCTGCCTTCCTTGGCAGTGACACCCGGGAAGGAGTTCTGTAACCTGGGTGCCACTGCCAACTAGGCCCCATTCCAGGTAGTTCTCCATGACAAATCAGATTGCAGAAGAAACTGGTCCTGGGACCTTTGTATGGATGGTTAAGAAATTTGTTCAGTTTCCATTTTAATACAAACTCAGAGAGCTTCAGCTATTGGGCAGTATAGAAATGAATGAATGAATGAATGAATGAATAAACTTACCAAATTCACACTCTCTCTGGACCTCCACACGAACTGGAATGCAGTGATAGTGCGATATTCACACTTTGCTGAGTTTTGCAAGCAGTTTGATAATCAAAAAATACACACAACGATACGCATATAGTAGTAGAGGAAAATGTGCACACAGACAAATGTATATTAGGGGAAAGTACACACAAAACTGCACCGCCTTTGCAGAAATCATTGGCAATGTTTATACCTAGAAAAGTGCACACAAAAATGCATATGTTTTGAACGGTGCTTGCAGGAATGCATACGTCAAATCTAAATAAAGAAATGTGCATGAAAATATGTATGTTCATGCACACTTTTTTTAAAAATGTGCAAACTCATGTGGAAACAGGACAGAATGGACTTCATATAGGAAAAATTAGAAATTGAGCAGAATCGAACAGGATTGTTTTGTCCATCACAAAGCTCTACGCTCAAAGACCGAAGATGTAGTGATGGCCGCCAACTTGGATGGCTTTAAAAAGGGGGTTAGACAAATTCCTGGAGGAGAAGGCTATCAATGGCTACTAGGCTTGATGGCTATATGCTTCCTCAAGTATCAGAGGCAGTATGCCTATGTACACCAGTTGCTGGGGAACATGGGTGGGAGGGTGCTGTTGCATGCCTGTCCCGTTGGTGGGTTTCCGGTGGGCAGCTGGTTGGCCACTGTGTGAACAGAATGCTGGACTAGATGGACCCTTGGTCTGATCCGGCATGGCTCTTCTTATGTTCTTAAAGCATAGGTCAGCATCTTGGGGACTGTAGTGAAACAGGCAGGGAAGCTAGAACCCACTCAGACATAGGGATGTACGAAAGTCACTTACCTGTTCGCGGATTATGTTTATGGTGGGGGGGAGGCATTCCATCCCTCCCTCTGGAATCCTGGATGGGGGGGGAGGCGCTCCGTTCCTCCCCCCCGGAATCCTCCACGGCCGGTTGTGCTCTGCGGCAGCTCCGCGGAGCAGCCGGCCAGCCCCAGCCAGGCCAGAGCCATCCACAGCCGGATTTCCGGCCATGGAGGGCTCTGGGTAAAAAAAACACAAAAAACCGCGTACGCAAATGGCAGTGGCTACGGCCGCAGCCATTTGAGTTCCTTATTTTTGCCCTCTTAATCTACGTAAATATTTACATAGGCTAAAACGGGGAATCGAAAAGGGACGCAACTAGTGCCCACTCTGCTATTTGCGTTACCCTTTATTTTTGCCGTCATAGCCTACATAAATATTTACATAGACTAAGACGGGCAAAAATAAGGAACGCAAATGGCAGCAGCCGTAGCTGCCGCCATTTGTGTATGCAGTGCTTTTTTTTTTTTTTTAACCCACCCAGCCATGATAGGCTACGTAAAGATTTACCTATCACGTCTTTTTTTTTTTTTTTTACAAGAACAAGAGTGGAAATGGCGGCGGCGGCAGCCAGTTGGAAGACCAGCCGCTGCCGCCGCCGCTGCCGCCGCCGCTGCCACCGCCGAAGCCACCGCAGGAGCGGCCACTGCCCAGAAGATCCGCCCCAGGTGAGTCTCATCCCGGGGGGGATCCGTGGGGGGGCAGGGGGGGGGCAGGCCTTTCCGCCATAGATTTCGGGGGGCCGAATGCACTGGCATTCAGCCTCACCGAGATCTGTGGCAGAATTCTCCGCCATCCCTACTCAGACATCTCTCATCTAGAAGATTATATAACTTCTCTCATCCTCTTCCCTCTCCATCCCTCTTTCCTTGTGTGATGGGCCTTTGTAGATTGTAAGTCTGCAGGCACAGACTGTCTTGTTTTACTGATTATATGTAAGTCACTCCGGAAGCCTTTTTGGCCAAGGAGCAGGATAAAAATACTTTAAATAAATAAACAAACAAATAAATATAGCAGCAACCCCTGAAGCATCTGCCTTTCCCCTCCAGCTCCAAGGATGGGGTGAGAGAGTGCCAGCATTTCTGGGTTTCTTCTGGAGACATTTCAATGGGGAAGTGATGTCAAGAGCCACCCCCCACCCCCTGAGAAGTATGTCCTCAGGCCTGCTATTCAGCTAATGAGCAAAAGCTTGTCCCCAAGCACTGGGCTGGAGATTTTGCTTGGCAATTCAGGCCATGCCATGTCACAGGCGACGTCAGCCAAAGAGCCAGAAGGGAAGCCTCAGCTTAGATGGGAGACAGCTGTGCTGACGTCCTGACCCCTTCCATCTGGACGTCCTTGCCTGTTAGATGGCATCGGCTGCGTCGTTGTTTTTCTCCCCGACAAATTGTCAAGGAAAGGTAAAAGGCTGACACACGTATGGCAAAAGCCAGACAACGCTGTCAGAGGCCACCTATGCGAGAACACGTCCTTGTATGCCATATTAATTAATCTGGAAGAGTTACACACACACGCACACATTGCCAGAGCTGAGGGTGCTGCCATCCCATTTAGTCCTGGGAAGGAAGGGGGAATCTTGGTCAATATTCTGAAAATGCCCCTGGTGTGAAGGGATGCACAATGGAGGCTAGCGGCTGTGAATCCATTCTGGGTTTCAGTCAGAACTCTAAAGGAGTTGTCCAAGGTGCTGAAACCTGCCTGCAAAATAGCTTGGATAGCTCCTTTAGAGCTCTGGCTGGTTCTGACTGAAACCCAGAGTGGATTTATCGCACAATCAAAATCGGAGCCACCAGCCCCCACTGGTGGTGTATGTGGTATGAGAATGATAAGGGAGTCATTATATGGCCTGCTTTAGATAGTGTTGTGCCCCCTTTAAAAAGAGACCTGGCGTGCAGCTGGGGGGTACTCTTAGATCAGGGGTACAGAACCTCTGGCCCGTGGGCCAAATCTGGTCCAAGTGTGGTCCCATGCCAGCTATCCAGGGTTCTCCAAAAGGCCATGGGAGTTATTATACAGCTGACTTTAGATGGTACTGCACTCTCCCCTAAAAATAAAAAAGAGACTCTTCTTGACTCTTCTCAAGCTGCTGCTCCCACGTAGCTGGCATGGAATGGGAAGGGGAGCCTGGAATGATCTATGGACACATAGCTATAGTCTGCCATGAAAACACCACCGTAAGCAGGCATCCCTGTAGGGGTCAGTAATGACCTGGTGCTTGCACAGGAGGAACCTTTCCTTTCCTATGGGCACATCCTGCCGATCGCCACTTTTTAAAGAAAAATGGTGATCAGCGTGGAAGCGAATGGCGCTGGTTAAGCCTCAAGCAGCCGAGTGCCATTCCAACCAGAATCCTCCTGGAATTGAGGTAAGTGGGGCCGTTCCGCCACAGATTCTGGAGGCCAGATTCCAAAGAATCCAGCCACATTTGAATCTGCGGTGGATTTCTCTGACATCCCTACTTGGGGGTAATCTTAGACTATGCTCTCTTTCCCTTGCTCCACCTCCCTTTCCCCAACTCCCAATCCTTTGATGGATTACCAGCTTTTCTACATTTTTCTTCCCATTCTAAAATGCCCACCACTGGAATTTGGCCCCCAAGAACCTCTGGAATTGAATTTGGCCCTGAGGTTGAATGAGGTTTGGCGCCCCGTCTTAGATCCATTCTTGCAACCTGTGGTTCAAAGGATCATCCAGCAACTTCAGTGGCCAGGGTTACCATCAGCACTTGGTATGCTCAGGCCACAGTTGGGCTCCCCATTGGCAGGGTTTGTAGCACAGCTTCTTTCATTTTTGGTGTGTGTGTGTGTGGGGGGGGCATTTTCATGCTGCAACAGCATCAACTGTGTTGGCAGGCTGGCCCCCATTTTGCATCCACAACAAAGGGATGGTGCAGCATTGTTTATAGTTCCAGGGACAAGGTGGAGTGCCTCTTCTGCCAAAATCTGTCCTCCAATTTCTTTCTTGCATTGTTCTGCCTCATTCATTCTCAGGGAACCAATCTACACATCTGATTTAATGCGAGGGAGAACACCTCAGGGTCTTTTGCAGGAGATGATGCTGTCCCAATCCGCAGCCAGCCAGCAGCTTCCCTCGTGAAAAGCTGCATTTTCGGAAGTCCTTTTAGTCCATATTTTTTACTTCAAGTGACTCCCAGGCGGTTCCGCTGCAGTGTGCTCTGCCCCCCCCCCGTATTAAATCCTGGGTGTGCATCTCTGATGTGGCTGTGACCTGGCAGTGATGGGGCCAAGGGGTGGGGCTGCCCCTCACCCCCCCATCACTCTTTTTCCCTATTGGTGGTAGGCTGCACGGTCTGCAAACTGTGTTTCCCATTCAGAATAGCTCAGTTGCTCATTTTCAAGCAGTCAGGATAGCGTAGAAGCTTTTGCCTGTCAGAGTAACTAGCCTGCCTTTCCAGTTCATAAAAGCACTACAGCACTGTTCCTAGCCTTCAGAATTGAGCAGTAGTGGCTTTCACCCATCACAGTAACTAGCCCCTATTTCCCATTCATAAAAGCACACTTCCTGTCCTCCCCCAATCAGCCTCCAGTCAGTTAAGTTCAAATACGATCCTGGTAAGAGATTGAGCAACATCGCACATGCCCAGCAATCCCAGGCTATACAGAAAATGCGTGGTGTGTGTGTGTGTGTGTGTTGTGGTATATAAAGTTCCAACCATGGAAAGAGAATGTAGACAGAGCAAAGCTGCGATCCTCTGCACTCTTCCCAGGGAGTAAGTCCCTCTGAACACAATGGGACTTACTCCCAAGTAAAGAGGCACAGGATGACATGTCATGGCTGCAAAACTCAGGCATACTGCCTCCCTTGAACAGCATGAGGTTTACTTCTGAGTAGACCCATGCATAGGACTGAGCTGCACAGAACTGAAGTGTGTGTGTGGGGGGGACTCCCAGCACTGGCTGCCCCTACTCCTTCTTCTCCTTGTATTGTTTACTTTTCAGCAGATCACAGTAACACAACTGCAAAATGCCACTACTGAAGGCTCTCCGGTACTGGCCGCCCCCTCGTCTTCCCGTCTGTGTATTCTTTATTGTGCATGACATATTGTGAATAGCTAGCCCAGGGACAGATATCCTGCACAGAGGAAAAGGGCTGGAGTTGCCTCCCTCTGCTAGCCTCCGCTTCCCAGCCCCGAACTCTTGTTTCTGCAGGAAAGCCTCCTCCTCTTTCACACACACACACACACACACACACATGGGAGTGTGGACAGGGGCGGGGAACAGGCCTCTCTCATTCATTGAGCAGGCTTGATGTGTTTGATGATGTTCAGTTCTACTCCGCCCATCCAAAATGAGAAGTGCTTTCATGTGACCCGTGGGGTTTTAGGTGCTGTACGCGCCACTTTTCCTGCTCCATGTGCCCGACGGACCACAGCAATTTAAAAAAAATCCAGATATAACCTGGAAGTGCTTTTCATTCCATTTCCATGTAGACCCCCCCCCCCCCCGGGTGTTTTGGAATTTATTTTTGCAGTGTTCCTGATCTTACCTAATCCCAGCTAGCCTAACCAGGCTGCCTGCACCTCCTGATCTGGAAAAGCCCTATGGGAGCAACTACTTCATGGCGTCTCCCACTGGGTTTTAATTAAAGTGTGGGAAGCTGAGGAGGCTACAGGAGGCCAGGGAGATGATTGTACAATGAAAAACAGGACACCTGTGCTCACCTCCTAAGTAAGGTCGGCCCAAGAAACCCAACCCCAACCCAAGAGAATGTCTCCAAAATGTCTTCAGCAGTGGATTTCTTTTCGAAAGCAACTTCTCTTCTATCAAATTGAATGAGAATGAGAATGGTCGAAAAAAATGTGGGAGACATTTTTTGGCGTAACACGGAACACAACATCCCCCTCTCTGATTGGCTGGGATCAGAGCTTGTGTTTACAATAGTATGCTGCCTTTGAGCTGCGTTCAGCGGCAGCAGAAGCAGAACCAGCAGAAGCAGGAACAAAAATGCCTCTTCGTTGAAGGACACAGATGCTGTGAAGGAGGGGAGGGCAGACTGGCGCCTCAGTCATGCCAACTATGCCAATTGCTCAGGTGCAGAAAATATAAATGCTTTGCACCCCGGTTGTGGAATGCCCTCCTGTTGGAGGCCTGATTGGTGCAGACACTGGTTTCATTTCAGCACCAAGTTAAAATATGGCTTTTTACCAAAGCCGTTGAGGTCTAATTGAAGTACTAGTTCCCCTCTCCTTGAAGTACTAGTTCCCCTCTACTCAGCACTGGTTAGGCCTCACCCTGAGCAGCGCTGTGTCCAGTTCTTTAACCACACTTTAAGAAAGATGCAGACAAACTGGAGAGCATTCAGATGAGGGCAACGAAGATGATCAGGGCACTGGAAAGAAAACCCTGTGAGGAGAGACTGAAGGTACTGGGCATGTTTAGCCTTGAGAAGACTGAGGGTAGATAGGATAGCACTCTTCAAGTCCTTGAAAGGTTGTCATAGAGGGGAAGGCCAGGATGTCTTCTCAATCATCCCAGAGTGCAGGACACAGAATAATGGGCTCAAGTTACAGGAAGCCAGATTCCAGCTGAACATCAGGAAAAATGTCCTGACTGTTAGAGCAATATGACAGTGGAATCAATTACCCAGGGAGGTGGTGGGCTCTCCCACACTGGAGGCATTCAAGATGAAGCTGGACAGCCATCTGTCAGGGATGCTCTGACTTGGATTCCTGCATCAAGCAGGGGGTTGGACTTGATGGTCTTGTAGGCCCCTTCCAACCCTACTATTCTATGATTCTATGTTCTTATGTTCTTAGAGCAATACAACAATGGAACCCATGACCTAGGGAGGTGGTGAGCTCTCCCACGCTGGAGGCATTCAAGGCAAGGCTGGACGGCCAACTGTCAGGGATGCTTTGGCTTGGATTCCTGTACTGAGCAGAGGGTTGGACTCGATGGTCTTATAGGCACCTTCCAACCCTACTATTCTATAATTCTGTGATTAATTGGATTCCCTGAGTTTGCACACTGTTTCAACTGTTTTATTGTTTTAGATTTTAAATTAGTATTAGTTAGCTTAATGATTTAATACATTTTTAGCTATTTAAATTATGTATTGCTTTACATTGTGTAAATTGATTTTATCTGTATGCTGCCCTGAGATCCTAATGATATAGGGCAGGATACAAATGTTTCAGATAAATAAATAAAGTCATAATCCATGTCAGTTTGAATTACAAAAATTGCTGGATTGAATTCGGGGCTCCTTTCATCTTTGAGAATTATGAGCTCATGCTGTTTGATTTAAGAATTAGCTAATGTCGCATTTCAACAACATCACCAGACAAAATCAAACTCATGATGGTTTGCAACTAAAAATGTAAATCACAAAAAAATGAAAACAAAGAAATATTGGTACAAACATTACAGCAGAATTATGCTGTTGTATGCCAACTTGGAAGGCTACTATAGAAGTGGGGTGCAGAACCAAAGGCCTGGGGGCCAAATGTAGCCCCCTAAGGGTCCCAGTTTGGAAGAAGCAAGGGAGAGGGAATCTTCCCAAAGAATCTCCAAGAGTTCTTCCCTTGATAAAGACCAAGTGTTGAAACACATTCGGAATTCCACTGGTGCAGCTGTTTCTTTTGGGACTTTGGTTCACACTCTGTTTTCCCAGTAGGCCCCGGCCCTTTGTCCTGGCCCCACCCCTTTTGCCCCCAACCACAGATTGTTTGGTGGTTTCCCAAATTTTGTGCAGTTTTTCCCCATTTTAAAATGTTGAAATCCTTCTCCTATGGCTTAGTTGCTGGTAGGAAGAGCTTTGAGATAAAATATGCTGATATTTTGGCCATACCCCTTTTGCCTTTGGCCACACTCACAATTGGAAAGAGGCCCCTGAGGGCTTCCCCAAAATGGAATTCAGCCCTCAGGCTGAAAGAGGTTCTGCACCTCTGATATAAACATTTAAATAAGCTGTCTTGCACATCCTCTCCAAACCAAACGCAAATCTGGCTGTGGGGTTGAATCCTGGTTTTCATTCTGTCTGGTGTTACAAAAGCCAGCTCTGGAGGTGAGACCACCAACCCCCTTGCACTCTAAATCAACATCCCTTTCTTCTGTCTCCCCAAAGCCCCTTGCTGGGTCTGACTTACTCGTGGAGAAGGTGCCGTCTGTGTGGACAGGAGGGGTGGAAGGAAGGAAAGGCGGATGTCCGACGAAGAAAGAGCGCAGGGAGCGCTCAGAGAGGAGGGGAGAGCGCTGGGCAGGGATGTTCTCGCAACTTCCCACGCTGTTGTGGATCTTCAGGTTCAGGGGCTTATTCTTTTTCTTGGCTCTGCAAGAAAGGGAGAAGGGAAGTCGTCATAAGGAAGACCACCAAAGGAGGGCCACACACTGTTTTCATGTGGTACAGGTGGGCAAGCAAAAGGAGACCAAGACGAGACAACACTGGATGCTTGGGTCAGTCCAGGGGTCCACTGAGTCTAGCAATCGGTTTCTGATGGTGCCAGAACCAGCTGCTCCCAACTACCCTGCCAGGTAGGAAAAAGCAGCAGACATTAAGGAAGTGCCATCTCTATTCGCTGCTGCCCTGGTCAGCCTTACCTGCAGGGCTGGCCCAAGACATTTTGCTGCAAGAGATAAAAGACAAGATGTTGCCCCTTGCCCAGTCCATGTACAGAAGCTGACTGAATTGGCAACTGAACCTCACTTCAGCACTGGCGATGGGACAGCATCCTCCATCACAGGCTACATTTAGGGGGTCCAAGACAGGTTGTCTCTCATACACTGCTCTGTCCTCCTGCAGACAGGGATAGCCAGAAAGTTCATGAGAACAGCCAAGGGCCTGCTGCTGCTGCCCCCTACACCTGCCACCTGAGGCGAGTGCTTCACTCTGCCTAATGGAAGGGCCGGCCCTACTTACCTGCAGTGGCAGGAGTGGCAAGAAGCCCCCAGATTCCAGGTAGGCTGCAGAAAGCCAAAGCCCCATGAGCCCATCCTGTAAGACCACCCTTCTCCAACAAGGTGCCCTCCAGATGTGTTGGACTGCATCTCCCAGCATTCCCAGCAGCGCAGGCTCCAGTTTTTGGAGGGCTCTTGGGCAAGACACCCTCAGTGGGCCCTCTCCCTCAGCGAGCCAACTTTATCACTGCCAGTGTCCCCAGATGCTCTTTCTCCTGATCTTTTTTCTCAATGGATTTTCTCATTGCTCCCACTTGCTTGCTTGACAGGTCCAGAGAGGCAGGGAGCAAGGAGACCATGGCATCTCCTGCTCCTCCTTCTCACCACCACCGTTGTCTGGCCCAGAGCAAGAGGCAGGTGAACAAGCAGGCTGCAGTTATGAAGAGGAGGAGCAAGTCCAGGAGGCTGTTGTTAGTGGGCCCCTACTGGGGGCGGGCCCTTGGGAGGTGCCCGTTCATGCCTACTCTTGATGCTGTCCCTGCAAAAAAGCTGCCCTTTCTCTTGACCCTTTCCCTCAAAGGATTTCCTCATTGCGACCAATTGTTTGCTTGACAGGTAGAGAGAGACAGTGAGCAAGGAGGCAGTGGCCTCTACTGCTTCTCCTTCTCTTCCCCCCATCCCCTTTGTGAGCTGCATTGCTTAGTAAGGCCTGGCAGGCCCTGAAGGTGCTGCAGTGCAGTCATTTCTGATCGAGGGCTTCTCCAGATGACCATGGAGCTGAAGGGTATGTGCTTTGAACAAGCATGCAGGAAGGATGTCTGTTGTTGGTCAAGAGGCATGATTACTTTCCCAGCCTCTGGCACTCCTGCCTTCCCCTTGTGTGACCTCCCAGGGATCCTCTTTCTCTTCTGTGCTTACAAAGCTAAAGTATTTGGAACTGAAATTTGGACCCTGGAGGCACTACCGACTCCAGGTTTTGAGGGGCCCTTAGGCAAGATACCCTCAACTCTGAGATCCCCTTCCTGATCAGTCACTGCCAGCTCAGATCCCTTCAATATATATGTGAAGTTGGGGTTTTGGGAGGACTCTACACATGAGCACACTCCGGGAGAGAGCAGAGGATGGGAAGGCCTGGCGTGCTATGATCCATGGGGTCACGAAGAGTTGGACACAACTTAACAACTGAACAACAACTACACATGCTTACATTGTGCTGTGTTTGGCATCTTAATGCCCATTGCTTCTATTTGGAAATATCCTTTCAGTTTTAACCACTCTAGTTATTTTGGCATCATCAGCAAACATGGCCACCTCTCTGCCTATCCCTAACTCCAGATCATTTATGAACAAGTTGAAGAGCATTGGTCCCAGTACAGATCCCTGTGGCACCCCACTGTTTACATCCTTCCATTGTGAGAACTGACCATTTATTCCTACTCTCTGCTCTCTGTTCTTTATCCAGTTAATGATCCATAAGAGACCTCTCCTCTTGTTCCATAATTGCTAAGTTCACTCAGAGGAGTCTTTAGAGAGGGGACTTTGTCAAAAACCTTTTGGAAGTCCAAGTAAACTATGTCTACCAGCTCATCCCTCTCAACAGATTGTTGACACTCTCAAGGAACTCTAAAGCCTTAGTGAGAAAGAACTTATTTTTACAGAAGCCATGTTAATTCTTCTTAAGCAAGACTTGCCCTTCTGTATGCTCAGTAATTTTATCTTCTGCCGATTTACCCAGAACAGATGTTAAGACTGTAATTTCCTGGATCACCCAGGAGCCCTTTTTAAAACCAGGCGTTACATTGGCCACTTTCTAGTCTGATGTTACAGAGGCTGATCTTAGGGACATGGTACATAGGTTTGTCAGAAGATCAGCAATTGCATGTTGGAGATTTTTAAGAACTTTTGGATGGATACCATCTAGAACCAGCAATTTGTTTGTTTTCTATTTATCAATAAGGTCTAGAACTTCATCTCTTGTCACCACTTTTTGCCTCAACTCCTCAAGACTCCCTTCCTGAAAATAGCAGTTCAGGCCTACATATCTGCCCTACATCTTCTACAGTGAACACAGAGACAAATAATCAATTTAACTTCTCTGTAATCTCCTTATTCTCCTTTAATACACTTTTAAATCCCTTGCCATCCAACAGTCCAGCTGCCTATCTAGCCAGTTACCTTCTTCTGATGTTGATGTTTTAAATTGTTGGTCTTAACGTGATTAGCTCCCATATTGTCTCCTTGCACAAGTTTATTTTGTGCAAGTTACCTTGTTCTGGTTTGGGCAATACTTCAATTTTCTGACAGAAGCTTTTTCTCTAAAAGCTTCCTTGAAAATGCTTGTTAACCATTCTGGTGACCTCTTGGATTTTCCTGCCCTGTGGTATATATTCTAGCTGAGCTTCTATTGTTGTGGATTTAAGTAACTCCCAAGCATCTCGATGATATTTCACCCTCCTGACTTTCCCTTTCAACATTCTTTTTACCAGCCCCCTCATTTCTTAGAAGTTTCCTTTTTTTAAGTCAAATGTGACTCCATTGGACTTCCATGGCAATTTTCCACTTACATATAAATTGAATTTGAGAGCACTGTGGTCAGTTTCCAAGTGCTTGAACGACATTCACATCTCATACTTTTTCCTGGTCAGCTATTGTCCTTCCAATAGAGTTTGTATCCAGAGATATCCATCTCCAGCTGGTTGTCTCCATTCTACTAGGTTTCTGTTATGCCCACTGTATCGCTGCCATCTTATAAAACCAAGTGTTCCAACTGCAGGAAATCCAGAACGAGAGCATTTCCCAACAGATGGCTGTCCAACCTCACTCTGATGACCTGCAGTGAGGAAGAGTCCACAACCTCTCCAAGTAAATAGTTACATTGTTGAACTGCTTTTACCATAAAGCAGTTTCTCTAATAGTATTCAACTAAAATTTGTCCTCCTGTAATTTAAGCCCATAAGATCTAGTCCTGCTCTCTGGGGCAAAACATGCTGTTGCCCTCTTCTATGTGATGGCCTTTTAGGTACTGGAAGAGTGCTATCATGTCATAAGAACATAAGAAGATCTACATGTTGGATCAGACCAAGGGTCCATCTCGTCCAGCATTCTGTTCACACAGTGGCCAGCCAGCTGCCCACAGGAAACCCACAAGGTGGACATGAGTGCAACAGCACCCTCCCACCCATGTTCCCCAGCAACTGGTATACATGGGCATACTGCTTCTGATACTAGAAGTAGCATATAGCCAACAGCACCAGTAGCCATTGATAGTCTTATCCTCCAGGAATTTGTCTAATCCCCTTTTAAAGCCATCCAAACTGGTGGCCATCACTACATCTTGTGGAAGTAAATTCCATAGTTTAATGATAACACTGTCTGAAGAAGCCCTTCCTTTTATCTGCCCTGAATCTCCTACCAGTCAGCTTCATGGGATGACCCCCATTGGGTTCTAGTATTATGAGAGAGGAAGAAATATGTGTCCCTATCTAATTTCTCCACACCAGGCATAATTTTGTACTCCTCTATCATGTCTCCCCTTACTTGCCTTTTTTCTAAGCTAAACAATCCCAGCTGTTGTAAGCTTTCCTCATAAGGGGGTTTCTCCAGCCCTTTGATCATTTTAGTTGCCCTTTTCTGCACTTTCTCCAACTCTACACTGTCCTTCTTGAGGCGCAGTGACCAGAATTGCACACAGCATTCTAAGTGTGGTCACACCATAGATTTGTTTAAGGGCAGTATGATCTTGGTATGTTCCCATGCAGTCTCCTCTCCTCCAGGCTAAACACATCCAGTTCCTTCAACGTTTCCTCATAGGTCTGGTTTTCCATACTGCTGACCTTTTGCCAAGTAAAGGGCTATGTTTGAGGAAAAGTCATGGTTCAATGGTAAAGCACAAATTCAATCCACAGCATCTCCAGTTTAATTTTTTTTTTTTTTTTTAAGGTCCCAGGTAGTAGGACTGGGGGAAAAGTTAGTTTTGAAATATCTGTACAGTTGCAAGGGCATTTCTAGGCCTGCGCTCATGGAGTCCTAGCCCTGAACATATTTCCAAGTGCCCAGATCCATTCCCCATAAGTGTTCATTGGTGCCAATGGAAGGTCTCATTCTTAGCTTAATTGCCACACAGTGGGCAATTTTCAAGAGGGATTCCAGCTGGGGAGCAAAAGGTTAACTCTCCCCTCTCCACATGCTGCTGCATGCACACACGCACAAGCACACACACACACATACACAACTCCCTGCATGGTAATTAACCTTAGAAAAAAATTTTCCATTGGTTTGGGAAGAATAGGGGCAGGGTGCAAATTAATTGAAGACTTTATTGTATTTGAGGTTATTTGGATGAGAATTTAATTGGCTGGTTGTCCAATTAAATTTAAATAAATCCTAGTTGTTATTTCTAAATTTGCATATATAAATATAAATCAACATATCCACATTTTATGTACATTTGTGTCCTATCGGCCTGCCCATCCCCACCTCCATTTTTTTAAGTGCCTAGCAACATCCCTGTACAGTTGGTTAACATCAAGTTAACTTGAAGTGAATCGTGAAGTGAAACTTGCAGTTAACTTCAAGTTAACTTCAGGATTACTTGAAACTGTGCAGCTTCAGTAATTGAAACCTGAAGTGAAATCCAGAAGTGAAAAATAAATTTAAAAGTATTTAAGCAATTTAAAGTCAAAATGGTGGTTAAATGTAATGTGCAAATTAATAAATTAAAGTGCAATTTGCAGGGTATGTGCAATTAAGTAATTTAAAAGGATAAGGTGCAATCTTCAGGGATATGAGCTTTTTTTTTTAACTAATATCAACAATATATGTCCAATTTGCAATCCTATGCATGCCTGATTGGAATTACATCCTACTTAATTGAGTGAAACTTATTCCCAGGTAAATGTGGATGGAATTGCAGCTGTTACCAAACTGAAGAAATTAAGTCCGATCTTAGGGTGATGTGCAATTTAACAAACAATTGTGGAATAATGTGCACTTTTGAAATCTTATTCAAAATTGTTGAAACCTTTATGTTCCTCTGATGCACAATTGCACAGAGTAGACTACACAAGGGATGTGTGAGAATTCTCACACATGCAAACAGATCCCATTCGTAACCCTGCCCGCCAACAAGAGCAGGAGCACAATTCTTGGGAAGTGTTCTCAATTTCCCAAGCTTGCGCACAAATGCACTTCCAAAAAACCACATTTCCCCTGCCCAAAATGTACATTTCCCCACAAAATGCTTTTTCCTGCTTTAGCCTACAAGGGGGAAAGTGTGCATTCAGGGTGCATGCTTGGGAAAGTGTGCATTTTTTTCATGTTTGAAACTGTGCAGTTTATTTCCCAAGCTTGCACACTTGCACAAATGCACTTCCAAAAATGCACATCCCCCCCAAAAAAAAATGCTTTTTCATGCTTTAACCTATGGGGGGGAGTGTGCATTTGGGGGGAAAGTATGCATTTTTTCATGTTTGGAAATGTGCACTTTTCATGTTTGTAAAAAAAACCCAAAACATGTTCATGCTTGGGAGAAACAAGGAGGCAAGACGAGCACTGAGGTGGAAAATAGAGAACATTGACAAGGTCATACATCATTTATTGTCCCATCCCCAGACTCCTCCTGGATTTTTATTTATTTTTTTAGAAATGCTCCAACATGCTACAAACCATCACTCAGTGATAGAACATCTGTTTGGCAAACCCATGGTCCTAAGTTTAATCTCTACGGTGTAGGCTGGCGGCTCCAGCTTCAGTTGGGCTGTGATTCCATCCTGGGTTTCCATCCAACCCTGGTTCAGCACCTTGGATAGCTCTTTTAGAGTTCTGGCTGGTTCTGACTGAAACCCAGAATGGAATCACAGTCCGACTGAAATCAGAGCCACCAAGCTCCACTGAATCCCTGGTACTGTTGGTTAAAAGGATCTCCTTGGACAGCAGGAGAAGATGTTTCTCTACTGAGATCTTGAACAGCCACTACCAGACTCAGTATCAGTCCCTGTAATTCATTAGCACAGCCAACTGCATAGAACTGACACGAATATTCACCAACACTGAAACTCACCAACATTTCAAATCCTGAATGCGAAACATGACATTCCAATGTGGAATTGTGCAATTTTATCTCCCCTGAAAATGTAAGACGAGTGCTAGAGACCCACTGTAATGTTGGTAAATTTGATCTGGCCAGGTATCAAAGAGGAACCCTGATACCACTGCATGTCACCTAGCAAATACCACCAGATAATATAAAATACCATTGCATGCCTGCTTTCAAATACAGTTTGTTATTAAATACTACTGCATGCCAGCAATGAACTACTGATAGATATGTTGACTGTTAAATATCAAATATTGAAATAGAGTATATCATTAAATGCTAATGTCCAAGTGCCCTCACTTCCAGAAGGCTGGGTGGCTACTGGGGACACAGCCTTTTCAGGCACCCCGATTCTGGAATATATTCCCCACACATGTTCACCTGGCAACCATGTTATTTATTTATTTATTTATTTATTTATTCGTTCATTCATTCATTTCATTTCATTTCATTTCATTTCATTTCTATACTGCCCAAAAGCCGAAGCTGTCTAAGCGGTTCACAAAAATTAAAACCAAACAGCACACAATAAAACAATATAAAACATTGTTGTTGTTGTTCAGTCGTTCAGTCGTGTCCGACTCTTCGTGACCCCATGGACCATAGCACGCCAGGCCTTCCTGTCCTGCGCTCTCTCCCGGAGCGTGCTCAAGTTCATATTCATTGCATCCGTGATGCTATCTAGCCATCTCATCCTCTGCCGTCCCCTTCTCCTTTGGCCTTCAGTCTTTCCCAGCATCAGGGTCTTTTCCAGGGAGTTTTCTCTTCGCATTAGGTGGCCAAAATATTGGAGCTTCAGCTTCATTATCTGTCCTTCCAATGAGCACTCAGGGTTGATTTCCTTTAGGATGGACTGATTTGACCTCCTTGCAGTCCAGGGGACTCGTAGGAGTCTTCTCCAGCACCACAGTTCGAAAGCATCAATTCTTCGGCGCTCAGCCTTCCTTATAGTCCAGCTCTCACAGCCATACATTACTACTGGGAAAACCATAGCTTTGATTAGACGGACCTTTGTCGGCAAGGTGATGTCTCTGCTTCTTACTATGCTGTCTAGGTTGGCCATAGCTTTCCTCCCAAGGAGCAAGCGTCTTTTAATTTCATGGCTACAGTCACCGTCTGTGGTGATCTTGGAGCCCAAGAAAGTAAAATGTGTCACTGCTTCCATTTCTTCCCCTTCTATATGCCAGGAAGTGATGGGGCCAGATGCCATGATCTTCGTTTTTTTAATGTTGAGTTTCAAACCAGCTTTTGCACTCTCCTCTTTCACCCTCAACAAGAGGCTCTTTAGATCCTCTTCGCTTTCTGCCATTAGGGTGGTATCATCTGCATATCAGAGGTTGTTGATAATTCTCCCAGCAATCTTAATTCCGACCTCTGATTCATCCAACCCGGCATTTCTCATGATGTACTCTGCATAGAAGTTAAATAAGCAGGGTGACAATATGCAGCCTTGTCGTACTCCTTTCCCAATTTTGAACCACTCGGTTGTTCCATGTCTGGTTCTTACTGTTGCTTCTTGACCCTCGTACAGGTTTCTCAGGAGACAGGTAAGGTGGTCTGGTACTCCCATCACTTTAAGAATTTGCCACAGTTTGTTGTGATCCACACAATCAAAGGCTTTAGCGTAGTCAATGAAGCAGAAATAGACGTTTTTCTGGAATTCTCTTGCTTTCTCCATGATGCAGCGAATGTTGGCAATTTGATCTCTAGTTCCTCTGCCTCTTCTAAACCCAGCTTGTACTTCCGGTAGTTCTCGGTTCGCATACTGCTGAAGCCTAGCTTGTAGGATTTTGAGCATCACCTTGCTGGCATGTGAAATGAGCGCAATGGTGCGGTAGTTTGAACACTCTTTGGCGTTGCCCTTCTTTGGAATTGGAATGTAAACTGACCTTTTCCAGTCTTGTGGCCACTGTTGAGTGTTCCAGATTTGTTGGCATATTGAATGCAGCACTTTAACAGCATCATCTTTTAGGATTTTAAATAGCTCGGCTGGAATACTGTCATCTCCGCTAGCTTTATTGTTACTAATGCTTCCTAAGGCCCACTTGACTTCACTCTCTAGGATGTCCGGCTCAAGTTCAGTGACCGCACTATCATGGCTATCAGGGACATTCAGATCTTTCCTGTATAGTTCTTCTGTGTATTCTTGCCACCTCTTCTTAATCTCATCTGCTTCTGTTAGGTCCCTGCCTTCTTTGTCCTTTATCATGCCCATCTTTGCACAAAACGTTCCCTTGAGATCTCCGATTTTCTTGAAGAGATCTCTAGTCTTTCCCATTCTGTTGTTTTCCTCGATTTCTTTGCATTGTTCACTTAAGAAGGCCTTCTTGTCTCTCCTTGCTATTCTCTGGAACTCTGCATTCAGTTGGGTATATCTTCCCCTTTCTCCCTTGCTTTTCGCTTCCCCTCTTTCCTCAGCTACTTGTAAAGCCTCATCAGACAGCCCCTTTGCTTTCTTGCATTTCTTTTTCTTTGGGATGGATTGAGTTGCTGCCTCCTGAACAATGTTACGGACCTCCGTCCATAGTTCCTCAGGCACTCTGTCTATCAGGTCTAATCCCTGAAATCTATTCCTCACCTCCACTGTATATTCATCAGGGATATGATTTAGGTCATACCTGAACGGTTTAGTGGTTTTCCCGACGTTCTTCAATTTAAGCCGAAATTTTGCAAGAAGCAGCTCATGATCTGAGCCACAGTCAGCTCCAGGTCTTGTTTTTACTGACTGTATGGAGCTTCTCCATCTTTGGCTGCAAAGGACATAATCAATCTGATTTCGATATTGACCATCTGGTGATGTCCATGTGTAGAGTCGCCTCTTGTGCTGTTGGAAAAGAGTGTTTGCTATGATCAGCATGTTCTCTTGGCAAAACTCTATTAGCTTTTGTCCTGCTTCATTTTGTACACCAAGGCCATGCCTGCCTGTTATCCCGGTGATTTCTTGACTTCCTACTTTAGCATTCCAATCCCCTATGATGAAGAGGACGTCTTTTTTTGGTGTTAGTTCTAGAAGGTGTTGTAGGTCTTCATAGAACTGATCAACCTCAGCTTCTTCGGCCTCAGTGGTTGGGGCATAGACTTGAATTACTGTGATGTTGAATGGTTTGCCTTGGATTCGTACTGAGATCATTCTATCATTTTTAAGATTGTACCCCAGTACTGCTTTTCCCACCCTTTCATTGACTATGAGTGCTACTCCATTTCTTCTAAGGGATTCTTGCCCACAATAGTAGATATGATGGTCACCTGAATTAAATTCGCCCATGCCTGTCCATTTTAGTTCGCTGATTCCCAAGATGTCGATGTTCAATCTTGCCATCTCATGTTTGACCACCTCCAGCTTACCTTGATTCATTGATCTGACATTCCAGGTTCCTAAACAATATTGTTCTTTACAGCATCGGATTTTCTTTTCCCCACCAGACACATCCACAGCTGAGTGTCCTTTCGGGTTTGGCCCAGCCACTTCACTCTTTCTGGCGCTACTTGGAAATACCCTCTGCTCTTCCCCAGTAGCATATTGGACACCTTCCGACCTGAGGGGCTCATCTTGCGGCGTCATAACTTTTAGCCTTGTGATACGTTCCATGGGGTTTTCTTGGCAAGAATACTGGAGTGGGTTGCCATTTCCTTCTCCAGTGGACCACATTTTGTCAGAACTCTCTGCCATGACCTGTCCGTCTTGGGTGGCCCTGCACGGCATAGCTTATGGCTTCACTGAGTTACGCAAGCCCCTTCGCCACAACAAGGCAGTGATCCATGAAGGGGAATATAAAACATATAGAACATTAAACCCACAGTATAACAATACAGCCAGAATAAAACCTAGCAGCAGTGCAGGGATTTAAAATACAGATTTAAAACAGCAAAGAAAAAGTCTAGAAAGCTAAAATGCTAAAATGCCTGGGAGAATAAAAAGGTCTTCACCCGGCGCCGGAAAGAATACAGTGTAGGTGCCAGGCGAACCTCACTAGGGAGCTCATTCCACAGCCAGAGTGTCACATGTTAGTTCCTTTTAGGTGCCAGGGAGAAGCTGTTCAGGATGTTTGTACACATTATAATGCTTCTGGGTCGGTAAAATAAGTACCCAGCTTGCTGGGGGAAAGGTAGTCATGACTGGGGAAGGCAATGGCAAACCACCCCGCTATAGTCTGCCATGAAAACGCCAGCGTAAGTGGCATCCCTCTATGGGTCAGTAATGACCTGGTGCTTGCACAGGAGGAACCTTTCCTTTCTTAAGCTGCCTTGGAGAGGATTTGACACCCAAAAGCTGGGTGTAAATCTGAAAAAAACACAAAAAAACATAACAGATATCAAGTATCAAGTATCACTCCTAATACCAAACTTGGCTGTTGAGTGCCAATGGGATTGCAGCCAAGGAACACGAGGGAGGTATCAGCATGCTCAAGGGAACTTTTAACGCTCCATCGTGCCTGGATCCAGCTTCAGCTGACAGCCCCACCTCCAGGGGCAGTGCTATCAAAGTGCTGAAAGGTGCTATCCAAGGTGCTGAGCCCTAACCCCCAAATGGGTTCAGCACCTTGGATAGCACTGTCAGAGTTTTGGCTGGTGGTAATGAATGGTCAGGCAGGCGCCAATGTTGTGCTGCTTTTTGGAGCCTCCTGAAGATGTTGTTATTTCGATACACTTTCCCTGAGTGGCCAGCCATGGTATATTATGTTCAGAATCTGGGTTTTTTTATGTTTTAATTGGTTTAATTATGGGGGTTTGTTCTTTTATCTTGTTCACGGCTCTGAAATCTTTGATGTCGAGAGGTATATAAATATTCTAAATGAATGAATGAATGAATGAATGAATGAAATAATGAAAACCCTGAATAGAATCACAGCCCTTCTGGAACTGGACTCACCAGCCACCACTGTGTCAGGGTTGGATCTGAGCCCATAGAGTCCCAAAGCAGCTCTGATTCTGAGGAGGAGATAGAGTCCATGGGAGAGGAACCTCCTCAGGTTTCAGAGGCGCAGCTGGAGAGGGAGCCCCCCCCCCCGCTCACATTTCTGGGAGTGATACTGACCCTGGCATGGAAAGGGAGGGACAACTTGAGCTTTTAGATGCCAGGTGCAGGCACAAGCAAGAGGTTGCGGGAGCCGAGCTGAGGTGCTCAGCCTGTTTGGCTTGACGTCAGCAGCTGTGCCCCGAGGCCCCATGGGAAAGGAGGAGAATTTCCCCTCCTACTCCTTATGTTCAGAGAGTTGCTATGCTTTTCTCCAAACGGAGACCAACTGACGTCCTAACCCTTAGAAACCCCTGGTAGGCTGTTCCTTTGTATTTCCTCGGAGTCTCAGGCAATTAGTATCTGTAAGCCTCATTAGGTTGAATGGAAACAAAGCTTTGGAAAGCAGCCTGTCTGACTGTTGATTCTGGCTATTGGAGGGCTCAGAAGACAACAGGGGCATTCCTGACACACTGCCCCCTCCTTTCTGATACCAGCTGTCACTGCTGAGGCCATCAGAGCGAGAGGAAGAAGCAGCCCTTCCACAGTGCCCATGACCTGTTGAACTTTGCATCTAAGAATCAAGTGCCTGAATTTGAGAGGTGGGGGTTCCTCCTCCCTCCCAATCCCCTTTCCTTTTGTGTCATTCCATTCAGGTGGTAAGCCTGCAGAAGGGACTGTCTTATTTCTTATCTTTGTGAGCCACTTTGTGAACTTTTTTGGCTAAAAGGCAGGATAAAATACTATATGTAAACAAATAATAAATAAATAATAACTTCTACAGAAGAGCAAAAAATCTTGGGGGGGGGGGTGACAAAGAGGACCACACACATGCAAAGGACTGAGCATGCTCAGTGGCCACAGAATGCTGAGTGGAAAACCAGGGGGGAGGAAAGGGAAGGTGACTGGAATGGAACATCTCTAGGAAGAGGGTGTGGCTGGCTGGCTAGGTAGAAGGCTGAACAAAACATTCCACATGGCGACATTTTCTGGAAGGTCCCACTTCTTTGATAAATGTTCAAAAAGGTGACACCAGCACCTGCAAAGGAACAAACTGAAGCTTAATCTGGAAAAGATAAAGGTGCTCCTGGTTTGTCGAAAGGTGGATCAGAGAACAGGGACTCAACCTGTGCTGGATGGGCTCATGCTCCCCCTGAGGACTCAGAATCTCGGTTTGAGGGTTCTCCTGGACTTGGCCTTGAGCTTGGATGCTCAGATTTTGGCAGTGGTCTGGAGTGCATTTGTGCAGCTGAGGCTAGTGCACCAACTGCACCCATTCCTAGTGATGTCTGATCTGCCTTAGTTATATTGTGTCTGGACTACTGTAAAGACTTCTTCATGGGGCTGCCTTTGAAAACTCTTTGTAAACTTCAGCTGGTCCAGAATGTTGTGGCCAGATTGCTGACTGGGGCCAATTATAAGGAGCACGTGACTCCCTTGTTACAAGAGCTTCACTGAGTGGATGTCTGTTTCTGTGCCCAATTCAAAGTGGTGGTTATTACCTATACAGCCCTATACAGCTTCAGACCCGGCTACCCGAAAGACCACATTCTCCCATATGAGCCTGCCTGGGTCTTCAGATCTTTGGGAGAGGCCCTTCTTCCGGTATCGTAACTTCAGAGGCACATTTGGTGGCGACGCACGAGAGGGCCTTCTCGGTGGCTGCTCCGAGGCTGCGGACCTCCCTGCCAAGGGAGACTTGGTTGGTTTTCTCTCTGCTGTCCTTCTGCTGGCAGGCAAAGGACTTTTTATTCAAGCAGGTTTTGCCTGTAAGCAGGTGTGTTGTTTTTATTCTGTTGCTGCGTTTTTAATTGTGTTTTCATGTATTTATTCTATTCTTGTTTTCATCGTTTTACTTCTCTATGATTGTAATCTGCCTTGAGCGTCATTTTCTTGGTAGAAAAGCAGGGTACAAATCAAATAAATAAACAAATCCTGGAATCAGTCCTACCTTGGCTGATGCTTACTTCATAGGAAGGAAAGGACGGTCGGTAGTTCTTTCTTAAATGCAGTGCATTCTGCCCTCTTGTGGTGGAAAGGAAGCCCGTAGAAACTGAGACTCTGGAGACGGCAGAGTTTGTCCATGTCTGCATGGCTATTCCTCCATTAACTCATCCTAATTTATCTTGCCTAGGCAGCAATCCCTGATTTATGTCAAGACTGGAACAATACATCTTACGCCTTCTTCTGCCCCTGATACCCAAGTGACAGGTGTTTTAGGAATAGCCGCCTCCAATCCATCTCTGTCCCCCTCCCCATGCAATTTCTCTTCTTCCTTGCAGAGAGCTCCCCTCCTTCAACCATGCAGTTCAGCCGAGCAGCGACGCTGAGCTCTAAGCAAAAACCTTGTTAACTTCCTTGATCGCAGGGAGAAGAATGCTGAAAGTGTGATGTGATGGAACACGCTATTAAATGCTTCACTGAAATGGGATCTCGGAAAGCGAAGTGTGGTGAGGAGACAGCCCCCAATTCATTGCATGTTCAGATGCTGGTGATCCTACAATAGGTACCCATTTTAATGCAGAAAGCTGAAATAAATGTGAATGGTCCCAGGACAGGTGGACTTATAGTAACATAGGAAGTGGCCTCACACTAGGTCTGACTATTTGTCCATCTAGCCCACTGTTGTCCACTCTCCCTGGCAGCAGCTTTGTAGGGTTCATCTCTGCCTGAGATCGGAGGGCTGAATTCTACTTTCAGGATGCTCTACTGTCTATTTGTCTTTACTGTAAACTTTTCTATTTTGTGTTTGAATATATTGTACACTGCTCCAATATCCCTCAATGTGGAGCGGCTTATAAATGTGATAAATAAATGAATGGATAATGTGAATTCTACAGTCTGCTTCTTCTCTCCAGCAGCTGTTCTGAGGGGGGCAGGGGGCGGATTTGAACCTGCATCCACAGGACTAGAGAACAGGAGGAATCTGCCCACATGCTAACGTGGGTGCTGCGTTGGTCATTCTAAAGAGGAATGTAGGATATGAGTGACATTTGTAGAAAATACCACGGCTTTGTAGAAGGGGTTCCCCCCCCTTTTTCCATAATAGTCTGTGACTAAGAGTTCTTGTCTGGCACCATTATCTGATCCACCAAAGACTGTATCGCAATAAATCTACTAATCTTCAAGATGCCAGAGGACTTCTTGTTGGATTTACAGAAACAGCAAGAACAGCTGCTTTTGGCCTTCCCTCAACTGTCTCCTAGACCCAGCCATTCCATCAGGCTGCAGAGCAGATAAAGAGAAGAGAAGCAAGGCTATTCCATTTAGGGATGGCATGGATGCCCAATTCCGTCCAGGTATCCAGCAAAACCACTGGTATCCAACCAAAACCGTTTGCTGAGCCCGCACTCAGCAAACGGACTGCACTCAGCCTAGCGGCCTTGTCGAGCTTCACAGTCGCCATTTTATGAGAAATAAAATGGCTATCACAAAAATGTGCATTTGTGAATGCACGAAAATGCACTTGCGAATGTGCATATTCACATTTGCAAAATGTGCGTTTTTTCAGATGTGCATATTTATGTATGCAGAAAATGTGCATTTTTTGCAAAAAAAGGTGCATTTTGCACACACTAATGTGTGCATTCGCAAAATGCATATGCAAATATGCCCATTTTGTGATCGCCATTTTAGGCCACCAGGGTGAGTGTGGGCCACTCGCCGAGTGCAGGAGGGGCTCAAGCACGTTCCAGGGACTGGTGAGCGGGGGCATGGGCTGGGTGGGCATCCGAAGAACCCAGACGGGGGTGGGTTTGCACATCCCTAATTCCATCGCTCGACTGAGAAACCACCTCGCTCTGGCCTTTCAGTGAGGCTAGATGACCTGTTTCCATCCATGCTGGTTACGCTAACAACTGTAACTTTAAGAACTGGTACCTGAGTTTGCTTTGTTTCCACTCCTCCATCCTCATCCCATGTTCCTCGTGGGTCATGTCTTTTAGATTCTAAGCCTGAGGGCAGGGGCTGTCATACAAATGAACTTTGTAAACTGTTCCGGGAGCCTTTTTGGCTAAAGAGTCTGATAAAAATCCTTTGCATACTTAAATGAGCGAACAGAAGGATGACTCCTCTTGGCATGTGATACATGGATGATACTGTGTGAACAAGTGAATGAAAAAACTGCTTTTTAAAATATGCATCCTCTTGGCAGGGCTGGTGTCAAGGGTAGGCATGCTCAGGCACCTGCTGAGGGTCCTCACTCCAGTAGGGGCCCACTGACAAGTGCTCCCTGGCATTGCTCCTCATCTTCACCACTGCAACCTGCATTTTCACCTGCCGATCACTCTGGCCCAGACCATGATGGTGTGAGGAGGAGGAGGAGGAGGAGCAGTAGATGCCACTGGTGACTTGCTCACTGGCTCTCTAGCAGTGACTGACCAAGGAAGAGATCTGGGGGTTGTGGTGGACAGCTCAATGAAAATGTCAACCCAGGGTGCAGCTGCTGTGAAAAAGGCAAACTCCACACTATGCATAATTAGGAAAGGAATGGAGAGTAAAACTGCCAAGATCCTACTGTGCTTATATAAAAAAAAAACCTATGGTGCGACCACACTTGGAATACTGCATACAGGTCTGGTCACTGCCTCTTAAAAAAAAGATATTGTAGAGCTGGAAAAAGTGCAAGAAAGGGCAACTGAAATGAGGGGCTCCAGCAACTCCCCATGAGGAGAGGTTACAACAGCTGGGACTGTGTAGCTTGGAAAAAATGTGATTGAGGGAAGACATGCTCGAGGTGTACAAAATTATGCATGGTGCAGAGAAAGTGGATAGGGAGACACTTTTCTCCCTCTCTCACAATACTAGAACCCAATGGGGTCAGCCCATGAAGCTGATTGGTGGGAGACTCAGGAAAGATAAAAGGAAGGGCTTCTTCACACAGCGCATAGTCAAACTGTGGAATTCACAACCACAACACGGATGGCCACCAATTTGTTGTTGTTTATTCGGACATTTGCTTCCGACTCTTTGTGACTTCATGGACCAGCTCACACCAGAGCTTCCTGTCGGCCGTCGCCACCCCCAGCTCCCCCAAGGTCGAGTCCGTCACCTCCAGAATATCATCCATCCATCTTGCCCTTGGTTGGCCCCTCTTCCTTTTGCCTTCCACTTTCCCTAGCATCAGCATCTTCTCCAGGGTATCCTGTCTTCTCATTATGTGGCCAAAGTACTTCAGTTTTGCCTTTCATATCATTTCCTCAAGTGAGCAGTCTGGCTTTATTTCCTGGAGTATGGACTGGTTTGATCTTCTTGCAGTCCAAGGCACTCTCAGAATTTTCCTCCAGCACCACAGTTCAAAAGCATCTATCTTCCTTCGCTCAGCCTTCCTTATGGTCCAGCTCTCGGATGGCTTTAAAAGGGGGTTAGAGAAGTTCCTGGAGGAGAAGGCTATGAATGGCTACTGGTCCTGACAGCTATATGCCACTTCCAGTATCAGAGGCAGTATGCCTATGTACACCAGTTGCTGGGGAACATGGGCGGGAGGGTGCTGTTGCACTTGTGGTTGTGGGTTTCCTGTGTGTAGCTGGTTGGCCGCTGTGTGAACAGAATGCTGGACTACATGGACCCTTGGTCTGATCCAGCAGGGCTCTTATGTTCTTAGGCAGGGGGCCCACTGAGGGTGTCTTACCCAAGCCCCCCCACAACCTGGAGATGGCACTGCCCCTGGGGTCCAGATTGGGGACCATACACTTTAGCTTTGTAAGCACAGAAGAGAAAGAGGATCCCTGCGAGGTCACACAAGAGGAAGGCAAGAATGCCAGGGGCTGGGAAAGTAATCGTGCCTCTCAGCCAACAACAGACATCCTTCCTGCATGCCTGTTCAAAGCACATGCCCTTCAGCTCCATGGGCATCTGGAGAAGCCCTTGATCAGAAATGACTGCATTGCAGCACCTCCAGGGCCTGCCAGGCCTTACTAAGCAATGCCACTCACAAAGGAGGGGGGGGGAGAGAAGGAGAAAAAGGGAAAGAAAAACAATTATGCAACCTTCCTCTAATGTGCTAATTGTTTCCTAGCACAGGAAAAACGTGACATTCATTTCCACGTCTTGAGCAGGAGAAAGGGACACGTTGTAGCCAATCACTCTCATTAGCCAAAGGGACAATTGAATCAAAGTGAGGTTGTGGAACCTTGAGATTACGCAGCCAGCACTTCACCACCTGCCTCACCCCCCCCCCCGCACCAGCCCAGTGACCCCTGCTGGCTGCCACATGATCATTCAGGCCACCTACACCAGCCAATCCATGGCAAGTAATAGCTTTCACCAGCTCTCTCAGAGCTATTGTAATGTAGGCCGCTGAGAGCATATTTGCTTGGAAAGTGGGGTAGAATGATTGTAGTGGTGTCAGTCAGTGCCAAAGTCAAGGGTGGGCATGGTTGGGCACGTGCCGAGGGCCCACACTGCAGCAGAGGCCCACTGACAAGAGCCACCCAGAGTTGCTGCTCCTCTTTCACAGTTCCGACCTGCTTGTTCACCTGCCTCACGCTCTGGCCCAGCTAATAGTGGTGGTGAGGAGGAGCAGGAGATGCCGCTGTCTACTTTTTCCCTGGCTCTCCACCTGTCAAACAAGCAAGTGGTAGCAATGCTGAGAGAGAGGAGGAACAGCAACAACAGCTGGTGCCAATGGTGGTGAGAAGGTGGACTCCTTGAGGGAGCAGGGCCGTTGAGGGTGCCTTGTCCAAGGGCCCTCAAAAACTACTGATGTCAGTAGCAGTGATGGCCGACTTGGAACAGAAGAGCCGTAGAAACCCTCCACTTCCCATGCCCTGCCATTGGACTGAATAAGCCCAACTCATTCTCTTTAAGTTCCAGTTCCAGTTTCCATCAGATGCTTTCATGTAGCTTTTATTCCACAAGAATGAGTCTGCAGAATCTTGAAATCTTTCCCCGAAGTATTGCCATCTATCATTCAGTTTGGGGTCATTAGCACTAACAATGCCATCAGTCTCACACACCCCAGATAAGACTTTTTTTCTTTAAAAAAGGACATTCCAAACTTCCCACGCATCCAATATCTCAGATCTTCAGTGACAACCTTCCCAACCAACCAGCCTGTGAAAGCTTTGTTCGTGGCAAGTGGTGACAAGGCTTGTCACATCAAGGGTCTCTCTTGTTCTCCCTCCGAAGATCATCTCTAGAAGCAGCTCTGTGATTTTTACACCAGAACTGGAGGAGGGGGGATGCTGTAGACCTGAGATCCAGGCACCATGGCAGACAGATGCAGTCCTCAAAGCCACAAATATGATTGGAGGGGTGGCAACTGACATCTCTCAGCCTGTAGTGCTCACCCTAATTTCAAAAGTGTTCTGAAACCTATCAGTTCAGTCCTCTGATGCAAGGGTGATCTGTGTCAGGGTGGACACCGAGCCCACAGAAACCCAGAGTAGTTCTGATTCTGAGGAAGAGGAGCCGCTCCTGGGAGAGGAGCACACTCATCCTTCCCAGGGCCAACAGCTGACAGAGATTCCTCCCACTGGCATTCCTAGCATAGAAAGCAGTCCCGGGAGTGAGAGACCATGGGAAGCAGACTTGTTGGATGCACGATGCTGATGCAGGGAGCGGCGCCAAATGGAGGGCATGGAAAGGAGGCGTAGTGCCCGGTTGGCGCGCAAACAATGGTTGCGCCCAGAGGATCTTTTCGCTTGCTGATGCAGGATTTACAGTGGAATGATGCCACACTAGTGGCTCAGTTTTTGGATGGTTTGAACGACAAGATCCGCACACACCCAGCCCACCTACTTTGGAGGACCTCATCCAGACCTGCCTTCAGATAGACAGTCTGCTGGAGAGGCGCCGGCAGACCCGGCGGGGTGCCGGGGGCCAGGATTTCCCTCCTCCCATTCCCCCACGTTTCCTGTCCCCTCCCCCACCCCCCGCTCCGGCGCTGGGGGTGGAGGAGACCCCGATGCAGCTGGGAGCTACCCGAGCCTCAATGCCACCTGAGGAGCTTGAGCGCCGGCGAGCTGAGCACCGATGTTTTCGATGTGGAAAGCTAGGGCATTTCGCCAAGACCTGCCAATTTAAATCCACAGCTCCGCTGTCTCCCCCTCTTCTCCTTCCCCCTCCTCCTCCTCCTCCTCCTCAGGCCTGACTAGACTGCCCCCAAGCTTGTTGGGGGCCTCCAGTGTGGGGGTCAGTTCCCCACCAGGTGGGTGCCTTCCCCCCACACACCCTCCCATCTGCTGTTGCATGTTTACCTCCGCTCCTCCCAGTAGGGTGGGGTGGAGGCCCTAGCTTTAGTGGACTCGGGGGCTATGACCAGTTTCATGGATGAAACCTTCGCCCTCTTCCACAAGATTCCTACCCTGCCCCTTCCTGCCCCCTTGGCAGTGGAGACCATCAATGGGTGTCCTCTCTCTTCAGGTGTGGTGACCCGTATTACAGTTCCGCTCACTCTGCGCGCCCAGTCCCACATTAAGCAGATTCAGTTTCACTTAGCCAAGGTTCCCCTATACCCAATCGTGCTGGGTGTTTCCTGGCTCTCTAAGCACAACCCTCAGATTTCTTGGGGGCTTCAGCAAGTGGAGTTTGCGTCTCCCTACTGCCGGGAGCATTGCCTCTTGGAGGAGGTGCCAGCCCCAGCCCAGGCCTTAACCCTTTCCTCCCCCTCCTTGCCTGCTTCTGGCAGTCCTTCAGCTACCGTCATCCTCCCAGAGAAGTATGCGGCTTTTCGGGATGTGTTTGACAAGAAGGAGGCTGACCGGCTTCCCCTCCACTGCCCTTTTGACTGTGCCATTAACCTCATTCCGGGGGCGACCATCCCCGCTGGCCAGCTGTATTCGATGTCAGAGCCGGAACTTCGAGCTCTGCGGGGGTTTTTGGACAAGAATCTCAAACGCGGTTTCATTCGCCCGTCTTCCTCCCCCGCCTGTGCTCCTACCTTCTTTGTGGCCAAACAATCTGGAGAACTCTGCCCGGTGCACGATTTCAGAAATTTAAATTTGGTCTCCGTCCCTGACAAGTACCCCCTTCCCCTCATACCTGAAATGCTAGAGCGCCTGGGGTGAGCCAAGATTTTCACAAAGTTGGACCTGCGTAACACATACAATCTCATACGCATCCGGGAGGGGGATGAGTGGAAGACCTCTTTCGGGACCCGGTATGGAGCATATGAATACCTAGTGATGCCCTTTGGGCTTGCCTGCCCCCCCCAAGTTTTCGTGTTTTTTGAATGCCATCTTCCGGGACTATTTGGACACTTTCCTCATTGTGTATCTCGATGATTTACTTATATTTTCTGAGGACCCCCACGCCCATCAGTGTCATGTCTCCGCCGTCCTCCAGCACCTCCACGAGAACCATCTTTATGCCAAGCTGGAGAAATGTGCATTTGATCTAACCTCTTTGGACTTTCTTGGCTACATTATCTCGCCTGACGGTATCAGGATGGATCCTGCAAAGGTCCAGGCTGTCCTCTCCTGGCAGGCTCCATCCACCAAGAAGGAGTTGCAACGTTTTCTGTCCTTTGCAAATTTTTACAGAAAGTTCCTGCCCAGTTTTACTTGGCTGACTTCTCCTCTCACGGACCTCCTTAAGGGCAAGAAATCTCCTTTTCATTGGACGGCATCAGCCCAACAGGCTTTCGAGGAACTTAAGAAGCTTTTCAGTTCTGAGCCGATCCTCTTACATCCCGACCCGAGGAAGCCTTTTGTAGTGCAAACTGATGCCTCTGACTTTGTGGTGGGGGCGGTGCTCTTTCAGCCAGATCGGGAGGGCAGCAGGCTGCAACCCTGCGCCTACCACTCCAGGAAGCTGGACATGTCTGAGAGAAATTATACCATTTGGGAGAAGGAACTGTTGGCCATCAACTCTGCTTTGGAGACCTGGCGTCATCTCCTGGAGGGGGCACAGCACCCAGTCGAAGTTAGAACCGACCATCGCAACCTCGAACATCTTCAGACAGCCCGTCCCTTAAACCAGCAGCAGATTAGGTGGTCGCTTTTTTTTTCTCGGTTCCACCTTAAGATTTGCCATGTGAAAGCCTCCGACAACGTACAAGCGGATGCTCTTTCTCGTAAGCCTGACCTCCAGCCAGGGAGTGAGGAAAATCCCCCCCCTCTGATTCTTCCCCCCCCCCAAGGCCTTGCGGCAGCTGCAGTGCCTCATTCTTGGGAGGAGCTCCTTCTCTCTGCACAGGCTCAGGATGCTTTTGTTCGCACAAAGGTGGAGGAATTGGGGCTAGCCTCTGCCCCCCCCACTCTACCCCCTTCTCTTTGCGTGGTGGCCTGCTTTACCATTCCAGCCAGGTCTATATGCCTTCTAGACCCCTCCATGAGAAGGTCCTCCATCAGTGCCACGACTCCCCCACAGCTGGGCATTTTGGCGTCGCCAAGACCCTGCATGGAGTGACGAGGGATTTTTGGTGGCCTCGTGTGTGTGTCGGGACGTCAAGTCCTATGTCGCCTCCTGCCCAACCTGCCAGCGGGCAAAGGCCCCCTCAGGCAAGCCCACAGGCTTGCTTCACCCCCTGCCTACCCCCTCAGGACCTTGGAAACTGCTCCCCCTTGACTTCATCACTGACTTGCCTCACTCACATGGTAAGACCACCATTCTGGTGGTGGTGGATTTGTTTTCTAAGATGGCCCATTTCATCCCCTGCTCTGGGTTGCCCACAGCCAGGGAGATGGCAGAGCTGTTCTTGGCACATGTTTTCCACCTCCACAGATGGCCTGAGGGTCTCATTTCGGATAGGGGGGCCCAATTCACTGCCCATTTCTGGAGGGAGCTACTTGGGCTTCTCCAGCGCAAATATTGCTCCATCTTTCCTCCACCCACCATCCACAGACAGACAGTCAGACCGAATGCACCAATGCGACTCTGGAGCAATATTTGCGCTGTTATGTCAATTACCAGAAAGATGACTGGTTTTCCTTGCTGCCTCTCACAGAATTTGCTTATAACAATGCCTGCCATGCTTCCACCCACCAAACTCCATTTTTTGCCAATTTTGGTTACCACCCCAAGGCTTTCCCATCCACCCTAGCTCCCTCTTCGGTGCCAGCAGCCCAGGACTTTTTAGAGGAGTTGCGAGCGGTACACCACCTCTTACGGGACTCCCTTGAGCAAGCCAAGACAGCCTACAAGGCCTCTGCAGACCAGCAGCGCCAGCCAGGTCCGTCTCGGCAACCGGGGGACTGGGTTTGGTTGTCCACCCAATACCTCCCCTCTCACTCGCCTGCAAGGAAGCTCGTGCCTCGCCGCATGGGGCCTTTCCAGATTACGGCCCAGATTAACCCTGTTGCTTTTCGCCTGGCCCTCCCCCCCTCCATTAATATCCATCCTGTTTTTCATCGGTCCTTGCTGTCCCCCCAGGTTTCTGGCAACCCTCATCGCTCAGTCAGCTCCCCCCCCCTGCCACCAGTGCTGGTGGAGGGGGAGTTTGAGGTCACAGAGATTCTGGACTCCCGCCTTTCTCGAGGCCACTTGCAATATCTGGTGGACTGGAAGGGGTACGGGCCTGATGAGCGATCCTGGGAACCCGCGGAAAATGTGCATGCTCCGTTGCTGCTGAGGCGCTTCCACCAGCTGTACCCCCATAAACCCAGGGCCCCAGGGGAGGAGCACGAGGGGGGGCCTCATGGGAGTGGGGATGATGTCAGGGTGGACACTGAGCCCATAGAATCCCAGAGTAGTTCTGATTCTGAGGAAGAGGAGTCGCTCCTGGGAGAGGAGCACGCTCATCCTTCTCAGGGCCAACAGCTGGCAGAGATTCCTCCCACCAGCATTCCTAGCATAGATAGCAGTCCCGGGAGTGAGAGAGCATGGGAAGCAGACTTGCTGGACGTGCGACACCGACGCAGGGAGCGGCGCCAAATGGAGGGCGTGGAAAGGAGGAGTAGTGCCCGGTTGGCGTGCAAACAATGGTTGCGCCCAGAGGATCCAAGGGAAAAGGGGAGGGACTCTCCCTAGCCCATAAGTTCAGGGTCTGCCAGTGATTCTCTTTCAAACAGGGACCAACTGTTCCAACTTAGGGCATAGGTACTCTGCTCCTCAGATCTAGTTGCTAACAGTAGAGTTGTTAAGTTGTAAAAGAGGAATAAAGCTTTGAAAAGAATCCTTTTGTCTGTGTCTGGACTTGGGTACTGGATTAGACTGAGAGAGGCCTCCAAGGAGCCCTTGACAATCTGTCCCTCCCATGGGCAAGGCAAAAGAGGAGAAAGAGTGCAAGTGAGAGAGAAAAAGGTGTCAGAGAGAGAAAGAAAAAGTGGTGTCAGAGAGAGAGAAAAGGGGTGTCAGAGAGAGAGAAAGGGTTGTCAGAGAGAGAGAGAGAGAAAGGGAGGGAGGAAGCAGCAGGAGAAAGAGAGAGAGAAAATGGCATAAGAAAGAGAGAAAGCAATGTCAGAAAAAGGGAGAGAGAATGGTGTCAGAAAGAGAGGGGGAGAGGGAGAGAGGAAAGTGGTGTCAGAAAGAGAGAGAGAGAAAGTGGTGAAAGAAAGAGACAGGGGGTGACAGAAAGAGAGAGAGTAAGGGATGCCAGAAAGAGAGAGAAGGAAAGAAGGGAATAGGGATGCCCCTGCCCACTTTTGGCTCTGGCCGTGCCCACTGTGGATTTATGGTCTGTGACAGATTATCCCTGAAGGAATGTGGTCCTCGACATTGTCACCTCCTGCACTCATGGTCTTACAGAGCAGATATGGGCAACCTGTGGCCTGCTGAGTGCCCTTGTATTCACCCCCCCCAAAGTTCCCCCCACTGACGACTCTGAAACAACCCGTTTCCTGCATAAAACACTCTGCAGAGAAGGGACATCCATGTGTACAGTTGGGGGGGGGGGCTACTTGGCATGGCCCTGTTCCTGACTCCCACATTTGCCTACCCAGCAAATTGAATGCCCAAATTGGGCTATGGGCTACAGGAGATGAAGGACTGCGTGGGGAAGATTTGCCCAGGGCAAGCATCAACCCAGCAGTGTCTCAGTGATGCCAAGTATTGATGGCAGGCCTGGGACAATTAGAGGCAACGTGTCTGGGTGAAAAAAATACTGACATGAGATTATGAGATGGCTGGTGCCCTCACCATTGCGTTCGCCCTGAACAGGCACAGAACCCCACTTTCTGAAGCTCTGTTATTAGCCAATGAGGTTTGGGGTGTTTTTCCCCCACAACCTATAAATCAGTTACAGGCGAAATATTTACCGAGAAAATCATTTCCTACCGAGCAGCGCTGATGACAGCTCTCATTATTAGAAAGGATGAGTGATTCTCAACAGAGATTTTCCCCATAACTCCCTCCCCCCACCTTGCTCTGGAAAATAAATTTAAAGGAGGAGAGAGGGGGGGAAAGATGAATGATGATCAGGGTCTGACATCATTCATCTGCCTCTAATGCCAAGAGGAAAAATAAAAACTTTGCAAACGGCTGCCTGTAGCCTGCGAGCAGGGTTGAGTGGGCCAGCAGAAGGCCTGGTTACTTAAGAGCAGACTTTCAGCTCCCTCTCCAAATACGGCATTGTGAATTTGACTATCGTGATTACTGTGAATAGGTTTCATCATGGTTTTGCCTAAGCTGCCATTGGGGGCAGAGAAGGAGTCAGGGAGTTAACAAGAGAATGTTCACATCCCTTGATAGCTGGGAAACCTCACCTTCTAGCCTTTGGAATGCAACACCCATCAGAACTTGTGGAAGGCAACACCTTCCAGAGCTAGAGGAAAGGTTAATTGAGAAATCTGATCTTTGCAAATTTAGATACAAACGGACCTGATCTGCACCTCCCAACCTATTTATTTGTCACTTGATTATTTAGTTATTTATCAAATTACTTATCAGTCACCTTTTGGTCCAAAAAGAACCCCAATGTAACATGCAAATTAAAACAAATAAAATGGTATAATGATAAATACGTAACTATCATAGTAAACCATTATGAAGATAAACTAATTTTATCATGATCTCCCCTCCCCTATCCCATGCCACCAACCTGCTTTTTGTAACATCTTGGCTGATAAAGAGATCTGGAGATCTCAAAAGGGATTACAGTAATACGGATTTTGAGACTGAAAACAGGAGGGGAAAAGTTATCTTTAAAAGCTGACTAATGTGTGGATTGGAACTTATTAACCATTGGCTTTTGCGATTCCCAACTGTTCCAACTCAGTCCTTGGCTCAACAAGACATATCAAAATGCATTTAGAAATGTGTATTTTGAGAGAAAATACATGTCTAAAATATGTATTTAAAGGCATATTTAAATATAATTTTTCCTACAGGATTTTTTTTTAAATAGTAATAATAATATGGAAATGGAAGGGATCAGACTTATAGGTGAATATGTGCAAAAGTGATACTGACCAGAAATAGACTGAATTCCTAACTAAACCTGGGGGAAAACAAAGTTTGGAGCCAGCTTTTGGTTTGAACGGAGACAGAGCGAAAGAGAGAAAGAGAGAAAGAGAGAGAGCTTGCTGTCAGTTCTCAGATGATGAAGTACCTTAGAGGGTAGAGGCTCTTTCTTTGGGGACCCGATGTTGGATCTGTAGCTGTGCTATCTGCTTATCACTGTGTTCTGCTCATATATCTGTAGATAAAGCAGATACTATATAGGAAAATCTCCAGTGCTCTTTCATCCAAAGGAACTAAAACGATATAGTTCTGCTCCTGGAATATCTCATGTCAATGAAAAGTGTGGCGTGATTAACATTGGTGTGACAAGTGGGATACCATTTCCGAAGGGGGGGGGATGGGCAAATAGAGCAAGAACTGGAAGTTTCTAGGCGGACTAAGCTAAAAATAAGGGAACAGCTTGTGAAGGGCATTTAGGAACAGGGAGAAATCCATTTGGTTTGCATTTTTAATGCCACCCTACCTAATTAGCACTTCCCATACTAATATGCAAACCAAAAACAGTTATCCTTCTATATCTGCATTTTTCTGAATTTTGTGATGGAATTCTCTGATTTAAAAAAAAAAAATGCATACCCAAATGTGTATTTTAGGGGCAAGTGCACACAGAAAGTGTATGCTGGTTGAAAAGAGCATACAAAAATGCATTATCTTAGGGGAAATGGCTTGCAAAAATGTGTGCATTCAGCAAAACTGCACACAGGAATGTATGTGTTAGGAGAAATGTGCATGAACATCTGAACATGCAGTCCCGATGAAAAATTCTGTCTTCCCCCTGCCTTGCAGCTGCTGTCAATGGCCATTGCCTGGGAAAGGACTTCTTCATGAGGACCACAGTGCAGAGGAGAAAGGGTTAATGCCCTCTCCACATGCCACTGTCCTGAGTTTGAACAAACTGCAGCATTTAAAGGGGGGGCAGGGAGGAAGAGGGAAGATATGGCAGCCAGTGTGGTGTAGTGGTTAGCGTGTTAGACTGGGACTCGGGAGACCCGGGTTCTAGTCCCCACTCACCCGTGAAGCTCACTGAGTGAGTTTGGGCCAGTCGCTGACTCTCAGCCTAACCTACCTCACAGGGTTGTTGTGAGGATAGAATGGAGAGGAGGAAGAGGACCAGGTAAGCCACCTTGGGTTACCTTACAAGAGGGGGAAAGGTGCAATAATAAAATAAATAAAACACACACAACTTCAACGGATGCATTTAGCAGCACGTGCGCTTTGACCCATGCGTGCGAGCTTCCATGTGCAAAGGCAGCCTAAGGAGGAATGACGTGTTGTGAGTTGGAGGAACATGGCCCCTCAAATATACTTGCAGTGCTTTCATCCAAATCTGATTGCACGACCTTGACTGGCACCAGCAGGAGTTTGGCCCAAATAGTGTCCTCACTATGCATGTCACGCCACTGCGATGCCTGGCTTTGATGCCAGAGCTCACCAAGGCTTATTAGTACCGCCAAGGATTGGTTCGAGGGACGTAGCGCTCATCCCCTGCTGAGCACCCAAATGGAATGTAAACTTTCGAACTTGTATCTCGGCTCGGTGCTAAGTCAAGTCATTAAATCTTTCCCACGCTTTCCTCCCACCCACCCCCTGCCACGCCTCCGCACTGTCCCCAATCAATTAAGTGTGCTGGCACCTTAATGTCAGGGCTGCAGTGCACTTTGTGAAATGATCAGGAGGAGGATGGAGGAAATGGCCTGCTCCACAGTCCCAGAGAAAGACATTTCCCACTGTAAGGGATGCAAGGCACTTCTGCAACATTACCAGGGATGCCAAGTGACAAATTCTCAATTCATGCACTACACCTCCAATGCTGGTGGGAGAACACAAATCCAAAGCCAGATGAGCCAAGAGCCATGCCACAGAATCCTTCCCCCACCTGGTGCCCTCCAAATGTTTTGGACTACAATTCCCAGCACACCCAGCCAGCATGGCCGATGGCAAGGAAGCTGAGAGTTCTCTGACACTGCAGACTCCAGCCTCATCCATCAGCCAGAGGACCAAGGGTAGGGATGCATGGATTATGTGAAATCCATCCGGTCTGTGTTTCGTGGATTGTCAGGTGCCCCCTGTTCCATGGTCCACCCATCGACAGAATTAGATTTTTTTGTTTCCAAATTTGTGCAAATGCACATTTGTGCAAATGTGCAATTTCGCACATGTAAAAATGCACCAATTCCCCCAAATATGTATTTTCATGCTTTTCGCTTATGGAGGAAATGTGCATTTTGGGTGGTTTTTTATTTTGCATGTTTTTTGAGGACAAAAAATTTGTGCAAAATTCAGGAAAGTTGCCAAATCAGTCTGCAAGTCCATAGAATCCACCCAACAGGGGGAAAGCTGGTCTGCTGCAGAATCCATGGGTCAGATTCATGAAAACCTGGATTCATTTGGTTCCACTAAAGATTTCTCCAACATCCCTAACCAAGGGCCGCTGGGAAGCTGCAACACCTGCCTCCCAGGATAAATACCACAGCGAAGGGAGACCAACGTGGACCCATACATGGGCCAGAAAAGGAGCAGCTTCAGGGAGCTGGTTTTGCCCTTCCCTACCAGAAAAAAAAATGTATAAGAACTCTGAAGCTAAGAAGTGATTCCTGAGTTTTTGCTCTCTTTTTTTCCCCTCCTCCCTCCCAATCCCTTTTCCTTTTGTGTCGTGCCTTTTAGATTGTAAGTTTGAGGGCAGGGACTGTCTCACTATTAATCTTCCTAAGTCACTCTGGAAGCATTTTTTGGCTGAAGAGCAGGGTAAGAAAACCTGTACATATAAATAAATAAATAAATAAATAAAGGCATTGCAGTCCAAAATGGCTGGAAGGTTGCTTACCCTGCTCTAAGACATGGGAGGGGTGTCACCAAAGCCCTTGTTTGGTGACACCCCTTTGGCCCTTGGTAACTTTAGTTCTGGGGCGGGATTAAACACTAACAGTGTGCATACTTTACATCAGGGTTGAGTTAATTTATGGCCCCCCAGATGTTTTAGCTTACAACTCCCATCAGCCCTTGTCACATCACCCCAAACATCTAGAGGGCTTCTAGTTGCCCAGCCCTGCTTGCCATGTAAAATGTTCAATCCCTGGCATTGCCGGTTAAAGGAATCTCATAGCGTGGCTAGGGATGGCCTTGGTGTGAGATTTTGGGGACTCGGTGTAAATCAGTCCTTCCCAATCATGTGTCCTCCAGATGTTTTGGTCTACAACTCCCATCTGCCCCAGCCAGCAAGGCCAAAGGTCAGGGATCCTGGGAGTTGTAGTTCAAGACATCTGGAGGAAGCCAGGTTGGGGAAAGATGCCCTAGGGCTTCCCTGCCCTGCCTTGAACCTGGGACTTGCAGATGGGATTTGACTAGTGCGGAACAAAGTGGAACTGTTGCTCTTGCAGCAGCCCTCACCACTGATATTGCGTTGCAAATCAGCGGGAAGCATTGCGACCAGTGCCCTTCTAACATATCTGTTGCCCATCCATCAGCCCCATCTTCATTTCTCAGGCAGAGGCTTCCAGAACCTGGCTTTGACATTCGCTCATCATTGGAGACGAGAGATGCCATTGATCTGTGGCATTTCACCGCTTCCCCGCCTGATTCTCAAACCCTGCATGAGCAATCATTTAGCCCTTGCTGTCATGGATCATTTTCTCAGCATGTTAAGCAGCGTCTCCGACTCCCCCCTTCCCCTTCTCCCAAGCCAGTTTCGGAGAGGATGGCAGAAAGGGTGGCATGGGTCGTCAGCTCAACAAGAGTTCCAGCTGGGTCAAGGATCCAGGCGATCCAAAATGCGGGTGATCCTAGGCCAGTGTATAAGCCCGAAGCTCAGCCATAGGGCTGTAGTCCTCAGAATATCGTATTCACTTTGCATTCATCATTAGAATCACATACACAGCCAACATGTCCCTGACATAATGATAGGATGCAATGCTGGCTCAAGGTTTTGAGAAGTCCTTGGGCAAGGTGCCCTCAATGGGACACTACCCAAGTGGGACCACCTCCTCCTTGCTTCTGTTTTCAAAGCCTGTTCCCTTGCATCCTCCTTCTGGACCCAATTTATACAAATGCCCAGAGGCAGAGCACAAGGCAAATGACGGAGGCTGCTCTACCTCTTCATTCTGGTCAGGGCTTGTATGCTCGGAGAGGGCAGGTGAACAAGCGGAGCCAGCAAGGGGGAGGAGCAGCAGTGGAGGCTGGTGTCTCCGATGTCAGTGAGGCTGTGAATCCACTCTGGGTCTCAGTCAGAACCAATCAGAACCTGAAAAGAGCTATCCAAGGTGCTGAACCCTATCCCTAAAAAGTTGTCAGGGGTGTTCCTGAGTGCAGGGAGTGGGACAGCAGTTCAGATTCTGAAGGAGAACTGCCAGGCATGGGGAAGGTGTTTTCCCAGGCTAGTCCAGATGTGACTGGGCCAGTTTCTCAGGTTACAAATGTACAGATGGCTGAGCTTGAGGCTCCCTCCTCACCCCCCTACCCCCGTGAGAGGCAGCAAACAGGAGGTTGACCTAATAGATGCCAGGTGCAGGTGCAGAGCAAAGAGAGAGAAGGCAGGGGCAGAACTTAGACGGTCTACCCAACTGGCCTTGCATGAGAAGCTGCACTCAGAAGCCTCACGAGAGGGACTGCCCCCCCCTTAAGTTAGGCTAGTGAGACTGCCTTCCTCTTCAAATGGGGTAACCCTCTTAACTTCCTTTTGAATTCCCCTGAAGGCATTCCTTTGTAGACCGAGAGTCACTGAGAATTTGCATCTGTATGATCCTATGAACTAATGGATTAAAGCTGTAGACTGAAGCCTCTCATCTGTATTGGTTTTCAGCATTTAAATCAAGTGCTAAAGGAATCCTGACAAAAGGTTTCCCCATTCCTGGTTTAGACTAATGTTGCTTTTCTCATGCCTGAATCTCCCAGCAGTTCTGAACTCACTCTTGGCTTCAAGGAAACTTTGGAGAAAGATTGCACCCAGGCATGGCTTTTAGCAGAAGAGAAGTTTAATAGGAGTTTTCCACATCAGTTCCAAAACCAATGATCTCAAAAAGTCTCCTCTGGGTAATGCAGCCTGTGTTTTGTTCGTTAATCTCTTCATAACAAGTCCCCGTTTGCTTAGGAGCCAGCTGCTCTGCAACAAGGCAGGATCCATGCACAAGGATTCTGCTTTATCGCACATCCACCTACACTAAAGGAGCATTTTGGTCCATTTCAGAGAGTGGCAGATGTCCAAATTCTAGGCTAAGAAAAGAAAAATAATCCCAGTAGTTCCAGAATTTCCAGGAAGATATGAAAGGTGGCTAAAGTTACGGATGTGTGAATCAGCAAAACTTGAGCTCACCAAAGTTCTGCAAATTCCATCTCAAAGCTTGTTGCAACTCGAGTCCGTATCAGCTTTGGGTTTTTTGTTTTTCTTTTCGCATGAAAATATGCCTGCATGTTTCCAGGCACACTTTTCTAAATGCACACATCGATTGTGCACAACTCTGAAGTGTAGACATTCTCCTCCACCGATTAAAGCATATTTGTGCACATTTTTCAAAAGTATACATTTTTTCATGTGTGTTTTTCAAACGTACGCATGCTGTCGAACTCAATTGGAGGGGTCCACGAATCACACTGCTGACTCGGAAATGCATGGACTTCAACTGCAGATTGTGTCTGGGTCTGTGTTCGATATGGAAAGTGTGAACTCGGTACGTCCTGATCCAGATGAACTGAAACAAATTTCTCGGATGTCCCCAGCTTTAGTGATGAGTTGAGGAATCACTTTCAGCCGGAGGGCTTAATTCAATTTCAAAGAAGATCTTAGGGGCTGCATTCCAGTGGTGGTCTGTTAATCTGGGGTCCTGATCTTGCCAGGATCCTTATCAAAATAGATTTGGGATAAGCCAAAGTGAGACAACGTCACAAATGGATCTGTTTAACAGTCTATTGATTACACATGCACTAGTAAATGGATGCAGAAAGAAAGCAAGGCAAAGAACCTCACCGGTCCCTTGGGCTGGCCAGAACTGGCAACTCCCTCCACAGCCACACATGTATCTGGGTCCCACTCAAGATACACGGGATACCTCTCCACAGACCGATACTCAATTTTCCAAGTTGGTATGAGTGCAGATTCCCCTTGAAGTGAGACCAACTTGGCATGCTTTAAGCAATGCTTATATACCTTTCCTTTCATGCCTTCGTGGATGCATAAAGCATCACAGTAAAGGCAAAAGGCCCCAACACTCCAATCTGGGCTTGGAAGTTCCCCAGCTCTTCATGGAGATGTAACACTGTGCTGGTATTGAGGGACCAGAGCGACCTGGCAAGAATCAGAGAGCTTCGTGTTTGAGCTGGCCTTGTCTGGCACCAACACTGCCATGTAAGACAGCTGATTTAATTACCTAGAAGCCACCTTCTATACAATGTTAACACAGGCCTCTGTGCACTTAACAAATGGTGTAGCATGTGACTGTGGAAACTCATATACTCTTCACCATCTTCTGGTGTAACCCACTACAGGGCAGAGCCGGAGGAAATAGGGGCGATGCCAAATGCAAAAGGGGCACAAAAATGCAAGCATTTTGTAGCCTCCAACATCCCTAGGAGCAGCACTTCAGCCTTTTAGAATGGAGGGTAGGTGAGGGGAAACAGCAAGGTACAGGGGTTGGAAGAGAAACAGTGATGCTAGAGGCAGGGAGGGATGGGAAACAGCAAAGCAAAGGGGTAGAGAAAGAGCAAGGCTAGAGGCTATGAGGGGGAGAAACAGTGAGCTAAAGAGGTGGGGGGAACTAATGCAGCTGGAGTCTCTACCACCCAGCCTACTAATCTCCCCTGGCTTCAAACTGTATGGACTGCAAAGCTATGTGCTGATTAAGGATGTCTGCTCCTTGTGTTTGAAAATGTTACTGCAGGATTCAACTACACGGACACATTTAAATTCATTACAATTAATTATTGCATTTTAAGGATAAAATAATCCTGAGGCACACACTCCTAGGGTCCTCTTATTAGGCATGCCAAGTTTTGGGTGTCTAGGTTTCATGGTCTCGGTGCTATGTTGTTCCCAGATGAACAGACACACATCCCTTTTTTTATTATTATAGGTACAGCATTGCCCTCCAAGCAGACTTATTTCTTATTTCCACTTTACAGACCAAGACCTTTGGAACATGGAAAGAGAGTGAAACCCAAGTCACCCCATGGACCAACTGCAGAGAAGGGCCTTGTGTACACAAATGCCTTCAAGCATTAATTAACACTCATTAGATCTAAGAGTAGCTTACAGGCTACAGCTGTAGATCAACCATGCATCTTTAATCAAGGAATTTGCACAGACGGCTTTCAATGCCCTGGAAGCTTCAGTGGGGACACTATCTTCAGCCTCCTCCCTCCCCCCTCCCTCCCCCCCCTGCTTTCGCTTTCTAGGTGGGATAAAAGGAGCCACTGCTCCAAGGGAGATCAAAGATCACTTCAGGCAGCAGGCGGGTACCACCTGTCAACAGGTTTGGGGAACAAGCGTGGAGGACAGACTACAGAGCAAAGTGGTGACAGGTACATCAGTTTCTGCAGCACCCTCAAGGATGTTCGTTTATTACTTCCCCACATGCACACATGGTGGTCCTCTAAGGGCCATTCTGCATGGTTACCTTCATCAGACGGAAAATGCTTGAAAGGGCCTAGGTGTGATTAATTATCCTTGCTGCCCCCATAAGGCATAAAGCTGCTTGCTGTATCATGCAAGGAACATGGGGGAGGCACAGGGGACCTAGGAGGTTGCATTATGCCTATTTACCCATCAATGCCAGTTCAACCCAGTGGAGGCTGATGGCTCTGGTTTTGGTGGGGTGTGAATACATTCTAGGGTTTCAGTCTGAACCAGCCAGAACTCTAAAGGGGAAATCCAAGCTGATGAACATATTTTGGGAGTAGGGTTCAGCACCTTGGATAGTTCCTTTAGAGCTATCATAGCCCCGCCGAAATCTGAGCTGCCCGTCTCCACTGGGTAGGACTGGTTCAGCACCTTGGATAGCTCCTTTAGAGCTATCACAGCCCCAACAAAATCAGAGCCACCGGTCTCCACTGGGTAGGACTGGTTCAGCACCTTGGATAGTCCTTTAAAGTTCTGGCTGGATCTGACTGATTTACAGCCCCACCAAAATTGGAGCCAGCAGCCTCCAGTGGTCCTACCTACTCTGATTGGCAGTAGCTGCCCAAGGAGAGGTGCTTTTAGAGGATCCATGTGCATAGGACAGACCTGTATTCTGAAGAGCTGCCAGGATATAGTCCTCTCTATCTGAAGGGCCATCCAGCCCAAGTCCGGTTTAAGATACAGGACCATCACAAGGAAGAGTTGGGCACAGCAGACTAAGCAAGGCACACAAGTCACCTGGTCACAGTTTTCCACATGATGGTGAGATGTACCACCATCATCATCATCTATTTAAATAGAAATAATAATAAATTAGAATATGCAACATTTATGCTCATAGGTTGTTCTCTTTCGTCCTCTTTTTTGATGATGTATGTCCTCTTTTTACTGGCAATTCACAAGCAGCCACCCTAATTCTTTTGCTTTGCCTGCTCCCTGAGCCTTTATAACAGGAGAAGCCAGGGATCAACCCTGGTAACTTTGCATGCCAAGCATGTGATCTGCCTCTGAGCTATGGCACCATTCTCTATCTTGTGGAATGTCCCACAACTTGCCAGCCACCACCAGGAACGCGTGACGCTGATGCTTTTCATGCAGAAGATAGACATGGGGGCCAGCTCCGCATAGAACAATGGCAGGGCTCAGCCATTGTGCAAAAGCTGTTTTAAGCTTTCTCTTTGTGATAAAGGTAGCATGTATGCCAGTTGGCATGTATGCTAGCCACAAGACACAGGTTGGGAAGCTGTATGCCTTTATAGCAGGGGTGCAAAACTTCAGGCCTGGGAGCCAAATGTGGGCCATCTGGGTTCTCCAAATGACCTCGCCCCTTCCCCAAACCACTGGTTCTTTGGTGGTTTCCAAAATTTGTGCAGCTCCCCCATCCCCAATTCTAAAGGGTTGAAATGCCTCTCCCAAGGCTTAGTTACTGGGAGAGCAATCCTATGCCCCCTCCCGAGAGCATCTGGGGGGGCATACGATAGTTTGGTTTCCTGCCTCCAAGGTTGGAGACAGGGCTTGGACCAAGGAAATCATGCTCCCTGCCCCTCCCCACTCAGAAAACAGAGCACAGAGACAGGAGAAAGGGGGTTTCCTGATGACGGGGAGGGGAGGAGACAGTGGCAGCTGCAGTACACCATTTCCTATTGCTGCCCCACATTCCTTCCCTCCCCTCCAAGGTACCTCTGCTAGGTGGGCAAAATTGCCCATCTAGCAGAAATGCAAGGTGGCTGGAGCACAGAGGTGAAGACCGCCTCTGCTATCCTCTTGCCCTGCATTGGATAGTTGGTAGAATATACAAAAGCTGACTGTTTTTGAATATACAAAAGCTGACTGGCAGTTGAATCTTTGAGTCTGGTAATGGGACAGCCTCCTCCACCACACCTGAGGGCAGCATGCTAGCTTAGGGAAGGAAGGTCATCCCTCAGCTCTCTCCTCCAACATCTTGCTGCCACCTCCCAGCATCTGCCACCTGACACAACAGCCTCACTCGGCATAATGGTAGGGCCGGCCCTGAGCACAAGAACAACCCAAAGTGGTTGTTTTTGTATTGTTTTCTGTTCAGTTAGTAACCATATTCCAAATGGACATTCAGACAACTAATCCAAGTCCTGACTACTGACCATGTTTTCTCCCCCTGCTCCCCCACTCCCCGATTATGAAAGATTTCCTTTTGCACCTTCCTGCTCACTTGCAATACCCAGGCAGTGTGATCACAGAAGAGCCTCTTTGTTCAATAAAAGACTGAGGCAGCGTACCGAAAACCATTTGCCCTTCAGGCATATTGTTCCCAAATTAATTTTATACAATGGGGGAAAATAATAATAATAAAAGATGCGATTTAATAGATGGGGGAAGAAAGTTAGTGGCAAGGTTGACTGGTTTGCAGTATGTTTAATTCAATGCTGTGATACCTTCCAATGCACTCTGGATTCTATTAAAAAAGCTTACCTAAGGGGGAAGGGGAGACCATTCATAATCCTGTAATTTCTCCTCCTCACCCACCCCACTCCAGTTTTAGGATAAAGCCAAGAAAATACATGGACTCTTGGATTAAGCAACTTCATAATAGTCTGCATTAGTGATGTATGAATCAGTCCATATCCTGTCCATGACAGTTTCACATAGGTCATAATAAGTCTGTTCTGTTCAATTTCCACATTGTACTGTGGATTTTGTTTAAAACATGAACCAACCTGTACGCTACATTCAGCATCCAAAGCCCTCATCCGCATGCCTCCTCCAATGGAGACTCAGAAGGCAACTGTCAGAGATGAGTCCCAACACATTGAGATGTCTGACAGCTCCGACTCTGAAGCAGAGTTAGAGCAACTAGATCAGAGGCTGCAGGAGGAGGCCTCCCTAGTGAGCCAAGACACTGGGAGAAATTCCTCAGAGGACCTTGACAAACAGATGGCCTGGACTAAGTCGCTGCCCCCTCCCTCCACCATAAGAACTCAAGTTTCTGAGGAGGAGGAGGAGGAGGAGGAGGAGGAAGAGGAGGAGGGGCATAACTTTAGAGATGCTAGGGCATGTCACAAAGCTAAGAGGGAAAAGTTATGAGCAGAGCTCAGACACTCCACCAAGATAGCCACTCTTGGAAGCCAACATAGGAGGGAGCCACCCTAAGGGAGGAGAATCACTGTGAAACAAGTCTGGCCATGAGAGGTTCATGCCCAAACTGTCAGCAACTTCTTTACCCCCGCCCCCAGTTCATCTCCCCTAATTAGGAATCCCGAATTAGTAGTTTAGGGGCCTGAGAGTTTCCTAGAATCTTCATTTGTAAAGAAGCTAGTTCTTAGCAAAATAAAGTGGTGACAGCCTAAAGCTAGGGATGTACGAAAGTGACTTACCTTTCTGCGGATTATGTTGATGGTGGGGGGGAGGCATTCCGTCCCTCCCCCCAGAATCCTGGCTGGGAGGGGAGGTGCTCCGTTCCTCCCCCCTGGAATCCTGGCTGGCCGGCTGTGCTTTGCAGTGATTCTGCGGAGCCGCCGGCCGGCTCCACCAGCAGCTGGACATCCGGCCTCTGGCTAGCAGGGACGCAAATGGCGGCGGATGTAGCCGCCGCCGTTTGCGTCCCTGCAGTCAGCCGTGATAGGGTACGTAAATGTTTACGTAGCCTATCACGGCTGATTTAAAAACAAAAACAAAAAACGCGCGTATGTTCTTTATTTCGGCACGTCTTAGTCTACGTAAACATTTACATAGACTAAGACGGCGAAAATAAGGGGAACGCAAATAGCGTAGCGTCTACGCTATTTGCGTTCCCCTTATTTTTGCCATCTTAGTCTACATAAATGTTTATGTAGACTAAGACATGCCAAAATAAGGAACACAAATGGCGGCGGCCATGGCCTCCACCGTTTGCGTACGCACGTTGTTGTTGTTGTTGTTGTTTTAAGTCAGCCGTGATAGGCTACGTAAACATTTTCGTAGCCTATCACGGTGTTTTTTAAAAATCTAGCTGTGATAGGTTACGTAAATCTTTACGTAGCCTATCACGTTTTTTTGTTTTTGTTTTAACCTGGAAATGGCAGCGGTGGCGGCAGCTGGTCGGAAGACCGGCCACTGCCGCCACCGCACTGCTGCCGGAGCCGCCGCCGGAGCCGCCGCCAGGAAGATCCACCCCAGGTAAGTCTCATCCTGGGGGTGGGGGGGTGGGGGAGCAGACCGTTCCGCCACCGATTTCGGGGGGCCAAATGCGCTGGCATTCGGCCTTCCCAAGATCCGTGGCGGAATTCTCTGACATCCCTACCTAAAGCTTTGTCTCCTTGTAGTGTTGGTTGTGGAGGGGGAAGAATGATCCACACCTAACAGAGACCAGGGAGTGGGCCTTTTCAGTGGTACCCCCTCCAATTATGGAACAATTCCCCTGATAAGGCCTGCCTGGTGCCAACATTGTTATCTCTTCAGCGCCAGGTTAAAACTGCCCTCTTCTCTCAGGAATTTGGCAGCATATAATGAGTTTTTAATCAGGTCCTGGATCATCTTTGGCTGATGGTGTAAACATTGTTTTTAGATATATGTTGTCTGTGTGTGTGCTGTTTATGTTTCTATGCAGATTGTTTTTTGTATGTGTTTTAATGGCTTTTAATTTTTGAGAGCCGCCCACAGAGCTTTGGATTTGGGATTGCATAGAAATTAGGGATGGGGGAGAATTTCTCCCCGAAACTTCGGGGGGCCAAGTTCGGCCCCCCGAAGTAGTTTCGGGGAGAAATTCTCCGCACCCCCCCACCCCCCGCACCCCCCCCGGGACGGGACTTACCTTTCCTGAATGTCCTTCCCGGCGGCGGGTCCCGGCGGCGGTTCATCAGGTCTTCGACAGGGGCAGAGGCAGCAGCCGGTCTTTCGACCGGCTGCCGCCGCCGCCATTCCAATAAAAGTAAAAAAAAAACCGCCCCCGTGATAGGCTACATGACGATTAATGTAGCCTATCACGGCTAGATTTGCAAAGTCAGCCATGATAGGCTACGTAAATTGTCACGTAGCCTATCACGGGTGACTTTAAAAAAAAAAAGCGCGTACGGCTAATGGCGGCCCCCATAGGGAGCCGCCATTCGCGTTCCTTATTTGATCGCTGTAGTCTACGTAAAGATTACGTAGACTACGGCGAAAATAAGGGCAACGCTATTTGTGTTGCCCTTATTTTCACCATAGTCTATGTAAAGATTTGCGTACGCCATTTGCGTACGCGCTTTTTTTTTTTTTAAGTCACCCGTGATAGGCTACGTGACAATTAATGTAGCCTATCACGGCTGACTTTGCAGATCTAGCCGTGATAGGCTACGTTAATCGTCACGTAGCCTATCACAGGGGCATTTTTGTTTGTTTTACTTTTTATTTCACGGCCGGGCGAGGCGAGGCACCTCCTCCCCCGCCTGAATTTCGGCCGGGCGAGGCGGGAAACCTCCCCCCCGGCCTGAACTTCAGGAGGAGCAGCGAAGCGCCTCCCCCCCACCGTGAAGCAAGCTGCGAGACCAGGTAAGTAGCTTTCGTACACCCCTAATAGAAATGCAATAAATGAATGAAATGAATGAAAACACATCACATTCATTTTTGTACACCACTTCCCCCCACATATGCATGTTTGCATGCAACGTTCTCCAATATACACATTTTTGTCCTTAGCATGTGGTTTTTTTATATGCAATTCTTGAACCAAGAAATGCCAGCATGAAATTCAGAGAAGTGAAGGATCTGGCAAGCCACTAAATCATACTTCAGCACTGGTGACTGGACAATATCCTCTACTACAGCAGCAGGTTCTATCATAAAATGGGTTTCTGTGGGGCTGGGGAGAAGTTCTAGGGTTATGAATCACTAGCTGGGGGTGGGGGGTGCAGGGCTGGACATATGACACCCTATAGTTCTGTCCTCCAACAGCTCACCGCTGCTTGCTCACCGCTCTGTCTGGGCCTGGCCTGGCCTCCTGCTCATTGCCCACTGCAACACAGATGTGGGAGCATGAGCGCAGCCCGCATGAGCAGAGTAACGCACATGCTCTTCTTGCTGGTGTCAGGGTTGCCCCTGTTGCCTTCTGAATCCTCCAATAGCCAGAATCAACACTCAGACAAAAGGGCTGCTCTCCAAGGCTTTAATTCCATTCAACCTAATGAAGCTTACAGATGCTAATTGTCTGAGACTCAGGGGAAATACAAAGGAACAGCCTACTAGGGGTTTCTAAGAGTTAGGACGTCAGTTGGTCTCTTGTTTGGGGAAAAGCACGGCAACTCTCTGAACTTAAAAGAGTAGGAGGGGAAGGTCTCCTGCTCTCCCGTGGGGCCTCCGGGCACAGCTGTTGACATCGGGCCAATCGGGCTGAGCGCCTAAGCTCAGCTACCACAACCTCTCACTTGTGCTTGCGCCTGCGCCTTGCGTCTAAAAGCTCAAGTTGTCCCTCCCTTTCCATGCCAGGGTCACACTCCCAGGAATGTGAGCAGGGGGCTGCTCCCCCTCTAGCTGCGCCTCTGTAACCTGAGAGAGTCCCTCTCCCACAGATTGTATCTTCTCCTCAAAATCAGAGGGCTCTATGGGCTCAGATCCAACCCTGACAGCTGGAGTGCCTGGCCTGGCCTGGCTGCCTCTCTGCCTGCTCCATCTGTCAGGGACTTTTCCCAGTGGTACTGTCATGTATTTTATTTATTTATTGCATTTATATCCCACCTTTTATCCTCTTGCAAGGAACTCAACTCAATCCTCCTCCTCTCCATTTTATCCTCAAAACAACCCTGTGAGGTAGGCTGGGCTGAGAGTCTGTGGCTGGCCCAAAGTCACCCAGTGAGCTTCCATGGCCGAGTAGGGACTAGAACCTGGATCTCCCGGCTCCCAGTCCAACAGCGACAGCCCCAGTAGCAGGGCCAGCACCAAGGGTAGGCATGGTTGGGCAACTGCTGAGGGCCCACATCCCAGGAGGGGCTCACTGACAAGAGCCCCTTGGAATTGTTCCTCCCCTTCACCACTGCAACTGGTTTATTCACCTGCCTTGTGCTCTGGCTCAGCCCATGGTGGTGCCTCCTAGAGCTGGTTCCTGCCCTGTGTCCTCCCCATCTCCTGTATTCTCAGGCACTCCTTGGGGAATAATAGGGAGTCTGACACCCACACCGTGACAAAGCATGAATATAGCACTAGTTGTGTACCAGGAGGCGCCGAGGCAGGAGCGAGGAACCCAAAGGTGGGAAGCTTGTGGCCCTGCAGATGTTTGGGCCTACAACTCCCAGCAGCCCTTGCCAGCACAGCCAATGGTGAGGGATGATGGGACTTGTAGGGTCAAAGGTAGGCATAGCTGGGCACCTGCCAATGGCCCACTGGAGTTGCTCCTTCTCTTCACCACTGCGACTTGCTTGTTCACCTGCCTCTTGCTCTGACTCAGATAACTGGCCCAGACAAAGCAGGAGCTCTGCCAATAAGCTATGCTCTCCCCCCATTTACATGTGGGAAATAGGACAGTAGCCAAATGGACCCTTGGTGTGAGTGGTGGCATGAAGGGTAGGGATGGCTGGGCACCTGCCAAGGGCCCACACCCCAGCAGGGTCCCACAGACAAGAAGCCCCCAGAGCTGTTCCTCCTCTTCACCCTTGCAACCTGTTTGTTCACCTCCTTCCCATTTGGGCCCAGACAATGGAGGTGTTGAGAAGGAGGAGGAGGAGGAGTGGGGGATGCCACTGCTGACGTGCTCACTGGCTCTCTGCCTGTCCAGCAAGCAAGTGGTGGCAATGATGAGAAAGAGGAGGAGGAGCAACAGCAGTTGTGACACGGAGTCTGTAGACTCACAGAAGAAGAGGGCCCATGGAGGGTCCCTTGCCCAAGGGCCCTCAAAAACCTGGAGTCGGCACTGCCCTCATCACCTGCCGCTCCATGGGTGGTCCCTCCAGGACCCCTCCAGGGCTGCAGGGTCTGGATGTCAGCCCCAAGGTCCAACTCTAGCTGCACCACTGCTGAAGAGGGAATTCTTTGGACCGGGGACTTCCGGAGGAAGGTGGTGGCAGGGCGGGGCTAATACACAACTTCAGGGGACCATCGTGAGATTTATTCTACCCCCTGTTCACCCTGAACAGAAAGAACACCTCAGTTTTAAGCTTGAGGTTAAACACGCTTGGACGCAAAAGGAGCAGCCCGGTATTCAATCCTGTCCTTTTCTCGTTCTTCAGAGGGGTAAGACCAAAAAGGGAGAAATTGCTTCGCTGTGGCTTGGGAAAAGGAGGTACTTCATATCAAAGGGTCGCTAGTTAATTATTGATCCATTTGCGTGTCCTAGCTCCCCCAGGGAGGCTGAGTTTCAAGGTGGAAGTCTTACTGATCTATTATTCTCTTTTCTACAGCACAAAGTATAACTTCTTAACACACCGCAGATTAGAAAAACTCAGGGATTCTTTGAAGGGAACATTAACAAACCCAAGCAAACTTTTCTTTTTCCCCCTTCCACCAAATACATAGGCAGGCAGAAAGAGAAAAGCATAGCACCAAACTCCAGAATCTTGGCTGGCTTCTAGGAAAAAAAGGACATCTAAGTTAGACTTGGAGGAAATGAGACAGGATGCTGGATGTTGCAGGAACCACGTGCTCAACAGCTTGTCTCTGTTATAGCAAAAGAGGCAGCAGCTAATCTTCAGCTTTGTGCAGCAAGTAATTAGCAGGATTCTGCATATCATTTGCATGAAGACTGAGGGCCAGTGTTTTGTGGTCCTTTACAGTGGGCTAAGCAACCTGGCCCCTGTATTGGCCCCAGGAGTGTAACCAAGTCACCTGTAGCGTTAGAGGGGCCTAGAGATCCATAATGCTTCCTTAAGTTCATTATTGGTGCAATTCCCTTGCTAGTAAGCCTCTGAGCATGTGAAGATGAGTCAAAGGGCTGATAACGCGGCCTAGCACATTCCATACTAATGAGTAGAGTATCTAATCAAGATGTGCCTGGGAAGTGAAGTTTGTTTACCTTAAAGCTACAGGTGGCTGTGCTGAGAACCAAGTGCTGTTAGTCTATGCTGGGAATGAATGCTAGGGGGCATTTGCTGCTTTCATGCTGCCTCATTGCTAACATGTATGGAATAAAACCCATTGTACCCCATGGCTCTGGGTTCAGAGAAGCTGTGTGGTGTAGTGTCAAGAGTGTTGGACTAGGAGCTGGGAGATCCGGGTTCTAGTCCCCACTCAGCCATGGAAGCTCACTGGGTGACTTTGGGCCAGTCACAGACTCTCAGCCCAACCCACCTCACAGGGTTGTTGTTGTGAGGATAAAATGGAGAGGAGGAGGATAATGTAAGCCGCCTTGGGTTCCTTTGAAGAGAAAAAAGGGCGGGGTATAAATGCAATAAATAAATAAATTGGGTAGGCCTGTGTGCTGTGAGTTACTCAATAAAGTATTTCTTGTAAGTAAACCTGGGTCTGATTTATCACTATCTTGGCACCTCTAAATTAAGAGGTTGAAGCCTACGGCTGAGGCAATACAGCCCCCGATAGAGGTTAGGAACGGCAACTCCCATCAGCCCCAGGTAATGGTAAGGGGTGAGGGGAAATGGAGTCCAAACCACAGAGGGTGCTAGGTTACCTTTCCCTGTGTTAAGAGTGTTGGACTTGGACTCTTCATGGACCATGAAAACTCGGGGTCAAGTCTCAGCTCTCCTGTCTTGCTCCCTCATTCACTTTGGTTAACCGTCACTTTCTTGCAGCCTCATCTACTTTGCAGGATTCACATGAGGCTAACATGGAGGAGGGAACAGGGACCATGTATGCTGCCTCAGCTCAGTTCCTCAGTTATGGGTGGGAGGTTAAGGTAGGAGGCCTTGAATGAACTCCATGCCCCCACTCTCTGGCTCTCCCCAATTTTTGCCCAAATCATGTCTGCAAACCACCCAGAGAACGTCAGCTATGGGGTGGTATAGAAATATAATTAACAACAATAATGTCCCCTCCGCAAAGTCTTCTAAAACAATAGGTAAGGGGGCAGTCAAAAAAGGTAGGGGAGAGAAGATTTCTTTTAAGAACATAGCAAGCTGCCTTATACTGAGTCAGGCCCTTGGTCCATCTAGACCAGTATTGTCGACACTGACTGGCAGCAACAGCTCTCCAAGGTTTCAGGCAGGATTCTTTCCTAGCCCTGCCTGGACATGCCAGGGATCGAACCTGGGACTTTCTGCATGCAAAGTAGGTGCTCTACCACTGAGCTACGGTTAGGGATGTACGAAAGGTACTTACCTTTCATGGATTATGCTGATGGTGTGGGGGGAGGCGTTCCGTCCCTCCCCCTGGAATCTTGGCCAGGGGTGGAGGCGCTCCGTTCCTCCCCGCCCTGGAATCCTGGCCGGCCGGCTGTGCTCCACAGCGATTCTGCGGAGCCACCGGCCGGCTCCGCCAGCAGCCGGACATCCAGCCGCTGGCTAGCAGGGACACAAATGGTGGCGGCTATGGCGTTTGCATCCCTGCAGTCAGCCATGATAGGCTATATAAATGTTTACATAGACTATCACGGCGGATTGAAAAAACAAACACGTGTACGCAAATGGCGGCACCCATGGGCGCCGCCATTTGCGTTCCTTATTTTGGCACGTCTTAGTCTACGTAAACATTTACGTAGACTAAGACGGCGAAAATAAGGGGAACGCAAATAGCGTAGCATCTACGCTATTTGCGTTCCCCTTACTTTCGCCATCTTAGTCTACGTAAACATTTACGTAGACTAAGACGTGCCAAAATAAGGAACGCAAATGGCGGCGCCCATGGGTGCCACCATTTGCATACGCACGTGTGTGTTTTTTTAGTCAGCCATGATAGGCTACGTAAAGATTTTTTTTTTTTTAACAGGGAAATGGCGGCGGCGGCAGCCGGTCAAAAGACTGGCCGCCGCAGCCGCCGCAGCCAAACCGCCGCCGGAGCCGCAGCCGGAGCTGCTGCTGGAGCCGCTGCCAGAGCCGCCGCTGCCAGGAAGATCCACCCCAGGTAAGTCTCATCCCGGGGGGTCGGGGGGGGGCAGACTGTTCCACCACCGATTTCAGGGGGCCGAATGCGCTGGCATTCGGCCTCCCCGAGATCCGTGGTGGAATTCTCTGACATCCCTAGCTACGGTCCCTCCCAAAGGGTAAGGGAGACAAGTTTCCTCTTCCCAATCCTTTGTAATTCAAATGCTACTTGAGCTCCTTGGGAGGAAGAGTGGCTTCAAAAGAAAAGGAAATAGATACATGCAATATGCTCGCATCCCAATCCAGTTAGGAGAAACACCGAACACACCAGCATCATAGGCAACATTCTTCAGACAAGCAGTAGTCCAAGGCATGACTGCACCTAGGGCACCTGAGTGCCAAATGCGTGATAACAGGAACTGCCTAATGAGATCCACGCCTAATAGCAAGCCCAAGCCCAAGCTTCCAGGATGAGAGACTGCTTGTAGCCACTGGCATAGTTCTGAGACCAATGATTTAACAAGCTTAAGGGAAAACCCTGGTCCCTTTAGAGGAGGGAGTCAGCTCTGTGGTAGAGCAAACAATTGGCAAGGGGAAGGTCCCAGGTTCAGTCTTCGGCATTGCCAGCTGAAAGGGATCAGGTAGCAGTAGGGATGTTGGAGGACTTCGTCCAGGGGGTGGAGTTCACCAAGCTTTCAGCAGCTCACCCCCTGGAGTTTGGCTCACTTCCCCACAAGCTGGCTTGAGTCGATCTGCATCAGGTTGGGACATCTCATGGATTTCCCGAGATTATTTTCTCATTAATAGGAAGTTGTGCAAATTGCATGTGCAATTTGTGCAATTTGCTTAATTTGCGTAAATTCTGGTCACAATCTGCGCAAATTAAGCAAATTACAGCTGCAATTTGCGTAAATTACACAAACTGTGCCTGCAATTTCCGCAACTTTCTATTGACAAGAAAAGGAAAAAATGCAAAAAGATCCCGGATCTCGAGAAAAGCCTGAGGCTTGGCTCCCAAATGCAAGCAAAGCCAGGCAGGGAGCGGGGATACATGGGGCCCAAAAAGGGCCAGATTTTCAAAGATGGACACGTCTAGGTAGCAGGTGATAGAAAAGGTTCTTTTTCCCCAAGACTGCTGCCAGTAAGAGCAGACTATACTGGGCTAGGTGGATCAACGCTCTGACCCAGTATAAGTCAGCTTCCTACGTTCCTAGATGAAAACGTCAAATGTGTGATTACATTTCACCGATCTTTGTTGAACAGCATCCATGTGGCAATGGAAGAAAGAAATCTTCAGGACAATGCCTTCATCAGCTGCACTGGTTTCCAGTCCATTCCCAAGTTCAGTTAAAAGTATTGGTGTTGACCTTTAAACCCCTAAATAATTTGGGTCAGCATATCTAAAGGCACATCTCCTCTTGCATTGTACATGCTTGGGCCCTTAGGTCATCTGCAGAGGCCTCCTCCAGGTGCCTCCATCACAGGAAGCTAGGCAGGTGGCTACAAGATACAGGGCCTTCTCAGTGGTGGCACCCCACTTCTGGAATAAACTCCCCAAAGAAGTTCACCTGGCATCTACATTGTTATCTTTTCAGCAAAGGCCTTTCTTTTCTCCCAAGCATTTTAGAGACCTAGTTCCAGCTTATTATTATGGCTGTGTTATTGATTCCTAGTCTGTTTATTGTTTGGCATTATATTATATTTTATTCGTTTAAATATCTGTGTTGTATTTTATATTTTTAACTGTGTTTTAAAAATGGCATTTTAGTTGTTGTTTTTTAAAAAACTAGTTGTAATCTGTCCAGAGGACATTAATTGTTGAGAGGATTAGAAATGTATGAAATAAATAAATAAAATGTGGGGAGAAGAGATTCAGCTCTTTCCTCCATGCCACAGCCCCAATCAATATCACCCAGCAGCACCAATGCTGCTATTTTCTATAGGAGGACAGCTATAAACACCTGCTTTGAGGCAGCAGAGGGGAGATTTTCACTGGGAAAAGTTTAACGTGCCTTCACATAGTTCTGGTTTCGCTCTAATCCCCCTCCCCACCGCTGACAGCTATTTAACAAAACAAAACAAAAGAATACAAGACATGTGGAAATGGAATCATGCATCATCCAGTTTGGCCCTGAGCATCTGAAGCTATAGAGGACAGAACCTGGTGCGAACGGTCCAGACTTTGCGCTCCTCCTCCCATATGATGAGCAACCAGGACTGCAAGTGGAAAAGCTCCTTGGGCAGGGTTAGGCCTCTAGTCCTAGGGTGTTGAACTTAGCTCTGGAGAAGCTCTCAGGAGCCAAGTTCCAGTAGTGGGTGGGACCAAAGGCAAAAGGGGCTGGCCCCAAATAGAAAAATACCAGCACATTTTAGTTTAAGGACACAATCCTACAGCCGCTAGACAGCCATAAGATTGGTCAGTTCCTGGAGAACCACCTCCCCACCCTCTCCCACACTGCCTAATAGGCAGCATGGATCATCCCCACACTTCACACTTGTAAGAGCAGCAGGGGGAAAGGAACGTTCCCAGGGTCGGAGCAGGGAGTTCGCAAGTGCCGGTATGACACTTCCTATGTCCAGCCTCCCCACCCCGTGCTCTGATGTCCCGCGGCTAGACTGCCGAAATTGGCCATCTATCCGTGAATGCAGGGTGGCTGAAGCACGGAGGAGGAAATCCACTCCACACTTCTCACACCATGCATTGGATAGGCAGTCGCCTCCGAGTTCAGAGGCGGCTGTCTATCCGCAAAAGATTGCTCCCTAAAGCTCTCACTTCTGATAACTAAGCCTCAGGAGAGGCATTTCAAGTGTTTAGAAGGGGTGGGGGAGAATGCAAACGCCAGGAAACCATCAAATGATTGATGGTTGGCAGAAATGGGGTAGGGCCAGAAGAAAGGGTGTGGCCACCTGGGGAACCCCGGAGGGCCAGATGTGGCCCCCGGACTGAGGTTCTGCACCCCTGACCTAGTAGTGCCTACTCACAGCCCACTCAAACAGATGCTGCAATGGAGCAGGGGAAGAGCTGATTTGTGTCACGTAAACAAAGCAACACACGCACAATTGCAATGCCCAATGGAGCGCATGGCCTGGGCTGGCTGCATCTCAGCATGCTCAGTCAGTCAGGGGCCTTTCCCAACGGCAGTGTCTGTATTGCGATGGGAGAAGACTAGGTGAGACAGATAGACCAGACTAGCAATAAGGAAGCATCGCCACCAGGGCGGCTCAGAAGGATGGGAATAGCTGGAGGAAACTCCCATCATCTGCCAACTAAGGTGGCTGCCTCATTCTGCCTAATGGTAGGGCTGGTCCTGAAGATGCAGGCAATACCACGAGGCATCCTTGGGGAGCTCAGGTTGACTCAACCTCTGGGGTCAATGTGTCCAAAACATGGCTACCGATGGAAGCTGGTACAACTCAGGGAAGGTCCCCTATGGTCCTCCATGAACCCCCAGGGGTGGGGCAAGCCCAGCAGTTTAAAGTGGGAGGACCATACAAATGGCACTTTGCCAATGGTCTTCCATTACTCCTCAGCTCCTCATTGGGGCGATTAAAACAAAAAGGGATTGTGAGGAGCTCCAAAAGGATCTCTCCAAACTGGGAGAAGGGGCATCCAAACAGCAAATGCGGTTCAATGTAAGCAAGTGTAAAGTGATGCATGTTGGGGCAAAAAATCTGAGCTGCAAGAATAACCTGATGGGATCTGAGCTAGCGGTGACTGACCAAGAAAGAGGTCTTGGGGTTGTGGTGGACAGCTCGATGAACCCAGTGTGCAGCTGTTGTAAGAAAAGGTAAATTCCATGTTATTCCTGGAGGAGAAGGCTAGCAATGGCTACTAGTCCTGATGGTTCTATGCTACCTCCAGTATCAGAGGCAGTATGCCTATGTGCACTAGTTGCTAGGGAACATGAGCAGGCGGGTGCTGTTGCATTCATGTCTTCCTTGTGGATTTCCCGGGGGCAGCGGGTTGGCCACTGTGTGAACAGAGTGCTGGACTACATGGACTTTGGTCTGTTCCACCATGGCTCTTATGTTAATGCTCTGCATAGAAAACTAGCACATAAAGGAGAAGGGAATCTGGTGTTGCGTTTTTCTGGACACGCTAGATTTCCATGTGCAAGGAATTTTGTTTGTAAGGAGGTACATCCAGTCTTGTGAAAACTCCCAGTGGGCGTTTAAAGTGCTACAGCCCAGCCAGACACATCAGGTCTATCAACTAGGGACGTGCAAAACAGCAAAACCCAAGTTTGTTGAGCTTCTCCGAATTCCACCTCAGGGCTCATTCCAACTTGTGTCCACCTCAAATTCCAAGCCTTGGTGTTTTCTTCTGCTCACGTGGAAATATGAGTGCATTTTCATGTGCATTTTCTCAAATCAGTTGTGTGTATTTTTTTCAATGTACGCATTTTTCTCCCGTCAATTAAAGTGGGTGTCTGTGCATTTTTCAAAAGTGTGCATTTTGTCATGTGCATTGTCCAAATGCAACTGTTATTTGTTTTTGGTCTGCGAATCGCATCATGGCTTGGAAACATATGCATTCCCCCCTTAGTTAGTTTGCATTCAGCTTGTGGAGACACGCATTGGCTCATTTCTGGTCTGAAACAAATGGAAGCTAATTTTTCATACATCCCTACTAGCAACTCCTTCTGAACTCGTCTAGGAGCTGGCTTCAGAGACACCCGGGAAGCTGCAAAGTGCGACCGCCTTGTTTCGCTCAGGCGGAGAGGCTCCAAGTTAGAGCAGCATTCAATCTATCACTGGAAAGGAGCTACTTAACATTTAAAAACACCGACAAGTGCCCGTTGCTCCCACCTGCAGCCCCCGTGCCGAGCTGAGCTCCAGCCGCCTCCATCTCGCACACAGCACTTGGAGCAAGCCAGTGGGCAGCTGAGGAAGATCTCTGCTGGGGGGTCACCATGGAGATGTAAATTCTCATCTAAATTCGCAATCATGCCTTGACTTTTTAAAGTGGGAAAAGAAGGCACAACTTCTCATCGGGGGACCCAGCAGAAGCAGCTCTTCCCAAGCATGGTGTTTTTTCAGGTTGGTTTTTTGTGTGTGTTTTTTAAACCCACCTCTGCTCCTCTTGGCAGAAATGCCGCAGTGGTAATTAACATTAATTGCATATACCTGTGGAGCGCAAAGGGCCAGAGCTCTTGGATAATCGTGGCAATAGCACTGTTATATTTACTAAGTGGGCAGTGTGAGGAGGCAGGGCGGGGGGAGAAAGCAGGAGGCATTGCAGAGCTTGTACAAAAATCTTTCCTCCGCCTCACGACCACCACAGAAAAAGCACAAAGTTGCGTGCTTTTTATGGGTGAATAAAATTGTCCCCCAAACACACGCACGCAAACGCACTCTCACAATTCATTTCTGTATTTACTTATTTATTTCATTTCTATACTGCCCAATAGCCGAAGCTCTCTGGGCGGTTCACAAAAATTAAAACCAAAAAGCACACCGTAAAACAATATAAAAACATTAAAACCACAATATAACAATACAGCCAGAATAAAACCAGAGTAAAACTTAGCAGCAATGCAGAGATTTAAAATACAGATTTAAAACAGCAAAGCTATAAGTCTAGAAAGCTAAAATGCCTGGCGGGGGGGAAGGTCTTCACCTGGCACCGGAAGGAATACAATGTAGGTGCCAGGCGAACCTCTCTAGGGAGCTCATTCCACAGCCCCGGGGTGCCACAGCAGAAAAGGCCCTCTTCCTGGTAGCCTTTGGCAGGGGCTCATGGAGAAAGACCGCTGAGGATGATCTTAGGGTTGGGGCAGGCACATATGGGAGGAGGTGATCCTTCAGATAACCTGGCCCTTCAGATAACCTGGCTTTGAATGTTAATACCAGCACTTTGAATCGGGCCTGGAAATGGACTGGCAGCCGGTGCAGCTGGAAAAGCACTGGCATAATGTGATTTCATTGGCCAGTCCCTGTTAACAATCTTGCTGCCCTGTTTTGGACCAGCTGAAGTTTCTGGACTGTTTTCAAATTCATCACCACATTTGCAGCTGGCAAACTGGGAGTGGCCATTCGTGGGGGGCCAGTTTCACCCTTGAAACTGTTTCAGGGCAGTTGCTCACCATGGTGGCAGAAGGGGGATTCTCACCTCCTTCCCCCCGTCTATTAATTCTCACACACAACCCGTTTTTTTTTTGTTTTTTTTAAGTAGTCAGTTCTGAAGGAGCGGTGTTTGGAAAGCTGCTACCTACCAGTAGAGGCTGGTGTCACCAACGGCAGTGGGGCGGTGAATCTACTCCAGGTTTCAGTCTGAACTCTAAAGGAGTGACCCAAGGTGCAGAAACACCTTGGATCACTCCTTTAGAGTGCTGACTGGTTCTGACTGAAACCCAGAGCGGATTCGCTGCCCCACTGACAATGGAGCAAGCGGCCCCCACAGGCCTTTCCTTCCCCTTTCAGGGAAGGGCAAGGAAAGAGGGCAGTGTCCAGAGTTCCACTTCTGCTGTTGTGATACCAGAACTGGTGGCTTTTAAAAGGAAAAAAGAAGGCAAGGATTGGAAGAAAAGGGGTAAGGTAAGACCCCCCACCTCTCCTAGAATGATGTGAATTGTTTTGTGCCATCCCCGTCTTTCCTTTTATTTTCAGCGTTCCCCCCAAAATCCCCCCCCCAAATTGGGCAAACTCCAAAAGCAAAGACCAGCCCCACTTTACCACCTCGGGGTGGTTTGGCGGCCCTATCTAGAGAAAGCTTCTCTAGCTACAATGACGTATGCTTTGGTGACATCCACATTAGATTACTGCACTGCACTTGACACGAAGCTGCCCTTGAAGGCAATTTGGAAGCTGCAACCGGTGCAGAATGCAGCAGCTAGAAGGCTTGTGGAAGGTAGGTGCTTGGATCATCTTGCTCCTATCCTGCATCACTTACATTGGCTGCCTGTTAGTTTCTGGGTCCAATTCAAGGTGCTGGTTTTGGCCTTTCAAGCCCAGAATGGGACCACATTGTCTAAAGGACCGACTACAACTGTAGGAGTGTGCCTAAATATTAAGATCAATGTCAGAGGCCATATTCTCTGGCCCACCAGGAAGAGCCATTCGGCTGCTGGGTATTGAGGACAGGGCTTTCTCAGTGGTGGCCCTGTGCCTTTAGAACACCCTCCCCAGACAGAAGCAGAGCCAGCTGTAACTGGTGATTGATTCAGGGACAGAAAGCATTTACAGCAAAGCTTTCAGTCTTTCCCAGACCTTTGCTAGGTTAAGAGCTCTCCTAAAACAATTTTGCACCATTTGTGGGCTCAGGACGCATGCTTCCCCTCCCTGATTCTTTCATGCACCAGATGAGGAGATCAGAAGACTCCACTGTTGGGTTTTAAACTAACCACAGCTAGGGTTGTATGGATTTTGTAAAATCCATTCCATCCCCATTTCGTGGACCATCACGTGTCTTTTCCTGTTGTCCACTCATTGGTAGAATTAGATTGTTCCCATTTCCTGAATTTGTGCAAATTCACATTTATGCAAATTTGCACTTGTGCTCCCCCCCCCCCGCCATGTGCAACTTCCCTGCATTCCCTGAAAAGGGCATTTTCATCCTTTAGCCTATGGGGAAAATCCTCATTTTGGGCTGGTGTCTTTTTAATTTTACATATTTTTCTGTGACTAAATTTGTGTAAAAACAACAACAACAGTCTGCAAGTTCACAGAATCCATACAACATGGAAAAAGCTGGTCCACTGCTGAATCCAAGGGTAGGATTCATACAAATCCCAACTCATTTGATTCCATTGCAGATTTCTCTGACATCCCTAACCACAGCTCCCTGTTATGTCCAAATGTGGTGAATTCCAGATAATCTAAACTCTGGTTAGTCCAAACAAGCCAGGACCTTAAGCTAAGGTTTGATTCTGGCTTGTTTGGGCTAACCAGAGTTTAAAACCAACAACTGACCTGACCTGATGTGTCATTTCCAACTGCTTGCTTTGCGAAGGTAGAGGATTAGCTCCACAGAATTGAAGCTAATGGACTAGTGTTTGCAATGAGAAATTGCCTTCATGCCAAGGTTTGGACCATTAGTTTCCCACTACGCACATGCAGACGCACACGCAGTTCCCTGGGCCTTTCAAAACTCCCCAGTCCATAATCATCAACAGCACGGTTGTCTGGAAAACAGACAAGATTGAGAGGAAGCGCTGGTAATATAAAAATGCCTTATGACTTCCTTGGGTCTTTTTAAGGATTTCATGGGCATTTAGTTAGTGATCACTGATCAGTATCAAACCAGAAACACAAATACTAATTGGAAGGTTCTGGCTCATGCTGCTCTGGAGAAGCAGTGCTGCGCCATTTAGAAGAAACCAAAGGCCCTCAATTTGTGATGGCATAATAAAATAGTAATCTCTGTTCATCAAAAAAGCAAATGAAGTGGCTGATAAGAAGTGGCTGATTCAGGACACATGAAAACAGACACACAGAGGCTGGGTTGACAAAACAGGACATTCCACACTCAAGGCTGAGTGTGAGTTATCACTGAAATATAGGCTGTTGTCGAACCGTAGCTGTTATGTTGTGTGAACCCAGCCGCACTAATAAACCACAGTTCGTTAACCATGACAACCCATGAAGAGAACCCAAAGTTTGTTGTTGGGTCGGGAACTGTGGGCTGTTCATGGTTAATAACCATGGTTTGCTAGCATGGCTGGGTTCACACAGGACAACAACCCATGTTTCAACAACAACCCACGGCTCAACAATGACCCATGGTTCAACTAATACTCAACCCTGAGTGTGGATTGTCATGTTATGTGAACCCAGTCACACACATGGACCATTCCTCTAATCCCAACTGATCCACACGCATTACAGGCCACAGGCTGGATTCCTCATATTCTCAGTGACACACTTAATCTCTTCTCTCTGCAAATGTTCTGCAAGCAGGCGCTTTTGCTGTGAATCCAGTTGTGGAAGGACCAAAACAGACACACACCGAGCATTCCTGTAATCCCAAGAGATCAACACGGGCAATCTACATTCAAAGCCATACACTTTGGGTACTGCGACTTATTTTTATATTTATATATATTGATCTAGGCCAATTTTCTGCCCATAGGGCATTCAACTCTACTTACAAAGTTAAACACAGATGCAAATATATATTCAAAAATAAACTAACAAGTGCAATACAACAGAAAAATAAATCTAGGTAGTATACAAACAAGTCGGAGACAGAGCAACAGTGGTATAGTGGAAACAGGGCTCACAGTGGTGGAAACTGGTGGCTCTGATTTCCGTGGAGCTGTGAATCCGTTCTGGGTTTCACTCAGAACCAGCCAGCTCTAAAGGAGCCATCCAATGTCTTGACCCCTGTCTCCAAAATGGGTTCAACACCTTGGATAGCTCTGTTAGAGTTCTGGCTGGTTGTGACTGAAGCCCAGACTAGATTCACAGCCCCACTGAAACCAGAGCCACCAGCCTCCACTGGCTCAGAAGGTCAAAGCACCAGGACTTTTTTGATTAGCTGCAATGGTGACATCATCTCCCCACCCACCCCAATTTTCAGGATTCCATTTTAGAAAGGGGGAAAAACTGCACAAAAGCCAGGAAACCACCCAATGGCTGGTGGTTGGGGGGAAGGGGGTGTGGCCATTTGGGGAACCCTGGAGGGCTGGATTGGGACCCCTGGAGGGCCAGATTTGGCCCAAGGCCTGAGGTTCCCCACCTCTGCAGTATAAGGAGGCTTCCTGTATGTAGATGCCACTTGTAGTTGTTCCATGGTAAGGGACAGGGCACTAGCCATTTGGCGAGTGTGGACAGTTATTTATTGATTTACATTTGTTAGGATCTATGTTTCAGTACAATGAATCCCAAGGCAGGGAGCAATGAATATAACCAATGGGCATCCCAGTGTACAATCATCTGTCCAGTTCTGGGCACCGCACTTTAAGAAGGATACAGACAAGCTGGGGAGGGTTCAGAGGAGGGCAACGAAGATAATCAGGGGATGGGAAACAAAGCCCTATGGAGAGAGACTGAAAGAACTGGGCATGTTTAGCCTTGAGAAGAGAAGACTGAGGGGCGATAGGATAGTGCTCTTCAAGTGCTTGAAAGGTTGTCCCAGAGAGGAAGGCCAGGATCTCTTCTCCATCATCCTAGAATGCAGGAATCATGGGCTCAAGTTACAGGAAGCCAGATTCCGGCTGAACATCAGGAAAAACGTCCTGACTGTTAGAGCAATATGACAATGGAACCAGTTACCCAGGGAGGTGGTGGGCTCTCGCACACTGGAGGCATCCAAGAGGAAGCTGGACAGCCACTTGCCAGGGCTGCTCTGACTTGGATTCCTGCACTGAGCAGGGGGTTGGACTCGATGGTCTTATAGGCCCCTTCCAACCCTACTATTCTATGATTCTATTAATCTTAAAGAAACCAATTTTAAAAAATAACAAAACAAGAAACAAGAAACAAGAAGCACACAAACACACCAGCCAGTAAGACCTAGCTAAACTACAATAGCTACAAGTGGAAGAAAAAAGAGTGTCGCAGACAAGAAGTCATTACCGTCCATTTCAAAAGGCTAAGGTTTCAAATCTTGCAGCAAAGGAAGAAGTTCCATAATTCAGTGACAACCACTGAGAAAGCTCTCTCTGCAGTCATCACCAGCCTAACAGACAATGCAACCATCAAAGTGCTATCAGGTACTGGATCTTAAAGAGCGAGGAAGTACATAGGAGAGGGAGGAAAGAGGAATTCTTTCAAATCTCCCAGGTCCAGACAACCATAAAACAGGGGTGCAGAATCTCAGCCCTAACCTTCCTAAATCTGACCTTCCTGGAGTCCCAGTATCACGTTCCAGGTCTCCCCAGATGACCACACACCCTAGAAGCCCACACACAATAGCTCAGGGAAGTCTGGTCTACTTCTACACATTTATGTCCCACCTTTCCTCTAAGGATGTCAAGAAACCATACATACCTACTGTCCATTTCATCTCCACAACATCCCTGTAATGTAGGTCAGGCGGAGATAATGCAATTGGCCCAAGGTCAGCCAGTGAGCTTTGTGAGTGAGCGGGGATTTGACCCTGCGACTCCCTAACGGTAGACTGATATTATAACCACCACACTGAGTCAATGAGAACAGGAAGCCCTCTTATACTCCTTCCTGTCCAGAAGAATCCAGTGGCAAGCCTGGGTGGGCACAGTCAGTCCAGGGCCCAAAGGTACATCACTGAGAAGCTGTCATCTGCAGTTCAAAGGGTTACCACATGGGGCAGCTGTTCACAGATCCTAGCAATCTCTGACACAGGGGTAGAACCAGGTTCCAAGCTCTTGGTAACTGCAGCTTGGAACCTTTTCTGGATAATGAAGTGTTCTTAGGCTCTGGACTGGACCTTACCATGTGGGCTGGCCATTGTGCCCTCATGGACAAAAAGGGGCTATAAAATGCTTCCTTTTTGGTCAGGGAGCCTTGCCTGAGGAAAAATGGTCTTCCCCCTCTGGTGTGTTCCTTGGCTCCATTTCCTGGCTTTGTCCCTTGATTCTCTGCTCGATTCCTGGTTCCCAGCCCCTGGCTCCCTTCTGAGTGCTTCATTTGGCTCAAGGTCTGATATCTACAACAAGCTTGGAGTGCCTAGCTTAACTTATGCTCTGTCCAAAAGCCATTGTTCATGGTACCCAAAATTAGAGTTAATAACTTGAAGAAGGCTAAACAGCAGCGTGAGCAACTGCTTTAAATGTATGATTCTGCTTTTTTTTTAAAAAAAAAGGAGAAAATGCTCCTTTTAATGCACTAATTATGATCCTGAAACACTAATGGGATTAGAAGGCAAGATTCGGTTTCTGCCTCCTGAAAATCATTAAGCCCCATTAGAGTAAATTAACCTCCACTCTTCCACCGATCAGCTTCGGGGTCCTTTCCAGACCTCCTTCCTCTCTGTATAGCAGTGATGAGACCTCAGCTGGATGCAAGAGAGCCAGAATGCTCTTCAGTATTTGTTTTCTCTTCCCTCGATTAATTTAGGTTAATAAACTCCACAGCCTACAGGGGATTCTCCTCTTGCAACTATGGCTGCAGTGGGCCCATGACAGACTAATTGTAAATTAAGGTAGTCCTGACCTAAAGTGTTGGAGTTCAACTGGAAGTGGGGAGCAGAAATGTCTAGCCAACTGGAACAGAACCAAGGGACTCAAAGGGCCCCTCTTGCAATTAGCAGCTGGAAATGCTTGACTGCCATCCACTCCAGTTGGTGCCCCCAGCGCCTCATTTGAACTCACCTGAAACATTTAATTACAGAAGAGAAGAAGGCAGTCAGAGAGAGAGAAAACCTCATATCCTCCCTACACACAAAATTGTCTAATTAATTGGTGTCACCATATCAGTCACCAGGAATAAGCCACAAGAGATGAAAAGGAGAAGCATGAAAACAAGTGAGAAAGAATCTTCATCAAAACTATAAGGATCTGGTGCTTTGTTGCCTTGGAAGCCCATAAGGAGGTGCAGTTAGTCTGGTCAGTTCAACCAGGGCTGGACAGAAAGTAGATAAGAACATAAGAAGACCCATGCTGGATCAAATCAAAGGTCTATCTCATCCAGCATTCTGTTCACACAGTGACCAACCAGTTGCCTGTGGGAAGTCCACAAGTAGGTTGTTGTTGTTCAGTCGTGTCCGACTCTTCGTGACCCCATGGACCATAGCACGCCAGGCCTTCCTGTCCTGCGCTCTCTCCCGGAGCGTGCTCAAGTTCATATTCATTGCATCCGTGATGCTATCTAGCCATCTCATCCTCTGCCGTCCCCTTCTCCTTTTGCCTTCAGTCTTTCCCAGCATCAGGGTCTTTTCCAGGGAGTTTTCTCTTCGCATTAGGTGGCCAAAATATTGGAGCTTCAGCTTCATTATCTGTCCTTCCAATGAGCACTCAGGGTTGATTTCCTTTAGGATGGACTGATTTGACCTCCTTGCAGTCCAGGGCACTCGTAAGAGTCTTCTCCAGCACCACAGTTCGAAAGCATCAATTCTTCGGCGCTCAGCCTTCCTTATAGTCCAGCTCTCACAGCCATACATTACTACTGGGAAACCATAGCTTTGATTAGACGAACCTTTGTCGGCAAGGTGATGTCTCTGCTTCTTACTATGCTGTCTAGGTTGGCCATAGCTTTCCTCCCAAGGAGCAAGCGTCTTTTAATTTCATGGCTACAGTCACTGTCTGCGGTGATCTTGGAACCCAAGAAAGTAAAATCTGTCACTGCTTCCATTTCTTCCCCTTCTATATGCCAGGAAGTGATGGGGCCAGATGCCATGATCTTAGTTTTTTTAATGTTGAGTTTCAAACCAGCTTTTGCACTCTCCTCTTTCACCCTCAACAAGAGGCTCTTTAGATCCTCTTCGCTTTCTGCCATTAGGGTGGTATCGTCTGCATATCGGAGGTTGTTGATAATTCTCCCAGCAATCTTAATTCCGACCTCTGATTCATCCAACCCGGCATTTCTCATGATGTACTCTGCATATAGGTTAAATAAGCAGGGTGACAATATACAGCCTTGTCGTACTCCTTTCCCAATTTTGAACCAATCGGTTGTTCCATGTCTGGTTCTTACTGTTGCTTCTTGACCCTCGTACAGGTTTCTCAGGAGACAGGTAAGGTGGTCTGGTACTCCCATCACTTTCAGAATTTGCCACAGTTTGTTGTGATCCACACAATCAAAGGCTTTAGCGTAGTCAATGAAGCAGAAATAGACGTTTTTCTGGAATTCTCTTGCTTTCTCCATGATGCAGCGAATGTTGGCGATTTGATCTCTAGTTCCTCTGCCTCTTCTAAACCCAGCTTGTACTTCCGGTAGTTCTCAGTTCGCATACTGCTGAAGCCTAGCTTGTAGGATTTTGAGCATCACCTTGCTGGCATGTGAAATGAGCGCAATGGTGCGGTAGTTTGAACACTCTTTGGCGTTGCCCTTCTTTGGAATTGGAATGTAAACTGACCTTTTCCAGTCTTGTGGCCACTGTTGAGTGTTCCAGATTTGTTGGCATATTGAATGCAGCACTTTAACAGCAGCATCTTTTAGGATTTTAAATAGCTCGGCTGGAATACTGTCATCTCCGCTAGCTTTGTTGTTACTAATGCTTCCTAAGGCCCGCTTGACTTCACTCTCTAGGATGTCCGGCTCAAGTTCAGTGACCGCACTATCATGGCTATCAGGGACATTCAGATCTTTCCTGTATAGTTCTTCTGTGTATTCTTGCCACCTCTTCTTAATCTCATCTGCTTCTGTTAGGTCCCTGCCTTCTTTGTCCTTGATCATGCCCATCTTTGCACAAAACGTTCCCTTGAGATCTCCAATTTTCTTGAAGAGATCTCTAGTCTTTCCCATTCGGTTGTTTTCCTCGATTTCTTTGCATTGTTCACTTAAGAAGGCCTTCTTGTCTCTCCTTGCTATTCTCTGGAACTCTGCATTCAGTTGGGTATATCTTCCCCTTTCTCCCTTGCTTTTCGCTTCCCTTCTTTCGTGAGCTACTTGTAAAGCCTCATCAGACAGCCACTTGGCTTTCTTGCATTTCTTTTTCTTTGGGATGGATTTCGTTGCTGCCTCCTGAACAATGTTACGGACCTCCGTCCATAGTTCCTCAGGCACTCTGTCTATCAGGTCTAATCCCTGAAATCTATTCCTCACCTCCACTGTATATTCATCAGGGATATGATTTAGGTCATACCTGAACGGTTTAGTGGTTTTCCCGACGTTCTTCAATTTAAGCCGAAATTTTGCAAGAAGCAGCTCATGATCTGAGCCACAGTCAGCTCCAGGTCTTGTTTTTACTGACTGTATGGAGCTTCTCCATCTTTGGCTGCAAAGGACATAATCAATCTGATTTCGATATTGACCATCTGGTGATGTCCATGTGTAGAGTCGCCTCTTGTGCTGTTGGAAAAGAGTGTTTGCTATGATCAGCATGTTCTCTTGGCAAAACTCTATTAGCTTTTGTCCTGCTTCATTTTGTACACCAAGGCCATGCCTGCCTGTTATCCCGGTGATTTCTTGACTTCCTACTTTAGCATTCCAATCCCCTATGATGAAGAGGACGTCTTTTTTTGGTGTTAGTTCTAGAAGGTGTTGTAGGTCTTCATAGAACCGATCAACCTCAGCTTCTTCGGCCTCAGTGGTTGGGGCATAGACTTGAATTACTGTGATGTTGAATGGTTTGCCTTGGATTCGTACTGAGATCATTCTATCATTTTTAAGATTGTACCCCAGTACTGCTTTTCCCACCCTTTTGTTGACTATGAGTGCTACTCCATTTCTTCTAAGGGATTCTTGCCCACAATAGTAGATATGATAGTCACCTGAATTAAATTCGCCCACGCCTGTCCATTTTAGTTCGCTGATTCCCAAGATGTCGATGTTCAATCTTGCCATCTCATGTTTGACCACCTCCAGCTTACCTTGATTCATTGATCTGACATTCCAGGTTCCTAAACAATATTGTTCTTTACAGCATCGGATTTTCTTTTCACCACCAGACACATCCACAGCTGAGTGTCCTTTCGGGTTTGGCCCAGCCGCTTCACTCTTTCTGGCGCTACTTGGAAATACCCTCTGCTCTTCCCCAGTAGCATATTGGACACCTTCCGACCTGAGGGGCTCATCTTCCAGCGTCATCTCGTTTAGCCTTGTGATACATTCCATGGGGTTTTCTTGGCAAGAATACTGGAGTGGGTTGCCATTTCCTTCTCCAGTGGACCACATTTTGTCAGAACTCTCTGCCATGACCTGTCTGTCTTGGGTGGCCCTTCACGGCATAGCTTATGGCTTCATTGAGTTACGCAAGCCCCTTCGCCACAACAAGGCAGTGATCCATGAAGGGGCCACAAGTAGGACATGGCTGCAATTAGGGATGTACAGATTGTCTGTGTTTTGGAGATTGTCAGGCACCTTTTGTTCCATCATCCATTCACAGATGGATTCAAATGTTTTTCATTGGGCAGAAAAACACATAAATAATTCCATAAGAGGGTTCACGATGATTTACACAATTTACCTTAATACGTAACCTTCAGCGTGTTGTCCCCCATTCTATTCAACTTTTCCCCACATATATTTACTCAGCCTCAGCAGAAATGTGCATATTTTCCTATGAATAAATATGCATAAATTCAGGAAAGTTTTTTTAAAAAAAGAAGTTCCGGAAGTCCATGGATTCCGCACGGCCTGAGGAGGCTGGGCTGCAGCGGATTCCACAAGTTGGATTCTTAGAAACCCGAGCTCATTTTAGTCTGTCTCAAAATTTCTCCAGCATCTCTAATTGCAATATCGTCCTCCCACTCATGTTCTGCAGCAACTATGCAGTACATAGGCATATTGCCTCTGAACCTGGAGGTAGCATGTAGCCATCAGGACTAGTAGCCATTGATAGCCTTCTCCTTAATGAATTTGTCTAACCCCCTTTTAAAGCCGTCCAAATTGGTGGCCATCACTGCATTGTGTGGCAGCAAATTCCATAGTTTAACTATGTGCTGTGTAGGGATGCTGGAGAAATTCGAGATGGATTAAAATGAGCTCGGATATCTAAGAATCCGACTTGCAGAATCTGCTGCAGAGCGACCTGTGCAGGCCGTGTAGAGTCCATGGACTTTCAGATCATTTTACTTTCCTGAAATTTATGCACATAAGTTCACAGGAAAATACATACATTTCTTCTTCTTGAAGAAGAAGAAACGTTGAATGGAATGGGGGACAATACGCTAAATGTTACGTATTAAGGTAAATTATGTAAATACTTACTTAAATACTTACATAATTATTTATGTATTTTTCCGCAAGAGGGAAAAAAATATTCACATCCGTCTGTGGGTGGACAACGGAACAAAAGGCACCTGACAATCCGTGAAACACAGATGGATTTTACACAGTCCGTACATCCCTAGTGCTGTGTGAAGAAATACTTCCGTTTTCCTGTCCTGAATCTCCCATCCATCAGCTTCATGGGATTACCATGAAGGAGTGGATTTACTGGTAGATCTCTGGGTAATCTCTCATAAGTCCACAAAAGTTTCTGACTCCTGATACTTTAACAACAGCAACAACAAAAAGGCCTCTCCCCATACCTCCTTAGGCTGCTGAAGAAAATTTGGGGGATGGGACCTAGCATTAGCTTTTAAGTGAAAGGACTGTGAGCTCAGTTCTGGTACTGAAAACTAATTCTTAGCCTGACCATGTGCTCAGATGTGCTCTGTTCTTGTCTTCTAAGTGTGCCTGAGTCATCATTTTGCACCTGGACTTGTTGGTGGATCTCAGGGTATATATTAAAATAACAAAGTAGACCCCCAAAACCTGAAGACTGCCCAACCCTAAGTTAGACAAATGACACATGCCTGTAAATGCTTTGAAACCTCTTTTATGTAGTTGGTGCTCATGTCCAAAACACAGGAATACAGTTCTGAAATGCACTTGTAATTGGTTTTAAAATCGATGGACATGCAGAAAGGTACACTGATAATCGTATTATCAATATGACAATGGGACCAATTACCTAGGGAGGTGGTGGGCTCTCCCACACTGGAGGTGTTCAAGATGAGGCTGGACAGCCATCTGTCAGGGATGCTCTGACTTGGATTCCTGCATTGAGCAGGGGGTTGGACTCGATGGCCTTGTAGGCTCCTTCCAACCCTACTATTCTATGATTCTATTATTCTAACCTCACAGCAGGTTGTATTTTGTTGTTGGTACCCCTGAACAGGTGCTTTCTACCTGAAGCACATTTCAATCCTCCATGAACCATATTTCCATAGGATTGGGTACATCTGTGAATAGCTTTTTCACATTTTAACATTTGGCCAGTAATAACAGGTGCTGTTCAGTGCCTTTGCCCTTTTCTGCCTTCTTATGATGGTGGGCATCTGCACACAGCTCTTTCCTTTATTACCCCGCCTCTGGTGCCCAGTGAAACGGTAATGGTTGAGGAAGCTGTTTCAGTTTTGCTGATTCATAGTTGTTGTTTTTAAGAAAATGTACATGCCTGTACACATGTACATGCCATTTTGAAGTGGTGAAACTGACAAGGTTATCCCCTGATCTTGTCAGTTTCATGGGAAACCAGAGCCCAGCATTGGTGAAACTGACAAGGCGTTTTTATAGATGAAACTGACAAGGCTTTCCTCAGACATTGGCAAGATGGGGGAATGGGCCAATGTCTGTTGTAGGCAAGTGAAAGAGTATCTTCTCCTGCATTACCTGGGAGGGGGAAACTGATATAAGAAGGGACTTCTTATGGTCTTAAGGGAGAGTGCATCAATCCTGGATCAATCCTGAGTCCAGCTGTGGTTCCAGACTCTCTTCCTCTGCCCACAGCTCACCAGAGGGCCAGCAGAGATGGATCAGTTGGGATACTCAGAGCTGTCACCTCCAGAAGACTGCCAGAAGACCCTTTCACCCAGGCTTTACTCAGGAGGAACAGTCTAGTTGGGACAAAGGGTCTACTCATGCAGAGGATGGCCCAGCTGTAGCCACTGAAGATGCCAGCCCAGCTGCAACTCATGAATCAGGGACAGCCAGTATATAAGCCCTCCATCTTTCCCCAGAACATTGCTGGGTTAATGGCTCTCACTGATCTAGCTTGCTCCAGCTATGTGCTCAGGACACACACACACCCACACCCACCCACCCACCCACCCACCCCGGTCCATATTATGCACATGGATGCTAGGGAGTGTGGCTATTTTGGATGTGGTCATCAGCCATGACAGAGAGCAGCACCTGCTGGGCATGTCTCAAAGCACACATTCCTTCCGGAAGAATAGCCCTTATATTCACAGAGGGTCAGTCTATCAGCAGCCATTAGCTGTATGAGCTCAATGGGACTCATAAAGCAGACATTAGATCATTGCGCCAAAGCTGCTGCAGCTCTTCTTCTTCTTCTTCCTCTTCCTCTTCGGCTGCTGCTTTTTCTTCTGCTGCTCTTCTGCTGCTGGTGGTCATGCTCTTCTTTTTCTTCTTTGCTGCTGCTCCTTTTCTTCTTCTTCTTTCTTCTTCACCTTTTCCTTCTGCTGCCACTGCTCCTGCTCCTTTTTTCCTACTGCAGCCACTTTTTCTTCTGCTGCCCTTCTGCTGCTGGTGGAGCTGCTCTTCTTTTTCTTCTTCTTTTGCTTCTCCTTTCTTTTTTTCTTCTTCCTTCTTCTCCTGCTTCTTCTTCTCCTGCTGCTGCTGCTCTTCTTTCTTCTTTCTTCTTCTGCTGATCCTTCCTTCCTTCCTTCCTTCCTTCCTTTCTTTCTTTCTGCTGCTTCTACGTTTTCTTCTGCTGCTCTTCTGCTGCTGGTGGTGCTCTTCTTTTTTCTTCTTCTTTTGCTTCTGCTTTCTTTTTTCTTCTTTTTTCTTCTGATTTGTCTTCTCCTGCTGCTACTGCTCTGCTCCTGTGTTTTCTTCTGCTGCTCTTCTGCTGCTGATGGTGGTGCTCTTCTTTCTTTCTTTCTTTCTTTCTTTCTTTCTTCTTCTTTTGCTTCTGCTTTTTTTCTTCTTTCTTCTTCTGTTTTGTCTTCTTCTGCTGCTACTGCTCTGCTTCTGCATTTTCTTCTGCTGCTCTTTTGCTGCTGATGGTGGTGCTCTTCTTTTTTCTAGGGGTGCACGAAAGTCCCTTACCTGTCCTTGAAGCTTTTTGCGGTGGGGGGGAGGCGCTTCGCTGCTCCCCCCGCGAAGTTCAGGCCGGGGGGGAGGCTTCCCGCCTCGCCCGGCCGAAATTCAGGCCGGAGGGGAGGCTTCCCGCCTCGCCCGGCCGAAATTCAGGCCGGGGAGGAGGCGCCTCGCCTCGCCCGGCCGCGAAATAAAAAGTTAAAAAAAAATGCCCCCGTGATAGGCTACGTGATGATTAACGTAGCCTATCACGGCTGACTTTGCAGATCTAGCCGTGATAGGCTACGTTAATCGTCACGTAGCCTATCACGGGGGCGTTTTTTTTTTCTTTTATTGGAATGTCGGCGGCAGCAGCCGGTCGAAAGACCGGCTGCCGCTCCCGCCCCGGACGAAGACCCAACGAACCGCCGGCCGGACCCGCCACCAGGAGGGACATTCGCCAAAGGTAAGTCCCGTCCCGGGGGGGGGGCGGGGGGGCGGAGAATTTCTCCCCGAAACTTGTTCGGGGGGCCGAACACGTTGGCGCTCGGCCCCCCGAAGTTTCGGGGAGAAATTCTCCGCCAACCCTACTTTTTTCTTCTTCTTTTGCTTCTGCTTTCTTTTTCCTTCTTTCTGCTGCTGCTGCTGCTTTTTCTTCTGCTGCTCTTCTGCTGCTGGTGGTGTTCTTCTTTCTTCTTCTTCTTTTGCTTCTGCTTTCTTTTTTCTTCTTTCTTCTTCTCCTGCTACTTCTTCTCCTGCTGCTCTTCTTTTTCTGCTGCTCTTCTTCTGCTGCTGCTCTTCTTCTTCTTCTTCACAAACTGGCTGGCTTTCTTGAGCATAAAATATAAGGAGGGCCCTGCTAGATTAGACTAAAGGTCCATCAGGCTGGCATCCTGCTTCCCGCAGTGGGCAACCAAATACCTCTGGGAAGCCCACAAGAAGGACATGGAAGGCAATAACCCTCTCCTGCTGTTATTCCCCAGTGATGAGTATTCAGGGATACATTATCTCAGAAGCCAGAGGTTCCACTTAGATATAATAGTTAGTATCCACACCAGACTGGAAATGGAGGATTTAAGTGCTCCCCTTGTATAAGACTTTCATCAGTGCCTTGCTAGATCAGACCAAAGGTCCACCTAACGTGCTTCCCCCAATGGCCAACCAAATACCTCTGGGCAGCCCACAAGACATGAGGGCAACAGTCTGTCCCTGTTGTTTGGCCCATGGCAAAGGGTACTCAGATGGCTCCTCCAGAGACACCTTACGCCACCTCCCGAAAACAAGACCACTTTCTTTTTTTCCCAACAAGATGCAAGGGAAATATATAAGAAAATTACTAGGTGTCTTTCTGAAGTGATGGCTGGGAGAAAAATAATGGCTAGGGCTCTGGGCGGAAGCGACGGAGGAGCTGTGAGGTGCCCCTCTCCCCATGTGGAACATTTCATTAGAAGGAAATGGAACCCTTCTCCTTTGAGGTGCCACATTTGGGCTTAATGAGCTGGCAACCCTATCAGTGTGCCGGAGTGTGTGGCATGCCACACACACAAGTGGCTAATGTGCTGCTATTCTATGCTCATTAGAGACAAACTGATTCGTGAAATTGAAGGCAAATGTTTTATTGCCTTGGGTCCCATACTGAGATGGTAGCACAGGGACCAAGGGAAAGAAGGCCGCAGGGCGACTCCTGGCAGTGCCACTCAGATGGGCTACAGCTCCGTTTCTCACTCTGGATCCCACAGGCCCAAACTTTGCATCTTCTTCTGGAATAACATGACAGTTGTGACGTCTACTGGCCACTGCAAGCGGGATGAGTTAGGAACACAGGATGATGAGTCAGACACTTGGTCCATCTAGCCCAGAATTGCTCATTCTGATGGGCAGTGGCTCTCCAGGGTTTCAGGCAGGATCACACCAAGGGTCCATCTAGTCCAGCATTCTGTTCACACAGTGGACAACCAGCTGTCCACCCAGAGCCCACAAGCAGGACATCAGTGCAACAGCACCCTCCCACCCATGTTCCACAGCAACTGGTGTGCATAGGCTTGTTGTCTCTGGTACTGGAGGTAGCACATAGCCATCAAGACTAGTAGCCATGGATAGCCTTCTCCTCCAGGAATTTGTCTAACCCCCTTTTAAAGCCAACCAAATTGGTGGTCATCACTACATTTGGCGAAGAGGGAGGGAGGAAACTTACCAGTCTATATGATGTTAAATATGATGGATCAGACTAAGGTATATGGGCTGCAATAGGACCATGATAGGGGAGGCTAAGGGAGTGAGGGTTATGAAGAAATTAAATGGTACACTCTTTTATGGGTTGCTAAAGGAGAGGCCCAAGGCTTCATCCTCCTTAAATTTGGACTGGCAATGTGTGTGTGTGTGTGTGTGCGCGCGCGTGTGTGTAGCTTCCCCCAAAGGCTGAGCTCCTTTTGGAGGGGACAAGTGGACATGAGTGCAACACCACCCTCCCAACCATGTTCCCCAGCAACTGATGTACACAGGCATACTGCCTCTGGTACTGGAGGTAGCACTTACTCCTCAAGCCTAGTACCTGTCGATAGCTTTATTCTCCATGAATTGTCTCACCCCCTTTTAAAGCCATCCAAACTGGTGGTCATTTCTACATGTGGCCATCACTACCCTACAAAAGCTGGGAAACCATCCAACAATTGGTGGTTAGGGGAAAGGGAGTACACGCACACACATTCACAAACTCACACATTCACGTACTCACACACGCACTCCCATGCTCATTCACACACACACACGCACACGTTCATTCACGCATACATGTTGCAGCCTTATGGGGAATTGCTGGAGGAGGGATCCCCTAGCAGATCTGGGGATTTGTCCCAGAGATCCTCACCTGGTTGGTGATATATTGGTAAAATGGCGATCTGAGCTGCTTCAGGGTCGCTGGGGGAGGGACGTGGCTCCCCACTCCACCCATGCTGACTTACTCATTACTTTACCATTAGCAGTGCCAAAGGAGCAATCCAGGCTGCTTTGGAGTCATGAAGCAGGGAGTTGGCATTGCCACAGCCATTAGTAATGCTGCAGGCTGTCAGGATCGATTCTGAGTGTGTGGAGGTAGTTTGCAGTTCATATTCAAAAGGGGAACAGCAAGAACCGGGGGAGGCATCTTCCCCAGCCAGTTCAGATATGGATAGGCGTGCTTCTCAGGATGCTAGCACCAAGATGGCTGGGCCTGAAGACCCCCCGGGAGAATCCAGGAGGAGGAGGAGGAGGAGAGCACGGGGTGTGACCTGAGGGATGCTAGACTGCAGCACAAAGCGAAGTGAGAAAAGTAAGAGGCGGAGCTCAGACGGTCGACCCAGTTGGCGACACGTGAGGGTCGACGTAGGGGAGCCTCACTGGATGGGAGAGGTTTCCCTCTCTAAGTTATTCTAGCCAGCAAGTCCCTGTTCAAACTACGAGCGACATCGTAGCTCCCATTTGGATTCCCTGCCGTTATTCCCTTGTAGCCTGAGAGTCTTCGGGGATTTTCATCTGTAATGAACCTGTTGATAGTGAATTGAAGACGTGAGACTGAAGCCGCTCTTCTTGTGTGTGTGCATGAGGAAGGTGGGGGCCAAGGGAACATGACACAGGCTTTGGGGTGTTGGCAGTCTTTACAGCGGCGGCTGGGTTGGGGGCCATGCAGGGCCTGGGGACCGCGGGTTGTGCACCCCTGGACAACTCCAGGATCTGCATTCGTAAGACTCTTTGCATTCCTGAAAAGCCCCTTCCACTCTGACAAAGAGTTCTGGGCAATGCAAAAGTTAGCACACTCTTACCCAGACAGAACTTATCTCCTGTATACTCTGAATCAATCAAACAGAGAGAATAGATTTCCAGAATGAGAGCTCCCCCTGCTGATTGATTTTTTTCCCAAAGAGGTAATGAGGCCAGGAGAAATTAGGAGGAGATAAAATGACCGGGGGGGGGGGGGTGAAGAGGCAAGAAGAAGAAGTGAATGAAAGAGCACCAATATCTAAAGATGCAAACCACACAAAGCCCATTGGTTCTAGTCCTGCTCTTTGAAGCAACAGAGTTTGCTCCATCTTCTGCATGACAGCTCTTTGAATATTTGGAAAATGACATCATGTCTCCCCTTAATCTTCTCTTCTCCAGGCTAAACCAGTGGAGGCTGGTGGCTCTGGTTTTGGTGGAGCTGTGAACCCATTCCGGGTTTCAGTCAGAACTCTAAAGGTGCTATCCAAGGTGCTGAACCTATGTTGGGGCTAGGGTACAAACCCTGGATAACTCCTTTGGAGTTCTGGCTGGTTCTGACTGAAACCCAGAATGGATGTACAGCCCCACCAAAATCACAGCCACCAGCCTCCACTGGGTTAGACCCCATTCTTTCAACCACTCCTCACAGGAAAGGGGTGGGGAATGTATAACCCTCCAGATGTGCTCAGACTGCAACAATCATCAGCCCCAACCAGCAGAGCTAACGGTATGGGATGATGGGAGTTTCAAACCAATGCTATCTGGAAGACCACGCATTCCCCATTGCTGCCGTAGGACGTGCTTTCCAGGCCTCCTTTCCTCCTCTGAACAGTTCATAAGGCAGGGGTGCAGAGTCTCTTTCAGCCTTAGGAGAGGCATTTCAACCTTTTACACTGGGGGGGAAACTGCACAAACTCCAGGAAACCACCCAATGATCGGTGGATGGGTGAAAGAGGGAGGGGTCAGAGGAAGGGGAGGAGTCAAGTGGGAAACCCCCGAGGGCCAGCTAGGGACTCCAGTGTGTTTGTTTACATGTGCTTGTTTATATATGTGTACTTATAGGCTACAGATTTATTTATGTTCCTGTGTATAATGTATAAGACAAGTAAAGAATTCAAAACCAAAACAAAACACTGAACAGATATTGGGGGGGGGGGTACAGAAGTAAGCAAGTGAGCAGGTAGACAGCGCTAGTTCCTATCAAGTGAGCAGGTAGACAGCGCTAGTTCCTATCAAGTGAGCAGGTAGACAGCGCTACTTCCTATCAAGTGAGCAGGTAGACAGCGCTAGTTCCTATCAAGTGAGCAGGCAGACAACGCTAGTTCCTATTAAAGAAACAACCCACCAGATTCAAGCTTCTGTCCAGACAGAAGGGTGTGACTCACCTTCCAAATGCTTGGAACAACCAATGGACAGTGTTAAGGTTAGGTATGTTTGCGCACCTGTCAAGGGCCCACACCCCAGCAGGGGCCCACTGACAAGAGCCCCCTGGACTTGCCCCTCCTCTTCATCCCTGCAACCTGCTTGTTCACCTGCTTCTCACTCTGGCCCAGACAAGGGTGGTGGTGAGAAGGAAGAGGAGCTGATGCCACTGCCTACTTGCTCCCTGGCTCTCTGCAGGTCAAGCAAGCAAGTGGTAGCAATGATGAGAAAGAGGAGGAGGAACAGGAGCAGCTGTTAACAATGGCAGGGAGAAGGTAGACACAATTGAGGGAGGGGGTTCATTGAGGGTTGTCTTGCCCAAGGGCCCCAAAACCCCAGAGCCAGCAGTGGCCCATTATTCCTGTACAACAACACTCAGCCAGGTCACAGCTAGATACAGAACCATCGCTCCACTGCACGGCCCACATGGCCCACAACAAAACATCCCTCGGAGATCAGCATGGCCCACAACAAAACATCCCTCGGAGATCAGCATGGCCCACAACAAAACATCCCTCGGAGATCAGCATGGCCCACAACAAAACATCCCTCGGAGATCAGCATGGCCCACAACAAAACATCCCTCGGAGATCAGCATGGCCCACAACAAAACATCCCTCGGAGATCAGCATGGCCCACAACAAAACATCCCTCGGAGATCAGCATGGCCCACAACAAAACATCCCTCGGAGATCAGCATGGCCCACAACAAAACATCCCTCGGAGATCAGCATGGCCCACAACAAAACATCCCTCGGAGATCAGCATGGCCCACAACAAAACATCCCTCGGAGATCAGCATGGCCCACAACAAAACATCCCTCGGAGATCAGCATGGCCCACAACAAAACATCCCTCGGAGATCAGCATGGCCCACAACAAAACATCCCTCGGAGATCAGCATGGCCCACAACAAAACATCCCTCGGAGATCAGCATGGCCCACAACAAAACATCCCTCGGAGATCAGCATGGCCCACAACAAAACATCCCTCGGAGATCAGCATGGCCCACAACAAAACATCCCTCGGAGATCAGCATGGCCCACAACAAAACATCCCTCGGAGATCAGCATGGCCCACAACAAAACATCCCTCGGAGATCAGCATGGCCCACAACAAAACATCCCTCGGAGATCAGCATGGCCCACAACAAAACATCCCTCGGAGATCAGCATGGCCCACAACAAAACATCCCTCGGAGATCAGCATGGCCCACAACAAAACATCCTTCGGAGATCAGCATGGCCCACAACAAAACATCCTTCGGAGATCAGCATGGCCCACAACAAAACATCCTTCGGAGATCAGCATGGCCCACAACAAAACATCCTTCGGAGATCAGCATGGCCCACAACAAAACATCCTTCGGAGATCAGCATGGCCCACAACAAAACATCCTTCGGAGCGAACACACAAAGCTGCCTTATGCCAAGCCAGACCCAGAGCATACTACTGCTGTAATTAAAATACCAAACTCTAAGATACATACAAAAGCCCTATATACATTTTATTGCACAGTGTATGGAATAAAGATCCAAAGACACACTGCCTAGAGCAGGGGTAGGCAACTTACGCCCCTCCAGAGGTTCTGGACTACAACTCCCATCAGCTCTACTCAGCATAGCCAATGATGGGGGATCATGGGAGTCATAGGCCAAAACATCTGGAGGACCAAACGCTGCCCATTCCTGCGCTCTAAAGGCAAATAAGCAATAAGCCCCACCAAGGGATCCAGCAACCAAAATGCACATGTGTGATGTTGGAATAAAAGGCACCATGTTCTCAATTCATGACTGTATCCCTGTTTTAAGCAGAGCAGGGAAACCTCTGGTTGGGGGAAACCCTCCTTCCCCTCTCGACTGTAAATGTAATACACTGTTCGGTCCACTTACTTGGGCGTGTGAGCCTCGTCCACCCTATTGCCCAGCTGGAACTCATGGGACTTGCTGCGGTGTAAAGAAGTGAAGCCGGGGAAAAGGTGGATCAGTTTCCGGGATGAGGGGGGCGGCGTGCCTGGGGGTTTCACCTTGTTCCTCCTCCTGACTGGTGGCGTGCCTGGCGGAGTCATGGTGGTGACTATATTAGGGGTGCGCGGCGGAGTACGGGCAGCGTGCCGCTGGCGCGGGGAAGGGGGCAAGGAGCGGGGCCCGGATTCCAGTGGGGGGCACAGCCCCAGAAAACCTTCTACAGTCAGCCTGTCCACATGGGTATACACCGGGCCGTGGGACATGGTCGGGTGGCAGTAATGCTGAATGCACTTGGGCTGAGCTTTGGGGCTTGGAGAGAGATGAGTTCGAATCCACTGCATGGATTCCGATTGGCATGTGGGATTGTTCTCCCTGCTGGTCTCAGTCGTCATTGGCCACTGGATGGTCCAGTCTTGCTTGGAAAGGCTGCCTCCTGTAAAAAAAAGCAGAAAAGGGAAAACAATAAGGAACAGTTAAAAAGCATGCCCCCACAACCCAGCTGCTGCTGAACTGGATCAGATCTATGCTACAAACTGAAATGGGTTTCAGATTTACTGAACTGTTAATGCATCCAATGGACTGACCCTGGGAACTGCACAGATACAAAGTGGCTAGGAAAGGGGCCTCTCTCAAATTATTTATTTATTGTATTTATTTATTGCATTTATGTCTCACCTTTTTTCCTCTTGCAAGGAACCCGAGGTGACTTACATTATCCTCCTCCTCTCCATCTTATCCTCACAACAACAACCCTGTGAGGTAGTTTTGGCTGAGAGTCTGTGACTGGCCCAAAGTCACCCAGTGAGCTTCCAAGGCCAAGTGGGGACTAGAAACTGGATCTCCCAGATCCGAGTCCAACACTCTCGCCACTACACCACAAAAAAAGCCTTAGAAAGACTAGAAGTACCATTTCCAAGATCCTCTAGTGCAACAGTTGCTGGGGAACATGGGCATGAGAGTGCTGTTGTACTCATCTTCCCATGGGCAGCTGGTTGGCTACTGGGTGAACAGAATGCTGGAGTAGATGGGCCCTTGGTCTGATCCAGGAGGGCTCATGTTCTTCTGTTCTTCACAGTGTTCAAATTAGTGGGAAAGGTGCAGGAACTTAATAAAATCCACATGCCCCACTCCCTGACTTTTAGCCAAATAATCCCTCCCCCCCATCATTGAAGACTAGTTCTAAAACAGTAGTTAAGGCAACCATCACATATGGTATGGGATTTGGCTCCCCATGTAAGTCAAGCACAGGAGAGGGTGGAACCATATAAGTTAAACTAATTTCCAAATGGTTTAAAATTTGATGTAGTATTCATTGGAGCAAAGGAGGAGTAAGGTTGGTTGTCCAACTACATGCACAAACTGCGGAATGCCGTTCCTACAGAGGTCCACCCAGCATCTACTTTGTTGACTTTGCAGCACCAGGCAAAGCCCTTTGTATTCTCCCAGGACTTTAAAAACATCTTTAAAACTGCTGTTTGCTTTATTCTAATAGTAGGTTTAATGCTGCATTTCAAAATCATGCTGCATTTCTCTATGTTTTCATTGCTCAGTTATTTACCCCATTTAAATTATTCCAGGTGATTGTTGCTGATTTTAAAACAGTATGTTTAATGTGTTTTATCATTGGTTTCATAATTGGTTTTATTGTTTTTGCTTTTATTATGTACGTACGTCACCCTGAGAGCAATAGGGTGACTCATAAACTGAATGAATGACTGAATGAAAATCCTTCACGATACCCTGGATCTAGCATCATGTCAGTACATTGTGGGACAAAAATGGTGGCTGCCACCAAAAAAAAATAAAAAAATGATGGAGAATATTTTGAAAAACATCTGCAAAGTGACCTTCTTTTTCTGGGGTGAGGGATGGGAGTGAAAAAAGGGAGGAACTCAGATGTTTTCTCAAAAATGTCTTCTAAGCTGTAAGTAGGGAGGTTAGAGAAATTTCAAAATTACAGTATTACAAAAATATGTTTAAAAAATACTGGCAAAAAAAATGTGTATTTCCCCCATAGGCCAAGTGTGAAAGTATGTGCATTTTGGGAGGATTTACACATTTTGCAAGTGCATATTTGCACAAATTGGGGAAATTGAAAAAACTCTGAATCCATCAATGAGCAAATGATGAAATGAAAGGCACTTCACAATCTGTGAAATGCAGACGGAATGGATTTTACACAATCCATACATCCCTAGCTGTAAGTTTTTACACTTCCCTTCACCCCTTGTTTCTCTCTCTCTCTCTCTCTCTCTCTCTCACATGCACTCATGCCTGTTCTCTCCCTCACAGACACACATGCACACACTCTTACACACACACACTTCCACTCCTGTGTCTGGTCAGGAAAGAATTGCAGGGAGTTTCACTTCATTACCAAAAATGCTATTTGATGCAGTTAATAGAACTCATCTCTTTGCATGTGGTGGATCTGAGTTCTCCACTCTCAAAATCCTTTTGATCCGACTCCTCTAACAACTCATGAATAAGAAAAAGGTAACATTTGCATTCTAAAAAGAAGTTGGTGACTACCCCAACTCCTCCTTTTTATGCCACTTTCGGTTATTAATTGATAGCCCTGTTATCTTGGCATCCTTTTCAAGGAAATCAATTTATTTCAGGCTCTCAAGAAGGGAGAGGGAAAGAAAAGAGGATGAGCTGCAAGACAAAGAGAGAGAGGAGTTGATTAAAAGGAGTTAAAAAAAAAAAGAGGGGAGAGGGAAAGTGTCTCTTGACAGTGGAGGCTGGTGTGTCTGATGTCAGTGGGGCTGTAAATCTTCTCTGGGTTTTAGTCAGAACCAGTCAGAACTCTAAAGGAACTATCCAAGATGCTGAAACCATTTTGGGGATGGGGTTTTAAATTGTATCCTCTAAAGGTGGTGGATGGAAGACGCAGCCAAGGGAAAAAGTAAACGGTGGCCTGAATAAAGCAGTTCCATCAGGCAGATGTCCAGGGACCCATTCAGCAGAATGAGTTGGGGGCCCCAAATGCAGCCGCGCTACTTTACCACATTCTGATGTAAGCTGAGTAATACATGTGACCAACTAAAAAGAAGGACAGGCCCCTTTAGGTTCGGACCACTAAGTCCAGTGCTTAAACTGACATCATTTCTTCACCGCCTATACACAGCTCTTTGTCTCAAACAGGGCCGGCGCCCAGGCTACACACAGTGACCAGGTTTGCACAGCACACTAACCCACCCTCAGCACTTGAGTGTGGGTTGTTTGTTGAACTGTGGGTTGTTTGTTGAACTGTGGGTTAGCGTGATGTCTGAACCCAGGACATTTTCTGCAGAGTGGCTTGTTATCTATGCAGTGTGGCTGACTTTTCTCAGACAAGCCACCTTGAGAACCCATGGTTTGCTGTTGGGTTGGTCAGTGGTTAACAAGCCACACTGCATGGTTAACAAGCCACCCTGCAGAAAATGCCCTGGGTTCGGACAACATGCTAACCCACGGTTCAACAAATAACCCACACTCAACCGCTGAGTGTGGATTAGTGGGTGATTGCCAGTGAACTTCCAACTTTAAAAGTTTGAACAGCTAGTCTGATACCTACACCTACACAGTGTTTGAAGGTAGGGAAGAGCCATCCCACAATGTCATGGGCAATGGTCCAAGCAGTGCAGGGATGTCAAGGCTGCTATTCCCTACAGTCACATGGGGCTTTTCTTCCAACCCAACCAATCCGAGGACAATGAGTAAACAACAATGACAACAGAACCCCAGACAATTGCAATGCAATCCCTTGCTGGGCAATCCTTATGGAGATAAAGTCCCGCAGTTATGGGTCAAACAACCTATAACTATCCAGGGAGAACACCATCCTGGATGAGAGTAATTATCACCATTCTTCATTACTAATTAACGATGATTGATGGTTACTAAACATAGGAGCATAATGTTTGAAGGAAGATGAACAACCACTATAGGCTCCGTAACATGAGAACCCCATCTGGGGGCTGTTAAGCCCCTCACCCCAGGCTCCAGACATGTCCTTGCCATTCCCTGGATCCATTTATCTGCTCTTTATTTTGATGGCTGTGTCATGACATGATTGATGAGCACCCTCATAAAAATAACTTGATGCTTATTCCTGGTGCGTCATTCCTATAAATATCCAGTAGAGTTTGGGAAGCCCATTTTAAATTTGACACAGGCACACAGAAAAGCACACGTGATGCTTTTCAGAGACTTGGCAGTGGTGGGATTGTTGACCCGGATTTGATGCATTCAGGCTTTGCATCCCATCGTGGTCACCTGTCAAGCTGATTTTTTGGCATATGTTCAGAAGGCTTTGTGCTGTACCCTTGCAATGCCAAAACCCACTCCTAATTCATGGTTAGCATCCATGAGAGATGTGTATGGTTTGGTGTGAAAGTTGTGAACACTGATGGTAGGGGTGGGCAACTTGTGGCCCTCCAGATGTTTTGGCCTACAGCAGTGCTGGTTTCAGGTTTTTGAGGGCCCTTGGCAAAGAAGCCCTCCATGGGCCCTCTTCCTCTGTGAGTCCGCCTTCTCACTGCCATTGTCGCCAGCTGCAGTTGCTCCTCCTCTTCTTTGTCATCACTGCCACCACCTGCTTGCTGGACAGCAGAGAGCCAGCGAGCAAGTCAGCAGTGGCATCTCCCACTCCTCCTCCTCACCACCTCCATTGTCTGGGGCAAACTGAGTAGGAGGTGAAGAAGTAAAGGTGAAGAGGAGGACCAACTCTAGGGGCCTCTTGTCAGGTGTGGGGTGAGGTGTGGACCTTTGGCAGGTGCCCAGCCATGCCTACCCTTGACGCCAACCCTGATAGCAAGGGTCCATTTGGCTAGTATCCTATTTTCCACACATAAATGGGGAAGAAGCACAGCTTATTGGTACAGCACCTGCTTTGTATGGGTCAGCTGTCTGGGTCAGAGTGAGAGGCAAGTGACCACGCACGTTTCAATGGTGAAGAGGAGGAGCAACTCCAGGGGGTTCTGAGCCCCTGGCAGATGCCCAACCATGCCTACCTTCAAACTGGGGAGAGGTAACGAGTGGGGTACCGCAGGGCTCAGTCCTGGGCCCAGTGCTCTTCAACATTTTTATTAATGACTTGGAGGAGGAGGTGAAGGGAATGCTGATCAAATTTGCAGATGACACCAAATTGGGCGGGATAGCTAATACTTTGGAAGACAGAAACAAAATTCAAAGTGATCTTGACAGACTGGAGTGCTGGGCAGAAAATAGCAGAATGACATTTAATAGGGATAAATGCAAAGTTCTGCACTTAGGAAAAAGAAACCAAATGCACAGTTACAAGATGGGGGATACGTGGCTCAACAACACGACAAGTGAGAAGGATCTTGGAATTGTTGTAGATCACAAGCTGAATATGAGCCAGCCTTGTGAGGTGGCTGCACAAAAGGCCAATGCTATTTTGGGCTGCATTAATAGAAGCATAGCTTCCAAATCCCAGGAACTACTAGTTCCCCTCTACTCAGCACTGGTTAGGCCTCATCTGGAGTACTGCGTTCAGTTCTGGGCACCACACTTTGAGAAGGATGCAGACAAACTGGAGAGGGTTCAGAGGAGGGCAACAAAGAAGATTCGGGGACTGGAAACAAAGCCCTATGAAGGAGACTGAAAGAATTGGGCATGTTTAGCCTTGAGAAGAGAAGACTGAGGGGAGTTATGATAGCGCTCTTCAAGGACTTGAAAGATTGTCACAGAGAGGAAAGCCAGGATCTCTTCTCGATCATCCCAGAGTGCAGGACACGGAATAGTGGGCTCAAGTTACAGGAAGCCAGGTTCCGGCTGAACATCAGGAAAAACTTCCTGACTGTTAGAGCAATACGACAATGGAACCCATGACCTAGGGAGGTGGTGGGCTTTCCCACACTGGAGGCATTCAAGATGAAGCTGGGCAGCCATCTGTCAGGGATGCTCTGACTTGGATTCCTGCATTGAGCAGGGGGTTGGACTCGATGGCCTTGTAGGCCCCTTCCAACCCTACTATTCTACTATTCTATGATACCTTTGACCCTATAACACCCATCATCCCTTGCCATTGGCTGTGCTGGCAAGGGCGATGGGAATTGTAGGCTCAAACATCTGGAGGGCCATAAGTTTCCCACCTCTTATCTTTGGGTTCCTGGGCTTAGCCCCAGTGGCTCCCAATACACAACCAGTGCTATATTCATGCTTTGTCATGGTGTGGGTGTCAGACTTCCTTTGTTCTCAGAAGGGGTCTGAGTAAACAGGAGATGGGGAAGAGTGGGGGAAGAACCAGTCCTAGGAGGCTACACCTCAGCATTGCCTCCCAGAGGAAAGGCTCCCCAGAGTTAGTGAACCTGTCTGCACAGCCAAAGGAGGTAGCCCTGAATTCTATTTCTAGGTTCAAGGACATCTCCTGGGAACCCTCTGCAGTTCCTAAGAGGAGACAGAGCTAGGAACACCAAACGTGTCAGCAGGAATACTTAAGACGGCCTTCTGCAACCCAGCGCCTTCCAGATGTGTTGAGCTTCCATTTCCATCATCCACAGCCATGCTGGCTTGGGGTGATGGGACCTGTAGTCCAAACCATCTGACATCAGACCTCAGTTAGTTCCAGATCCTGGCTGGAGCCATATCCTAGTTTGGGTGTTCAGTATTTGGCTGCAACAGGCTGCGTTCTGCCGTAGTGAACTGTCTATGGTCCTGCTCCCCCACCAAGCTCAACAGTGCTCTCCTGCAGGCCTCTGTCTGGAATAGGACATGCTAGTTTACAGCAAGCCGCGCAATATTTGGTGATCTGGAAGAGCCTTTGTTTGTTCGTTTGTTTGTTTCAAATGATCTTACAAAAGATGAATAACAACAAGACATTCCCAGCCCACTGATTTACAGTCTATAAGACAAGGCACAAAAGGATGGGGAGGCAAGAGGGGGGAAAGGAAAACTCAAGCACCAGTTCTTAACGTTAAATATAGTTTTTATAATGACCAGCTGGAAACCATTTCAAGGAGGGAGGCTAATGGAATGGTTCTGCTTTCCATCTCATCTCCCTCTGCTGCAGCCTGGAAGACTTAATGAAACTTGAAAGAGTGTCTAGTACCAGTATCATGGCATCCTGTGGAATTACTGTGTGAGGTGAGCTTCCCTAGACGTCTCCAGGAGCAGAGTTCCTTGCCATACAGCCCCTAACATTTTACTAGGGCTTAGCCAAGTCCCCCATTGAGTGTTTCAAGGGGGGAAATAACTTTCTGTTCCCCCCACCATTTTTTTCTCTTTTTTTAACACAACATGGCAATGGTTCTTCAACTGCTTTCTAGCTTTCCTCCCCCACAACAAGCCCAAAGTTACTACGGCAACCTGGAATTTTAAGCAAAGGAAAAGTAGAAAATGTCACGAAGGACTGCAGCTCCTCGCAACAGGCACACAGCATCCAATCTTCAAGAGGGGAAGGTACTGTCTCACTTGCTAGTCCTTTTGCCCAGTGAGTAGATACAGGGCTAAATGACATGCTACATTACATGCTCTGTAAACCACCCAGAGAGCTTTGACTATGGGGCAGTATAGAAAAGTGAAGGAGGAGGAGGAGGAGGAGGAGGAGAAGAGGAAGAAGAAGAAGAAGAAGAAGAAGAAGAAGAAGAAACAACATAGCGTCCAGCTGATCCTCACTATTTTGTTTACCTTAGTGCAAGCGTGCTGGGACCTGATCTGGATTGGGACCACTGCACAGATAAAGATTTAAACCTTCCCATTGAGCCAGCTTTTCGCCCAGGACTCCATACGTGCAAACTTCAATTGGCACCAATGGATGGTCGTTGTCTTTTAAGCCCTCACGGGGGCTTAATTTAGGGGAGGGGGTGAAATGGCTGGGTGGGGAGGCTTAAACCTCCTCCACCCTGAGGGAGTACAGGCACCTAAACTTGGCCAGCTACCAGACACAGAAGTGCCCAAGTGAGGAAAAAAGGATTCCTCGTGAGTAAAGGAATACTCATGAGCAAGGTTCTACTCATGAGTAGATCATTTCTCCAGTGCCAATGATGGCCTGCAGCTGGGCTCTGAAGTCTCAGGCTTAAAAGCCTGTCGTGCTAGGCGCAGAGCGCTGGAACCACATCTGTGCCTTAACTCCCTGCAGTGGAGGCTGGTGGATCTGATTTTGGTGGAGCTGTGCTGCCATGCTGGGTTTCAGTCAGAACCAGACAGAACTCTAAAGGAGCTATCTCAAATGCTGAACCTTATCCCCCAAATAGCTTCAGCACCTTGGATAGCCCCTTTAGAGTGCTGGCTGGTTCTGACTGAAACCCAGAACAGAATTACAGCCCCACTGAAATCGGACCTGCCGGCCTCCCCTGGCTCTCTGTGTTGTCTTTCCCCTGCCAGCCTTGCTCTTCTCTGAACAGCCCTGTGCTTGGACTTTAGACTGCCTGCTGACCTTGCCTTTGCTCTTGTCCAGCCCTCTCTATGTTTAAAACTTGGTCAGCCCACCAAACGTGCCTTTGGAAAAGACCGCTCCTAAATCCCCAGAGCTCTGTCACTGTAAGCAGGACATGTGTAAACAGGACCCCACAGCTAGTGGAGGCTGATGGCTCTGATTTCGGTGGGGCTGTGAATCCACTCTAGGTTTCAGTCAGAACCAGCCAGAACTCTATAGGAGCTATCCAAGGTGCTGAGCCTATTTCAGGGATAGGGTTCAGCACTCTGGATCGCTCCTTTGGAGTTCTGGCTGCAGGCCGGAATGGATTCACAGCCCCACCAAAATCGGAGGCACTAGCCTCTACTGCTCAGAACCTATTCTGAGATGCTGATCACTTTCGTGTTGTTGTTGTTTTAACTGCCAATGCAGTTTAGATCAAGATCAACCCTCTAGCCCAGTCTGCACGATGGTCTCATACAATGCTTTAGGGAGCCTGCCGTGTACATCCTAATGAAGAGGCATTAGCCATGACACAAGAATGAGAAATGGTAGCCCATCCATCTTGTCCCCCTACCCTTTCCCTCATCTGGAATGATAATGGATTCCCCGGCCCCCACATCCCTGAATATTCAGCTGACAATTGCATTCATGAGCCAAAAATTGATTAATTGCCCAGCGCTCTTATAGCAATATGCTCCCCTTGTGATTAATATTCACCCTCTAAACAACATTACAGAAGGCATTTGATACCCCGTAGCGATGCTACCCCAAAATGACTCCCATCTTCCAACAGGTAAACATTGTGCAGGGTGAAAGACCAAACGTTCCCCTATCTCAAGGTGATTTATTGAGTGGAGAGATGGTAGGAGGAAGCTCATTTTCTTCTACCATCAATAAACCCCACACATGTGATGAGGGCAACACAGATCTTTTTCTACTGCAGAAATCACATATGCGCCCGTACATGGGGGCGGGGGGGACTGGATGAGCCTCTATGAAGAAGAGAAAAAATCAGACAGACATATGGGCATCTGACAGCTGTCCTCTCCCCTAACTCCCAGACATCCGTCACGGGGGCAGTCGTGGAAATCTCATCTGCCAGACAGCCATTGCGAGGAAGTGACGGCGTGGCGACACCAGCGACCTTTTTATCCATGACAGAACCATGAAGCCTCCCAACCTGGCATGGAGTCAATGCAGTCTCCCCTTCCCACTCTTCATTGATTGAGTAGCCCCTCATCAGTCTCCTGTTTCACACGTCCATCTTCGCGGGAACATTTCCAACATACCGATGAAATTCTCTTTGCTCTTAGTGCAAACATTGATACTCTACAGGTAGCTGTGGCATCCATATCTGACAGCACATAATGCACTGTTCCTACATCTGAAGCAAACCCATGAGCTCCTATTTATACCCTTTGGGGTGCAATCCTATTGATTCCGCCCTTGCTGCTCAGAAATCTCTGAACCCAGACGCTTCCAAGATTCCTATGCCCTGCTGGGATGAAACTGCAGAGCAGAAGCAGTGGAGGTTTCACTGCCCTGTCCTCCATCTCTGGCGATTTTCACTAGGCAGGCTTTTCAGCCCAACTAGCAATGGCACTTTGGAGAGGGAGGGAAGGAGGCTGAAGGAGGCTCAGGATATCTCAAATCCTGGCCTCTCCAGTCTCCTCCCCTCCCTGCCCACCAGAACACCCCCTTTCCTCCTCTGAGGTAACTTTTCTGACCTCAGAGGGCAGCTGGCATGGTTCTTTCCCCACTGGCTGCGCGGGGGAGGAGCCTGGGGTGGGATCTCCAACTCCCCCTTCTGGGTTCAGAGCACTGTCTATGACCTCAAAAGGCTTTTTCTGAGCAATTTTCTCATTCCCTGGGATGCTCTCTGGTAACTCCGATAACTCTGATATCTCTAAATGGGTGACATTTGAGAAGGTAAGATCCCAAGTCCTCAATCTGATGTGGGCATTTCAAACACACTTCCTGCTCCCAGGGCACCTTGCTATAGCATCCTACTGCCAAGGCTGAAGGTATTACACAGAAATACAACTCAATAAATGTGTGCTTTTGCACCAGGAGAATCAGTTTATCCATACATTTTGCTTTATTGTGGGCCCTTCTAAGCTGAGTGAGTTGTTTTATGACATTTAAGGTTTCAGCTGTCCTAACATCATGGAGAACATCCCAAGCAAATATCCTTTGGCTGATATTTCTCTTGCTCACTTGGTTCATATCATCCTCCACCCCCATTAAAAAGGGCTTTCAAGGAGTTAACTGTACCTGTATTTATTTATTTAAGATTTATTTAATTAATAAAAGAGAAACAGACTGGGCAATCCAGTCTTGTTGTTGTTGTTGTTTTGTGTTTAATTCCTCTGCATGAATGACTCTTCGGTACTTGAAGAATCTTTCCAGATGATCATGTTTTCTGCACAACAAAATGCAAAAACGCAACTCCGTTGTTGTACAGAGGTGGGGATGCCTACTTAAAGCAGTCATGCACCTAAGTTGGGTTGGACGACTCTATCAATTTCAGTTTCTCTCTGTTTCTTGTTTTTCCAATCTTAAATTAAATTCATCTCAAACTTTGGGAATTTCTCCAATCAGGTTTAAGAGAATGAAAAAAACCTCAAACACATGCTTGCATAAACACATGTTTGTACACGTTTCTCCTAATGCATACATTTTGGTATGCATCTGTGCCTAATATATGCATAGTTTGCAAGCCATTTTCATAATATAATGCATTTGGAATGTTATTTCCTATAATATACACATTTTGAACACATTGTTTTGATTGGAGAACTGCACTGCAAAATTTGGAAAAGTGAGAATTTCAAAGGTTAACTGAGTTTCAGTTCACATAGTGTTTCGACAGTGTGAAATTAGGGAAATTTGTATTAAAATGTGAACTGAACAAATGTATCCCAGATTCCCACAGCTAGGTAATTTTGGATACTGGGTGTAATGGGTTGGGGGGAGGGCTTCATATGGGCATTTGTTGCCATGTTTTGGTAGAAGGTGGGATACAAATCAAATAAATGTGTATTACTTCAGTTGTGGAGTACACAACTAGCAGTTCTCTGTTTGTTTGTTTTCATTTCTATACCACCCAATAGCCAAAGCTCTCTGGGCTGTTCACAAGAATTCTGTTCTCCTCCCTGCACCATTTCATGTTTTACAACTGCTTCTGCATTCCTGACTGATAAAGTGTGTGTGTGTGTGTGTGTGTGTGTGTGCGTGTGTGCGCGAGAGAGATAGAGAGAGAGAGACCAACCTGTTTGCCAACTCTGATGAAAAAGAAAAGGAATACTCTGAGCATGTGCAGTTTCATATTTTAAACTCATTTAGGGGTGCAATCCTATGCACGTTCAGACAGAAAAAAAGTCCTGCATCTCCCAGTATTCCTCAGCCAGCATGGCTGACTGGGGAATGCTGGGAGTTGTAGGACTTTTTCCTGCCTAAACATGCATAGGATCATGCCCTAAATCATAGCACCATCATGACTACAGGATTACAATAAGAGTTTGCTTCTGCTGCCCTGATGCTAAGCACATCTACTTTGGAATGAGCACCATTTTGTTGACAAAAGGGAGAATATATTTTTAAACTAAACATAATTAGATGAGCATCTGTAACCATGTACATGATTAGTACACCGGTCCCCACCACTTTTTAAATTTCCTACTGGCAAAGGACCCAGCTTCATGTAGGTTGGAGTTGCCTTAGTTTGATACAGCAAAACCTTCAAGCAAATTTACCAGCAGTCAAACTTGGAGACGTTGTGCCCACCCTGTCTGAGCGAAACCATGCCCACTGGTAACCCTAGACAAAGCCCTTGCCAGTCTCCTGAGGGAGGGATCTGCCCACTCCATTCCCCTGAGGAAGTCTGCCCCACAGCAGGGAGAAAGGGGCAGGCATGTAACGCCATTCCTTGGTCTACTGATCTCCTCTGGCTTCCAACTGCATCAACTGCAAAGTTATGCACTAGTTGGGGAAGACTGCCCCCAGTGTCTGAAAATGTTACTGCAGGCTTCAACCACATGGACACACTAATTAAAATTAATTAGTGATTTTAAACACAAAATGACCATGAGGTGCACACTCCTAGGGTCCCCTTAACATGCATGCCATGTTTCAGGTGTGTAGGTTTCAGAGTCTTGGAGCCCTGGCACAGACAGACAGACGCACATCCTCTTTTATTATCAGAATTTATTTTATTGCATTTATATCCCACCTTTGCTTGAGCAAAGAGCCCAAGGTAGCATATCATACCTTATCTGCACAACAACCCTGTGGGGTTGGTTAAGCTGAGAGATAATGATTGGTCCAAGGTTCACACAGCAAACTCAGTGGCTGAGTGGGGATTTGAACTCGGCTCCCGCCAGCCCTAGTCCAAAACTTTAATCAGTATATCAGGATGCTGTAATATCTGAGGTCTGCTCCCTGCTTGCATGAAGACATGGGGTTTAGCTTCTTTTTCACCCTGCAATGGTGAGGTATGTCAAAATGCCCTATTTTTTCCCTCCTGCTTCCTGCTAGCACGTTACTCCCACAGAGATAAGTCCGAGGAAATTGGATAGCACTAATTAATGACTCATTAACTGACACTGACATTGTCCCTTATCCTAATTTATTAAGATCAATCTTGGCTCTTTCCATCTCATGCACTTGTGACTTAAAAAGACACAGACAGTACTTTAAAGGGACAGCAATTATTTTCCTAGACCACCTTTTGAGAGTGCTAAATGCCTTGAAATCTTAACCCTTCCCAAAACTTTGTGCTACCTGCCAAGTGATCCATGCCTCCCTTTTTCACAGCTCCAGAGCTACTGCCTTAAGAGCTAGAAACTTGCTGTTTAAAAAAAGAGAGAAAAACTACAATTCTTGGCCAAATTTGGCATGATGGTGGTGCTGAATACAACACCTGTCCCCTACTCTTCGATCTTTTTCTTCCGTGCTCTTGTTTCACAACTGTCTGAAAGATTTATTTATTTAATTAATTAATTCATTACCCATCTGGCTGGTCACCCAGCCACTCTGGGCGATGTACAATAATAAAAACAGTTTAAAACAATAAAATTCTACATTAAAAGCTATTTTGGTTTATTGCTAATGTGTTTTTTTTTATGTGCTACATTGCTGAATCACTCCGTGCGGAATGGGCCAATCCTGAGCTCGCTGGGCAAATAGCCTGACTTGGAATAAGCCAGCTTCCTACATTCCAAGCATAGCTTGATAGCCATGAGGGCTAGAACCTTGATTTAAAAAAAAAAAAAAAAAAAGTTAAAGTTTTGATTACCAGTGAGAACGGACAATACTGGGCCAGATGGGACAAATAGTCTGGCCTGGAATAATGCTGATTCCTAGAGAGCGTCACTGGTAAATAGAGGACAGAAAGGGCAGCATCAAGTGTAGACATGAATGGGCACCTGCCAAGGGTCCACACCCAGTAACGCGCCACTGACAACAGTCCCCTGGGGTTGTTCCTCCTCTCCACCATTCCAACCTACTTCTTCACCTGCCTCTTGCTCTGGGCCAGACGACAGTGGTGGTGAGAAGGAGAAGCAGCAGATGCCGCTGCTTACTTGCTCCCTGGCTCTCTGCTTATCAAACAAGCAAGAGAGAGAGGATGAGAAGCCAGAGCAGCTGGTGACAATGGCAGCGAAAAGACAGACTTTCTGAGGGAGGCGGCCCGCTGAGTGTGCCTCACCCAAGGACCCTCAAAATTAGCACTGTGCCAAATGTTTCGACCTACTTATTTTCAACCGTCCCTTGGGAGGGGAGGGGCAAAAAGAAACTGCACCCGGAAATTGTGGGAAGGGGTGAGAATTCCTCCGAAATTTCTCAGGGTGCAACGCTTCAGTGGTTACCTTACTGGAAGGAGGGGGGGGCTTTCCCTTTTACTACCCCCCCCCCCGCCTTTCTGTCCTTGCAGCCTCTCTGGCTGCTTGAATTTCTCGGAAAGTGCCCTGGAGGACTTAGCCAGGACTTCCACCCTTGCCTTCCAACACCGCTGAAAGAGGATTTCTCCTTCTCCTTCTTCTTGCGAAAAGGACTTTTAGGGTGCAATCCTATGCATATTTAGAAGGGGGGGGAAAGCCCGACAACTCCCAGCATCCCCCAGCCAGCCATGCTTTTGTAGCGCTTTTTTCTGTCTAAACATGCATAGGATTGCACCCTTAATAACAATAAAGCGTGTGTGTGTTTTTGAAGCCCGTCTTGGCTTTCAGGCACTCTGGAGGCACCAGCACTGGAAAGCCCCAAGGGAGGAAGTCCTGGTTAAGTTCTCCAGGGGGCCTTCATAGAATCATCGTAGGGTTGGAAGGGGCCTACAAGACCATCGAGTCCAACCCCCTGCTCAGTGCGGGAAGCCTGATTCCCAGGCAGTCTCCCATCCAAGTCCTAACCAGGGCTGACTCTGCTTAGCTTCCGAGATCAGACGAGATCGGGCGCATCCAGCCCTTTGCTCAACTTCATAGAATCGTAGGGTTGGAAGGGGCCTACAAGACCATCGAGTCCAACCCCTTGCTCAGTGCAGAAGCCTGATTCCCAGGCGGTCTCCCATCCAAGTACTAACTGGGGCTGACCCTGCTTAGCTTCCAAGATCAGACAAGATCGGGCACATCCAGCCCTTTGCTCGACTTCATATAATCGTAGGGTTGGAAGGGGCCTATGAGACCATCGAGTCCAACCCCCTGCTCAGTGCAGGAAGCCTGATTCCCAGGCAGTCTCCCATCCAAGTACTAACCGGGGCTGACCCTTCTTAGCTTCCGAGATCAGACGAGATTGGGCGCATCCAGCGCTTTGCTTGTTTGCGAGTAGCTCAAGCAGCCAGAGATGCTGCAAGGATAGAACGGGGGGGAAATGGTAAAAGAAAGAGCACACAGGAGGCCCTCTGCCACCTCCTTCCAGTCAGGTAAGCACTCAAGCCCTGCACTCTGAGAAATGTGGGGGAAATTCTCAACATCCCAACGAAAGAGGAAGAAAAACGACTGCCTCTTTCGCGGGGAAACAAAGAGGTTGCCAAAGGGCAAGTGGAGTTTCGGCACAGCACTACTCTAAAGCCTCGAGCCAGCGCTGAGGAACAGTTATGCATTTTGCCCAATTGGTGTGTGTGTGGTGGTTCAAGGGTAGCAAATGTAATGTCATGCATGAATGAAGCCGGGAAGAAAAGGCAGTCAGGGGAGAGCAGAGCGCAAGCGGAACTGTAATTACAGGGCAGGGGGTGGGGGGGGAGAAATTTCTCCTCTTTTAAATGTAAACAAGACTCCAGAAGCCAACTTTCTCCCTGGGCAGGGGAGATGCAAAGCATGAAGTTGTGACAGGTTTTCCCCGGACGTGGCACAGCTGGATGCTTCCGTCCAGCCAACTCAGCGGCGTGAAATCAATACCTCCCTGCAGAATTTAATTTCTTCCTCTCAACTTGCCCGCACCGCCACCCCGGCCATACCCCTCTGCCTCAAAACAAGAGAAGCATTTGAGTTGATTTAATAGCGCGTTCATTTCTCATTTCAGGTTGTGCAAGGATATTGCCATGAGCCTCTTGCTGACACCTTCATCAAATTAAAAGATGGATGTTAGAGGCCTGCATGGAATGCTAATGTTAATGCTAATAATAATAACGGCTTGGGGAGAGGTTACCTGAAGGATTGTCTCCTCCCATATGTACCTGCCCAGACCCTAAGATCAGCTTCAGTGGTCCTTCTCCAGAAGCCCGTCAAAGGAAGAGAGGTGGGTGGCTACCAAAAAGAGGGCCTTTTCTGCTGTGGCACCCTGGCTGTGGAATGAACTCCCAGACAGGCTCGCCTGGCACCTACATTGTGCTCTTTCCAGTGCCGGGTGAAAACTGTTTATTTTCCCATGTTTGTCTTTTAGTCCAGTTGTTTCAAATCTGTTAATGTATTTTCAACCTCTGCATTGCTTCTAGGTTTTATTTTGGCCGTACTTTTATACTATAGTTTTAAATTTTTAATTTGTATATTGTATTTTATGCAGTATTTTGTTGTTTTAATTGTTGGGAAACACCCAGACAGCTTCAGCTACTGGGTGGTACAGAAACCTAATTCCTAAATTAATTATAATAATAATGTCATTCTCTCTTTCTTCCATATAAGGCAAATAAAGTCCCCCATACAGTTCTTGACCATACCCAGATCTAGTTTGCTTCAACAAGGCGGACACCTCCTGCGCTTTCACACCATGCCATTTCCTCACCCCTCTCTTGCAAAATCCTTGCCCTCCCACAGATAATGTCAAGGCAAGAAAAACCCACAGCCTCCCAACCCTACAAGGGGACACCCGGCTCCTCATTTCTCCAGAGTACTTTGCTGCTCTTGCTTTCCTGTTGGCCTCCCAGATGCCAGAAATGAAGTTCATCTGTCCTTTGGGTGGGTCTGAACAGGGCCTCCTTCAATTGCCTTGCCTAGTGGCAAGTGGCTGGAAGCCACCATTCTGAACTTCCCACAAGGCCCCTGAAGCCACATCGCTCCCAGGGGCATTGTGGGAAAAGTGAATGGCAGGCAGCTCCCAGACCCAGCTGCCCAGCACAGGAGGGGGGTGGGGTCTTGAGCAGCTGCCTGAGTATACATGCTGGCACTGCCTTATCCTTGGGGCTTTAGCTACCTGTGCTTCCTGGGGCCAGGTGGCCACTTGGCAGCTGTCTCTGGGTCCAAAATGGGGCGAAGTGATGTAGTGACGGCCACCCATTTGGATGGCTTTAAAAGGGGCTTAGACAAATGCATGGAGGAGGTTCTATCAATGGCTACTAGTCCTGATGGCTCTGTGCCACCTCCAGTAGCAGAGGCAATATGCCTTTGTACACCAGTTGCTGGGGAACATGGGCGGGAGGGTGCTGACACAAATCATGTCTGGTTTGTGGGTTTCCCATGGGCAGCTGGTTGTCCACTGTATGAACAGCATGCTGGACTAGGTGGACCCTTGGTCTGATCCAGCAGGGCTCTTCCTATGTTCTTATGTTCTTAAACAAATGGGCAGTGGCGGCACTCCCAAAAAGGGAACCTTTTTTTTTTGCATCCAGGCTGTTATTTCCATAGATCACGTTACACAGACGCACGTTTCAAATACTTGTGAAATAGCTTGCAGCACTTAAAATCCACACACACCACAAACAACTGGCTTCTTCACAGCACTGGGGCCCTGAACTCGACCCTGGAGAGACCATCAGCTAAAATCCTTTCAGCATTGTAGTTCCCGGCAAAAGATTGACAGACATAAACTTGACACCAAATGATCATAAACAAGACCTCATAGAGTGACCAAGAGAATCCAGACCTGGTACATATCCAGGTATAAAAGACGTTGATCTCCATGAGGTCTTGTCAGCTAGGGCCTACTTTAAACACCAGGGTAGGCCTAGTTGACACCCCTCTTCTGACTGCCGTTCTGGTCTGAACCTTTCGCCCACAACCGCAGAGAATGCTGCAGGGGGGCACTGTTCCTCCCTCTTAATTTGACCTCTCCCCCTGGGTGACACACTTGATCCCCTCCTCCTCAGAATCGTCTCGTTCTCCAGTTCCCACCATATTGGGCAATAAATCCTGTGACATGAAGCCAGTGGAGGCTGGTGGCTCTGATTGTGGTGGGGCTGTGAATCAGAGAATGGTAGGGTTGGAAGGGGCCTATAAGACCATCGAGTCCAACCACAAATGTAAATCCATTCTGGGTTTCAGTGAGAACCACCCAGAACTCTGAACCCATTTTGAGGATATGGTTCAGCACCTTGGAGAGCTCTTTTAGGGTTCTGGCTGGTTCTGACTGAAACCCGGAATGGATTTACTGCCCCACCAAAATCAGAGCCACCAGCCTCCACCGCATGAAGCTATATCTTACAGCCGGGCCAGATCAGATGTGACACTCCCTGTTGTCATGTAACCAGTTGCAGAGTCAGGCTGCACCACTTCCCCAAGCCTTGAGGTTTCCACTACAATACTGGAGTCTAAACCATCCCTCTCCGATTGAGAATCAGACCCAGACTCCACAGTATTCAGGCCCTCTGTGATGCTTGGCCAGGCCCCACAAAGAGGTGAGCTCTCTCAGGGATGAGTGCTCACTGAGGGGATCTTCCCAAGTTCCCCCTCCCTCCAGCTGCCCCCTCCAGCCCCCCCCCCAAAAAAACCCTGGAGCTGACAGGGAGGTGGTGGGCTCTCCCACACTGGAGGCATTCAAGAGGAAGCTGGACAGCCACTTGCCAGGGATGCTTTGATTTGGATTCCTGCACTGAGCAGGGGGTTGGGCTTGATGGCCTTGTAGGCCCCTTCCAACCCTACTATTCTATGGTTCTATGACACTGGATCCATAGCTGCATCAAATCATATAGTAAGGTCAACTCTACTGTGGCCCCAGCAGCTTATACATGGGATAGCACAACAAAACAAAATTCACCTGCCCACATGGCCAGAGAGTCCACATGACTGGATCCCAGCAGTCACCCAACTGCTGTGACTTCATATGCAACCACTTCACCACCAAGGAAGGTCTAAACTCTAAGAGCCAGAGCATTCACTCAACAAGACAACACTGACATTAGGGCTGGCTCTGCCATTAGGCAGAATGAGGCAGCCAGCTCAGGCGACAGATGCTGAGGGCAGCGCTAGCCGTCTTGGCTGGTCTTCCTGAGCCACACACACACACATCATCGAGCAAAGGCTGGATGCACTCGATCTCATCTGATCTCAGAAGCTAAGCAGGGTCAGCCCCAGTTAGTACTTGGATGGGAGACCACCTGGGAATCAGGCTTCCTGCACTGAGCAGGGGGTTGGGCTCGATGGTCTTATAGGCCCCTTCCAACCCTATGATTCTATGAAGTCGAGCAAAGGGCTGGATGCGCCCGATCTCGTCTGATCTCAGAAGCTAAGCAGGGTCAGCCCCGGTTAGTACTTGGATGGGAGACTGCTTGGAAATCAGGCTTCCTGCCCTAAGCAGGGGGTTGGACTTGATGGTCTTGTAGGCCCCTTCCAAGCCTATGACCCCAGCTCTTCCTAGTGGAGATGAGGTGTCCCTGTTGCTGGCCTCCATCCCTTCTTTGCACCTCCTAAGCTACCCTGCTGCCCTCAGGTTCTTCAAAGGAGGCTGTCCCTGGCACTGTGCAGAAGATTCAGCTGCCAGTCTGGTCAGCTTCTGTATGTAGAACAGAGGGGCGGGGCGGGGCGGGGCGGGGGGGGGGTCATCTTATCCTTAGCCTGGGAAATCAAAATGTCTTGGACCAGCAATGCCTGACACTATCCACAGTGCCCTCTGCTGTTTACCACAGGCCAAGCATGTTTATTTGTATCACAGAACAGAGTTGGGCACAAAAGTAGATCGGGCTCAAAAGTTAGGAACTCTGGGAGATACACAGTAGATTGGAAAGAGTATCTGAGTCCCAGTGGCTTAGCAACAGCAGCAGGAAAAAGGTGGCTGAAATGGAGAAAGCCTAGGGAGTGGATTTGTGTGTGACAGGACTGCAAGCTCAGTTCTGGTGCTAACACAAATTCCTAGGCCAAGTATTAAGTATTCAATAAATAGTAAACATGTATTCAGATTAGATAAATAGTAACATCGTATTCATATTAAATAAAGAGTAAACATGTATTCGTATTTATATTAACAAATAATAAATATTTCTTAAATGTCTTCAGAGGCTCCCTGCTCCTTAATTCAAATTCCATTCACCCATTTATTTATTGTGGTCAACAGGACCAAAATAAAACCAAGTAAGACACAACACTCTTAGATACAAATCAAAGTACAAACAACATAGGTATCATTATCTCACGTATACATATATATAATACAGCAAGTGACTTGTGGTGATCCCCCGCCCCCCAAAACAACCTTCCAGTGTGAGGTAGTTAATTACATCATTGTTCTCACTACTACTGATAAAAATCTGGACACTACTATGACATCTATGGGATTTTGTTTGTCAGCAAGTACTCAACATAGAGTTGATCTGAACTTCCTGATAATGGGCAGTCGTTTGCTGATGAGCTCCAGCATAACAGTCACAAGAATAGAACATGTTGCAGAGATTCCACCTCCTGGTAATTAAAAGGACAGACCCTCAAGGACAGCGGAACACCAACACACCTTCCCCAAAGGCACATGCAGGTTCCTAAAATAGGCAGCTGGTTCAGAAGGATTTCTATATTGAATGCCTAAGAAACCAGGTGAGCAAGCGGCAAATGCACAAGTAGAAAGTTCCCAAAATGAAAGGTCCCAAAGTCTTTGCTTTTATTAGGGTTAACCAGAGTCTGATCTGATTTGAAAAAGGAAGGAGAGTATCACCCTGCTTCCTTTTTCAAATCGGATTCAAATCGGTTTCAATCATTTGGGCAACAGATTTCATCCAAGGACTACTATACCTATCATCAGGAAGATATGACACCAACTCATAGCCAGATCTTGAGCCAAACATTGCAGGCTCTCACATCAAAAGGAGGCTGCCAGGTTTTCAATAGCATGGCTGCATTAGGAACATGTCTTGGAATGTGCAAAAGAGCTTGTAAAAAGTTAACTTGAACACAATTTAGATCCAAAGACACTCTCTTAATACAAGAGCTGAGGTGCTGTCTTGGTATTAGAGCCTCCAACAGCTATAGGAATATGCTGCCCCCTTTTGGTGTAAAAGAAATATAATATAGCAGACGGGCTAACTAGTAAAGCTTTCTGGGATACACAAGATCTATGTGTAGACCAAGACCACACTACCTAAGTGGGAGAACAGTCAATGCTTTATTCAGGATCCTCCCAGCCAAAGGCCATCATCTTCTGGCTCAGAGAATGAGTCCCTAGCACAACCTCCATCTCCCCAGCCTCACAAAAGTCTCAGGCTACAAAATCAGGCCAGGACCCTTTAACAATCCAGTCTGTTCCTCTAGGTTTAACACACTAGAGGTCTTGTCAGCCTACATAATGCTTCAGGTGGTTTGTGCACCCTGCTGAGACAACACCTTCCTATTGTTCTAGGAGGGGAGAGCTCCAGCCAGCAGGACCCACTTGGAGCTATCCAAGGTCCTACTTTCTTCTTGCCTTGATCTTCCCTCCTGCCTTGATCTTGATGCCAGCTTCCTCTGAAAGCCTCAAGGAACCACAGAACAGAACACTATTTTGCCACCCGATGGACCTTGTGGTTCTAGTAGACAACAACAACAACAACAACAACAACCAGTAGATCTATCAAACTTGAAATCTGCTCAGCCTTGCAGTAGAGATATCAAACTAGGTCTCCCTGCTTGGTCTTTGCAAAGTTTGCAAGATGATAGTATTGAGTTGCATTTTTTGTTTTATACTCTTTTTATGGCTCATGCAGAAATTGTTAGCTTCCTTGAGTGCCCACTGAGCAGAGAGGCAGACTAGAATTTTAAAAATAATGTTAACCAGTGGGAACTGCAACAAAACATTGCAGTGGGTCTGCCCCCTAACAGAAGTGCTCATGTTCAGTGTTCCAGTCAGCAAAGCCATCCACCAGGATATTTTGGGCTGTAAGACAAGGGTGGACAACCTTCTTGTGTCTAGGGGCTGCAAACATCCCTCCAAAACACATTGGGGGCTGTATAATTAGATAGGGGTGAGCTCAGGACACACACATACATAGAATCATAGAACAGTAGGGTTGGAAGGGGCCTACAAGGCCATCGAGTCCAACCCCCTGCTCAGTGCAGGAATCCAAGTCAGAGCATCCCTGACAGATGGCTGTCCAGCCTCGTCTTGAACGCCTCCAGTGTGGGAGAGCCCACCACCTCCCTACGGAATGGGTTCCATTGTCATATCACTCTAACAGTCAGGAAGATTTCCTGATGTTCAGCCAGAATCTGGCTTCCTATAAGCCCATTCTTCCGTGTCCTGCACTCTGGGATGATCAAGATGAGATCCTGGCCTTCCTCTCTGTGACAACCTTTCAAGTACTTGAAGAGCACTATCCTATCTCCCCTCAGTCTTCTCTTCTCAAGGCTAAACATGCCCAGTTCTTTCCATCTCTCCTCATAGGGCTTGTTTCTAGTCCCCTGATCATCTTGGTTGCCCTCCTTTGTTGCCGCACCTTTGTTGCCACCCATATGCATTCACAGAGACACGCAGACACACAGACACTCTTCCTCTCCCTACCAATGATCCGAATCAGTGCAGGATGGATTTTAACCTGCCCCCACCACATACACAACCCCTACCCCCACTAGTACTGAGGAAACAGCAATCTCTGCATTGGGATCACTGAGAGGGGGTGAAGTTAAAGCCTCTCTCCCCCCACCCACGATCCTAATCAAGATCACTGTTTCCCTCCTCCTAATAGCAGTGGGAAACAGTGATCTGTTCCCTGCCACCCAAGTGATAGCTGATTCACTGGGCATGGGGTACAGTGGGAGGGGCATCTTGGGGCTGCTGGGCCATATGCAGCTTACAGGTTGTCCACATGTAAGGGGGCACTCCCATACACACACTTTATTTTCCATTAGCCTTTCCTAACAATCCATGGCTCCTGAAGTTCACTCTTCATGCTTAGCCCTCCAACAACTGTTCTGGGGAGAGGGAGGGCTGCTCCCTTTACAGAAAATGTTCTGCATTTCCTCGAGTGTGCAGATACTTCCCCTCTTAATTCTTGGTGGCCCCCTTTTTGTTTCAAGCCCATTGGCACTCAACCACCTGGGTTCACTATTAGAGGGAATTCTGTTCTACTTCTTTTGCTGTGAGCATTATTTGAGAAACATCCTGACCATCGTTCCCATTGCTTCCATTAGGGGCTGGTTCTTTGTTCATTTCACCCAACATACCCACACACCACAACCCGGCAATTTGGTGCATACCTAGCATCTGCAGGATATGGCGCCTGCCGGCCATTGTGGAATTTGCCCTGAGGTTGCTAGGCAACTGCTATGTTGTTTTCCCTTTGAGCCCAACAATCAGCAAATGGTCAATTATAATTCAGAGGGACACACGGAGAGGGCGAAGAGAAAGCAGGAGGACAGATTCTGTTTTATACTATTATAAGAGGGTAACGAAGACAAAATATTTCTTTTGCCTCTCCAGCAGTATTCTCTGACTTCCTTTGGCACTCCTGCTTTCAATAAACCATTGGCAGCACTGGCTTGAGAATCTTCTGCCTTCAGGCATCCCAGGGCTCACAATCAGCAACCAGTTTCTGAAACAGATTCTGTGCCACGTGAATGAGAAAACCTCCCAGAGACAACAGTATGGGTGTTTTCACCCTGAGAGTCTTACAAGGGCTCTTGCTTCAATCTATGCAGGCCAGAATGCTCATTTGCATTACAAAGGCCTCACTTCCGCTTGCGCTTCTGCATTAACAGCGGACCAGAGATTCACATCAATAGGACAATAGAGGTTCAAAGGCATTTTAAGCCTCACTTGGGAGACTGCTCTAGAGTGGGGGTGGGGAACCTACAGCCCTCCAGATCTCGTTGGGCTCTAATTCCCATCAGCCTCAGCCAACATGCCTGGTCAGGGTCAGGGGTGATAGAGGTCAAAATTCAACAATATCTGAAGGGCTATAGTTTCCCCATCTCTGCTTTAAGGTGACTGGTCAGTCAAGGCCAGGGATGGGTAGGAATTTCAGTTCAGTTCAGTTTCAGTTCAGAATTTACCAAAATTCACAAATATCTCATTACCTTGGTGGGTGATTGTGAACTGCCCAGAGAGCTTTGGCTATTGGGCAGTATAGAAATGAAATGAAATAAATAAATAAATAAATGGTGGCAAAGGCTTACATTGCTGGGTGTTGTTGTAGCTTGGGTTCTACTCGAGATCAGGTCTTTAGAAGTGGTCTGAATAGGTCAGGTTTCACATCACAGGGTAGCCAGGCAAGAACAGATCAGCACCACGGAAAGCTTAGAGAGGTACTGGGACTGGAAGCCAGAGATGATTGTCTGTATATTGCTCAAACAAAGAGCAGAGCAAGACTGAGCCTTAAATAAGAGTACGGCTTCATTTAGTCTGATTGGGTATGCTCTATACTGACTGAAACATTGTCTCTTAAAAGGGATTGGCCTGTTTCAGGAGCTTCAAGCTGTGACAACATGAGAGTGGCTGTGGCAGACTAGTGTTTTCATGGCCAGATTCTGAGGATGACAATGTGACCTCTTCTGGAAGCAGAGGATGAAGACCCAAGGTCCTGGTTCATGACAGCAGGCTGGACACCCAAAGACAGCTGTGTTATTGGTGCACATCTAGATGTTCTTTATTGCAGCCTTCCTCAAGCTGGTACCCTCCAGATGTTTTAGACTACAACTCCCATCAGCTTGAATCAGCATGGCCAATGGTCAGGAATGATGGAACTATAGTCCAGCCACACCTGGTGTCATGCCTCCCTCAGACTCCTCCAAGGATGAAGGGGAATGACAGGCTCCAGACCCATGGGAAGGGACCAGTGCAGAAGGAGCCTAACCCCCCTCACCTCCTGTGGATGTTTCTTGTCCAGTTGTAGCCTCGCCAGAGGAAGGGCAAAGCACCTCCAACCCCAGCAAAGCGAAGGTGTCTGCATGTAAGAGAACGATGTAGGAGGGCCTGTATCTGGTTAAGACAGAGAGGCTCCCAGAAACAAGAAGACTGATTTCATGCAGATGCTCCAGGATGCTGCAGTTAAAAGCCGAGAGCAGACAGGGCCAAGGCTGCTGGAGAACAACGTTGTTATTATATGCCAGGTCTCCTCAGCCTCACCTCAGCTCTGAGCTGGAACCCCCACCTTGCTCATCTTCCCTGGTCTGTTGGACTTCGGACTGGGAAACGGACTTCTCTTTGCCACATCTCCGTGGATTTAAATGAACCGATAACACTTCCCTCTTCAGGCTCCTTTTCCCTCGCTCAGCCTTGGACAGGTTAACAACCCTGTTATCAGCTAGGGAGTTATCGTTGCCAGCTGCGGTCAGCTTGCAAGAACTGAGACCTGGAGAGCACCAGGTTGCCAAAGGCTGTTTTGTTTGATTGCTGTGAACTCCCACGATCACACCGTTCAAGCAAGCAGTCTCTCATTTTGCATCTTCTCTATTAGGGTCAATTCTTATAATCTATTTCTTTCAAACATTTTACGTGTGGTTGTTGTTCCCCATCCAGATCTAAACCCCTCTCTTGTTCCTGTGTGTTTTCTTTGGGGAGACTGGGGTTATGTGCGTGGGTGGGGTGGGGGTGGGGAATAGTTTTATTTCTAAGTGGTTCTATACCATAGCTGGTGTTTGGAATGGCAATTAATTCCCAGGCAGACGTATGATAAGGTACGTACATGGCACCACCCCAGTGCACATTCAACAACATTAGAGGTAACCTCCCCCCACCCCGACCGGGGTCGTGGTGGCTTAGTGGTTAAGACGCTGAACTGCAGACCGGAAGATCGGCAGGACAGCAGTTCGAGACCCGAGTGCTGCGTGACGGAGTGAGCTCCCGTCTTCAGTCCCAGCTCCTGCCAACCTAGCAGTTCGAAAGCAAGAAATTGCAAATGGATAAATAGGTACTGCCTCGGCAGGAAAGGTAACAGCATTCCGTGCACCTCGGTGTTCAGTCATGCCGGCCACATGACCACAGAAGCATCTTCGGACAGCGCTGGCTCTTCAGCTTAGAAACGGGGATGACCACCACACCCTAGAGTCGGACACGACTGGTTGGGGACACCTTTACCTTTTACCCCCCACCCCAAATGCTCACCAAGAAAGCTCACAATTACTGAGATGATTCTGAGTCAAGCTGATGGGAGTTCAGCCATCACTACAAATAAATACAGGGGAGGGGACATTTGGAGGAGATTTGGGATAGGAAGAACTATCAATCAAACTCCATAATATCCACATGTTGGATCAGGCCAAGCCAACTACTGCCTGAAGAAGGGATCTCCAAAAAAGCCTCACCATCATCCCTGGTTCTGAGCTAGGACCCTCCAAATTTGGTATACCATCGTGAGACACTCTCAAAAAACCAGTTTTGTCAATCTTCATTTTGGCCAGAGATGGGAAGTTTCTTACTTCCCTGTGAAACAGGTTCTCCTCTTAAGGGATCCTCTTCTGAGTTCTGCCCCTTCCTGGGAGAGAAAGGAAATTTCTGTCCAAGAATTTTATGAAATGTTTGCACATCCACATAAAACCGCCTCCCTTTTTCCATATTGCTGAGCATCTTGAACATCCTGCTTTATCTGGATGGGGTTTGTTTGGTGTTCTGAGCAAAGAGTTGCAATTGGAACTCAAGACACCTGAGCCAAGGCACAGAAACATTACCAAGCATAGTCTGGGAGAAAATCCCCAATCCAAAATATGATGCCCATTCATAAGAGGAAAAAGAACCCCTAAGACATCCCCAAGGGAAATTCAATTGGATCCCCACACAACCCACCATGTTCTTGCTGCGTGTAGCAATTCCTGGTAACTCTGTGTAAATGAGAGAAGCGCCCCCCCCCAAATGATTGATATGTTGGGGAGCACCTTTCTGTCTGCAAATGTGCCATAAATGAGCATAAAAAACACATCTTAAGATAGCCATCAAAAAGTCTAAAGCTCAGAGAGGTTCTTTTTCCACAACTGCACTCATCTTCAAGCACCCAATATAACCTTTTCCTGTTTTGTGATTCCTGGACAAGGGCAACATTATTTGTTCTAAATAGGGCTGCACCAGAAGTATTAGATTTTGTAGGTTCTAGGGAGTGGGGCAGTGGGTAAAAATTGTAGTTAAAAGGGAAGAAAAAAGTTTCTTCAGATTCACCTGTAAATCATGGAATAGTATAGTAGGGTTACAAGGCCCCTTCCAGTCCAACCCCCTGCTCAGTGCAGGAATCCAAGTCAGAGCAGCCCTGACAGATACCTGTCCAGCCTCGTCTTGAATGCCTCCAGTGTGGAAGAGCCCTCCACCTCCCTAGGTAATTGGTTCCATTGTTGTGTTGCTCTAACAGTCAGGAAGCTTTTCCTGATGTTCAGCCGGAATCTGGCTTCCTCTAACTTGAGCCCATGATTCTGTGTCCTGCACTCTGGGATGATCGAGAAGAGATCCTGGCCTTCCTCTCTGGGGCAACCTTTCAAGTACTTGAAGAGCGCTATCATATCTCCCCTCAGTCTTCTCTTCTCAAGGCTAAACATGCCCAGTTCTTTCAGTCTCTCCTCAAAGGGCTTTGTTTCCAGTCCCCTGATCACCTTCGTTGCCCTCCTCTGAACCCTCTCCAGTTTGTCTGCATCCTTCTTAAAATGTGGTGCCCAAATCAACAAATATCCCCACCAGCAACGACAACCACTATGAATTTTGTCGGGGACGCGTGACCCCACAAAAGACAGGAAGGAGATATTTGGCATATCTTGAATTCTAAACACACTGCTATCAGCTCATGGCCAGCTGAACTCAAGGGGTATAGCCATCTCTAGATCTTGGGGCCAGGGAGGGGGATTGGACAAAGAATATGCAGTGTTTACTGAGCAACCACCAGCATGTATTCCTTCCAATTCTGGATAACCCAGAAGCAGCTGAAAAACACTTATGTAGTGCTATCAATGCGGGTGAGTTTTTAAAGATTAACGGTGAAGAGGACAGGTCTCTGTCCTGAGGTGCATACAATTTAAAAATGCAACATCAGTGCAGTAAGGCAGGAGAAGGATGGGCAGAAGACCGAAGGCAGGAGAGGGATGGACAGAAGACGGAAGGCAGGAGAGGGATGGGTGGAAGACGGAAGGCAGGGGAGGGATGGGGGGAAGACGGAAGGCAGGGGAGGGATGGGTGGAAGACGGATGGCAGGGGAGGGATGGGGGGGAAGACGGATGGCAGGGGAGGGATGGGGGGGAAGACGGAAGGCAGGGGAGGGATGGGGGGAAGATGGAAGGCAGGGGAGGGATGGGCGGAAGACGGAAGGTAGGGAGGGATGGGCAAAAGACGGAAGGCAGGGGAGGGATGGGGGGAAGACGGAAGGCAGGGGAGGAATGGGGGGAAGACGGAAGGCAGGGGAGGGATGGGCGGAAGACGGAAGGCAGGGGAGGGATGGGCGGAAGACAGAAGGCAGGGGAGGGATGGGACCCAGCTGCCTGAAATTTTGGTCTCTCCTTGGGGGTGTGGCTATGGGGACTACAAGTGCCTGTTCTTCAAAATTCACCCCTACACCACTGCTGGATGGCAAACAAATCTCTCGCTTGAGGAGGGAGAGAGAGAATCTACCCCAGGTCACTAGTGGGCTATGGCACAAGTGGAATGATTAAACCAGGTCCACATTCCAAGTACTGTAGCTTGGAGCATGACAAGAGCACAGGGGGCAGAGCAGCAGAAGCAACAGAAGGCGCCCATGTCCCTGAGGATGCTCTGTTGACCAGCATTCTCCAACCTGATGTCATCCAGACAGGTTGGACTGCAACTCCCAATGACCATGCTGGCTGGGCATTCTGGGAGTTGCAGTCCAACGCATCTGGAGGACATCAGGTTGGGGAGGCTGCCATTGACAGTTGCACATGTTCTGGTTCGTGGTCATCGGGAGGAAGAGAAAGCATTCTTCCGCACCTGACTTATGGACGCTCCGGAGGCAGGAGAGTGAGGCGTTGAGCCGAGCGCACTCCTCCTGGTTGGCCCCAAACTTCTCCACCGTCTCGCAGACCTGCTCATCAGTCATTTCCATAAGGTCCTCCAGGTTCAACTGGCCTGGAGTGATTTCCTAGAGGAAGAAAGGAGGACATGGCATTATAAAGAAGAGGGTCTCGTCCTGCCAAGTTGAAGTGATAGGGTTCAGCTACTGGTGGCCCACAAACTCAATCTTGCCCTTTCTGAAAGAGATCATCCATCAGAAGAGGGCCTGTAAGAAAAATGTTCCCATGTGGAATGCTGCTGTTCAGGATTCCAGACAGCCATGACCTTTCCCAAGAGACTCCATTCCATTCCATCTCCCCTCCCCCATCCCATGGTTTCTATTCGTATCCCCAACAGTCAGTCAGTGTTCCATGACCACTGAGCAAGCTCACTCCTCTTTGGGCTCTTTTGGGGCCCATTCCCTTAGGGGGTTCCCCACTCCCCGAAAAAGATGTTTTGTATTTCTGTAAACTTTGGGCTTCCCCAAAGCCTGCCGATACTTGGCTCTTATGTGTGGGTGCCATTTTGGCTACATAAGCCGTGGCATTCCCTGCTTGAACATCAGAAATGGAAGGGGACGATTATTATTACTGCTATCCAAAGGGACAGGGTTCAGCACCTTGGATAGCTCCTTTAGAGCTCTGGCTGGTTCTGACTGAAACCCGGAATGGATTCATGGCCCCATCGAAATCAGAGCCACCGGTATCCACTGCTTTGAACAATCTTCTGAAGCATTATATATGCAGCAATAATAATCTGCCAGAATCATAGAGTTCTGGCTGGTTCTGACTGAAACCCAGAGTGGATTCACAGCCCCACCAAAATTGGAGCCACCATCCTCCACTGGTTCAAAGTCCTTTGTACACATGTATTTATTTATATTTATTTGTGGCATAGATATCCTGCCTTGAAGAGCTCAAAGTGGTGTAGACGGTTCTTCCCCACTTCTCATTTTACCCTCGGAAGCACTCTCCAAGATACATTAGGCCAGAGAGAAGCAACCACTTTTGGTCCGGGGGCCGGATTGTGCCCCCCTGGACCAAGTCGGGGAGCCTGGTGATGTCAAGGGGTGGCACCCCACCCTGAAACTCCTCCCCCTCCTGTGACATCATCCAGCCCCACCCACATTTCCTTTCCCCATGCATGGAGAAAGGGACTGAACAGCACAGAGAAAGGGGCTCTGATCTATTCACCCTACCCCACCCACTCTGCGTTGCAGAGATGATGCTCAATTTCATGTGCCTCAGCTTTTCCTTTTACAATGGAGTGCTGCTGTGTTCAAAAGAATGCTTTCCTGTGATACTTCCCGCTGATGGCGACCCCCTTGGCTCTGCCTAAGGTGACCCTACCTTCTCCCCAACCAACTCTACTGGGCTCCAGCCACCACTGACATGCCCTGTCCATCAACCTTGCCCAACCTGGTGCCCCCCAGATGTTTTGGACTTCAGCTCTGACACTGCACCACTAACTACATTAAGCCATCTCCCACATCACCTGAACAGATCTGCAGAAATTAGCAAACATTCTTTGCCTCTTCCTTCCGGCCGCAGAAGGTTTGACTGCATGGAGCAGCGCTGCCCTCTTGTGGGTCTGCTGGAGGAGTGCAGTGCCACCCAAGAGCACCTCTGTCTTGCTGTGTGCCTTCAACTAACTCCTCTTTCCCTGGTCTTGGCCAGGCAAGCTGGGGACTGCACAGAACCTTTGCTCCCCAGGCTCAGGAGCATCCCTCAGATGAGTTCCATGGGAGCTCTACTCCCAACAGGACTGCACAGTGCCCTGGAAAATGAAAACCTAGCTTGGGGGAAAGAGGCTTTCCTACATCACCATCTGAACTGTTAATATATTCAGGGTTGGCATGGACAGGCACTTGCCAAGGGCCCACACCCCAACAGGGGCCCTCTGCTGAGACCCCCTGGAGTTGCTCCTCTGCTTCCCCATTGCAACCTGCTTGTTCTCCCTCCTTTCGCTCTGATCCAGACAACAGTGGTGGTGAGAAGGAGCAGAAGCAGATGCCACTGTCTACAGGGAGACATTTTTCTCCCTCTCTCAAAATACTAGAACCCGGGGTCATCCCATGAAGCGGACTGGCGGAAGATCCAGCACAGATAAAAGGAATGACTTCTTCACACAGCACAGAGTTAAACTATGGGATTCGCGACCACAGGATGTAGCGATGGCCACCTGTTTGGATGGCTTTCAAAGGGGGTTGGACAAATTCCGGGAGGAAAAGGCTGTCAATGGCTCCTAGTCCTGATGGCTATGTGCTACCTCCAGTACCAGAGGCAGTGAGCCTCTGTACATCAGTTGCTGGGGAACATGGGGGGGATGCTGTTGCACTCATGCCCTGCTTGTGGGTTTCCTGAGGGCAGCTGGTTGGCCACTATGTGACCAGGATGCTGGACTAGATGGACCCTTGGTCTGATCCAGCACGGCTCTTCTTATGTTCTTACTTGCTCACTGGTAGGGATGTACGAAAGTTCCGCCATGGATCTCGGGGAGGCCGAATGCCAGCGTATTCAGCCCCCCGAAATCGGTGGCGGAACGGCCCGCCACCCCCCCGCCACCCCCCCAGGACGGGACTTACCTTGGGCGGATCTTCCTGGCGGCGGCGATGCGGCGGCGGCGGCGGCCGGTCTTCTGACCAGCTGCCGCTGCCGCCATTTCCAGGTTAAAAAAAACAAAACAAAAAAACATGATAGGCTACGTAAAGATTTACATAGCCTATCGCAGCTAGATTTTAAAAAAACACCGTGATAGGCTACGTAAATCTTTACGTAGCCTATCATGGCTGACTTAAAAAACAACAACAACAACGTGTGTACGCAAATGATGGCGGCCATGGCCGCCGCCATTTGCGTTCCTTATTTTGGCACGTCTTAGCCTACGTCAAGATTTACGTAGACTAAGACGGCGAAAATAAGGGGGATGCAAATAGCGTAGACGCCTCCCCCCCAACATCAACATAATCCGCGGAAAGGTAAGTCACTTTCGTACATCCCTACTCACTGGCTCTCTGCCTGCCAAGCAAGCAAGTGGTAGCAATGATGAGAAAGAGGAGGAGCAGCAGCTGGGGATAATGGTGGTGAGAAAGCAGACTCCCTGAGGGAGGGGGCCCACTGAGGGTGTCTTGCCCAAGGGCCCTCAAAAACCTGGAGCACTGATTATCTCTAGGACTTAGACAAAAGGCAAATCACTTCCTGTTTCCATGTGACTTGCTTCACTGTCCCATATATTTAGATATGAGGGCAGAGCAATAATTTGGGGAGGCAGGGCCAGCCAAGACATTTTGCTGCCTGAAGAGAATCAGCAAACGGCAGCAGCACCACCACCCCACTCTCCCTGCTAAGGTACATAGTACCAAAGGCGACCCAAGTGTTTTTGCCACCTGAGGTACAAAAAAACCAGAAGTACCTTTTCCTGGCACTAAAAATACAGTAACAAGCAATTAAGCCACTAATAGTTTGCTGCCCTTTCAGGACACCCAAAATTCGCTGCCTGAGGTGACCGCCTCACTTTGCCTAGAAGAAAGGCCAGTTCTGGCGGGGAGGTAAGGCCATGGAAAGCATTGAAGAGAAGGAAAGGGAGCAAGAACTGTGTACGAGACAGCAAAGGAATCTGCTGTAGCACTGAAGGAATGGCATCGCATGGCACTGTAAGAGAGGCGATGGAGTTTTTGGAGACAGTTCCAGGCAGCGGCAAGAGGACAGAGGTATGACAAGGGGGATCCAGAGAGGACTGCCAAAAAGACGGCTTTGGGGCCATTCCTTCCAAGCCTTTAACAGCACCTTCTCCCGCAGTTTAGACCAGTGGAGGAGGGTGGGTTTCCGCTCTGGGTTTCAGTTAGAACCAGTCAGAACTCTAAAGGAGCTATTCGAGGTGCCAAACCTACTTAGGGGTTGGGTTCAGCACATTGGATAGCTCCTGTAGAGTTCTGGCTGGTTCTGACTGAAACCCAGAATGGATGCACTCCCCCACCAAAATAGGAGCCACCGGCCTCCACTGGTTTAGGCCCCGTTGTTGAAGATCTGGCCAAACATGCTGCAAGATTGATCGGGATGCGAAGCGAACCCATGGTGCATTGAGCTCAGTGTGGTTGATACTGACTGGCAGCGGCTCTCCAGGGTTTCAGGCAGGATTCTTTCCCAACCCTACCTGGAGATGCTGAGATCGAACCTGCGACCTTCTTCATGCAAAGCAGGTGCTCTCCCATTCAACTACACCCCTTTTGAAGGACATTGTCAATCTCCTTCCATCCACAGATAAACAAACAAGCCAACACCTTTTCTTTCAAGCTTTCTCAGTTGATGATGAAATGTGGATTCTTATTACTGCTGTCATCCTGGTTTGATTCGCTTGTGTTTTTTTCTCATGCAAGACTTAACTATTCTGCAGCTTGATCTTGTGTGGGTGCCCTACCAACTCCAATGGGACTTGACCTCACAGAAACACGGACAGTTTTTATGGCCTTAGAGAGCAATCCTACGATCCCTGGGCGTGCATTCCAAGGACCATAGCATTGTACGGATTCCCCCTTCTGCGGTCGGGGTCAGAGTTCTGACCTTTCTTCCCCACACCTGAAGAGACTCTGTAGGCTGTCTGGGGACAATGAGAATTGTAAGCCAACACATCTAGAAGACACTAGGTTGTAGAAGGCTAATGTAGACGATACGCAGCTAGATGGCCCAACAGTTTGATCAGAGCTGTGCGCAGCTGACCTCTCAAAATTCTCCACCTTATTTGTGGGCTGAGAAATCTGGGAAACAATTCCACTGAATTTTTCCAGGGGCAGGAGAAATTCTCAACACTTTCTCCCAGGTAGGGCTCCCCATTGGCAGGGCTTGTAGCACAGCTTCTTTCTTTTGTGGAAAGGTTTGGGGGCTTTTCATGTTGCAACAGCATCCGTTGTCTTGGCAGGCCGGCCCCCAGTTTATATCCACTGCAATGCAGGTGTCTGGCTCCAGGAATGAGGTGGAGTTAGTGCTTTGCCAAAATCTGTCTTCCAATTCCTAGGAGTTTTCTTCCCCCATGAAAGGGGCTTCTATTATTCTGGCTCATTCTCAGGATGGTCTATAATTTACGTCGGATTTATTTTCGTGGTGCTTTTGAGCTTACCTAATCACAACCAGCCTCCCAGGCTGCCCGCGTGTCCTGATCTGAAAAAGCCCCATGGGAGGAATTACCTCATGGGGCCTGAAACTGGGCTTTAATTGAAGTGTAGGAAGCTGAGGAGGCTACAGGCGGCCAGACAGATGATTGTACAGTGAAAAACAGGACGCTTGTGCTCACTCCTCGGCCACCTCCTAAGTGAGGTCAGCCCAAGAAACCCAAACCCAACCCTGGATAATTCCTCCGAAATGTCCTCACCATTGAATTCCTTTTTGAAATCAATTTCTCTTCTATCAAACTGAATGAGAGCGGTCGAAAAAAATGTGGGAGAAATTTTTGGCATGCCACTCGGTTAGAGTCTATAAAAGGCAGCTTCCTCTCTTCCTCACCCAAGACTTCTCGCATCCAAATAGAGAATTGTGCCACAAGACCAGGGTGTTGAACCTCTTTCAGCCCAAGGCCTGAATGCCATTTCAGAGAAGCTTTCAGGGGCTGTATTCCAGTGGTGGGGGGGCCAAGGGGAAAAGGGGCGGGATCAAAACTGCCAGCATATTTTAGCTTAAAGCACTTACTGCCGGTAGCCATAGGAGAGGTATTTCAGCCTTTTAGAAAGGAGAAAAACTGCATAAAAGCTGGGAAACTACCAAACATTCAGTGACTGGGGAAAAGGGATGTGATCCTCTTGGGAATCCCAGAGGGACAGACTGGGATCCCATGAGAGTTGGATCTGAGCCCCAGTTCTGAGGTTCTGCACCCCATACTAGACCAATATGTTAGACACCAAGGAATGGCCTCAGAACAAGTGGAGAAAAGCTCTCTTTCCCAACCCAGTTGGGGGGAACATGAACGCAGCTGGGTTCCCCTTGCGCCATTCTAGTCCTTTCAGTTATCAAGTTGTGCTTGGAAATATGTGAATGACGCCTGCTGAAATCTTGCAAGACAGAAAGGAGGCTCTGTGACCCTCCTAGTGGTCAAGGGAGCAGCTTCAGTGGCCTGCCTGGGGCCCTCCCTGCAATGGCTAAAGCCCGAAGAAATGATGCAAAAGAAAAACAGCGGCTCAACAGGTTGCAGAATCCACCTATGTCCAGATTGCGGAATCCAGCTTCCCTTAAAGTGATTGATTTTATATTTTTATCTCACTTTTCCAACAAATATTGTCTCCCAAAGTGGCTCACAATTAAAAGGGGGTTAACTTCAGGGTTGCAAACTAAACAAAGAAAAGGCAGAGAAGGAGAGTTGAAGGACAAGGCAGAGGACAGCGATTAGTTTGACAATGCCAGAAACGTAGGGCTAAGTTGTAAACTGGCATTTCCATCCTCTTCTGTGGCCCCAGCTGCCCCCACCCTGCCAATTCCAGTGGCACGGCTGTGGCCAGCCACTACAGAGCCTTAGAAAAGCCCAGGTTCGCTTGATCCTTGCTAAGTTGTGTGTTTCTAGGTTCCCATATCAGTTTGCTGCAGTAGCTCAGCAGAAAACAACCTTCTTCTTTTTTGCAGATGGGGGCAGGAGTGCTGTCCATGGGGGAGGGCAGTCTGGGTGCTGGAAACTGCCCCCCAGACCACCCTAGGTTGCCCAAAGCGGCTTAGATGGAAGTGATGTAACTGAGCAGTGGTACAGACTGGTAATTTTAGATTCTGGACTTCATGGTTTTACAGCAGGGGCTGTCTGTAGATGGCGACATATATTATTCACTTACTTCATAATGTATGTAGTGGGTCAGCCCAGCTGCAATGTGGGGACCGTTCTGCTTATTCTGCTGAGCAGGACCTTGGACTACTGCTCCAGAATCCTGTTCTGAAGTAGCACTGCAACTGATTCCGCAGCTCTGCTTCCCTTCACTGAACGCAGAGGCCAGGGTGGGCCTCTCCAGTGGAGGCTGGAGGCTCCAATGTCAGTGGGGCAGTGAATCCACTCCGGGTTTCAGTCAGAACCAGTTAGAACTCTAAAGGAGCTATCTGAGGTGCAGCTTGGATAGCTCCTTTAGTGTTCTGACTGAAACCTGGAGCGGATCCATCACCACCAGGCTCCACTGTTCCTCCCCTAACTTTAGCAGTCCCAGGGCAACTGGCCATTGGAGACATCTATTTGTTAGTTCTATATGTGCATGCCAAGCATTTGGCCTACATCAAGGCCAAAAATTAAGACTGGCCCAAAGGAGAAAATGTTGGCCTATGTGTGGCAACTCTGGGCAGGTTTCTAACAAGCTGTACTGAGGGAAATGAGAGTGGAAAGCCGGGCTGTTCCACCAGCCCAGCCAGAAGACCTTTTTCCTCTTCCCTCCCCATTCCTTTTTCCTTGTGTGTTGTGTCTTTTTAGACTGTAAGCCTGCAGGTAGGGAACATCTCATTTTACTGATTCTATGTAAACCACTCCGGGAGCCTTTTTGGCTGAGGAGCAGGAGAAATACACCGTACATCCAAAAAAAAAAAAAAAAGCCATGGACCACGGGGGCAAGAATATGGAAGGAGGGCAACACAGCAGGAAGCGGGAGCTGCTCTCTCTCACCATCCGGGCCTCACTCACCTCCATGACCTCCTTGCGGATGTTGACGATGCGGAACCAGTGCAGGAGCTGTGGGAATCCCTCCAGCTTGGCGTTGCGTTCCTGCAGGGCCACCTTCCGCTTGCAGGAGAGCTGGCGGCTGAAGTACTTCACCAGCTTGCTCTGGGGAGGGCAGGGAGAGAAAGAGAAAGAGAAAGAGAAAGAGAAAGAGAAAGAGAAAGAGAAAGAGAAAGAGAAAGAGAGAGATGACATGGGAGGAGTCAGGCAGCTGTCCCCGCCCACTGGCCCTGCGCCCCTTCCCTTTACACATGCTTTCCTCCCCATCCTCTAGCACAGGGCTAGGCAACCTATTATACCCCCCAGATGTTTTGGACTACAACTCCCATCATCCTTTACCATTGGCCATGCCGATGGGAGTTGTAGTCCAAAACATCTGGACAGCGCCGAGTTGCCCACCCCTACTTTAGCGGGCCGTGACCTGTCCTCAAAGGCTCCACGGTGCCGGTGCACAGCACAACCTTAATTTATTTATTTATTAAATTTATTAATCACCCATCTGGCTGGTCACCCAGCCACTCCTATTATGTTCCTTTGCTGCAAATTGTCATGGAAAGAGCAACACTGGCTGCATTTAGCCTGGAAAAAAGATGATTTAGAGGCAACAGCTCAGTGTGCATGATCAGCGAGCAGTTAACAAGCAATGGTGGCTTCTGAACTAGGCTGCGCTTGCCGGTCACATCCTGGGGGTTCTGCATCATTACCCCTGGCAGCATGGTTTGTCATGTTGTGTGAACCCAGCCAGGGTGGCTTGCTGCCATATGTTAATTTCTGTGAACCGCCCAGAGAGCTCCGGCTATTGGGCGGTACAGAAATTAAAAAAATAAAAAAATAAGCCACCCAGAACCCTACAACAGCCCATGGGTTCTGGGTAGCTTGTTACCCATGGCAACAAGCTGCCCTGGCCAGGTTCATAGAAACATAGAATCATAGGGTGGGAAGGGGCCTTCAAGGCCATCTAGTCCAATCCCCTGCTCAGTGCAGGAAGCCTGACTCCCAGGCGGTGTCCCGTCCAAGTACTACCCAGGGCTGACCCTGCCTAGCTTCCAAGATCAGATGAGATCAGGCACATCCAGCCCTTTGCTCGTTAGAGCCAGTGTGATATAGTAGTTAGTGTGTTGGACTAGGACTCAGGAGATCCAGGTTCTAGTCCCCACTTGGCCAAGAAGCTCACTGGGAGACTTTGGGCTAGTCACTGGCTGTCAAGGGCTCCTTGGAGGCCTCTCTCAGTCTAATCCAGTAGCCAAGTCCAAACACAGACAAAGGTATTATTTTCAAAGCTTTATTCCTCTTTTACAACTTAACAACTCTACTGTTAACAACTAGATATGAGCAGCAGAGTACCTATGCCCTAAGTGGGAACAGTTGGTACCCATTTGAAAGGGAATCACTGGCAGACCCCTGAACTTAAGGGCTAGGGAGAGTCCCTCCCCTTTTCCCTTGGATCCTCTGGGCGCAGCCATTGTTTGCACGCCAACCGGGCACTACACCTCCTTTCCGCGCCCTCCATTTGGCGCCGCTCCCTGCGTTGGCGTCGCGCGTCCATCAAGTCTGCTTCCCGCGCTCTGTCACTCCCAGGACTGCTATCTAAGCTAGGAATGCCAGTGGGAGGAATCTCCGTCAGCTGTTGACCCTGGGAAAGAGGAGCACGCTCCTCTCCCAGGAGCGACTGCTCTTCCTCAGAATCAGAACTACTCTGGGATTCTATGGGCTCAGTGTCCACCCTGACACTGGCTTTCAGCCTGACCTACCTCACTGGTTGTTGTGAGGATAAAATGAAAGGAGGGAGATCACGTAAGCCACTTTGGGTTCCTGGCCAGGATATAAATGTAATTAATTAATTAATACAACAAACCGCGTTGCCAAGGGTAATTATGCAAATCTTGTGTCATTTGCACATGACACAAAATTGGGCAGGATAGCTAATACTTTGGAAGATAGAAACAAAATTCAAAGTGATCTCGATAGGCTGGAGGACTGGGCAGAAAACAACAGAATGAAATTTAATAGGGATAAATGCCAAGTTCTGCACCCAGGAAAAAGAAACCAAATGCACAGTTACAAGATGGGGGATATGTGGCTCAACAACACTACAAGCAAGAAGGATCTTGGAATTGTTGTCGATCACAAGCTGAATATGAGCTAACAATGTGATGTGGCTGCAAAAAAGGCAAATGCTATTTTGGGCTGCATTCATAGAAGCATAGCTTCCAAATCCCAGGAACTACTAGTTCCCCTCTACTCAGCACTGGTTAGGCCTCATCTGGAGTACTGTGTCCAGTTCTGGGCACCACATTTTAAGAAGGATGCAGACAAACTGGAGAGGGTTCAGAGGAGGGCAACAAAGGTGATTAGGGGACTGGAAATAAAGTCCTATGAAGAGAGACTGAAAGAACTGGGCATGTTTAGCCTTGAGAAGAGAAGACAGAGGGGAGTTATGATAGCGCTCTTCAAGGACTTGAAAGGTTGTCCCAGAGAGGAAGGCCAGGATCTCTTCTCGATCATCCCAGAGTGCAGGACATGGAATCATGGGCTCAAGTTAGAGGAAGCCAGATTCCGGCTGAACATCAGGAAAATCCTCCTGACTGTTAGAGCAATACGACAATGGAACCCATGACCTAGGGAGGTGGTGGGCTCTCCCACACTGGAGGTATTCAAGATGAGGCTGGACAGCCATCTGTCATGGATGCTCTGACTTGGATTCCTGCATTGAGAAGGGGTTGGACTCGATGGCCTTGTAGGCCCCTTCCAACCCTATGATTCTATGATTCCCTCCGGCACATGGCTGGCATATGCAGCATGGCTTGTTAACCACCTGCCGATCATGAGAACTGGTCAATGTGAGGGATATCTTCAAATATTTGAAGGGCTGCCACAAAGGTAAAGGAACAATTTTGTCCTCAATTGCTCCAGAGTGTAGGACCCAAACGTATGAGGTTCAAATGCCAAGAAAGGCCATTTCAACTAAACTTTAGGAAGAACTTCCTGACAGTATGAGCTGATGGACAGAGGAACAGACTGCCTTCGAAGGTGGTGGCGCTTCCTTCATTACAGGTTTTTAAGCAGAGGCTGGTTAGCCATCCATGAAGGATGCTGTAGAAGCAGATTTCCTACATCTGCAGGGGGTAGACTAGATGAACTTTGGGGTCCCTTCCAACTCTATGATTCAAATGTACAAAGATTCTTTTGAAGTCTGGTCCTACACACTTGCATATTACAGGTTGGTGCAAAAGTCCTGCCTAGGCTACGTGAGGCATCTAGTAACATAGCAACAGCCATCTATTACTGAGCTCCGCCTATACCAGTGGTGGACAACTGGTGGTCCTCCATTTTGTTTTGGCCTACAATTCCCATCACCCCTAACCAGAATAGCCAGTAGTGAAGGATCATGGGAGTTGTAGGCCAAAACATCTGGAGGACCACAAGTTGTCTACCACTGAGCTATACAAACTTGCCCAGGTATTAAGACCTTTATCTCATGTCCTTCCCCAGGTGTCTCCAACTCCAAAAAGTGAAGCAGGGAGAAGTCCTTTTCAGTGTTGGCACACCAATTACAGAATGGCATCTCTGTTGCTGAGTTTTAGGTGCCCGGTGATGACATTTTCTAATTTGATCCCCCCACCCCACCCAACTGTTGTTTTATTGGCTGTTCTATCCACCATTTTCTGATTTTAGACTTTCTTAATTGATGTTTTTGTTTTTTCCATTGCTGCTAAATATTTTTCATTTCATTTGTTGTGGTATTGTTCTAATGTGCTTTGTTTATAAGAAATTTATATGCCACTTCAGATTTATTTTATTTTAAAGACATTTAACAGTGGGGTACATATTTTTGAAAGGAATAGGTAATTCACACTGGGTATGCAAATCCCCCTTAAACACTGGATGCTTTTCCTCTATCAGGACTGTGTTTAAAGTATAAGGTTTTTCCAGATCTGTTGATATGACGGCATATTGCAACAATTCTTGGTGGCTGAGGCTCATGGGAGTTAGAGTCCAACATATGCAGGTTACCCACCCCTGCATATGCAGTAACAATCTTTAGGCACTGTAACTGATCGATAAAAGCACAACATCAGATAAGCTGTGAAAATATTATTTATGTATCACAAATGGTCATAAGAGAACAAGAAAAGTCCTCTGATAACCTTTACAAGACTTAGCAAGCAATGAAACACACACATACACACCAGCCAAGGTCATCTCAGTTCCCAAAATACCACCAGAATTCCAATTTAGAGAATAAATACATTTTAAAAATTAACCCATCCCTTATCTTCAGAAGTCCCATCCTCAGGGACCGTGCAACACACTGAAATGCATGAATGCCCTGCTGGAAATTGTTTCTGCTTGCACGTCTCTGGTCTCTTCTCTCATGAATTTGTGAAATTCTCCTTATTTGGGGGGGTGGTAGAGGGAGACAAGAGGAACTATTTTGTAACCTGTATGCAATAAAATAAATCACAGTGTGGAAATTAAAAGTTAAATGGCACATCTATCGAAATTTATGCTAAGGAAAAGTTGCTCATGATTAAAGTTACAGTTGATCAATAAAGGCCGCAATCCTATCAGGATGCCTGTCAGCCTCTGAACTTTTTTGCCTGTTTAGCTGGGGCTCTGCGGAGTGGGAAGCAAGGAGGCTGGGGAGGTGGGAAGATTCTTCATAAGCCACCTTCCCTAGTCCCCTCCCTTCCCTTCCCATAGAACTGTCCCCTTTTCCTCCTCTCCAAGTTTGCCTTTGCGAGCTCAGAGAGGCAGTCATTCTCTTCGCACCAGCTGAGAAGGGGAAGGGGAAGGGGCAGGGAGCTCGGATCTTGGCTTAAAGTGTTGTCTCCAGCCTTGGATCCAAGAATCTGAACTATCCTATCCCTCCCCAGATGCTATCCAGGGGCCATAGGAATGCTCTCAAACAAAGTTTAAAGTTGTGTGAGCTAGTGTAATACTAACAAATAACCATCCCTTTATCCACTGAGCACATGGCACCATACATGGACCCATTTTATCCTCACAACAACCCTGCAAATTAAGTTACGCTGAGGGCTAAACTACACACTACGTTAAACATGTAGCATGCAGCCAACCCTGACCATTTCTGTCTACCTTTGTGTAAGCATGTGAGGACCCAATCCAGATTGGGATCACCATGAATGGGGTAGGGGCGGTTTAATCCTTCCCACTTGACCACTTCTGCCTACCTGCCCACCCACCCAAAATCCCACCCACCCACCGACCCAAAATTCCCCCCCCCCAATTCCCCACCATCACCACCACCACCGGGATTAAAAAAAGAGAGACAAACTTCATCAGCACCAATGGAGGCTTTGTCTTTCTTTTTAGTCTACGAGGTGGACGGGGATGGATTTGGGGGGGGGAGGCTGGGGGGGGCAGGAGTGACTGGGTGGGAAAGCTTAAACCTCCATGGTGGTCCCAATCCAGATCTTGTTTCTGGTTAGTAACCACAGCGGTGACAATCCACTAAGGTAAACAGAAACGGGAGGAAAAGCTGCAGACTAAATATTTAACATTACATATAGTTTAGCCCTGAGACAGACAGACAGCATGATTTGCCAAAGTTCATCTAGCAAGTTTTGGGGCTGAGAGGGGATTTCAAGTCTTCCCTCTAGCGCTGTAACCACTACGCAATACTCAGGCCTAGGTCTAGATTTTGGAGCCCCCCACCCCACCCAGCACCCTCTGCCACTTGGACCTCACACCGCTGCCATCTACATCTCCCCCTCTTGCTCACGCTTCCAAGTGAACCTGGTTACTCAGCACTAGGGATGTATGGATTTTGTTACATCCATTCTGTCTGTGGTTCATGGATTGTCAGTCATCTTTCATTGTTTTATCTGCTCATTGATGTAACTGGATTTTTCTGTACGAGAATTTTGTTTGTTTGTAAATGCGTACTTGCGCTGTTGCGCACTTGAGCTGATGCGTGTTAGTGCAAGTGCACAGTTACAAATGAACGAAGTTGCACAAATCCTCCCCCCCTCGCAAAGTAACAAAAACGGCCTGCAAGTCTGTAGAATCTGCATGACTCAGAAAAGGCCACTGCACTGCAAAATCCACAGGCTGGATTCACTGAAATCAGAACTCATTTGAATCCATTGCAGATTACTCTGACATCCCTACCGAGCACTGCAAAAGGCCGGGGACAGAGCAGCTGTTCAGCCCCTGGCCTGTTACAATGGCTGGTGCTAGAGTTGGGCAGTCGGGGGGGGGGCAAAGTGGCTGCTGCTAGAGTTGGGCAGTTTGGGGAGGGGGCGCAAAATTGTGGTTTTGTTTTAGAGGTCCAACCAGGCTTAGCCCTGATCCAGAATCAGTCCTACTTAGAGTAGACCCATTGAAATCAATAGGGCATTAGTCATGACCAGCTTAAATCCAAATGACGTTAATGGGTCTACTGGAAGTATGACAGGTCAGAATCCAACCAACCCACTGAATGTTTACAAACCCATTGCCTCTGCCTTGCAACCATATCCATTCACAAAGAGCAACTGAACGCTGTGGGTGCTCAGACGATACTTTTATCATACAATTACCCTATCTCATTCACACATTTTTAGTGTGTGTGTGGGGGGGTCCACTCACAACCCTCCTGTGTTTTCCTACCATTTCCTCCATCTTTTTCCTTACCACAGAGAATCTTTTACGGTGCAATCTTATGCCCACCTCCACCTCCCAGATTCATGCTGGCTGGGGAATGCTGCGAGTTGTAGAGCTTTTTTTCTGTGTAAACATGCATAGGATCGTGCCCTTAAGGGAAAAAGCATGGAATTGCGGCACAGTGCATTCCGATATGTAGTGCTAGGAGCAGGGCCGGCCCTACCATTAGACAGAGTGAGGTAACTGCTTCATGCAGCGGATGCTGGGGTGGGGGTAGCAGCAGACCTCCAACCATTCTTCCTGAGACCCCCAAGCCATTCCCTTCTCTGGGAGGACAGAGCTGTGTGTGCCACCTGTCTGTCCTGCACCCCTAAACTAGCCTGCCGCCCTTGGGTGTGGTGGAAGATGCTATGCCGTTATCAGTGTTGAAATAAGAGGGAACTGCCACTCCAGTCAGCTTCAGTACATGGAATGGAGAGGGGTTCCATCTTGTCTTTTGCCTCAGGTAGCAAAATGTCTTGGGCCAGCCCTGGCTAGGAGACCTCTGCCCGGAAGCACCCTCTATTTTATTGAGGTGGAGACCACAAACTGTTGTAGCAACAACCAGTCACCAATTCTGCCTACCAGGCTGTAGCTTACTATTTCTAACACAAGGTGGTGCTACAGAATGTGCAAGAATTTTTCGCATCTTGACCATATTCAGTCGCCAGATGGGGTAGCCCTGTTAAGTCTGTTGCAGCAACAACACAACAGAGTGTCTTGCGGGGCACCATCAAGAATAACAGATCGATTGTGGCATAAGCTGGCCGTTGGCAGGTACAGTCAAACTTGAATCATCGAATTTGGCGTGAGGAAGGGACCATGAAGGTCATCTAGTCCAACCCAATGCAGCAATCTTGGAACTACAGCATCCGACAGACGGCCGTCCAGCCTCTCCTTAGATTGCCCCCAGCAAAGGAGAGTCCACCAACCCCCGAGACAGTCTGCCCCACTGTCGAACAGCTCATATTGTTAGGAAGTTTCTCATCATGTGATACAGTCTGTCGTCCATGTGTGTGTTATCTGTCTATATGTTTTTATGCAAATGCTTTTTCGTACTTTGTGCAATGTATTTTAATGGTTCTTGGTTTTTTTGTGAACCACCCAGAGAGCTTGGGATATGAGGTGGTATAGAAATATAATAAATGAAATGAAATGAAATAGTGATATGAAAAGCTTTAATGCGGGAGGGCAGAGGCCTTCTGGGGTTCCCTAGGCCACCTCCCCCCTTCAACTAGCTCCTCCCTCTTTTCTCCAGCCACTGAACATTTGGTAGTTTCCTGGCTATTGTGCACTTCCCACACCCCCGTTCTAAAAGGACGAAATGCCTCTGCTAAGGCTTACTTACCGGCAGGAAGAGTGTTCAGCTAAGTGACTTGGATTCCTGCATGACTTGGATTCCTCATTGAGCAGGGGGTTGGACTCGATGGCCTTGTAGGCCCCTTCCAACCCTACTATTCTATGATTCTAAGTGTTACAACTGTAAAAATTATAGAGCGGTGCACAAATGGCCTCTCAAAATTCTCCAGCCTGTTTGTGGGCAGAGAAATTGGGGGGTCAACTTCACCGAATTTCTCCTAGGGGAGGAGAAATTCTCCACCGGGCTCACCACGGGCAGCGGTTGTAGCACAGCTTCTTTCTTTTTTCCTCAGGGGTTTTGGCTTACTGCACTGCTTCTGTAGGTGGCAACAGCACCCACTGTGTTGAGGCTTCCACTTTTCTGAGGCAGAATTTTGAATTTCTTCTGGTGGTATTTTTGAGCTGCAAGGTGGCCGAGGGGGCCGTACGCGTTTTCTCTCTCTATTCCATGTCTTTCCATGGCTCTGCGGCCTCCCAGGCCACCTGCACGTCCTGAACTGAAAAAGCCCCATGGGAGGAATGGCCTCACGATGTCTTCCTCATGATGGCTTTACCTGAAGTGCAGGAAGCTGAGGAGGCTACGGGCTGCCACAGAGATGACTGTGCAATGAAAGACAGGACACTCCTCAGCCACCTCGTAAGTAAGGTAAGCACAAGAACCCCAAACCCAGCCCATGAGAATTTCTCTGAAATCTCTCCTCCTTTGAATTTCTTTTCGAAAGCAATTTCTTTTCTAGCCAATTGAATGAGAATGGTCGGAAAAAATGTGGGAGAAAGTTTCGGCACAGCACTAAAAAAATTACCTCATTGCAACACAAAACATTTATGAATTTCTACCAAACATACCACAAACGCTACATGAAAACACAAAGCTGTTGTATCAAGCTGGATTCAGAAAGGGCACTTCCCATTTAACAAAGCAGCTTTTTCCAAGTGACGGAAAGACAATCCATGATTTGTCAGGTTGGATTCACAACCCCGACTTGTTGAAATTTAAACAAACCAACCTGGGGGCCTCATTTGAAGCAGGGTAGCAGAACATCAGGCCTGGGGACCAAAACTGGCCCTCTTGAGGTCCCACTTTGGCCCTCCAGGTTTCTCCAAATGGCCACACCCCTCCAAATGGCCCCACGCCTTTCCCCTGCCCCCACCCCGTTTCCCCCAATCACCAGTCACGCTTGCTTAGATACTGGCAGTAAGAACCTTCAGCTAAAATATGCTATTTCGGTCCCTCCCCTTTTGCCTTTGGCCACACCCACCACTGGAATGCGGCCCCCGAAAGCCTCTCTGAAATGGAATTTGACCCTTGATCTGAAAGATGTTCTGCACCCCTGATTTGAAGGAAAACTGAACATATCCAACATCACCACAGGGGAACCCTTCACAACCCAGTCCGTCACTGCAGTTGTCAAAGGCACTCTCTCACAAGCAAAAATGATAGTAAAGCGCCCAGGGTGCTGTGCAGAAAACATCCCAAGACATGGTCTGAGGGCACATGAGGCAGCCACCTTGCTGAAGCTAAGCAGGTCTGGGTCTGGTCAGTGCTTGGAGGGGAGACCACCTGGGAACCACATGTAGCCACCTTGAGTTCCACAGTGGAAGAAAGGTGGGATACAAGTGTAATAAATAAATAAATAAATACATGTGTGAATATTCATCAGTAATAAGAACTGCTCATCCGGCTATTGCTCCTAGACTCGATGTCAATTACTTGGTCGGCTCGGATAAGCATATTTGGGGAGCATCCTCCAGGTGTTTGGGAACTGCAACATCCTGTCCTCTCCAACCAACCAATAACGGCTGGCTGAGGCCTCAGGTGAGCTGGCATAATGCCATGGCTAAGGGACCAAGCTAAGAATCAGAAAGTCTTCAGTTCAAGTCTCACCAGGAGCGCAACTACATGGCCCAAGGGAAGCCTTTCATTCTCAGCATCTGTCACTCGTACCCTCGGCCCCATCTGCGGTATAAGGATAATAGCAATGTCCTACCTTATAAGGCTGTTGTAAGAATTTCAACAAAAATGTTGTTGAACAATGGAACTTTAAAATGGAGACCCCAGGATTGAAAAAGCTGTGTTGCAACTCATCCAGAAGTTTATTTCTATTACCTACGGCCTGAATTGGGATAACAGTTTTTTTTTAAAAAAAATCCCACTACAGGCATTAATTAGCTTACCAGACCCAAGACATTTGTATTATCATCAGCACGGCTTGTTATCATCAGCACTGGTTTGTGAATGGTCACTTTACTTATTTTATTAATGTCTGTATTTTTTGCATTTCATTTCCCTCTGACCTCATTGCCACTTTACATTTGTTTTCCCATTTGTTTTCCCAACAGACTCTACACCCATATATAGATATATTTGCCAGCTTAGGATAACACTTCCTGCATCTGATGAAGTGGACTATGGTCCACACGCTGATTATGGCATACGTTTTTTGTTAGTCTTTAAGGTGTCACAAGACTCTTCATTGTTTCCATAACAAAGATACAGTGTATATGAAATGCTTTAAGTATGATTAGGACTAACTCCAAAAAATTAAACACACACATTTCCTTGCCGTTACAGTAAAAACAAAAACCCTAAATTATATTAGTGCAACAGTGTTGATAGAATATTGGATTCCTTTTATTGAATATTGGCAACATGAGACATGTTCCTCTCCAGATGCAGCACACGTATTTAATTTACTGTGTATGTTAAAACACTCTGTAGTCATCACTATTTCATTCTTTTGAGTGAATAGAGTGAATTGATGGATTGTAATAATGGATTTCATTAGAATAGTAATGAACAAGGAAATGTGGCACAGATCAGGAGGAACAGGTGCTCTGACTAGGGGTATCAGAGAAATCCACAATTAAATTAAATGAGTTCGGATTTCTATGAATCCGAACTGCAGATTCCTCAGCAGACCAGCTTTTCCCAGATTCTGCAGATTTGCGAACCAGTTATTTTACTTTCCAGAATATTACCCAAATTTAGTCGTAGAAAAATACATTAAAAAAAAAAAACAGCTGCCAAAAATGCACATTTCTCCCATAGGCTAAAGCATAAAAATGCCAATAGGGAATTTGTGCATTTGGGGGGATTTGCGCATTTCCGCAAGTGCAAATTTGCACAAATGCAAATTTGCACAAGTTCAGGAAACTGGGAATAAGTCCAATTCCTTCAATGAGCGGACGGCAGAATGGAGGGTGCCTGCCAATCCGCAAAATGCAGACGGAACGGGCTTTACAAAATCCATACATTCCTAGCCCTAATGCAGAGCTATGGTCCTTTCACAAAGGGGAAGCTCCTTTGACCTAGAGTTGAAGCAGCAGCCTAAGAATTCAAATGATCCTTCTGCAATTTGGCCTTGATTAGCCACATCCCTGGGAGTCTTCAGGATGGGTCACCGCAATGTTTGGGTATGAGGGATGGCCTTTGAAGACAACTTTGAAGCTCCACTGAGTTGGGAATACAGCTCCCAGACTTGTAACCGGTAAAGATTAGGGATGTCAGAGAATTCTGCCATGGATCTCGGTGAGGCTGAATGCCAGTGCATTCAGCCCCCCGAACTCCATGGCAGAATGGCCTGCCACCCCTCCGCCCCCTGCGGATCACCCCTGGGACGGGACTTACCTGGGGCGGATGTTCCGGACAGCGGCGGCTCCAGCGGCAGCTTCGGTGGAGGCGGCGGCTGGTCTTCCAAGCGGCTGCCGCCACCACCGCCATTTGCAGTCTTCCCCCCCCATTCGTGATGGGCTATGTAAAGACTTACGTAGCCTATCACGTCTGGGCTAAAAAAAAATGCATACGCAAGTGGTGGCGGCTACTGCCGCCACCATTTGCGTTCCATATTTTTGGTTGTCTTAGTCTATGTAAATATTTACATAGACTAAGATGGTGAAACTAAGGGGGAACGCAAATAGCGTAGCGGACGCTATTTGTGTTCCCCCTTATTTTCGCCGTCTTAGTCTACATAAATATTTACATAGACTAAGACAATCAAAAATAGGGAACGCAAATGGTGGCAGCCGTAGCCGCCACCATTTGCGTATGCTTTTTTTTTTTTTTAACCCAGACGTGATAGGCTACGTAAATCTTTACGTAGCCTATCACAGCTGAATACAGGGATGCAAACGGCGGCGGCTATGGCCGCCGCCATTTGCGTCCCTGCTAGCCAGAGGTCAGATGTCCGGCTGCTAGCGGAGCCGGCCGACGGCTCCGCGGAATCCCGCAGAGCGGAGCCGGCCAGCCAGGATTCCGGGGGGGGGAGGAGGCGTGGAGCACCTCCCCCCCCCGGCAAGGATTCCGGGGGGAGAGACGGAGCGCCTCCCCTCCCCAGCAGAACCCGGCGGAGCCAGGTAAGGGGGGTTTCGTACATCCCTAGAAAGATCAGATGCATTCTGATCGCATCTTGCCATGTCTGCAAGAGCTGCATTGCCTGCCTATTGGCTTCTGAGCTCAATTCAAAGTGCTAATGCTTACCCCCAAAGCCCTAAATGGCTTGGGGCCCAGATATCTAAATGAGTACATCCTCCCCTATCAACCTCCCTGAGCTTCTAAGGCAGGGGTGTAAAAACTGTGGCCTGCAGGCTGTAGGTACCCCCCCCCCCAAGCCTACTCTGGTGGCCTCCCAGGCCCCAGCATCCACCTCCAGTGAAAAAGTGGGGGGGGGAGAAAACATTCTAGGAACAGGATCTACAGTGCCTGCCATGGGAGTCTTGCTCCTAGAGTGTCCCTGCAGCATCTCAGGAAGTAGCACTTGGAGGTTCATCATGCTTCCTAGGACACTCTAGGAACAAGGCATTACTGGTAGAAACCATAAAGCCCATTCTTTATTTTCTTTTTTCAAGGGAGGTAGATGCTGAAAGGGGGTTCTCTCTCTTTTTGATGTTAAGTGCTGGGTGGCTGGAGAGCAGAAGGAACTTCAACACCATGTTGCTCTGATGTGGAACAGATGCTGTTGCTGCAAGGCCCAGATCTGTTGCTGTTCGGCCAGTGTTGTGTGAATTGTGTGAGAGTGTGAGTGAACGTGTGTGTATATGTGTGTGCAGCCCACTGACACCCCAACAAACACCCAATGGGGCTGAAACCGTGCATCCTTGTTTCAAGGTAGGGGTGGGCAACTTCAGGCACCTATTGCCTATTGCCTATTGGCTTCTGAGGCAGTTTGGGGAGCTTGGAAAACAAGGTACCTTTGGCCATTTTGAGTCTCTGTGGTGGGTTGCGGATGAATTTCAGTAGCAAACCTCTATTTGTTTGTTTATTTGCCACTGCACTGCCAAATTTCAGCAGTGCAGCGTACCAGCAGGGGTGGCAGATGCCACACTCAAGGCCATGGGCAGTGCATTCAGGCCTGGGCCATGTCTTGCCTGCCCCTGTTTAAAGGTCATCTCCCAACATCCCACCTTCTCCATCAGAGATGAGGCTAATGTCAGCTAGGAAGGGGTCTTTTCAGTTACGGTGCTCCAGTTATAGAATGCCCTCCTCCAAGGTAGTCCACCTGGCCCCAATATTACCTTTTAGGCATCAGGCAAAAGCATTTCATTGCACCCAAGCATTTAAAGTACTTGGATCTTTTATCAGATTTCTGTTTTGTATTTGTGGTTGGATAATGTTGTATCGTTCTCTTTGTAAAACGTTCTTTACTGTAAACTGCCCTGGGATCCATTTTGACCAAGGACGGTATGAAAATCAGTTCATTAATTCCTGAAATCCTCAGAGACATTTTCAGAGCCCAAAAGTGTCTCCCTCTGAACTTGGGTCAGCAAACCATACCGGGGTCAGGGAAGAAGCAGAATGCACATTCAGGGCAGAGGGAGGGGTTAGAAAAGCTTTCTTATTCTGTTTATTTATTCCTCTGTTTATATCCCGCCTTTTTCCTCCAAGGTGTACATGATCTCCTCTTCATTTTATCCTAACCACAAGCCTGTGAGGCAAGATAGCCTGAAAGTCAGCGACTGGGCGAAAGTCACCCAGAGAGCTTCATGGCCGAGTCAGGACTTGAACTCGGGTCTTCTCAGTCCCAGTCTGATACACTAATCGCTACACCACAGAGCCAGTGTGGTGTAGTGGCGAGAGTGTTGGACTGGGAGTCGGGAGATCCGGGTTCTAGTCCCCACTTGGCCGTGGAGGCTCACTGGGTGACGTTGTGCCAGTCACAGACTCTCAGCCCAGCCTACCTCACAGAGTGGTTGTTGTGAGGATAAAATGGAGAGGAGGAGGAGGAGGAGGAGATTATGTAAACCGCCTTGGGTTCTTTAAATAAACATCCACAAGCGATGCATCTTAAGACCAAGAGTTTTCAGTTTCCTTCAATGGCTAAAAAACTCGCCCATCTGGGCTCGATAGGCCTGGGTCCCCATCGCCTGGGAGGCAAGTGCCTTTGCTCTGGTGCTAGCCCATTAGGAGTGCTAGCCTCAGTCACGTGAACTGCTGAGCTTCAGGGGGCCACACTGTGGAAATGCCCTGAAGCGAGCGGAGCTCGAATGGCGACAGACCTGCTCTCCAGGGAGAGGGACGACAGCTGCACCTCTCTGCCAGCGCCTAGCGCCAGCTAATTGACGGAGCTTCGCTGACGTCAGCCACACTGGAAACGGCTCCCCTGCCTTGCCCTGCTGGGAGATTAAGATCTCACCAAAACAAAGGGGGGGGGGAGAAGGAGGGGGGGAAACATGGATGGAAAAAGAAAGAACACAAAATAATAAAAAAGATGCTGCCGATAAATCACCTGAGGCGCACAGGAGGCACACGCACAAACCCTGCTGTAAACGAGCATGCAGGAGAGGGAGTGGAAACCCAACCCACCTCGGAGAGCTCCTCTGGCAAGGCTGTGAGCGCTGCCTTTGCAAGTTTAATGAATGCATGTTCTCTACATTGTCGAGAGACGGGCTATAGACAGGGATGACCCCGAGGAGCGTGCCGGCCTGGAGTTCTCGGCCTCTCGGAAAGACAACCAGTCGCGCTCAAACTTGCAGGCGAAAGGGGGAATTGCTTCCGCTGGAGGCAAAGTCGGGGTAGGTGGGAGAGAGGTAGAGAACCATGCTCAGTTCACCCTGGTCATCATGGACCTTGTTCTGGGTCATAGGACGCTGTCTGTCTTGCCCCGCTCTGGAGGGCTCCTCTTAGGAGGTTGGCTGGAAGCCGCCTGAACCAAGCATCACAGAGGAACTGCCTGTGTCTGAGGACCTTGGGAGGAATCCTGAGCCCTTGGGGGAGATGGCAGGCAGCTCTGATCCCCACAACTTAGTTAGCCCCCCTCTCAGACTCAGATGCCGAATGGCCACCTGGCCCCAGGGAACACCGGCATCTAAAGGTCAACCCTCAGCCAGCTGCGGAGAAACAGAAGTGCCCTCCTGAGGCACAGGGACTCCTTGTGAGTAAAGCTGTACTCACGAGGAGGCCTTTCCTCAAGTGGCACCAGTGGCCTGCAGCTCTGCTCTGGATAGGGGCCCGAAGGCTCAGGCTTAAAAGCCTTCAGTTCCAGACACCAGGAACTGGAACAATGTCAGCACTGCCTCCTCTTTAGTACTTTCCAGGCATCCCAGTTCCCTTTCTGGATTTCCTTGTGTTTGACTTTGGATTGCATACTGACCTTGCTTTTGGACTTGACCCTGTCTGGGTCCCTGGAACTTTGTCCCAACACTACCATAAGCAGGACCCCGCCTTAATGTTGAGTCTGCCCATTGGTCCTGCTACTTTAGTACGGGCTGCATCAGGCTTCTCCAACCTGGTGCCCTCCAGATAAGTTGGACTACAACTCCCATAATTCCCAACCAGAAGAGACATTGACCAAATACAGCAATAGGTGCTTTACCAGATGTGAAGCACTAAGTAAGCAAGGTAACACGGGGGGAGGGGGTGACTTCTAGGCCACAGCCATGGGCCGCAGTCTGCAAGGTGCCCCCACCCCGAGTAAAAATTCAGCAGCAAACTACTACACAGAACTACAGTGGTTACATTTAGCTTATTTGCAACCTAAATTTAACCCTTTTGGTTCTCTGTAGTAGCTACAGAGCAGAGCACGAAGAAGGCCAAATTTTGTTTGCAAACAAGCTAAATTTGGCCCTTCGGGTGCTCTGTAGTTGCTACAGGTGCCATTTGGGGGGACAGGTTTTTTTTAAAAAAAATGGGGCTGCACTGGGGGTGGTGGCAGGACCTGGGCCATGAAATGTAGGTTCAGCCTCAGATGGAAGGGTAGTGTAAGGCGTCAGTCATGCGGAAAAGGCAGCGTGTAAACCCTGGGACAGTGACAGGTCACTGCAACAAAGACTCAGTGCGTGTCAGATCCAGCAATCAGCTTCTCAACCCAGGCTTGGACTCTACGGTAGTTATACTGTCCAGCCATGAATGTCAAGGAGATGACAGCTTTGAGCGTACTCAGGATGGGGTTAAACAAAAAATGCAATAGCTTGGCTCCCAGAATGATGAGAAGCATTCCAGAGGTTCCTAGCCACAAGATTAGATTTGGGCTGGCTAGTTAAGCATTACAAACCTATGCTTCTGAGGGCTAATTTAAATGGCAGTTCTTAGAGGAGGGCTGTCAAAACTCTTTCAGCCTGGGGGCCAAATTCAATTTTGGAGAAGCTCCCAGGGGCCACATTCCAGTGTTGAGTGGAGCTGATGGCAAAAGGGATGGAGCCAAAATGTCAAAAAAACAAAAACAAAAAAAACCCAGGATATTTAAGCTTGAATCTCTTTCTGCCAGTAACTAATTCTCTAGGAGAGGCACTCCAGCCTTTTAGGGGGTGGGGGACTGGTTCTAAAAGCTGGGAATCCACCAAATGATTGACAGTCAAGGGAAAAGGACATAGCCCTCTGTGAAGCCCCAGAGGGTCAGACTGGGGCCCGATGCAGGCTGGATTTGGTCCGTGACCTTGAGGTTCAACATCCTTGTCCTGGAGCAAAAGGAACCATGAGGGATAACCTGGTGGTACTTTAACCTAACAGCCTATCAGGATGGCAGAATATTTCCAGCTAGGGCTTTTGAACATCCAGTTTTAGGTTGCTTGACTAGGGTGGGGCTTGAGTATCAGGTCTACAAAATTATGCATGGTGTGGAGAATGTGGATAGGGAGACATTTTTCTCCCTCTCTCAAAATACTAGAACCTGGGGTCATCCTATGAAGCTGATTGGTGGGAGATTCAGGAGAGATAAAAGGAAGGACTTCCTCACACAGCACAGAGTTAAACTGTGGAACTCGCTACCACAGGATGTGGTGATGGCCTCCAATTTGGATGGCTTGAAAAGGGGGTTGGACAAATTCCTAGAGGAAATGGCTATCAATGGCTACTAGTCTTGATGGCTATGTGCTACCTCCAGTACCAGGGGCAGTGAGCCTGTGTACACCAGTTGCTGGGGAACATGGGTGGGAGAGTGCTGTTGTGCTCATGTCCTGCTTGTGGGTTCCTGGTTGACAGCTGGTTGTCCAGAATGCTGGACTAGATGGACCCTTGGTCTGATCCACCTTGGCTCTTCTTATGTTCTTATCAGGAAGGTGTCTGCATATATCCGGAGTTCCCATGCTTTGCATACTTGCAGAAGGGCAGCCCCTGTAAATTCACTTAGGGTAGAGTCATGAACTTTAAGGGCATCAGGAGACAGTTGCTGGCACATTGCCGTAAGTATCCTTTCGACCCTAACTGCCCTGTGTAACCTTCCAGAACAACAGAACCTATACGAAAAGGTACTAGGGTGATTCCAACAAAGTACATATACAAAAACCGTCATGGCTGAGCTTCTCAGTAGCATCTCCTTGTTACTGTTAGATATTTTATTAGGTTTGATGTTTGTAATTTTGGTACATTGGTATTGATTCTGTTGTACATATTGTCAGCTATGCTGACCTTCCTTTCAGAAGGAAAATTGAATGAAATGTCCTAAAAGGCAGATCAAGTGCCATTTAAAAAACAAAACACAAAAACAAGAGAACAGAGTGGTTTTTATCTGTTAGGCACCTGTAATAACAGTGGCACCAGGAAACTGCATCTGCTATGGGATGGAATTCCATAATTTGGGTTCCGCAACTGAAGTGCACCCCCGCCCTTTCTCCAGTCACCACCTGCCAAATCCTAGAAGGTGGGGTCATGCAGAAAAGAGTCTCTGATAACTATCTTAATTGCTGGGTAGTTTCATCTGGAGGAGGTAGTCTTTCAGATACCTGGATCCTAAGCCTATAGCAGGGGTGCACAAACTGCGGCCTGGGGGCCACATGTGGCCCTCAAAAGCCTTTGTTGTGGTCCTCCACTGCTGCCGATTTCCCACCACCACCAATTGGTACCACTCCCTCCCTGAGAGATCTTCATACCAGATTGTTCTTTCTCCGCCACTGCGAGTAGCAAAGAAGCGGTGATCTGTATCAGGATTGCTTTGTGTATACCTATGTGCCGTGCGTGCATCTGTGTGCATGTGTCTACATCTGTGCACGCATGCATGAGGGCCCTTGAGCCAGCATCACATGCGGCCCCCGGGGCCAAACTGTTGTGCATCCTTGGTCTAGGGCTTTAAAGGCCAAGCCCAGAACCTTGAATTGAGACCGGAGACAAGGAAAGGTTCCTCCTGTGCAAGCACTGAGTCATTGCTGACTCCTAGAGGGATGCTGCTTTCGCTGGCATTTTCATGGCAGACTATAGAGGGGTGGTTTGCCATTGCCTTCCCCAGCCGTGACTACCTTTCCCCCAGCAAGCTGGGTACTCATTTTACCAACCTCGGAAGGATGGAGGGCTGAGTCGACCTGAGCCAGCTACCCGAGACCCATCTTCCGCTGGGATCGAACTCGGGTAATGGGAAGAATTTCGGTTGCAATACCACCACCTACCACTCTGCGCCACATGAGGCCCAGAGACAAAGCGGGAGGCAAAGGAGCTCTTTCAATATTGGCATAATATGCTCATGGCACCCAGCATCTGTTAACGGCATAGCTGCCACATTCTGAAGCAGCTGAAGTGTCTGAATACTTTACAAGGGTAGCCTCCCCAGTTACAACATATATCAATAATCCAGCCTAGCCATTACTAGTGTCTGGATAATAACTTCTTAAAAAGTTGTTAGTATTTATTAGTGCTGTGCTGAAAGTTTCTCCCACATTTTTTCCGACCATTCTCATTCAATTGGATAGAAAAGAAATGGCTTTCAAAAAGAAATTCAAAGGAGGAGAAATTTTGGAGAAATGGGTTGGGTTTGGGGTTCTTGTGCTTACCTTACTTGTGAGGTGGCTGAGGAGTGTCCTGTCTTTCATTGTACAATCATCCCTTTGGCAGCCTGTAGCCTCCCTGGCTTCCCACACTTTAGTCAAAACCATGAGGAGGAAGACATTGTGAGGCCATTCCTCCCATGGGGCTTTTTCAGTTCAGGACGTGCAGGTGGCCGGGGAGGCTGCAGAGCCATGGGAAGATGTGTAATAGAGAGAAAAAACACACCCAGCCCCCTCGGCCACCTCGCAGCGTTTAGGTAAGCTCAGAAATACCTCCAGAAGAAATTCAAAATTCTGCCGCAGAAGAGTGGAAGCCTCAACACAGCTGATGCTGTTGCCACCTACAGAAGCAGCGCAGTAACCCAAAAACCCTGAGGGAAAAAGAAGGAAGCTGTGCTACAACCCCTGCCAATGGTGAGCCCTATGTGTGAAAAACTGTTGGAGAATTGCTCCTCCCCTAGGAGAAATTCGGTGAAATTGACCCCCCCTGCCCCATTTCTCTTCCCACAAATAGGCTGGAGAACTCTTGAGAAGCCATTTGTGCACAGCTCTAGTATTTATTTATATAATCATTTATGAGACAACTTTCCATCCAGAAAGGGCTCCCATGGTGACTTACAGCGTAAAACTTGAAAACAGGGGTGCAGAGGCTCTTTCGACTGGAGGGCCAAATTCCATTGTGGAGAAGCTTTTGGGGGCCACATTCCAGTAGTGGGTGGGGCTGAAAGCAAAAGGGGAGGTTCTCAAACACACAAAAAAGACCCACTTCTTTTAGCTTAAGGGTCTTTCTGCCTTAGGCGAGGCATTTCACCCTTTTAGAATGGGGGAAAAACTGCACAACTGGAGGGGTTGGGGAAAAGGGGTAGGAGCCTGGGGAAAGGGAGCATGACCATCTGGGGACCACAAGAGGGCTGGATTGGGACTCCAGGTCTGATGTTCTGCATCCCTGCTTTAAAACAATTTACAAACTTTAAAGCATCATGCCCAGCCAAATTAAGAGCAGGAAACAAATAATCCTAAGAACAGAGAGTGGAGTGAATACGTTTAAAATCAACCCAGAGCCAAGCAGAACAACAACATTCACCTAAAACTAAACGAAGGAGCCAGCCTAACTTCCTTAAGGATAGAGTTGCACAATCAGGGTGCCACCACAGAAAAGTCCCTGTCCTGTGTTCCCACCAACCTAGCTTCTCTTGGTGGTGGGATATACAGAAGAGAGAGCTCCTGATGTGTGTGTGTGTGTGTGTGTGTGTGAACACAGGTGGTAGCCTTCTGCTACACTGCTGAACTAGGAGGTTGTCTACATAAGAACATAAGAAGAGCCCTGCTGGATCAGACCAAGGGTCCATCTAGTCCAGCATCCGTTCACACAGTGGCCAACCAGTGGTTGGCCAGGAACCCGCAAGCAGGGCATGAGCACAACAGCAGCCTCCCACCCATGTTCCCCAGCAACTGGTGTACAAGGCTCACTGCCTCTGGTACTGGAGGCAGCATATAGCCATCCAGACTAGTAGCCATTGATAGCCTTTTCCTCCAGGAATTTGTCCAACCCCCTTTTCAAGCCATCCAAATTGGTGGCCATCACTACATCCTTTCTGAAATACTCAACTGGCCTGCTTACTGTGTGCATAGCCATGCTATTTGGGCTGCAGGCCTTCGTGGGTCATTCAGAGATCACCTTGCAAGGGGAATAGGTGGCATGACTGCTAAAAAAGAAAAGAAAAGGGCACTACGCTCAATGGTTTACCCTGCTGGTGGCCAAACTAAGTGCCAAGGGCATTTTGCTGGGTTTTTGTCAGATCTTGAGCCAGGTGCATCCAACGCTTAGCTAACTTCCCTCCCTGGCCACCTTGTCCCAGTTCCCTTGCCTCTTTCTCTGTGTTATTTCCTTTAGGTTAGTTAAGGTCTCAGGAGAGTCACTGCTTTACTGCCCTCCATTTCACGTTCTACTTTTGCAATGGCATTCCACACCACGCAGGGCTCAGGGGTTCCAAAAAACAGCTTTGCCTGCCAGCAGTCCCCCCACCATCACCTTTGGATTCTTTGCCTACGTGGACCATACGAAGCTGCCTTATACTGAGTCAGACCATTGATTCAGTACCGTCGACACGGACCGGCAGCGGCTCTCCAGGGTTTTAGTCAGTCAGTCATTTTAGCTGTACACCACTTTTCCATACAGTTTGCTCAAAGCAGTTCACAACAAAGCATTATGGGGAAAAGAAACCAATACATATACAGATTAACAAAAAGTCAAAACGATTTCATAACAAGTGTATCAGTAATCATCAATATCAAAACAATTAATGAATAATTCATTATTTAAAACAACAACAGCAACACCAAAATGAAACACACTCTGACCTTGGGAGTTAGATTAACAATACAAGGTTGACTTTTAGAGAACTCCAAAGGAAAGCACAGTCAGTTGTCAATGAGAGGTGCTAGCAGGACTCTTTCCTAGCCCTACCAGGGAATGCTGGGGATTGATCCTGGGGCAGGTAGCCTGCTCTACCACTGAGATATGCCCCCCACATGCTACATGCATGTGTTTGTCCTCATACAGCAGGGATGCCCAACCGTTTGGACCCCAGAGGCTGCACCCAGTGTTGGCTGGGAGCCAGACATGTGGATATGCATGTGCGTGCACACACACACACACACGTGCACAGGAATCTAGGGACCAACCTGGGAAAGCTGGTGCTGAAAGCCTATCTCCCTATATATGCCTGCCCCAAAACTCAGATCTGTTGGAGGGGCCCTCCTCTGCATCCCACGAGTATGAAACATACACTATGGTGGGATGTGGGAGAGGGCCTTCTCTGCTGTGGCACCCCAGTTGTGGAGTGCCCTCCCCTTGGGGGCCCGACTGGCACAGACACTGGTCTCGTTTCAGCGCCAAGTAAAAACATGGCTTTTTACCAAAGGCTTTGAGGGCTAAATGCATTCTCTAGCACATTGTTTTAACTGTGTTATTGTTTTAGATTTTAACTGTTTTCAGCTTGTTTAATAGTTCAATATGTTTTTAGGTGTTTAAATTATGTATTGTTTTATACTGTTTACATTGATTTTATGTGTATGCCACCCTGAGATCGTAGTGATATAGGGTGGGATAGAAATGTTTTAAAAACATACATACATACATACATACATACAATCCCCCAATGGTCACCTGGGGTGTGAGGAAAATTGGGTAAAGTCCTGCCAACTTTGGGAGCCACGCAGGGAGGGCTGAAGGCTGCAAGTACCCCAGGGCACAGGTTGTGCACCCCTGTTGGACAGGGTGATTGTCACATTTTGCATGAGTGGTCAGAGGTCTGTGGGACTTGGATAACCAGTGTCCTCTGGATTTCCAAGTGACTGTGAACGACCAGGAAGTGAAGCCCTCTCTTTTGCCCTTCCTCTGAAAGAGACAAATATACCCACTTTTTTTTCTCTCCCTTTCTCCTGATACTGCTCAAAATAAATCTGTTCTGCTTCTTGCCTGCCCAAACGTTGAAACTCGAGTTTTTCCCATTGTGCTCCAAATAGTGCTTCACCATCACCCTAGTGTCTTCCCTGCTCCTTATTTGGCTTCCCATAACTCCCAGCCTCCTTCTCTTTTTTTGTTCTGTCACTGCTATTAAGAATCACAAGGGAATAACCTGCTGGTTCGGTGCTAGGGGTGGTATATTAACCAATCTTTTCTTTCTTTTAATATTTGTGGTCTAATAAAAACAGGTATTTTCCACCCTTGAGCTTTATCAGTATCTTTGAGTAATTTCCCCACCATGTTCTGTAAGTTTAGCATGCAGTCCACTGTGTACATGCCACACTCTACAAATTATCCAAATTTTCCTGTTATTCAAGTACACATATACAGAGATACATATCTACATACATGTATGGCTGTAACGAGAATACCTGCTTCCCCCATTTTATGTTTGAGCTTTACTGGTAGCCATTTTTAAGTGATTCTGTCACAGCTGCTGCTGCTGTTTTCTTAATTTATTCTATTTTATTGTGTTTTTGTTGTATTTAAGCATTAGCCACTTTGAAACTTGATTTAAAAGGTGGAATATTAATCCCTAAATCAAATAATATGACTGCTGCAAGTTACTTAGCACAAGAACAAAAGCCTAATAGAATTCAAAATTCACATGAATGGTGAACTGCTGATGATGGATTTTGTCACTCTGAATTCATTGATATGTCACCTATCATTGTTGTTATATAAGAATAATCGTTAATAATAATAATAATAATTTTATTTACCGTCAACATCACCCCTAGTCTCTAGTGAAAAGTCTCTTTTTCTTCAAAGAGGTAATAGAAATGCACACCGGTGCTGTTGTGCACAGTAGTACAGCGACTCTGAAGTTGACAAGGCTTTCCTTTGACCATGTTAGTTTCACTGGAGATCAGAGTGGTGGGGTTAGCAGGCAGGGAATACAGAAAGAGAGGGTTTGCACACTTTCACAAAGTCACCAGTTGTGTCATGCTAGGATTACAGCATCCCCTCTATTTCTAATTTTCAGGCTGTGAGTGCCAATGCATATGTAGCCAAAACAGTCCCCTCAAAGAGCCCAGTGAGGACTGAGCATGCTCAGTGGACATGGAATGTTGATTGACTGATGAAAAGAAAATCGGAGCAGGGGTGGGGGGAGAGAATGGCTGGAATCCTGAAGAGGGGGTAGTCCTTTCTGCAACATTTTGTGGCAGACCCACTTGTCCAAGACTACTCACGGGGCAGTTTGGGCTAAGATCTATGGGAGACAAACATGGGAGGACAGGACTTCTCCCACCCTAGCTGGAGGGACCACGGTGACATTTAAAGTGGGAGGGGGGTGGCAGTTCCATGTTTTATTTTAGGGTTTTAATTCTTGTGAACTGCCCAGACAGCTTTGACTATTGGGTGGTATAGAAATGCAACCAACCAATCAAGCAAGCAAGCAAGCAAGCACATTAATGAAAGCTGTTGGGGGCGGGGGGAGAGAGAAGAGGAATTCCTGAGTGTTTGAGCACTTGAAAAATGCTCATTTGATTTCAGCTTTATTTGCTTTATTTGCGTCTCCAGCTCTCACGGGCGCTGTCCCAGGTTCTGACATTAGAGCAAAGAAAACAGTGCCAGTCCAGTGTCTCTCTGCCATATTAGGGAAGGGGCACGGCTCAGTGCTAGAGCACCTGCTTTGCCTGCAGAAGGTTCCAGCATCTTCAGGTAAGGCTAGGAAAGGTTCCTACCTGAAAGGTTCCTACCTGAAACCCTGGATAGCCGCTGTCAGTCAGTATTGACAATACTGGGCTAGATGGACCAAGGGTGTGACTCAGTGTAAGGCAGCCACCTCTACGATTCTGCCTGAAAGCCCTTCACTGCTTGTTCTTGTCCTGGCCAGTTCATCCTTCCTGGCCAACGGAGACTAAACTGGGACACTGTTGCACCACGGAATGGCCTTGACACTCTTCCACACAACGATTCAAGTTAAAGTCATGGCTGTTTCTGCCACGCAAGATCTGGTGTTATATTTCATTATATTAAGGTAATAAAACAAAAAGTTTACATCGCATCTTTTGGCCCTAAAGAGGGCCTCCATGACAGCATGCATTTATAACACACAACAGTATCAGTGACAATTTTTAGAACCATAGTAATAAATGAAAGCCTGGAGATTCTGCAAAGCTTTGTTTTGTTTTAGCTTACTTGCTTCCTTTCCTTTAAAAAAAACTCTGTGGTTGTGGAGATATACTTGAAAACATGGACAGGCCAACCCCACACTTGCATGATCTACTTTTTCGTTTATTTTCTCTTTGTTTATGAAGAATCTCCATAGACCACTGATGCTCTTTTAGATGGGCAAAGCGAGACCGCATTCTCTGGCTCTCTGAACAAGCAAAGCATAACTCATCAGTGTTAAGTGACCCTGCACACGTACGATTCCTTAAGACAGCCTTTCGCAACCTGGTGCCCTCCAAATTTGGGGGATGACATTTCTGGCCATTGGCCATGCTCACTGGGGCTGATGGGAGATGGTTCAAAACATCTGGAGGGCTACCTTAAGAGAATGAGAAGTACCTTGCTGTAAATGTGCCACCAAATAGCTACATTTCAGGGGGAATGCCCTTTCAGCTCAGAATACAGTAAATTTAATAGGGTCAGAACACAGCAAGTGGCATATATAAAATTTTGACCAGATTTATTTCATTAAATACATGCTGGGGATAACACCTCATAAAAGCACAGGGGAAAATGTATATTTAAACAGAATGTTTTTATATATCAGGAGCAGGATCCAACAGTGTCATTCCAGAACCTCAAACAGCAGTAGCGGAGCTCCGCTGAACCTTTCAGTTGTGCAAGTGGTTGCCCATTACACTTGCGCAACTGGCTGGGCAAGGAGTAGCGCAACCAGTTGTGCAAGGAGTTGTGCTACAAGCTGCACAAGGGTTACGGACAACTGGTTGCACAAGCATAATGCACAACCGCTTCTGCAACCGCACTTGCACAAACATTACTTGGATTCTGTTCTTGCACACAGTTCAAAACCTAGTTTCCGCTAGTGCAACGTCATTTGCACTAATGGAATGACACAGCTGGATACTGCCCATGAGACTCCATTATGGTGAGTCAGAACACTGGTCTATCAAGCACAGAGCTGTCTGCTCTCTCAAGCCTGAGGCAGCAGCAATTCTTTCCCAGTTCTACTATGCGGGAACCTTTTCACCAGGTAGGGCAGATATAGAACCTGGGATCTTCTGTATGCACAGTGTGTGCCCTAAGCCTCAAATGTGGCTAGGGACAGACAGATCACTCTGTTTCAGGTCTCTGCCACTTCCACCTGTGTCCGAAACGCCATCCCTTTCCATGTCTGCATTAATCTGAGTGTTTTTTTAAAAAAATCCGCACAAAGACATGCACTTAAATAAACATTTCTAAATCTGTTTTTCTCTCGAAACACACTTTCCTAAACATATCTCAAACACGCATTGTGATGCACTTGTCTGAGCCGAACACTGCATTGCAAAATGTGGAGATGTTTGCAATCCAAAAGATAACTACACACGTCAGTCTGAGGTTGAGATAAAGTCGGTTTGGACTGACATTTCCAAAGATCAAATCCCTCAAGCATCCCCAGCTATGGCCTCTCCATTAGAAAGGGGAGAGACCATGGCTTAGTGACAGAGCATATGCTATGCATGCAAGAGGTCCCAGGTTCAGTCTCTGCAATCTCCAATTAAAAGGATCAGGTAGCAACTGATGGAAAGACCTATGTGCCAGGGAAAGAACACCAAGCTTGTTTCACCCTGGTAGTCATGGCCTGTGTTCTGAATCATAGGAAGCTGTCTTAACCTGAGTTACAGCATCGGTCCATCTAGCGCAGTATTGTCTATGATAACTGGTAACGGTTCTCCAGGGTTTCAAACAAGAGTTTTCCAAGCCCTACCTGGCCTGCTTGCACTTGGCTGCCTATATGCTTCCAAGCCCAATTCAAAGTGCTGGCTTTGACCTATAAAGCCCTACTTGGCTCAGGACCACAGTACCGGACAGAACGCCTCTCCTGGCATGAACCAACCCATATGCTACGCTCTGCATCTAAGGGCCTCCTCTGGAAGCCTCCTCTGAGGGAGTCTCAGAGGGCAGCAACAAGGGAGAGGGCCTTTTCAGTGGTGGCTCCCCATTTATGGAATAATCTCCCTGAGGAGGCCCACCTGGCACCAACACTGTCATCTTTTCAGCACCAGGTTAAAACTGCCCTCTTCTCTCAGGCATTTGGCAGCGTATAATGAGTGTCTTGATTTTTCTCTGGCTGATGGTTTTAGATTGTTTTAGATATATGTTGTTGTGTGTGTTATTTGTTTTATGTCATCACGTGAATGGTTTTTTATATTTTATATAATGCATTTTAATGGTTTTTAATTTTTGTGAACCACCCAGAGAGCTTCAGCTATGAGGAGGTATAGAAATAGAATGAATGAATGAATGAATGGTCAGGCAGTGCTGGCTGCAGGCTTTGGAGGGCCCTTGGGCAAGGCACCCTCCATGGGCCCCCTCCGTCAGTGAGTCTCCCTTCTCACTGCCATGGTCCCCAGCTGCTCTTGCAATTCATCCTCGTCCTCATCATTGCTACAACTTGCTTGCTTGACAGGCAGAGAGGCAGAGCAAGTAGACAATGGCATCTGCTGGTCCTCCTTCTCACCACCACCGTTGTCTGGGGCAGAACGAGAGGCAGGTGAAGAAGCAGGCTGTGATGGTGAAGAGGAGGAGCAACTCCAGGGGGCTCTTGTCAGTGGGCCCCTGCTGCATTGTGGGCCCTCCGCAGGTGTCAGGATTCCTTTAGCCCCCGCTTTATTTCAACGCCAAAGACAAAACACAGACGAGAGGCTTCAGTCTACAGCTTTTAATCCATTACTTCACAGGGTCGTACAGATGCAAATTCTCAGTGGCTCTCAGTCTACAAAGGAATGCCTTCAGGGGAATTCAAAAGGTAGTTAAGAGAGTTGCCCACCATTTGAAGAGGAAGGCGGTCTCACTAGCTTAACTTAAGGGAGGGGGAGGACCCTCTTGTCAGGGTCGGATCAGAGCCCATAGAGCCCCAAAGCAGTTCTGATTCTGAGGAAGAGATAGAAACCATGGGAGAGGAACCCGCGCGCTGTTCAGAGGTGCTGCTGAAGGGACAGTCCCTCCCTGCTCAAGTTCATGAGAGTGGTAGTGACCCTGGCAGGCAGGGGGAGGGACAACTGAAGCTTCGGGACGCTAGGCGCCGGCGAAGGGGCAAGCGGGAGAAGGAGGGCGCTGAGAGGAGGTGCTCAGCCCGCTTGGCGTGACATCAACAGCTGCGCCCTGATGCCCCACAGGAAAGGGGCGGACTTTTACCACCTAGCCCTTAAATCCAGAGGTTTCCTGCCTCTGTCTTCCAAATGGAGATCAACTGATTTCACTAAGGCTAGAAACCTCTGGTAGGCAGCTCTCTAAAGTTTCCCTCATTAGGCTCGTGCAATTAGCATCTGTAAGCATCATTAGGTTGAATGGAAATAAAGCCTTGGAAAAGAGCCCTATCATCTGTGTGTTGATTCTGGCTACTTGAGGATTTCAGAAGGCAGCAAGGGGGCTCCTGACACCTTTCTCTCATGAGGCTTCTGAGCGCAGCTTCTCATGCAAGGCTAATCGGGTAGACCATCTAAGCTCTGCCCCTTCCTTCTCTCTCTTTGCTCTGCACTTGCACCTGGCATCTATTAAATCAGACTCCCCAAAACCCGCCTCTTTCTGTTTGCTGTCTCTCACAGGGGTGTGTGAAGAGGAACCCTCATCCTCAGCCAGCTGAGCCTTTGTAACCTGCGAAGCCGGCCCAGTCATGTCTGGACTAGCCTGGGAAAACACCTCCCCCATGTCTGGCGGTTCTCCTTCAGGATCTGAACTTCTATCACACTCCCTGCACTCAGAAACAGTCCTGACAACAGGTGCCCAACCATGCCTGCCCTGAGACCAAGGGCTCATCTAGCCTACTATCCTATTTCCTGCATGTAAATGTGGAGGGAGCATGGCAGGTACAGCACCTGCTTTGTATGTCGAAGGTCGCAGGTTCAGTCTCCAGCATCTCCAGTTAAAACCATCAGGAGATTGGAACAGACCCTGCTGGAGATCCATTGCGAGTCAAAGTAGACAGAAGCAAAGCAGACAGAGTAGGCTAGAGGGACCAATGGTTTGACCTAGGATATGATAGCTTCCTATGCTCCAATGGCCTGCGATGGCAGGAGACAGTGGCATCTGCTGGTCCTCCTTCTCACACCACCGTTGTCTGGGACAGAACCAGAGGCAGGTGAAGAAGCAGGTTGCAATGATGGAGGAGGAGCAACTCCAGGGGGTGCTTGCTAGCGGAGCCCTACTGGGTATAAGTAGGCCCTCAGCGATTTCCCAGCCATGCCGATCCCTGACATCGGCCCTGATGCCGAAGATAGAGCCTGAGATCTTTTGCATGCAAAAGAGGTGCTCTGCCACTAAGCTACAGCCCCTCCCTAACTGAGCCATGGGCCAAAAGGCATTTCTCATCTATTTGCAAGGCAGATTTACAGTGCAATAAACATAGCTTTGCAACATTTGCATTTCTCTCCATATAATGGAGAGACAGAGCCTAGTGTGTTACTAGAGATGGATGAATCTGTCTCGCTTTCTGTAACATTTGCATTTTTTTTTTTTGCCGAGCACAAGTGTGTTCTATCCTGTTGCTGCATCAGCTTGCAATTTCTTTAAACGAAGTCTGGATTTTCGCACGCATTTTCGTGCACATGCAAATTCATAAGCATTGTTGTATGCATGTCCCTTAATGTATGCATGTCCCTTAAAGTATGCATTTTCTGCAAGCAATTTCCTGTATCCCTTTTTGTATACTATGTCCACGAATTTGCACGTTTTTGTGTGCAACGTTTGCTTGGGAAACTATGTGGCAAAATTCTGAGAAATGCGACAATCGAAGGATAACCACATTCCTGTTCATGTATTCATTTGGGAAGCGCAATTAGGATGGTTTGTGTTAAAATGCAAACCAAGCAGATTTTCCCCCATCCCTACTCTTGCCACACGGCTGCCACCATAACTGGCATCCCTGTGGTTACTGTGTATCCCTGGCTCAGTTCAAGATGGGACAGAGGCCATGGCTCAGTCACAGAGCCCCTGCTTTACAAGCAGAAGGCCCCAGGTTCAATCAGCGGCCTCTCCAGGTAGGGCTGGAAAAACTCCTGCCTGAAACCTTGGAGAGCCGCTGCCAATCGGTGTCAACAATATTGGGCCAGATGAACTAATGGAGGTGACTCTGTGTAAGGCAGCTTCCAACGTTCCTATGATCTTCAGCTCACGAAGCATGGACTCTCCCACTGAGTTGCAAGCTCTCCCCTAATGCAAGGGTGAACTGTGTAACAAACACACATCAAATTTAGCCCTGGCCTGTGGCAGAGAAAGCAGTGGGACCTTCTTTATAGACACCAATGAGTGGGATTATCTGCTGTTGCAACTTGCTAAAGATAGTCTGGTCATACAGCTGTGAAACACCACTGTTTTTGTGAACATCCCCATTTTAGGAGTAAGACCTATAATATGGTCCAATACTGCCAGAATGATATTCCCTGCTGAACATGGAATCAACCCGGGGGACATAAAGGATGCCTTTATCCCTTCGGTTTCATTCCAGCCTAAAAATGTGAATTCTGATAAAACTGACTCCACACAACACTGTGTCCATGTGTGAATGCGGGTGTCCCCATTTCACTGGTTCTTGGAACAATCAACAACTCTTAACTAGTTCCTTAACTAGCCATAGTGATGGCTATGTACCCAGGGGCTGTAGCGTAGCAGTAGAGCAGATGCTCTGCAAGCACAAGGTCCCAGGTTCGATCCCCGGGATCTCCAGGCAGGGCTGGGAAAATTCCTGCCTGGAACCCTAGAGAGTTGCTGCCGGTCAGTCTCAACAATACTGGCCTAGACAGACCAAGAGCCTGGCTCAGTATATGGCAGCTTCCTATGTTTCTAGGGACTGAGGACCTTTAGAGTCCTTAATGGCCTGTGATCTCCATATATCGAAGAACATACGCACAAATGGCCTCTCAAAATTCTCCAGCCTATTTGTGGGCAAAGAAATGGGGACAATTTCATAGGGATATACGAAAATCACTTACCTTTCGGGAATTATGCTGATGGTGGGGGGGGGGCACTCCGTCCTTCCCCCCGGAATCCTGGCCAGCTGACTGTGCTCCGCAGCAATTCTGCGGAGCCGCCGGCCGGCTCCGCCAGCAGCCGGACATCCGGCCACTGGCTAGCAGGGACGCAAATGGCGGCAGCCGTAGCCACCACCGTTTGTGTCCCTGCAGTCAGCCGTGATAGGCTACGTAAATCTTTACGTAGCCTATCACGGCTGATTTAAAAAACAAAACAAAACACGCGCATACGCAAATGGTGGCGGCCATGGCCACCGCCATTTACGTTCCTTATTTTGGCACGTCTTAGTCTACGTAAACATTTACATAGACTAAGACGGCGAAAATAAGGGGAACACAAATAGCGTAGCATCTACACTATTTGCGTTCCCCTTATTTTCGCCATCTTAGTCTACATAAATATTTACGTAGACTAAGATGTGCCAAAATAAGGAATGCAAATGGCGGCGGCCATGGCCGCCACCATTTGCATACGTGCGTGTGGGTTTTTTGTGTGTTTTTTAAGTCAGCCGTGGTAGGCTACGTAAACATTTACGTAGCCTATCACGGTGGTTTTTTTAAAATCTAGCCATGATAGGCTACGTAAATCTTTATGTAGCCTATCACTTCTTTTGTTTGCTTTTTTTAACCTGGAAATGGCGGCGGTGGCAGCTGGTCGAAAGACTGGCCACCGCAACCAACGCCGCCAAACCACCGCCGGAGCCGCCACCGGAGCCGCCGCCGCCAGGAAGATCCGCCCAAGGTAAGTCCCATCCCGGGGGGTGACGGGCCGTTCCACCACTGATTTCGGGGGGGCGAATGCACTGGCATTCGGCCTCCCTGAGATCCGTGGCGGAACTTTCGTACATCTCTACAATTTCAGCAAATTTCTCCTGGGGGTCAGGGGAGAAATTCTCCAGCAGTTTCTCAGGGACAGGACTCACTATTGACAGGGGTTGTAGCACTGCTTCTCGCTTTTTTTCCTAAAGGTTTTTGGTTTACTGCACTGCTTCTGTAGGTGGCAACAGCATCCACTGTGTTGAGGCTTCCACTTTTGTGACGCAGACTTTTGAATTTCTTCTTGTGGTATTTTCGAGCTTACTTAATCACTACGAGGTGGCCGAGGGTGCTGGGTGTGTTTTCTCTCTCTATTACGCATCCACTACGAGGTGGCCGAGGGTGCTGGGTGTGTTTTCTCTCTCTATTATGCATCCACTACGAGGTGGCCAAGGGTGCTGGGTGTGTTTTCTCTCTCTATTACACATTTTTCCATTGCTCTGCAGCCTCCCAGGCCACCTGCACTTCCTGAACTGAAAAAGGCCCATGGGAGGAATGGCCTCACGATGTCTTCCTCATGATGGTTTTAACTGAAGTGTGGGAAGCTGAGGAGGCTACAGGCTGCCGCAGAGATGATTGTACAATGAAAGACAGGACACTCGTGCACACTCCTCGGCCACCTCACAAGTAAGCTAAGCACAAGAATCCCAAACCTAACCCATGAGAATTTATCTGGAATTTCTCCTCCTTTGAATTTCTTTTCAAAAGCCATTTCTTTTCTATCAAATTAAATGAGAATGGCCAAAACAAATGTGGGAGAAATTTTCAGCACAGTGCTAATAAAAATGGAGTTTGCTTCTGCTGCCCTGATGCAAAGCCTATTTACTTGGAAATAAGCACTTTTTTCTTTGCTTTTTATAGAAAAGGATAATAAAATGAGCGTCTGTAACTATGTCTGTGCCTGCCCTCTGACTATATTTTTTTAAAAAAAGAAGAGGAAGAGGAAGGAGGAGGAAGGAGGAGGAGGAGAAAGGAGGAGAGAAAGGAAGAGGAGGAGGAGGAGAGAAAGGAAGAGGAGGAGGAGGAGAGAAAGGAAGAGGCAGAGGAGGAAGAGGAGGGAAAGGAGGAGGAGGAGGAGGAGAGGAGGGAGAGGAGGAGGAGGAGGAGGAAGAGGAGGGATGATGCAGCAACTGGTGTTGCCCCAGTGGGCCCCTGCATGCCCACACCAGCCTAAGTGCAAACAACTGACCTATTTGCTGCTGTAGCCATCATTGATCACTCCCCAGCTGATCATTTGGGGGACACCCAAGCTGTGTGGCTCTCAGCGTCAGCCCTGAAATCCAGCCCTAGCTGCACCACTGGGGATGTAATAAAACATCCATGGCACCTGGGCAGCAACAGAGGAACTGAAAACAAAGTGCTGTCTCCACCAGTCACTCAGTGCGGCACAAAGTGCTATCTCCCCCAATGATTCAGCAAAGCAGACATGCTTTCCACTAGTAGCATGGCATGGTTCAAAAGCAACCACACAAGTGAGAAGTGATCAAGGAAACAAGCACCTGTGTGTAAAGCTAATGTGCCAGTTTTATTCAGCAATCTGATGATCAGCCACGTGAACTGCAGCTACTAGCAAGGTGCTTTTGAACTGCAGCTACTAGCAACATGCTTTGGGGGACTCCTATTATGGGTTTCACTGACACCTTCATGGGGAAGTCTCAGCATCAAATACCAGCTTGTGAGAGTGGCGAAACCTCCCCACCGTCCTGGTCTGGTTTCAAGTTCAGAGTCAGTGGAGGATGAGCTGGCTGAATTAGGGGCTGCTGCAACACCAGCTCAGGAACTGGACCAGATTCCTGATACTGAAGCTAGGGCGGTCAGGAGCTACAGAACCCAAGCCAGGACTCTCTCATGGATGCCTTCCTCCCAAGCCTGTCAAGTATTTCCTGCTCCACCAGCCCTGCACAGGGAGCACACTAGGCAGGAAGCCACAGAAAGGAAGAGAAGCTACAAAAGCATCGTCACTGACACAGGAACATCAGAAATAGAGGGAACAAGTGGAGCCCTGAAACAAAACGCTGCTTGTGTGTTGTGGAAGCCTTCAACGCTCCCCCTTCCCGAGTTGGGGGGAGGCTTGCCTTCAGGCCAGGGGAAAAGTCCCTTAAGGATTCCCACTCTTTAGACAAAGGGGTGGAATTTGGGAGGGGTAAACTCCATGGGAAGACTCCTAAGGCCGCAGTTCATCTCCAGCCTTTGTCAAAGCAAGTCGCTTACTTGGAGCTTTCCATGGTGCTGCAACTCTCAGCCTGCCTTGCTTCATGGGTACCTGCTATGGATGAATCAGAATGCCCATAAGCTCCCTTCCTGCCAAAGATCCCACAAAATAATAGCAAAAATACTCACAAAGGGTGATAGGATCCTAACAGCCGACCTGCCCCATGCCTTCAAAGCTCCCCCTACTCTAGTGGGGATGCTTTCCCACTCTGGGCAGCCTCCACACACACACACACCCTGCGGAACGACAGCTTTGAAGGGTCCCACAACACACAAGCAACAGGGCTCTCCTTCTTCCCTCTATTTCTGATGTTCAGGCATCAGTGCCGATGTTTACGTAGCCAAAATGGCACCATCCATGCACAAAAGAGAGGTATCAGCAGGCTTGGGAGAACCCTAAGGTCTGGAGAAGTACAAAACGTCTGCTGGAGGAAGCAGGTTAGGGAAGGCTGACATAGCCTTCTGCCAGCTCAGTTTTGTATGCCAGCGGCAACCCTATCTGGAGCAGACAGAACTGCCCTCAGTTACCCATGCACTAACAGGACCCCTGTAACGCTCTTTACATGGGACTGCCTTGAACGATGGCTCAGAAACTTCAATTGGTGCAAAATCTGGAGGCCAGTAAGGGCCAGAAAGTCTAGACATGCAACACCGTTTTTGCACCAGCTTGCACTGACTACCAGTATGTTTGGGGGCCCAATTCAAAGCATTGGTATTAACCTTTAATGACCTAAATGGCTTTGGGATTAGGTTACCTGAAGGACCACCTTCACCTGCCTTCGTCCTGCCCATACACTACCAGAACTGCTCTGGAGGTCCTACTCATGCGCCTACTGGTAAAATTTGTTAGACCAGTGAGCATGAGAAACAAGCCCTTCACAGTGGTGGCCTCTATAGTTGTGGAACTTCCTTCCAGTTGATTTACACTTAGCCCCTGCAGTACAGGGCTTCAAGGAGGTCTTGAAAACATCTCTTCACTGCAGCCTTTCCATCAAACTGAAGGGCTTGTGTAATTCACAGCAGTCCTCCTCTTAGGAAGCCTACAACTCTCAGATCTTGTACCATTCTTCTTTGTATGTCACTTAAGGGCTCTTTTTTTGGTCTTTTTTAAAGGCTTAGCCCTAAAAAGCAGCGTATAAATATTGTTTTTACTGAGCTGAGTTGAATAATAGGTGCAATTACATTTTTGCCACATATACACAACCGTGCATCTACCAAAGTTCTATGAAACTACCACGTGTCCAGTTTTGAAGTCAGAAAATGACTTCAACCATCCCGAGAGGGAAATTTTATAAAACTGTTTTCCCTCTCCCCACACTTAAAACCACAACAGACTAACACAGGTTTTTGACGGCAAATTCTATGTGCCATTAACATCTCAGGGGAAATTTTGCAAGGTTGGATTGATGCTGTTGTATGATAAAGCCAATGACACAATATATGTTTTCCCTTCAAAAGTCAAGGCTGCTTAGTTCATCTATTTAACCCCTAGGCTGTCCTTGATAAAGAAAAAAATGGCGATGTTTAAAAAAAACATCTTGTCCACAACAATTTGGTGGTTTCCCTCTCAAGCACGTCTTGCTTACAGCTTGGTAAATACTGAGAACCTTTTGCTTTCCCCACAATCACATCCTGGTGTCTTAAGCCAGGGCCAGCTGTTGGGTAGGAGTGTGCAAGCTGTTTGCCTCCATGTATGCACTACTTGCATGTGTGTAAATAAATAAAACAAATATTACCCCCCCACAAGTCTTCAGTGCTCTCTCCTCCAAAAGGAAACCAAATCCAGGCATCGCTACCCCCTGAACAGGGTTTTTCTTTAATTTGCAGCCAGAGACAAAAATGTGCAGTTCCAGGGGGTGGGGTAAAATGTGCAGTTCCAAAAGAACATTTGTGCAGTTCAAAATGCCAAGATGTGCAAAAGTTACATTAATGTTCCCAAATTCCCAGTTCTGAGGATTTTCTCCCACTCTGTGTAGGCTTCTAAATGCCATCCAGCCCTAGACTGCAGGCCCTGAGAGCTTCTCCGAAATGCAATTTGGCATTCGGGCTGAAAGAGGTCCAATACCCCTGCCACAGAGAAAGACTTGCCTTCATGTCATGCTTCTGAATGTCCTGGAAGCATTTGGTTAGTGACCAGTGGAACATAGGAAGCTATCATATACTAGGTCAGTTCATTGGACCCTCTAGCCTACATTGTCTACTTTCTCTTTGACTATCTTTGCCTAGCAATGGATCTCTGTCAAGGTCCTTTCCCATCAATGGATCATTTTAACTGGAGATGATGGGGACTGAACCTGCAACCTTCTACATACAAAGCAGGTGCTCTACCACTAAGCTATGCTCCCACCCCATTATATGTGCGAAACAAGATAGTAGGCTAGATGGGCTCTCAGGGCTGGCGCCAAGGTTAGGCATGGTTGGGCACCTGTCAAGGGCCCACATTCCAGCACGGGCCACTGACAAGGGCCCCCTTGACATGCTCCTCCTCTTCACCATTGCAACTTGCTTGTTCACCTGCCTCTCACTCTGATCCAGGCAATGGTGGTGGTGAGAAGGAGGAGCAGCGGATGCCACTGCTTACTTGCTTACTTGCCTGCCAAGCAAGCAATAGCAACGATGAGAAAGAGGAGGAGGGCCAAGAGCAGATGGTGACAATGGTGGTGAGAAGGCAGACTTACTGACGAAGGGGACCCACGGAGGGTGTCTTGCCCAAGGCACTGCAAAAACCTGGAGCTACCCCTGCTTGGTCTGATCTGGCAGAGCTCTTCATAAGTTCTTTTGCCTAAGGAACATTTGTCTGTGCACAATGGAGATCTCCATTCCTTGCTGCTGGTCCACAGCATCTGGTAACCAGAGGCACACTGCCCCTGAACACTGAAAGATGTTCTGATGTTCTGATGCCTTCTGATGTTCTTCAGCTACAGCTATAAGTGCTGTGACAATCCAGTGTGGGCACAGCTTTCATGTTATAACTTGTATTCCCCTAGCTCAGGGGTCCCCAACACCATGGCACCCACCTCCAATGGCACTCACAAACCTCTCCACTCCCTGCCCCCTTCAAAAAAAAGTTTTACTAAAAAAGTATTATGGCACCAGGTTCTCCTTCCTGTTCCTGAACCTGTGGTTGATCAGCTGTTCAGCAGGCAGGAAAAGAATGCAAGGCAAAGGGGTAGGGAGGGGAGAAAGAGTGAGGCTAGAGGCTAGGATGGGGAAGAAATAGTGAGGTAAAGGGGGAGAGAAAGAACAAGGCTAGGGATGAGGAAGGGAGAGAAAGAGCAAGGAGAGGGGCTGGGGGAGAGAAATAGTGAAGCTACTGGCTGAGAGTGGAGAGAAACAGCAAAAGAAAGGGGGAGAGAAAGAGCAAGGCTGGGGATGCGGAAGGGATAGAAAGAGCAAAGAAAATAGCAAGGAGAGCTTTGGGTATTGGGCGGTATAGAAATGTAATCAGTAAATAAGGGAAAGGGTTGTGGGAGAGAAATAGCAAGGCTAGAGGCTGGGAGCAGGGAGAGCGAGCAAAGGGGAAACATCTGCATGGACAGAATAAGATTGGGCAGGCCAGGAAGCAACTCTTTCCATTTCCCGCTCCCTCCCAGCCTTGCTATTTCACTCCCCCACTTCTTCACTAGCCAGGCCCCCACAGCAGCCATTATCTGAATAACCACATCTGAATAGCCACATCCTCCATGGGAGCCATTTTGTGGTGGTGCCCACAGCAGTTTCTCAAATTCCCAAATGTGCCCATGGGTCCAAAAGGGTTGGGGACCACTGCTCTAACTGAATGGTCACAAAATTGATAATCTGCATTAACTTCTGTTCAATCACATCGACTCACAACAGCAAGTCTCCTGCAGGATGCAACCATGCAGCGGCAGCAGCAGCAGCAAAGGAAGGTGAAGGGGATGGGATGAATGACCCAATGGCCCTTTCAATGGAATGCTGTTGACATTTTAATATTTTTGATCTAGAAACAGATCATAGGAAGCTGCTGTATTCCAGGCCAGGCAATTAGTCCATTTAGCCCAGTATGATCTACTCTGATCGGCAGTGGCTCTCAGGCAAGCAGAGGATTTTGCTGTCTCCTGCTCCCTGACCTTTTTAACTGGAGATGCCAGGGATCGAACCTGGGACTTTCTGCATGTAAAAACAGGTGCTCACCCTGAGCACCCTTCCCCTAATAATAATCAAATTCAGTATACTGGACATCAACAGAACTCTTTGCAATCATCATTGAAGTTTACCCAAACTTTCAACTCTGCAATTGCTTTGGGTGTTCATTTGGATCAACAAGGTGCTGATGTCGGCACATCTGCATATGCTCCAATTGGACACTATGGCCTGGTCCACATGCTAACAACCACCCAGAGTATGGGTTGTTGCCTTACCCAGAGTTTATCAAGCGTTTACCATGATTTGTCTGCCCGCAAATCGTACAACGCACAGGTTGTTTTTTAAAATGCCTTTGCGGCACTCTGGTACTCTGTAGAGCAGCTGGGGTTGTTGTTTTTACCACTCTTGCCCACCACCTCTGTAGTCTGGCAAACCAACCCATGAAAAGCCATGGTTCTGGGTTCACATGTAACAAACAACTCAGAGTTCACAACCCAACCAGGAGTTCTCTTCCTGGGTTGTTTGTGGTTAACAACCCACAATTAACCCATAGTTCTGGGTTCATACATAACAACAATTCAGTATTCAACAACAACCCATACTCAGCCCATACTCTGGGTTGTCATTACATGCGAACCAAGTCAACTTGCACCAAGCTTCACAACTAAGCTGCCTAATCGTATCAAACCAAATGACCCAAACAGCTCAATATGGCCTTACCTTAACCATTAGCACTTATCCCGCACCTACAACCTGCTTCACATGTGACAAATTTGCAGATATATACCACAGATGCTTTCATTGTGACAACCATCGTACATGTGACAACCATCATGTGTGAATGCAATGGACTTGCATATCAGGCAGATAAACTGATTATGGCAGTGGAATTGCCAGTAATTCCCTGTCAAATGTACAGACAGTAGCTAACCTGGATTTGCTGCTGTGTAAAGCATGACATGGCCCTCAGTAAGAAGTGTTCTTCGGACCTCAATGCCCATGATGCTTTTATACCTGGAGATGCCAGAGATCAAGCCTGCAAAGAATGTACTATACCGATGAGCAATGGACACACAGATGAATATCTTCTCTGAAGAAAGGCACATGTTACAGCAGTCTTGCTGAACCTAAACTCATCTGGGGCCTGTCAGTGACTGGCCAGGAGGATGCCTGGGAAGGGAATCCTATGAGTGCCCCCTTAAGTTCTATAGTAGAAGAAAGGTGGAGATAAGTATTCATTTAAGCCTCAGTTACGCTTCTTTGGTCTGTCAGCCAGCATCTCCACTAACGGATGTGTGAGATAAGCCATTTACATCTGGAGTTATATTAAAGAAGGCAGCAAAAGAGGGTGACTGTAATTTCATCAAGTTATACAAACCCAGCTAGATCAGACTGAGGATCCAACTAACTGAGCATACTGCTTCCTACAGCATCCTGTCATGACACCCAGCCCTCAGGTTTTCCAGTATGCAGCAGAAGATTCTGGCAAGGATGAGGTACAGGCTACTTCCTCAGGGGTAGGATGATCAGTGACTTATTCAAGGCCCTCCTGGTCAGAAGATACAGCTCTGTCATTGTCCTCTGTCTCTGAGAATGAGTGCCGAGTAAAACCTCCATCTGCCCAGCCTCACAGAAGGCTACAAAATTAGGTGGGGGCCCTTTAACAATCCAGTCAGGGCCCCCAGAAGTGGCAAAAAGGGCCACACTACAGTTCTTGTCAGCCTTCATAAGATTTCAGTTGGCTTTAGCTCCTTGCTGAGACAACAGCCTCCTATTGTCCTAGTAGGGGAGAGTTCCAACCAGAAGGACCCACTTAGAGCTATCCAAGGTCCTACTTTCTTCCTGCCTTGATCTTGCTACCAGCTTCCCTTGCAAGCCTCAAAATACCACAGAATGGGACAAATCCAGATAGATGCAACAATCTTCCCCTATTGTTTGTCAAGGCATCCAGTGTTTAGAGACAGACTGCCCCCGGAGCTGGAAGTTCCACTCAGCTACCATGATTCTGACAGCTCCTTTTAAAAAGCTATCTAAGCCAGTGGGTATCTTGACCCCAACAACAAAACTAAACCAGACCTTAGAAGATGCTTCATACATTTATGCAGGAGCCAGGTTCCACAAATGCCCCACAAGTATTTGCTGCAAGGAACGTGTAGAGCACAAAGGGGGGGGGGGGACTGAAGCCTACTAAACACTCAACGCATGCTGCAGGATAAGCCTCCATTGGCCAAGTATTCAAAAATGCATGTCTGCTCTATGGAGTTTCCAACAATCTCTACCAACCAAGCTGTGAGCATGTTCCTGTCCCTTTAGGAGTTGCAGAGAAGGGAGGGTTTTGCCAGGTGTGAGTTTTGCCAGCCCAAGCCGTTGCAGCCGGAGGAAGCTGCAGCTGGCAAAATGTCTCCTTCTCAGCAGCTCTCAAGTCCCCACTCGGCCATGGAAGCTCACTGGGTGACTTTGGGCCAGTCACAGACTCTCAGCCCAACCCACCTCACAGGGTTGTTGTTGTGAGGATAAAATGGAGAGGAGGAGGATAATGTAAGCCGCCTTGGGTTCCTTGCAAGAGGAAAAAAGGCGAGGTATAAATGCAATAAATAAATAAATAAAGGTGGTTTGCAGGAGCTGAGCATAGCACAGCAGCAGGTCTCCTGTTTGGAATCATCCTTGGGGGGTTGCCAAGACCCAATCCTTGCAGGGGGGGCCCACGTAACTCCAAGAGCTGTCAGCCCTGCACCTCCTTGTAGCTGTTACTGCCTCTGCCCTTGCACCCTCCGAGATGAGGAGTGGAGCAAGGCCAGTGTCGAGGGTAGGCCTGGTCAAGCACCTGCCAAGGGCCACACCCAGCAGGGGCCCAGTGACAACAGCCTGCCGGAGTCACAAACTGCTCGTTCACCTGCCTCTCGCTCTGGCCCGGCCAACGGTAGCAACAAGGAGGAGGAGAAGCGGGTGTTACTGCCAACTCGCTCCCTGCCAGGCAAGCAAGGGGTAGCAATGATGAAAAAGAGGGTGAGGTACAACAGCAGATGGTGACCAAGGAAGAGGAGAAGGGAGACTCACTCAGCGGCCCCACTGAGGGTGTCTCACCCAAGGGCCTGGAAAACCTGGGAGCCAGCACTCAGACGGGGCTGCCTCCTCGGCTGGCCTCGTGCTCTCGCTCTGGGCAGTCCTGTAGATCAGGCCCAGAGGGAGAGGCAGAATGAGTGGGCAACTGTGACAGTAGTGTGGAGCGGGAGGGGGGAGATGGCATTGGGCCCAATCCCCCCCCCCCAAACCCACCTTGCAGCCAGCACCAAACAAGCAGAAACTGGCCTCTTGAAACCAGGAACAGCAAAGATGTTGCCAGGTGGACCAAAAGGCCACGGGGTCACAGGCTTGTTGTCAGAGTTTGGGGGGGGGGGTGTTGCATCCTCCTCCAGACCCTATGCAACCTTTGCGGATTCCTGTACAAACGGGGGGGGGGGGTCCTTCACAAGCCAGGCAGCTTTGCCAATTGCCAGTAAGGAAAGAAAGGAAGGAAGGGAGGGAGGGAGGGAGGAAGGAAGGAGAGAGAGAGAGAGAGAAAGAAAGGGGTGGGAGACAGAAAGGGAGCGATCCAGGCCTTCGGGTCAAAACATCGCATGTCGCCTGCCTCATGCGTGCCAAGCACGTGTCTCTGGTTCTCTTCCCCCCTCCCCGCACCCCGTGGTTCCCCAATCTCAACCACGCGTGGCAAACCCCACCCCCACACAGCCTCGCTTTTTTCTGTTCCCAAAAGGGCTGTCATTATCGCAGGCAAACACCCCCCCCCCTTACAAAGACACACGCAGAAGTCCCTCAATCCAATTAAGATACTTTTTTAATGGTTTTCTCTCTTGGTGCCTTCCTTCACCACCGCTGCCGCCAGCAGCCTCTTCTCTCTTCTTCTTCCACCCCCCCCCCGGGAGGGGGGGGGAGAGTCCACGGAGACGAGTTTATTTTTAACTCCCACTGCAAAGGCGGCCTTTAGGAATTACCACGACGGCGGGGAGTCTCTCTCTCTCTCTCTCTCTCCCCCCCCCCCCCCGTTCAGCCTCCTCCTCTTTCGCGTCGAGGGAGGGGGAGACGGTCTGGAGGAGGAGCGAACGGGCTGTGAGAAGTGGACGAGGAGGAAAGCCAGGGAGGGAGATCGTGGCCTTCTATACAGGAAGGGGGGGTCACAAGGGGGGGGTGGCATCCCCCCCCCCGAAAAAAGAAAGCGCAGTCTCCATGGCGCTCCCAGGCTCTCCTAGACACACACACACACACGCACGGTTTGCCTTATGCGTCCCTCGGTGGCGGAGCCGTCGAGGGTCCGGCTGAAAGAGCACCCTGGCCCGGGAGAAAGAGGCAGAGCCCTCCAGGTCTCCTTCTACCCTGCCCGTTCATTCATGGCACCCCCCCCCGCGGCACCCCCCCCCCCGCAATCCCCGTCGCCTCTCGGCCGCCCGCCCACCCGCCGCCTACCTCCAAGGTGCGGATCTCCTTCTGCGTGAGGTCGTTGGACGTGGCGCATTTGGTGCGCAGCCCCTCCAGGTTGGAGATGCTGATGTCGATCATGTTCTGGACCAGCTCGCACTGCTGCAGCGCTTTCTGCAGGCTCAGCGGCGGCGGCGGCGGCGGCAGGGAAGGCGGCGGCGACAGGAGCAGCGGCGGCGGCGGGTTCGCCGGCGCGGCGGCCTCATCCATCGCGCGCCCCTCGGCCGCCTCCTCCTCCTCCTCCTCCCGGATCAGGGGGATGGAGGAGCCGCTGCCGCCGCCGCCGCCGGCCCGCTCCCCCCAGCCAGCAGCAGCGGCGGCGGCGCGGCCGCCCCCTCCTCGCCGCCCCCACCGCGCCAGACCTCCCCGGAGCCCGCTCGCCGCGCGCCCGCCTCGGTCGCCCTCCCGGCTGCCGAGCCGCCTCCGCGCGACCCGATCTCGCTCGCTCGCTCGCGGCTTCTCTTGCCAGCCCCGCGCGGAGCGGCAGCCGCGCCTCCTCCCGGGGCGGGGGCGGGGCGGGGCGCTCTCCAGCCCCGCGGGGCAGCACGCCGAGAGCGTTCACACGGCCTCTCTCCCACGGCGAATGCTGATGCGCCTGGCCTGGAGGGAGCGGAGCGCAAACGCTCGCCGTGGAGGAGGCGGCGGAGGCGGCGGCGGCGCCCGCTGGCCGGATCGGGGCCCTCGCTTCCCCGCCGCCGCCGGCCGCTCGCCCGCAGCGCCCGCCGTTCCGCTCCCGCACACGTCCCGCCTTGTCCGTCGGCAGCGCGCGGCGCGCCGAGGCATCGCCGGCGACGCGGGGAGGGGTTGCCGCACGCGCGTCCCAGGCGGTCGCGGAGGGATGTTCCGCCAGGCCAATCGCGTTGAAGCGGAGGGATGGAGGGGAGGGGGCGCGCGAAGGGAACCCCAGAAAACTCGTCGGGGCGGGGGGGGCTCCTCGGCGTCGTAAAGGAAAGACTTCCCCTGAACACGTGCAGAGTGCCATTTGCCGCGCCGCGTTTCAGAACGGCGCCCAAGCTAGGGAGGCCCCGGTTCCCTTAGTTATTGTTTCTAGAAGTCCCGGGCGGCGAGGGGGGGGGGCACACGTGATTTGGATTAAATTGGGAAGGGGGAGCCTGGGGTGGGCTTGCGAATTTCAGTTAAGGCGTTCCTTGCCTTTCCACGCTTAGGAAGCTGGCTTGTATGGAACTACCTCCAACTACCTCAGGGCAGGTCATCCTTGGCATCTGAAAGGAAAGCCACTCTCCGAGCGTGTGCAGAGTGCCCTTTCCCACATCACACCCGAAGGGCGTTTCAGAGCTGCATTCAACTTAAGAGAGGCCAAAGGCAGCCCTGCTCCCCTTAGCTGTTCATGTTTTTTTGTTGTTGTTTAAAAAAAAAAAAAAAAAACAGGCTGGGGGGCTGATTTGGATAAAATTGGGAAGGGGGTGTCATAGGTGGGCTTATGAATTTCATTAAGGACTCCTTACTTTTCCACCCATAGGACCATTGGAAGCTGCCTTATACCGAGTCGAAGACTTGATCCACCTAGCCCAGTATCGTCGACACTGACTGGCAGCAGCAGCTCTCAGGAGGTTCAGGCAGGAATTTTTCCAGCCCTACCCGGAGATGCTGGGGACTGAACCTGAGTCCTTCTGCATGAAAAGCAGGGGCTCCACCACTGAGCTACAGTTCCGCCCAAATGGTTCCAGCTGAACAATCCCCCTATCTTTCTCCAGCCCTTTCTGCTACCCCACAATACTTCTTGACTGCAGAAGCTCAGTCCTAACATTGTCTGAATCCTCTTCCTTGCACCAAAGGAAGAAGCCACCGTACTTCTGTCCCCTGCACCTAGACTCATTTCCTGCATCATGGCTGCCACTGCATTACCGCCTGTCGGGGGGTCGTTTGGGGGCCCTCTCAGACCGTGGGACCCCAGACTTGTGCCCCATGATCTGGAGCTGACAGCACTGCTGATGGGCATTAAGTTTCAAGCTCGCAGTCCTACACAGAGAGAGAGGGAAGAGACATCAGGCAGGAGACATACAGCAAGTGAAATAAGCTAGGAGCAGGGCTGTTGCTAGGCATTTAAAAGAGTCGGGGCCCCGGGTCCACAGGACAAACATTTGCATAAAATCCACATATGCTAATTTAGAAATGATTTCCAGGATTCATTTAAATTTCACAGGAGGCACAGCCAGCCAGCCAATTGATTTCTTGTCCAAATAATCTCAAACGATGTTTAATGCATTTGCACCATGACCCATCCATCCTAAAGGAAATCAACCCTGAGTGCTCATTGGAAGGACAGATAATGAAGCTGAAGCTCCAATATTTTGGCCACCTAATGCGAAGAGAAAACTCCCTGGAAAAGACCCTGATGCTGGGAAAGACTGAAGGCCAAAGGAGAAGGGGACGGCAGAGGATGAGATGGCTAGATAGCATCACGGATGCAATGAATATGAACTTGAGCACGCTTCGGGAGAGAGCGCAGGACAGGAAGGCCTGGCGTGCTATGGTCCATGGGGTCACGAAGAGTCGGACACGACTGAACAACAACAACAACCATGACCCAAATCATCCTAAACTAATGGGATTATTTTTAAGCATGATTTCCATGCAGGGGAAGATTGGGGCAGGGGCGTATTGCAGCATGTGAGAAGGAAAGAGTTAGCCTTTCCCTCCCAAGTTACAATCCCCTTGAAAATTGCCTCCGGTGTGGCAATGAAGTTGAGGGGAAAAAAGTCAAGTGGCACCAATGTCACTCAAGGGCGCTGTGAAATAGATCCAAGCCAAGGCTCCATGAGTCCAGGCCTATCAACACCCCTGGCTAGTAGCCTGTGTTTCTATCAGGGCTGGCCGGAGGCATTTTGCTGCCTGAGGTGAAGGGCAAGATGGCACTACCTCCCCAGTGCATGCCCAGAAGCTGAATGGACTTGCAGTTGAGTCTCACTTAGACACAGGCAATGGAGTAGCATCCTCCACCACACCTGAGGCAACCATCATCTGCTGCCTGAGGCAGCTGCTTCAAGCTGCCATGCTCTTCATAGAGAGCCAGTGTAGTGTAGTGGTGAGAGTGACAGACTGGGAGCTGGGAGATCCGGGTTCTAGTCCCCAGTTGGCCATGGAAGCTCACTGGGTGACTTGGGGCCAGTCACAGACTCTCAGCCCAACCTAACTCACAGGGTTGTTGTTGTGAGGATACAACGGAGAGGAGAAGGATAATGTAAGCCACCTAGGGTTCCTTTCAAGAGGAAAAAAGGTGGGATATAAATGCAATAATATAAAAAAATAAATAAAAATGCTGGCTAATGGTAGGGCCAGCCCTGGTTTCCATCTGGTTGTGGAAGAAGGGAAGCTCCATCCTTAGCAGCCTAGCTAAAAAAAGAAAAACAATGACTTTTGCCAAGCAGGGTGGTGGAGAAAGGGAGGATCACTTCGTCCCCTCCTGCTACATTTCCATTCTGGGTGCCTGTCGGATTCAGACAAATCCTGAGCCAAACAGAGAGGATTTGGGATTTCCTTAAGTAAACTGGTGGTCTGGCTTCAGCAGAATGGCAGTACTTGCAATTGAAACATTTATTAGTATCTAGATTCGGTCCTGCTGCTTTTACTGCCTCGAAGTCTCCTTCAATATTGGAAATACTTATTGAAGCTGATCAGTTGTATCGACCTATGATTCATGTTTGTAAACATTGTCAATGAATAAATATGATACAAGTGTTTTACAGCAGGAATGGAACAGGGAATTGGAACATCCTATTTTGCTTAATCAATGGACTGCCGTTTTGGCGTCTGTATCGGGCTTTTTCATGGATATTCACCTTATTCAGCAAAAGCTCTTGGTTCAGGTCTATTGGACGCCACAACGTCTTTTTAGTAATGGCTTGTCAAATTCGGCTAATTGTTGGAGTTGTAACACAGTCAATCCCCTTCATGGATCACTGCCTTGTTGTGGCGAAGGGGCTTGTATAACTCAGTGAAGCCATAAGCTATGCCGTGCAGGGTCACCCAAGACGGACAGGTCATGGGGGAGAGTTCTGACAAAATGTGGTCCACTGGAGAAGGAAATGGCAACCCACTCCAGTATTCTTGCCAAGAAAACCCCATGGAACGTATCGCAAGGCTAAAAGAGATGATGCCGGAAGATGAGCCCCTCAGGTCAGAAGGTGTCCAATATACTACTGGGGAAGAGCAGAGGGTATTTCCAAGTAGCGCCAGAAAGAGTGAAGCAATTGGGCCAAAGCTGAAAGGACACTCAGCTGTGGATGTGTCTGGTGGTGAAAAGAAAGTCCGATGCTGTAAAGAACAATATTCTTTAGGAACCTGGAATGTAAAATCAATTAATCAAGGTAAGCTGGAGGTGGTCAAGCATGAGATGGAAAGATTGAACATCGACATCTTGGGAATCAGTGAACTAAAATGGACAAGCATGGGTGAATTTAATTCAGGTGACCATATCTACTACTGTGGGCAAGAATCCCTTAGAAGAAATGGAGTAGCACTCATAGTCAACAAAAGGGTGGGAAAAGCAGTACTGGGGTACAATCTCAAAAACAATAGAATGATCTCAGTACAAATCCAAGGCAAACCATTCAACATCACAGTAATTCAAGTCTATGCCCCAACCACAGAGGCCGAAGAAGCTGAGGTTGATCAGTTCTATGAAGACCTACAACACTTTCTAAAACTAACACCAAAAAAAGATGTCCTCTTCATCATAGGGGATTGGAATGCTAAAGTAGGAAGTCAAGAAATCACCGGGATAACAGGCAAGCATGGCCTTGGTGTACAAAATGAAGCAGGACAAAGGCTAATAGAGTTTTGCCAAGAGAACACGCTGATCATAGCAAACACTCTTTTCCAACAGCACAAGAGACGACTCTAAACATGGACATCACCAGATGGTCAATATCGAAATCAGATTGATTATGTCCTTTGCAGCCAAAGATGGAGAAGCTCCATACAGTCAGTCAAAACAAGACCTGGAGCTGACTGTGGCTCAGATAATGAACTGCTTCTTGCAAAATTTCGGCTTAAATTGAAGAACGTAGGGAAAACCACTAAACCATTCAGGTATGACCTAAATCACATCCCTTATGAATATACAGTGGAGGTGAGGAATAGATTTCAGGGATTAGACCTGATAGAGTGCCTGAGGAACTATGGACAGAGGTCCGTAACATTGTTCAGGAGGCAGCAACTAAATCCACCTCAAAGAAAAAGAATTGTTATATTGTGGTTTTAATGTTCTATATATTTTAAATTGTTTTATTGTGTGTTTGGTTTTAATTTTTGTGAACCGCCCAGAGAGCTTTGGCTATTGGGCGGTATAGAAATGAAATAAATAAATGGTTTTAATTTTTGTGAACCGCCCAGAGAGCTTCGGCTATTGGGTGGTATAGAAATGAAATAAATAAGAAATAAATAAATAAGAAATGCAAGAAAGCAAAGTGGCTGTCTGAGGAGGCTTTACAAGTAGCTGAGGAAAGAAGGGAAGTGAAAAGCAAGGGAGAAAGGGGAAGATCTATCCAACTGAATGCAGAGTTCCAGAGAATAGCAAGGAGAGACAAGAAGGCCTTCTTAAATGAACAATGCAAAGAAATCGAGGAAAACAACAGAATGGGAAAGACTAGAGATCTCTTCAAGAAAATTGGAGATCTCAAGGGAACGTTTTGTGCAAAGACGGGCATGATAAAGGACAAAGAAGGCAGGGACCTAACAGAAGCAGATGAGATTAAGAAGAGGTGGCAAGAATACACAGAAGAACTATACAGGAAAGATCTGAATGTCCCTGATAGCCATGATAGTGCGCTCACTGAACTTGAGCCGGACATCCTCGAGAGTGAAATCAAGTGGGCCTTAGGAAGCATTATTAACAACAAAGGTAGTGGAGATGACAGTATTCCAGCTGAGCTATTTAAAATCCTAAAAGATGATGCTGTTCAAGTGCTGCACTCAATATGCCAACAAATTTGGAACACTCAACAGTGGCCACAAGACTGGAAAAGGTCAGTTTACATTCCAATTCCAAAGCAGGGCAATGCCAAAGAGTGTTCAAACTACTGTACAATTGCGCTCATTTCACATGTCAGCAAGGTTATGCTCAAAATCCTACAAGCTAGGCTTCAGCAGCATGTGAACCGAGAACTACCAGAAGTACAAGCTGGGTTTTGAAGAGGCAGAGGAACTAGAGATCAAATCGCCAACATTCGCTGGATCATGGAGAAAGCAAGAGAATTCCAGAAAAACTTCTATTTCTGCTTCATTGACTACACTAAAGCCTTTGATTGTGTGGATCACAACAAACTCTGGCAAATTCTTAAAGAGATGGGAGTACCAGACCACCTTACCTGTCTCCTGAGAAACCTGTACGAGGGACAAGAAGGAACAGTAAGAACCGGACATGGAACAACCGATTGGTTCCAAATTGGGAAAGGAGTATGACAAGGCTGTATATTGTCGCCCTGCTTATTTAACTTATATGCAGAGTACATCATGAGAAACGCCGGGTTGGATGAATCACAGGTCGGAATTAAGATTGCCAGGAGAATTATCAACCACCTCAGATAGGCAGACGATACCACCCTAATGGCAGTACGCGAAGAGGATCTAAAGAGCCTCTTGTTGAGGTTGAAAGTGGAGAGTGCAAAAGCTGGTTTGAAACTCAACATTAAAAAAACGAAGATCATGGCATCTGGCCCCATCACTTCCTGGCACATAGAAGGGGAAAAAATGGAAGCAGTGACAGATTTTATTTTCTTGGGCTCCAAGATCACTGCAGATGGTGACTGTAGCCATGAAATTAAAAGACGCTCCTTGGGAGGAAAGCTATGGCAAACCTAGACAGCATAGTAAGAAGCAGAGACATCACCTTGCCAACAAAGGTTCATATAATTAAAGCTATGGTTTTCCCAGTAGCAACGTATGGCTGTGAGAGCTGGACTATAAGGAAGGCTGAGCGCCGATGCCTTCGAACTGTGGTGCTGGAGAAGACTCTTACGAGTCCCCTGGACTGCAAGGAGGTCCAATCAGTCCATCCTAAAGGAAATCAACCCTGAGTGCTCATTGGAAGGACAGATACTGAAGCTGAAGCTCAAATATTTTGGCCACCTAATGCGAAGGGAAAACTCCCTGGAAAAGACCTTGATGCTGGGAAAGACTGAAGGCAAAAGGAGAAGGGGACGGCAGAGGATGACATGGCTAGATAGCATCACCGATGCAATGAATATGAATTTGAGCACACTCCGGGAAAAAGCGGAGGACAGGAAGGCCTGGCGTGCTATGGTCCATGGGGTCACAAAGAGTCGGACACAACAACTGAACAACAATGCAGTCAATACTTCTTTTATTCATATGTTTTGGAAATGCCCAATGGCTGCCTCCTCTTGGGAGGAAGTTATTGTACAGATAAATTTTGTATCGGAAAGCTCTTTAATATTTACTGATGGAAATGTTCTTTTAAACTGTTTACCTGCTTCTTGGAATGTTAGCACAAGGTCAGCGGAAATGGATTTTTCACACCCTTTTGGTTGCTAAAAGACTGATATTATGATATTAGAAGGATAAAAGCTCACCGCCTATAATGCAGTGGACCGAAGACTTAACAGCACTAGCAACATTTGAAAGAGTGGTATATAGGCGTAACTTGCAAATTGACTTATACACGGACATTTGGTCTGCTTTTACTGAAATTTATGTGTAACCTATTTTTTCTCTTTTTTTTTCTTTCTTGAATATTGTAATATTAGAAACAGGAGTTTTGAACATGTCATTGTATTTTTATTTTTATTTCGTTCTTTTGTTTAGGTTGTGTAGTGTTTTCAGTTTGGTTTGGTTTGTAAAAATTCACAATAAAAGATTGCGGGGGAGGAAAAAGTAAATCGGGGGTCCTCTGAGCTTCTCCCAAGCAACGCAGAGGCTACCTGCAGCTTCATGAGACAGATTTGGAAGGGCACAGACACAGATAAACACAAAACAAAAGCAAAGGCAGCTGTGTTGAACATAAGAAAAATGCCAAAATCCATATACTGTAACAGCTTTATTAGGCTAACTCAAAATCATTAAAACATGCTAATTTCCAGATCCCCAGATCTCTTCATCAGCTAATGTATTACAACAACAACAACAACAAAGTTGCATGTTGTAGTCAGGATGTCGGAGTCTTAAGTGGCATTAAGAGCTGGATTTTATGTTTTCACAATTTTTCAACATGTTCAGCTGCTTTCTTCTTCCCAGTAGTCCTAGGAGCACTGAAATCTGAAACCATCACATCACACGGCAGAGTCTATTTTAAATATCTGCAACTCTTGCTCCATCTCTGTAACACCTTAAGGGTGCAATCCTATGCATGTTTAGACAGAACGAAGTCGTACAACTCCCAGCATTCAGAGTCACAGGACTTTGTTCTGTCTAAACATACATGGGATTGCGCCTGACATCCTCACTACACCATCCAATCAGTCTCCCCCACCCACTGCTCCCCCACAAATCTGAGTTGCCCTAATAAAAGTATTATGCTATAGACACACAAATAGTGTGTTTGCAAAAACTGAGACATTATCCCCCAAGTTCTCCAGATGCCAAGGTGGGGAGTTGGGGATGAAAAGGAGGAGAGTGTTGTGTTTGAGCGAGTGACAGCTCTAGCTTCCAACCAGGGTTTAATTTCAGCAGGGTTCTCCTTTTTTTTTTACTTCCAACCACATTGCTTTGGGGCAGGATGTACATGGTCCCTCCAGGAAATTCCTGACTTGTGTGGCGGATGACTTCCTCCTACAGAAAGTAGAGGAAGAATCTAGAGGATCGGCTATCCTTGACTTGATCCTAACCAACAGAGATGACTTAGTGGATAAAGTAGCAGTTACAGGAACTCTGGGGGAAAGCGACCATGTTGTACTTGAGTTCTTGGTTCTAAGGGAAGCAAAAGCCAAGTGTAGTCAAACGCGTACCCTGGATTTTAGGAAAGCTGATTTTAATAAACTCAACAATGATCAGTAAGGTCCCATGGCAAGTGACGCTAACGGGAAAAGGAGTCCAAGATGGGTGGGAGCTTTTAAAAGAAATTCTCAAGGCACAATGACAAACAATTCCAACAAGAAGAAAAGGTGGAAGACAACAGAAGAAGCCAATGTGGCTTCACAAAAAGCTTAGGGATGACCTGAAAACAAAAAAGGACACATATAGGAAGTGGAAAGAAGGCCAAGTAACAAAGGAAGAGTACAGGCAGGTAGCACAGAATTGCAGGGATGATATCAGGAAGGCTGAAGCTGAGAACGAGCTGAGGTTAGCGAGGGATGCTAAAAACAACAAAAAGGCTTTCTTCGGTTACGTGCATAGTAAAAGGCAGAGGAAAGAAATGGTTGTTCAGCTATTAAATAAGGATGGCAAACTGATAACAGATGACAAAGAAAAGGCAGAGGTGCTCAATTCCTACTTTGGCTCAGTCTTCTCCCAAAAGAGGGTCTATGACCCCCCTGGCAAAGGCGAAGTACAGGCTGAAGGGGCAGGATTGCAGCTTGAGATCGATAGGCGTATGGTCAAGGAACACCTAATTACTCTGAATGAGTTCAAATCTCCAGGGCCAGATGAACTGCATCCTAGAGTCATAAAGGAACTGGCAGAAGAACTCTCGGAACCGCTGCCTATTCTCTTTGAGAAATCATGGAGGACGGGGGAAGTGCCAGATGACTGGAGGAGGGCTAATGTTGTCCCTATCTTCAAAAAGGGCAAAAAGGAGGAACCTGGGAACTACAGACCAGTCAGTCTGACATCAATCCCTGGGAAAATTCTGGAGCAGATGATAAAGCAATCCATCTGGAAGCACCTTGAAAACAATGCAGTGATGACTCGAAGCCAACATGGATTTGTCAAGAACAAGTCCTGCCAGACGAATCTGATCTCATTTTTTGATCAAGTAACCACCCTTGTAGACCGTGGGAATGCTCTAGACATCATATACCTCGACTTCAGCAAAGCTTTCGACAAAGTGCCCCATGACATCCTGATGAGCAAACTAGCTCAAAGTGGGCTAGATGAAACAACAATCCGGTGGATCCACAGTTGGCTACAGAATTGGACTCAGAGTGCTTATCAATGGGACCTTCTCAAACTGGGGGAAAGTAACGAGTGGGGTACCGCAGGGGTCAGTCCTAGGCCCAGCGCTCTTCAACATTTTTATTAATGACTTGGGGGAGGAGGTGAAGGGAATGCTGATCAAATTTGCAGATGACACAAAATTGGGCGGGATAGCTAATACTTTGGAAGACAGAAACAAAATTCAAAGTGATCTGGATAGACTGGAGCGCTGGACAGAAAACAACAGAATGACATTTAATAGGGATAAATGCCAAGTTCTGCACCTAGGAAAAAGAAACCAAATGCACAGTTACAAGATGGGGGATACGTGGCTCTGGCTCAACCACACTACAAGCGAGAAGGATCTTGGAATTGTTGTCGATCACAAGCTGAATATGAGCCAACAATGTGATGTGGCTGCAAAAAAGGCAAATGCTCTTTTGGGCTGCATTCATAGAAGCCTAGCTTCCAAATCCCGGGAAGTACTAGTTCCCCTCTACTCAGCACTGGTTAGGCCTCATCTGGAGTACTGTGTCCAGTTCTGGGCACCACACTTTAAGAAGGATGCAGACAAACTGGAGATGATTCAGAAGAGGGCAACAAAGATGATCAGGGGAATGGAAACAAAGCCCTATGAAGAGAGTGAAGGAACTGGGCATGTTTAGCCTTGAGAAGAGAAGACTGAGGGGAGATATGATAGCACTCTTCAAGTACTTGAAAGGTTGTCCCAGAGAGGAAGGCCAGGATCTCTTCTTGATCATCCCAGAGTGCAGGACATGGAATAATGGGCTCAAGTTACAGGAAGCCAGATTCCAGCTGAACATCAGGAAAAACTTCCTGACTGTTAGAGCAATACGACAATGGAACCAATTACCTAGGGAGGTGGTGGGCTCTCCCACAGTGGAGGTGTTCAAGATGAGGCTGGACAGCCATCTGTCAGGGAAGCTCTGACTTGGATTCCTGCATTGAGCAGGGGGTTGGACTCGATGGCCTTGTAGGCCCCTTCCAACCCTACTATTCTATGATTCTATGTAGAAGGACATTATCAGATGCTGCTCCTGTTTTTTTTCCATGCATTTTGTGGCTGCGTGAGTGTGGCTTCCAAGAACGGCTTGGGAGCCAGCACTAAGAGATGCCTGTTCAGTGGGGGGCCACTGACACAAACACCCCAGCCCAGGTATGTGGAACTCCACCCGGTCCCCACAATCTGAGTCAAGCTCTCCCAGCACGTTCTCCCTGGCTGCCTGGAACAGCACAGGGCATCCCTTTCTGCTAAAGGCAATGCCTGCCAGCAATTTATAATAGGGGGCCACCCAATGCTGGCTCCAGGATATGGGGGTTCCTTGGGAAAGATGCCCTCAGTAGACCCCCTACCTGAGTGGATCCACCTCCTCCTCACAGCCCATTCACTTGGCCCCTCTCTCTGGACCCAATTTGTACAGAGGGAGAGCACAACGCCCAGAGGGAAATGGATGCCCAGGAGAACACAAGGCAAATGAGGGATGCTGCTCCATCTTCCAGTACCAGAGGCAGTATGCCTATGTACACCTGTTGCTGGGGAACATGGGCAGGAGGATGCTGTTGCACTTGCGTCCTGCTTGTGGGTTGACAGCTGGTTGGCCGCTGTATGAACAACAGAATGCTGGACTAAATGGCCCCTTGGGCCGATCGAGCAGGGCTCTTCTTATGTTCTTATGCCGTGTTCTTAAGAGGGTTGTATGAGCTCATGGGCTATCAGCACCCTTCATTTTCCTTCCCCTTCTCCAGTTGCTACACCAGTGGCTGGGAAACATGGGCAGGAGAGTGCCTTTGCACTCATGTCCTGCTTGTGGGCTTCCCCATGGGCAGCTGGTTGGTCACTGTGGGAACAGAAAGCTGGAGTAGCTGGACCCTTGGTCTGATCCAGCAGGGCTGTTCTGATGTTCTCACTCTGGTCAGGGCTTGCGTGTTTGGAGAGGGCAGATGAACCAAGGGCTGGCAGTGGAATCCCTGCAGGGGTGTGGGCCTCAGCAGGTGCCCAACGACACCTATCTTTGACGTCAGCCGCGGGGCCACCACTCCGGGAGGTGCAGACAGGCAGGGGCTAAAGCGGGGAGGGGGTGGGGGAAACTGGTCTTGCCATGCCTGCTTCCTCCTCTCCTGCTGCTTAATGAAAAGCCCAGCAATGGGCCAGCCTTCTCGCTCTGAAGCAAAGAAAGAGAAGGGCACCCCTTCTCTTCCTGAAAGAACATAAGGCTGTGGAGTGGCTGCAAGGGCTTTACATGCAAGTAAGTTTTATGGTTGCACCAAGCACTGTGTGTGTGTGTGTGTATAAAACAGCCATACAACTAGGGATGTCAGAGAATTCTGCCACGGATCTCGGTGAGGCCGAATGCCAGTGCATTCGGCCCCCTGAACTCCGTGGCGGAACGGCCTGCCCCCCGCCCCCCCCCCGCAGATCCCCCCCCGGGACGAGACTTACCTGGGGCGGATGTTCCGGACGGCGGCAGCTCCAGTGGCGGCTTCGGCAGCAGCTAGTCTTCTGACCGGCTGCCGCTGCCATTTGCAGTCTGTTCCCCCCCCCCCATTCATGATAGGCTACGTAAAGACTTACGTAGCCTATCACGTCTGGGTTAAAAAAAAAATGTGTACGCAAATGGCGGCGGCTACGGCCGCCACCATTTGCGTTCCTTATTTTTGGCCGTCTTAGTCTATGTAAATATTTACTTAGACTAAGACAGCGAAAATAAGGGGGAACGCAAATAGCATAGCGGACGCTATTTGCGTTCCCCCTTATTTTGGCCATCTTAGTCTACGTAAATATTTACGTAGAGTAAGATGGTGAAAATAAAGGGGAACGCAAATAGCGTCCGCTACGCTATTTGCGTTCCCCTTTCTTGTCTTCGTCTTAGTCTTAGTCCCAACAATCTCACCACTACACCACACTAGCTCTGTCAAATTCTGTCAAAAAAAAATGTTATGGCCATTTGTTGATTTCCCAATAGTAGTCAGTGGAGGTTTACAGTGTTTCAGATTTCCTGAAGGGAGATTTGGATTTGGATCCAAGTCAAATTGGGCAGCCTCTGCGAAGAGAAAACTCTCTGGAAAAGACCCTGATGCTGGGAAAGACTGAAGGCAAAAGGAGAAGGGGACGGCAGAGGATGAGATGGCTAGATAGCATCACTGATGCAATGAATATGGACTTGAGCACGCTCTGGGAGAGAGTGCAGGACAGGAAGGCCTGGCGTGCTATGGTCCATGGGGTCACGAAGAGTCGGACACGACTGAACGACTGCACAACAACAACTGAAGTGGTACAAGCTGAATCAGGCTGCTTTCTGAATCACCAAATTGGGGTCCAAATTGAGTCTGTGGCTAGCATACCAAGCAGGCTGGTGGAGGAGGGATGGAACAATCCTTGCGTCATTAGCCCACTCCCTCATCTGCATGGAATTCCATGCACTTGCCTTCATGGAATTCCTGGTCACTCTAGGTGACCAGATGAATTGCTTAATCTAAGGCTGGCTATGCATACTTACCTGGCAGTAAGTCCTGTTGAACAACTGTGAGGTACATCCGAGAATGGGATTGAGCTGCCTGGATGCAATCCTGTAAGCATTTTCTCGGAAATAAACCCTACTGAACTAATTGGGACTTACTTGTGAGTAAACACCCGTAAGAGTAAACCACATAATACTACCAGCAAGTGATGCTAATCACAGGGAGGAAGCAGAGGGAGGAAACCCTGCTTCTGAGCAGTTTCATCTGCAGAAATCAATAGGGGAAATTTCATTGCTTAGAGATAAGCTTTGTTATCACTTGCTAAGCAGGCTTCAGTTTGACACAGGTCAAAGGTGTTGCTAGGCATGTAAAAGATTCAGGACCCAGGCTCATAGGACACAAATTTGCATAAAATCTACATATGCTACTTTATATCTCTGCATGGAAACTTAGAAATAATTACTAGGATTTATTTAAATTTCACAGGAGGCAAAGCCATCACCCATTAACTGCTCCTCCAAAGCATCTCAAGTAAAATAAAGTATCTAGTTAAATTGCACCCTGCTTTAGATCATCTCAAACCAATGGAAACAGGGTTTCCCTCATCCACTAAGCTTAATTGCCATGCAGGGTGAGATCTTTTGTGGGGTGTCAAAGCATGTGGGGAGGAGAGAATTAACCCTTCCCTCCCCAGCTGCAATCCCCCTTGAAAATTGCCCCCTGCATGACAATTAACATGAGGGGAGGAAAGCTTCCACTTTGCAGCAATGGACACTCAGGGCTCAGGGGAATAAATTCAGGGCCCTGGGAATAGGTTCAGGGTCAAAGCTGAGGCCTAGCAATGGCCCTGACACAGGAGGAGGGGCATTTGATACAACCTAAACTGAGCCCCTTCTAAGCATCAGGCCATCCTGATGGCCACTAAATCAAACTATATAAGAGAATGACCTGGTTCAGACATAATGCTAACCCATAGTATAGGCTGTTGAATTCTGGGTTGCTGCAATGTGTGAATGCAGCCATGCTTTCAAGACATGGATTAACCATAAAACAGCCCAGAAAGAGAACCCATGGTTTGTTGTTGGGCTATGACCTCTGGGCTGTTTAAACCATGAGTTGTCATTAAGTGTAAATGCAGAACCATGGGTTGTTTCCTTTGGCTACAGAGGAGGCAGGCAGGAATGGTAACAAACAAACAAAACTAGCCACTCTACATGCCAGTACTACAGCACTGCAAAGGCATCTGGGATACAGCAAGGGAGTGGAGGAAGGAAATAAACAACCCAGGGATTGAGAAAACAAACCGTGGTTTGTTCAATTGTCTGCCAAACAAACCCTGGGTAGGGTAACGAACCATGGGTTGGAGTTATGTGCGAACCAGGTCAATGTTTGTCTGCAAATCAGGTAACAAATGTGCCCCAGTAAAGCAGTACTTGCAGCCAAGGAAGTTGATACTCCTGCCCTCCCCCTGATGCATCTCTTATCTACCCTATGGTTGAGTCACCTGCAGCCACATAGTATTTCAGATAGCTACCAGCATGTAATGTTCCCTTGCCAAACATTTCTCATAATCAGTGAAACTTTCATCAGAATGAGAGCATCTTAGGGTGCAATCCTATGCATGTTTAGACAGACAGAAGTCCTACAACTCCCAACATTCCCCAGCTAGCATAGCTGACTGGGGAATGCTGGGAGTTGTAGTACTTTTGCCTGTCTAAACATGCATAGGATTACACCCTTAGTGAAGAAGGGTCAGATCAGGGAGCTATGTTCGTAGGAAATTCACAAGGAATGGATGATTGGTGGCAGAGTGGGTGAGTAGTTGTAGAAAACAGCAGGCACACCATGACTGAAGCTGTCGATGCAAAATGCCAACACATGCATGACAAAATACAACGTTCTGGTCACCCCCTTGTAAAAACAAAAAAAGGTGGGGTAAGGACAGTAGAGCTAGAGAAAGTGCAGAAAAGATCAACAAAAATATTCCAAGGGTCAGATCACTTTTATGAGGACAAGCTAAAGCATTTGGGGGCTTTGGGGTTTAGATGATAGACAGTTTGGGGTGGAGGAACATGACAGAGGTTTACAAAATAATGTAAACCTCTATCGTGGTAGGGGAGAAAGTGGATAGCAAGGCATTTTCTCTCCTCCCATCTCCTATAGTATTAGAACAACTAAGGGAAAAGGCTTGGTGGTAGATTCCAGACCAGAGGTTAGCAATCTGCAGCCCTAAGGCTGAATGCAGCCCTTGATCTAACTTCAAAAGCCCTCTACAAGTGATTAATTCAGACCTTTGGCAAAAGTGATCTAGCCATCCCCTGGCAGCCTGCTGGGTGGGGAGGGAGAGGGAAAGTGAGACAGATACAAAGGGGGTGGCAGAGGGAGGGAGAGAGAGATACAAAGGGGGTGGCAGAGAGAGCCGGGGAGCGGGGGGTGGCAGAGAGAGAGAAAATGGATGTCCCTGTCTACTTTGGGCTCTGACTCCACCCACACCAGCAAGCAGGCTCCAATAGATTATCCCCAAGAGAATGCTGGAATTCCCCTAAAGAATGCCATCAACAGCAACAAAATACAGCTCTACATGCCTGCTTTATATGCTTATAATTTTTGACATATCAGAGAAGATGTGCAATGTTTTACCCACCTTCCACCTTACAATATTTGGGCCAACAAGTAGAAAGTTACCCCTTCCACCACAAGGCTAAGGGCCTGCCTAGACTTATACATCAGCCCAGTTATTGCTGATCACATTGGATGGGTGGATCCAGGACTAGCAACAAGGGTAGGCATGACTGGGCACCTGCTGAGGGCCCACACCTTAACAAGGCCCACTGTCTTGCTATGGCTGGATGAGGCTCAGAGTAAACTAAGGGGCAATCCAGAAGCATGTCAGTCACAGGCAATGTTCAAAATAGGGATGTACAAAATACTTACCTCCAGGTCTGGTGGGGGGGAGGGGAGGTGGACTGCAGGGGGGGGGAGGCGATCCATCCTTCCCCCTGGAATCCTACTCAGCTGGCTCCGCGGCGATTCTGCGGAACTGCTGGCCGGCTCCAGAGCACCAGCAATACGGCTGCCATTGCCGTAACGCTGGCTGAGAGGGACTATCTCCGCACATCAGTGGCGTCCAGTATGCCATTTGCGGCCATAAAGGTCTTAGATTAAGGTAAATGCAGCCATTTATGGCTGCATTTACCTTAACCTAAGACCTTTACAACCACAAATGGCACAGTGGACGCCATTTGTGTCCATAGCCAATCCACCCAGCCAGTGATACAGCAATGGTGGCCGTATCGCTGGCACTCCGGAGCCAGCCGGGAGGATCTGGCTGGCAAGGGTTCCTCCAGGAGACGGAGGTAAGTCTTCCAATCCTCCATGGACTCCAGGGGGCTGGATTCCTTTGAATCCAGCCTCACTGGGGTCCGTAGAAGATTTCTCCCCCATCCCTAGTTCAAAAGCACAGTTTTATCAGGCAAGAGGAAGCAATCCAAAAAAAGAGAGGTCTGAAGAACAACCAAGGTCAAAACACAGATAAACAGATACACAACACAGTTCAAGAAATAGAGTGAAGAAGGAGTCCACAGTCAGTAGCATGCAAATTCAATCATAAAGCACAATCAGAAAAACAGGATACAAAACAGTAGAAGGTAGTAAAGCTGGTGTTTCTAACACTGGCTAGGCAGCCACTGAAGGCTTTTAAGGCTAAAGCCTGTTGAGCCCCACCCAGGACTCAGCTGCCGTACATTAAAGTTCTCTGGTCAGAGCCCTACTCATGAAGAGTCACTTTCTCCTGAGGAGTCCTTCCTTGAAAGTGAGCACTCCTTCTCACAGGAGCCCTACTGGCCTGTCATGTGAGGCAACAACGTGCCTGGGGGCCAAGCCTCTGCCTCAGAGTCCCCTCCCCCTGACAGGGATGGCCCTGCAGCCATCCCCCCCCAAGGGCCCAGGCTCCTCCTGGCCTGGTGGTGACAGTCATTGATCTGGGGTGCCCTCAGTTTCTGGGAGCTCTAGCTCTTCCTTTGAGGAAGATCCCTCCAGTAGGGGCATAACACTCACTGACAAGATCCCCTTAGAGTTGCTCCTCCTTTTCACCATTGCAAGGAAGGCTGAGCACCGAAGAACTGATGCTTTCAAACTGTGATGCTCCAGAAGACTCTTACGAGTCCCCTGGACTGCAAGGAGGTCATATCAGTCAATCCTGAAGGAAATCAACCCTGAGTGCTCATTGGAAGGACAGATACTGAAGCTGAAACTCCAATATTTTGGCCACCTAATGCGAAGAGAAAACTCCCTGGAAAAGACCCTGATGCTGGGAAAGATTGAAGGCAAAAGGAGAAGGGGACAGCAAGGATGAGATGGCTAGATAGCATCACCGATGCAATGAATATGGACTTGAGCACACTCCGGGAGAGAGCGGAGGACAGGAAGGCCTGGCGTGCTATGGTCCATGGGGTCACCAAGAGCCGGACATGACTTAACGACTGAACAAACCTGCTTCTTCCCCTGCTTCTTTCTCTGGCCAAGACAAAGGGTGGTAGTGAGGAGGAGGAGCAGGAGATGCCATGGCTTGCTCACCAGCTCTCTGCCTGTCCAGCAAGCACGTGGGAGCGAGGATGAGAAAGAGGATGAGAAGCAATAGCAGCTGCTGACAATGGCAGCCAGAAGGGAGACTCACTGAGGGAGGAGGCCCATTGAGGGTGCCTTGCCTCAAAAAACTAGAGCCCGGCCTGCACTTATTCATTCCTTGTGTTCTTCATAGGCCAAAACAAACCACCCCATGTTCTTCCAATGAGGAACAGCACACACATCTTCTATCCCCCTATATACTGTAACATTCTCACTTGTAGAGATCTAACAAGATGGCTTGGGGGGGGGGGTGACAACAGAATGATCCCTAATGGCGGGAGAGAGAGTGAAAACCCAGCAATAGCTTTAGGCTGCAGTTCTATACCCACTTACCCATGAGTAAGCTCCACAGGACTCAAGGGGATTTACTTCTGTGTAGACATGTATAGGATTGCACTGGCAGACTAACGGGCCACCTTCTCCCATACGTGCCTGCCAGGTCTTTAAGGTCTTCTGAAGAGGCCCTTCTTTCAAGACCGCCACCATCAGAGGCACGTTGGGTGGCAATGCAAGAGAGGGCCTTTTTGGTGGTTGCACCCAGGCTGTGGAACTCCCTCCCAAGGGAGGCCAGGTTTGCTCCCTCTCTGCTATCCTTCAGAAGGCAGGCAAAACCCACTTTATTCAACAACTGGGTCTGTGGGTTGGGTACTGTTTTTATTCTGTAATTGATATGTTTTATTGTATTTTAACATGTTTCATTGTTTTAATCTACTTGAAATTGTTTTGTAAGCCGCTTTGAGTGCCATTTTTTGGTAGAAAGGTGGGTTTATAAATCAAATAAATGAATAAGCAATAACTGGTGGAACAGACTAGTGATATGCTAAGTTTGTCAGCCAATAGGGGGCATTTTCAGACTCTCTCAGAGGTTGCAGTTTCCAGCCACCTTGAAAGTGCTTTTTAATGAAAACTCTTCAGAACAACAGCAAACTGCTTTGACCTGGTGCCCTCCAGAAGTTTTGGACTTCATCTCCCGTCAGACCCAGCAAGCATGGCCAATGGTCAGGAATCCTGGGAGTTGTAGTCTAAATAGGCTGACCATACGTACTGTTTTTTTAATATTTCCCGACTGTCCCGTCGTTTTAATATAAATGTCAATTTTGTCCCATTTTTAATTTTTTGTAAAAAACTGAATGCGTTTATCATAAGGCTCTATGCTAATCAATGCATGCAGTAAAACTACTAGTGTGACGAAAGAGGAAGTTCCGTTTACTTTATCCAGTCAGGGCCAGGCTTTTTGAGCTAGCAACGGTCAGATGCCACCCCCTTGCTTGTCTGCAGTGGTGGGGAATTCAAGAGGCGGTCGCTAAGCCCCATTCAGCATGTGGGAGCCAGGAGGGTGAATCTTACTGTTATTTCTACCATCATTCCGCCCATAGAGATTCTTTCTGCCCTACATTCAGTTTGATTCGGACTTTTCAGTCTCATATTTCACTGAAGAATAATTGTTAGCTCAATATGTTCATGTAATAAAACTTCTGTTATCGTCCTTTTCATGAATATGGAATATTACATAACCCCATCCTGTTTTTGCTATCCCAATATCCCATTTTTGTCTCTAGGAAATATGGTCAGCCTAAGTCTAAAACAACTGGAGGGCACCAGATGTTGAGGACAGCTGAGCTACAGCAATAATTTATTTTTCTGCAGCTACTCACTACGTAAATTTTGACACACAGTGAAATCTGGAATTAAGGAGAAATCCCCATTCCATGCATGCTTACCTGGAAATAATACCAATTAAATTAATGGGGCTTATTTCTGAAGAAACATAATTAGGGTCAGGCTGTTAATTCTCATTCATAACATTCTAAATCCATCAACTCTTGTCCAGGATTTGGAGAGTTCCTAGAGAACGTGGCATTTAGCTAGTAGAAGGCTATCAGAATGTGTGACTGGAAAAGGATTCCCTTTGTGAGAAATTCATTCATTCATTATATTTCTATACTACTCCATAGCTGAAGCTCTCTGGACCGTTCACAAAAATTAAAAACCATTAAAATACATGATGTAAAGTATAAAAAAAACCCATTTACCTAAGGACATAAAACAGATAGCACGTACAACAACAACCACGTATATCTAAAACAATCAGCCAGAGACAATCCAAGATCTGATTGAAAAACTTGTTATATACTGCCAAATGCCTGAGAGGAGAGGGCAGCTTTAACCTGGTGCCAAAGAGATGACAATGTTGCCAGGCAGGCCTCATCAGGGAGATCATTCCATGAATGGGGGGCCACCACTGAGAAGGCCCTCTCCCTTGTTGCTGCCCTCTGTGCCTCCCTTGGAGGAGGCACCTGGAGGAGGGCCTTGGATGAAGAACATAGTATATAGGTTGGTTCATGCCGGGAGAGGTGTTCCATCAACTATTGTGGTCCTGAGCCATGTAAGGCTTTATACATCAAAATCAGCACCTTGAATCGAGCTCGTAAGCATACAGGTAGCCAGTGCAAGTGGGCCAGAATAGGTGTTATATGGTTGTACCGACTTGTCCCTGTTATTAGTCTGGCCACCACATTTTGCACGAGTTGCAGTTCCTGAACCATCTTCAAAGGCAGCCCCACACAGAGTGCATTGCAGTAATCTAGCTTGGAGGTTACCAGAGCATAGACAACTGAAGCCAAGTTATCCCTGTTCAAATAGGGGCGTAGCTGGGCCACCAACCAAAGTTGGTAGAAGGCAGTCTGTGCCACTGAGACTACTTGAGCTTCAAGTGACAGCCAGGCACCTATTCAGCACATCCACATCCTCATCTGAAGAAGATGAAAAGGAGAAATAGAGCTACATGCCATCAGCATACTGATGACAGCACACTCCAAAACTTTGAATGACCTCACTCAGTGGTTTCATGTAGATGTTGAATAACATAGGAGCCAAAACTGACCCCTGGGGAACCCCATACTGGAGAATCCACAGGGCCCAGCAATAATCCACAAGCACCGCCTTCTCGAGCCAACCATCCAAGCAGGAGCGAAACCACTGCAATGCAGTGCCTCCCACTTCCAACTCAGACAATCATCCCAGAAGGATACCATGGTCGATGAGAATCAACAAGGTCACTTCCCCAGCTCTCTCTTGACATATGTCATCATACAGGGTGACCACGGCTGTTTCTGTGCCAAAACCTGGCCTGAACCCAGACTGAAATGGATCTAGATAGCCCATCTCATCCAAGAGTGTCTGGAGCTGGTTGGCAACCACCCACTCAGGAACTCAAATTGGCCATACAACACCCAGGGAAGGAAATTATTGCTGCAATCCTATGCATGCTTACTTGGGAGTAAGTCCTACTGGGTTCAATGGGACTGACTTCCGGGTAAGTGAGTATAGGATTGCACCAAACTATGCAGATCTTTTAAGCAGATATGTAGGAATGCACAGTATGAGAGAGAGAGAGAGAGAGAGAGAGAGAGAGAGAGAGAGAGAGAGATACAGTGTCTATCTTTCAGGATGAGTGGAGCAGAATATTTTTGTTGGTTTGGGGAGGTAAGGGGAAACATCAGTTTAATACTAGCTAATATATGGTTAGTAGATAGAGCAGCCAGAAATATAAATAACCCTATGTTGTTAGTGTGTGTGTGTGTGTGTGTGCGCGCGTGTGCGTGCGTGTATAGAAAATGCAGAGTGTGAAACAAATACACTCAACATAAAACCAAAAGCACACAGCCCTTAAATGAGTCCAGGTAGATAACGTTTATATTGATTTGAATGTATTTTTAAAACATAGCAACTTCCTTCCACAATTAGTGCACAGTTAGTAAAACTGAGTTGACATAACACACACATATATATAAAAAAGAACTTAGCACTATCAACCCGTTAAAAATTAATAACTTGCCTTTATTGCCAATGAATGGATTGCATTTAAACATATATGCATAAAGCAACCTCAATACAAAAATGCAATACATTTTTAAAATGACGTATCGCAGCCTTTACCCCAACCTGGTAATCTCCACGTGTGTTGCGATACGACTCCCATCATCCCCATCTAGCATAACTATAGGCCATGCTCACTGGAGATGATAGGAGTTCTAGACACAAGATGTGGGAGGTTGATGTAGAGAATGTACAACTATTACTATGGGCGCCTTTTTGAAATGATGTAGCAAGTGTAAGGCGCCTTTCCATTCCCAGGTTCAAACCTTTCCAAAATTCATGGCGTTGGTCCTGAAAGTCTATCTCACAATTACAGAGGCTTTTACAGATCTTTAGCAATGAGGCAAAGGCATTCTGTAGAGAGGGGTTTTCTCTGTTATTCCTTTATATGTTCCAGATCCGAGCCCTGGATCTGAAAACGATTTCCAGGATTCAGCCCTGCTCACACTAAGGCCTACTGTCTGCTTTAGCTGAAATTAGCAGGGGGAACATAGCGGAGTCTTCCTTCTGCAGATCAGCTCCGGTTGCTAAAGACCATCTCCAAGTTTTCAGTACTACAGTATAATGATAATTGGTTTAGGAAATCACTTTAAGGCTATAGTTCTATGCACTGAGCTTAGTGGAAAGTAACCATGCATAAAACAGGGAGGCTAACGCTGCTGCAATCCTAAGGAACTAAGCCCCATTGAAGTTAGTGGGACTTCCTTCTGAGCAAACACGCATAGGCTCAAGCTACCCAAGTAATGTTACGGGGGCTTAAGATTTTGTAGCACTGGATGCTTCAATTGTTTAATTAATCAACTACATTTTAAACAAGTTTGCTCAGTGAAGTTGACAGTTCAGGGAACACCTATTTGGGTTTGGAGGTTTTAATTAGAAGCTTCTGGAGACTTGTATTGTATCATATTCAAGAACAAATCACAGGGTATAACATACAGTCAGATGCTTTGCACATATTACTAAATTATCTGCATGGACTTGTTGAAGGGACTGATGTGGCAGAGTAAGGAATTTGTTAGCTGCAGCAAAAATGTCCATAGCTCATTTGGGAATCAGTATTGCCTGTTTTCACCAAATGGTTCTACTCAGAGGTGGGCAACTTGAGGCCCTCCAGATGTTTTGGCCTGCTACTCCCATGATCCTTCACCATTAGCTATGCTGTCCAGGGCTGATGGGAGTTGTAGCCCGAAACATCTGGAGGGCCACAAGTTCATGTCAAAAATGACATGCTATGTAAGAACTAGGTAAAGGTTTGTGGCACCAAATAATGTTATATAAAAATAGGCTATGTTCAAATTATTTTGCTGCTATTAAGGCTGCAGTCTTATTATGCATACATACCTGGGAGCAGGTGCCACTGAAGTCCATGGGCCTTACTTCCCAGTAGACATGCTTCACTGTATCCAGTATCAGACCATTTGGGGACTGCTTCCTGAATTGGATGTGATGCCTTTGCTGCTCTTAAGTGCTCATCATTCTCTTTCTAATTGGATGTCCTTTGCTTTTGAAATTCCTGTGGTGTAGTGGCTAGAGTGTTGGACTGGGAGTCTGGAGATCCGGGTTCTAGTCCCCACTCAGCCATGGAAGCTCACTGCATGACTTTGGGCCAGTCACAGACTCTCAGCCCAACCCACCTCACGGGGTTGTTGTTGTGAGGATAAAATGGAGAGGAGGAGGATAATGTAAGCCGCCTTGGGTTCCTTGCAAGAGGAAAAAAGGCAGGGTATAAATGCAATAAATATAATATATATAAATATATATTGTATTAGATAAACAGTTTGTATTGTCTTCCTTTTTATATCTTTTATTTTTCAAAAAAGAGAACTGAAATATTTGGAAATTAAAAAAATAATAATGTATGACTTTCAAGCAGCCAGGATTGGCTGAGCCCTGGCATTATTCAGGCAGGGGGCATTGTTTCAAGGAGGGGTGGTGGGAATAGATTTGGCAGGATTTGAACTAGCCCTTGTTGCTATCCAGTTTACCAGCAGTTTGATCTGCAGCAATTGGGAGGTGAAAATGTTGAGCTCTGTGACATAAAAAGCTTCACCCGCTGGTTTCTGCAGATCAACCCGCTGTTAAAAAGGGAAAGAACAAAATAGGCCATTTTTTTCCCTAGTCACTTGGGAACCTGGGTGGCCAGGCAATAGACATATATTCATAGCAAGGTGTGTAATGCAGTCTCAGTAGTCTAGGTAGAGGGGGGGGGGAAGGAGAGGAAATGCATCAACAACAACAAAAGGACAAAGAAGGATACAGGTTTACATATGCTGAATTATAGGTAAGATGCAAATTTTGAAATAACTGCTGTAATTTAAACGGAAATGCAAAACATCTCACCACATTGGGAAAGACTGTGACCAGGTAACCTGTGTGCCTGCTCAGTCTTCTGTCCACATGCTAACTTCTAAGCCTCCTGCTCTCCATTCTTATAGTTCTGTCTGTTTAAACCAGACTTGCCCTGGACAACCCTTCAAAGAAAGGACTGTCTTCTGTAAAGTAGGACACACTGAGAGCCCATGTGTTCTGCTTTACAGAGGATGGTCCTCTATTTTAAAGGGCTGTCAGAGGACTGCCCTCTATTTGAACGGGTCTCCTGTTTGAAGGGCTGTCCAGTCCCAACATAAAGAACCCCTAAGAGTGGAAAACAGGGGCCTTGAAGTTGCGCCTGGACAGCAGACCAAGCAGCCAGGCACACACTTGGTCACTCAGTCAGAGTCTTCACCACTTTGGTGAGATGGGTTGTGAATTAGTATTTGAAACTTGTATGCAAATCTGTATCCCCTTTTATCCTCCTTTTGGTGATGCATTTTCCTCTCTCTCTCTCTCTCTCTCTCTCTTTGGCAGTGTGTAAGTGGCCACCTTAAGGACCCATGGCCACCCCACACAATTAGGTAATTTTGGACTCCAGACTTAATGGTCCCAATGGAGGCTGGTGGCTCTGATGTCAGTGGAGGGATGAATTTGCTCCAGGTTTCAGTCAAGAGCTGTCCAAGGGGCTTAGAGTTCTGACTGAAACTCGGAGTGGATTCGCTACCCCGCTGACATCGGAGCCACCAGCCTCTTATCCCACCGACCCACCGGGCCCCCCATGCAAACACACGCTTTAGATGGTAACGTGTTTTATTGCGCTTACTTCAAATTGTGTTAAGTCAGCCCTACTTAGTTCTGGAGCCCTCTTGATAATTCTGATGAGTGGAGTCACTGGAATTCTGCCCAGAGTCCTACCCTGATGCCATCAGTGTCAATCCTATTTATGCTTACGTGGAAGTAAGTCCCACGGTGTCCAGTGGGACTTACTGTCTAGTAAGTGCCCTTAAAAGGCCTGTAGTCTTGAAATGCTTTTCATGCCAAGCGGTGAATTCATTTTCAGAGAAGCTCTTGGGGGCTGCATTACAGTGGTAAATACCAGGATATTTGGGTGTAAAGCTCTTACTACTTGTCACTAAGCCTTATGAGAGGCATTTCAGCCATTAAGAAATGCAGAGCCAGTGTGGTGTAGTGGCAAGAGCGTTGGACTGGGAGCTGGGAGATCCGGGTTCTAGTCCCCACTCGGCCATGGAAGCTCACTGGGTGACTTTGGGCCAGTCACACACTCTCAGCCCAACCCACCTCACAGGGTTGTTGTTATGAGGATAAAATGGAGAGGAGGAGGATAATGTAAGCCGCCTTGGGTTCCTTGCAAGAGGAATAAAGGCGGGATATAAATGCAATAATAATAATAATAATAATAATAATAATAATAATAATAATAAAGAATGGGGGACGGGACGGCACACACACACACACACAAAAGCCAGGACACAGCCAGATGATTGGCAGTCAGGGGAAAGGGGGTATGGCCAGAAAAAGGAGGTGTGGCCATCTAGGGAACCCTGAATGGCTGGACTGGGGGCCTCAGGCAGGGCAGATGTGGCCCACGGGCCTGAGTTTCAACACCCCTGTCTAAGATATATTGAATATATCCAATATTCAAGATTGATTTTTTTTTAAATCAGTGTTTTTAATAGAATCTGTTGCAATTACTTAAAAAAAATAATGACCAGAGAAATAATATATACAGTTTTGAGAGGGGAGGGATTAGAAGTGAGTTGAATTGGGGGACAGCGGGATTGAGAACTCTTGAACCAACCGCTGTAGCTGTTCCTTATGATTTATCTTGTGTATTTATTTTGCAAACGTTTAGAGTAGTTTTCAACAATTGTTCTCAAAGTTGGTTACGATTAAAGAGAAGTAAGATGGTAAAACTGCGACAATAAAACATAGTAAGAGTGACGTACTAAAATGGAAAGCTGACATTAAAAAAAAAACAGAAAAACACGTGGTTTAAAAGGCGTGCTTTGTCATCATGACAGGTTCGATCTGCAGCAGCGAGGAGATGATAATGGTATATGCTCAAACAATGACTCCTGTTTTAACAGAGCCAGTCCAGATATTTTGGGTTACCTGTCTCTGTTTGGGACTTTTGGGGATACCTTGTTAGATGTAACGACCATGTTAGATGGGAATCAGGCTTCCTTCACTGAGCAGGGGGTCGGACTCAATGGTCATGTATGCCCCTTCCAACCCTGTGATTGGTTGGTGTCTATGTGTTAGTGTGAGTTGATGCACTTTTCATTCCGGAGGGTTTTGCTATAGCAGTGTAGTGCTAAAGCGTTGGGCTGGGACTCGGGAGATCCAGGTTCTAGTCCCCACTTGGCCATGAAGCTCACTTGGTGACTTAGGGCCAGTCATTGACTTTCTCTCAGCTAACCTACCTCACAGGGTCGTTGCGAGAATGAAACGGAGAGGAGGAGGACTTTGTAAACCGCCTTGCAAGAGGCAAAAAGGTGGCATATAAAATGTAACAGTAAATGAAATATGATATAAATAATAAAAAATAAAAATACCCTCCATAAATCACATTAATGATCAGTGAGTATATATATATATATATATATATATGCATCAGGCCGCGGTGGCTTAGTGGTTAAGACGCTGAACTGCAGACTGGAAGGTCGGCAGGTCAGCAGTTCGAGACCCGAGTGCTGCGTGACGGAGTGATCTCCCGTCTTCAGTCCCAGCTCCTGCCAACCTAGCAGTTCGAAAGCAAGAAATTGCAAGTAGATAAATAGGTACCGCCTCGGCGGGAAAGGTAGCAGCGTTCCGTGCACCCCGGTGTTCAGTCATGCCGGCCACATGGCCACGGAAGCGTCTTCGGACAGCGCCAGCTCTTCGGCTTAGAAACGGGGATGAGCACCGCACCCTAGAGTCGGACACGACTGGCTGGGGACACCTCTACCTTTTTATATACATATATATATATGCATCAGGCCGCGGTGGCTTAGTGGTTAAGACGCTGAACTGCAGACTGGAAGGTCGGCAGGTCAGCAGTTCGAGACCCGAGTGCTGCGTGACGGAGTGAGCTCCCGTCTTCAGCCCCAGCTCCTGCCAACCTAGCAGTTCGAAAGCAAGAAATTGCAAGTGGATAAATAGGTACCGCCTCGGCCGGAAAGGTAACAGCGTTCCGTGCACCCCGGTGTTCAGTCATGCCGGCCACATGGCACGGAAGCGTCTTCGGACAGCGCCGGCTCTTCGGCTTAGAAACGGGGATGAGCACCGCACCCTAGAGTCGGACACGACTGGCTGGGGACACCTCTACCTTTTTATATACATATATATATATGCATCAGGCCGCGGTGGCTTAGTGGTTAAGACGCTGAACTGCAGACTGGAAGGTTGTTCGAGACTCAAGAGCTGTGTGACGGAGTGAGCTCCCGTCTTCAGTCCCAGCTCCTGCCAACCTAGCAGTTCGAAAGCAAGAAATTGCAAGTAGATGAATAGGTACCGCCTCGGCGGGAAAGGTAGCAGCGTTCCGTGCACCCCGGTGTTCAGTCATGCCGGCCACATGGCCACGGAAGCGTCTTCGGACAGCGCCGGCTCTTCGGCTTAGAAACGGGGATGAGCACCGCACCCTAGAGTCGGACACGACTGGCTGGGGACACCTCTACCTTTTTATATATATATATGCACGCGCACGCGTACACGTTTTACAATTTAGGGTGCAATCCTGTGCATGTTTAGACAGAAAACGCCCTACAACTCCCAGCACCCCCCGGCTGGCTGGGGCATGCTGGGAGTTGTAGGGTGTTGTTGTTTTTTCCCTGTCTAACAACGCACAGGATTGTGCCTTTCATCTTGAATAATAAGGAGGCGGTCAAATGTCAAGCCACGTTCGCCTTCGTTGGTAAAACAAGTAACAGAAACACACACAAGCAGAAAAATCTATCCGGATGTTTTATCACGTCTCTCCTCCTTGGCTCGATATTTAATAATAAATGCTTTTGAGGAAGAAACTGGGAGGGGGAGGGGGAGGGGGGGATCACATGCGGTGTGAATCACAGGCGAATGGTGCTGGCAGAGCGAGGGCGAGGCGGGCGAGGCGCCCATCCGCTCGGCTCGGGGAGAGGCCTCGCTGCGAGGCGCCTGCTTTCCCCGCAAGGTTGCAGCAGGCCTCGCCCCTTGGTTACCAGAAGCGGCTGCGGAGGCCTTAGCAACGCAGCGGGAGGGAGGGGGGCAGCTCGGAGGCGGAGCCGCCGCCGCGCGGAGCTCGCGCTTCTCCGTCTCGCGAGAGGTGGGTTTTGGCGCCAGCGGGGGGGAAACGGCGCCTGCGTGGAGTTTCCAGGGAACCAGGGGCGGTCGTCATGGAGCGCGCGGGAGCGGCGGCGTCAACGGCTGCGGAGGAGCGGACGGTGGCCGGGAGGGGCGCGAACTTACCTTGGTAAAAAAAAAAGAGAGAGAGAGAAAAGGGCGGGGGGGGAGCGCGGTTGCTAGGATACGGGATAGGCCCATTCCTTCTCCCCCCCGCTTCACACATGTCACTGCACATATTCGTTTCTTCTCCCCTCTGGGTCTGTTCTACACGGCGGGGGCTTCCTTGGTGGGCCCCAGAATGTTTTCCCGGCCGGGCTTTACCTTGGAATGCATTCTGTGAATAATGCCGAGGCATGTGCAGAGTGTTTTTCTCCCCCCCCGCGCTCACTCAGCCGTGTTCGTTCATTCTTTCGTTCACTCGTTGCATCTACTTTATCCCCACCCCCTTCCTTCAAGGAGAGGCTCCCTTTCCATCCTACACCTTCTCCTGGCTGCTGCTGTTGTTGTTATTATTATTATTATTATTATTATTCTCGCCTTTATACCCGAGACAGGTCTTGAAGGTGGCGAAGGACGTGATTAAGAAACGGCCCATTAATGCAGTTAAAAACAATATCGCAGAATAAGCCAGCGGCACGATTGTCCTAATGTTAGGAATATTTCGAATGCAGCTGATAATATCCCGGCGTTTCCTTCCCGAGATGGGTCTCAAAGGTGGCTAACGACATGATTAGAACCGACCCATTAATGCGGTCAAAAATAATGTCACGAAAAATAAGCCAGTGGCCTTGTTGTTATTGTTCTTATTGACAGTATAATATTTATAGTGCCATCTATGTACATGGTGCTTTACTAAGAATGAGAGAACAGGTTCCAGGCCCAAGGGGCTTACAGTCTTAAATAAACACAAAAGAGGAAAGAGATGGAGCGGAGCCAGGGGTAAACAAGGGAAGGCTAAGCAATTATTTTGTTTATATTACCTGGGCATTTTATCCACGTAGCAATCCTGTTAGGTAGTTAAGACTGAGAGAGAAAATGACTGGCACAAGGCCGCCCAGTGGATTTTGAGTACTGAATGGGGAATTTGAACCTGGAAATCCCCAGTTATAAGTCCAACAGTTTCCCAACTGTGCCATGCTAATTATGTTGCTTCAGGGGTGGAGGAAATGTGTTGCATGTGTAAGTGGTTGCAAGGCAAGTTTGAGCCTCAGCACGCAGGACAGGAAGGCCTGGCGTGCTATGGTCCATGGGGTCACGAAGAGTCGGACACGACTGAACAACAACAACAACCTCTTTTTTCCTCTCTCTCTTTTTTTTAAAGGAGAGGAAGCACTGGAGGATGGTATTTGGCTGCCTCTGTCACAGCTTGCAAAACAGTGGTGGCCAGTTGCAGACTGTGGGTAGTGATATTGTAATAATAAGCATCAGAATGGGGCTTGTGTGTATAATGTGTTATGAGATAAAATGACCCATCTTGACAGGGAATGAGGATTTTCATTTGAGAGGTCCGTGTGGAGCCAGTCTCTTCTGAGATGGGAAGAAAATTAGCAAGCAAGGCGGCCATGGCTATCTTAGATTACTATTCTTTCCTCTTCTTGCAAAAGCTGTACTCCCTTCCCCACAAAAGGACAGCCCCCACCTCCAAACTCCACCTGAAGTGTGTAGTCCAGCATTCAATCACCTCTGTTTACTACTTCATTTTTGTGTATGTGTAGATCAGTCCTACATCAGTGTGGAAAGCTTTCTTACTGCATCACACCATTGGCTTTTTATACTGTATCACACCATTGGCCCATCTAGCTGACTATTGTCACTGACTGGCAGCAGCTGTCCAGGATTTCAGACAGGAGTCTTTCCCAGCCATACCTGGAGATGCCAGGAATTGAACCTGGGACCGTTGGCATACAAAGAGTGCGCTGTATCACTGAGCTATGCCCCTTCCTGTCATTCATTCCAGGAAGGCATAAATCTTAAAAAAAAAATTCTAAGCAATTAGTCCTTGGTTCACCGTATTTTCCTCCCTGGCTACACTGAGTATAGGAAGATCCTTTAGCTGTGGAAAAAATGGACACTTGAACCATGCATTTCTGGCCAGAAGGGCTCAGTTCACATTGCAGAACTGTTCCTTTCTTAAACAGAAGACCTCAAGGAGACATCTGACTGTTGCTGAATGTATTGGCTGCCTCTTTGTTGCTTTAAGTGTGTTTTGAAAAGAATTGTGTTTTTCTTCATGCATTTTATTGTGATTGTATCTTTGCGTGATTTATTTGATTGATCCTATTGTTTTGTTTTTATTGTGTACATTGCCCTTGGAGTCCTAGGCTATAGGGCAAATCAGAGGTTTAAGAAATCAATAACATAACTGTACAAACCTCTGGGCTGGGAAAATGTAAGCCTGATCACTCCGGTATACGCAAATGTAATGCTAAGCAACGTAGAGTCTGGAGAAACCGTAAAGCAGGGATGGGGAATGTTTGGCTCTCTGGATGTTGGTGGACTGCAACTCCCATCATCCATCATCACTGGCTATAATGGCTAGGGCTGATGGGAATTGCAGTCCAACAACATTTGGAGGGCCACATACTCCTGCCCTAAAGACTAACAGATTTATTATGGCATAAGCTTTTAGGAACTAGAATCCATCTCATCAGATACATGAAGTGTTACCCTCATCAGGAATGATCATGGCATTGTACCGTTTTTCAATAGTTGCAAAAGTTGAAATAGATGAGTGGTTGCCAGCATATCATGCACAGTTCTCCAGCTTGCTAAAATTTATTAGCATGTCAGCAGCTTTTAGCACCTTTTCTTCCCCCCCCCCTTAAATATGAACAAAGTAAGGGAAGTACATGCTATTATCTTTAAATTTTTACAAGTATTCAATATAGTTTCTGCGTAATAAAACATTTAAATCACATTACATGTGCTTTTAGTTTCCCCCTCCAAATATTTCAGATCAAATTGTTGTTGTTCAGTTGTTAAGTCGTGTCCGACTCTTCGTGACCCCATGGACCATATATCGTGGTATACGGGGACAAAGACAAACCCCTGGGGTACTTTATAGCTTTGTTATTTTTTACTAAATACAAGTAAGCACGCTAAATTAGATTACTCTTTAGGGCAGAGGTGGGGAACCTCTGGGTAAAGGTAAAGGTGTCCCCAACCAGTCGTGTCCGACTCTAGGGTGCGGTGCTCATCCCCGTTTCTAAGCCGAAGAGCCAGCGCTGTCCGAAGGCGCTTCCGTGGCCATGTGGCCGGCATGACTGAACACCGAGGTGCACGGAACGCTGTTACCTTTCCCGCCGAGGCGGTACCTATTTATCTACTTGCAATTTCTTGCTTTTGAACTGCTAGGTTGGCAGAAGCTGGGACTGAAGACGGGAGCTCACTCCGTCACGCAGCACTCGGGTCTTGAGCTGCTGACCTGCCGACCTTCCAGTCTGCAGTTCAGCATCTTAACCACTAAGCCACCGTGGTCCCTTTTTGGAACCTCTGGACCAGGGCCCAAATATGGCCCTGCTGGGGCCCCAATCTGGCCCTCTGGGGTTCCCCAAATAGCCATGGCCATTTCCTCTGGCCCCAACCACTTTCCTCCAGCCACCGATCATTTGGTGATTTCCTGACCCTTGTGCACTTTTCCCCCCATTCTAAAAGGTTGAAATGCCTCTTCTAAAGCTTAGTACTGACACCTGGAGTTTGAAGCTACAATAGGCATGTATTTTACCCCCAGCCCTTTGCCTTTGGCCCCTGCCCATCACTGAAATGCCCCCCCCCCCCCGAGCTTCTAATTCAGCCCTCTGTCTGAAAGAGGTACCCCATCCCTGCTCTAGGGCATTAGAAAATGTTCTGATGCAAATTGCCCTAATTTGCATAGGAAAATTTTCCAGTTCAACATTTTCTGGAAAACTTGCCACATCCAAGTTCTGCTCAAAGCAGCTTTTGGGCGCAGAGGTGAGCCTTCAGCTCAGGGCTGAAGGGGGAAGGTGGAGAGGAATCGGCTTGCTCCCCTGCTGCACCCGAGGGGTGGTCTGAGCTCAGAAAGTCAATTGAACGCAGAGGGAAACTTACTTATTTTATTTATTTATTTAATTTCTATACCGCCCAATAGCCGAAGCTTACTTGGCTCCACCTTCTGGCTCCTGCTCTGAGCTTATGTGGGATGCAAACACGTTGGCTTGCCTCTGCCTGTCGCTCCAGGTTCGGGCTCATGTCACTCACCAGAGCCTGGCTCCCCTCTCATCGTGGCGAGGGGGACAAGCAAGATCACTCAACCTCTGCTCTAAGGTCTCGGGTAGAGATCTTTTCCTGCTGTGCTACCTGTGGTCCTCTTAACTGAAGGTGCCAGGGGCTGAATCTTGGACCTGTGTGCAAACCACGTGATCTACTGAAATGTGCCCCCCCCAGCTTTTCGAAATTTGAGTTCAGCCCTCTGCCTGTGCCTCTATGTCCCCTCCACAACTGTTGTCTCATAATTTTGCTGTTGTACTGTGTTCACCCCAGAAAATGTGGTATGAGTGTAGGGCTGGAAAATCCAAAGTTATCATAGAATCATAGCATAGCAACATAGGGTTGGAAGGGGCATACAAGACCATCGAGTCCAACCCCTGCTCAGTGCAGGAAGCCTGATTCCCAGGCGGTCTCCCATCCAAGTACTAACCAGGACTGACCCTGCTTAGCTGCCGAGATCAGTGCTGATGCCTAGTAATTTGGGGGGAAAACCTCAAGTCTGTGTACACTGCCCCACCTCAGCTTAAAAACTGAGTCCAGGGCTTAGGAATCTGAAACATTTCCAACTCAATATGGCAATGCCCTTCTCATTAGCTTTCAATTACCTTAATCATTTCTTCTGTCCAGATATGCCAAATATAAATACAAACATTCACGAATGGTCCAGATATCAGGACTGTATGGTTGTGTAACTCCCTGAATTTTATCTTTTATTGCCAGGGTAGAAAAATACCGACCTCAAACACTGAGTGATCTGATTTCTCATCAGGATATCCTGAGTACCAGTAAGTATTTAATATTTGCAGTGTTATCTTCGATTGATCATCTTGAAGCCTTTGGCAGACATGCAGTTGCCTCTAGATTGGGTGTGTGTGTGTTTCCTGATAATGAGCCTCCCCAAGTGGAGATGCAAGCAATTCATGGCTCTTCAAAATTAGTAAAGAAATGAGAGGCTGTTTAGCTTTTGGTACCTGATGTTATGATACGGTATCTTGCATACGTTTATTGCTCAATCCAAAGATAATTGCAAAAGATACAGACTTAACATTTAAAATGCTGTTATACAATATCAAGAAGTACACATAAAGACAAAACAACAAAAGTATAATATCAAGTCTTTACTAAAGTTAAAATAGGGTGGATGTGCAACAATAATATAGCATAAGGGAATCTTTAATATGTCAATCGCCTCTCATTCATATCTCTGAATCTTTATAACAAGTCACATCGATAGTGTCCAAGTTGTTAGGATTAACCACTGTCTTGGATTTGGACAGCATACTGAATTGTGGTTAATCTAAAATGGAAGATGAAGTTTCTAGTCTCCTCCTCATGGTCACATTGGAGGAGATGGGGAGTGCAGGAACCTGAGAGTCACACAGACCCATTCCTATCATGATAAACCGTAGTTTGTTGTGATATAGATGCATAAGAAGCATTCAGACAAGGGCAAATGCTAGGGGTGCTATTGACGGTTTGGCATCACTGGTGTGGAATAACAGTGATATAGCCCAGCTGCAGATTTGTGTTCCTTGCTGTTGAGCCCACTTCTAGGCCAAAGAAATGAACATTTTATGATCTCTCCACACGTAAATAGTTTAATATTTATTAGGGATCCTCAGTAGAGTCCCTGCTGGCCCACTGGGGATCCATTGGGGGTGGGGAATGTTTACAGCATATACTCTTTTGGAGTGTAACATATCCTGGGAAGGTTAGTTTCACTCCCTTTTGGTTTGTCCCATCCCAAATGAGAGGATGGATTTCAAACACAAAAGAAAGTACTTCTTCACACCATGCGTAATTTGTTTATGACATTTGCTGCCACAAAATGTGGATGGCCACCAGCTTCGATGGCTTTGAAATAGGGGTCAAACAAATTTATGGAGGTTGCGTCTATCAGGGGGTGTTAGCCATGAAACTGAGCCTGTAATATTCCTATGAATACTAGTTTCTTTGTGGGATCGGGAATCACCAACAGTAGAGGCGAGCTATTGCCTTCATGCCTTGCTTATGGCCTTCCCAGAAAACTTGGCTGTATCATGCAGCCTTGTATTTAAGCACTAGCCAGGAAGCCCATGGGTGGCAAGGAATTCCATGCAGATGAGTGAACGGGCTAGCAGAGGAGGGATGGGCTGCTCCATCTCTGTTCGGCATACAGCGTACAAACGCACTGAGCTGCTGTAGGAGTGACAAAACTCTCCTTCACTCCTCTGCCAGTCTTTGACAGGCTAGTATTTTCTTTTCCTTTTTACATGCTAGTACATTCAAGAGGCTTAATTACAAGGCTGGCATAATATGGGCTGATGTAATACGGGCCTAGTTGGCACATAATGCTAACCCATGGTATAGGTTGTTGAATTCTGTGTTGTTGTGATGGTTTGTTGACCTGAGCAGCCCAGAAAGAGAATCTATGGTTTGTTGTTGGCTTGTGAACTCTGGGTTGTTTAAACCATGGGTTGTCATTGTGTGCAAACCCAGAACCATGGGTTATTCATGGGTTATTCACCAGGCTGCAGAGGCAGTGGGCAAGAGCTTTTAAAAAACCCAGCCACTCTACATATCAGTACTACATCGCAGGAAAAGGCATTTTGGGATATAGGGAGGGAGCGAAGAAAGGAGTAAGGAAGCCAACAACCCAGGGATTGAGAAAACAAACCACAGTGTATTAGATCGTCTGCCAGACAAACCCTGAGTAGGACAACAAACCATGGGTTAAATAAACCATGGGTTAAATAAACCATGGGTTAGCGTTATGTGCGAACCAGGCCACTATGCAAGGGTTGGTACTTCGTATTCTCATCTTCCCTCTCTGCCCTTTTGGCTTTTATATCATGCATATTGATTTAGAAGCCATTATCTTAAAAATTGCAAACAGCTTTGAGTGACCTGGCAGAAACATCATATATAACATAAGTACACTTATAAATGAAGTAGAAACATCCCTTTGCCTCTTTTATCAGTTCAGAAGTTCATCAGTGAAGATCGCTTGCCTCACCTCCTCTTCTATGGGCCTCCAGGAACTGGCAAGACCTCCACCATTTTGGCCTGTGCTAAACAGCTTTACAAAGACAAGGAATTCGGTTCCATGGTTCTAGAGGTAATTAAGAGCATCCTTTGCTTTCTCTAAGCTAGGGGTGGTGAACCTTTGGCCCTCCGGAAGTTGGATTCCAGCTTCCACCAGCACCAGTCAGTATGGCCTGTGGTCGGGGTGTTGTACTCCACAACATCTGGAGAGCTGCCACTTCCCCACTTCTACTCTAGGTTCTTGCCTATTCTGTGTATTTACAGGGGAGGGGAAGAAATCAGCACATCTGTATTTATAAGCTGATGTACTTGTCATTTGCAAAACCATCTTTTGTGTGAGTGTATCCACATATTTTCCAGTTCTTTTGTACGATAATGCCATATCCTCCCCTGCCCCGCATCTGTTCTTCACATCCTTATTTACATAAATAGATCATCACATCTACTGATGAGGATGGAAGCCTAAACATTTAGCTTAAAATATATTCCTCAATACTCTGTTGTTAGTCTTTCTATCTTTCATATGGTTTATAAGAAATCCTAAAACAATTGCAAAATGCATCAAAATATATAGAAGGCAAAAATACAGAATATTAACTATGTCTTAAAACCAAATTTAAACCCCCCAGTAAAATTCATAAATTCACAGACAGAATACCCGTTCCTCAAACCATATCGACTTTCTTACAGTTTACCAAGTGTTTGGATATAAATCCAGATCTGATTTTACCAGCTACAAAAGCAATGTGTCCTACCTTAAGTGTAATTGAATAGTTCTCTCTGTTTAAGCCTTAAGGCTCAAATAAGTTCAAGTCTTGTAGGACATTCATGGGTCTACTACAATACATTATGAATATGATAGAGCACATTAGACATAAACATAGTAAAATATATTTAAACTCCTCATAAAATATCACATTTGCTTATATTAAATCTCTGAAAAAAAACCCTTTTGTTCTCATATCTGCATAACCGTTTCTTAATACTGCTGTTAATACTCTCTCCAGCTGAATGCTTCAGATGACCGAGGCATCGACATTGTCAGAGGGCCTGTCCTAAACTTTGCCAGCACGAGGACCATCTTTAAGTAAGAGCCTGGGGAGCCCTCCCAAGCCCCTTCCTGTCAAAGGTGGTGGGGAGAGTATGCTCCTCTGTTAGTTTTTTTACTTGTGCCAAATTGTGAAAAGTCTGCAAGCCACAGAATTACTAGGCTGCTGCAATTCAGAAAATGGCTCAAAAGCACCCAGTCCAAGTTGGGCAGTGCCAGCTGGGGGGCAAAGGAAATGCTTTTTCAGGGAGAGCTTGCATTTGCGGCATGAGCATTGTTCAGGCATTTGGGTACATTCACCATCCAACCCAATGAAGGTAGAAGAGGGGCAGAAAGTAGATTGGGATCTACTGGTAGAGCTTGGGATGATTTGCTGTCCATCGGCAAGGATTTCTAGAAGGAAGATTTAATAATATTCCTGTGCACCAAAAAGACTCTGCATCTGTGACTCAGGGGAAGTGGAGGACATTCAACATTATTTGCTATGATGCCCTCTATGTACCTCCCCTAGACAAAAATTCCTTGCATACATTCTCCGCTGTTTATCTAATCGACCTCCCCTTGACCAAATTTGTATTTTGTTGGCTGATAATAATGTACATATTACTGCTCTGGTTGCAGAATTTGCCCTGGCTACAAGTAAATTAAGAGCTAGGCACGAAAACCACCCATAATGCATCCCAATATGGGGCCCATATAAATTTTGTTCTCTGTTATGTGTGTCAGCCTAGTATCTCCTTGGGGAGCTTTTGAGCCATGTCAATGTGTTCTTGCATTTTTTTATACTCCTTTTACTCTTGTTTTCTGTTTACCATTTTTACTGTATTTTATCTTATAATTTTATGGTATTCCATTTTAGCTTATTGTCCTTTCTGTATTTTATTCTATTTTAAATATATAAAATTGTGATGGCTTATAGTTTTTAGCAATAAAGATAATTCATTATTCGTGGTTCTGCAAGGATTTCTGACTCCCAATTGTGTAACAAAGCAACAACAAAATGACTCCCCCCCCCCACACACACACACCCCTGCTCTAAATTATTCTGCAGAAATGAAGAAAGGGGCGGGGGCAGGAATGGATTTTTGTCTGGAAGGACAGTTTGCTCCATTCATTTCTGGTATTCAAAACATTTCAGGGTTCAGCATTCTTTAATTCTAAGTATATGTCTTTTGCACCACGTGGATCTCCAGGTTGTAGTAAAAAAACAAAAAACAAAGTAGATCTTGCAAGACTAAGGGTGCAATCTTATGCATGTTTAGACAGAGAAAAGGCCTACAACTCCCAGCATGCCCTAGCTAGCATGGCTGGCTGAGGCATGCTGGGAGTTGTAGGTCTTTTCTCTGTCTAAACATTGATAGGATCGTGCCCTAAAGCTGCAAGATTGTAGAAAGAGTGCAGCCTGTGTTCAGGAAGTTGTACAAATAGTTGAAATGGCTCTGAATTTGTTACAGCTGCCTCTGGCTTAATCCAACAACAAAAAGAATGGAGGACATTTTCAGGTGCACAGAAAGATGTTTGTCGAACATATAATAAAAAAATATAAATGCTTCAAGAGTGCTATACAATATCTATCTATCTAGAGAGAGCTATATATTTTAAACCATTTATATGGAATATAATAAAAATAAAACTCAGGAATATCACTTTCATTTGTTGTTGTTGTTGTTGTTCAGTCGTTCAGTCGTGTCCGACTCTTCGTGACCCCATGGACCATAGCACGCCAGGCCTTCCTGTCCTGCGCTCTCTCCCGGAGCGTGCTCAAGTTCATATTCATTACAAAGGGGCAACCAAATTATACTTAGTGTTCTGATATTTTAAAAAAATCAATTGCAAAGCATTATACTGCATAAGTGGAAACAAACTTGAGACCACCTATGTCATTGATATCAGTCGCCTTCCATGTAAACTTATAAAGAAAACAATTAAATGCTATTACATAGCCCAGCACAGACAATACTTGTAAAAAGGGCACTTGCTTAGCTCGTCATATAGCAAAGTATAAAAACCCTTACCTTGGCTTGGAAAAGAACGAAACTAATGTCTTAAACACAACCAGCTTTGCTCTCCAATTCTGTTGCAAAAAGTTTCTGAAAGATACAACCACGGTGATCCTTTTATATTCCTGTGCTGTGTTTTTTGAACTTGCTTCTGCCACATTGTTATGCCCTGTTCACCACTTTGGACTGCAACCTGGGAAAAGCATCCTGGTTGCCTGCTACAGGGGTTGCTAGGGCTGTTCAAAAGATGCAATCGGGACACTGTCAGAGGCTGGGGCACTTTGGAGGAAGAGATCTCTTTGCCAGGATTGTATTGCAATCCTTTGCCAGGATTGCAAGTCTTTGTTTCTTGCAGCTGCACATGCTTTTAAAAATTCAATGTCAATTTTAAAGCCTTCGACTCCCCTGTCTGTTTCTCTCTCCTGTTAGGAAAGGCTTTAAGCTGGTGATTCTGGATGAAGCAGACGCCATGACACAGGATGCCCAGAATGCCCTCCGGCGTGGTAAGTTCACCACATGCCAGGGGAGTGATGGTGTGAAGATGCAGCATCTCATACAAGCAGCAGTTAGCCAGGCTGTTCCTGCTCAGTTGCAGAATATAACTGCTGATTTGTGTTCCTGCAAATCTGACCTCTTTCTCGGTCACTGGCTTCATCTTCCTGCTAACATGAGATGTCACAGAAGACCTCAATTTTACAATGCTGAAATTGCAGACAGTCTCCACCCGCTTCCCCGCAAGCAAACAGCAATATTTCCTCCTTAGAATCTAACATTTAGAACTCCCCTGTCTAATATCAATATTGGGCTATTGCTAGGCTTAGAATTTAGCAAATGAGCCAGTGCTCTGTGAGACGGCCACAACCAATCTTTGAGAAGGGACTCTGCGGAGTTTCTTCTCAACCTCTTCTAGGAAACGGAAAGCACGGCTGTTGATTCTCCAGAAATTCCCTTTTTAATATGAAGGTTCAACCTTTCCTTCTTGAGGTTCTGGGGGTACATTTGAAAGCATGCAGGCAATGAACACAAAAGGTTCTGTTGTTCAGGCAGCAGCTTGTTGATGCCCTGCCTGATTGCTGGACTGTCCTTTTTAACATTTTTTATTTTATTTTAAACCTGCCAAATAATGGATGTTCTCTAATACAAAAAATACCAGCATGTTTTAGCTTAAAGCTCTTACTACCGGTAACCAAGCCTTGGGAGAGGAGTTTCAACTGTTTAGAATTGGGGGGGGGGGGATCCACAAAAGCTGGGAAGCTACTAAATGATTGGTGGAAGCAGGGAACAGAGGAAGTGGCATGGCCACCTGGGGACCCAAGGTGGCCCAGTTGGAAACCTCGGCTGGAGGTTCTGCATCCCTGTGTTAACGGGTGGCTTTTCCTCCTTGGACTGCGTGGAATCAAACATGGCATTACAAGCAAATAAGCAAAAGTTAAATTTGCATCCAAAATTCCAGTGGAAGTAAAAAGGTCTTTTCCTGGCATCAAAAGTCAGTAAGGCAGGCTTCAAGTTCACATCAGATGGCAGGGGCACTCGCCTCACGTCAGATGGCAGGGGCACTCGCAAGAAGCCCTCCGCTGAAGATCTTATGTAGGTCTTCTCCAGATTCGTTGCATTCAGTAAATCTTGTGTTCTGAGTTCATCCTCAAGTGGGCTCAACTCTCTCCCCCTATTCTGTGTGTCACCTTCACAGTGATAGAGAAATTCACAGAGAACACAAGATTTTGCCTGATCTGCAACTATCTCTCCAAGATCATCCCGGCCCTGCAGTCCAGGTGCACCAGATTCCGCTTTGGCCCTCTGACACCTGAGCTCATGGTTCCCCGGCTACAACACGTCATTGAGAAGGAGAAGTGAGTAGAAAGCATCATGAGGTGGCGTCGTGACCCTTTCCTTTTGACTGTGTCTGACACAGGTCTCCTCTGTTCAGATGCTCCATCCTGACCTTCCCCAACCTGGGGCCTTCCAGAAGTTTTGGATTTCAGCTCCCAGCCAGAATGGACAATGGTCAGGAATGCTGGGAGCTGTAGTCCAAAACATCTGGAGGGCACCAAGTTGAGGAAGGTTGCGGTACCTACAGCGAGAACTTGGTGTTGGGAATTTAAATCATACAGTACTTGATTACAGGCCCTCTCTTTACAGGTATATTGCTGGGAGGGATGGGGGTAGTTCTGTTGAGTTTTGTGGACTCCAAAAATCATGGTCTTGGACTGCAGCCACAAGTATGACACTCATCATGACATCAGAGCTGCAGGAAACCTGGGAAGGGGAGGGGGCTAATTTTTCCATCTTGGATTGACCCTCCCTGTCGGATGACTGGGGGGGAGGGGAGCATTATTCTCAGCTGTCTACTTAGTCCCTCCTTTCTCTTTCAGAATTGATGTAAGTGATGATGGAATGAAGGCACTGGTGACATTGTCTAATGGCGATATGCGTAGGTCTCTGAACATTTTACAGGTATGTGTGGCTTCATCTTTCTGGCCTGTGGCCTGCTCTAAAGAGAGCTAACAGCCAGTAGCAGAGGGCTATTGCCTTCATTCCCTGCTTGTAGGCTGCTGTGGAAGACAGAGGGCTTAACTCCGTCATGCCCGCTCTTTAGTGAGCTTCCATCGTGCATTAAAAACGTTGTTGTTCAGGCAGGCATTTGGGGTGGGTTAGGGTATTTTAGAAAATGTTTTTATTGTAGAATTTTATTGTTTTAAACTGGTTTTATTGTATGTTGTACATCGCCCAGAGTGGCTGGGTGACCAGCCAGATGGGCGATTAATAAATTTAATAATAAATTAATTAATTAATTAACTGGACAGACCGTTGGAGTAATCCATCGGGGCTTTTTTGATGTCCTTAATCTAGTAACGGATCCTAAGTGGGCAAACAACTTGCATCAGTCTAAAGCAGCCTTCCCCAACTTGCTCCCCTTCAGATTTTTGGGGCTTCCACTCCCATCAGCCTCAGCTACCATGGCCACTGGTTGGGAATGCTGGGAGTTGTAGTCCAAAACATCTGGAAAGCACCAAGGTGGGGAAGGCTGTCCTAAAGCAGCTTTGGCTGCTGGTGTCGGAGACTTGGTGCTTTAAAGTAAACAGCTCTCTCTGTCTCCTCCTCTTTTCCTGCCAGAGCACGTGCATGGCTTTTGGAAAGGTGACTGAGGAGACAGTCTACACCTGCACTGGGCAGCCCCTCAAGTCTGACATTGCCAACATCCTTGACTGGATGCTGAACCAAGACTTCACCACCGCCTACCGCAGTATCCTTTTGAACCCTGATTAAAATTGGCACAGAAAGCTGGCTGCAAGCAGCGTGGGGGGCACCAGCGGCTCCTGACGTTGGCTTCCTTGTTCGTGTGAAGCCGATTCCATGGCCGCCTCGGAGCAATGAAGCCTTTGGATCAGGCACCACTATGTCTAAGGAAGGCTGCTGCTCGAGGCTCACTAGCAGCCTTGGTTCCACGTTCCAATAGAGACCGAGAATGGGCTGGGCTGGGCTCATCGTAGTCTTGTGTACCATCGCAGCCAGTATCCCTGTTTGGCTCCTGTATCTCTGCTACACTCACTTTTTTCCCATCAGCTCTGGTGCTTGAATGTCCCAGTGAGCAGAGAAACAAGTCGGACCTACAACAAAATGTTGCAGTGTAGAGTGCTCCTTGGTCAGGATTCCATCCACTCCGTTCCATTCCCTCTCCTCCCCATGGTTTTTGATTCTCTCCCCCCTGCTCCCTCCAGAAAAGTCAGTAAGCATTCTTGGGCCACTGAACACACTCAGTTCTCACTGGGCTGTGTTACACCCCTTAGTTTTTTCTTCTCATGTATTGTTTATTTACAGCATTTTTAACCCGCTCTTTAGCCAAAACAGGCTCCCAGAGTGGCTTACAAAGATTAATAATGAGACAGCCCCTGCCCTCAGATTTACAATCTAAAAGACACTGCACAAAAGGAAAAGGGATTGGGAGGGAGGGAGGAAGGAGGAAAAAAGCAAAACTCTGGCATGTGTTCTTAGTTGCAAAGTTCTTACAGGTGTTCTTTCTGGCAGGGAAGGGCACCTCCCTATCCTGTAATGGGGCGGAAGGTGTTTATTTATTTAAAATGTTTATATACCGCCTTCATGATCAAATCACAGGGCGGTGTACAAAATGCATTAAAACAGCAATTAAAATACAAAGATAAAAACAACAACAAAGAAAATCTGCCCAGCTAGATATTAAAATACGCAAATGCCTGGATATATTGTTATATTTTCAGTAGGCGCCTAAACACGGGCAAGGGTGGTTCCAGTCGTTGCTGTTGGATGTATCTGTGCAGGCGATGGGATGACCAGGCGGCCATAATCTGAGGCTTAGAGCCTAATGCTTCCTGTAGTAGCCATACATGGGTCACCTTTCACTTCTGAGTTGATAGTGCATCGTGTTCACCCAATAGAGGCTGGTGGCTCTGATTTCAATGGGGCTGTGATTCCATTCTGGGTTTCAGTCAGAACCAGACAGAACTCTAAAGGAGCCATCCAAGGTGCTGAAGCCATTTTGGGGATAAGGTTCAGCACTTTGGATAGTTCAGTTGGAGTTCTGGCTGGTTCTTACTAAAGCCCAGGATGGAATCATAGCCCCACTGAAATTGGAACCACCAACCTCCGCTGTGTTCATCTTTCTCTAAGAGCATCTCTACCCCGGCCTAAAATCCTGAATTTAAAATGGGGCTTTCTGCTTCCGTTTTAAATGCAGGGTCACAACGGACTCCCTTTACACATGCTTCCTTTTCCCCCTCCCCTTTCTTCCTCCTCCTCCCCGTATCTAAGCCTTCCATTATCTTTCATTGATCTTGCTCCTCTTTTTGCCGCTTTTCCTCTTTTCACGGAGGGAACTCAAGCAGAACACAACGGGGTAATTTGATAGCTCATTATCTACGATCTATTTAAAAATGGAACAAAGGGCATTTAGTGCAGAAGATGCCTTGGAGGTTCATGGCATCATCTAAAGAGCCCGCAAACATCCATGATGGAGCCTTTATCCTGCTATTAATGGCTCAATGTGAAGGAGTTCTAAAAGACTTTCTGCAACGGTCAGGGCTACAACCTGCCTGAACCTACCTCCTAAAAAGCTGAGCCGTCCCTCAAGCCTTCCACTGAGACTTCTTTTCTGTAACCGCACAGTAATTGCCAACGTAGCAGGGCCCTTCCGCTCTGCTCATCCTGCCAGTAGTAATGAATATGCAAGCAGGTAAGAGTAGCTTCTCTTACCATCCGTTCCTCTGGGCTGCATCAGCATGAGAGGTGAGGTGGTGATGCCCCTCCACCAGCTTGGCTGGGACCAGCTGCTGTTTGGCTACTCATCTCCCAAAGCTGCCTCCTGCAGTTCCATTGTGTCACTTCATTATGTAAGACCCTGCAAGATTTAGTATCTTGAACTTTATTATTTTTCCCTCTTCCTTTGTCCCTGTTGTATTGCATCTGTTTTAAAAATTATTTGTAAATTGCAGACTTTGGCTGAAAGGCAGTAATATTAACATAGGAAGAAAGTAAATACGTTCATGGGGGAATGCACTTTCTTGTACGCTTTTGAGTTCTGGAGATCCTGATGTGACATCTGATATCTGCAATCCTCCTCCAGATGAGCTAGGCTTGCCTTTTTCGCTTTCAGAAAATGCCTCCTCTTTGAAGGCAACGTGGGGTTACCATGGGCACTCTAGTTCCGTAAGCAGGGAAAGGCACTCAATTAGCAGCTGTCTGCCTTAGCAGCAACCCTGTGGAACATACCTCACCTTGACGCTGCACTCAGATATCATGGAACTGAAAACGTTGAAAGGCTTAGCTCTGCATGACATCCTGACAGAAATTCACTTGTTCGTCCACCGAGGTAGAAGGGCATTTGGGCTTGAGGCATAGTGTTCCCTACATTTCTGTCTGAGCCAAGGAGGCTGGACGATGCGGAGGGGAAAAACCTGGCTGCTGAGTAGGATTAAGAGCTTCACTGATCTATTTCTGCTGCAGATCTGAGGACATCTTGGATTGCAAGGGGTGTTGAACCCTAGGCCCGTGGGCCAAATCTGGCCCACCTAGAGTCCCAGTCTTGCCATCCGAGTTCCCTTTGCCCTGACCGCCAATTGTTCGGTGGTTTCCCGACAGGTTTTTCCCCCATTCTAAAAGGTTGAAATGCCTCTCCTGAGGCTTAGCTACCGACAGTAAGAACTTTTAGCTAAAATTAGCTGGTATTTGGGGGGTTTGGGCCATGCCATTTTTGCCTTTGGCCCCACCCGCCACTGGAGTGTGGCTCCTGGGAGCGTCTCCAAAATGGAATTTGTTCTAGTCCCCACTTGGCCATGGAAACTCACTGGGTGACTTTGGGCCAGTCACAGACTCTCAGCCCAACCTACCTCACAGGGCTGTTGTTGTGAAGATAAAATGGAGGAGGAGGAGGAGGGTTATGTACGCCGCCTTGGGTTCCTTGCAAGAGGAAAAAAGGCAGGATAGAAATGCAATGAATGAATGAATGTGGCCTGCAGGCTGAAAGAGCTTCAACATCCCTGGGTTAAGGGGAGCATCTCTGCTCCTGTATGCATACACCCCGAGGCTTCTTGGGGGTGGGGGGAGAGTAGGGGGTGGCAAGAAGGGTGGGAGATAGGGACACTTCCCCGGGAAAAGGGGCCAAATGAAAACTGCTCTCTTTTCTACCCTACAGTTGACTTCCCATCATCTGTTCGAATCCAATTGCTGATCAAGATGGCGGATGTGGAGTGAGTGTCCATGGGAGGGAAGCTGCTGCTTGGAGTCACAACATTCTCTTGTACCAAAGAACTGCCTGCTCCGGCAGCCTGAGAGAACTGCAGTTGAGCAGTGGTCCCCAGAACTTCATATGCATTTTTCTCTGGCCTGGAACTCCCATTCTTCTTTCCATCTTTCCTTATAATGTATTTAGGGTAAAATAGGCATGACTCACCTCAGTTTTAATTGGTGCATTGTCTTCCAATTGTAAACGTTAAGGGGTATATGCAAATTAATAACAGCCATTTTGAGCTGCAGGAAGCTTTGCACAATCTGGAAGAACAAAGCGGGGGGCAGGGGTGAGTCAGGCCGTCTGGGAAGGGTTGGGTACAGAATGAGATTCGACTTCAAATGTTTCTTCACATGCTACAACCCGGCTGTCTTTAAGGAAAGCTGAGATCTGCCTGGGTCTGGGACGATGCAGGGCTGTGGCTTGGCAGAATCCTGTAGACCAGGGGTGGGGAACACGTGGCCCTCCAGATCTAGTTGGATTGCATTTCCCATCAGCCCTAGCCAACATAGCTAATGGTGAGAGATCATAGGAGTTGCAGTCCAGGATCTGGCAGGACACACACTCCTCATCCCTACTGTAGATGAGCTGCTGTCGACAGGCATGTCCTTAACAAATCTCCCTTCAACCAAAAGCTATTTTAGCATCCTGCTAGGTTCTTGTCTGTCTGGCCGAGAAGTTAAAAATACAACTGATGGGGAGGAGACTGATCCTCTGTTCTCTTCTCTTTCAGGCATCGCCTTGCTGCAGGGACAAGTGAGAAGATTCAGCTGGGGGCGCTGGTTGCTGCCTTCCAGGTCACCAGAGATCTGATTGCAGCCGAGGCTTAGTCGAGCACGGTTCACGCGCTGTCTCATCTACTCCGGGGAGACCTGTGGCTTTCCTGGTGGCGTAACTCCGACAGACTGAACTCCTGCTCGGCTATATGCCCGTTGTTTGAAGGTTGCTCTGGACAGAGCTTTCTCAGAGGCTTGAGTCTAGGTTCTGAGTTATCTTACAAGGCGGCAGCTCGAAGCAAACACTTGCTTCTTTGCTCAGTGCTGAGGATCTCCCTTTCCTCTCCCCATCCCTTGGCCCCCCGGGCTTGGTTTCAATTGGGCCCAGCTTTCCAGGACTAGAACAAGCCCCTGTGTGTGCCTCCGTTGTAAGTGGAAGAATGTGTTCCTAAAACAGAATTGGATTCCTAGCCGGGCAGGCAGGGGGGAGAATATTTAATCAAAACTGTTTCCGTACCCAGTATTATGGGTTGTAGAATGCTGTGTTGGAACAGAAGAAATCCTTGTGTGAGCCTAGGCTTTGACATCTGAGCCAGAAGGGAGAAGTATCAATGGCCGTGCTGGCTGAGAATTATGGCAGCTGTGGTCCAACACATCTGGAAGGGACCAGGTTGGAGAAAAGCTGGCCTTCATGATGCCCCAAACCAGCATTCCCTACCCTGGTGCCCTCCAGCTATGGTGGACTACAACTCCTATCATCCCTAGCCAGCAGGGACATGGGAATTGTAGTCCACCGCAGCTGGAGGCCACCAGATTGCTTTATAACACCTCTTCAAGAGAGACTCAAGGGGTACTGCCTTCTGTCCTATTGGAGAGTAACAATAGTATGTATATATAGTAATAAAGTTAGCTTTGTTAGCACCTGCCTGAAGTCTCCTGTTTCCACACTGCAAAGATGGAGGGGTAATTTAAATGGCTAGAGCTAGAAAACACTGGACTGTGGCAGCACCTAGTGGAGAGGGAGAGGGCTGTGTCAACTTCTGCCATGGCTAAAGCCCTCACAGTGAAACTAAGCAGGGAAGGAGCTGGGCCTGTCCAAACACAAGGCTTTTTCTCCTTATCTGTGGCTCAGGGCCACAGTAAAGTTCCCTTGGTTTTTCTGCCTGCCTACAGGGCCAAACTAGGTAGGATGATAATTGCATGAAAGTAAGAAACGTGCAAACAATAAAAAGCTTAGTAGCCCCTGCCCAACCCACTCAGCCCCCAACAGCAGGGGGTGTACAGGAAGCATTTAAGCCTTTCAGTCCTTACCTTGGTCCCCCTGGGAATCACCTTGCTGAAGCTATTAATTGCATACAGGGTGAGCAGTATCCCACTGCCTCTGACTCGCTGTCCCGTCTACCATGGCAGAGCGTGCCTTCCTCAGTTGATCACAATCATGTGAAAAGTGTAAAGTTAAAGCTTACGACTTCTTAGTTTTAAGGCCACTTCTGCTAAGCAGTATTATCCCTCTGTAAAATGTGTGTTGCTGTGAAGATGACTGAGCAAAGCACTACAGAACAGGAATGCTCTGCAGTTACCTCCCTTATTCTTACTTGACCACAGCCTTGTACTGCTTGAGACGATTATTTAAAAAATATAGTTTCCTACTGAATCACAAAAATACAGACTTGGCGTCTGAGTAGATGCCATTTCTTACTGGACTCTGCCAATCCTTCCACTTGTATCACACCCATTCCTCTTCTCTTTCTGTGATACCCATGGCTGGGACAGCAGGAAAGGGGGAGAGATGCACAGGAAGCCAAGCCTAAGAGCTTCTTTATTCCAATTTGCCTAAAGTGACTATAGTAAGCTGGGTAAAGATTTAACAGGGCTTTCGCCTCCTAGTCACCTCAAAAGGGCATGGAAGTCTCCCTTCTATTACAGCCCAGGGATACAGAACCTCAGCCCGGGGGGAGGGGGGGGGGCAAATCTGGCCCACCTCATGTCCCAATCATGTTCTCCAGGTGGCCGCCCCCGACCACCAGTCGTTTGTTCAGTGGTTTCCTGGCATTTGTGCATTTCTTCCCCCATTCTAAAAGGCTGAAATGCATCTCTTAAAGCTTAGGTACTTGGCAGCAAAAGCCTTAAGCTAAAATATGCTGGCATTTTTGATCCCACCCCTTTTGCCTTTGGCTCCACCCACTACTGGAACACAGCTCCTGAGAGCTTTACTGAAATGGAATTCAGCCCTCCAGCTGAAAGAGGTTCAAGACCCCTATTGCAATCAGAAAAATCAACGATATTTATTCTGAACATGTCAGTACATTCACCAGCATCTTCTTCAAGTCGACTTACACCCTGATGCAGTTTCAGGTGTTGAAAATGGCATTTATGTGAGAGTAGTGCCAGAATGTGGCTGCATCGCCCATCAAAAGCAGTGCAGCATAAAAGGATGATGTCCACGTCTGGCTGCACATCTGAGTGATGCCTATCTCTAAACCAGTATGTGATACTCCCACCACCATAACGAAAAAATCCAGGCTTCTTGAATTAGGTTCTGCCCAATATACTTCACATTGGCATAGACTAGGGGTGGGGAACTCGTGGCCCTCCAGATGTTTTAGCCTACAACTCCTGTCATCCTTCACCACTGGCCATGCTAGGTCGGCCTGATGGGAGTTGTAGGCCAAAATATCTGGAGGGCCACAGGTCGCCCACCCCTGGCACAGACAGAGATTAGAGAGAAAAGGCCATCGGTCCTACACCAATGTGCCTTCACTGAAGCTTTTACCTCTATGCATCCAGTGGGGGACCCGCCTCCATTTTAATGTTCCTGACATTTTAAAAAACAATTTATCAGAGTATCCAATGGTTATAATCAGCTGTAGCTCTTGCAAACTATGAATTAACAGCAGTTGCTCTAGCATCCTGCTTCTGTTGGTTTCATGCCGCTGTTGAAACAAATGTAAGAAAACTCCCATCATATTTTGGTCCCCTAGAAAAAAATCTGCCCTGAAATGACAGTGAACTTTGAAATGTACCTATGATCACCTATGCAAAGGGCGTTCTTCCAGAACCGCTCCTTCCCATCTTAAGGCCAAAGCTTCAGCTGCCAGCTCTCCATAAAGGGCAAATGGTTATAAATCTACCAGCAGCATGCCTTCAAGCAGGAAAAGTTTTCAGTTTTCATTCATCCTGACGAAAGCGATCCAGACCAAGCTTTCTCCTAGAGCAGGAGAAGCCAAAAAATAACAACCAGCAGCCATTTGCAGGCTGAATAACACCTGTGTACAACAATTGTTCACCTGTGCCTCCTAAGATGTTCCAGTGTTTGATGTCCAAGAGGGAGCATCTTTGTTAAAGAAATCCTGGAAAAACACTTCATTTGGCAGTGGGTATTTCCAAAGTCAAATAGGCTGAAGACCCTTTTTTCCTTGGGGCCGGTGCAGAAGAGATGGAATGTATCTTCCACAGGCAACAGCGTTTGTGGTAATGTTCCCAGATACAAAGTTAACCTTGCCACGCAGCCCCATGATGAAGAAAATCAGACCCTTGTCCCCTGTGCCTTAGCACCAGGCCATGGCGTGAGCCTCTCCGTGCTAAAAGATGCAGCCGGCGGACGATAGCGCGGCTTGCTTGAGCCGCTGCCCTCCTCGGGGTCACAAAGTCCTGTAGGTGAGGAACTCTTTCATCTTCTTTGGAATGGGCAGCGCCAGGACCTCGTGAGTCGCGAAGCGGCCACGGAGGACTTTGCGGCAGAGGTGCTTAAGGGAAGAGAGTGCTTGGGGGGCTGTCCAGAACTGGATGTGACCATCTCTTGTCCTGTAACGAGGGAAAGAAAGGGAGATGGGCGGGGAATAGGATGCAAAAGCTGTTCACCAAGCTAAGAGCAAGTACAAGGAGGTCCGGCTCAGTTTTTGCCACCTTAGACAAAGACGGTGAGATCCCAGAATATGCACAGAATTGGACATTATTTTGGATTAGTAGCTGGAGCAAATATTTATCTCATTTCTATGCCCCCCGATAGTCGAAGCTCTCTGGGCGGTTCACAGAAATTAAAACCAAAAAGCACAAGATAAAATATAAAAGCACTAACGCCACAATATAACTATACAACCAGAGTAAAACCTAGGAGCAACGCAGAGATTTAAAATACAGATTGAAAACACCCAAGCGAAAAGACTAGGAAGCTAAAATGCTAAAATGCCTGGGAGAATAAAAAGGTCTTCCCCGGGCGCTGGAAGGAATACAACATAGGTGCCAGGCGAACCTCTCTAGGGAGCTCATTCCACAGCCGGGGTGCCACAGCAGAAAAGGCCCTCTTCCTGGCAGCCACTCGCCTCACTTCCTTTGGCAGGGGCTCATGGAGAAGAACCGCTGAGGATGGTTTTAGGGTACGGGCAGGCACATATGGGAGGAGGCGATCCTTCAGATCACCTGGCCCCAAACCGTTAAGGGCTTTGAATGTTAATACCAGCGCTTTGAATCGGGCGGGGAAATGGACTGGCAGCCAGTGCAGCTGGAAAAGTACTGGCGTAATGTGATTGCATTGGCCAGTCCCTGTCAACATATGTGGCACTTGCCCCCTCTTCCCATAGGGCCAAAGATATTTGCCCCCAAATAAGGTGCAGTATATCCTATAGTTTTATGACACTTGCATTACCTCCTTGTCTTCCTGCAGTTACCCATGATCCTATCCATGCTGGGGGGCTCAGAGGAATGGCTGGGCAACAGTTGTTGCCTGCCCTCAGCCCCACAACCACTGCCTGAAGCGGACACCTCAGTTTACCTAGTGGCAGGCCCTGGGTGCAAGACTAGAAGATGCTGGTAATTCGCTCAAAGTTGCTGGTATTTTTTTATTATTATTTTTGGCCCTACCCCTTTTGCCTTTGGCCACACCCACCACTAGAATGCAGCCCCCAAGAGCTTCTCCAAAATGGAATTTGTCCTTGGGGCCGAAAGAGGTTCTGAAACACAGCTCCAGAGAGATTAGCCAGAAATAGTGGCAGGTCAGGACTTCAGAGCTGGTGGTTGGTAAAGATGCCAGCCCACAAAAGCAAACCTTGTACTTGGAAAACAGGAACAGAACTATGGACAGGAGCCATGCAAGTCCTTCTACTTTGGCTACCAAAAGCCCTATCCAGTCCCTGCTGCTTGTTTCTGTACAGGTTAAGAACATCAGAAGAGCCCTGCTGGATCAGACCAAGGGTCCATCTAGTCCAGCACTCTGTTCACACAGTGGCCAACCAGCCGTCGCCCGGGAACCCACAAAGCAGGCATGAGCGCAACAGCACCGTCTCACCCATGTTCCCCAGCAACTGGTGTACATAGGCTCACTGCCTCTGGTACGGGTTTAGCAGGCAACTGCCACACTCTTTGCTCTCTAAGCATGAGAGCTAGAAGCCTGACTTCTTTCGAAGTGAAAGCTCAGACTTCTCATGGCGGTTGTTGTTGTTGTTGTTGTTATTATTATTATTAATTATTATTATTTATTTATTGCATTTATACCCCGCCTTTTTTCCTCTTGCAAGGAACCCAAGGCGGCTTATCCTCCTCCTCTCTGTTTTATCCTCACAACAACAACCCTGTGAGGTGGGTTGGGCTGAGAGTCTGTGACGGGCCCAAAGTCACCCAGTGAGCTTCCATGGCCGAGTGGGGACTAGAACCCGGATCTCCCAGCTCCCGATCCAACACTCCAGCCACTACACCACACTGGCTGTTGATGTAAGGTTTCTTGGATCTCTGTGCATACAGCTCCCTTAAGTTAAATAACAAGCAGCAGCCCTTTGGCTGCCCAGAACGAACCCTGTAGCGATGATTCCGCCATGTGGGAAATAGGTACAGCACAGGCCATTCTTCACAGGGGCAAAGGCAACCGGGTTCCCAAGCTCCAAGGCCCAGATCCTCAAGAGCCTAAAAGAGATAAGGGAGGTTACTCTTATTTGGAAAGCCACATCATATGGGAGTGAATCCGATACCCTATGTGTTGTGTGAAGTAGTACTTTTTATCCTGAAAGTACTGCCCATCTGTTTTATCCTATGACCGCCGAGGCTGGTGCTACGAGAGAGTCAAAATGTGCTGATGCTAGGGGAAAAAGCTTCAGCAAAACTCAGGAGAAATATTCACACACACACACACACACACACACATACACAAACACCAAGCTCCAGTTCTGCTATGGTGCTTTTGATCTGGAAAAGTTACTCAACCATCTTTATTGCATTTCAGCCTCATCACTGTCTGGGAAGCAGACATATCTTAATTCCCATTTTACAAATGGAGGCAATGAGATGCTGCCTGCTTCTAGGCAAGCCACTTACCATCCCAAAGCACAGGTGGGACTAGAGCCCAGAACTCTCAGATCCAGCTTTTCTCACGTTTCCATTTCCCATGCACGCGACTGTGTATAAAACTCTGCTCATCGTGGGCTGCAGCCCCTTCACTTTTCTCATGGGTCAACAGCCCTTCATAGGAAAAAGGTTGCCCACCCCTGAGTAGGTTCTCAAGTCTCCAGGCAAAAGTAGTCATCCCTCACTGCTTTAAGGGCAAGGCCTTTGCTCACTCCATGGAAGCACATCTTAGCTGTGGTTACAGAGTGGAGCGAAGAGCAGGAGGGGGATGGAGGAACACCCTCACGTGTGCGCGCGCGCACCTTGCCCCCCCCCCCAACCTGCAAAAGGATCAAGGGCAATAAAAGCGTGAGCACGCTGCTCAGTCGCAGAGCATCTTACCTGTCGTCCGCCACAGTTGCGAGATAAAGGCCTTCGGGGGAGAAGCAGACAGATCGCAGGGAGCTGGCGTGGAAGTCACTGCCGTGGTCCAGAGCAGACTGCAACGGAATGTGGCTGAAAAGGAAGGAAAGAAAGCTTGGTCTGATCCTTTTACCTCCCCTGGCATCTGAAAGGCATTAAGGGTGCAATCCTACTGAGATAGACGTCAGCCTCTGAACTCCAAACCTCCGAACTCGGAGGCTGATGCCTATCCAATGCAGGGGGGACTAAGCACAGAGGGGATCATAGAACCATAGAATAGTAGGGTTGGAAGGGGCCTATAAGGCCATCAAGTCCAACCCCCCCTGCTCAATGCAGGAATCCAAGTCAGAGCATCCCTGACACATGGATGTCCAGCCTCGTATTGAATGCCTCCAGTGTGGGAGAGCCCAACACCTCCCTAGGTCATTGGTTCCATTGTCATATTGCTCTAAGAATATAAGTACATAGAATCATAGAATAGTAGGGCTGGAAGGGGTCCACAAGACCACTGAGTCCAACCCCCTGCTCAGTACAGAAATCCAAGTCAGAGCATCCCTGACACATAGTTGTCCAGCCTCATCTTGAATGCCTCCAGTGTGGGAGAGCCCATCACCTCCCTAGGTCATGGGTTCCTCTCCTCCGTGTTCCAGCCACCCTGCATTTGTGGCTAGATGTGTGTTTTGGGGGAGGGGGAGGGAAGGGGCCCAGAGACCCAATAGAAAGCTGTCTAAAGTGGCTTCCGCAGTTTCCTCCCAGCCCCGCCCCCTCTGCGCTCCATTTACGAGCACGGAGATGGCAGCAGTGAGAAAAAACCGCACCAGCTATGAGGGGGCGGGGGGGGGGGGGCAAGGAGTTCTGTTTCTGGAAACTGAGGTCGAACGACCTCGGTTTCCAGAAATTGAAAATCCTGTGGCCATCTAGACAGTGTCTTGTTTAGGATTGCTCTCTAGGACACCAATCCTCTGTGAATGTGTCCGTTCCAATCCCACGGTAAAGCCGATCTAAGCCAGTAGCCATGGCCACATCCTGTGGCAGGCAAGTCCTGGATGTTGTATGAGGAATTTTCTTCCATACTCCATCTCCTTACCATTGTATTTTTTTCCCCCCCTTATGCCCCAAAGCCCTCAAACACTTTTGTCTTTCCTCATGGGAAAGCTGCTCCACACCCATGAGAGCATCCCTGAAAATGAATTTGGCCCTCGGTCTGAAAGGGGTTCCCCAGCCTGGCTCTACAAGTTAAACATGACATTTCCCTTGATTCTAGGAAACGGTGCCCTGCCTGCCACCCGCTGCCCGAAACAATAGCTTCATTGTCAAGGCTAGATCTGTATCACCTCCCAAAGACCTGCGGTGGATGGCAACCTCCCTTACCACAGGGATCTCAGCTGCTCTCCGGTACAGGGGTCCCAGAGGATCACGAAAGTGTCATATGAGGCGGTTGCAAGAAGAGCCGAGTCCGGAGAGAACTCGCAGGACACAACGCAGCCCTGATGCCCTTCTAGTCTTCTGAGGAGGCTATATGAACACATACTCCAGAGCAGGGCCTACAAGGGGGGAAACGGGAAACGGTCAGGACAGGGGCATGATGCAAAGGATCAAAGCAAATGGTTTCTCTCTGCAAATTGTTCTAGGATTCCGGCATCTGGTCAGTTTCACTCCAGTTACATTCCAATTGGGAATTCAAATTGCAGAGCAGAAGAGATTCTACGCAGGCACAGACCCCATTTTTTGAATGACGCTTTAGCAAAAGCAACAGCACAGTTGGACCACTGCAACAGGTCAGAAGGCAGGAAGAGGCCGCAGCCTCAACTATGCCTGATTGGGAGCAAACAGCAACCCTTGTGGAAAAGAGGGTCTTTAGAAGTGGGTCGCCGTTTGTCTGTGCCACCAGCTCCCCCTAAGGGTTTGGGGAGCTGCCGCCTCTTTAAATCTCCCTCTTGATTTTGTGGGAGAATCCTACTGCAACATTGTGCAATTTCACAGATTAGAAAAAAAAAATGAGGCCAGAGGGATTTAAAACAAGCCATTCTTTTAAGATTTTAACAGTTCAGTTTCTGTTGGAAAAAATGCCAATTTTCTTCCAGAATCTAATCCAAAACACAGATTTCACCCTGCCAAATTCTGATCCAGAACGCACAATGTTAGTACGGAACCGCAAAACCTGGGTCAGAATCCAGTCAGGACAGATTCCTCGAGCATCCCTTGGCAGCAGTAGGTGCCGCTACGAGGTTGCACTGGCCCTTCCCCGCCTCCTTCCCCATACAGGGCCAGACTCATTGTATTGCCCTGGCCGTGGGCTTCGACCTCTTAATTTAGAGGTGCCAAGATAGTGATAAATCAGACCCAGGTTTACTTACAAGGACTACTTTATTGAGTAACTTACAGCACACAGGCCTACCAAATGGTTGGATCAGCCAGCTTCTCTGAACCCAGAGCCATGGGGTACAATGGGTTTTATACCATACATGTTAGCAATGAGGCAGCACAACAGCAGGAAGCGCCCCCTAGCGTTCATTCCCAGCATAAACTCACAGCACTTGGTTCTCAGCACAGCCACCTGTAGCTTTAAGGTAAACAAACTTCACTTCCCAGGCACATCTTGATTAGATACTCTACTCATTAGTATGGAATGTGCTAGGCCGCGCTATCGGCCCTTAGACTCATCTTCACATGCTCAGAGGCTTACTAGCAAGGGAATAATGAACTTAAGCAAGGCATTACAGATCTCTAGGCCCCTCTAACACTACAGGTGACTTGGTTATGCTCCTGGGGCCAATACACTCACCGACTTCTCTCCAGCGGCAGAGCACAACATATGTCCGTCGGGAGAGATGCAGCAGCAGTAGACCCACTGCACATGTCCGGACAGCACCTTCAGTTGCTTCCCTGGGAAAAGCCAAAAAAAGAAGCACATGAGTGCAGTTTCGGGGACAGGGTTTCCCCTTGGATCTCTCCAGAAGACAAAGCAGCATTGTTTTTCTCCCAAGCTGGTGCGTGGAAATCGCACTGACACCACAAAACACCATCTAACCCAAAGTTAAACCTTGTCAGATCCTGTTGACTTTTGCAGTGAAAAGCAGTGGGGAACCCGCAGCCCTCCAGATGTGTCTGTCTGTCTGTCTGTCCGTCCATCCATCTATTTATTACATTTATATCCCACCTTTCTTCCATCGTGGAACTCAAGGTGGCTACATGTGGTTCCCAGGTAGTCTCCCCTCCAAGCACCGACCAGCCCCAAACCGGCTTAGCTTCAGCAAGGTGGCTGCCTCATGTGCCTTCAGACTATGGCCTGAGATGTTGTGGGGCTCAGCTCCAGCTGGCATGGCCAGTGATGATGGGAGTTGTAGGCCAACAATAACTGCAGGGCCACAGGTTCTCCATCCTTGGTTTAAATTGACCCACAGAAGTCAAATGGCATTTAAAGGAAGGAGGGAGAGGAGAGGGGGAAGCGGGGCCATTCCCCCAGCCCTGCTGAAGTCCACCCCCATGAAGGATCTTCCTCCCTCAACTGTTACCACCAGCAGACATTCCAGCAGGCGGTGCTGAGGGAGAAGAGACAGAGAGCAAGGCCATTCCACCAGCGGTGCTGACTTATTTTTTTCCTCTTCCCTCCCCGTCCCTGTTTCCTTGTGTGTTGTGTCTTTTGAGATTCTAAGCCTGCAGGCAGGGACTGTCTTATCGATTATATATAAACTGCTCCCGGAGACCTTTTGGACAAGGAGCAGGATAAAAATACTGTAAATAATAAATTAATTAAATCAATACATAGAAGTGCTTAAGGTTTGGCTGGATTGTGCTGACTCTCTGTCAGTAACCCTGACAACAGCCCTGCGTACCGCAGGTACGTATAGAAGCCAACGGGGAAAGACAGTGGCTTTTAAGGAAGCCACTTAGCTAGTTTGTGGCCAGTGCAAGATTTCTAGCAAGGACTGCCCAGCCCATGCCTTCTGCTGTTAGCCGGGCTATGCCAACACACGGCCTGTACCAGTTGTACTATCTGCATTGTAACCCTTAGCAACACACCTAACCCAGAGTAATCCATGGTGATGCACTACAAAGCAAGGGTGAGCAGGATGTAGAACTGCAAATGTTTTGCTCTTCAACTCCCGGAAGCCATGGCCAGCATGGCCAATGTCCAAAACTTCTGGAGATCTACTTTCTCTCCAGCCCATAAGCAAGCATTGAGCATCTTGTCACTTAATTTGCATTTCCTAGATTTACATGCCTCCCTCTTAAAGGGAAGAGGGTAAAAGGCATAACAGCCTACCTGGCAGGGCCGTTGTAAAGGTTACTAACCCAGCAGGCACAATCCACAGACGGCAGCTTTGGAAACACGATCCATCAGAAATGGGGATGTACGGATTTTGTAAAATCCATTCCGTAAAATCCATTCCGTGTCACGGATTGTCAGGTGCCTTTCAGCCCATTGTCTACTCGTTTGTGGAATAGGATTTTTCCCAATTTCCCGCAGTTGTGCAAGTTCACACAAATGCACAAATCCCTCCCCAAAAGTGCGATTCCCCCCACCCCCTGTGCATTTTCATGCTTTAGCCTATAGGGGAAATGCACATTTTCAGTTGGGGTAGATTTTTAAATTTCTATTATTTTTCTACAACTAAATTTGCGTAAGATTCCCAAAAGTTCTTTAAAAATGGTCTGCAAGTCCGCAGAATCCGTGGAACTCAGGAAAAGCCAGTCGGCTGTGGAACCCATGGGTCGCCTTCATAGAAATCCAAACTCATTTGATTCCTTGCAGATTTCTCCGACATCCTTGATCAGATACAGCTGAAACACTGTGCTGTTCAGTCTCCCAACAAACCCCGGTTTGATCACGGAATGTTGTCTCTTGCCCAACCTTGGAGAGCCCGTTCCTCAGGTAGGGCTTGCATTGCTCGCTCCTACCGTTTTGACTCAGGTCCCAGACACGCAGGGTTTTGTCACGGGAGGCGGAGACAAGGATCGAACGGCTCTGGCCTGGTGCAAAGCTCAAGTCTCTCACCACGTCTTGATGCCCCAAGAGGTTGAACAGCAAACATCCTGCAAACACCAAGACACGGTGAGGCATCAGCACTCAAGGAAAACAAACAACCCAAACCGGAAACCTACTCTGAAAACTCTCTTTTGAATAAGGGCAGGGAATTGCTGCTGGTGGAGCTGGAGAAAAGGCCCAAGAGGTGGCAATTCACCCCACCCCAACGAAGGGCATCTATAATAATATAAAGGATGTGTGTCTATCCTTCTGCACCACAGCCAGTGTGGTGTAGTGGTTAGAGTGTTGGACCGGGATGTGTGTCTATCCTTCTGCACCACAGCCAGTGTGGTGTAGTGGTTAGAGTGTTGGACCGGGATGTGTGTCTATCCTTCTGCACCACAGCCAGTGTGGTGTAGTAGTTAGAGTGTTGGACCGGGATGTGTGTCTATCCTTCTGCACCACAGCCAGTGTGGTGTAGTGGTTAGAGTGTTGGACCGGGATGTGTGTCTATCCTTCTGCACCACAGCCAGTGTGGTGTAGTGGTTAGAGTGTTGGACCGGGACTGTTTCAATCAATCAACTTCATTATTTAATAAATACTCGCTATGCCCATAGTGGGTGATTATTATTCTCCTTCACACTCTCTCTTCCTCCCTCTCTTATGGATTACAACTGCTTGCAGGTTTATTGAACATGCCAAGCTAAACGGGAGGAGTTTCCAGAGCTATCCCTGTTTCCCAGCAAACGACAACAGGGCCAGTTTACCTGTCTGCACCTCCCAGACTTTAATCTGCCCGTCGTTCAATCCTGTGGCAAGGACCAAACAGGAAGCACTCGGTGCCCGCAGGATGTACTTCCTTGAACGGGAAGGGAGCCAAGAGCTGAAGGCCAGGCCCCAGACAATCTGCCCACATTCCAACGTCTTCTCCTTGGCCCCGCCTCGCCCCCTGGCTTCCGTTTTCACACACTTGCGCTCCAAAGGTTTGCAGTTCCTGCGGGAAGTAGAGATGGGGGGGGGAGGCATGTCACAGAGCTGTTAGGGAGTCCAAAACAACTCATCTGCCCCGCCCCCACCTAAAAAGAGGCACTGCCCCCTTCCCAGACTGATCCATGCCATCGAGACCACGACATGCCACAAGGAGCACACTAGTCATGTGAACCATAGCCTTTGCTGTCAAGACTTGGGCCAGTAATCCTCTTTTGACCTCAGTTCCTTGTCTGTAAAATGGGAACAATTGTGACCAAGCTCCATTGGGGGATGAAAGGGATACAGGGAGGAGTTGTTGCCAAGAGCCAAGCTTCAAGGGTCTAGCCTAGCCCCCGCTCCCTGGCGTGCTGGTTTTCTATATATGGGAAGTCACGGGGAAGCATTCAAAACACAATTTCTCCTTCGTTCTCAACCAGGATTGGCGTCAAGGGTAGGCCTGGTCGGGCATCTGCCAAGGGCTCACATCCTGCAGGGGCCCACTGACAAGAGCCTCCTGGAGTTGCGCCTTCTCTTCACCCTCGCAACCTGCTTGTTCACCCGCCTCTCCCTCTGGCCCAGACAATGGTGTTGGTGAGAAGAACAGCGGTAGATGCCACGTCCTCCTTGCTCGCTGGCTCTCTGCCTGCCAAGCAAGCGAGTGGCAGCCATGATGAGAAAGAGGAGGGGGAGCATCAGCAATGGCAGTGAGAAGATGGACTCACTGAGGGAGGGGACCCATTGAGGGTGTCTTGCCCAAGGATCCTCCAAAACCTCGAGTCGGCCCCGACCAGGACAGGGTCCGGAAGGCCTCTGCCAAGTGATTTTGCGGAGTGTGTAGATCAGGCCTCATTGAGAGGCTTGGCTAAACTTTGCTAAAAAAATCTGATTCCATCCATGAACAAGGAGTGGCTCAATCTGAGTGTTTTCGGACCAAAGGTCTCTCAGAGCAGAGTACAGTGAAAAAAACTATTCTCATAAAACACCCAGTTCAACTGTAACCAATTCGAAAGGACCCACAGCTTGATAATCAGCTCAAAGAGCAGCATGACAGCAAAGCCCATCAGCTCAATGGTCCATTAAAAAGTTCCAAAATAAGCCAGAGCAATCATTAAACCACCCTTAACCTGTGAGCAGACTGAAATAAAAATATATTCAGGGCCTATTTAAGAGATATCAAAGAAGGGGTCAAATTTCTGTCTCTAGGGTAGAGAATTCCATAAATGAAGAGCCGCCACCGAAAAGGCCCCGACATCTGTCTTGCCTTGATTCAGCTTCAATTTGTTATAGCCCTCATCCAGCCCATGACTGCCTCCAGACACTGATTCAGAACCCTGACAGTAGGCCATCCTGATGTGGCAGAAGGCCCCAGTGTGGATACTCACTGCTCAGTCCCCTCTAAAGGCCAGGGAAGCAGCTTGACCACACAGTGGCCCTGAGACCAGGCAAACCAGGCACCATCCAGGGAGAAGGCCACACTCCACGTCTCGCAGCTTGATTTCCAGTCATATTGCTGAGGCCGTCCTGGCTTCAGCTCGGCCACAAGGAGGGGTTCTCCTGGGGAATGAGACAGTCGAGGCTTCATCAATACCAAGTGCGGACCACACACACTCGCCACACACAGATCAAATGCCTGCATTCACCTGCATGAAGGCGCATCAGCCCAGAGACTGCCCTAACAGTGAGAACTTACTATCACCTCCCTGTCTTCCATAGTGCCCAAGTTTTGATGCTCACCATGTGTGGACAAGAGGCTGCCCGATTATGTCCTGAGGCTGGTTCATGAGTGGCCATGGAGTTAGAAAAAGGGCAGAGAGAACCCTCTCATTGTCTAGATAGGCCAAGTTGAGCAGCCTTTTTTAAAAAAACAAAAATGTCCCTGGGGTGGAACTGAGAGCTGTCCACAGAGACCAATGGAGAAACATAACTGTGCTTAGAGAGCAGCGTGTCCACCCTGAAACAAAAGGGAGCCGACAGAGATATTTGTGATCTTTGTAATTCAGATCTTATTTCATGAAAATAGAATTGTGTGTGTGTGTGCACAAATGTGCATACTTGTGTCTCTATGTGTGTGTGTGTGTACACACACACACACACACACACACACACAGAGGGGGTGGGGGACAGAAGTGTTTTCAGCATTTTAAAAATAGCCCTGCCAATCCCAACACAGTCCATTATCACATATTGCAGACTGGAGAGGACGGTGGCTGGAAGAGAGTGATGTACCACAGCCCTGTAGTGCAGTTCAGTCTGAATACTACAGGCTAGCGGCCAGGCTGATGCCGAGAGCCATTTACAACAACCCTGCAGTGTAGTCTGGTGGCATTATACATCTGTTAGAAATTGGAGGTCACAGGCTGAGGCTGAGAAAGTAGCTTCCAGCTACCCTGCAGTGTTGTCCAGCACTGTTGTCCTCATACTGAATGTTGGGGTTCAGAGCTGGAGGGCCTGGGCTGGGCTGGCTGCCTCTCTCTGCCTGCCTGCTCAATCAGGGTCCTTTCCCAAAGGTGCCATCTCTGACACATTGGGAGATGGCAAGTAGGCAAGACAGATAGGCAGCCAAGGCCAGCAACAAGCATGCATCACCACCAGGGTTCCAGCTCAACCAGGGGATAGGCCAAGGGGGAATAGCTGGGAGGGCTGCTGCTACCCACCGCCCCAGCATCTGTCACCCGAGGCAGCTGCTTCACTTTGCCTAACGGTAGGGCCTGGCCCTGAGTGAGAATGTTCGCGATCATAGCCTAGAGTTCTAAGCAGGGAGTAGATGCATCATTTCTTGTGTCAAAAGTACACACACATGGACACTAAAGCATCTCTCTCATAATACTAGAAACCAGGGTCATCCCATGAAGCTGACTGGTCAAAGATTCAGAACAGATAAAAGGAAGGGCTTCTTCACACAGCGCAGAGTTAAACTATGGAATTCACTTCCACAAGATGTAGCGATGGCCATCAATTTGGATGGCTTTAAAAGGAGACTGGACAAATTCATGGAGGAGAAGGCTATCAACGGCTACTAGTCGTCATGACTGTATGCTATGTCCGGTATCGGAAGCAATATGCTGGGGAACATGGGCAGGAGGGTGCCATTGCACTCATGTCCTGCTTATGGGTTTCCCATGGGCAGCTGGCGGGCCGCTGTGTGAAAAGAATGCTGGACAAGATGGGCCCTTGGGCTGATCCAGCACAGCTGTTCTTATGTTCTTAGGTTAACCATGGTTATAGTGTTTATTACATTTCTATACTGCCCAATAGCCGAAGCTCACTAGATGGTTCTCAATTAAAACCATAAAATACAGCATGATAAAACATAGTATAATGGGAGTTTCCTCTTTAGGTTAGCCTTCTCCAACCTGGTGCTCTCCAGATGTGTTGGACTACAACTCCCAGCATCCCCTGGCCAGGATAGTATGCTGGGAGTTCTAGTCCAACACATCTCGAGGGCGCCAGGGTGAGGAAGGCTGCTTTAGATGGCTATGCATATTACTTAGTTTGCTCCAATCACGGTGCTGCATTTGGGGGACCTTCCTGTTTGCTCGGCCGAGTGGGGCTCTGCCTGGACTTCTGCCCCAAAGACCAGTCCTGCCTGGACAGCACTACCGCCCTCCTGATCTATATTTTGGTTGGAGAGAGAGTACCGAACAACCACCACCACTCATATTGATAACTGACATTATTAGTAAAGTTCAAAATATATAAGTGCAGGGCTTTCATTGTTATGCTGTGCACTTTATGGCACTTTTCTTTGTGCCATTTAACGACAATGGAACCAATTCCCTAGGGAGGTGCTGGGCTCTCCCATGCTGGAGGCACTGAAGATGAAGGCTGGGCAGCCATCTGTCAGGGATGCTCTGACTTGGATTCCTGCATTGAGCAAGGGGTTGGACTCAATGGTCTTATAGGCCCCTTCCAACCCTACCATTCTATGATTCTTTATTATATTTCTACAATGATTTTATTGACTTGGGCTCTTGCATTGAGCAGGGGGCTGGACTCGATGGTCTTATAGGCCCCTTCCAACCCTACCATTCTGTGATTCTATGATTCTTTATTGTATTTCAACAATGATTTTATTTTGTGTCACCCATCTGCTGTTTGGTGTTCTAAAATTGGCTTGTGTTGATACCGGATTGGTTCTATCTGTTCTTTGTTTCTTTTTCTGTCTTTTTTAAGCTTATTGTTGTTCCCAACCTGGTGCCCTCCAGATGTTTTGGACTACAGTTCTCACCATTCCTCACCAGTGGGGCAGTGAATCCGATGTCAGTGGGACAGCGAATCCAGTCTGGGTTTCACTCAGAACCAGTCAGAACTTTAAAGGAGTTATCCAAGGACCTGATCCTATTTTGGGGATAGGGTTCAGCACCTTGGGCAGCTCCTTTGGAGTTCTGACTGGTTCTGACTGAAACCCAGAGCGGGTTTGCTGCCCCACTGACATCGGAGCCACCAGCCTCCACTGTTCCTGACCGCTAGCCATGCTGCTGGGGGCGATGTCCAAAATGTCTGGAGGGCCGCAGGTTGGGGAAAGCTGCTGTGGTTGTTTAAAAAAAACACACCTTACAACCACAACACTTGTTTCTCTTTGATGTTTTGCCATTGCTGTTTTTTTAGTTCCCTTGGGCACGACATGTAGGAAGGCAGGATAGAAATGGAAATAATGACTGAAAATTAGTTAGTTTTTTTCATTTACACTGTATCTTGCCTTTCTTCCAAGGAGCTCGAGGCTGGCATATGTGGTTCTTTCCCTGCCTCTGCCATTTTATCCTCACAACAACCCTGTGAGGTAGGTTGGGCTGAGAGAGAATGACTAGTCCAAGCTTCTTGGCTGAGTGGGGATTTGAACCTGGGTTTCCCCCAGTCCTAGTGTGAAACTCTGACCGCTACATCATAAGAATATAAGAACATGAGAAGAGCCCTGCTGGATCAGACCAAGGGTCCATCTAGTCCAGCATTCTGTTCACACGGCGGCCAAACAGATGCCAATGGGAAACCCACAAGCAGGACATGAGCGCAACAGCACCCTCCCGCCCATGTTCCCCAGCAACTGGTGTACATAGGCTCACTGCCTCTGATACTGGACATAGCATATAGCCATGAGGACTAGTAGCCATTGATGGCCTTCTCCTCCATGAATTTGTCCAATTCCCTTTTAAAGATATCCAAATTGGTGGCCATCACTACATCCTGTGGAAGTGAATTCCATAGTTTAGCTATGCGCTGTGTGAAGAACTCCTTTCCTCTGATTATAAGAATGTAAGATGAGCCACGCTGGATCAGACCAAGGGTCCATCTGTCCTGAATCTCCCACCAATCTGCTTCATGGGGTGGGCCCCGCATTCTAGTCTCATGAAACAGAGAGAAAAATGTGTACAAATCCACTTACCACACCATACATCATTTTTGTACACCTCTGTCTTACTCCACTAACTCACCTTTTCCCAAAGCTCAGGGGTGTCGTTATAAGTACGAGTTGGGCACGGGCCACGGATCTTTTGAGCTGTCCTAATTTGCTATTTTTAACATTTTCCCATTGACTTGCATTGGAAAACAGAAACGGACATAACTTTTTTAGTTTGCAGGATAAATACATGCAACTTGGAGACTTGGTAGCCTCCATGGACATGATTAAATCTGCCCAGTTTCAGGTAGTTAGGTCCACTGGCTTTTGTCACAGGTAAAATTTGCGACTTTCAAGAAAATCTGTCAAAGCAAAGAGAGAGAGAGAGAGATTTCTCTTCCACGCAAGTGCATGGAATTTGGGGAACTGACAGCCCCCATGGAGCTGATTGAACCTGCCAAATTTCAGGCAGTAAGGTCCAGTGACTTTTGTGCTAGTCACGGGTAAAATTTGCGATTTTCAAGAAAATCTGTCAAAGCGAAGAGCTATAATTTTTTTATTCTTCCACATAAGTGCATGGAATTTGGGGACCTGGCAGACCCTATGAAGCTGAGTGAACCTGCCAAATTTCAGACAGGTCCAGTGGCTTTTGTATTAGTCATGCATAAAGTTTCCTTTTCTCAAAGACTAAAACAAAAAGTAAAAAACTGTCAAGCTGCACATGGGACTAGGGATCCTAATGAGAAGGTGTTTAAGGTGACCATTAGGAGGTCACTATCCCTAATCTCTGGTGTAGGTTCTTTTGAGGTGCAAAAAACCTCTCTCCCCCTACTTTTTTGCTCTTACATGCACACTGATGGGAGCTTGCTTGAAATGAAATTCTGAAGAGGGAGAAGGAAGGGAAGAAAGAGCTCCATGTGAAATACTGATATTTCACACAGCATCTGATTTTATTGCCCCAAACTGGAACCTTTGCAGAACTTCTGCAGAAGTTTAGTAGCTTCAGTACAGCAAAGGATCCATTCAGCCGCCATAAACTTCTTTCTCCCCCTCCACATCAATTTCTCCTAAATAACTGTAGGACTGAAATTGTTCCAAAAGAAAGGTTAGAACTATGTGGCATCATGATCGAGGAACTGCTGAGCCTTTTAAATAGGTTCTACAGTCTTAAAAAAGCTAGCAAAAGCCCTCAGACACCTCACCTCATAAAGTTCATGTAAGTACGTGCAATCATTGCAAACCCTGCACATCCTCCTAAATTCCTCTGAAGTACGACCTCTCTGAAAGGAGCCACTTGGCTTAGGGAATTCTCTCTACCCCCCCACCCCTGCACACATTTCCAATCACCATTCTTCTTTTCTTCTTCCCTCCCCTCCCCTATCCTGTTCTTTCTTTCTCTTCTTTATTCTCCCCAGAGCATATCTTGGGGAGTTCTTAAAGAGAATTCTCTTCGATGCGCAAGAGAAGTTCTGAACTGTATTTCACTATATACAAACAGACAAGAGGGCTGGTTTTTCTCCTTCTCACTGGAGTCTTTGAGAAAAGTGGGTTCACATGGTTGCAGAGAAACAAATCTGGGGCTGTTTTGTTTGTCAGTTGCCATTAACCAGCAATAGGAAGGGCTGTAGCTCAGTGGCAGAGCACATGCTTGGCATGTAAAAGGTCCTAAATTCAATCCCCAGCATCTCCAGGTAGAGCTAGGAAAGAATCTGGCCTGGAATCCTGGAAAGCGGCTGCTGCCAGTCAGTATTGACAATACTGGGCTAGATGGACCCACAGTCTGATTCAGTATAAGGCAACTTCCTATGGTCCTATGAACAGAAAGGTTTAATAAAAATAGGAGTTTGGGGTTTGTTTTTTAAGTGCTATGGTCCATGGGGTCACAAAGAGTCGGACACGACTTAACGACTGAACAACAACAATGTATGACTACTCAGAAGCCCCATTATGTTTAATGAGGCTTAGCTTCAGGAAAGTGTGCATAGGATTCCAGCACAAGTTATTTATGCAGGGAGGTTTGCACCCTGATGTTCTGCATGTTTACTCAGAAATAAGTCCTGAGTTGTGAGCATGCTACTGTGGGCTTAATACAGTGCCTGCCTAATTCCATCTAATTAATTGACTACCCTTTCAGCGCAGTCCTATGCATGTTTTGTCATTTGTGTGCTTTTTAAAATTTTGTATGAACCCCAGCTTCAGTGGTGAGGGAAAGGCACTTAGTACATGCTCAGAGTTTCTCCATAATTTAGCCCTAGTTTTGAAAACAGACTAATTGGCTGAATTCTGGTGAAGTTTTGGCACAAATGAAGTTATGGGGAGGAATGAGAGCTTGTGCGTTACGAGGAGGAGGTAGAGGAGAGTTGCACAAAACAAGACATCTGTTTGTATGAAGAGCTGCTGGAGGATTGTAGGATGAGGAGGGATGGTTGCATGGAGGGGAATAGAATTGGTAGGGGGAGAATGTAAATGCTCAGTGGTGAAAGAAACACATTCTTCATATGCTCAGAGGCATTCTCTGTTTAAGAACAAAAGAAGAGCTGTGCTGCATCAGACCAAGGTCCATCTAGTCCAGCATTCTGTTCACACAGTGGCCAACCAGATGCCCACGGGAAACCCACAAGCAGGACATGAGTGCAATAGCACCTTCCCACCCATGTTCCCCTGCTGCTAACATTGGTGAAATGTAAATAAATTCTAGTAATTCTAAATTTGTGTTTATGCATATCCTTCAGGAACTTTGCAGGTTTCTTGTCTGGGGGACACCTCTAACCTGTGTATTTTCATAAAAATTTGCCCAAAAACTATGGGGGAAGGGAAGGGAAAGCAAATCACTCCCTCCCCCAAACTGGAGAACTCCCCTTCCACATGAACTGCTGCACCTATCCTCCTGAAACTTTGCTGGTTTCTTACTTAGGGACAACTGTAGGCTGTCTGTAGTTTTCAAAACAATGGTCCACAAGAAAAATAGGGAGATAAGTATGTTCTCTTTTGGAGACCTCAAAATGTCAAGGCCACCCTGGCACAAAACTCCTTGTTGCTATCATTCTGAAATTTCGCAGACATAATCTCCTCTGATGGGGCAATGAATCCTGAAATGCGTATCCAATTCTTCCAAGTAATAAAAATGTTATTGGCAGTTTCCTTTAAAAGAAAATCAAAACATAAATCCTGCACCTATTTTTCTGACATCAGGCAGGTGTAATCCCCTTCAAGGGGCCTACAGTGCCTGAAATCATCATCCAGTTCTGACCAAGAGAAAAAAGTTACAGTTCTTTTCTAATTCCCCATGGTAGTCAACAGGAAGCATAAAGACTCATTTTTCCAAACCTTGACTCAGATTTGGTGCTGAGCTGAAGTGGTCCGACCACAGATTGGCCAGAGCAGAAGCGGGATGTTTTCCAAAATGCTGACTCAGGGTCTGAGTTGAAGTGGGATGGGCGGGGTCAGTGCACACTTCGTATGTATGTATGTAATCTATACACACACACACAAGCACACAATGTGCACACACCACACACATATATTAGAGGTGCACTTAGATTCAGATACACACACATGCACACGCACACTTGTGTTATGGGCCTGTGCCCCGGATCTTTTAAGAACCTAGCAACGCCCCTGCCCAAGCTAAACAATCCCAGCTATTGTAACCTTCCCTCATAGGGGAGCTGCTGCAACAACTTGATCATTTTAGTTGCCCTTTTCTGCAGACAAACCAAGGACATTTGAGTCAATCGGGAGCAACAAAGCCTGGAAACGGCAGCTTCCCCAGCCTGGCTCCTTCAGTGCCCATTGACCATGTTGGCTACGGATGATGGGAGTTGTAGTCCAACCCCCCCGGAGGGCACCGGGCTGGCGTTCCTTCAGTACTGGGGTATTACAAGGTCCCCGTTCTGCAGACAAACCAAGGGCATTTGAGTCAATCAGGAGCAAGGAAGCCAGGAGACGGCAGCTTCCCCAGCCTGGCGCCTTCGGCGCCCATTGACCATGTTGGCTACGGGTGATGGGAGTTGTAGTCCAACAACCCCCCTGGAGGGCACCGGGCTGGCGTTCCTTGAGTACTGGGGTATTACAAGGTCCCCGTTCTGCAGACAAACCAAGGGCATTTGAGTCAATCAGGAGCAAGGAAGCCAGGAGACGGCAGCTTCCCCAGCCTGGCACCTTCGGCGCCCATTGACCATGTTGGCTACGGGTGATGGGAGTTGTAGTCCAACAACCCCCCTGGAGGGCACCGGGCTGGCGTTCCTTGAGTACTGGGGTATTACAAGGTCCCCGTTCTGCAGACAAACCAAGGGCATTTGAGTCAATCAGGAGCAAGGAAGCCAGGAGACGGCAGCTTCCCCAGCCTGGCGCCTTCAGCGCCCATTGACCAAGTTGGCTACGGATGATGGGAGTTGTAGTCCAACAACCCCCCTGGAGGGCACCGGGCTGGCGTTCCTTGAGTACTGGGGTATTACAAGGTCCCCGTTCTGCAGACAAACCAAGGGCATTTGAGTCAATCAGGAGCAAGGAAGCCAGGAGACGGCAGCTTCCCCAGCCTGGCACCTTCGGCGCCCATTGACCATGTTGGCTACGGGTGATGGGAGTTGTAGTCCAACAACCCCCCTGGAGGGCACCGGGCTGGCGTTCCTTGAGTACTGGGGTATTACAAGGTCCCCGTTCTGCAGACAAACCAAGGGCATTTGAGTCAATCAGGAGCAAGGAAGCCAGGAGACGGCAGCTTCCCCAGCCTGGCACCTTCGGCGCCCATTGACCATGTTGGCTACGGGTGATGGGAGCTGTAGTCCAACAACCCCCCTGGAGGGCACCGGGCTGGCGTTCCTTGAGTACTGGGGTATTACAAGGTCCCCATTCTGCAGACAAACCAAGGGCATTTGAGTCAATCAGGAGCAAGGAAGCCAGGAGACGGCAGCTTCCCCAGCCTGGCGCCTTCGGCGCCCATTGACCGTGTTGGCTACGGGTGATGGGAGTTGTAGTCCAACAACCCCCCTGGAGGGCACCGGGCTGGCGTTCCTTGAGTACTGGGGTATTACAAGGTCCCCGTTCTGCAGACAAACCAAGGGCATTTGAGTCAATCAGGAGCAAGGAAGCCAGGAGACGGCAGCTTCCCCAGCCTGGCGCCTTCGGCGCCCATTGACCATGTTGGCTACGGGTGATGGGAGTTGTAGTCCAACAACCCCCCTGGAGGGCACCGGGCTGGCGTTCCTTGAGTACTGGGGTATTACAAGGTCCCCGTTCTGCAGACAAACCAAGGGCATTTGAGTCAATCAGGAGCAAGGAAGCCAGGAGACGGCAGCTTCCCCAGCCTGGCACCTTCGGCGCCCATTGACCATGTTGGCTACGGGTGATGGGAGTTGTAGTCCAACAACCCCCCTGGAGGGCACCGGGCTGGCGTTCCTTGAGTACTGGGGTATTACAAGGTCCCCGTTCTGCAGACAAACCAAGGGCATTTGAGTCAATCAGGAGCAAGGAAGCCAGGAGACGGCAGCTTCCCCAGCCTGGCGCCTTCGGCGCCCATTGACCATGTTGGCTACGGGTGATGGGAGTTGTAGTCCAACAACCCCCCTGGAGGGCACCAGGCTGGCGTTCCTTGAGTACTGGGGTATTACAAGGTCCCCGTTCTGCAGACAAACCAAGGGCATTTGAGTCAATCAGGAGCAAGGAAGCCAGGAGACGGCAGCTTCCCCAGCCTGGCGCCTTCGGCGCCCATTGACCATGTTGGCTACGGGTGATGGGAGTTGTAGTCCAACAACCCCCCTGGAGGGCACCGGGCTGGCGTTCCTTGAGTACTGGGGTATTACAAGGTCCCCGTTCTGCAGACAAACCAAGGGCATTTGAGTCAATCAGGAGCAAGGAAGCCAGGAGACGGCAGCTTCCCCAGCCTGGCGCCTTCGGCGCCCATTGACCATGTTGGCTACGGGTGATGGGAGTTGTAGTCCAACAACCCCCCTGGAGGGCACCGGGCTGGCGTTCCTTGAGTACTGGGGTATTACAAGGTCCCCGTTCTGCAGACAAACCAAGGGCATTTGAGTCAATCAGGAGCAAGGAAGCCAGGAGACGGCAGCTTCCCCAGCCTGGCGCCTTCGGCGCCCATTGACCATGTTGGCTACGGGTGATGGGAGTTGTAGTCCAACAACCCCCCTGGAGGGCACCGGGCTGGCGTTCCTTGAGTACTGGGGTATTACAAGGTCCCCGTTCTGCAGACAAACCAAGGGCATTTGAGTCAATCAGGAGCAAGGAAGCCAGGAGACGGCAGCTTCCCCAGCCTGGCGCCTTAGGCGCCCATTGACCATGTTGGCTACGGGTGATGGGAGTTGTAGTCCAACAACCCCCCTGGAGGGCACCGGGCTGGCGTTCCTTGAGTACTGGGGTATTACAAGGTCCCCGTTCTGCAGACAAACCAAGGGCATTTGAGTCAATCAGGAGCAAGGAAGCCAGGAGACGGCAGCTTCCCCAGCCTGGCGCCTTCGGCGCCCATTGACCATGTTGGCTACGGGTGATGGGAGTTGTAGTCCAACAACCCCCCTGGAGGGCACCGGGCTGGCGTTCCTTGAGTACTGGGGTATTACAAGGTCCCCGTTCTGCAGACAAACCAAGGGCATTTGAGTCAATCAGGAGCAAGGAAGCCAGGAGACGGCAGCTTCCCCAGCCTGGCGCCTTAGGCGCCCATTGACCATGTTGGCTACGGGTGATGGGAGTTGTAGTCCAACAACCCCCCTGGAGGGCACCAGGCTGGCGTTCCTTGAGTACTGGGGTATTACAAGGTCCCCGTTCTGCAGACAAACCAAGGGCATTTGAGTCAATCAGGAGCAAGGAAGCCAGGAGACGGCAGCTTCCCCAGCCTGGCGCCTTCGGCGCCCATTGACCATGTTGGCTACGGGTGATGGGAGTTGTAGTCCAACAACCCCCCTGGAGGGCACCGGGCTGGCGTTCCTTGAGTACTGGGGTATTACAAGGTCCCCGTTCCCGCCTGTGAAATGTTGGGGGGGGGGGCAGGAGCCGCAGCCGCCCAGTTCCCCTCCCTCTTTTTAGGGCGGGGGGGTAGGGACGGGGAAGAAGAGGGGCGGGGGGCTTGCGCCGAGCTGCTCACCCTCGGCCGCCTCGCTCTCCGACAGCGACCGTGGCCGCCGAGGCTCCGCCGGAGGCGCCTCCATCCGGATCGCATCGGAAGCTGCGACGAACCCGCAACTGGAAGGTTTCCTCTTCCCGTTCCCCGCCGTCACTTGCAGTCACATGATATCCTCGGTGCGGGGGGGGGGCATGGAGGCGGGCGGGGGCGGGACGTGCGGCCCGATTCCAACCCGGGATGCAGCGGCGGCGGCGGCGGCGGCAGGATGGCAGAGGAGGTTGCGCGCTTGCGTCCCTGGCCCCTGCGCCCTCCCTGCGCCCTGGGCGCGCCGCTGAAAGGCGGCGCATGGCGAGGGCTTGAGCATGGCTTTTAATGCTGGGGGGGGGGGGCGGACCGAGAGGTGCCGGGGTTCAAGTCCCGCGGCAGTGGTGCAGGGCCGGGAAGGAGGCAAATGACCACCCAGGCAGCCGCAGGTGCGGAAGCGAACGCCGTTTTGTTCCTGTCCTCACGGCGCTGCCGTGGCTGAAGTGCCTTTAAATAAAATGCCAAACTGCACGTGCTCAGAGCACGTTTGCTTTCTTTGCACACGCTCAGAGCACGTTTGCTTTTCGTTCTTTCCTTTCCTTTTAATCAGGGTTGGCAAACGGTTTTCTTGTTCTAACGTAACAGCCGTTTTGAAGCAGGGGACGGTATTTGGGGCAGGGGAGAAAAGGTAGTTGTGAGCTTCACAGCTAAGGTAATATAGATATATGAAGCCCCCCCGCCCATAAATCGATGAAGTCTAGGGTCTAAGATGGGCTACACCCCTGCCTGCCTGGCTAATGTGCAGGCCCTCTTAGGCAAGTTTGCTCAGAAGTGAATTCCGCTGAGTTTATTGTGACTTAATTCCAGGTGTGTATAGTGCTGAAGCTGTTGTTTGTGTGTGTGTGTGTGTGTGTGTGTGTACACAGCAGGGTTGTACACCTCTTTTGGCCGACAACCTAGTTATAGATTTTGATGACTGATTTATCTATCCTTGTGCTGTTTGTTTTCTGTTGTATTGCAGTTTTGTAAATATTTGTATTGGATATTATTTAATTTAATAACTTTATAATCTGTCCAATAACGAATGTTCTCTGCGTGGATTACAGTCAGAGTATTTTCTATTTTTAACTGTTTGTATGGCATTTTAGTCTCCTAACAGTTTGTAACCCGCTCCCCCCCCTCCCCCCCCCCTCCCCGACAACATTGGTTATTGGGTGGCTTAAAAACATAATGGAATAAACTCCCCATCAGCCCCTAAACAGCTGTAGAAAAATCAGTAGCTACTAATCACAACGGCTCTTTATTACCTCCAGTATTGGAGGCAGTATGCCTATGTGGTGTAGTGGCAAGAGTGTTGGACTGGGAGCTGGGAGATCCGGGTTCTAGTCCCCACTCGGCCATGGAAGCTCACTGGGTGACGTTGGGCCCATCACAGACTCTCAGCCCAGCCTACCTCACAGGGTCGTTGTGAGGATAAAATGGAGAGGAGGAGGAGAATGTACGCTGCCTTGGGTTCCTTGCAAGAGGAAAAAAGGCAGGATATAAATTCAATAAATAAATATGTACACCAGTTGCTGGGGAACATGGTCAGGAAGATGCTGTTGCACTCCTGTCCTGCTTGTGGGCTTCCCAGAGACATAACAGAACGCTATGAAGTAGCCATGTTGATCAGTTAACAACAAACACACAGAACAACTTTTGTGGCACCTTAACGACTTAATATATTTTTCACGGATTAAGAACATAAGGAGAGCAGTGCTGGATCAGACCAAAAGGCCTATCTGCTCCATCACTGAATTTCAGAGTTAGAAAGAGTCTTGGAGATCATCTAGTTCAACCCTGTGTGCAGTGCAGGAATCTTGTAATAACAGCATCCCTGACAGATGGCTGTCCCGCCCCCGCTTAAACTCCTCCAGCGAAGGTCTCTGAGGATCCTGACCAACAGTGGTTCTCCAATCTCTGTGGCAAAGGGCTTTCTTAACCCTGCTTCTTGCAATATGTATGTATGTATGTATGTCTATACAGCCCAATAGCTGAAGCTCTCTGGGCAGTTCACAACAATTAAAACCACAAAGCACAGCATAAAACAATATGAAATATGAAAGCTTAAAACCACAATATAACAGTACAACCAGAATAAAACCTAGCAGCACTGCAGATATTTAAAATACAGATTTAAAACACCAGAGCTAAAGGATTAGGAAGCTAAAATACTGGCAGAATAAAAGGGTGTTCACCTGGCGCTGGAAGGAGAACGAGGTAGGTGCCAGGCGAACCTCTCTATGGAGCTCATTCCAAAGCCAGGGTACCACAGCATAAAAGACCTTCTTCCTGGTAGCCACCTGCCTCACTTCCTTTGGCAGGGGCTCATGGAGAAGGACCCCTGAAGATGATCTTAGGGTCCAGGCAGGCACATACGGGAGGAGGCAATCCTTCAGGTAACCTGGCCCCAAACTATTAAGGGCTTTGAATGTTAATACCAGCACTTTGAATTGGGCCTGGAAATGGACTGGCAGTGAGTGCAGCTGGAAAAGTACTGGCGTAATGTGATCTTGTTAACAATCCTACTGCCCTATTTTGGACTATATTCGCTGTCACTGGTGCTCCGTGCGGTGGAGGTCGAAGTATGTCTGGAAAAATTGACCCATCACATTGAACACATCCACCACTCTATGGCCCTTGGTGCAGGGAGGACCCATAAACCATTGACACCCACTATCCTCTGTCAATAGCAGCAGGGATACTCGAGGGTATTCCTTGAGGCCACTCACAGGGATGTCAGACAAATCCATTTGGGGTGTGGTGTGCAATGAGTTTTCCTAGGCTCGGCCCCCTAGACTTTCTTTCAGTTCTTCCTCTGGTACCCAACTCGATCTTCAGTGGCTCAGGCCAGCTCGTGGATTTTCTGAGAATTTTGCACATTTGGGGGGAGGTACCGCAATTTGTGCAAATCTCTGAGCAATTTGTGCAAATTTGGCTGTAATGTGAGCAAAATGCTCAGAAATGTGCACAAATTGCAGAACTCCCCCCCCCTCCACAAAATGCGCCAAAAAAGTGCCTGGAGTTTGTGAAACAGTTCGCAGCTCAGCTTGCAGACTCAAAGCAAGTCATCCACACTGCGGAGCTCCCATCGAGCCAAAAAAGATTTCCCAGCGACAGACATCCTAGTACCTTTGACAGAAGCAAGGGGATTCCAGAAACTTCATCATTATACATTGTGGAATCCTGACGTTATTGTGTAAAGGGGAGGATGGAATGCCAGGAAGCATCATCAAATGAGCTGTCCTGTATTTGCTAGGAAAATACCAACCCAGTGTTTGGGAGTTGATGGAGAGAATGTACACATATCTCCGAGTGCAGGTGTACAGATTTAATCCTCAAAAACAAACTACAAAACATTGGCCCAAGTGTCAAATGTTTGAGAAACAGCGTGACCAGCTATGATCAGGGTTTTCTAGAATTTCTGCTGTATTCCCTTAACTGTATGCTGTGTGCAGTCCCTTAACTGTATGCTGTGTGTGTGTATGCTGCCTGGCTCGCTTTGTTGAGCTACCTGTTTAGCAGGCACTCCTTTACTGATGGTGACTCAGTTGTAGTCTGGATTGTATTGTGATGCATGGGCGGATGGACTGAATAGTACGCTTGGTGACAAGATTTTCATAAGAACATGGAATACCTTAACACCACTTTAGCTGAACATACAGCAAACTGGAAATAAACTCTCCCAGCTATCAAACGTTTAGGCATGAACGTACAGGCCTCCCTCAACCTAGCTGTAACTAGGGAAGTATGGACTCTGTAAAATCCGTTCTGTCTGTGTTTTGTGGATTGTCAGGTGCCTTTCATTCCATCGTCCACCAATCAACAGAATTGGATTTTTTTGTTTCTGAATTTGCACATATCCACATTTGCGCAAATGTGCAATTTCACACTGCAAAAACGTGCAAATTCCCCCAAATGGACATTTTCATGCTTTAGCCTATGGGGAAATGCACATTTTTGGCCTTTTTTAAAAAAATGCATATTTTTCTATGACAACATTTGCGCGAAATTCCTGAAGGTCAGAAAATGTCCACAAGTCTGCAGAATCCGCCTAGCAGGGGAGAAGCCAGTCAGCTGAGGTATCTGCGGCTCAGATTTATGAAACTCCGAACTGATTTGGTTCCTTTGAGGATTTCTCTGACATCCCTACCTGCAATGCACACACGGCAGACATGAAAGAATCCATCCCAAATACACAACCATTTATTCCATAGACACACTTACGGAATCAAATCCTGCGACTGTGTAGCTCTTTGGAATCAGGCTTGCCTCAAGGTAACCATTCTTTCCAGGTGAGTAGCTTGCCAAACCCCATGGGCTCAGACAGCCTGTGATGTAGGCAGACATGCAAGTGATGGGCTGGAAAAGGTGTGTGGGGGGGGGGGAGGCAACCCACCAGCTTCTTCTATGCAAGCCGCAGGTAAATGAATTTGTTGTTCAGTCGTTAAGTTGTGTCCGACTCTTTGTGACCCCATGGACCACAGCACGCCAGGCCTTCCTGTCCTCCGCTCTTTCCCGGAGTGTGCTCAAGTTCATATTCATTGCATCGGTGATGCTATCTAGCCATGTCATCCTCTGCCGTCCCCTTCTCCTTTTGCCTTCAATCTTTCCCAGCATCAGGGTCTTTTCCAGTGAGTAGGGAAATGAATACATCCTTCTTAAAGTGCAGTACCCAGAACAGTACTCCAGTTAAGGAGAATTGGAGGGCTTTGAGGATAAGGAAGTGTGGGGCAGAAACTATCCCCAGAAAGAGTTCCAGCAGGGGCTGCTTGTTTGCTAAGTACTTGAAGAGGGCTATCGTTCCATCCCCACCACCCCCAAATGTCTCTTCTCCAGGTTACACATCCCCAGTTCCTTCAACATCTCCTCACAGGACTAGTGAAATCCATTTGGTCAGAATTTTTGTATGACATTTTTGCTCTTCCTGAACCTATAGGCCAGGGGTGCAGAACCTCTGGCTTGAGTGCCAAATTCAGCTCTCTGGTGGTCTCAGTCTGGCCCTCTGGGGTTTCCCAGAAGGATGTACCCCATTCCCCTGGCTTCACCCACCAATTATTTAGGCATTTCCCAGCTTTTGTGAAACCTGCCCCCCCCCCCAAGGTGGAAATGCCTGCCCTAAAGCCTAGTTACTGGCAGTAGGAGATTTAAGCTCAGAGATGCTGACATTTTGGGGTTTAGGGCCTTGCCCCTTTTGCCATCCACCACTGGAATGCAACCCCCGAGAGCTTCCCAAAATAGGGTTCAGCCCTTGGGCAGAAAGAGGTTCTGCACCCCTGCTATAGGCAAACTGGAACACACCCATGTGTCCAAATCCGCACTTTTTCAGAGTTTTGTGCACAGGTTCACAAGGCCAAAAACGCGCACAAAAATGTGTCCATCAAGGATGCACAAAAATGCATATACTGGGGGGAGGAATGCACAAAAACACATCGTATTAGGGCCAAATCGCTGGCAAAAAGTGTGCACATTAGGAAACGTGCCTAAACAAACATACATTAGGAGAAATGTGCACAAAAACATGTATGAATGTTCATATCTCCTCTCCCCTATCCCCCCCAAAGTCACAAACTCTTGCAGAAATGGTTCGAAACGATCTTACGGTCAGGAAAAGGGGAAACGGAGTGAAACCAAAATGGAGAGATTTGCCCATCTCTAGCTCAAGAGTGGCCACTGGACAGGTACCACTGCAGGGTTAGGTTGTCCCTAAGCCTGAAACTCATGTACTCCTGAGACTCCTGGAAGAGAGGAAATGGGAGGCCCATTGAGCTTGCTTAAGGCCAGAGAGGAAGCAAACTCCTTTCAGCTGCTTCCATTTACCTGCAGATAAAGAAGTCAATGCACAAAGCAGGCAGGGAAGCATCAAACCCGTGTGACTTAACCTTGCACATCAGAGCTTTCATGCATGTGCCATTTTCAGTTCCCAGGGAAGATCCATGCTGGACAACATAGGAAGCTGTGTTATACTGAGCCAGCCTTTGGTCCACATAGCCCAGTATTGTCGACACTGACTGGCAGCGGCTCTCCGGGGTTTCAGGCGGGAATTTTTCCAGCCCTACCAGATGCTGGGGATTGAACCAGGGGCCTTCTGCATGCAAGGTAGGGGCTCTGCTACTGTGCTACGGTCCCACCCAAATGGTCTTGGGTTCCAGCTGGACAACCCCCCCCCATTTCTCCAGCCCTTTCTGCTGCCCCAGAGTACTTGCCTGTGGAAGCTCGTTCCTAACACTGTCATGATCCTCTTCCTCGCTCCAAAGAAAGAAGCCACCATACTTCTGTCCTCTGTACGTAGACACATTTCCTGCATCATGGCTGCCACTGCTACTACGTGACCGCCTGTCAGGGGTGGTGGTGTTTGGGGGCCCTCCCAGACCATGGGGCCCCAGACCTGCCCCCCGCCCCCGTGGTCCAGACCTGATGGCGCTGCTGATGGGCATTACATTTCTAACTCATGGTCCAACAGAGAGACAGAAGGAAGAGACAACAGGCAGGAGAAATGCAACAAGTGAAGCAGGGGATTGGGGTGGGCAAAGAAAGGAAGTGAGTTGGCTGCAGAAAGTCCCTGTTCTCCGTGAACTGGATCAGGACACAGCCACGTTGTGAGGATACTTTGGTTCCTAGCGCATAAAGGCAACAATGGAGAACTCTACATGGTGGGTTGTGCCTCTTTTTTGGTTTCTTCTAGGGCAATTTCGCTGGGCACCTTGGCACGGGAGCCTGAAACAAAGCAGATGAGACCAGGCCTTTAGCCAGGGTATGGCCAGTCGGTGTACCGCCCCATCTGGTGAAGGTTGTTGTTTTAAATGGCCATTTTAATTTGGGACAGGCCAGTTTCCATGGCTGGCTGGGGCATGCTGGGAGTTGTAGTTCAGCACATCTGGAGTGCACCGGGTTGGGGAACGCTACCACAGGGGCCTGCCATATTGCACCGTATTTGCCAGTCTCCTTGCTAGGACTGGAGATTTCCCTCTGTCTTTTGGGCTCTACCTGTCTGCCTACGGAGCCCCATTCCTGAAAACAGCAGCCAACCTCTGCACAGAAATGGTAAGGCTCAAAAGGGGGGTATTTGTAGTGGGAAGTTTGCTGGTCCCACCTGGTCCACCAGTTGGGGCTATGGTGGTACCCAGCCCTGGACTGTCTTGAAGAAGCAAAGAAGAGGGACCTGCAGTGTTTCTTTACCTCCTAACAGGAATGCTCCTATTCAGGGGTCCCCACCATCTAGCCAGCCATGCCCTCCTCTAGAAAACTCCATTCCGTCCTACTCATCCTCTATTCCATTTTCTGTTCTTTTCCAGCTGTCAGTCAACATTCCAAGGCTACTGGGTACGCTTGGACCTCCTTGGCCTGTTCTGGGGGATTGCCCCATCTTTAGGTTATGTTTTTAAAGGGTTCCCCTCCTAATTCTATAAATGTTGGGGTTCACCCCCACCTTGAACATGTTGATACCTTCCCTCTTGTTTCTCAGTGGCCCTGTCTTGGCTCCAATTTTGTCAGCGCTGACCACCGGAGTCGGCTATTATAAGGAGTGATGTCAAAATTGCAAGGCAAGATCAACCCGCTAAATAGAGAGCTTGGGCTTCAAGGTTCATAGCTTACTTGCAGCAGGTCTGGTAGAACATCCATTCGACAATGCCTCAGCCGGACGCAAAACTGCCTCCCCAGTTGTTTCTGCCAGCGAATCCTCTTCCTCAGAATCCATCAGTACAAGGATGTCGCTTGGATCTCGGTTCCTACCGCCAGGCGGATGGCAAGTTCAAAGAACCATCAGAGAGACCTCATCCCGCCACCCTTCCTTGCAACCTTAACTAAACAGTACCTGCCAATGGATATTAGATTATGGAGCAGAGTTTGTGTATTGCTTGATAACTACCACCTCGGCTGACTCTGTAATGGCTCAGGGTTCATCTCTGCATTGGGGAGGAAATAGACTGGGGTATTTTGCACAGCTGTACTTCCACTTGAGGGTCTTGGGAGATGACTTTCTGCCTCAGCAGAGATGCCTGTAGGACATGTTTGGGGGACTTCAGGTCCATGGGGGTTCCCCAGATAGCCTCCTTGCCCCGGCCCCACCCTTTTCTCCCCCAACCATCATTTGATGATTTCCTAACTTTTGTGCCGTTTTCCTCCATTCTAAAAGGCTGAAATGCCTCTCCTAAGGCTTGGTTCCTGGCAGTAAGCGCTTTAAGCCCTTTTGAATTGTTGTGAACTGCCCAGAGCACTTCGACTATTAGGCGGTATAGAAATGTAATAAATAAATTAATTAGGGGGCAATCCTGTGGCCCTTAGACAATGTCTGGGGGCCATAGGATATTTTGGATTCCTGGATCCGAGGTTGGAGACAGCACTCCGACTGCGGATCCAGGAATCCGCGCTCCCTGCCTCCTATCCCTTGCAGTTGGGGCAAAGAGAATTGTGTCAACTGCCTCTCTGAGGCTGCAAAAGCAACCTTGGAGAGGGGGTAAAGGGGGTGTTTCTGTAGGCGGGGAGGGTAGGGGACTGAAGATGTGAGATTGGCAGCCACATGCAAGAGGACCTTTTCCTTTGCCACCCCTCGGTTGTGGAACGACCTGCTGGTTGAAATGTACCTGCTGACCTCCTTGAAGATTTTAAAGCAGGAATTAAAGACTCTTATTATTCTGGCAGGCCTTCCCTTTTTAGAACTCTCGTTCCTTTTGCGGACTCTTGTATACTGTTTTTAAGCTGTGTGGTTTTATTGTTGGCTGGGTTTTTTTAAATCGTTTTAGTTCAAAGTTGTTTTTAGTTATATGCTGTTTGTCTATATTGTCTGTATGCCTTTATGTAAATGGCTTTTAAACTTTGTATATTGTATTTTAATGTTTTAACTTTTGGAAACTGCCCAGAGACCTTCGGCTATGGGACAGTATAGAAATGTAATAAATAATAAAAAAAATAAAATAAGAGGCCGGCGTACGAACCATCCCCAGGCCTCTCCAGCTTCCTTTCCTCCCGCTCCGAAGCACCCAGCTAGATTGGCGAAAAAGCCCATCTTTTTCAGAGCACGAGGAGTGGCAGAGTCAAAGAACTTGCAAGGCAAGCTCGAAGGCTGATGGGCAACAGGATAGGATTGTGCCCAAAATCTACAATATGCTGGCAGATTTTGTATTTTTGGCTCCGTCCCCTTTGTCGCTGGCCCTGCCCCTTTTGCCTTGGGCTCACACCACCACCAGACTGCAGCCCCCAAGAACTTTTCCCCAATGGAATTCAGCCTTCGGGCTGAGCTTCTCCACCCCTGCTCTAGCAACACAGGAAGCTGCCCTACGCAAGATGACAAGACTATTCATCCATCTAGCCCAGTATTGTCTACTGCAGCTTTCCCCAACCTGGTGACCTCCAGATGTTTTGGACTCCATGGCAGCTGGTGCTCATTGGGGCTGGTGCGGAGGAGGGCAGGACAGATACTCACTGTTCTACTGAGACGGTCAGAGGAGGGCAGAAGAAGATCATTCACAGCAATCGGCAGCTGTGTGCCGTGCATTGGAGCAAATGTACCTGGTTATGGGGGGATTTCTCTGCCACAAGGGTGGGGGAGAGGCAGAGGGTTGCTGCCCCATTCGCCCCTAATATAGAGCTGCCTCTGCTACCACTCTCAACATTCCCGACCATTGGCCGTGCTGGGTGGGACTCCATAGTTGTGGAAGTTGAAGTCCAAAACATCTGGAGGGGACCAGGATGGGGAAGGCTGGTACTTTGAGTGGCAATGACTGTCCAGGGTCTCATACAGAGGTTCCCCCCACCATCACCACCTGCTCACGGAGCCTTTTAACTGGAGACTGAATCTGGGAACTTCTGCATGCAGAGTATGCGCTCTGTCACTGAGCTACACTCCCTCTGGATGAGGCCAGTTGGGTCTTTCCCATTTGAGAAAGGGAGAAACTCACCTGAGCATATTGCCTGGAAGAAAGAGAAAAAGAAAAAAAAAGACCGTTTAATTTGCAGCTAAACATTTGCTTCCTCAGACTGTACATGTGTTTGATGCAATGTCAAAGAGCACCTGGCCTTAACACTTCTTCCACCACATTCAAGAAACCGTGTGTGTGAGAGAGAGAGAGAGAGAGAGAGACACAGAGAGAGAGAGAGAGAGAGAGAGAGAGAGAAAGAAAGAGAGAGAATGTGCTATTTCTATAATTCTTTCCAAAGCCTGATTTGAGAGAACTCAGATTTTAGTATAATTAGGTTAGACTACTGTAATTACCTCTATGTGGAGCTACCCTTGAAGACAGTTCAGAAACTTCAACTGATACAGAATGAAGCTGCCTGATTGTTGATAGGTATAATAAGGTGGTGTGAATACATTTTGCTAGTTCTGAAACAGTGTCCCTGGTTGCCAGTTTCTTTCCAAGCCTGATTTGAGTTGCTGGTTCTAACCTTTGGTCTGGATTCAGATGATCTCAAGGAGTGCCTTCTCTCATACCAGCTCTGAGAATTGTGTGCACTAGGACAACAGGGTCTGGTTATTAAGACCTGCAGCAGAAGCCCTTTTGGGGACACCATCGCTCACAGAGGCCCATATGTCAGGCGTGCGGGAAAGGGATTTCTCCCAGGTGCTCCCAAATTGTGGAATGCAACCCCTCCAGATTTACGATTGGCCCCCAAGTCTCCTGGCTTTCAGAAAAGGTGTCAAGACACATCCCTTTAATCCAGGCTTTTAGTGTGCTATTTTTTTTAATGCTGTAAATGATTTTATTAATGGCGTTTTATTTTTATGGTTTGGGGTTTTTATTTTAGATTGGTAAAAAGAGGGGCAGAGAAATATTAATCATAAATAAAGAATACATAATGGGTTGGATCCAAATTTACACCAGATCAACTGTGCTGGCCCTCCCTGCTCCCTCCTTCCCATGGCAGCCCTTCCAGCCCCCTGAAAATGCTGCACGGAGAGTAAATCGACCCTGCTGCATGGGGTGAGCTGTGGGGTGGGGGGAGGGGGAATCCCCCAAAATTAGGCAGAGGGACTTTCTGCCAGTGGAGCCCTTCCTCTTGTGGAAGGCAGATCCTGGACACACCCCATTATTTCTAGCACTTTGCGTATCAGGGAAACATATAGGCAGGAAAAAGCAGAGGGACAGAGCAATGGAAAGACTCCAATTGCTGAAAGGAAGAAGAAAAAAAGACAAGTCTTAGGAAGCTGCCTTATACTAGGTCCAATGATATTTCTCCATTTAGCCCAGTACTGATTACACTGTATGGTAGCAGCTCTCCAAGGGGTTCGGGCAAAAAGACTTTCCTATCACCTGCTACTTGATCCTGCTTTTTTGAACTGGTATGTCTGAGATCCAAACTAGGACCTTCGGCATGCAAAGCGTGGGTCATACTACTGCTTTGAACCTTACCTCTGAACATTTCCGTTGCAGGAGTGTAATGAGAGGGCACATTTATACATAAGCTGTAATCACAAAACACTGCATACATGTCTAGACAAGATATTTGCAACCCAGGATCATACCGTAGTAAATCAACACGCTGCATTGCCTGCAGTTACCTCCAAGAAACCACTTCTTTCGGGAGCACAATTACTAACAAAACATATTGCATTAGACAGTGGTTGCAATCCACTTCTACTTATGTGGTTTATTTAACGGAATGTAAAAAAAAAAAGGATGTCGTATGCAATATGTAGGGAAAACTACAATGAACCTAAGAGCAAGAGTCCATAAACACAAATCTGCGATTCTTACCAGAAAAAACCCTGTAGCAGCCGGGTTGCAAGACATTTCAATTCTCCTGCACATAGTCTCTCGGATTTACAGTTGGTTCCAACAAAATAAACAAAAGACCCTGATGTGCCTGACAAAAGGGGAAAAGTCTGGATCTATTGACTCAGAACTCTTAGTCCAAATGGCCTTAATCTGGAGGACAATTCATAAGCATTGCACCACTCATACCTTTTTTTTCTTTCCTAAGGGCACAATCCTATGCATGTTTAGACAGAGAAAAGGCCTACAACTCCCAACATTCCCTACAATGCTGGGAGTTGTAGGCCTTTTCTCTGTCTGAACATGCATAGGATTGTGCCCTAAGGAACTTTCATCTCCGGGCATTTCAAACTGCCACTCCTGATACCCAGTGAACAGCACAGCTTCTGAGGAGGGTGGAAGCTGAAATGTTTGGCTTAAAATATATTTTTAATGCTCTGTTGTTAGTCTATCAGTTGTGTGTGTGTGTGTGTGTGTGTATGGATGAGCATTGGATTCAGACAAAACCTGATGCTTGAACAGAACCAGGCCACTTCAGCCTGGTTCTGTTGCTTCCTGAGGCAAAGCAGGCTTCCCTTCAAAGCCAACAGAACCGAAGCTGCTCCAGAACAAGACTTGATGTTTTGGAGATGCACATTCTTCATCTCTCCTGCAAATAGTGTCTTTTGGTTTTGTTTGTCTGCAGCCCTGCCCAGTGCTGGAATGTGGCCCCTGAGAAAGAGATTCCCCACCCCGGCTGGAAGGGTTCTCTAAGCTGCTCTTACCTTTAGGGCACCAACGGGGTCCAGCGTATAAGAGGATTCCAGAGAGGATCAGAATCCCCACTAGCAAAAGGATCACGATCACTCCCACGATGCCGGCGATGTTCACGGGCTCTGTGGTGGAGGGAGCATTGCAAGGAGAGAAGCAACATCAGCTCTTGGATATTTACGGCACAATCCTATGTGTGTTTAAACAGAAAAAAAGTCCTACAACTCCCAGCATGCCCCAGCCAGCATAGCTGGCTGGGGCATGCTGGCAGTTATAGGACTTTTTCTGTCCAAACATGCATAGGATGGCACTTTTAGTTTATTTCAGCTTTCTCCAACCTGGGCGCCCTCCAGATGTGTTGGACTACAAGTCTCATCTTTGCCAGCCAACATAACATTGGCTGGGGATGACGGGCACTGTAATTTTTTGTAATTTATTTATGTATTCATTCATTCATTCATTCATTCATTCATTTCATTTCTATACTGCCCAATAGCTGAAGCTCTCTGGGCACTTCACAAAAATTAAAACCAGAAAGTGCAGCATAAAACAATATAAGATATGAAATATAAAATATAAATATAAAATATAAAACTACAAAATAACACTACAACCAGAATAAAACGTAGCAGCAATACAGAGAATTAAAATACAGATTTAAAACACCAGAGCTAAAAGACCAGGAAGGTAAAATGTGAAAATACTGGGAGAATAAAAAGGTCTTCCCCTGGTGCCGGAAGAAGAACAATGTAGGTGCCAGGCGAACCCCTCTCGGCAGCTCATTAGTCCAACCTATCTGGAGGGCACTGACTTGGAGAAGGCTGGTTTATTTATCTATCTATTTAAAAAGTATATATATTTGCTGCCCTTCCAATTAAATATTCTCAAGTCAGCTTACGCAGCAAACACACACACACACACACACACACACACAGAGGGAGATAGTAATACAATTTTTTAAAGCAGCAGATGAAAATGAAACTGGCAGCATTTGTCTGTCTATAGCAAGTGGGCCCCTGTGACAACCATGCTGCAGGGAGGAATGCAGCGGAGGCTCGTGATGGTGGGGCTGTAAATCCAAACTGGGTTTCAGCCAGAACTCTAAATGAGCTATCCAAAGTGCTGAATCCTATCCCCCCAAAATAGGATGAGCACCTTGGATAGCTCATTTAGAGTTCTGGCTGGTTCTGGCTGAAACCCAGAATGGATTTACAGCCCCACCAAAATCAGAGCCACCAGCCTCCCCTGGTGGACCAACCAGCCAGACTGTCCCTCTTCCAAGATATTCCATTCCATCCCCACCCCCCTGATTTATGCCTTGCTTCTGGGCTGCTGGGAAACATCTCAACAGCGACAGTTGAAAAATAGACGCTTGACTAGATGGGCCTTCAGGCTGATCCAATATGGTTATCCCTATATGCTTCCATGGCCAGGGAAAGGCTCTCACATCACTGTGCATTTTCTGCTGAATCCTAGCCTTATTTATTTATCTATTTACTTTTATTTATTATTCAAATGCATATACCGCTACCGCTTTCCACACAGAGGCGAACATAAAATACATGGGCATCAAAACAGCAATGAATATAACACGAGAAACAACATAATACAAATGAATCAGCAATAAAACCACATATCCTACTGTGTGCCACAAACCATAGCTGGCTGGGTCACACTTCAGGGAAAGCCTGTGTGAAGCGATGAGTTTTAAGAAGACATCTGAACGTCGGAACTGGGGAGGCCTGTCTAATGTCAATTGGTAAAGTGTTCCAGAGGGTGGGTGCCGCAACAATCAGTGCTCTACTGCAAGTGGCAAACTTCTGGAGCATGCGTCTCCCTCAGGAGTGCTTTGAGCCCAGGACCTACTGAATCCTGGATAGAGAAGCCTGCTGATACACGAGGCGCTTAGCATAGGTGTGGGCAGACAGTAGATGAAGATGTACTCATAGATCTCTGAGTGATTTGCGCAGTGGTGCGGTGGTGAATTTTGAAGTGCAGGCACTCATCGCGACAGTCTCCACAGCCACGCCCCCAAGGAGATGCCAAAAATGCAGGCAGCTGGGTTGATCCAGATCAACAAACCAGTTCTAATAGTTCTCATCTCCACCAGAAGCAAGTCCTCTGTGAAGCTAGTGGGTCTTCATTGGCCATTCAAGACCAAACTACCCCAACATACTTTCCATTAGAACAAGCAACACTATATTGTTGTGGGGAAAATTCATTTTCCCACGAGCCACTGTGAGCAGTGCAGCTAAGCAGAGAGGGAGTAGGGAAGACTGGTGTGTGTGTGTGTGTGTTGGTGTGTATGCGTCTGTGTGGCAGATAATGTCAGCATTCCTGCCAATAAAAAAGTGCCAGGACTGCATCCCCGCCAACCCTGACTCCATTACATCTCCATGGGATTTGTTGGATACCAGTTCCTATCTATCTATCTATCTATCTATCTATCTATCTATCTATCTATCTACCTACCTACCTACCTACCTACCTACCTACCTACCTACCTATAGGGATGTCAGAGAATTCCGCCATGGATCTCGGTGAGATTTCCCCCCGAAACCCGTGGCGGAACGAATCATCCCGACACGCCGCTACCTTTCAGTTCAAACCTTGTCACTTACCGGTCACCGTGAGGTAAACGTACACCTCCCTCAGCCCCAGCGGGTTCTCAGCCTTGCAGACATAATAACCCTGGTCCGTGGTCTGGGAACAGTTCTGGATGACAAGGGTGGAGATGTTGCCCTTCTGGCTGATGTTGAACCTCCGGTCTGAGCGGATCTCCATCTCTGGCTGAGAGAGGTTGCGCAGCCAGATGATTCTGGCTGGAGGGTTGCCAGCTGTCAACTGGCAGGTCATCACTGCAGATCCCCCGACGAAACAGTTCCTCGTAGGGTCAGAGGTAATTGAAGGGCTCTCTAAAGCCAGAGCAAAGCAGAGGAGAGATTGAAAGGCCGCCGCAGAGAGTAAGCAGGGCAGATCCACCCTCCCTCACATCCCACAGAGCAGGGCCCCCCAACATTTGGGAATTTGAGAAACTGCTGTGGGTACCGCCACAAAATGGCTCCCATGGAGGATGTGGCTAGTCACATAATGGCTGCCATCCGGATCTGGCTAGTCAAGAGGTGTGTGTGGGGTGGGGGAGAGAAGTAGTGAGGCTAGGGGCTGGGAGGGAGGGGGAAATGGAAAGAGTAGCTTCCTGGCCTGCCCACTCTTCTTCCGTCCACACAGACCTTTCCTCTTTGTGCTGTCTCTCTCCAGTCCCAACCTTTAGCCTTGCTATTTCTCTCCACCCAACACCTTTCCTCACTATTTCTCTCCCCACCCCTCCCCGACCCTTGACTTCTTCTTTCTCTCCCTTCCTAGCCCCTAGCGTTGCTCTTTCTCTCCCACTCACCCCTTTAACTTGCAGTTTCTCTCCACTCCAGGCCTCTAGCCTCACTCTTTCTCTCCCCTCTACTCCTCTGCCTTGCTTTCTCTTCTTGCTTGCTGAGCAGCTGATCAGTGGCAGGTTCAGACTCCTTTGCCTTGCCTTCTCTTCCTGCTCACCGATCAGCTGATCAGTGGCAGGTTCAGGAACAAGAAGGAGAACCTCAAAGCGTCCTAATGTTTTTCCAGTTTTTAGTACAATGTTGTTTTTTTAAGGGGGCAGGGAGTGAACAGTTCTCTGGGTGCCGCATTGGGGACCCCGATGTAAGCTGCCTTGGGTTCCTTGCAAGAGGAAAAAAGGTAAGATAGAAATGTAATAATACATAATTAATAAATAAATAATAGGTTCGGGTAGCGCACTGCCTTAGTCTTGTCTGTAACAATCATCCTTTCTTTGCCATTCCCAGTTGCCGCTATCAAACAGAAGCGACTCGGCTTACTTGCAAGGATCACGTGGAGTAACTGACCTCTTGCAATGCAAGCTGCTCTCCGCACGTCGTGGAAGCCAACAAGCAAAGGTGCAACCTGGCTTACTGTCAGGAGTCGCCTGGAGTGACTAAACCCCTGCAGTGCAAGCCGCTCTCCGCACATTGCGGTTCAGATTGCGAAGGATGGCTTGCGGAAGCCAAGAGGCAAATGAACAGGCCTGCTTCGGGTTAGCAGATTGGACTGGATAATCCCTGCCAACTCTTGACTCACCCAACTTCACAGTGCAGGCTTGGTTCCCCTCCTGATTCACAATATGGCTTCCGTGGCACGCAAACTCCTTCCCATAGAGCAGGTGCGAGCTGTTCAGCGTCGCCACTGTGGTGTCCATTTTAGCTGTAGTGTTGATGGCCCAACTCAGGTTCTCCTGGTTTGTCCACTGGAGTGTAGGGTGGGGGTAACCCCCTGGCCATCTGCAGAACAGCTGCACCCCACCAGAGTGTTCTGTAGAGGCCTGAGCCGAGCAGTGGGGCAATAACGGTGGGGGATCTGAAGGCAGAAGCCGACAAGATTAACAGGACGAAGAGAAGATTGCTCTGTAACCTGCAGAACCCTGTGAGGAAATCTATGAACAATTAATACAATTTGGGGTGGGGGGGGAGATGTTTGTTTTGTTAGCAGATGGAGCCCCAAAGTCAAGTGGAGCAGAACCAATGGGAGGGCAGAGGACAGGTTGGGCTTGGGAATTTTATTTTAATTTAAAACCTGTAGGATCTCAGCCCTGGGGGCCAAATCCAGGCGCCCGGGGGCCAAACCCAGGTGCCCGGGGGCCAAACCCAGGTGCCCGGGGGCCAAATCTGACTCTCCAGGTTCTCCAGAGAGCCACATCCCTATCCCCATGCCTTGTTCCCTTTCCCCTGACCCCAAATGATTTGGTGGATTCCTGGTTTTTATGCAGCTTTTCCCCTCATTCTGAAAGGTTGACATGTCTCTCCTAAGGAAGCAAGAGCTTTAAACTAAAATATGCTGGCATTTTAAATGTTTTGGCCCCTCCCCTTTTGCCTTTGTCCCAGCCCCTTTATGCCTTTGGCCTTGCTCACCATTGGGCGGTGGCCCCTGAGAGCGTCTGTGAAATGGAATTTGGCCCTCAGGCTGAAAGAGGTCCAACACCCTTGCTATATATTGAGGGACTCTGCCTAAGCTTCATCTCAGTCAGGTCAGAAACATCTCTAGACAAACACCGCGATTGCGCACTACCCTTATTCCCAACCTCAAAGCTGTGTTCTGTGGACTAGTACAGCTCCCTGAAGTCTAATAAACAAATACATCTGCATTTGGGGGGCTTTTCCACAGCTCTGTCTGAGAGGCAATTAGTTTATTATTATTATTTATTTTATAGCACTTATATCCCCACCTTTTTTCCTCTTGCAAGGAACCCAAGGTGGCTTACATAATCTCCTCCTCCTCTCCATTTTATCCTCACAACAACAACCCTGTGAGGTAGGTTGGACTAAGACGTTTGTTAGTCCAAAACATCTGGAGGATACCAGATTGGGGAAGGCTACTCCATACTAGTACATCATGAGAAACGCCGGGTTGGATGAATCACAGGTCGGAATTAAGATTGCCGGGAGAATTATCAACAACCTCAGATACGCAGATGATACCACCCTAAAGGCAGAAAGCTGAGGGTGAAAGTGGAGAGTGCAAAAGCTGATTTGAAACTCAACGTTAAAAAAAACGAAGATCATGGCATCTGGCCCCATCACTTCCTGGCATATAGAAGGGGAAGAAATGGGAGCAGTGACAGATTTTATTTTCTTGGGCTCCAAGATCACTGCAGACGGTGACTGTAGCCATGAAATTAAAAGACGTTTGCTCCTTGGGAGGAAAGCTATGGCAAACCTAGACAGCATAGTAAGAAGCAGAGACATCACCTTGCTGACAAAGGTTCGTATAATCAAAGCTATGGTTTTCCCCGTAGCAACATATGGCTTTGAGAGCTGGACTATAAGGTAGGCTGAGCGCCGAAGAATCGATGCTTTCGAACTGTGGTGCTGGAGAAGACTCTTACGAGTCCCCTGGACTGCAAGGAGGGCAAATCAGTCAATCCTAAAGGAAATCAACCCTGAGTGCTCATTGGAAGGACAGATACTGAAGCTGAAGCTCAAATATTATGGCCACCTAGCGCGAAGAGCAAACTCCCTGGAAAAGACCCTGATGCTGGGAAAGACTGAAGGCAAAAGGAGAAGGGGACGGCAGAGGATGAGATGGCTAGATAGCATCACCGATGCAATGAATATGAATTTGAGCACACTCCGGGAGAGAGAGGAGGACAGGAAGGCCTGGCGTGCTGTGGTCCATGGGGTCACGAAGAGTCGGACACGACTGAATGACTGAACAACAACAACTCCATACTAGAAATGGGGAAACATACTAAACCCAAAGCTACCTCCTCCTGAGTTTAGTGGCTAAGCAGGAATCTGAGTCCATGTCAGACCTGTACTTTGCTGTTACCACTGCTGGGTAGACGGGGGTGTACTTATGCAGGACTGGGCGGGGGGCACCAGCTCCATTTGCCTTCTGCCCACAGCTTTCCCAACTTGGCTCCCTGCCAGTTGTGGTAGACTACAATTCCCATAATCCCCAGCCAGTACGGCCATTGGGCGTGCTGGCTAGGCATGGGGAGGGGTGGAGTTGTAGTCCCAACACATCTGCAGGGCACCAGGTTGGGTAAAGCTGATCTTGAGCTTTGTAGGTATTTTAAGAGAAACATCCCTGAGATATCAGGCTCTTTGTTTGGAGAGGGAAGCAAAAAACGGAGCTGCGTAAGTGTACGGGCACAGGGAAGAGATCAGTGCTGTTTTTCTGCAGTGTGTGAGTTTTGTCTCCTTGATGACTATGCCCTTTATGCACATTTTTAAAAACTTCTAAAACTGGATCAATTTGGTTCTTAAGCTGTTTTAGTATTGATCCCCCCCCCCCCCGCCCAAAAACACTCTCTCTCACACACACACACACACTTTTACTGGGGCATGTTTGCATTGCTGTTTTTAATCCTACAAACCGCCCTGGAATGTAATGATGATGAGAAGTATGTAAAACAGAGTGGGGCAGGGTGGGTGGGAGAGGAATGTAATACAAATATTTCGACATGAAAATGGAAGAAAATTCAGCCCAGTTCGATCTGGTCTTGGTTGTTAGATTATTGTACAATCATTCCCTTTATTTCCAATGTTCCAGTTGTGAGTGCCATTGCTTACGTAGCCAAAACAGCACCACCCATGCATAATGGGAGAAGCATCAGAAGGCCTGGGGGTGGGGGGGCAGGGATGTCAAGATTTGAAAAAGTATAAAAATGTTGAAAAAAAACTCTCAGCAGGGAAACCGCTCCAAAGGAGCCCAATGAAGACTGAGTATGTCCAGTGGGTATGGAATCCTGACTAAGTATAGTGGAGCGGGGGGAATAGAAAACTATAGGGGAGGGTGGAATGAACTCATTATCCCAGAAAAGGGTATGTCTGAGCGAGAACACTCCATGCTGCAACATTTTATTGCAGTCTACTTATTTATTATGGGTAGTATCCAATGTTAGTCCTACATAGAGCAAACTCACTGAAATTAATTTAGTCACAACTGCCTTAAGTCCCATGCATTTCAATGGGTCTACTCTATGTAGGACCAACACTGGATACTCCTGTATTTATTCAGGGCACAATCCTATGCTTGTTTAGACAGAAAAAATGTCCTATGATTCCTGGCATTCCCCAGCCAGCATGGGAAATGATGGGAGTTGTAGGACTTTTTTCTGTTTAAACAAGCACAGATTGCTCCCTTAATTAATTAATACCCTGCCTTTCTACCAGGAAATGGCAGTCAAGGAGGCTAACGACAATAAACAAGAACATTTAAAATAAAAATATAATTAAAACAATAATAGAACAAATATATTCAAACCGCAATTTAAAGACACACAACAACAAAAGAATAAAAGCAGCTTTTGTTTAGAGTTTACTTCATTTAATTGTTTTCACTACTTGTTTCTAGTGTTATTGTTTTTTTAAAAATACTTTTAAGGCAGAATCCTATGCATGTTTAGGCAGAAAAAAGGCCTACAACTCCCAGCATGTCCCAGCCAGCGTAGCTGGCTGGGGCATGCTGGCAGTTGTAGGCCTTTTTTTCTGTCTAAACAGCATAGGATCACGCCCTTACTTGCATATGTTGCTTCGGACAAGTGACCAAAGCCGCTTCTAAAATGACGGAAATAATATTGACAGAATGTAAGAGCGGAGTCTGAGCTACCGGCTACCTGGGCTTAACCCCAGAACCTGATTTTCAGTGCAAGGGTTCCGCCCTGGAACATGCAAACAAACGAAATGCCTCTGAGCGGTACTGTAACAAGAGATGAGCAAGTCATGCTACAGGCCAGGGCGTACCTGCATATAGGGCACAGTCAAGGAGACAAAACTCACACACTGCAGAAAAACAGCACTGATCTTTTCCCTGCGCCCGAAAACTTACGCGGCTCCGTTTTTTGCTTCCCTCTCCAAACAGCCTGATTTCTCAGGGATGTTTCTCTTAAAATACCTACAAAGCTCAAGATCAGCTTTACCCAACCTGGTGCCCTGCAGATGTGTTAGGACTACAGCTGCACCCCTCCCCGTGCCCAGCCAGCACGCCCAATGGCCATACTGGCTGGGGATTATGGGAACTGTAGTCCACCACAATTGGCAGGGAGCTGACTTTTGTAACTCTAGCAAGCTATAAAAGACCAGCCTGAGTTTTCCTCGGGGCTGGAGTATATTTTTGTACTCCGCCTTTGCTGCAGCAAATAAAACAGCGTTCGATCCTTACCCGGGGTCTATGGCTTTATTGGACCCGCACGAGACACGACCTACGGGGACCATTCTGCCCTCTTACCACAGAGCCAAGTTGGGAAAAGTTGTGGGCAGAAGGCAAATGGAAGTGGTGCCCCCCACCTGCCCATTCTTGCGTAAGTACACCCCCATCTACCCAGCAGTGGTAGCAGCAAAAATCACTGCTAGCCAGTAAGCCAAAGCTTTTAATAGAATCCCCTGGAGCGATGCTACAGCATTGTGGGAAATTTAAATGATGGACCAACTTCCTGACTGTTAGAACAGTACGACAATGGAACCAATTCCCTAAGGAGGTGGTGGGCTCTCCCACACTGGAGGCGTTCAAGATGAGGCTGGACAGCCATCTGTCAGGGATGCTCTGACTTGGATTCCTGCACTGAGCAGGGGGTTGGACTCGATGGCCTTGTAGGCCCCTTCCAACCCTACTATTCTATGATTCTCTGAACTCTGGGAAATTATTTAGGGGTGGTCAGGGCTCCCTTAGCAGTTGCCTGAGGATGCCAGGTGTTGACCCTGGAGCCGTCTGAAGCTTCCTTGAGGATAACATGCTAGTTCTGTTAGATTCTGGCTACAGGACTGAGCATTTTTAGGGCAACCTTTACAGAATGTCATAAGAACATAAGAAAAGCCCTGCTGGATCAGATCAAGGGTCCAGCTGTCGACCGGGAACCCATAAGCAGGGCACGAGTGCAACAGCACCCTCCCACCCATGTTCCCCAGTAACTGGTGCACATAGGCATACTGCCTCTGTTACCAGAGGTAGCATATAGCTAACAGGACTAGTAGCCATTGATAGCCTTCCCCTCCATGAATATGTCCAATCCCCTATTAAAGCCATCCAAATTGGTGGCTATCACTATATCTTGTGGTAGCGAATTCTATAGTTTAACTATGCGCTGCATGAAGAAGCCCTTCCTTTCATTTGTCCTGAATCTCCCACCAATCAGCTTCATGGGATGACCCCGGGTTCTAGCATTATGAGACAGGGAGAAAAATGTCTCCCTATCCACTTTCTCCACACCAAGCATAATTTTGTACATGACTATCATGTCTCCCCTTATTCTCCTTTTTTTTCCAGGCTAAACAATCCCAGCTGTTGTAACCTTCCCTCATAGGGGAGTTGGCGCACCCCCTTGATCATTTTGTTTGCCCTATTCTGTGCTTTACCCAACTGTACAATATCCTTTTTTAGGTGTGGTGACCGGAACTGAGCAGTATTCCAAGTGTGGTTGCACCATAGATTTGTAGAAGGGCAGTAATTCCTTTTGTAATTATGCCTAGCATGGAGTTTGCCTTATTCACAGCAGCTGCGCACCTGGTTGATATTTTCATGGAGCTGTCCACCACAACCCCAAGATCTCTTTCTTGGTCAGTCCCTGGTAGCTCAGATCCCATCAATCTACAAAAATGTTCTGCAAGCATTACCTCAATGTACTTACAGTAGATCAAGAGTTCGCGGGTCACGGTCTCCCGGTGGCGACTGAGCGGGTTGGTTGCCGAACAGGAGTAATTCCCTTGGTACGAGGGCAGTATGTTGTGAAGGACAAAATAGCCCAGGGAACCATTAACTTCTGTGAAGGGCTCGTGTGTGGAACTGGACTGGCTGAAATCCCATTTGGTTGTGGGTTCGGGCCGGGAGTCACTGGTGCAGGTGAAGTTGAGGATATCGTGTTTCTTTGCGTAGAGTGTGCCATTGGGCAATTCCGTGGTGGGAAAGATGCTGACATTCACCCTGTTGGGGCCACCTGGAAGGCAAATGGAAAAGGCATCAGTTATTTATATGCTATGGGCCCCACAAATGGCTCACAAATAATAATAAAAATGATAAAGTCAGGTTTAGATCAGCAACGAAGGGTGCAATACCATGCATATTTAGATGAAAAAAAGTCCTACAACTCCCAGCATTCCCCAGCCAGCCATGCTGGCTGGGGAATGCTGAGAGATGTCAAACGTTCTTCCATCTAAACATACATAGGATTGTGCCCAAACTCACTAAGATACCAGCAGCGTCACAAACATAATTCTGTGCCATCTGATCTCTTCTTGATCATCTCTTCTCCATCATCCCAGAGTGCAGGACACGGAATAATGGGCTCAAGTGACAGGAAGCCAGATTCCGGCTGAACATCAGGAAAAACGTCCTGACTGTTAGAGCAATACGACAATGGAACCCATGACCTAGGGAGGTGGTGGGCTCTCCCACACTGGAGGCATTCAAGACGAGGCTGGACAGCCACCTGTCAGGGATGCTTTGACTTGGATTCCTGCACTGAGCAGGGGGTTGGACTTGATGGTCTTATAGGCCCCTTCCAGCCCTACTATTCTATGATTCTAGGGGAAGATGACAATGGAACCAATTACCCAGGGAGGTGGTGGGCTCTCCCACACTGGAGGCGTTCAAGACAAAGCTGGACAGGATGCTTTGACCTAGATACCTGCATTGAGCAGGGGGTTGGACATGATGGTCTTATGTGCCCCTTCCAACCCTACTATTCTAAGATTCTATGAGGTAAAAAAAAACCACACCCCACATCTAAGCAGGACTGTCTGGATGACCTTCCTGAAGACTGGGGAAGGACAGGGAGGGACTAAATGAGCCTCCCGAAGGAGGATGTTCCACAGCTAAGAAGCCACCATTGAGAAGGCCCTGCCTCACATACGTACTGAGCACAGCTCAGACAGGTAGTGTGACATGGAGCCAGAAGACCTTAGTGGGAGGCTTCTTCAACCTGGTCGCCTCCCTCTGTGCTGGACTACAACTCCCATCATGGGCCATGCTGGTTGGGTGATGGGAGTTGTATTACAACATATCTGGAGGGCCACAGGACAGGTAAAGCTGCCTTAAATATCAAGGCAGAGTCATGGGGGAACAGGCGGTCCTTCGGATATCCCAGATCCAAACTGCAATGGGGTTTAAAAAGGCAACAACCTTGTAAGCCCTAAAAGGTAACATTCTTTTCATAGCCTCTGACACTTCTGATGAAAATGGGACCATGCTCCCAATTCTCATGCTAAAGATCGCTGTCTGAGCATCCCCCACACACATAAGCACCCTGCACATTGCAGAAACCTCTGCTTCTCCTCCTGCATTCTGTATTGTTTTTACTCTGCGTCTGCCCCTCTTCTGTCAGCTGAAAAGCCAGAGGGCTTGTTTATTCTCGTTAAAGATAATGACAGAAAGACATAATTGCTCTGACAACTGGTTATCGGCAGTTCAAAACAGACCTCAGCAGCGGCAGTGCATGAAATGGCAGGCTGCGCGTTGCTCAGTGTCTTAGAGTCCATGCGCAGCTAGGAACATTGTGCACAAAGAGACTAGGCGCATCAAATTCCCACCCTGAGTGCCAGGTTCTTCCAGCCTCCACCACAGTAGCTCATCAGCTACACTCTAAACATCCTTCGCCAACCGGGTGCCCTCCAGATGTTTTGAGCGAGTTCAACACATCTGGAGGGCACCCAATTGGCGAAGGCTGCTCTAAGCATTCCAGATGCTTTGGACTACCACCTGAATAAGATCCAACATGGCCAATGGAAAGGGATGATGGGAGTTGTAGTCCAACACATCTGGCCAGCACCAGATTGGGGAAGGCTGCTGCAAACCCTCCAGATGTTTTGGACTACCACCCCCATCAACCCAGCCAGCATGGCTAATAGTCAGGGATTATGGGATTTTTAGTCCAACATAGAAGGTGAAAGAAGAAAGTGCAAAAGCTGGGTTGCAGTTAAACCTCAAAAAAACCAAGATTATGGCAACCAGCTTGATTGATAACTGGCAAACAGAGGGAGAAAACGTGGAGGCAGTGACAGACTTTGTCTTTCTAGGCGCAAAGATTACTGCAGACGCTGACTGCAGCCAGGAAATCAGAAGACGTTTACGTCTTGGGAGGACAGCAATGACAAATCTTGATAAAATAGTTAAGAGCAGAGACATCATGCTAACAACAAAGGTCCACATAGTTAAAGCAGTGGTATTCCTCATATTAACCTATGGCTGCGAGAGCTGGACCACAAGGAAGGCTGAGCGAAGGAAGATAAATGCTTTTGAACTGTAGTGTTGGAGGAAAATTCTGAGGGTGCCTTGGACTGCAAGAAGATCAAACCAGTCCATACTCCAGGAAATAAAGCCAGGCTGCTCACTTGAGGGAATGATATTAAAGGCAAAACTGAAGTACTTTGTCCACATAATGAGAAGATGCTGATGCTAAGGAAAGTGGAAGACAAAAGGAAGAGGGGCCGACCAAGGGCAAGATGGATGGATGATATTCTGGAAGTGACGGACTCGACCTTGGGGGAGCTGGGGGTGGTGATGGCCGACAGGACGCTCTGGCGTGGGCTGGTCCATGAAGTCACGAAGAGTCGGAAGCCACTGAGCAAATAAACAACAACAAAAAGTCCAACACATCTAGAGGGCATCAGATTGGAGGGGGTCGCTCCAAGCCCTCCAGATGTTTTGACTACCACCTCCATAAACCCGTCAGTATGGTTAATGGTAAGGGATTATGGGAGTTGTAGTCAACACATCTGGAGGGCATCAGATTGGAGGGGTTGCTCCAAGCCCTCCAGATGTTTTGACTACCACCCCCATAAGCCCCAGTCAGTATGGTTAATGGTAAGGGATTATGGGAGTTGTAGTCCAACACATCTGGAGGGCATCAGATTGGAGGAGGTTGCTCCAAGCCCTCCAGATGTTTTGACTACCACCTCCATAAAACCCAGTCAGTATGGTTAATGGTCAGGGATTATGGGAGATGTTTTAGCCTACAAAACATCTGGAGGGCACCAGGTTGCCTAGCCCTGCATGTAAGCTAAGTAGCCCCATCCCGTCCTCCCTGGCAGAGGCTTCAGCCTCTATCATCATATTTCCCTTCCGGGCCCCAGCAGAGGTACTACATAGCCCTAAGACAGCACCTGGAGCTGCCTTTCAGAGCTTTGTGCCCCGGACAAAGCGGGTGCAGCTCTCTGCTCAGGACAGGCACACCTGCCAGCATACCGCACCTTGAAAGCAAATAGGAAGGTGTACCTGGAACAATGCCGAAAGTAGGTGTTGTGGACAAGGAAGTCTGCCCAGCCAACTGAGAAAACCTTAGAGCTCCCATGGAGCGGGGTGGTAGTAGTAGTTAGGGGAGCTTTGCTGGGGCAGAACGACTAGGAGAGGCTATAGCTCAGTAGTAGTGCACATGCTTTGTAAGCACTAAGTCCCAGGTTCACTACCCGACATTTCTATTTTTTTTAAAAAGGGTCTCAGGCAGCAGTGCTGCGGAAAAGTCTCCCTCTTCCTATGAACCTTGGAGAGCTATTGCCAGAGGGCTCTCTTCCGACTGGCTTGTGGCATCTCATTTGTTTTCCTTGTTGTTTTGATTAAATCCCCCAAGGTCCAGCAACTGGAACGGGGTGCAAAACAGCAGCTGGTGGAGCAGAGCTGGACACAAAATGGGCTCCCCGAGAACCAGACATTGGGATAACCTGCATATACAAATACAAATGTACATCTGATCAGAGATTCTAGCACGCAGTGCTGAACCTGACTGACAGAGCTATGCAAGGACCTAATCCAAGGCAAATCCATTAATACTCATGTTTTACAGGGGAGGAACACAAGAGGCTGCAGCATTCTGATTTAGGTGGACCTTAGGTAGCCCGACTTCGTAAAAAGCAAAGTTCCTGTATGATGCCCTGTCGCAATTAGTCAGCAAGCAAACTGTCTGTATGCATCATGAAGTTGGCCATTTTGAAAGTATTGCTCCAGCCCTGTGATAACTGCACTGGTTGCCAGTCAGTTTCCAGGCCCGATTCAAAGCGTTGGTGCTGACCTTTAAAGGCCTAAGAGAGCAATCCTACGGTCCCCGGGTGAGCGTCCCAGGGATCACAGACTGGCTCTGAAAACCCCTTCCAAGGCTGGAGACAGCACTCTGACCTCCGAAGGGGGAGTTAGAGATATGCCCCCATGCCCCTACCCCCTCACAGCTGGCACAGAGAGAACCTGGGAAGGTGGAGTCAGAGATCCATCGCCCTGCCCCCTTGCAGCTGGCACAGAGAGAACCTTGGAAGGGGGAGTTAGAGATCCATCCCCCCGCCCCACCCCCTCGCAGCTGGCATGGAGAGAACCTTGGAAGGGGGAGCTAGAGATCCATCTCCCTACCCCGTCCCCTTGTAGATGGCATGGAGAGAACCTGGAAAGGGGGAGTTAGGGATCTGTCCCCCCGCCCCACCCCCTTGCAGCTGGCATGGAGGGAACCTGGGAAGGGGGAGTTAGAGATCCGTCCCCCGCCCCACCCCCTCGCAGCTGGCATGGAGAGAACCTGGAAAGGGGGAGTTAGAGATCCGTCCCCCCGCCTCACCCCCTCGCAGCTGGCATGGAGAGAACCTTGGAGGGGGGAGCTAGAGATCCATCCCCCTACCCCGTCCCCTTGTAGATGGCATGGAGAGAACCTGGAAAGGGGGAGTTAGAGATCCGTCCCCCCGCCCCACCCCCTTGCAGCTGGCACGGAGAGAACCTGGGAAGGGGGAGTTAGAAATCCGTCCCCCACCCTTCCCCCTTGCAGCTGGTATGGAGAGAACCTGGGAAGGGGGAGTTAGAGATCTGTCCTCTCGCCCCACCCCCTCGCAGCTGGCGCAGAGAGAACCTGGGAAGGGGGAGTTAGAGATCTGTCCCCCCGCCCCACCCCCTTGCAGCTGGCATGGAGGGAACCTGGGAAGGGGGAGTTAGAGATCCGTCCCCCACCCCACCCCCTCGCAGCTGGCATGGAGAGAACCTTGGAGGGGGGAGCTAGAGATCCGTCCCCCTACCCCGTCCCCTTGTAGATGGCATGGAGAGAACCTGGAAAGGGGGAGTTAGAGATCCGTCCCCCCGCCCCACCCCCTTGCAGCTCGCACGGAGAGAACCTGGGAAGGGGGAGTTAGAAATCCATCCCCCACCCTTCCCCCTTGCAGCTGGTATGGAGAGAACCTGGGAAGGGGGAGTTAGAGATCCGTCCTCTCGCCCCACCCCCTCGCAGCTGGCGCAGAGACAACCTGGGAAGGGGGAGTTAGAGATCTGTCCCCCTGCCCCACCCCCTTGCAGCTGGCATGGAGAGAACCTCAGAAGGGGGAGTTAGAGATCCGTCCCCCTGTCCCGCCCCCTTGCAGCTGGCATGGAGAGAACTGCACTGGCTGCCTCTCCAAGGTTGGAAAATGGACCTTGGAGCGGGGGAAAAGGGGGCATTCTGGTGGGCGAGGAGGGAAGGGGACTGGAGAGGCCAGAATATGATTTATCCAGAGCCGCCTCCAGCCTCCTTCCCATCTCCTCCAAAGTGCCCTCACTAGACGGGCTGAAAAGCCCGTCTAGCGAAATCAGCATAGAATGGAGGATGGGAAGGCAAAGATTGCCTCTGCTGCTTCTCTCTCCCTGCCAGCTTCAGCCTTGCAGGACACAGGAATCTTGGAAGCCTCCATGTTCAGAGGCTCCCAAGCAGGACAGTCCACAGGATTTCTCCATAAATGGCTTAGGAGCAGTCTACCTGAAGGAGCGGCTTTTCCAGTGTGCTCCTGCCTGACTGCTAAGTTCATCTTCAGAGGCTCTTCTCTGGGGGCCGCGTCCCACAACTGTGTGACAGGTGACCTCCAGGGAAAGAGCCTTCTCTGCAGTGGCTCCCTTTCTGCAGAATGCCCTTCCCAGGGAGATCTGCCTGGCACCTTCACTGTATACATTTAGATGCCAAGACCTTCTTCTTTAAGCAGCCATTTAATCTTTAATCTGCTGCTCTGATTATTAACTTTATTGCTGGCTCTTTAATGTTTTTAATATTTTGGTATTTTTTTCATTGTTGTATTTATTGTTTTGGCTGTTATTTTATGTGGTGTGTGTTTATTATTTTAAACTGCTCTGAGGGCATCTGACAATTGGGCAGTATATATATTTAGGGCACAATCCGATGTAGTGCCCTAAATGAGAGAGCCAGTGTGGTGTAGTGGCAAGAGTGTTGGACTAGGAGCTGGGAGATCTGGGTTCTAGTCCCCACTCGGCCATGAAAGCTCACTGGGTGACTTTGGGCCAGTCACAGACTCTCAGCCCAACACACCTCACAGGGTTGTTGTTGTGAGGATAAAATGGAGAGGAGGAGGATAATGTAAGCCGCCTTGGGTTCCTTGCGAGAGGAAGAAAGGCGGGGTATAAATGCAATAAATAAATAAATAAGTGAATGAATGAATGAATGCATGTTTAGACAGAAAAAAGTCCTACAATTCCCAGCACGCCCCAGCCAGCCATGCTGGCTGAGGCATGCTGGGAGTTGTAGGACTTTTTTTCTGTCTAAACACGCATCGGATTGCGCCCTTAATTAATCAATCAACCAATCAATCCAGGTGAACAGAATGCTGGAGTACATAGGCTTTGTTCTGATTCAGCAGGGAGACGTTTTTCTGCCTCTCTCATAACGCTAGAACCCGGTGGCGTCATCCCATGAAGCTGATTGGTGGGAGATTCAGGGCAGATCAAAGGAAGGACTTCTTCACACAGCGCATAGTTAAACTTATGGAATTCTCTACCACAGGATGTCATGATGACCACCAATTTGGATGGCTTTAAAAAGGGGTTAGACAAATTCATGGAGGAGAAGAATCTACATGTGGCTTCTTCGTGGCTACTAGTCCTGATGGCTATAGGCTACATCCAGTATCAGAGGCAGTGAGCCTATGTACACCAGTTGCTGGGGAACATGGGCAGGAGGGTGCTGTTGCACTCCTGTCCTGCTTGTGGTTTTCCTGTGGGCAGCTGGTTGGCTGCTGTGTGAGCAGAATGCTGGACTAGATGGACCCTCGGGCTGATCCAGGAGGGCTCTTCTTATCTAGCGGCAGAGCAAAACAGCAGGGGGACTAGAACTTACTGGCCACGAGCAACTGGATCCTGTGCTCATGGTCGGTCTCGATCAGCACTTCCTTGCATGTGTAGTTGCCTTCGTCCTGCAGACGCAGGCCCGAGATGTGCAAGGAACTGTTCCCGACTAAAGAAAAGCGTGCATCGGAAGGGAGCTTGCCATCCGAGGAGAACAGTATAGGGATAGCTCCAGGTTCTCCGTGGAACCACTCCACCCTGACCGCTTCCCGGGACGCGTTCCAGCACGTCAGAGTCACGTCCCCGTCAGCTTCCCCAACCACGAGTTCTTCAGTTCCTGCGGAAGGTCAAGGGAAAAGTTAACGCCCATGTAGAACGCCACATTGGTCACCCATCGTGTCAATGGCAGCTCTAGGCTTTGGGAGGTCCTTGGGCAAGACACCATCAATGCCACCCCTCTCTCATCGAGTCTACATTCTCGCCGCCACTGTCATCAGCTGCCCTTGCCCCTCATCCTCTTTCTCATCATTGCTGCCACTCATTTGAGAGCCAGTGAACAAGCAGGCATTGGTATGTGCTCCTCCGCCTTCCCACCACCACTGGGCCAAAGCGAGAGGCAGGTGAGCAAGCGGGTTACAGAGATGAAGAGTGGCCCTTGCCAAGATGTGAGCCCTCACCAGGTGCCTAACCATGCCTACCCTTGATGTCAGCCCTGAACCATGTCCCTCTTTCCTTTCTGGAATAGAGAAGCACCTCTTAGCATCTTAGAAATAGAGCTTACTTAGGACCTGTCAGGGCTCAACCATGGGCAGCAGTTCGGGGTCTGAGCCAGAAGCTGGAAACCATGAGCTTGTGGTTATCCAGTTGGTAGTCAGGATCAAAGAGATCCTAGACCAAAGAGCCAGAACCACAGAACAAACCAGGAGGTAGGGTGAGGAGCAAGCCAGGAAGCAGGACCAAAGGATAACAAAAGACACACCAGAGCTCAGGAAGACCTTGTTGCTCAAGCAAGCCTCAGCTAGAACATGAAGCCCTTTCATACTCCTTCTTGCCCAAGAGGATTCAATAGCTGGCATGGACAGGAGGAGACAGTCCCAGGCCTACTCCAAGGGTCCCCAACCTTTTCGGATTGGTGGGCACATTTGGAATGTTGAGTGTCGTGGGTGCTCTCACAAAATGGCTGCCGTGGTGGGCGTGGCTGGTCACAACACATTCATTTCCCAGAAGGCAAGCTGGTGAGATGAAAGGAAAAGTCGCTCGCCCAAGAACAAGGCAGAGGTGATGTATGAGTTCCAAAACACAAAGCCACTCTTTTGAACCCAAATAAAAACGGCGCTGGAAGGCAGCACTTCGTTTTGCAGCATGCCAGCCATCCAGTTAAAAAAAATAGTTTTTTAAAAAATTAATAAAATTTATATCAGGGAGGGCAGGGAGACTAGTGGGCACCAAGAAAGATGTCAAAAGGCACTGCGTTGGAGACTCCATGTCTAAGGGGTCTTCACTGAAAAGGCTGTTGCACTCATGTCCTGCTTGTGCTGGCCACTGTGTGGGCAGCTGGTTGGCCACTGTGTGAACGGAATGCTGGACTAGATGGACCCTTGGTCTGATCCAGCAGGGCTCTTCCTATGTTCTGAAGGCTCTCACCTTCAGCTCAATGGTTCACCCCACAGGGCAGCTGCACACAGATCACATGGAATAATGAGTGTCAGAAAAGATGCAATGGAGTATACTGGAGGTGGGCCAGCTAGCTGCTGGCTGGCACACTCCACAAGAGCATTTTTGTTAGGTGAGGACAGGCTGCCAACATTTTGTAGTAACTATTACGCATTGATAAGTATGCTGCTCTTTGGAAAAGCCAAGCATTGATAAGTATGCTGCTCTTTGGAAAAGCCAAGCTGTCCTAATGGCCATTCAGTATCAATTACCTTCAGTACTTCCTCTTAGGCCAAGAGGCTCAAATCTGTTTAGAAGCCTCACCTTTATTTATTTATGAAGCTCAGGCTGCAGTCCTACATACACTCGCCTGGGAGAAAGCCCCGTTGAACGCAATGGGATTTACTCCTGAGTAAACATGCCCAGGATTGCACTGTGCGCTGCTTCTGGATGAAATATTTGAAGCAATGTTCCATGAAGCTGAAAAGGCGCTGTCCCAAACTACGGAAGGCAAGCTGCAGTTACCCAGCAGTAATGTCACTACAACCAGAGCCCCTTCGTTTTTAAAATGAACGGGCCACACATTTCGGAACTGAGCCATCACATCAAAAACATGGTATGGTTTCGGCACCACCTGAAAACTGCTCTTTTCCAGGAAGCCTTCCTTGGTTAACCAGCCTCGGTTTTATTGGCACTCTGTTTTTTAAAGAATAATTTTAATACCATGTTTCATTCTTTTTATCTTTTCCTCATTTTATCTCTTGTTGTTCACCTCTCTGGAATCTGTTTAGATGCAAAGCGGTATACAAATGTTGTAAATAAATAAATATCCATTGCGAGGACTGAGATCTGGTTAGCACTGATTCAAATTAAAACTCTGGGGAGGAGAAGCCTTGGTAAAATGAGCAAGCAGAAAAAAACACACTGAGGGGCTGTGAAAGCAAAGGATTATCTGCTTTCAATCTGTCAGTGTAAATATTTGATCTGTCCCCCGCCCCCATGGTAATATATAAGAATCTCTAAGGGTGCAATCCTATGGGGATAGGCGGCTGACTCCGAACTCGGAGCGACCACCTATCCAATGCAGGGCAGGAGAAGCACGGAGGGGATCATTCCCTCTGTGCTTCTCCTGCCCTGCATTTGCGGCTAGACAGCCGATTTCAGCTGTCTAGCTGTGGGAAGGTGGAGCGGGGAGGAGGCTGCTGCATTTCCGCCTTCCACACTCCGGAACGCCCCCTGGAAAGCCCCGCTCCGCACTCCTCTTCCGAGCGCGGAGGACAGGGCCGTTCTGCGCTGCCTGTGAGCGGAACATCAGTTCTCTGGGAATTGACCTTAGAGCACGGGCTCTGAGGTTGGTTCCCGGAAAACCACATATCCTGTGGCTGTCTAGCCACTGACTAGCGGCCATAGGACTGCTCCCTAATTTACAAAAAAAATAATCATCATGAATTAAGGACCAATCTAGACATGACGTTAATCACATCATCAGTCCTTGCATGGATTATTTTTTAATAATATTGGGTCCTTCGACAAGGGGCCCCATGGGCACCAATGTGCCTACAGATATTTTCCTTGGCACCCGCCATGGTTCCTGGCTCTCTCAATTTTTATTTTATGTCTTAAGATATATTTTTTTAAAAATGTAACTGGGAATTTGCCTCTGCCTGCATGCTACCTGACCCTCTGATTTTTATTTTATTTTAAAATATATAGATTAAAAAAAATCTGAAATGGGCAGCTGGCATGCTGCAAATCGAGGTGTTGCCCTCCGGTGCCATCTTTATTTGGGTTTCAAAGGGGTGGTTTTGTGTTTTGTAGCTCAGACCCCCACCTCTGCCTTGTACTTAGGTTCTTGGGCAAGTGACTTATTTTTGAGTCTCACCAGTTTGCGTTCTGGGAAATACATGCTTTGTGACCTGTCATGCCCACCATGGCAGCCATTTCCCCATGCCCCCATGACAGCCATTTTGTGAGGGTGCCCATGACACTCTCAAAATTCCAAATGTGCCCACTGACCCAAAAGGGTTGGGGAACCCAGATTAGAGTATTGGGCTTAAAGTAGGGAGACCCAGTTTATCACTCTGCTCGGTGATAAACCTTGGCTAAACATTGGGCTGGTTGCTCTCTTAGCTGAACATACTTCCCGAGTTGGTTGTAGTGAGGCTAAAGGATTGGGAAGAACTATGTATGCCATCCTGGGTTCCTTTGAGGAAGGATGGGACAGCATCATAAATGAAATGGTCCCACTATCAGGGTTCCCCTTATGGCCTGGACCCCCTGAGCAACTCCTTAAGGATCTCTTGCCTCCTTAAGAGTTTTACCTTCCTGCTTTTTAACTTCCTCTTCCCAGTAACGTGGGGCTTAGGCTGTAGATGTGGGGTGACTGACACTTCAGACACTTGGGTGTTAACCCCAACAGTTTACGGGTAAATTAAAGCAAGCAAATAACAACTAAAGGTATTTACACAATAGAGCTGAGTGATACAAATGGCATTATGAGAAAATAAAAGGTGCAAAATGCAAGCTCCCTTACCCTAACCCTAGCCATACTTAGACTTCTCCAGACTACTTCTTCCTGCTCCCTCTTCAGGCTCTGGTCTCCCCAACTCTGCTCTTACTGCTCTGGCCTTTCTGACTCTCTCTTTTTACACCCTCCTCCCCAAACCTGAAGAAATGAAACTTAACTGGGGAAATGAAACTGAAACGTAACTGGGGAAATGAAACCCCTCCTCTCAGGGTTACCCCCTCACAAACAACAACAAAAAACAGGCCTCTAGACTTTACCTTTTTCCTTGCTAAATAAAGGCTAAATAGAGCCTTCAGGGCTAGGGGTAGTATATCCAGTGGAGACTGGCAGCTCCGATGTCACCTTGGATATCTCCTTCAGAGTTCTGACTGGTTCTGACTGAAACCCGGAGCGGATTCACCGCCACACTGACATCGGAGCCACCAGCCTCCACTGGGTATATCTTTGAATATCAGACAGCTTTCTTGCCCTCCCTGTGTGTACCCTGGGGCCATCTGGTTGGCCACTTAAAAAAACAGGATGCTGGATTAAACAGAGCCTTGGTCCGATCCAGCAAAGCTGCTCTTGTAACAGGAGAGAAGAGGCATTGACTGAAATGTGACCTCTTCATCCTTCTCTTCTCCAGCACAATCATTTTCAGCACATCCATTTACCGAGTTGTTCCATTTCGATCTGGCCTTTCTCCCCAACGTAATGGGCTCGCTGCTCTTCCTAAGATTGCTGCCTTAGATTGAACCATCATTTCATATTTATAAAGCCTCTGTCGTGTTGTGCAGAGTTGTAAGCCTTCATTCAATAGACAGACAATAAATAACATCTTAGGCTGCTGAAAGGTGGGAGCAAGTTCCCCCATTGACCCTAGCGAGGTTTACATTGGAGGAAACCTGCGCAGGGCTGTGTCGTGCGTCTCTCTGTGTTCACAGTTTTATGGGATATTGTGGGGCATGCAAAGCAAGGTTGCAATGTTGCATTCCATCCCCCTCCCCAGTTTTCTGTTTTTTCCAACAGACACTCAATTTTCCATGGCTCCTGACCATGTTTAGTCCTCATTGAACAGTGTTTTTTTGTGGGGGGGTTGCAAACCTTGGGGCCCCCACAAGCATGTTGATGTCTTCCCTCTAGTTTCTCAGTGGCCCCATTTTGTCTCCACTTTTCTTGGCACTCACCACCTGAGTTCGCTATTAGAAGGGGTGACAGCTACAAATAAGTCATATCTGAGCACCTTTAAGGCTGCAATCCTATACATATGGCCCTCCAGAAGTTGTTGGACCGCAACTCCCATGATGGGAATTGCAATCCAACAACATCTGGAGGACCACACATTCCCCGTCCCTGAACTCAATGGGGCTTACTTCTGAGTTGACACACACAGGATTCCACCGCCTATCCCGGTGATTTCAGTGGAGAGAGCATGTGTTTAAGTCTCTTCCACTGAAATGAACAGAATTTAAAAGCTGGTTACCTTTGGCTGAAAGGCATCCTGAAATGTTATTTTTGACAGTGTGGTATAGTAGTTAGTGTGTAAGACTTGGACTTGGGAGATCTGGGTTCTAGTCCCCACTCAGTCATGAAGCTCACTGGGTGACTCTGACTCTCAGCCTAGCCTACCTCACAGGGTTGTTGTGAGGATAGAATGGAGAGGAGGAGGACCGTGTGGGGCACCTTGGGTTCCTTGCAAGAGGAAAAAAGGCGGGATATAAATGGAAGCAGCAGCAGCAGCAGCTGTTTATTAATTCTATTAATTTTGGGGTGCGTGGGGAGAAAAAAGTCTTGTTCTCTGTTGTCCCAGAGAGTAGGACTAGATCTAATGGGCTTCAGTTACAGGAGGGTAGATTTTGTCTGAACAGTAGGAGAAACGTCTTAGCATGTGAGCTAAGTTTGACAATGGAACCAGTTACCTGGGGGGGGGGCTCTCCCTCGCTGGGGGCCCTCAAGGAGGGGCTGGACCTGCCATCTGTTGGAGATGCTCCAGTGACAGATTTCCAGAATTCAACAGGCGGTTGGACTAGATAACCTTCAAGGACCCCTCCAGCCCTAGGATTCTATGAAAACAGATGCCCTCTATGGCACACAGGTCATCCTCCCTGCTCCTACCTGAAAGCCCTAGGATCCACTACCGACTTAAATCTTGATAGGTTTACAGTGGTAGCTACTCAAATTGACTGTGTCACAAAAATATAAACCAGGTCTGATTATTGGGAGACAATGTGGTGCAGTGGCTAGAGCAGCCTTCCCCAACCTGGTGCCCTCTGGATGTGTTGGACTACAACTCCCAGCATCCTCCAGCCAGCCATGCTGGGAGTTGTAGTCCAACACGTCTGGAGGACACCAGGTTGAGGAAGGCTGGGCTTGAATGCTGGACTTACTGGGAGACATTCAAGTCTCTACCAGCCACAAAGTTTACTGTTGAGTTCAGCGCTAGCCAGTAGCAATAAAAGGGGGGGGGGGACCATTTATTGAAAACCGTGAAATTTTACATAAATAAATTTCTACAGCACAATTTATAACATGATGGCAAGCAAATCCAGTATGAGATTTTGCCAAGGCCAGCTGGAATAAAGAAAGTTACCTTGATATCACTGTTGCCAATTAAAATAAAAGTAAAAATTAAGTGGTAGACCAGTTGCAAAGCTTACTCTGGAAAACCTTGAGACTGTCGCCAGCTGAGAGCCTAACACCCTAACCTCTCATATGGGATGTGGGAGGGGGGAGCATAGAGAAAAACATGAGCTCCTTGGAGGAAGGAAGAGTGGATTGTAAGCTCCTGGAAGCAGGGACCTATCTTTTTGTAACCCTGTAAAGTGCAGTGCCCACTGAGGGTGCTATATAAAATAAACAGATGTAATAAACAAATTACATTTTTTTAAACAATGCTCCTAAGAGTTTGCTGGATCCTGGAAAGTTTTGCCAGAATAGGAGGGTCTGTGTACACATATGTTAAAATAATTAATTTTTTTTTAAAGAAGCAGAGTTCTGACAAAACCGGGTTTTGAGAAACTGCAGCTGGTCACTCAAGGAAGGCCTCCAGATATAACAATGTCTTTGGAAGGCGCTGAAAGCAACACAACTTGTTGGTGTCTGCCTGACTTCCAAAGGCAAGGAGAACCACAGGAAGGGGGCCACCACACTGAAGGCTCTTTTCCTGGTGGACTCCAGTTTGGCCATGGGTCCATGTGGAACCACCAGGAACATGCCCTCTGATGGCACCTTTTCCCCAGACTACGAGGGTCTTTGTAGACACACACACACACGCTATCTGTCCTGTTTATTAATATTTTAATTGAAAAAAAAAAGTAAAACAATGATCATAACCAAGCTAATTCAAATTACTGGGAGCCAATGTGGTGCTGTGACTATACTCTAGTTGCTAGCCGGTGTGCTTACAGCCAAGGGCTGGGTTCAAATCCCCATCTAGCCACAAAACTTACTCATCAAATTTTCCCATTATCATCAGCTTGGCGGGTGGGGGTGGGGATCCTATTTCATTTTCCTTTTTCCTTTTCTTGTTTTTACTATAAGGCGCTTTGATTGGGTTTGTTTTTTTTTTCCTTCTTTCTTTGGCCGGAAAATCAGATGTAAATATTAGCCTATCACTCTCTCCCTCTCCCCCACACATCCACTCAAACGTAGCGTTGCTAAAGACCGAACCCACAGAAAACAGGCAACCCCCCCCCCTCCACCACCATATGTTCCGGAGCTGTCCAGTTCGTACCCACATTTTGGGCAGGGAGTGTGGAGAGAGAATAATCGACTTCGTGGCTTACAAACTTTGACAAATACGTTCTAGAATATTGGGGGGGGGGGGTGTCCTAAAGTAACGAAGTGTAACCTCGGAGGGAGGAGAGGGGAATAGGTGGGTTAAAAGGGTGACTCGCTTTTAAAGGAATGCCATCGAAATCAGATCGCTGGCGCGGCGAGGAGAAGTACTCTGCGTATAAACGCAGCCCTTACCGTACTGTCGATTGAAAGGGGGCGCCCAGCCCTTCACCCCAGTAACTTCGGAAGTTGGAAAGGGTGGAGGGGGTGGGGGAGAGAAAAGGGTTGTTTCTTAGCTCGCTTGCTTGCGTGTTGGAGAAAACCTCGTGGGTTTTACAGGAGCGCCCGCGCGCAAAAGGCGCATACACCGCGGAACGCGCGCCGTCTCGTCCCCACGTGCGCTCGGCCCCTCCCGTGTACCTGCAGCGCCCTTCCCCGAGCCAAGGGCGAGGGCGAAGAAGAGTCCCACGGCCAGCCCGCTCGCCATGGCAGCTCGGACTGGAGCGGACCTGGAGCGACCCGGCGGTGCCCCCGCGGGCTGCGCTGGGGAGGGAGGAGACGGAGAGGCGGGGAAGCTCCAGTGACTTCCCCGCCCCGTCGGAGGCGGATCTGCTCTGGGTGTCACTCCCGACCGCCTGCTCGCAGTCGCTTTCCCCGCCTAGCGTCGGTTCGAGGGAATGACCGAGCTCAGACTTCTTTCGCGCTGGAGACCAAGCCCCGGTTGCCAACTTTTTCGATTTGGCCAGGCTTCTGTGTTTTTCACAGCCACAGAAAAATGCAGTAAGTGAAGCCCCCCGCCGGCCCCAATCACACCAGACCTGCATGCCCGGAAAAGCTTCCCTGGCTGTATTCCTGTCGCTGGCGCAGGAGCCAGACTAGAGACAACAATTTTTTTTCCCGTCGAGTAGCCCAAAGTGACATGAATGAACCTCTTCCTCTCCATTTTAGCTCACAACAACCCTGTCAGGTAAGCTAGGCTGTGAGTCAGTGACTGGCCCAATGCCACCCAAGTGAGATTCATAGTTAAGGGGTGACTTGAACCCAGGTCTCCGCAGTCCCAGGCTAACACTGATTCTACACCATTTGAACTTGGGAACCCCTCCAGTGCCTTCTTTCTACCACTGTCCCCTGGCAGCAGCACCTGCCACAGCTGCCCCGCACCAGGTTCTAGAGAACAAATCCATTGTTGTGCCAGTTCATTTTAATCTGCTTAATCTATGGTGTGTCCCTCCCCACTTCTCCAGGTGTGCATTTGGGAAGGCCTCCTAGCAACGGTCTTCTCCCCTTTGCGGAAGAACGATTACACTCTCTAGAAACCAAAAGCTGAACATGGGCTAAGCAAACATGTCAGCATCAGACATACATACAGAGGTTCTGGCACAGTCCTGGGCAAACATCATCACACAACTCCCCTGGGAACATAAAACAACCAGGCTGAGAGCACAGAGGAAGAGGTGCACAACAACTTCCAAGAAGTAAGCAGCCAAAGAAATATATAGTAGCTAAAAGCAGAAGTCTCAGGCTACGAAATCAGGTGGGCACCCTTTAACAATCCAGGCAGTGACTCCAAGAGGGGTGGAGCTGACCACACTACAGGTCTTGTCAGCCTACATAAGGCTTCAGCTCCCTGCTGAGACAACATCCTCCTACTGTTGCTGGAGAGAAGTCCAGCACAAGACCCACTTGGAGCTATCCAAGGTCCTATCTTTTCTTGCTGTGGTCCATCTGCCATTGGATGTTACCAGCTTCCCCCTGCAAGCCTCGAGGGACTACAGAATGGGACTCCCTCGCCCCTTTGGAGTGGAAGGGACTGTACTAGTTGGCAACATCTAATTCCAGCAAGCAACATGTATGTGGGACCATCAAGAGCCAATGAGACAGCTTGGGGAAAGGGTTGTAGATAAGTGGAACAGTGCATACTTCGTATACGAAAGGTTCCAGGTTTGGTCCCCAGCATCATAAGGCTGAAATCCTATTCACACGTACCTGGAAGTAAGGCCCATTTAATTCAATCCTATGCACATCTACTAGGAAGTAAATCCCAGTGAGTTCAATGGAACGTGAGTCTCAAGTAAGTGCCTAGGATTTCAGCTTTCATAGATTAACAGAAAAGTCTGTTTGTATCTATTCAAAAATAAGCCCTATTGTATCCAATGGAAGGTGGTGGCATTCCTAAACACCCTTACCTGGAAGTAATCCCTATTGAATACAATGGTACTTACTTTTGATTAAACCTGCATAGGATCGCCCTGTTAAGTGATGAAAATATTTTGCTTTTTTTTTTTTTAAAGGACACTTAGGATGCAATCCTATGGCCGCTAGTCAGTGGCTAGATGGCCATACGATAGGTTGGTTCCCTGAGAACCGACTTTCACCCCCTCCTGCGCTGCCTTGTGGGCAACATACAACAGCCCTGTGCTCGGAAGAGGAGCACGGAGCGGTGAAAACGGGGCACACCCAGGGGTGTTCCAGGGCAGGGAACTCAGAAATGTGTCATCTGAACACCGCTTCCCCCGTTCCGCCTTGCTGGAATGCAGGGCAGGAGAAGTGCGGAGGGGATCATCCCCTCTGCGCTTCTCCTGCCCTGCACTGGATAGGCGGTCGACTATCCCGGTAGGATTGCTTCCTCCATGAATCAGTGTTTAAAATGTTAATTATTGTTTAATGAAAGTACTTTTAAATCCATAGGTGGAAGGAGGCACCTTATTAGAATTTTATTTATTTATTTATTGCATTTATACCCCGCCTTTCTCCCTCTCGCAAGGAACTCAAGGCGGCTTACATTATCCTCCTCCTCACCGTTGTATCCTCACAACAACAACCCTGTGAGGTAGGTTGGGCTGAGAGTCTGTGACTGGCCCAAAGTCACCCAGTGAGCTTCCATGGCCAAGTGGGGACTAGAACCCGGATCTCCCGGCTCCCAGTCCGTCACTCTCACCACTACACTACACTGGCTCTTAGAACAGGTATTCCATCTCTTCCTCATCCTCTCACAAATTGGGGGTGGGGGAGGGAGTAATAGAATCATAGGGTTGGAAGGGGCCTACAAGATGCAGGAAGCCTGATTCCAAGGCAGTCTCCCTTCCAAGTACTAACCAGGGCTGACCCTGCTTAGCTTCTGAGATCAGACAAGATCAGAGATGCCTCTTCCAAGATAGTGCTTGCTACCACTAGAGTGGCAAGATGCAAAAAGACAACCGACTTCCTGCATCTGTAGCAGCTGTGTAGAAGAGGAAATCTCAGCAGATATAGTTTTCATGACAAGTTACACACCCAGGACAGCTATATAATTTTAGACCCTGGACTTAATAGTCTAGTGGTGGTGGTGTCTCATTTAGATGGCCATCTGTATTATTTTAGTTGTGAAGCACAGAACTGACATTTCCCTTCTCCCCTCCCCACCACTCCATGTTTCCCAACTTTTTCGATATTCCCCATAGGTTAGAAAGCAACAAAAACCTGTTTGCCAATCCTGATTAGAAAGAAAGACGCTGAGGGGTTTTGCATTTTCAACTACAGCTGTGCATGAATGGACTCTCAAAATTCTCCAGCCTATTTGTGGGCAGAGAAACTGAGGAGGACAATTTCACCAAATTTCTCCTATGGGAGGAGAAATTCTCCAGCAGGTTTTCACAGACAGGGCTCACCATTGGCAGGAGTTGTAGCACAGCTTGCTTTCTTTCTTTCTTTCTTTCTTTCTTTCTTTCTTTCTTTCTTTCTTTCTTCCTTCCTTCCTTCCTTCCTTCCTTCCAAAGGGTTTTTGGTTTATTATACTACTTCTGTAGGTGGCAACAGCATCCACTGCGTTGAGGCTTCCACGTTTTTGAGGCAGAATTTTGAATTTCTTTTGGTGGTATTTTCGAGCTTACCGAATCACTGCAAGGTGGCGGAAGGGGCTGTGTGCGTTTTCTCTCTCTGTTACACATCTTCCCATGGCTCTGCAGCCTCCCAGGCCTCCTGCACTTTCTGAACTGAAAAAGCCCCATGGGAGGAATGGCCTCCTGAGGTCCTCCTCATGATGGCTTTAACTGAAGGAATCTGATTTGGATTCCTGCATTGAGCAGGGGGTTGGACTCGATGGCTTTGTAGGCCCCTTCCAACCCTACTATTCTATGATTCTATGATTCTCTGAAGTGTGGGAAGCCCAGGAGGCTACAGGCTGCCACAGAGATGACTGCAATGACAGGACACTCACGTGCACTCCACGGCCACCTCACAAGTAAGGTAAGCACAAGAACCCCAAACCCAACCCATGGGAATTTCTCCAAAATTGCTTCTCCTTTGAATGTCTTTTCGAAAGCCATTTCTTTTCCATCAAATTGAACGAGAATGGTCGGGAAAAAATGTGGGAGAAATTTTCAGCACTATTTTCAATTCACTTCGATGATCCATGTCTACAGTCAAAGGCCCCTAACTTTAAACTGTTTTAAGGTGCAGTCCTATACATATTTAGAGAGAGAATAGTCCTACAATTCCCAGCATGCCCCAGCCCGCATGGCTCGCTGGAGAGATGCTGGGAGTTGCAGGACTTTTTTTTCTGTCTAAACATGCATAGGATTGTGCCCTGGTGGACCCTAGCAAGTTTATGTCACCCTAGGTGCTGCTTGCCAAGGCCCCATCTGCTGGATGTTCATGGGGGGGGGTCTATGGGGCCATGAACTTTGGCCCTGAGGTACAGCCCTAGCTGCACCAGGGGAAGCTCAGTGGTAGACCACCTGCTTGGTATGCAGCAGAAGGTACCAGGTTCAATTCCTGGCAGCTCCAGTTAGGACTAGGGAAACTGGAGAGCCGCTGCCAGTCAGTGTTGGCAATACTGGGTTAAATGGACCAGTGCTCTCTGACTCAGTATACCGCCGCTTCCCATGTTCCACCACAGATGACACCTGCTGAAATTCCCCTTTCTATGCAACTGTTAAAAGTGCAGGAGCCTTGTCTTTTTTTCTTTTTTTTTTGCATCTGGTTTCCCTGCCTGTGCACCATGCAGAAACAAAGACAGTGATGGCTTTATTCTTATGCAGATTTAATCTCAACTGGTGGGAGATTCAGGACAGATAAAAGGAAATGGTTCTTCACACAGTGCATAGTTAAGCTATGGAATTCGCTACCACAAGATGTAGTGAGGGCTACCAATTTGGGTGGCTTTAAAAGGGGATTGGACAAATTCATGGAGGAGGAGAAGGCTATCAATAGCTACTAATCAAGATGACTGTATATTACCTGCAACACTGAGGCAGGATGCCTCTGTATACCAGTTGCTGGGGAACACAGGCAGGATTGTGCTGTCGCACTTAGGATGGGGTGCATAGCATCAACATCTGAGTGCCTCCTCCGTGGGAGGGTCGAGGGACGGCAACAAAGGAGAGGGCTTTTTCAGTGGTGGCTCCCCAGCTTTGGAATGGTCTGCCTGGTGCTACCGTCATAATCTTTTCTGCTCCAAATTAAGACTTTCCTCTACCCGTAGACATTTGATAGTCTTGATAGACATTTGACATTTGATGATGGGGCTTCTTAATTTAGGGCGCAATGTTATTTCTGCCATTGATGATCATAAGCTTCCGAACTCAGAGGCTTACAATCATCCAATGTGGAGAAGAAGGTGCAGCAGAGGCAATCTTCACCTCCCTGTTCTCCCGCTCTGCATTTTTGCTAGACGGGTGTTCTAGAGAGGGAGGGAAGGAGGCCTCAAGATAGCTCGTATCCTGGGCTCTCCAGTCCCCTCCCTCCCTGCCCACAGAAACGCCCCCTTTTCCCCCTCTCTGAGATCGTATTTTGGACCTCAGGCAGCCAGAGTGGTTCTTTCCATGCCTGGCTGCAAAGGGGAAGGGGAGAGGGATCTGATCGTGGATTCCCCCTTTCAAGGTCAGAGCCCTGTCTTCGGAGTCCGGAGAATCCCATGGCCCTTCTGACACTGTCTAGGGGCCGGAGGATTGCTCCCCCCACTGCTTTAGTGGGTCTTGGCCTTTTAAATTTTGTTTAGCTGCTTTAAGGCCTGGTGTGCTGTGGTCCATGTGATCAGGAAGAGTCGGACACGACTTAACGACTCAACAACAACAACAACAAATGTTTTAATCCCTGCTGTAAGATGCCTTGAGTCTCTTTTTAGAGAAAAGCATCTAATAAATGTTATGATGATGGTTGATAATAATACAGTAGAGCTGTGAGCAAATGGCCTCTCAAAATTCTCCAGCCTATTTGTGGGCAGAGAAATTGGGGGGACAATTTCACCCAATTTCTCCTAGGGGAGGAGAAATTCTCCAATGGTTTATCACAGACGGGGCTCACTATTGGCAGGGGTTGTAGCACAGCTTCTTTCTTTCTTCCTAAAGGTTTTTGGTTTACTGCACTGCTCCTGCAAGTGGCAACACCATCAACTGTGCTGAGGCTTCCACTTTTCTGAGGCAGAATTTTGAACTTCTTCTGGTGGCATTTTTGAGCTTACCTTATCACTGCAAGGTGGCCGAGGGGGCCGTACGCGTTTTCTCTCTCTATTCCACGTCTTTCCATGGCTCTGCGGCCTCCCAGGCCGCCTGCACGTCCTGAACTGAAAAAGCCCCATGGGAGGAATGGCCTCCTGATGTCTTCCTCATGACGGCTTTAACTGAAGTCTGGGAAGCCCAGGAGGCTACAGGTTGCCACAGAGATGACTATGCAATGACAGGCAGGACATTCATGCACACTCCTCAGCCACCTCACAAGTAAGTTAAGCACAAGAACCCCAACCCCAACCCATGGGAATTTCTCCGAAATTTCTCCTCCTTTGAATGTCTTTTCGAAAGCCTTTTTTTTTTTTTTCCCTATCAAATTGAATGGGAATGGTCAGGAAAAAATGTGGGAGAAATTTTCGGCACAGCACTAAATGCAGGTTGTTCTTGTGGGTTTCTCACAGCCTTCTCACTGTGTCAACAAAATGCTGGACTAACTAGAACTTGGAGCTGTTCCAGCAGGGTTTTTCTTAACTTCTATTAAAGGTGTCCCCAGCCAGTCGTGTCCGACTCTAGGGTGCGGTGCTCATCCCCGTTTCTAAGCCGAAGAGCCAGCGCTGTCCGAAGACGCTTCCGTGGTCATGTGGCTGGCATGACTGAACACCGAGGTGCACGGAACGCTGTTACCTTTCCCGCCGAGGCAGTACCTCTTTATCTACTTGCAATTTCTTGCTTTCGAACTGTTAGGTTGGCAGAAGCTGGGACTGAAGACGGGAGCTCACTCCGTCACGCGGCACTCGGATCTCGAACTGCTGACCTGCTGCCCTTCCGGTCTGCAATTCAGCGTCTTAACTGCTAAGCCACCGCGGCCCTGAAGGAAAGGTTCCTCCTGTGCAAGCACCGAGTCATTGCTGACTCCTAGAGGGACGCCGCTTTCGCTGGCGTTTTCATGGCAGACTATAGCGGGGTGGCTTGCCATTGCCTTCCCCAGTCATGACTACCTTTCCCCCAGCAAGCTGGGTACTCATTTTACCGACCTCGGAAGGATGGAAGGCTGAGTCGACCTGAGCCGGCTACCTGGGACCCAGCTTCTGCTGGGATCGAACTCAGGTCGTGGGGAGAGTTTCGGTTGCAATACTGCCACCTGCCACTCTGCGCCACACGAGGCTCTTAATTTCTATTAATGATTGATAAGGAACTTCTATTAGTGATTGGTTAATACTCATATGATTAATCAACTTCAAGCAGTGCCCCCTTTCGGAGGGGGTGGCGGTTCCCTGCTCTTCCCAGTTCGTGATAAAGCATGATGGAACCAGCAGCCAGCGTGAGAAGATGTAACTTGTACAAAAAGACAGACCGAGAATTACCCCAAAGACCTGCTGGGGCTTAACTCTCCCTGGAAGCCAAGGGGTGGCTTCAACCCAAATACATATTTTTTTTGGGGGGTGGGGGAGTTTGGTTGTGTTTATTGGAGGTTGGTGTGGGCACTCTGCATGCGGTCAGAAGCACTCTCGTTCGTGGGCGCGCCGAAAATTGACTCTGCAACAGAGCCCAGGTTAAGGCGAGCTGCAGAGCCTTTCCAGGACCACCCCTCTTCAGCAAGGGCGAATTCCCCCCGCCCCCACGCCTCCCCCAAAGAGCCAATGAGAGTGAGAAGGACGGGTTCCTCAAGGCCTGATTGCAGGAGGCGCGTGTCACTCGGCAGCGGCGAATTTCCCCGGCCTGGCCCTGCGCGCGCCTCAGTTTCTCGCTAGCTGCAAGCGCGGGCGGCTGCGTGCCTGTGCGTTTGCTTTGCTTTTGCAAAAAATGTCGCTGGATCTAGGCGGCTGGGGGGGCTCGCTGAGCCTCCTGGAGGTGGAGGAGAAGCCGGCGAACCCTTTGCGGGTCTGCTATGGGTCGGTGGAGATCGACGAGCTGGGCAAAGTGCTCACGCCCACCCAGGTACTCCAAATGCGCGCCCTCCCTCCCCGTGCAAACTGCGCGTCTTCCCTGCTTTGCAAAATGCGAGACCCTCCTCGACGCTTTCCCGCAGCGGGGTGCAATGCTTTCCAGCCCCCAACCCCCGCATGCGATATTGGTGGGTGCTTCTGCACGACACGCCCCCCCCCAAATCACGCAATAGGAACACCCCCCCCCCCCCAGATCAGTGCAGTGGAAACAACCCGTCCCCGGGATCGTCATTTTCCGACTGCACGCCCGCGCTTCTGGGAGAGAGACGGCATCTTTGGGTCCCCCCCCCCCCCAATAACATAATTAAAACATTCCGGCATTTGCAAATAAGTCGTGCCGCGGACCACGTACAGACTGCTGTTCCCTCCCCGCCGACGAATGTAGGCATTGGAAGGATGAGGGGAAAGGGATGGCGTGCGTTAGAAAGGGGGGAGGAACTGCGCCCCGACCGTTTTGTGCGCGCTTAGAAATGGGCTCCCTTTCTTTTGCATCCGTCTGACCTCTCCTACAAAAACAGACGGGGGTGTGTGTGTGTTCCTGTGCAGCCCACAGGACGCTAGGGAATTATTATTATTATTATTATTATTAATATTGCTGCTGTTATTATTATTATTAAGAAAGGAGCGCGTTTGCAAAAATCCCGTTACAAATATAACGTCTCCTGAAATAGAGCCTGGGACGTGCAATGGGCGACGCAGGCCCCAATCTGTCCCGCCTCCTTCCATGCCCGGCGGTTGGAGTCCCGGGGAGACGCCTGCCCGATTGGCTTCGAGAAAGGGAGAGACGGTTTGGGTGTAGGAGGCCGAGAGCGCAGCCGCCTATTGCAGCGGACGCAATGCCCCCTTTTGCACTGTGTGTGGGTGGGCCAGACGCCGACGTTCTCCTAATCGCGCATCGTGGAGTTCTGCGCGCCAAGTTTTACTTACTCCTGTGTAAGCGCGCGGGCCCCCGATTCGGATTGGGAACACGGGAGGGGGGGGGTAAACCTTCCCCCCCCACACACACACAAACATACACAGCCATTTCCTTCCAGAAATTAAAATACCAAGAGAGAGGTTTTGTTTTTGCTGCAAAGAAAGGGAGGATACAAGTGCTGGGAATTAATAAAAAAGGGAGCTCCAAAGGCGAGGGGGAAATTGATGCGGGCAAATAGCAGTGGTGCCCCTGGTAAAAAGGAGGAGTCCCCGTTGGAGTTAGTTTTCATTTATTACTTTTCTATACCGCCCGATAGTTTAAGCTCTCTGGGCTTTTTCCAAAGATTGAAAACCTTAAAAATACGTTGCACATAGTTTAAAAATTTGCATACAAACATAAAAGCAGACAACGCGCACGCAGAGACACATATATCTCAACAATTTTAAACAATCAACAATAAGAAAAGCCCAGGACCCGAAAAAAAGCCTCATCATTTGCTGCCACACAATTTAGTATAGCCCTCTTCGTGTGTGTGTGTGTGTGTGTGTGTACAGACAGTGACCAGGACTGTTCTGAGCTGGTCCATTTCTAATAGATTGGAGTTCAGGAGCTAGGCCTGTGGGTTAGATGTGCCCCTTTCATAGACTGGAGAGATGGTTTGGAATTCAGCATGGAGGTTGCTGTCTGCTGGATCTCTCCCCCCCCCCCCCATTCAGTTCCAAGCTATAAACAAGCTTTAGATATGCACAGAGGTGCATATAGGGAATTTTAGTCTCTGGACTTCATGGGTTTCTGGGGATCCCCTTTAGACTGCCATGTGTTTTATACTTCAGTTCTGAAGCAGATGGCTAATCTTTTTTTTCTTCCCCCACTGCCATTCTATGCTTTACAAGTGCTTCTACTGTCCTGATAAGTTAGAGCAAAAAAGGGCAACAAAGATGATCAGGGGACTGGAAACAACGCCCTATGAAGAGAGACTGCAAGGACTGGGCATGTTTAGCCTTGAGAAGAGAAGACTGAGGGGAGATATGACAGCACTCTTCAAGTACTTGAAAGGTTGTCCCAGAGAGGAAGGCCAGGATCTCTTCTTGATCATCCCAGAGTGCAGGACATGGAATAATGGGCTCAAGTTACAGGAAGCCAGATTCCAGCTGAACATCAGGAAAAACTTCCTGACTGTTAGAGCAATACGACAATGGAACCAATTACCTGGGGAGGTGGTGGGCTCTCCCACACTGGAGGCCTTCAAAATGAGGCTGGACAGCCATCTGTCGGGGATGCTCTGACTTGGATTCCTGCATTGAGCAGGGGGTTGGACTCGATGGCCTTGTAGGCCCCTTCCAACCCTATGATTCTATGATTCTAAAACACACACACGCACATGACTGATTACCACCCCTGGTTTAAAAAGAAGAAAATACAGAAATACACTCAGCCCATGCAGTTTTGCTTTTTAAAATCACTTAAATCATAGCACCATCATGACTACAAAAATAAAATGGGGTTTGCTTCTGCTGCCCTGGTGCTAAACACCTTTAGGGCAGAACCCTGTGCATGTTCAGACGGATCTTTTTCTGTCTAAACACGCATAGGATTGAGCCCTTAACTGGGACTAACTACCATTGTGTTGTAGAACAGGATAATATATATTTAAAATAAAATGAACTGAGCATCTGTAACCATGTACATGCCCAGATGGCTGCCTCTGACTATAAAATCTTAAAAAAATAAAATGAGGAAGGATGCTGTGACAGGCAGGATCAGCACCAGTGAGCCCAGCACGGGTGCGGACACAGGGCCTGTTTACCGCTGTCCCCATCACCTGCCACTCTCTGGGTGGTTATTTGAGGGGTAAAGGATTTCGGCCCCAAGATCCAACCCTGGTGGTGCTGTTGGATATGCATTTGCCTGCATCAAATTCATCTCACCCAACACTCATACATGATTGCCTTCCTTTGTAAGTAATCAAGGCAGCAAACCAACTGCAAATCCCCCTTCTCCGTCTTGACATTGAAGGCCTTCTCCTGTGAAACCATTATGGTGGCGTACTGGCTGCTACCTTGAAGCCTGTCCATAACCTTCTAAGAAATGTCCTCGGCCCAGATAATAAATTGCAAAGATAAGGCTGCGACATTGACAAGGAACATTTTGCATCAGTTATTCATTCCTGGTCAGTTACACTGTTTGGGAAATTGGCACCCTGCTGCAGGCCTCTGTTAGGAGACCTGACAGGAAAGACAGTATATAAGTCTTGTATGATATTATGCTGCCAACAAGTGTGTGGAACCTGATGCAGGAATCCGTAAAGCACCAGCAACTAACCCAGCAGGCTGCAGTAGAGGTTGATGAGAAGTGGGGCCATTCCACCAGCCCTGCCAAAAGACCATTTGCTTTTTTCCCTCTTCCCCCCCACCCCTTTTCCCTTTGTGTTATGCCTTTGTAGATTGTAAGCATGTGGGCAGGAACTGTCTTGTTTGATTAATTATTTTAAAATTATTTGATTGAGTTTTAATTGCATGTTTTCAATGTAATTAATGGGTATATAAAATACTACAACTTTTTCAATTAACAAATGCATACACTACATAGGAAATCCAGTTACAGTTAACAGGAATCACAGGAGTTTCAAACCTGCTCCAGGAGGTGTTTTGGCAGAAGAGTAGGTTAAAAATGGCTTCAGTTATTAAGGTTCAACAGACAGCACAGCTGCTAGTGTCCAGGTTTGCAGAGTCTTGTAAATAAATTACTAGCTTGCAAACATTTTTGCTAGCCTGCTACAAGAATAGTAACCTGTGTCTCTGTGCTAACCATGGGGGAGGAGAAGTCCTCTCTTTTGCAGCCAGCGTGGAAACACAGGCTACAAGTGGTCTTCGAAGGCTAGTTTTTAAAAACCCATGGAGTGGCAGGGAATGGAGTGATCCATCTCTTCTCCATCGGCCTACTGCACTTCTATAATGGGCATGGAGGAAGAGACTGTCCTTCCTCTGCAGCTGGCACAGAAACTAAGCAGGCTGGTGGAGGAGGGGCAAAGCAGTGCATAGAATTGCCTGCATGGAATTCTCGCTCGCCTGTAGCGACCAGGAGAGCTGTTAAATACAAGGCTGTGTTTGCATCAAAAGAAGACAGAGGATAGCCTCTGGCACAGAAAGCAGAGCTGTATTTTTCCATTTTTCACCACAGTGAAAAAATGGCTTCATTGTGGCTACTTAAGGCTTAAATGGATTTAAGAGCAAATTTAAATTTTGAAGCGGGGCAGTGGGCTGTTGTCACACTTCTGCTCTTCCAACATTTGTAGAAGTGCAGCTGGGCATATTGCCAACAGACTGCATTTGTCAAAACGCTGGACCAAACCGGGACCGTTGCTGTTCTGTGGAAATAAGTAAGTTAGGGTGCAATCCTATGCATGTTTAGACAGAAAAAAAGTCTGTGCTGGCTGGAGAACGCTAGGAGTTGTAGGACTTTTTTTTTCTGTCTAAACATGCATAGGATTGCGCTCTTACAGTGCAAGCCTATGTATGTCTACTCCTAGTGTTTTTCTCTGCACGCATATGAATTGATGGAAAAAAACTTTACCTCTTCATCTTTTAAATTTCTGCTCCTCAGGCAGCTGCTGAAGGCACAGGTGCTGTGCTGGCTGAAAAAGTTGGTATTCTAGTTGGTGAAGACATGTTTTTCTCTTGTAGATGGATGATAGTGAGTGCTCTGGTGTTCTTTTTTTCTGGATTATGACGGATGTCTTGCAATTTTGCTTTGGCAGGTTAAGAATCGCCCAACAAACATTGAGTGGGATGACTGCGACCCCGAGAAACTCTACACCTTGGTTCTTACTGATCCTGATGCACCTAGCAGGAAAAACCCAAAGTTCAGGTGAGAGGAGCAGGGACAGTTTGAATCATATACAGTAGGGCTTCGCTTGGACCTTGTACATGGATCCCTCGCTTCGCTTCAGATGCTGATTTGGACCTTCTGAAGCGGCTCCACTTCGCTTTGGGCCAATTCGGACCCCATCCACTTCACCCTGGATCCGAATCGGAAGCGAGATTAGGACATCGAAATTGACGTTTTCCCATTGACTTGCATGGGAAACCACAAACAGCCATAGCTTTTTCTGTTTTAATTATAAATACATGAAATTTGGGGGACTCTCAGGTCCAAATGGAGGGGAGTCCATGTGCCAAATTTCCGACAGTTCTGCCCTGTAGTTTTTGTGCTAGGTGCAGCTGCAATTTGATTTTTTCAACAAAAACTCTCAAAGCAAAGAGCTAGCCTGTCGTTTTAAAACAGTAGTCATACCTGATGGGGCACATGACATTGTATACCATTATAGTTGTGTCACAGTTCACATTTTCTGATGTCACCGATCTAGCGGTATATCTTCTGTTTCACCACTGTGTCAACGTAATATATTCTCTAATGCGTTTTACTGTTCTCGTTCTCTGTGTTAAGATTTTTTTTTCTCAGCCACTATGTGGGACAGCCAACAGCAGGGGAGTCAGTGTGAGTGACTGCTGTCGACTGCTCAACAAAGGATTTTGTTAAATCCCTTCCTTCTGTCCTCCATAGGGCTATTAGGATTGTATTTAATCTGGTCCGCATTTTCAGGTCCACCCTTCCATTGTTAAATCCCTGGGGTCAGGCTTGCCTGTGCCTGCCTTTTCAAGGAGGGATGGAAATCTCATTGAAAGCAAATTGCCTTTACGGTTTCTTTCTGATTTGGAGGCAGTGGAGGCTGCCCTTCCGAGTCACGCATGAGTGCCTTATCTAAACCAGCTCCTTAAAAAAAAAAAAAAAAAACTTTTAAAAATGACCATGCCAAGCTCAGCATGATGAATGTATTCAGGGAGGGGAAAAGGCACTTTAAAATAGCCCCCCCATCCATCAAACCGTTGAGCAAAAGGGAGAAGAAGCAGGCAAGGGTTCAGGATGACAACCCTCCTCTCATAGATAAAAACCACACTGGCGTCAAGGGGAGGGGGAGGTTCCAAGTAAATGGGGATGTGGGATCTTAAGGCTGCTACTCTAATCAGACTATAGTGCACTCCTATGCAAGCCTACTCAGAAGCAAGCCCCACTGAATTCAATGGCACTTACTCCTAGGAAAGTAACGGGTCAGGTGTATTTATGAAGCCACGCACAGTTTCAATATGATCTACAAGTCACTTCAGCCGAACTCCCTCTTTTAATGTTGATTGGCATCCTGTTGCAGTTAGAACTGACACTGGATTCTAAACACTTTGAGGACTGGAGCTGTAAAGCACAAGGTTTGTTGAGAAAGACAAGACCTTCCTGCGCTCTCACAAAAAAGAAGATAGCCTTACAGCCAAAGTGTTTACTCAGAAGCAAGCATGGCTGTGTTCAGTGGGATCTCAGAGAAGCATTGGGAATGGTTAACTAATTTGCAGCTCAAGTCTGTGCATGTCTACTCATAGGTAAGTCCTACTGATGTCAATGACAGTTACTCTCAGGTAACTGTACATAAGATTAAAGGCAAGAATGCTATCAATGGGCACTCTCCCTCTGCAGACAACCTCCCAGGAAACTTTCTGGAATATCCATGAGAGGAAATGGAGTCCTTTTATGGAATTCCAGGAAGTTCGCTAACGTGGAAGACGTTACAGCAGACTAGGATTTAAATTGAAAAAAAGAACACCCATACCGGTAAGCCCAACACTACGCGTGCGCACACACACAGTCGTACTAAATTTATAAGGAAGTTGCTGCTTTGGTAAACAAAATGTTTAAAAGCTGAGGAAATCACAGACCAATCCAGACGAATTAGAGTCTGTTTTGGATTTCTCCAGCATCCGTAAGCAGGCTCTCAGAAGCCTCAAGGTAGTGTTAAGATTACTCAGTAGATTCAAATGTGCTTTGCAATACCGGGATAAAACAGTGAAAATAACATTAGAGAAGACTCTGTATGCTCCTGGACATTAAAATGCAAAAAGGATTTAGAGTTACGGTGATGTTTTCCTAATATTATTTCTGGAGGTGCAGCTTGACCCTAAGACCCAGGGAGGAAAAACAAACTAAGTACTAAATGTTTGGTTTTTAAAATAACCTATAAGAGAAGAAATAGAATGGGAAGGAAGCAGACGAACACACACCTCTAGCCAAATAACATTCAGACAGAGTCCTCTCCAGTAACACCACCTCTCTCAAAATGGGCAAATGGAGGCTGATCTCTCCAATAAGTTACCTCCAGTATTCCTCCCGCCCCTTCCTCCACTACTGTCACTGATCGGAGTGGGTTACATTCAGCCCTAATTTGGCAATTAGAGTTGCCAATTGCCAAAGCTCACTCCCTCCTCCACCTCCGCCTCCTCTCCCCTTCCCCCCTCCCTCCTGCTGTTTTGCCCCGACCTCTCTGAAGTTGGCACCAGCCAGTCCAGGCTGCTCAGAAGGCATCAAAAGAGCTATGAATCTCCAAGGTGGACCAGGTGCCTCGTCAGTGAGCCGCTTCGGGGCGCTTCGGTGCTGTTCTGATCTGCCTTGTATCATGACGAGGCACCTCTCAATCAGCCCGCTTCGCCTCATTATTTGGGCTTTGGCCCGAGGCAGCGCACAGCCCTAATATGCAGTGGTCCATGCTGTGTTTAGTCCAGAAGGCAAATCGGGTATTACAAGAAAGAAATGTGGCAGTGACCTTGTGACCAATGGCATGAGCTGATCTTCCCTGTCCATTCTGTCACGGTTTCATGGGTTTGTTCGGCCCTGTAGTTGTATTCTGATTTTTAACTTTCACATTTGATTTAGTAATTTTTAAATTTTAGAGTTGGCACGTTGAGTAACTTGGCACTGTTTTCAGTTGGCACGATTGCATCAAGACTTGCTCTTTGCACTAATTTAAATCGATGAGCATATATGCCGGGGTGCATCGGAGAAGAAGAATTCTGTGTGTGCAGTGCTATAGATTAGCCTATCCCAACCTGGTGCCCTCCAGATATTTTGGACTACATCTCCCAGGATTCCTTACCATTGGCATAGTCCTCAATGGGTTATTTTGATTCTTTCTTTCTTTCTTTCTTTCTTTCTTTCTTTCTTTCTTTCTTTCTATGCTGCCCAATAGCTGAAGCACTCTGGGCAGTTCACAACAATTAAGACCACAAAATACAGCATAAAATACAATATAAAATGTCAAAGTTCAAAACTACTGTATAAAAGTACAAACCAAAATACAATCTAGCAGCAGTGCAAACATTTAAAAATATAATAACAGATTTAAAACAATAGAACTAAAAGACTAAGGTAGAAATCTGATGATCCTTAGATAGCATCTGTGGGCCATAGGATTTTTCCGATTTCTGGATCCAAGGTCAGAGACAATGCTCTAACATTGCAGCCAGGAGTCCGAACTCCCCAACCCCTCCCTCTTGCAGCCACCGCAGAGAGAACCATGCCAGATGCCTCCCCAAGGTTGCAAAAGGGTCCTTGGAGAGGAGAGAAAGGGGTAGTTTTAGGGGAGAGGAGGGGACTGGGGAGGCCGGCTTACAAAGAATTTTCCGCCCTCCCCAGTCTCCTTCCCTCCCGCTCATCAGAGCCCCAGCTAGATGGGCAAAAAAGCCTGTCTAGCAAAAATGCAAAGCGGGGGGAGTGTGGTGGAGCACCGAGTTCAGAGGCTGAAGGGCATCTGGATAGGATTGCATGCTAAAAGACTAAAAGGCCTGGGAAAATAGAAAGGTCTTCACCTGATCCCAGAAAGAGCACAATTTAGGTGCCAGGTGAGCCTTTCTGGGAAGCTCATTCCACAACTGGGGTGCCACCTCACAAAAGGCCTTGTTCTTGGTAGTCACCCGCCTCATTTCCTTTGGCGGGATTTTTGTGAGTTCCCTCTCTAAGGAGTCCTGTCTCTCCCCCTCCCCCCTCCCCAGGTGTTTGTATTTCTGCAAGTTTGGGGGTTTCTACAAGCCTGCTGACATCTCCCTGGAGAGCCAGGTTCCAAGGTTGCCGTTGGTCAAAGCTGACCCTGGCATGACTTTGCCTAAGCTGGCATTTTCTAATTCTCAGTGTTGCTACAAGATTTAGTTTAGGGAAGCTGAGACGTACCCTCTTCTCTTTCTTTATTAGGGAATGGCACCACTTCCTGGTGACCAACATGAAGGGCAACGATATCAGCAGCGGATGCGTCTTGTCGGACTACGTTGGATCTGGGCCTCCTAAAGGAACAGGTAACCAACCTGGTAGAGGCCCTGATGGAGCTTCTTTCGCTGTGGGCCTCGTCGCTGGCTCCACTGCTTTGTGGGGTGTTTGTTGACTCACTGATTCAGTTTAGTGGCCCCTCGCAGGCAAAAACCAGGCCTGTCAATCACAGAGGGTGGGGAGTGATTGCCCTGGGGGGGCCAAAAGAAAAAGGATTGGTAAAGTGGAACAAATCTGTTTCAGCGGTCTGCACAGTTGCTGTAACTCTGTGCCTCTGAATGAGGTGATAAAATAAATCACCGGTGTCTGTAGCAGGCCTAACAACAATTTATTAATTGGATCCCGTGGTAAAAGCTGGAACGGCGCAGCTATGCATTAGCAGCGTGGTTCTGTGTTCGTGCCCTTTATTTTTATTATTAGTACTACATTTATAGGGGCCGCGGTGGCTTAGTGGTTAAGACGCTGAATTGCAGACCGGAAGGTCGGCAGGACAGCAGTTCGAGACCCGAGTGCTGCGTGACGGAGTGAGCTCCCGTCTTCAGTCCCAGCTTCTGCCAGCCTAGCAGTTAGAAAGCAAGGAATTGCAAGTAGATAAAGAGGTACCGCTTCGGCAGGAAAGGTAACAACGTTCCGTGCACCTCGGTGTTCAGTCATGCCGGCCACATGGCCACGGAAACGTCTTCGGACAGCGCTGGCTCTTCGGCTTAGAAACGGGGATGAGCACCACACCCTAGAGTCGGACACGACTGGCTGGGGACACCTTTACCTTTTTACTACATTTATATCCCTCCATTTTTCCTTTTGGAAGGAACCCAAGGCGGCTTACATGATCCTCCCCATTTTTTCCTCACAGCAGCCTTGTGGTGTAGGTTTTTTTATGGAAAGAAAAAAAGACAGAAGAAGGGGTGGGGAAATACAGAAGGGTTACGAGTTTGTTTATTTATTATTCCATTTATATCCTGCCTTTTTTCATCTGGCAATGAACCCAAGGAGGCTTACATGACCCTTCTCCTCACGTTTTATCCTCACAGCAACCCTGTGAGGTAGGTTAGGCTGAGAGTCAGTGACTGGCCCAAAGTCACCCAGCGAGCTTCATGGCCCGAGTGGGGATTAGAACCCGGATCTCCCGAGTCCCAGCCCAAAACTCTGACCACTACACCACGCTGGGTGTCTAAAGTGCTTTGACTTCGTACACTACAGAGTTGTATGCTGTACAGCAGGGATCCAGAACGTTAGGCCCAGGGGCCAAATTTGGCCCTCTGGGGTTTGCCAGATGACCGTGCCCCCTTCCCAGTGTCCCCTAGCTTTCCTGACCAATGATCATTGGGTGGTTTCTCGGGGTGTATGGGCGAGAGTGTTCTGCACCCCTCGCTCACACGGCTCCTTTGCCGTTACGAACGGGCCGCCGCCACCACTCTCTCCCTCTGCAGTCGTGCGGTTTTAATGCCTAGAACTGCTTGGCCCTTTCTCGGGAGGCTGCACTGAGGGTGATTCCTGCAGCCCCATCGATGCGCGTGGCACTTTGCGGAGTACAAGAGGGCAGGTCCCTGCCTGGAGGCGCTTCCAGTCTGAAAAGGTCAACACAGGGGAGGCTGCAGAGGAAAGTTCTCGACGGCTTCCCTCCGAACCTGTGCCTGCTTCTTTCTTGCACACTTCAGGGCTCCATCGCTACGTCTGGCTGGTCTACGAGCAGCCTCAGCAACTCAACTGCAACGAGCCCGTCCTCTGCAACCGCTCCGGGGACAAACGCGGCAGCTTCCACGTGGCGGCTTTCCGCAAGAAGTACAAGCTGGCGGGCCCCGTGGCCGGCACGTGCTACCAGGCCGAGTGGGACGACTACGTGCCGAAACTCTACGAGCAATTGTCTGGGAAGTAAAACCAGCCTTTTTGTCCTGGTCTGACCCCTTCTCTTAGAACGCCCCCTGTAGTGTTAAGTAAGTTGCTTGAACCCGGAGCTGTTCCTGATGCTCACATGGGGACAGATCCTGTACACTGGGTAACTGCTTGGCTGTACCGTTTTATTGGAAGCAGAGCCAATCCCCAGATGTAGTAATTTAATTTGTTAGAGAAAGGTAGGGTCGCAGCAAATTTTTTTCCTGTCCTTTCACGGCTCCATTCACAGGCCATGAAAGTATAGGGTGGCAAGTTGGCTCTTTTTGGGGTGGGGTGAATTTGAGGGGGGCCCTGAAATTCACTGGTTCTCCCCAAGGCTCATCTATGCTGCTGATCTGTTGAAATCCTCATAGCATTGGAAGGATGCTATCTATGTTAAACATGGCAGGCAGCAGCATTGAGGTGAACGGGGAATGACAGTGAGCTTGGCACCCCATTATTGAAATTTGCCTTCACCCCACCCACCAAAAAGCAAAAGAGGGGAGGCAGTTTCTCTCCCCCCCCCCTTCAAATCTTGCATCCCCCCACAAAATTTGAGTCAAACGTCCAAATCTCGAACGTTACCGGAAGCCATTGATTTTCGTACAGCTCCAAATTTGCAATAAGCACTAAAATAGCGATTGGAGGGAGTAGAGTTTTGTTAGACAAGAGTCACAGGATGTCCCCATTTTTTTTTTCAATGATGTGCTAAACTATGATTGTGGGCCCTTTATTTGGGGAAAAAAGTATCCCTCGAAACCAGTGATTTCAAAGGAAACCCCAGTTCGTTGAAATGCTGGCTCATTTGTTGTCTTTTCCACTGCAAATCTGCTTCCCCCATAACTGGCTGTCATAACTGCCATATAACACACATGGATACTACAACTATTCCCAGGACATCCAGGTCGCTGATGCTAGCTGGCACAGGATAAACCCTTGTGTTCTAGCCTACCCTTGTGGCACAACCATTGTTACGTTACCAATGAAATGTGGAGGCCAGCCACAGGGGGAAAGAATTTAATGATAGCAGCCATACCTATGGGCAACATCGGCCCAAAGTTCCAAGTGTTGGGATCATAATGTAATCTTAGCACTCCTACATTTGGTCCTCCCTTTACCTGCCTGCAGCATCACTGAGGACATCGGCGTCTTTGTCATCCAAGATAGATGGTTTTCCATGGTATGTGATTAAAGAGATACCGTCTCCCAGGACAGCTCCATCGCCCATGCTTATGTTGACATCCTATTAAACAGAGATGGGGCTGCTGTTTAAAAATACTCCCCTCTGACCATTGGTTCCAGCTCTGTTTTCTTCTTTTGTTGTCTCAGCAGGACTTCAAAGTTCTCTTGACCTTTTAGGAGTCTTAGAAAGCCATCTGTGGGGTTTATTTTTTTGTCAGTGTTGGGTTTCTTTCCCCCCTGCTGTCTCGTGTTGTCAGTATTACATCTGGAGTAGTATTAGATTACTCCCCCCCCCCCCCCGTGTTGTTCTTAGACAGGCCTTTTGACGTTCTTGGAAACCTTCAAACTTGATACGCAAAGGGTTACTTGCGCTGTTGCCCTCTATTGATGACGGGGTTTCTGCAGATGCTCTGCTGATTTTTGGAATGTTCAATTAAAAGCTTGGAATCGAGGCTGGTGTTTTGCTTTTTATTGCTGTTTCCTCCATAGGATTGTAGATGTGGAAGAGTCCTTGTAGGCGAATCCAGTGTAACCCCCTGCTCAGTTCAGCACATCTAACCAATCTAGAGCATCCTGTAGATTGCTCTCCAGCTTCCGCCTGAGGACATCCAGCAAGGAAGAGCCCACTACCTCTCTAAGTAATTGGTCCCATTGCCAAACTGCTCTTGCAGTTGAGAACGTTCTCCTAAGGTTCAGCCGAAATCTACGCCCTGTGATTTAAGCCCATCAGGCCTAGCACCTGGAGAAGGCATCTGGAAAAGGGCCTTGGCAGAAGTGCTCATGGCACAGGGAGATTGGGAGAGGAAGAGATGTTTCCCCTGCACAGGAAAACCCGATACTTTGAATAAATAAAATATTCCTTGAAAACATTTTGCGTATCTCTCCTCTAGCTGTCAGGTGCGAGTGAAACTCTGCTGCAGACAGAAAAAGCATTCCGATGTCAAAAAGATTTTAGCTGGTTGGTTTACAGCACCGTCTGGGTGTATGTTGTTTTATGGAATTTCATAAGCAATAAAGCTAGGTTTCTGTTCCCAAGCAGCTTACGATTTAAGCCATCGACTGATGGATTTGTGCGTGGCGTGTGATAGATTGTGTTAGATCTCACAGAACTCTTTATTTCCTCGCAAAACACAGAGCGAGGCACTGAGAGGATATCATTTATCGATGCCGGACATCTTCAAAGCCACTTTAAATAATATATTATGTGGCAAGCAGTGTCAGTGTGGTAGAGCTGAGAAGCTCTTTCACTAAAAAACAGCAGTTGAGCGGGGGTCCTGTTAAAATTAGCTTCAGCATAATCACCTGCAACGTTTCGACCATCTAAGAACAACAGCACAAGTAGTGTTTAATGAAGTGATCTGGAATTTGTCTTCTTCAAATCCTATATATTAATAGCAAAATTCTTCGAGTGCGTATCCTTATGTAGCCAAAATGGTTATACTGCATAGGGGCTCTCCATGCTGCAAAACTTTGTTGCATGCCCCACACATGTATGAGTTAAGATACAAAAATAGAACGAGAAGCTGGAGATGGAGGAGAGTGACACAAATGAAACATTCAAAGGCTTCCTCTTCTAGAATATCCCTCACCCTTGAACTGTTAAGAATGTGCAAGGGTACTTGCCTTTTATGAGCCATTTGCTGATTGCATAATAGTTAACAGTAGCCTTGGTGCCCGCTGTAGAGAGAAAAAAGGCGTAGAGTAATTCACACCATTTAGTTTCTGGGTTTATGGGGACTTTCCACGGATCTGGCAGACGTCAATGTGTCTGCATTCAAGTGGTGGTCATCAAACATTCCACTTCTTCCCCTCTGCGATATAGTGATAATAAATGGTGCTGTGCCCAAAATGTCCTCCATGTTTTTTCTGGCCATTCGTATTGAAATTGATAGAAAAATTGCTTTCGAAAAGAAAGTCAAAGAGATTTCAGAGAAATTCTCATGGGTTGGGTGCTTCCCTTACTTATGAGGTGGCTGAGGAGTGCCTTGTCTTCCATTGTACCATCATCTTTCTGTACCTGCGTTAGAGACAAGATGTATCCACAATCCCCCCCCCCCGAAATGTAACATTTGGAAGATCCTGGGGAAGGTGCTGAACCCTAAAGAATGGGTTCATTCTTCCTAGAACTGAGGAACGTCCTGGAATTCTTCCATTTTTCCTGGCAATCTCCTGAGTTTTTTCTTATCCCCTTAGAAATGGTCACTTTACAGAATTTCTCCAAATTTTCTTCCCCATTTTTGGGTGGGGTTTGTCTTACCTGTCTCCCCACTCCCTGCCTCCCACACAATGCCCCAGAATGATGCTAGGTATGGGGTATTATGGAGAATGCAAAATGGGGCCAGGCTGCCGATACAGTTGCTGCTGCAGGGGCAGTGCAGAAAGTAAATACCCTTCAGAAAAAAGGTGCTACAACCCTTGCCGGTGGCGAGCCCTACCTGTGAGAAATCGTGGGAGATTTTCTCCTCCCACTGGAGAAATTGGGTGAAATCCCCCTCCCCTTTCTCTACTCAAAAATAGGGTGGAAAATTTCAAAAGGCTATTTGTGTACAGCTCTAATAATAACACTTTATATAATACTTTACATGGTTGTCATAAGATCCTCAAATTAGGCATGATACAGAGAAAGTGAACAGAGATTTTCTTCCTCTGCGCCCCCACCCCCCTTGTAACAGAACTTGGGATCATTCCATAAAATTGACTTTAAAATTGGGATCATTCCATAAAATTGGGATCATTCCATAAAATTGACTGGAATTGAGCACAGATGAAAAACGTGCTTCAGACAATGTATTCCCTTACAGCATTCACTGTCACAAGATGTGATAGGCACGGGCTTTCATAGCTTAAAAAGAGGAGTAGGCGAGAGGAGGTCTCTCAATGGCTATTAGCCAAAATGGCATTTCCAGGATCAAAGAGAGTGTACCTGTGAATACCAGGTGCTGTGAGGAGTGGGGTGGAAAGGCAACAAGGAAGGGCCGTTGCCATCATGTTAGGGTGGCCATGCATCCTACTTTATAGAAGATAGTCCTCTATTGAACGGACCCCTTATTATTGAAGGGCTGTTTGGTTCATGTCTGATTTAAAGATAATCTTAAGAAGGGAGAGGGCGAAAGGGGCTTGAAGTTGCCCATCCACAGTACCTGGACAGCAAGCGCATTGGTCACCTGGTCCCAGTCTCCCACACTATGCTGAGAAATACTGCATTTCTATTGGAATTTTAGTAATTTTTAGTTCTTATTGTCATAAGAACAAAAAAAGCCATGCTGGATCAGAGCAAGGTCCATCTAGTCCAGCATTGTTTTCACACAGCGGCCAAACTCACAAGCAGGACAGGAGTGCAACAGCACCCTCCCACCCATGTTCCCCAGCATCTGGTGCGCATAAGCAATACTGCCTCTGATACTGGAGGTAGCATATAGCCATCAGGACTAGTAGCCATAGATAGCCTTCTCCATAAATGGGGTGCACGGAAGGAGCCTCCTCGGAGATTGTTGCACAATCGGGCGTACCCTGGTAACGGTGCATTGCGCCGGCTAATCCTTCTACCACCTGATCGAACCGCAGCTCGGCGGTGTGGCAGTGGCTACATTTTGGCAGAGTGGAGTTTGGTCTGGACACGACACGACGACGTCCTCCATAAATGTATCCAATCCCTTTTTAAAGCCATCCAAATTGGTGGCCATCTTGTGGTAGCAAATCCCATAGTTATGTGCTGTATGAAGAAGTAAATTGTCAGTTTGCTCCTGCTAGGGCCAAGGAGATGCTGGATTCTGCCAGCTCTCAAGATGGACCAAGACGGATGTCACCTGTGTACAGGGCTAGCCCTGCAGTTGGGCAGAGCGAGGCAGTCACCTTATGGAGTGGGCAGCAAATACGAGCTCCGATTAGGCCATCCAATTAGCAACTATTTCTAAATTTGCAGCTGTATATATAAATTACCAAATGTAAACATTATGCAAATCTGTGCTCTCTTTTTTGTTGTAGTTAATAGGTAAGAACTCAGTCTACTTGTTCCCACCCCTTCTATCCATCCTGTTAATATAGGTGTATTAATAGTGGACTACACTGCAGGGTTATCACAAGCTGGGTTATCAGCCTCCGCCGCTCTGCAATATGGTGATGATAACAGACAGTTTATTTTTCCACTTTTAACATGGGAAGCATTTGAAAGGCAATTCAACAACAACAACAAAACTAATAATTGACATTTGACTTTTTCCAGCACGCAGAGGTCTGTGTTTGCAAGTGCAAGAACTTCTATCTTTGTTTCTATTTTTTAATGTATGCATACATTGACTGGAGAGGACGACCTTGGCAAACCGTTGCAAGAATAAACTGCCCCCCCCCCCCCCATCCCCGCGGAGCCATTGCTACCACTCTAAACCATGCTTCAAAAATAACCAGGAAATCCTGTCTACAGACGAAAGCAAAGACCGGGCAATCTTGAACTCTATAATATGATACGAGGCTCTCAGAGCTTCCGGAAAGCGCTGGAAGGACAAAGTGTAAGGAGGCCACAGAGATATAAAAAGGAGAGAGAGATGCATCTCATTGCGTACTTGTAATAAACACGTGGACCCATAGCGTCAAACGGAGCTAGGACGTTTTATCTCTCGACAAGTTCATTGCCACCCTGTCACTGGCTTTAAAGTGGCCATTCTGGAGCAAAGAAGCTTCAAAGGGAGATTAGAGCGAGAGACTGCCGAGTTAGAATTCATCAACACGTTTAATTCTATCCCCAGAGGCCTGAATCAGGATAATGGTTCTACGTTAATTGGATTATGTAGAGCCAGGATGTTTGTGCTATGGGCAACAGATGCATGTTTGTGCTATGGGCAACAGATGCATGTTTGTGCTATGGGCAACAGATGCACTGTGAATGGCCACACGTGACTATCACGTTCTGCATTGAATGGTCTTCTGATCTCACTGTGTACAATCCCCCCACCCTCCAGCGGAGGCTGGTGGCTCTGATTTCGGTGGGGCTGTGCATCCATTCTGGGTTTCAGCCAGAAACACCCAGAACCCTAAGGAGCTATCCAAGGCACCGAATCCTAGCCCCCAAATAGGCTCCGCACCTTGGATAGCTCCTTTAGAGTTCTGGCTGGTTCGGACTGAAACCCAGAATGGATTCACAGCCCCACTGAAATCGGAGCCACCAGCCTCCGCTACCATGTACTATATATACACCTGAACTCTCCAGAATTCTCCGTGCGCCCCACTGAAATGGGCTGCCTTTATTACGCCTCGAAGGTGCCGCAAAACGCCTTGCTTTTGCTGCAGTAGACGAATGGGGCTACCCACCGGGAAAATGGTTGCTCTGTCATTTTCATAGCTCTACCTGCACAGGGGTGTGGGGCTGGGGGCGGGGGTCTCAAGACCAGTGCAGGGAGGAGGATTGGGCAACGACTTCATCGGCTGCGGCTGCGCCTGCTCGGGAGCAACGCCGTACACCTGATTGATGCATAACCTCAGCCACGTGGCCTTCATCCTTGAAAGCAGCTGCGTAACGACTGAGTTCAAGGAGATTCGGAGCGTCTCTTCTGGAAGGAGGCAGGCGCAGAAGCGGAGCGGAGCCGGGAGCAGCAACAGACCCAGCATCGCGATGCCCAGGGGTAGCAGAAGCGTGGGGAGCCGGACGACCGCGGCCAGGTATGGGCGCAGCGTCTTACGTGCGCAGCGAGGCTGACAAGGTCACCCCATGAAAGTGCTCAGTTTGCACAGGAGGAGGTGCAAGGGCACGAACCTCGCTGGTCTTTCTCTTTCTGTTGAGGATTGGGCCCCCATCAAGCCCTCTCCCAAATGGGGAGGAAAGGAAAATCTCTCTGTACGTGCCCAGAGGTCATCATTCTTCATTATGATTTCACCTTTATCACAGAATCATGGAATAGTAGGGGTGGAAGGGGCCTGAAAGACCATCGAGTCCAACCCCTTGCTCAGTGCAGGAGTCCAAGTCAAAACTTGTTGTTGTTCTTATTTATTACATTTTATTTATTTATTTATTTATTTATTTATTTATTTCTATACCGCCCTGCAGCCGAAGCTATCTGGGCGGTTGACAGAAGTTACAGCATTAAAATGCAACATACGAAGTTTAAACAGTTTAAAATAAAAGTAGTTCTTATAATTGCCTTTATATCCTGCCTGTTTTCCTCTTGCAAGGAGGAAAAATAAATAGGCAAACTAAATGGGCATGTGAAAACTGTGAGGCCGGGCCTGATTAAAATAATGAGATTTCACTCCTTCACAACTGGATAGGCCTTATGAAAATCGTAACAAATCACAAGGCCTCTTTAGCGATAATGAGATTCCTTTCCCCTTTTTTTAAAAGTGTTTTTTGTTGTTGTAGGTTTTTTGGGGAAGGGGGTTATAGTTCGCTTGTTCCTTCTGGGAATAATATAGATCAGTCTTCCCCAACCTGGTGCCCCCAGATGTGTTGGGACTACAATTCCCAACACATCTGGGGGCACCAGGTTGGGGAAGACTGATCTATATTACGTCCTCATTATTTGTTACACTTGTATCCCACCTTTTCTCCCGAGGAACCCAAGGCAGTGTACATGATCCTCCTCCTGTCCATTTTTATCCTCTCAACAACCCTGTGAGGTAGGTTAGGCTGAGAGGCAGTGACTGGCCCAAAGTCATCCTGTGAGCTTCAGGATTCTAGTCCCCGCTCAGGCATGATCTCCCAAACCCCAGTCCAACTCTCTAACCACTACACCACCCTGGCTCTTTATAAGCCCTCCCTCCCTTGATAATGACAGCAGCAATTGGTCCCCAAACCATTTATTGGTTTCGTTCTCCCCACGTACCACCCATATGTATTTTCTCAACTCCTGAAGTCGGTGAGCCTCCTCCAGAGGATTTTATTCTGAGAGGAGGGGATAAAAGTGATACTGGTTTGTTATTTTGTTCATTTATCTCCTATGAGAGCAGAGAAGGACTGTTATTGCAAAGCCAATTAATATAAATACACCTTCTCAGTTCAGGTGTGTTGCGTATCCTACAAAGCGTTCCATGACCACTGAGACTTTAAGCTGCCTTCCTCAACCTGGTGCCCTGAAGCGAGGTTGTCTGCGACTCCTTTTTAAACTCCTTGCACGTCATGATGTCGTCTCTGTAACGTTGTACACAGCTAACCGTTGCCGCTGGCACGCTGTACTGAAGGAGTTGAGAGGGTGAAGCGGGGCCATTCCACCAGCCCTGCTGAAAGAATATTTTTTTTCTCCTCTTCCCTCCACGTTGCTTTTTCCTTGTATGTTGTGTCTTCTGAGATTGTAAGCCTGGGGGCAGGGATTATCTTGTTTTACTGAGTAGATGTAAACTGCTCTGGGAGACTTTTTGGCCGAGGAGCTGGATAAAAATACTTTAAGGGTGCAATCCTATGCATGTTTAGACAGAAAAAAGTCCTACAACTCCCAGCATTCCGTGCCATTCCAGTTCTTGGCAAAGACGGCTGGGCATCTCAAGGTGACTCTTTGGGGTCAATAGCGCTCTGACGTAAATCTCTCGATGAGAATGTTTTAGAAGAAAGCAAACTCTGCCTCGGATAGGTCGTAAGTAAATAAAAGGTTGAGTTTGTAAGCCAGCACCTTGCTTGTTTCTGACCAATCCCCGGTGGGCCGTGATCCAGGTCAAAGTCAGTTCTGGCGAAGGAGGATGAGAGCGGTCTTTCTCTGCTTGAGATCTTAGAGCAAATGGTGGAGGCAAAGGGAGATTGCATCTGGGAGGGTTTTTTGTTGTTAAACGTTGATTGAATCTGGGACCTTCTGTGTGCAAAGCACATGCTCTGAGATATGGCCCTTTGCCAAAGAAGAACTGGGGGAAAGAGGAGTTTGGCAAGGACAGGAGGAGCCCAAGGGAGAGAGAGAGACTTATGCTGCAATCCTTTGCATGTTTAGACAGGAAAAAAAAGTCCTACAACTCCCAGCATTCCCCCAGCCAGCATGGCTGACTGGGGTATGCTGAGAGTTGTAGGACTCTTTTTCTGTCTAAACATGCAAAGGATTGCATCCTTAGGCAAGTGACTTTTATTGCAGGCTCGTACAGCTTCTCTCCTGATGCTGAAGCTTAAATCAGGTTAACGCAGGGGTGCAGAACCTTCAGCCTGTGGGGCCAAATCCAGCCCACCTGGTGTCCCAATCCAGCCCTCTGGCCTTCCTCTGGCCCCACCCTCTTTCCCCCAACCAATGGTTGTTTGATGGATTCCTGGCTTTTTTGTGCCTTCCCCATGCTCTGAAAGGTTGAAATGCCTCTCCTAAGGCTCAGTTACTGTCAGTGAGAACTTTAAGGCCAATCCTACGCATGTTTAGACAGAAAAAGTCCTACAACTACGAGCATTCTGGGAGTTGTAGGACTATTTTCTGTCTAAACTTATCTTATTTATTTCATGTTTATTCCACCCAATAGCCGAAGCTCTTTCAGCGGTTCACAACATTAAAACCACAAAAGCACAACAGAAAATACAATATAAAATATAATAGATTGAAACTACAGAATAAAAATACAACCTGAGTAAAACCTACCAGCAGTGCAGATATTGAAAACGCAATAGCAGATTTAAGGCAGCAGAGCTAAAAACCTGGAACATGCATAGGACTGCATCTTTAAGCTAAAATATGCTGTTATTTTTGGTGTTTCGGGTCCTTCCCCTTTTGCCTGTGGTCCCGCCCACCACTTGAATTCGGCCCCAGGCACTGCTCAGGAATTGTATTTGGCCCTTGGGCTGAAAGAGGTTCCCCGCACCTGCTTTAGTTTAAAGGCCTCCAGTGACAGGGCCTGACATCCTTCGACTGAAACAGAATTCCACAAACGTTGGGCCATTTTCTCTCGCATTTATTCTCTCTCTCTCTCTCTCTCTCTCTCTCTCTCTCTCTCTCTCTGCAGTCCAGCTCCATCTCATGCCCACCCCCCAGCTCCCCCTCCCCCTTCAGCAGTGGCTACCCCAGCTCAGCCCCAGCAGCCTGGTTTGATGGCCCAGATGGCTACCACTGCGGCAGGAGTGGCCGTTGGCTCTGCGGTGGGCCATGTGGTTGGCGGCGCTCTCACTGGTGCGTTCAGTGGAGGCGGCAGCTCCGAGCCAGCAAAAGCGGCTAGTAGCCCTAGCCAGGTGAGGCTAAAATGGCCAAACTGCAAATAAAGTATGTGTGTCTTGTTAGGGTCAGGGGATTGTGCTCTAGTCTTGTGAGTAAATGCAGGGCTGGCTAATTTATTTTGATTCATATTTATTACTCATATTTGTAAAGCACTCAGGGTGACCTTAGACCTTTGACTGCCTAAGGGAAAAGACAAGAGAGCATTGCGCCACTCTGCATACAGAAGCAATTCAATTCTGCTTCAGCGCTGGCACTGTTCTCCACCCCATTTAGGGATGTGCGAATCAGCAAAACCCGAGCTCGCCAAAGTCCTCCGAATTCCAACTTGAAGCTCGTTCTGGCTTGAGTCTGTACAAGATCGCCAGCTTTGTTGTTTTTCTCTTTTCACATGAAAATCCATGCGTACTTTTGTGCATATTTGTACAAATGCGCACATTGGTTGTGCGCATCTTTGAAATGTACACGTTCTTCTCCCATTGATTAAAGCGTAGCGGTGTACATTTTTCAAAAGCACGCATTTCCATGCACATTTTTCAAATGGACGCATGCTGTCGAATGCTGGTGTTTTGGTCTGTGAATCACCTTGCAAGCTCGGAAATATACGGACTTTGACCACAGCTTTCATCTGAGTCTGTGTTTGGTCCTCAAGGTGCGAACAGGACAAATCCTGATTAAAACCAAACTGAAATGAATTTCTCATACATCCCTATACCTGAGGAGGGCAACAGGCCAGTTTAAGGGGTGCAGGACAGGCTGTGTGCCCCATATCATTCTAACTTCCATTAGAGGGGATGGCAGAGGGGGGCCGCTGCCCCCCCCCAACATCTGCCATCTGAGGCAGTTGCATCACTCTGCTTAATAATAGGGCTGGCCTGGAAAAGTTCAGTTCCCGGCATCTCCAGTGAAAAATGATCGGGTAGCAGGTGATAGAAAAGACTCTTGCCTGAGAACCTGGAGAGGCAGTGCCAGTCAAGAGTAGACAGTGCTGGGCTGTATGTTTTGGACTACAACTCCCATCATCCTGGACACTGGCTATTGTAGTAAAAATATCTGGAGGGACACAGGTTGGGGGGGAGGTACTTGGCTAGATGGATGAATAATCTAACCTGGTATAAAGCAGCTTTCTGTGTTTATACACCTGCCCAGGTAAGCCAGGTCTGATTTGTATCTTGGGCTGACTCCGTCTTCTCTCCTGTGTCTCTAGGAGTCCAGGCAGCAGCCAGCCTATCAGCAATCCCAGTATGGACCCTGCCACTATGAGATGAAGCAGTTCCTCGACTGTGCTACGAACCAGAGCGACTTGACCTTGTGCGAGGGCTTTAACGAGGCCCTGAAGCAGTGCAAGTATAGCAACGGTGAGTATCGGGACATGGAGGTGAGCAGAAGCATCTCCTAACCCAGGGGTCCCCAACCTTTTTGGACTTGTGGGCACATTTCGGAATTTGAGAAACTGCTGTGGGCACCACCACAAGATGGCTCCCGTGGAGGATAGGGCTAGTCACATAATGGCTGCTTTGGGGGCCTGGCTATTCCAAAGTGAGCTAAAGAGGGGCAGGGTGAGAGAAAGAGCTAGGCTAGAAGTTGGGAGAGGGGAGAAACAGCAAGGTAAACAGGTGGGGAGAGAAATAATGACACTGGGCGGGAGGGGAAACTACCAAGGCAAAGGGGTAGAGAAACACGAAATCCAGAGGTTAGGAGGGGGAGAAGCAGTGACTAAAGTGGATGGGGGAGTAGCGAGGCTAGAGGCTGTGAGGGAGGGGGAAACAGCAAGGCAAAGTGATGGAGAAAGTGCAAGGCTAGATGCTAGAAGGGAGAGAAACAGTGAGCTAAAGAGAAGGGGGAAGTAGTGAGGCTAGAGACTGGGAAGGAGGGAGAAATTGCAAGGTGGAGGGGAGATAAAGAGCAAGGCTAGAGGCTAGAAAAGGAGAGAGAGGGAAGGCCCTAACATTTCCCAAGGTTTTTCTTAAAACAATTTTTTGAAGGAGGCAAGGAAGGAAGAGCTTTGTGGGCACCTTTGGAGGCCTCCGCGGGCACCACGGCACCCAGGGGCGCCATCTTGGGGATCGTTGTCCTAACCCGACTGGCGAGGGATGGCTGTAGCCCTCTAGTACATGGCCACTTGCTTTTTATGTCCCGTCTCTAGTGGTGGTGGTCTGATGCTTTAAAGCAGAAAGTAGATTAGGATCCAATCTCTTGGTGATTTGCAGGTGATCTATCGTTCTTTCTCATTGCAGGTGTTGCTTCCCTCTTGTGAAGACATTTGAACACTAATGCAGCAAAATAAGAAGAACCTGGAAAGGAGCATTAAACCCAAAGGGACTGAAAGGGCTAGTGACCAGCGGGTGAGAAGGGCAAGCGATGTGGCTAGACCAATGAACCTCTTTAGTGCTATTCTCAGTTGTTAGATTAGCAAGGAGGGCTCTGGTTGAAATTCTTCATAGTGGAGCTTTTAGGATCCAGGCATCACTTGACTTCTTACAGGCAATGTGAAATAAAAGGAGATGGTTTATTTTAATCTAGGACATGTTTGTACGTTTCCATTGATTATACATATACACTCTCTCTCTCTCTCACTCTCACTCTCATTTTGATTCCTGAAAAGCAGAAAGTGTAATTAGTGAGTCAAACAATGCTTCTGTCTATGTAAGTTGGACAGAAGGTTGCCAAGGCTGCACCTATAAGATGCCAGACTAGGGTAGAACTCATGTCTGATCCAGCTAGGCATTTTGTGTACTCTTGGAACTAAGACTGGATCCTCGGGACTACTTAGCAGGGATGAGTGACTTTTAGTTTAAGAACCCATCGGTGAGACCCAGGGGTTCTTGGATTAGCAGACCATTCAAGGCTGAAGTTCTGTCCTGCCCCTGCTGAAGAGCATACAGTTGCTGTGGGATCATGGTTATTACAAGCTTTTCTCCAAGACAGCATACATGGTTCCCCCCTCTTCTGTCCTCACAACAACCCTGCGAGGTAGCTTAGGCTGAGAGATTGTGAGTGGCCCAAGGGCACTGGCTCTCTAGGTCTGCTCCTTTGTTGGAGACGGACTTGATCAACCTGGCGCCCTCCGGATGTTTTAGACTACAACTCCTGTCATCCCGGAGCATGGGCTGTGCTAGATAGTGCAGATGGGAGTTGTAGTCCAAGACGTCTGGAGGGGAGGTGGGGCAGAAGGTTGGACTAGATGGGGCTTTGGTTTGTGTGAGTCGGCAGTCCTTGATATAAAGGTAAAGGTGTCCCCAACCAGTCGTGTCCGACTCTAGGGTGTGGTGCTCATCCCCGTTTCTAAGCCGAAGAGCCAGCGCTGTCCGAAGATGCTTCCGTGGTCATGTGGCCGGCATGACTGAACACCGAGGTGCACGGAACTCTGTTACCTTTCCGGCCGAGGCGGTACCTATTTATCTACTTGCAATTTCTTGCTTTCGAACTGCTAGGTTGGCAGAAGCTGGGACTGAAGACGGGAGCTCACTCCGTCACGCGGCACTCGGGTCTCGAACTGCTGTCCTGCTGACCTTCCGGTCTGCAGTTCAGCATCTTAACCACTAAGCCACCATGGCCCCCTAAGCCACCGCGGCCCCCTAAGCCACCGCGGCCCCACCCGAAATGGATATGGTTAACCACCCGAAATTCAGCAAGCTTGCCTACATGATTCGGCAAAAACGAAAACGTGCAGAGTCACTACTGGGTCTGCAGGGCAAGGGTGTAATACCTTTTTCTTCTTGAGGTCCATGTTACCTGGGCTGTAACCTGGAGGGTTCTGCATTCCAGCAGTGGGCAGAGCCAAAGGCAAAAGGTGGCGGGGTTACAAATGTGTCCCCTACCTTGGTTCAGTGTGCAACGAAACAAGTAATTTGCATCCAGGCATCCTCAGTTCGCTCCATCAGCTTTGTAGCTGGAAGACACAGCAGGACGGAGTTAATCACATCAATATCCTGCAGTGGGGCTGGTGCATGGGTGTTACTAGGCCTGGGCCCGTGGGGGTCGCAGCCCTGAATCTATTCCACAAGCCCTGAATGTCCATCAGTACCAATGGAAGTTCCCCAGCACCCCCACCCTGGGTTAATTGCCATGCAGGGGGATTGCATCGGGGAGGGAAGAATTAACTCTCCCCTTCCCACATGCTACAACAACTCCTCCCCGAGATCTTCCCCTGCATGGCAATTTAGGTGAGGACCCCCCCCATGCAAATTAATTGAATTAATTTTACTTGAGATTTGGATGAGAAATTAATTGGCTGCCTCCTGTAAAATTTCAGTAAAACCTTGTGATTATTTCTAAACTTGCATAGATGTAAATTAGCAGATGCAGATTTGTGTCTTAAGGACCTGGGTCCTGAATCTTTCAGTGCCTAGCAATGCCCTTGTGTGGGAGCGTGGGCTGGGAGGACTCTGGAGGTCTGGAATGAGAGACTTGGAGATCTGGATTTGGCTCACCGGCCAAAGGATCCCGACCTCTATGCTAGAAGCTTTCCTTCCTTTAGCAGTGCTCTAATTTGCTATCGTTGCCCATGAAGAACAAATGGTTTGATAACAGTCCCACTTGCAAATCCTCAACTTCCTACTCACTCAGACACAGAAGGAGACGGCGGGGACACGAGACAGAAATGTGATCAACTCAATTTCAAGACTCCTGGCCTGTCTTATTTTAGATCTTAGCAAGTTATGTAAGATGCTAAAGGTCATTAGCATTGGGTTAAGTTCATTGGTGCTCGCCCGGAGGCTGGGCGATTAAATTAGTAGGCTCGGATCGCTAAAGACGGATGCCACCGGTCAACCGCTGAGGCCGGTCCAGTAAAAAAGGTGCCCTGCTGCTACAGCTGTTGGAGAAATCCGCTACGTATTCAAATCAGTTGGGATTTCTATGAATCTGACCTGCGGATTCCAAACCGGAATGGCTTTTTCTGAGTCATGCAGTTTCTGCATACTTGCGGACTGGTTTTTCACTTTGGGGGGATTTGTGCTAATATGTATTAGCGGTAATGGGCATTAATGTATTTGCACAAATGTGCACTAGTGCAAGTAGAACGAAATTCCAGTAAAAAAAACAATCTGATTTTGTCAATTATTGGAAAATGGAACAATGAAAATGACAATCCACGACACACAGACGGAACAGATTTAGCAGAGAGAGAGAGAGAAAGAATATGTCAGCATCCTTGCCAATAAAAAAATGTCAGGGCTGCATCCCTGCAAGTTCTGACTGCATAGGATTTATTTAGATACCAGTTCCTAAGATGGTGGTGAGACTTTCTTTGATTTCCCATGTAATTCTGGAAATAAATGGATCCCAATTGCCAAATAACAAATCCAAACTGGAAATAAATGGAAGTGTGGGGGGAAGTTATGAAAACTGTTTGCAATGGGCATATGCAGTGGCATGAATCTTGCAAATTCTTTAGATTTCTGAAGATCCAACAATCCAATTCAGCTTTAATTCATTTCAGTGCTGTTCTATGTTATGTGATGCCTGCTATCCCAGGTTTTAACCTTTAGGGGGAGATGTTGGTCCATTTTTTCCCATTTGGATGTAGAAATTTCAGCTTGCACATCATCTGAACTTGCCTTATTTGCAACCCCAAATGTGGACGCGAGCTCACTTTTTTCAAAAAATGTTCGCACAATCCTAAACTTGCAATTGCATTTGAAAAATTTGTATTTTTTTTAAAAAAAACTTTGAAATGGACATTTTCCCAAAAATGCACATTTTCCACACTGTAGTCAAGGAGGGAACATTGGTGCTTTAAAAATGTGCACAGAAATGTACACTTTCCTATTCAAAATGCACACTTTTCCTGTTCAAAACTGAAAAAAATGAGATTGAGCTGATCCAAGCTTTGAAATGGAAGTTCAGAGAATTTCGGAGAGGTCAAATATCCCTGGTTCTCCCATCCCCATTTGATGATCTCTGTACATCTGAATGTGTCTCTGTTTCAGTGTCATCCCCAGTAATCAACTTCACCCCTCATTTTTATCTGAGCAAGGAGGAGGATGGTATACATCAACGTTCCACAACCTGGTTGGGGTGTGTGGGTGTGTGTGACACAGACAAACACTTTGGGAGAGCCATGAATGATTTTTTGTGCAAAATAACTTTTGTGCAAGCCTCTTCGAGGAGGGTATTCCACAACTGGGAAGCCACCACTGAAAAGATGCTTTCCTTAGTAATAGGCCTGTAGCCAGCCTAAAAGTTTTTTTGGGGAGGGGGCTGCCAAAAAAGTAGGGGGGATTCCTCTGGTTTGGAGGCATTTTAAATACAAAATTGTTAACTTTTTTTTTAATGATTTGTTTGTAAAAAAAAATTCGGGAGACAGAAAATTAGGCAGCCCACCTGTCTAGTTAATAGCCACTCCCCTCAACTCACTCAGTGGGGGCACCAGGAGAAGGATCTCTGAGGAAGATGTTAGGGTCTAGGCAGATATATATGGCAGGAGACAATCCTTCAGGTAACCTGGCCCCAAACCATTTAGAGCTGAGCGCCAAAGAATCGATGCTTTCGAACTGTGGCGCTGGAGAAGACTCTTACGAGTCCCCTGGACTGCAAGGAGGTCAAATCAGTCCATCCTAAAGGAAATCAACCCTGAGTGCTCATTGGAAGGACAGATACTGAAGCTCAAATATTTTGGCCACCTAATGCGAAGAGAAAACTCCCTGGAAAAGACCCTGATGCTGGGAAAGGCTGAAGGCAAAAGGAGAAGGGGACGGCAGAGGATGAGATGGCTAGATAGCATCACTGATGCAATGAATATGAACTTGAGCATGCTCTGGGAGAGAGCAGAGGACAGGAAGGCCTGGCGTGCTGTGGTCCATGGGGTCACGAAGAGCCAGACACAACTTAATGACTGAACAACAACAACAAAGTTAATATCAGCACTTTGAATCGGGTGGAAATAGATTGGCAACCAGTGCAGATCATAAAGCATTGGTGTAATATCTTCATATTGGCCAGTCCCCATTAATGATTTTTGCTGCCCGATCTTGAACCAGCTGAAGTTTCTGTTTTCAAAGGCAGCCAATGCATTATACTCCAATGTATAATGCACTGGAGTAATCCAAATGAGAGGCTACCACAGTTAAGTGCAGTTAATGTGGTCATGGATTACTGTTGCATGCTGATTTCAGGACCGTGTGGCACACAGGTTTATTCAGATGGGGAAGTAAGAACAAAACTGCTTGCCCTCCTTTTCTGTGTGCATTAAAAGTGCCTTTTGGAGTGTCATTCTTAGAATGAGACTGAAGGTGGGTTTTTTTGAAAACACCTAAAAACAACAACTCCCTGCAAACAGAAATCTAGCTCAGCAGGCAAAGGCTAGAATATTGATCCTGGCTGACTTAGTTTTCACTTTTGAAAGTTGTTCCCCCCACCCACTCATGGGGGCACATTCAACAGTGATATCCCTCCTGTAATCTTTATTATTGATTACACCAATAGCATATATAGAATTTGCACTTCAAATCACAGATATATAAACAGAATTTGGTCACTATCTAATCGTATTAGAAGCCAACCCTACTCAGTGAGACTTTGCTCTGGTACTCGCCTTCCTGATGTTGCGAAAATTCTGATTTCGGCTATTCTTAGGCCTGCTTTTATATCTATTAGTCCACAGTAGGGATGCTGGAGAAATTCAAGACAGTCTAAAAAGAGGTCAGATTTCTAAGAATCCGCCCTGCGGATTCTCCTCAAGCCACACAGAGTCTGTGGGCTCCTGGATCTTTTTCTTTACTTTCCTGAAATTTACGCATATTTATTCGTAGGAAAATGCACACATTTCTGCTGAGCCTGGTAAATATACGTAGGGAAAAGTTGAATAGAATGGGGGCCAATACGCTAAATGTTACATACTAAGGTAAATTTCGTAAGTTGTGAACTCTCTTCCGGAACTATTTGCAGTTTTAAGCTTTGATTTGTGTGTGTGTGTGTGTGTGTGTGTGTGCTGCGCTTTGTGGTTTTAATTGCTGTCAACCGCCCAGAGAGCTTCGGCTATTGGGTGGTATAGAAAGAAATAAATAAATATTATTTGCGTATTTTTCCGCACAATGAAAAAAAATTGAGTCCCTTTGTGAATGGAAGATGGAACAAAAGGTGCCTGACAATCCGCAGAACACAGATGGAACTGATCTTACACAATCTATATCTCTAGTCCACAGTCACTGCATTGGCCGCCTGACCCATGTCTATTAGTTACTGCACTACCTCACAGACATTTAGCCTTCGACTCACAAGTCAAGAGGCTGTCTTATTGCTGAGGGTGTGTGTGTGTGTGTTCATCTGGGGTGCTGATCTGGTCAGGATCCATATTAACACAGGGGGCAACGCTCCGGGGTGAGATGACCACAAGCCTGCTTGTCAAGCCACAGGGTGCTACAATTAGAGCTGTACACAGCTGGCCTCTCAAAATTCTCCAGCATATTTGTGGGCAGAGAAATTCCACCAAATTTTTCCTAAGGAAAACATCGAGAGCCAGTGTGGTGTAGTGGCAAGTGTGCTGGACTGGGAGTCGGGAGATCCGGGTTCTAGTCTCCACTCGGCCATGGAAGCTCACTGGGTGACTTTGAGCCAGTCACAGACTCTCAGCCCAACCCACCTCACAGGGTTGTTGTTGTGAGGATAAAATGGAGGAGGAGGAGGAGTATGTACACCGCCTTGAGTTCCTTGGAGGAAAAAAAGGCTGGATATAAATGAAATAATAATATTGTAATAAGGGAGGAGAAATTCTCCAGCAGTGTCTCACAGATGGGGCTTGCTGTTGGCAGGGGTTGTAGCATAGCTTCTTTTTTTCTTCTTCCAAAGGGTTTCCGGTTTATTGCATTGCTTCTGCAAGTGGCAACGGTATCAACTGTATTGAGGCTTCCACTCTTCTGAGGCAAAATTTTGGATTTCTTTTGTGGCATTTTTGAGATGAGAATTATCAACAACCTCCGATATGCAGACGACACCACCCTAATGGCAGAAAGCGAAGAGGATCTAAAGAGCCTCTTGTTGAGGGTGAAAGTGGAGAGTGCAAAAGCTGGTTTGAAACTCAACATTAAAAAAAACTAAGATCATGGCATCTGGCCCCATCACTTCCTGGCATATAGAACGGGAAGAAATGGAAGCAGTGACAGATTTTACTTTCTTGGGCTCCAAGATCACCGCAGACGGTGACTGTAGCCATGAAATTAAAAGATGCTTGCTCCTTGGGAGGAAAGCTATGGCCATCCTAGACAGCATAGTAAGAAGCAGAGACGTCACCTTGCCGACAAAGGTCCATCTAATCAAAGCTATGGTTTTCCCAGTAGTAATGTATGGCTGTGAGAGCTGGACTATAAGGAAGGCTGAGCGCCGAAGAATTGATGCTTTCGAACTGTGGTGCTGGAGAAGACTCTTACGGGTCCCCTGGACTGCAAGGAGGTCCAATCTGTCCATACTAAAGGAAATCAACCCTAAGTGCTCATTGGAAGGACAGATACTGAAGCTGAAGCTCCAATATTTTGGCCACCTAATGAGAAGAGAAAACTCCCTGGAAAAGACCCTGATGCTGGGAAAGACTGAAGGCAAAAGGAGAAGGGGACGGCAGAGGATGAGATGGCTAGATAGCATCACGGATGCAATGAATATGAACTTGAGCACGCTCCGGGAGAGAGCACAGGACAGGAAGGCCTGGCGTGCTATGGTCCATGGGGTCACGAAGAGTCGGACACGACTGAACGACTGAACAACAACAACAACAATCATTGTGCGGTGGCCGTGTGTGCCGTGTGCGTTTTCTCTCTCTGTTACACATCTTTCCATTGCTGTGCAGCCTCCCAGGCCAGCTGCACTTCCTGAACTGAAAAAGCCCCATGGGAGGATTTCCTTCATGATGTCTCCCTCATGATGGCTTTCATTGAAGTGTGGGAAGCAGAGGAGGCTGCAGGCTGCCTCAGAGATGACCGTACAATGGCAGAGAGGACACTCATGCACACTCCTCAGCCACCTCATAAGTAAGGTAAGCCCAAGAACCCCAAACCCAACCCATGAGAATTTCTCCAAAATGTCTCCTCCTTTGAATTTCTTTTCAAAAGCCATTTTTTTTCTATCAAATTGAATGAGAATGGTCAGAAAAAGTGTGGGAGGAATTTTCAGCACAGCACTAGTTACAATGGCTATTTTGAGCCATTGTTCTACAGGACACTGTAACTGCTGACACGGCAATCACCGACCTTGCTGAGTAAGGGCCTCTTCACCCAGTTTTCAGGATTTCTTATGGCGCTGGGCAGAAAACAACAGAATGAAATTTAATAGGGATAAATGCCAAGTTCTGCACTTAGGAAAAAGAAACCAAATGCACAGTTACAAGATGGAGGATACGTGGCTCAACAACACTACAAGTGAGGAGGATCTTGGAACTGTTGTCGATCACAAGCTGAATATGAGCCAACAATGTGATGTGGCTGCAAAAAAAGGCAAATGCTATTTTGGGCTACATTCATAGAAGCATAGCTTCCAAATCCCAGGGATTACTATTCCCCCTCTACTCAGCACTGGTTAGGCCTCATCTGGAGTACTGTGTCCAGTTCTGGGCACCACACTTTAAGAAGGATGCAGAGAAACTGGAGAGGGTTCAGAGGAGGGCAACAAAGATGATCAGGGGACTGGAAACAAAGCCCTTTGAGGAGAGATTGAAAGAACTGGGCATGTTTAGCCTTGAGAAGAGAAGACTGAGGGGAGATAGGATAGCGCTCTTCAAGTCCTTGAAAGGTTGTCACAGAGAGGAAGGCCAGGATCTCTTCTCGATCATCCCAGAATGCAGGACACGGAATCATGGGCTCAAGTTAGAGGAAGCCAGATTCTGGCTGAACATCAGGAAAAACCTCCTGACTGTTAGAGCAATACGACAATAGAACCACTTACCTAGGGAGGTGGTGGGCTCTCCTGCACTGGAGGCATTCAAGACAAGGGTGGACAGCCATCTGTCATGGATGCTCTGACGTGGATTCCTGCACTGAGCAGGGGGTTGGACCGGATGGCCTTGTAGGCCCCTTCCAACCCTACTATGCTATGATTCTATGATTTCTGAGACCCCCAATACTCCATAGCTCACAGCCTTAGTAGAACCCATCACTGCTTATATTCCAGGAACCCATTCAATTAAGATCTAATACATAATGTGGATACATAGGGCAATATCCAATGGTAGTCCTACCCAGAATAAGCCCATTCACTTCAGTGGGTCTGCTCTGTGCAGGAGTACCATTGGATATTGCCCATAAATGCTGATACATACATGATAACACATAAAATAAAGTTTAGCACACAAAATGCAGCGCCTACTCGGAAGAGGGGCCGACCAAGGGCAAGGTGGATGGATGATATTCTGGAGGTGACGGACTCGACCTTGGGGGAGCTGGGGGTGGCGACGGCTGACAGGAAGCTCTGGCGTGGGCTGGTCCATGAAGTCACGAAGAGTCAGAAGCAACAGACTGAATGAACAACAAAAAAACTCTCACGATGTCCCTGCACCTGCACAGTCAACAGTGCTCTTCAGACCTTCAAATGAACAGGCATAAGTTAGGGGTACAGCCTGCCACTGCCATCCCATTCTCCACCCACCCACTTTTAAGAAACGCACATCAAAGGTCTGGGAAGGGGCAACTATTTGACCAGATGTTTCCCTTTGGGTCATGCTGTTTCTGTCCTGCACCCGGAGACATTAGTTCAGGAGCAAGACATTTGCATGAAGGGGCTGCTCTCTTGAGTCCTGGGAGTTTAAGCGAGACAGGGAGGGTTTCATTTATGCTTTAGGAAGAGTAGCACATTTCCCCACAATGGCTTCAGTCCTGCTTCTCTTCACAATCCTGGTCTCCATCGGTGAGGGGAAACCACTTGGTGGAAGGGAGAAATCTTTCCTGATGCAAAATCAGAAGTCTGTCCTTGTGCAGTTCTTAGCCGAGCAAATCCCATCACTTCGTGGAACAGTTTAATGAGCTTTTCCCTGCCTTGTTTCTTTTTCAGATCTCAGCATCCGGCAGCTGCAGTCCCTCAAGTCCTCAGAGGCTGTCCCTCTAAGTGGGACCGTCACCCTCTCTTGTGGATTCAATACTGCGAATATTGTAGACACCAATTATCCTTGGTGGGTCTATCAGAAACCAGGCAAAGCTCCACAAGATTTGCTTTACCACACCAGCAAACGACCACAAGAAATCCCTGACCGTTTCTCTGGGACTAAGTCAGAGAATATGATGTCGCTGACAATCAGAGGGGCCTTGGGGGAAGATGAGGCTGATTATTACTGTAGTGTGTGGACTGGGAAAGGGTGGCACAGCCATTCATCCAGATGGGGAAATAAAACAAAAAACTCTCCCTCCCTTTCCCTCACTCCCTTCGCCCATTAAGCAGGCTTCTGTTCCTAGAATGAGACCCAAGAGCAGTGATGCAGACGGGTAAATTTAGACCCTAGAATCATAGAATCATAGAATAGTAGGGTTGGAAGGGGCCTACAAGGCCATTGAGCCCAACCCCCTGCTCAATGCAGGAATCCAAATCCCTGGACTTAATGGCCTCATGAAGCTCCCTTTAGATGCTCATGCAAACTACTTCAGTTGTGAAGCATGCAGCTAACATAAGAATATAGGAACCTTCTTCATACTGAGACAGACCCTTGGTCCATCTAGCTCAGTATTGTCAACACTGAGTGGCAGCAATAGCTCTCCAGGGTTTCAGGCAGGATTTCTGGGAGCGGCCGTTTTAACTTCCCACCATGACCTGGGCTGACACTATGTCAGGGATGTTGCAGGACATATAAACGGTGGCCTCCGCATCCAGCCACTGATTGGAGCACTGGAATACATGGTTTAAATGGGGCCCAGGGCAGGTGACAGTGGACTCTGCCAGGGTGCTGGGCTCCTAGTGACTGCCCTTGGGTCCTCGCCAGACGCAGGAGGAAGGTACCCCCATACTTGGGCAGATCCTGTAACAAGAGTGGGCAATGGTGGGCTCTCACCATTGCCAGCAAAGGCAATGATGAGAGGAGATGGGAGTTGTAGGCCACAAGATCTGGAGGTCCACACACTGCCCACCCCTGCTGTAACGTATTATTGTATTGGGCTGCTCTGAGATGGGTCTATCAGCCTCTGCTTCAGCCTCAAGGGGAAGTGTTAAACGTACAGGGTCTCAGTGATGGCACCAGGTTTTGGAGGGCAGTTGGGCAAGACACCTGCAGTGGGCCCTCTCCCTCAGTGAGTCTATCTTCTCACTGCCATTGTCACCAGCTTCTCTTGCTCCTTATCCTCTTTCTCATCATTGCTACCGCTTGCTTAACTGACAGGCAGAGAGCCAGGGAGTAAATAGGCAGTGGCATCTACCGCTCCCCCTTCACACCACCACTGTTGTCTCGGCTAGAGTGAGAGGCAGGTGAACAAGCAGGGTGCCGTGGTGAAGAGGAGGAGCAACTCCAGGGGGCTCTTGTCAATATGCGGATGACACCCAGCTCTACCTCTCTTTCTCATCAAAACCAGGTGAGGCAGTGGCTGTTCTGAATCAGTGCCTGGGCACGGTAATGGACTGGATGAGGGCCAATAAACTGAAACTCAATCCAGACAAGACGGAGGCACTGTTAGCGGCTGATTCGTCTGCCCGGCTAGGTGATATTCAACCTGTTCTGGAGGGGGTTGCACTCCCCCTAAAGGATCAGGTTCGTAGTTTGGGGGTGCTCTTGGATCCAGAACTGTCACTTGAGGCACAGGTGAACTCAGTGGCACGGAGCACTTTTTATCAGCTTCGGCTGGTATACCAACTACGCCCTTATCTGGACAGAGATAGCCTAGCTACAGTGATCCATGCTCTGATACCTTCTCGTCTGGATTACTGCAATGCGTTATACGTGGGGCTGCCTTTGAAAACGGTCCAGAAACTTCAGCTGCTCCAAAATAGGGCAGCGAGATTGTTAAGAGGGACTGGCCTGCGAGCTCATATTACGCCAGTACTTTTCCAGCTGCACTGGCTGCCAGTCCATTTCCGGGCCCGATTCAAAGTGCTGGTGTTAACATTCAAAGCCCTTAACGGCTTGGGGCCAGGTTACCTGAAGGATCGCCTCCTCCCATATGTGCCTGCCCGAAATTAAGATCATCATCAGCGGCCCTTCTCCGTGAACCCCTGCCAAAGGAAGTGAGGCAGGTGGCTACTAGGAGGAGGGCTTTTTCTGTTGTGGCACCCCGGCTCTGGAATGAGCTCCCTAGTGAGGTTCGCCTGGCGCCTACATTGTATTCCTTTCGGCGCCAGGTGAAGACCTTTTTATTTTCCCAGGCATTTTAGCATTTTAGCTTTCTAAATTTTTATCTTTGCTGTTTTAAATCTGTATTTTAAACTCCTGCACTGCTGCTAGGTTTTATTGTGGTTGTATTGTTATATTGTGATTTTAATGTTCTATATATTTTAAATTGTTTTATTGTGTGTTGTTTGGTTTTAATTTTGTGAACCACCCAGAGAGCTTCGGCTATTGGGCAGTATAGAAATGAAATAAATAAATATAATAATAATAATAAATGTGTCCCTGCTGGGGTGTGGGACCTTGGCAAGTGCTCGACCATGCCTACCCTTGACGCCAGCCATGCTGTTATTGTATCTAGCCTTCGTTATTAACCATTGTTTTCTTTCAGACACCTGGAAACCAAGAGCAGTTATTTCTGCTGCTCCTGTCACTTCCCTCGAAGGGAGACTGTGTGGATCTGAAAGAACCTGTAATTGATTCAAGCTGAAGATCTGATGCACGCACACACAGTAATCACTTGCTGTCAACAGAAGAACTAATTCGTTTTTCTTGCCACCAGGTGGAAGAACAATCTAATCTCTAATTTCTCTAAATTCTGAGATCAGATCTGCCCAGCTGTTTTTGCATGGAGCGCTCACATGTTCCCCGTAGTGCTTTGTATGGACAGGTTCCCCCCCGCCCCCAGGTATCTCCACTAAGTGACCCCTTTGAAACCGTTGCACAAGTGGTAACTCCCACATGCCATCTGCAGTCGCAGCGCCTTATGTGGACGGTACATGCGTGGATGTGGACGGTGGGCTTTTCTCTGTGTCAGCGCCCTTTCTGTTTTGAGGTCTCATCATGGGTCACGCATGGAAATGTAAGAACGCTGCTGCACCCTCGATCTGAGCACCTGTAGCATCATGCCCTCTTGTCTGACCCAGTGCAGGGGTTCTCCTGTCCTATATGCTAACGGTGATTGCCGATCCTTCTGTAGGCAAAATGGCACCACTCATGCACAAGAGGGAGGTATGAGCAAGGTTGGGGGAACTCTCAAGGGTGCAGAAGTACAAAAGGAAGCCCCCTAGTGAGGAACACCCCCCTAACAGTCCAATGAGGACTAAGCATGCTCAGTGGCCACAAAATGCTGGCTGACTGCAGGAGGAGCGGGATGGGATATCCTGGCTGGCTGGCTGGCACTGAAAAGGAGTACTCTACGCTGCAACCTTTTGTTGCAGGTCTCACTTGTAAATATAGTGTTCCTCAAACTTTTGAAAGTAGACTCCCCTTTGGAATTTATTCTGCCTTGTGCTCCCTTTCCAAGTGCCCCCAGTAATCTACTTCATAGATCAGGGGTGGTGTTGTGGGTTTTGGCCTTTGCTGAGTCTTATCAATCTATATGTTCCAGTATTTAGGAAGCCTTTGGCTGGCAGTTAACAACCCATAGACAACCTGTTTTAAGACAAGTCGGTTAGCATTTTCTCAATAGTCTTCCCAGCATAGTCCAATAAAGCAAAATCAACTATTTCTTAAAAATCCAGGACTGCGGATAACACACTGTGGACTGCATTTGTCTCATCCACTCTGCCACCAGCACCACCTTTTTTTTACCACCATTGCGCTGCTGAATTTCAGCAGCAATTGCAGGGACGGTGGCAATGGCCGTGGCAGGAAGGTGTGTGCCTCTTGATGACTTCTGGTTGGGGAGAAATTTGCTCCTGGGCTCTGGAAGTTGCCCACTCCTGCCATAGATAAATGTATGGAGTGGAGATTCTCACAGTCTGTTGGGTGCAACCTGATGCTACACACGGTGATCTGTGGATTGGGTATATTAATCCCACATTGGCCCTAGAAAACTGAAAGAGCAGGACGTCTCTGATTCTACTTCCCCCACCCCCTAGTTCATAAATTCAGAGTAGATAATTGAATATATTCTGCCAAGAGGGCATTCGGACTATAAGATCATTACTGGTGCAAAGAAAAGTGACTTTGCCTGCTTAAAATGCTATCCTTCCTTGAAACTTCATATTCTCCTTCAGTGGTCCCACATCTTCCAAGTGGAAACAACTCCTCAGTTTAAGAAGTTCTCTTGTTTGCTTAGGTGGGTGGTCTTTTTCTATTTCCCCCCCTTTTAACAAAAACAACAAGAACAACAACAACAGGGGTTCCAGGGCATGTGCTAAGTTTCAGGAGTGCTACTACTAATATATATATGTCTATGTTTTCAGATCCACAATCTGTGTTTTGTTTATTAAATGTATGACATGGTAGTGCTGAAGCTAGACACATACAAATGATTGTTGTTGTTGTTGTTGTTATTTAGATGCCTTTCTCAGAGAAAGACTAAAGGCATTTTAACAGGAATTAAAACTATTACAGGGATTAAATCATCCCTCACCCCCACTTAAAATGATCTAAAAGAGCTAAAAGCAATCAACAGTAAAATATCAGGACATGATAAAACAACTCAATTACAAAGCCCATCATATGCCATCAAATGCCTTGCAGCAGAGGGAAGACTTAACCTGGCAACCAAAAGATAACAATGTTGGTGCCAGGCAAACTTCACTGGAGAGACCATCCTACAATTGGGGGGCCACCACCAAAAAGGCCCTGTTGCTTGTTGCCATCTTTCATGCCTCCCTCAGAGGATCTCTGTTCAGTAAACAAACATGCATTGAAAGTCTGAAAAGGGTTGGTGCTGTTTCAGCCAATAAGGGGTGTGTCTGCTCCCGCTTTGATGATCCTGCAGCCCTCTTGCACCCAGGGACAGTCATTAAAGAGCAACATATTTACATACAGGGGCTGATCACTTGACCGCCGGCAGTTTAAGAAGGAACTGGGAGGATCCCTTTGCTGTAGGAAGATTATCACATTTCCCCACAATGGGTCAGTGCCAGCTTCTCTTCATAATCCTGGTCACCATAGGTGAGCGAAATTAATTTGGTGGAAGGGGTACATCTCTCCTGAAGCAAGCTGTGTTTCATACTCTAATTCCTAGCTGTGCAAATGTCTGGTGTTGCTAGCTATGCTGTGGGAATTAGGGCACAATCCTATGCCAGTTTAGACAGGAAAAAGTCCTACAACTCCCAGCATTCCCCATGCTGGCTGGGGAATGCTGGGAGTTGTAGGATTATTTCCTGTCTAAACTGGCATAGGATTGCACTATGTGTCGAATTAAGCTTTGCCCTGCCTTGTTCTCTTCTAGGTCCCAGTGTCCAGCAGCTACAGTCCCTGACCCTGAAGCCTTCAGAAGCTGTGCCTCTAGGTGGGACTGTCACTCTCTCTTGCAGATGCAGTACTGGAAATATTGCTGACAGCAGCTACCCTTGGTGGTTTCAGCACAGACCAGGGGATGCACCACGGACACTAATAAACCACACTAGCACGGGAGTATCTGGCACTCCACCCCATTTCTCTGGGTCTAAGTCAGGAAATATGATGTCCCTGGCCATCACAGGGGCCCTGGGGGAAGATGAGTGTTATTATTACTGCTCTGTGTGGTCTGGGCATCAATAGCACAACCATTCATTCAGATGGGGAAGTGAGGCAAAAATAAAACCTTTCCTCTTTTGTCTCCCTTTATCTTTATTTACATTTCCAGAAACTGCGCTGCTTATACATAATGATCCTAGCGCAGTGAAGGATAACCTGAGTGAAGACGAGTGACAAGGAAGATGGGATTGGGATTAGTGCTGAAATGAATATTCTTTAATGAGCTTCCGCCATAAATGGTTGTTCAGGTAGGCATTTGGGGTGGGTTAGGGTATTTTAGAAAATGTTTTTATTGTAGAATTTTATTGTTTTAAACTGTTTTATTATATGTTGTACATCGCCCAGAGTGGCTGGGTGACCAGCCAGATGGGTGATTAATAAATTTAATAAATAAATAAAATAAATAAAAATATTAGAAAGTCACCCAAATTCTATTTTGTTCCCTCTTAGATTTTGAACATGAATATTTGCAATTTGCAGTTCACATTCCCATTTGAATGTGACAGTTAACCTCGGGTGCTTAAGAACCGTTGGCTTATCTTGTTTTGATTTTGACAGGGGTCCAGTATCCTGGTTGCTGGGCCTTGGGGCCCATAGTGGAAGCGGTGCCAAATGTCGAGCCCTCCCAGTGTGCTGGTAGTCAAACAAAGAAGTCGATCTCCAAGTAAATAGGCTTTATTATGTGAATCAATCAGTCTCACAGCAGTTCAGTTAGACTATGTCATCATACTGCAACCTAGCACTAACAACTCTGATAAAGCTGACACAAGTCTACATAGACTACCTAAAGATCCCTTTGAGGGATGCACTATGGTTAGGGAAGCAGTTGCTGCAAATCTGATGCCAGTCTGCAGAACAGAACCTGACAGGCTTTCCCAGTCCTGCCCTCAGGGATGGTTTCCTCCTAGAAACCTCTTGTGATGGGCCAACCTTGTTGAATGCTTTACTTCCTGAAGCGCTGCACCTCCTTCTTGACCCAACATCTGATTCTTGTGTCTGTCATGCCCCCCCGCACCCGCATGAGTTGCTCTGTTCCCACAGAGGGAGAGGTTATGGTTGGGCTTTGATCCAACTGATTATCCTGCACCTGGACAGGCTGTTCCCTGCCTCCCTCTCCCTGAACCTCTGTCCCCCCCCCCCGTACCACTTCACGCTGTTCCTCATCTGACTCTGAGTCAATTCCCATGTTTTCAGCTGAGATACTGGGCCCAATCCTGAGAAGCAGCAGGCTACATCAGACTGCTGTGGGTAAAAATCAAGTCAAGTGGATCAGGTTGAATCAGTCAGATCACTATAATTCAGGTCCAGTCGAATATGTCAGGTTAGGGTCAAGAGCCAGTGTGGTGTAGTGGTTAGAGTGTTGGGCTGGGATTTGGGAGATTTGGATTCTTGGCCATGAAGCTATGATGGCGCTCTTCAAGGACTTGAAAGGTTTTCACAGAGAGGAAGGCCAGGATATCTTCTCCATCATCCCAGAGTTCAGGACACGGACTCATGGGCTCAAGTTACAGGAAGCCAGATTCCAGCTGAACATCAGGAAAAACTTCCTGGCTGTTAGAGCAATACGACAATGGAACCCATTCCCTAGGGAGGTGGTGGGCTCTCCCATACTGGAGGCATTCAAGACGAGGCTGGACAGCCATCTGTCAGGGATGCTCTGACTTGGATTCCTGCATTGAGCAGGGGGTTGGACTCAATGGCCTTGTAGGCCCCTTCCAACCCGATTATTCCATGATTCTATGTATATCCTGCCTTTTTGGTCCCCAAAACATTATACAAAATTAGTTGAAACAATAAGAATCAGAAAATCAAATCATACTAGAGGATCAGGAATGAATATCCTAAAATCGCAGGGGGCGAATGAGAAAAATATCAATCCAACGCCAAAGCACACTGAAACAAATAGGTCTTAAGAGTATGCCAAAATGCCAGTAAGAAGGGGTGCAGTCAAGACTGGGAAAGAGAACTTCACAGCCTGGGTGCCACAAATCAGAACGCACTGTCGCTACTCCTCAAGAACCAGGGAGATGCCTTATATTGGATTGGACCATTGGTCCATCTAGCCCAGTATTGTCAACACTGACTGGCAGCAGCTCTGTAGGCTTTCAGATAGGACTTTTCCCCAGGGGGTTTCCCTGGAGATGCTGGTGATTGAACATTGGACCTTTGGCGAGTCAGGCATGTGCTCTACCACTGAGCTATGGTCCTTCCTGCTTTGATCTCATGACAGATGCCTTTGCGTAGTTTTAGGAGGCGATGCCAAGTTCTTTTAGTCTTGTCCTGTCCGCATTGGATTCCTGCCCCAATCTGGAGGTCACCATCTTCAGCATCAAGGTGCACACCACTGTACCTTTGTGAGGATCTCTGGACGTTCTGCAGAGAACATAATTGGTATGAGGGTCAGGTCAGGGACACAGACATGGCAGAGTAAGCACTACCTGGAGATCCCAGAAATTGAACTTGGGACCTTTGGCGCCTTATCCCCTACGTCCCAGTCTGCCACTTAAGGTCCTCTGAGGGCTATCTCATAAGAGGACCTTTTCCTTTGCCACCCCTCCGTTGTGGAATGACCTGCCGGTTGAAATGTGCCTACTGACCGGTTTTTAAGCAGGCCTTAAAGACTCTATTATTCCAGCAGGCCTTCCCCTTTTAGAACTCGTATTCTTTTTGCTGACTTTTGTATACTGTGGGGTTTGAAGCTGTGGGGTTTGAAGCTGTGTTGTTTTATTGTTGGATTTTTTTTAAAAAAAATATTTTAGTTAAAAGTTTTTTTAAATATTTGTTGTTTGTATATATTGTCCATATGCTTTTATGTAAATGGTTTTTAAATGTAGTATACTGTATTTTAATGTTTTAACTTTTGGAAACTGCCCAGAGAGCTTCAGCGATAATAAATAACTAATAAATACAATAAATAAAGCACAAGTTACAGGAAGCCAGATTCCGGCTGAACATCAGGAAAAACTTCCTGACTGTTAGAGCAATATGACAATGGAACCAATTCCCTAGGGAGGTGGTGGGCTCTCCCACACTGGAGGCATTCAAGACAAGGCTGGACAGCCATCTGTCAGGGATGTTCTGACTTGGATTCCTGCATTGAGCAGGGGGTTGGACTCGATAGCCTTGTAGGCCCCTTCCAACCCTACTATTCTTTAGTAGGCCCTTTCTCGGGCCTTGGGAGAGTTTAAATGAGAAGAACTGAAGGAATTTGGTCTGCTGAGCTGATTTAAAATCTCAGCCATGGCCTTCAGCCTTCTATTCCTTGTCCTCTTGGCTTACTGTACAGGTGGGGTGTTGGGACAGATTCAGCTACAATGACTTCTCATTTATGAGAATTTATGAGAATTTCTCATTTATGGCTGGTGCCATAGCTGATTTGAACTTCTGTTCTAGTTCTGTGACTTTGGTCTAAAGTTTCCAAAGAACATGATCTCAGCCTCCCAAACCAAAGTTAAAATCGAGGTGGGTTGGGGCAGGGTTCTTGTGCCTTTAATAAGAGATTTTTGAGTAGGGATGTATGGATTCGATAAAATCCATCCCGTCTATGTTTCACGGATTGTCAGGCACCTTTTGTTCCATTCTCTACCCATCAACAAAATCGGGGTTTTCTGTTTCCAAATTTGCACAAATTCACATGTGTGAAAAATGTGCAAATTCCCCCGCAATGCGAATTTGCATGATTTAGCCGATCGGGGAAATGCACATTTTTTGCTGTTTTTTTTTTTAAATGTGTACTTTTCTACGAAAAAATTTGCACAACATTTGGGAAAGTTAGAAAACCAGTTTGCAAGTCCTCAAATCTGCCCAACAGGGGGAAAGCCGGTCCGCTGTGGAATACGCCAGTCGGAGTCATGAAAATCTGAACTCATTTGGTTCCATTGTGGATTTCTCCGACAACCCTATTCTTCCTTTGATGCTACCAGGAAAGTCATGGGAAACCTGTTCCCTCTTGCAACCGACAAACTTCTGCATGAGTGACATGACCTTTGTTTGGTTTCTCATCCCATTCATTCCAGGCTTTGGTTCTCAGACTGCCCTGACTCAAAGCAGTCCAGTTTCGGTGGGCCTGGGACAGGCAGCAGACATTACCTGTACTTTGCAAGGAGTGGAGTTTATCAGCAGGACCAACCCATCCTGGCACCAACAAAAGCCAGGCAAGGCTCCTCGGCTCTTGATCTACAAGGGTAGGGAAAGAGCCTCGGGGGTCCCTGAGCGAGTCTCCGGAGAGACATATAATAACACTGCAAAGCTCACCATAGCCAGGGTCCAGGTGGACAATGAAAGAGATTATTACTGTTCAGTGTGGCATAATAAAGCTTTACACTGTGATGCGGTCAGAGGCGGAACTGAAACAAAAACTTCTTGGGCCTGAAAGCTAGATGTAGAAGCAAGAGGATGGGAGAAATTCAGTCAGTGTATCTCTTACGCTAGGCGCAGGGAACTCTGGAGGGTGTGAGGGCCAATTTTTGACCCCCCTGGACCCCACTGTACCCCCTGCCACTGTGCCGCCAAATTCTCTCTGCATTTCTGGTCTGGCAGCTGTAAAGAGGATGCATTTCCCCTTAAAACATGGCCTACAGTGGGCATGAACCTTGTTTTAAAGGCCAGCCGCGCTCCTGGAAGACTGATGCTCACCGTCTGCTTTATTTTAAGTTGTGGTGGGGGTGTGGCCTTTTGTGTCACTGCTGCTACCACATGGCCAAAATCGAGTGGCAATTCAGTGGCAGCAGCGCTTTGGGGTGGCAGCGGGGGCTGCAAAACAGCCCAGTGGGCCTCTGGGAAGTGTGTTGCCTGCCCACCGTAAGTCCTCGCATTGAAAATGTACGACATTTAATGCATTTGAAGGCCAATTCCTGTTATCTATGTATTTATTATTTTTAAATTTAACAATATTTATATACCGCTCCACGTCAAAAGATTTCGGAGCGGTGAGCAGCAAAGATAAAAGAAGAAAACACCATGTTCAAACAATGGAAACATTTTAAAAGAAACAAGTTCTGATTAGAAGACTTTCTAAGTGTTACTCCTGCTCTGCACAGGTAAGGACATGCAACCTATTTACCGTACAGGTGGGGTGGCCACCATTTTAATCAGCCCTTGCTCCTATGCCTTTATGGCAGCCTGAGAGAAATACACTGATTTTTATTTTTTTTTTCTTAACAGAGGTAAGTTAAGGAAAGCTAGTTAAGGAAAGCAGGAATTAAGGTGCTTAATTCCTGCATCTTGGGCTGTTGTTCAGGGCACAGAAGCAGGATCAGTGAAAACAGGGAAAAGGTTAGCAACTATGGTGGCCACTTATGGATTGTCAAAAGAAGAAGGGGGAAATGCATCCCCCCAAAAGGGGACAAAAGAGGACCATTTGCATATGCTCATGTGTATCGATCAATCCAAGTTCATTATACAGTCACAGACCCATTCAGTTGCTAGTGTATAGATACTGGTGCAGACTGAGAAACAGTTATCATAATTTTGTTAGAAATGCATCACCTCTCAGCATTGTGCAGAAGACTGTGGCCAGGTGACATGTATGTCTGCCTGTTCAGTTTGATGTCCAGGCGCTGAGAACTGTGGATGGGCAACTGTTCTGGTGGTTCTTTATCTTTAAACTGGATTTGGACAGGACAGCCCCAAACAGAGGATCGTCTTCTGGCAAGCCATCAAATAGCGGATGAAAAACAGGGCACCCAGCCACCCTTGCAAACTCACCTACAGGCCAGTCACCACCAAATAACACAAAGGTTTCTGTGGCTTGATCCCTTCATAAGCTTGGCCAACAGGAGAACTGGTTTCCACCCTGCTCCGCTTCATAAACGAATGAACACTGAAGGTATACATTAAGCATTACATTGGGACAGTTATCTAATCTGGCTGGAGAGAGAAAAGAGTGCTTTGGAGCATATACAGAGTAGTTCCAAGAGAAGAAGGAGCAGAGTTCCCCCCCCCCTTCTTTCGGGTCAAACCATTTTCCTCACATTGCAAGCAAGGGGAGAGAAATTATTTGCACCAGCTCCAGGGCTGGTGTAAATCTCCCTCCATGCCAGGGCTATGTCTGGGCAGGGCCAGCACCAAAGCTAGGCATGGTTGGGCACTTGCCACGGATCCGCACCCCAGCAGGGGTCCCCTTGGTCTTGCTCAGAGGATCACACAGAAATATCATAAAGGAAGCCATTCCTACCCTTTGTCCCCATGCCAGAAGACATTTTATCTGCTAAATTTCCGTCTGTCTGTCTGCTGTTTAAAAAGACACAGGAGCGAGGCGAGCGAAAGAAGTGGCAATATTAGCAAGAGGCGTTACACTGACAGTGGCCAGTAGATGTCACCTTTGTCCTCGTAACTTTGCTATTTCTTTCTACTACTTAAGCGTAGGGATGGGTGAAAAGTTCAGTTCAGTTCAATTCTGACCAGATGTTATGCAGTTTATATCTCCAGTATATCTGGAGGGCACCACCGGTTTGACGGAAGGCTACCCCAGTGCCCAGGGACTATAATTAAAGGGCAGCACATTTGCATGAAGGGGCTGGTCTCTTGATTTCTGGGGGGATAAAGGTGACTCGGAGGATGCCACACAGAGATCATCCTGTTTTAGGGAAGTTCTTCATTTCTCTGCAATGGCCTGGGTCCTCCTTCTCTTCACAGCCCTCGTCTCCATTGGTGAGGGAAGTTTAATTAATTAATTGATTGATTAAATAGATTTATATACCGCTGAACGTGCGTAAAAATATCTCTAAGCGGTCCACAAAATACATTAAAATACATAAAAATGCCTAAAGCATTACTATAAAGCAACAATAAAATGTGAAAATCAATTAAAATCCATTCAAACAACACCATAATTACAAACCATCGGACTTTGGTGAATCTGTGAAAGTGACTGGGGAAAGGAAGGGATGAAAGCAGCAAAGGCCGGTGGCTCCTATTTCAGTGGGGCTGTGAATCCATTCTGGGTTTCAGTCAGCACCAGCCAGAACTCTAAAGGAGCGATCCAAGGTGCTGAAATCAGAGCCTCCCGCCTCCCCTGGATCAAACCTATTGAGAAACCTTTCACACCCTGATCCAATGCTTGCAAATGTTTTGTGTTGCTATGCTGTTAAAAAGGTTTAAGAGGTGTCCTGCTTTCCCTGCTCTCTTTCAGGTCCAAGTGTCCAGCAGCTGCAGTCCCTGAAACCCTCAGATGCCGTGCCTCTTGGTGGGACCATCACCCAGTCTTGCACATACAGTACTGGAGACATTGGTGACAACAATTACCCTCGCTGGATTCAGCAGGAGGAGGGGAGGACTCCGCGGCTGTTGATACACTCGACCAGCACCAGACCATCTGGTATCCCAGCCCGTTTCTCCGGGTCCAGGTCAGGGAAAACATTGTCTCTGACCATTACAGGGGCCCTGGCGGAAGACGAGGCGGTTTATTACTGTGTGGTGTGGACTGGGAGCGGGTGGCACAGCTATGCATTCTGATGGGGAAGTGACACAAAAACCCTCAACAGCATAAGGTTGAACAGCTTGCCTTAGCCGTTCTTCCCTGATGTAGCAAATGAGATTCTACAGTAAGGGTGCAGTCCTATGCATGGTTTGACGGGGGGGGGGGCAGAGGCCAGACAATGCATAGGAAGTGTCACACCGGCATTTCCTCCCTCTTCGCCCCGGCCCTGGGAATGCCCCCTTCTGACCCGCTCCATGCTGCTTGAATGAGCACAGAGCATGGGGAAGATCTGCGCCGCCTACAAGATGGTGGTGGTGGGAAGGCGGTTCTCTAGGAGCCAACCGCGGAGTGCGGGCTCCGAGGTCGGTTCCCAGAAACCGACCAATCCTCTGGCCGTCTAGTCACTGTCTAGTGGCCACAGGATTGCGCCCTCAGTCTATAACAGATATGCTTATGGAACATCTGTAATAACAAGACTTACGTCGGAGCTCAGTATCTAATGAAACATTTCTCCAAGCTGTAAGAAAGTCCACGAGTACAACTGCAGGATTCAGGTTTGCTTGGATGAGAGAGCAATGAATACTTTGGATGGCTTTACAACATTTTGTTTGTCATGCAAGTACAGTACAGTGGAGGCAAACAGGCTCTCCCTCAGCAGGCAGTAAATCCACTGATACTGCATCACTTTCACAGTCTTCAAAATGCTTGAAAATGCAACGCAGTTTGAGTTAATAATTTTTAAAAACTGTTTTGAGGCATCATCTCCTGCCAAAGTTAAGCAGTTTTACATTTCATTTTACATTTACAGCTGTTCCGTTTAGATGAATGGAGATAAACAAAATGCTTCATTTGGGCGGATTGTGTCTTCAGCATTTTGTTGAAAACGTGTATTCTGTGTGTTGGCTGCTATCCTAGCTTTAGCCTTTAGAGGGAGATGTTGGTACTGTTTCCTTACCTTTGGCAGAATCAGACAACCACAGGGACCCCTGCACCTGTAGACCAAATTCAGTATGCATAGTGATGTTTCCGGGCCTTCCTGTTGACTCGTGCAGACCAAACACTGATTAAGCATTTTCTCTGCATAAGTACACAGTCTGTTTGGAGCTAATACCATAAAGGGGAAAAAGAAAACATGGTAAAAGTGGATGAGGAAGAGAAAGGTTACATGCCAAGGTCACATCCACCTCACCTGCCCCAATCCACAAATCCATCCGAATCTGTCTGATTTGTTTGGGATTCACCTGAATCCAAAGCACACCCCTCCTTCTTAACCAAGGGCCTTTTCAATCCCTGAAATTGCAACATGAGACCAACAGAGTCATGGCTGGACCAGTCCAATGATGGCACACAGGAAATGCTTCCACTATGGGGGATTCTACTAACCAGTAGTGAAACTTCTGACCCAACATCTGACCCAAGGAAGAGAACTTCTGGCCTGCAATTAGGGTTGGTGGAGAATTTCTCCCCGAAACTTCGGGGGGCCGAGCGCCAACGTGTTCGGCCCCCAGAACAAGTTTCAGGGAGAAATCCTCCGAACCCCCCTCGCCCCCCGCACCCCCCCCGGGACGGGACTTACCTTCGCCGAATGTCCCTCCCGGCGGCGGGTCCGGCCGGCGGTTCGGCGGGTGTTCGAGCGGGGCGGGAGCGGCAGCCGGTCTTTCGCTGCCATTGCAATCAAAGAAAAAAAAACCAAAAACGCCCCCTGATAGGCTACGTGACGATTCACGTAGCCTATCACGGCTAGATTTGCAAAGTCAGCCGTGATAGGCTACGTCAATCGTCACGTAGCCTATCACGGGTGACTTTAAAAAAAAAAAAAAGAAGTGTGTACGGATAATGGCGGCCCCCATAGGGAGCCGCCATTCCCGTTCTTTATTTGGTCGCCGTAGTCTATGTAAACATTTACGTAGACTACAGCGACTAAATAAGGAACGCGAATGGTGGCTCCCTATGGGGGCCGCCATTAGCATACGCGCTTTTTTTTTTTTTTAAAGTCACCCGTGATAGGCTACGTGACGATTGACGTAGCCTATCACGGCTGACTTTGCAGATGTAGCCGTGATAGGCTACGTGAATTGTCACGTAGCCTATCAGGGGGCGTTTTTTTTTTTTTTTTTAACTTTCGCGTTCGCGGCTGGGCGAGGCGGGAAGCCTCCCCCCTGGCCTGAATTTCGGCCGGGCCGAGGCGGGAAGCCTCCCCCCCCGGCCGGAACTTCGCGGGGGGAGCAGCGAAGTGCCTCCCCCCCACTGCGAACGTCCTTCGAGGACAGGTAAGTGACTTTCGTCCACCCCTACCTGCAATACGTCCAACCACTGCAGTTCCCTCACTGTAGGGAATGTAGTGTAAGAGAGTACAGGCATTTGAAGCAGCCCAGTTGTCCTAGAACTGAAAGGTGTAGGGTGGGGTAGGCCATCTGGCACCCTCTAGATCTTTAGGACTTCAACTCCCATCAGCTACAGCCAGCATGACCAATGATCAGGGATTATGGGAATTATACTTCCAGGGACCTTAACAGGCATTTAACATCAGAGCCAAGCTTCCGTCATTGGATTGCTCATTACCATGTTTATCAAAAGATAGACTTCTATGGAAGAATTGCAAACATCTGCTTGTTCCTTAGGGCTGTGTGCGTGTGTGTGTGTGTGTGTGAGTGTGTGAAGAGTGCAGATAAGCTTACAACCGAGAGCCTTCCACGTGATTCCCCATCCCAGTGGGCAGTGCTACCCTAATGTGCAAGACAATCAGGAAAGAATTGGCTTGCCGGTTCTGCCCTTCACCCTTTAAAACAGGCATTGGCTTTTCCTTGTCAACATTTGTAGCACTCTCTTCCCAACTTGGAAACTTACCTTTCTGCGTCCACAGCCTGGGGGGTTCATTTGCATCTTGCCTTTGGTCCCGCCCCATTGATGAACTTCCACAGTTTAAATGCACCTAAAGAGTTCAGAGTAGTCTGAGGCTGTAATAGGCATTCACAGCAACACTCCCGCAGGGCCGGTTGCTCCATAAACTCTGCTAGACCATGGATCTGCTGGCACCAGCTCTCTGGTTCCTGGGGCTTTTCTTAGCAGGTACTAGTAAGCTCCTAGAACTCCAAGGTGCAAATGTCAACATGTCTTCTCATGGTATATTTTGGTCCTCTGCCATGCTATGTAGACATCACGATGTAGGCATGGTTAAAAAGCGCCTAAAGCAGGAGTGAGCAGGAAGTGGATCTCCAGATGTTTTGGACTTCAACGTCCAGCATTCCTGACTATTGGCCATGCTATCAGGGTCTTATGGGAGTTGGAGTTCCCAAGTTCTGGAGATCTACCCTTTGCCCCCTTCCCCCAATCTACAGGATGGGGTTGCAAATTCTCCCCTTTGGTCTGTGGCTGGATAGCCAGAGGCTGCACAGTCATCTCAATGCTACACGTGGAGCTATTGAGTGAGATTTGACACTAAGTTAGTTACTTTTAGTTCCCATTGAAATCAGTGGGAGCTGAGTCATGACTAACTTGTCCCATTGATTTCAATGGGAGCTAAGTTCCGCTAACTTAGCATGGACCTCATGTGTGTTTTTTTTTTTTTTTAAGCTATATCTATGTGGCCAGTTGCATGGCCAACCTGTGAACTGTGGATTTACAGAGTCCAAGTTCACAGGTTCATCCAGGGGCTATCACCATACTTCATATTTGTAGCGCAGGGTCATATAGCATGAGGGAAACAGCCTCTTAACATCTGTGTGCTCTGTTTTTTGTCCTAACGGCAGGCAATTCAGAAGCAACGCTGACCCAGCCTGGTTCCATGTCCGTATCCTTAGGAAATGCTGCTCAACTCCCCTGCACTCTTTCCACTGATAGCATCACAACCTATACCATACTCTGGTTTCAGCACAGGCATCCAAGCCCTCCAAAATACATCTTTTATTACAAAGATGAATCCAGCCAAGGTAGGAAACCTGGGGTCTCGAATCGCTTCTCTGCTTCCAAAGACACCGGCAGCAGCACCTGCTATCTGACCATCTCTGGGATCCAGGCAGAAGATGACGGCGTCTATTTCTGCGTGACATCGAAAGGAGGAGAGTAACACGATGCTGCCAGTTATGCGAGTACTGAGACCCAAACCCCATCTCGGCCCCTTAGGGAGCACATGTACGCAGCTGCTAAAGCAGGGCAGGCTGGTGGATGGTCCAGCTGAAGATGTACAAGGAGAGGCTCAATGTGTGTCATCTAGGTTTCACTTCAGCAATCCCATCATAGGTATCTTGGCTAAGTTGAATCAACATTTCTGTTATGTATCCTAAAGGGGGGCATGCGTGCTATGGCTTAGTCATTGTGTTGAACCTTGGCAGCTCCTGTAGAGTTGGGAATAGCAATGGCGGGTGGAGCTTCTGCTAGGTTTTTCAGTTCTGTGTGTGATAAATAAAGGACAGTTGTGTTTGAGGCCTGCTGAGACTTATAGTCATCCCCTCTACTTGTACAACCATTTCCCTGCTGGTTCTCCTCCAGGACCCAGTGTCTATCATCTGCAGTTCCTGAAGCCCTCAAAAGTTATGTCTTTAGCTGCCCCTTTCAGTCTCAAATTGTAGCCTGTTGTTCTTCTCAAATATTTGCGTAGCCTATCATGTCAAAAAACAGGGATGCAAATGGCGTAGTGGATGCCATTTGCGGCCGTAAAGCTGCATTTAGGCTAATCTACCAGCTTTATGGCTGCCCACTATGCCATTTGCATCCAGAGACTTACAGCGATATGGCACAGCAATGGCTGCTGGCTGTATCGACATTCGCCAGCGATGCGGAGCTGGCATCCGGCTCCGCAGGATCCATGCAGAGCAGAGCCGGCCTGGACGGATTCTGGGGGGAGAGACGGATTGCGTCCACCCGCGGGCAGATTCCCCCATGGAATGACAGGTAGGGAATCCGCCCATCCCTAAGAGCATCTCAGGTCCAAATTTGGCCTCCTGGGGTCTCAATTCAGCCCTCCAGGGTCCCAAGATGGCCATACCCAGTCCCCCTGGCCCTATCTATTTCCCTCAACCACCCATCATTTGGTGGTTTCCTGGGTTTTGTGCAGTTTTCATTCTAAAATGCTGAAATGCCTCTCTTACAGCTTAGCAAAGGGGAAAGGTCCACGTGGATGAAAGAAGATTGGGCAGGCCAGGAAGCAACTCTTTCCATTTTCCCTTCCCTCCCAGCCTCTAGTCTCTTTCTCTCCCCCCGCCACCGCCTCACCTCTTGATGAGCTAGGCTCTCATGGAAGCCATTATGTGATTAGCCATATCCTCCATGGGAGTGATTTTGTGGTGGTGCCTACAGCAGATTCTCAAATTCCCAAATGTGCCCATTGGTTGAAACCAGTTTGGGTCCCATGATATGATGAATTTCCTCTGTCTGTCGCAACGTGTGTTGTGGTACATCACTGGCCAGTAGGTGTCACTACTGTTATTTCCATTTTTTACTTCAGAAAAAAACTGAGATGGGGCTATTGTGAATTATTTTATTTATTCCATTGTAGGGTTGTACAAGTTGTGTAAACTCTGTTCCATCTGTGTTTCAGGGATTGTCAGGCACCTTTCATTCCGTTGCCCACCTATCGACCAAATTGGATTTTTTTGTTTCCAAATTTGCGCAAACTTGCACGTGCGAAAGCATGCAAATTCTCCCCAAATGTGCATTTTCAGCATTTTAGCTTATGGGGGAAATGTGCAATTTTGGCTGGTTTTTAACATTTTTGCGTATTTTTCTATGAAGAAATTTGTGCAAAATTTGGGAAAGTGAGAAAAACAGTCCGCATATCTAAGCAATCTACCCAATGGGGAGAAAGCCGGTTCCCTGCAGAATCCATGGGTCATTTTCATGAAAATCCAAACTAATTTGGTTCCGTTGTGGATTTCTCTGACATCCCTAATCCACTGTAACATTGTTCTACAGCAGGCGAAGGAGAAAAGTGAAGGAAGGAACGAAGCATCAAGGAAGGAAGGAAAGGAAAGTGCCTTGGCTGTACACATCTCCACTGCATTGTTAAAATCATTTATGTGTTTTATTTATTCTTCTATTAATGAAATACAAGATTTCTAATACACCCTATATCAAGAGATCTCAAGGCAGGATGCAAACAATACAAAATTCAGCATAAAACACAAACCACAAAACAACAATAATCCACCATCCATTGTAATCATCAATAGTATAAAATCAACATTAATAAAACAAGCCAGTAAATAAAAATGAGGTCAGTGAATAAGACCCTAAAGCTGGGTAAATAACCAGGTCTAACGTTGGTGCTGAAATGAGACTTGGTGTTGGCACCTCCGGTCAGGGAATTCCATAAAAGGTGAAGTTGGGTCCTCTGGGTAGTAAACAGGCACCTCTCTTTCTTGGTGTAGGGGGAAAGCAAGGCGGACCACTGGTAATTTCGTCCCAGGGAAAGAAGCAGTGCAAAGAATGCAGAGGGGAATTCCCTGACTGCTGGACAAAATGCAAGAATAGATGGTTGGATTTGACACTGTAGCTGCCAAATTAAGGTTGTTGTCATCCAAGGAGGAAATTGCTGAACAACTAGCTTCATAACCCACCTGTACTCTTGTACCATCACGACGTTGACAAATGTTTGATCTGCTCATCTCTTCCTGTGATGCAGTCATGTAAGACACAGAAATTTTGTGCAAAATGATGTGCCCAGGAGCCCGAAAAGCTCCCTCTGTGCACTTTTAGGAAGCCAGAGGAAGTGCGGATTTGCATAAGGAAAACTTTTCTCATGTCTCAGATGGCTTAAAATGAAAAGAACGGGAAGATCTCTCAGTCGGCTGAGCTGCTGTATGTTCTCCACCATGGCCTTGAAACATCTTCTCCTTGTCTTCTTGGCTTATTGTACAGGTGAGAAATTGGGATGGGTCCAGTTGGAATGGCTCCCTGTTGAAGTGGCTGGCGGCACTGTTCTTTTGAATGACAGTTCCATTCCTCCAACCCCCCTGTCTTTGCTGCCAAAAATGCTACCTCCATTTCCCCGAGAAAGGGCTATGTATGGAAGGACAGGTTTCCTGTGCCTGTAATAAACAATGCAGAAAGAGAAAGGTTCTCTCCCCCCACCAGGCCTGGCAGAAATTGTCCTCAGTAGATGTTGGTAGCTCCATTTTTGGTGGGGCTGTAAATCCATTCTGGGTTTCTGTGAGAACCAGCCAGAACTCTAAAGGAGCTACCCAAAACAGATTCAGTAACTTGGATAGCTCCTTTAGAGTTCTGGCTGGCTCTGATTGAAACCCAGAATGGATTTACAGCCCCACTGACATTGGAGCCACCAGCCTCCTCCCCATTCTTGCTTTGATTCTGCTGTTAAGGGCACAGGAGCCCTATCCTTTCTTGCCACTGCCAACCTTTGGGATGTGTGATGTGACTGTTTTGTTTCCCATCCCATTCATTCCAGACTTTGGTTCTCAGGCTGCCCTGACTCAAAGCGGACCAGTTTCGGTGGCCCTGGGACAGACAGCAGCCCTTACCTGCACTATGCAAGGCGTGGAGTTTATCAGCAGCATCCATCCATCCTGGTACCATCAAAAAGCAGGGAAGGCTCCTCGGCTACTAATCTACAAGTCCAGAGAAAAAGCCTCCGGGGTCCCTGAACGTTTCTCTGGAGACACATATGACAACACTGCAAGGCTAAGCATTTCCATGGTGCAGGCGGACGATGAAGGAGATTATTACTGTGCAGTGTGGCATGAAAACAAGTTACACTGTGATGCAGTCAGATGTGGAACTGAAACAAAACATCTCTGGGCATGAGGGAAAGGCAGAGAAGCAAGAGGAGGGTGAGAGGAAGGGAGAAAAGCACCCAGTGTATCACGTGGTCTCTCAACTGAAAAATGTAGGACATTTAATGCATTGGAAGGGAAATGTGTAGCTATGGGAAGACAATCAATCTTCTAGCTCTTTCTAGCATCTCTGTCAAGTACTGATCTTGCTACTGAAAGGCAGGAATATTATATAATGCCTTGGACACAGGCACCTCCCTTGGACACATCCCCCCCCCCACACACACACATCAATGCACTGCAGGATGGGAGAAGCAAAAATCTCTTCCTGTGATCCCACTTCTAACACTGAGAACAGCACTGAGAGAGACATAGACCTCTCCTACAGTGGCTGCCAGAGAATCTCCTCCCAAATAAGAACATAAGAGGAGCCCCTCCTCTTATGTTATGATTAGCTGGATCAGACCAAGGCCCATCTAGTTCAGCATTCTGTTCACGCAGTGGTCATCCAGCTACCCACGGGAAAGCCACAAATGGGACATAAGTGTAACAGCCCCCTCCCACTCATGTTCCCCAGCAACTGGTGTACATAGTCATACTGCCTTTGATACTGGAGATAGCATACAGCCATTAGGACTAGGAGCCATTGATAGACTTCTCCTCTAGGAATTTGTCCAAGCCCCTTTTAAAGCCATCCAAATTGGTGGCCCTCAGCCCATCTTGTAGTAGTGAATTGCATAGTTTGGAATTCCAAGAGCACCCCTGCCCAAGTTCCCCAGCAACTGGTATACTGCCTCTGATCTGGCCTTCTGCATCAAAGTCCAGAACCTCTGAGACTGGGTTCTAGAGCATCATTGCAGAAACAGTCCAGGTCTCATGGTTTCCTCCAAACCACAGCATTGCCGTTAAGGAAGGTGTAATGGCCCCAGGCCTGTAGCCAAGTCACCTGTAGTTTTAGAGGGGCCTAGAGATCCTCGGCGGGAAAGGTAACAGCGTTCCGTGCACCTCGGTGTTCAGTCATGCCGGCCACATGACCACGGAAGCATCTTTGGTCAGTGCTGGCTCTTCGGCTTAGAAACGGGGATGAGCACCGCACCCTAGAGTCGGACACGACTGGTCGGGGACACCTTTACCTTTACCTTTAGAGATCCATAATGCTCTCTTTAGGCTCATTATAAGTGCAGTTCTCTTGCTAGTGGGCCTCTTGGCTGGTAAGATGAGTTAAAGGTTGATAGCGCTGCCTCAGCACATTCCATGCTAACAAGCTACCATTTATTTTATCAGGGCTTAGGAAGCACCTGCGAAGTGAGGCTCTGTTTATGCCGAGTTACAGGTGTCTGTGCTGGGAAAGTTCTGATGGTTTTCCTCCTGAACAAGCACTGTTAGTCTATGCTGGGAAAGTTGCAGATGAACACTAATTAACACTTGCTGCTGTCGTGCTGCCTCACTGCTGACATGTATGGTATAAAACCCATTGTACCCCTTGGCTCTGGGTTCAGTGAAGCTGTCTGATCCAACCACTGGGTAGGTCTGTGTGTTGTAAGTACTCCATAAAGGAGTACTCCATAAAGGCTCCTTGTAAGCAAACCTGGGTCTGGCTTATCACTATCTCGGCACCTCCAAACCTTAGCAGCCCACGGCCGGGGCATACAGAAGGGAAAGTGACATTTAGAGGCACCTCTGGGACCTGGGCTCATAGATACAGTAGTGGATGAGGGAGAAAGATGTTGAGCCCAAACTAGCATGTTGAGCCCACAGCTCACCAGGATGTCTGTTCCCTGCAAGTGGGTGGGAAAAAACAAGCGAACAACTTCCAAAGCAACTTATAAAACGAGACGTAGGATTTATTTAACAGGGAAGGGGAAAAGGCAGTGTGTGTGTGTGTGTGTGTGTGGGAGGACATACATATGGTGCTATGGCACTGACGGCGGACAGACAGACAGACAGACACACATCCTCCTGTATTATTATAGATGTGTGATGTGATACATAAATGGCCAGTAGGTGTCACTGCTCTATGTTCCTTTTATATGCCATTTACATTTTGTTTATCGAAAACAAAACAAAAACTGAGACGGTGCTATTTTGAACTGAAAATTTGCTCTATATCAGGCGGGGGAGGACAGTGAACCGAATGAAGGAATGCACAATGCCGTGACTGCTCTATCTCCCACTGCACTGTTATCGTTCAAAGTATAGTTGGGTTGTCTGAATTGTATACTGGCTGCATAGGGGGAAAGCAAAGGAGTCCACTGGTAAGTTCATCTCTGGGTATGTGGCCACACAAGCTATATAGAAGGGAAGTCTATTGCTGCTTGACTAAATGCAGGAGCGTATTGCTACCCCTGAAAAGGTAGGTGGAAAACTAGGATTTTCACTTTTTAGGGAATGGAACCTCTGTGCTGCAAACTAGCTGCATAAGAGGAAAAACAGAGCCAACAACAGCATCAATAATAAACCCACCTGTCGATCTCATCCACTGGGTTGGCAAAATTCTTTACTGCTGGACCAAATTCAGGAATAAATTGATGCCCTTGAAAAGGTGGGTGCAAATTAGGGTCTTCTCGTAAAGAGGAAATTGCTGACAACTAGTTTCACAACAGGCATGAACCTACGTAGATACCGCATTGCATCCCTGTGCTGGCAAAGGTTCCTTTCTTCGCCCCTGCCTGTGATGTGGCCATGGAAGGCACAGAACCTTTGCATGTCAATATTTGTCCAAGAATTGTGAACGGTCCCTCTGTGCAGAGATCTGAGACAGGAAGTGTGTGTGTGTGTGTGTGAGGACATACAGTAAATCCAATGTCCAAATTAATAAATGATTTAGAGTAATTCTCTAAACCATAAAAGGGAGTCCAATAATGATATATTTCCTAACTGTAGGTTATTTCTTAAAACCTCGCTGTAGCTGTGCAGTCAAGAACTAAGGACTGCTCTTACTTCTGAAGTAAGACAGGGCCTCAGTTCTTGACTGTTGGTTATAGAACTGCTCTGTCTAGGAACCGGGGAAAGGAAGAATGCTGCTCCTGCAGCTCGCTTTCCTGGTTTTTACTCGGCCTCCCCAGGACCTCTCTTTCCAGTCTTCATCTTCCCATCATCACAGTTTCCCCAAAACCTTTCGTCCTGATCACTCTCCTTTTCTCTCCTCACAGTCTCCTCAGAATCAAATTTTGTGGGTTAAAATACACCTTCCAAAGAGTACTGATTTCTTGAAGGCAAAAGTGACTGATTTCTACTCTCCTCAATGGTCCAGGAGGCATGTAGCATTGTAGGCATAGACTTCTGGGCAGGTTATCAATTTGAAGGAACAAAAAACCCTTTTGGTTTAACAGGTTGTGTTCTGGGCTTTCCATGTTCACTCAAGATCCCAAATGCTGGGAAATTACAGCTGTGAAGGGCCACACACTTAACAGATGTGTTATTTAGGCAATATGCACATGGTATGGTATCCTTCCTATGCTGGGGTTAGTTCCAACTTCACCACTACCTTGGAGCTGGCTGGCTGTCAGTGGAAGAGTGACAGACCTAAGTCTCAGAGTTGTCTGTTCACTGGAGTAGACACATGGAGTCTGCAAATGAAGCTATCATGCAACCGAAGCCCCCATTCCATGTTACAAGAACCCAATTGGCAACCAATACCATCCACATAGCATGACAGAGTTGGCAAAGACCTGCAAAGTGCATACCAGTAGGGTCCCCTTAGGATGCATACCAGTAGGGTCCCCAAGTTTCAGGGGTCTAGGCTTCACAGCCTATGGTGCTATGGCACTGACGGCGGACAGACAGACAGACACACATCCTCCTGTATTATTATAGATGTGTGATGTGATACATAAATGGCCAGTAGGCGTCACTGTTCTATTTTCCTTTTATATGCCATTACATTTTGTTTATCGAAAACAAAACAAAAACTGAGACGGTGCTATTTTGAACTGAAAATTTGCTCTATATCAGGTGGGGGAGGACAGTGAACCGAATGAAGGAATGCACAATGCTGTGACTGCTCTATCTCCCACTACATTGTTATCATTCAAAGTATAGTTGGGTTGTCTGAATTGTATACTGGCTGCATAGGGGGAAAGCAAAGGAGTCCACTGGTAAGTTCATCTCTGGGTAAGTGGCCAAACAAGCTATATAGAAGGGAAGTCCCTTGTTGCTTGACTAAATGCGGGAGCATATTGCTGCCCCTGAAAAGCTAGGTGGAAAATTAGGATTTTCACTTTTTAGGGAATGGAACCTTTGTGCTGCAAACTAGCTGCATAAGAGGAAAAACAGAGCCAACAACAGCATCAATAATAAACCCACCTGTCGATCTCATCCACTGGGTTGGCAAAATTCTTTACTGCTAGACCAAATTCAGGAATAAATTGATGCCCTTGAAAAGGTGGGTGCAAATTAGGGTCTTCTCGTAAAGAGGAAATTGCTGACAACTAGTTTCACAACAGGCACGAACCCATGTAGATATCTCATTCCTTTCTTGTGCTGGCAAAGGTTTATCTCCTCGCCCCTGCCTGTGATGTAGCCATGCAAGGCACAGAACCTTTGCATGTCAATATTTGTCCAAGAATTGTGAACGGTCCCTCTGTGCAGAGATCTGAGACAGGAAGTGCAGATTTGCATAAAGGAGGCCTTCCTCAGGCCCTGGGATGGTTCAAAGGAGAAGAATGGAAGGATCTCTCAGTCCACTGAGCTGGTCTAAATTCTCAACGATGGCCTTGAACTTTCCCCTCCTCATCTTCTTGGCTTATTATACAGGTGAGACATTGGGGCATGTTCAACTGGAATGGCTCCCCATTCAAGTCACCAGTGACATGGTCCTTTTGTTCAACTGTCGCATTTCTCTAATTTCTCCCTTGTTTGCCAAGAATGGTACCCAGTTTCCCAGAGAAAGGGATGTGTAAGACTTAAAGGAGTTTGGGATTCCTGTGTCATTAGTAAGGCAACATAGATAGAATATGCTTCTCCCCCAGTGCACGGTAGAATTTGGTATCCTCCCAACATAGTTTTTTCTTCTTCAGTGCTTAAAAGAATGGAATCCTTTCCTGCCACTGGCAACTCCAGCATGAGTGAGCGACTTATGCTTGGTTTCCCATCCCATTCATTCCAGGCACCGGTTCTCAGGCTGCCCTGACTCCAAGTGGTCCAGTTAGGGTGGCCCCAGGAGACACAGCAATCATTTCCTGTACTCTGCAGGGTGTGGAGGTTATCAGCAGCACCAACCCATCCTGGTACCATCAGGGATCAGAGAAGCCTCCAGGGAAAGAGCTTCTGGGGTTCCTGGGCGTTTCTCTGGAGAGACTAATGGCAACACTGCCATGATCCCCATTGTCAGGGCTGAGGAGGACGACAGTGGAGATTATCACTGTGCAGAGTGGCCTAATAATGCTTTCCACCATGATGTAGCCAGAGGTGGAACTGAAACAAAAACTAGAGCTGTGCACAAATGGCCTCTCAAAATTCTCCAGCCTATTTTTGGGCAGAGACATGTGGGGAGAAGGGGAGGCAGTTTCACTGAATATCTCCTAGGGCAGGAGAAATTCTCCAGCAGGTTCTCACAGACAGGGCTCGCTGTTGGCAGGGGTTGTGGCACAGGTTCTTTCTTATTTCCTAAGGAGTTTTGGTTTATTGCACAGTTTCTGGAGGTAGCAACAGCATCAACTGTGTTGAGGCTTCCACTTTTCTGAGGTAGAATTTTGAATTTCCTTTGGTGGTATTTCTGAGCTTACCTAATCACTGTGAGGTGGCCAAGGGGGCTGGGTTTGTTTTCTCTCTCTATTACACATCTTTCAATTGCTCTGCAGCCTCCCAGGCCACCTGCACTTTCTGAACTGAAAAAAAACTAATGAGAGGAATTGCCTCATGATGTCTTCCTCATGATGGCTTTAACTGAAGTGTGGGAAGCCAAGGAGGCTGCAAGCTGCCACAGAGATGACTGTACAATGACAGATAGGACACTCCTGCACACTCCGCAGTCACCTCATAAGTAGGGCTCATAGTTCATAGAATCATAGAGTTGGAAGGGGCCTACAAGACCATTGAGTCCAACCCCCTGCTCACTGCAGGAAGCCTGATTCCCTGGCAGTCTCCCATCCAAGTACTATCCAGGGCTGATCCTGCCTAGCTTCCGAGATCAGACGAGATTGGGCTCATCCAGCCCTTTGTGTGGGAAAGGTAAGCACAAGAACCCCAAACCCAACCCATGCGAATTTCTCCAAAATGTCTCCTTTGAATTTCTTTTTGAAAGCATTTTCATTTCTATCCAGTTGAATAGGAATGTTTGAAAAAATGTGGGAGAAATTTTCAGCACAGCACTAACAACAACTCTCTGGGCCTGAGAGAGAGGCAGAGAAGCAAGAGGAAGTCAAGTTGAGGGAGAAAAGCACCTGGTACATTTCTTAGGCCTTCAACCTAAACATGTAGGATATTTAATGGCTTCGATTGGAAATCTTCAGCTACAGGAAGACAATTAAGCTGTTAGTAGCTCTTTCAGATATTGCTAACCCTGCTGAGACTCTGGACTATGTAATGCCTTGGATACCCCCTACCCCACAGAAACACACATACAGGGATGAGGAGGTTTCAACCTTCACTGGGGGATGGGAGCAGCCAAAATCTCTTTCAGTGATCCCACTTCTAACACGGACAGCAACACTCTGAGAACCATGTAGCCCTCGGACCTCGGCTCCCAGAGTGTCTCCAAGAAGATGCTCTGGCCACCAGCACTCAGGGTGCTGAGTGTCTGAGGCTGGGTTCTAGAGCATCCTCCCAGAAACAGCAGTGCTTGGTGTGAGTTTGTGTTGTGAAGGTTTTCTCTCAGGAGTTGGAGGTGTGAGTGACACGGGAGTATGGGGAGTGAGTGGCAGTGGGCAGGTGGCAGCAGAATCAGTGGGAGGCATTGGTGAGTAGTGGCATCGGTAGGTTTGGTAATGGTGGGATCTTGAGGAGATGCAAGAAACCCATGAGAGCCGCATGCAGTCTGTGAGCTATGGCCTGTGAATGTCTGCCCTAGAATGGTGCAACAACTGGAGCATTCTGGGAAATTAAAATGGCACTTCGCAGGAGGCGGCTGCCCAAGTTGAATGCTGCCACTAGAGAAAAATACCCCTTCCCCAAAATAATAAGCTAATGAATACAAGTAATGAATACAAACCCGTCGTCTGCCTGGACAATGGCAATGTTTTGCAGTTTTGCCAGACGTGTCTCTGGAGAAACGCTCATGGACCCCAGATGCTCTTTTCTTGGAACTGCAGATTAGTAGCTGAGGAGACTTCCCTGGTTGTTCTTGGTGCCAGGATGGGCTGATAAACTCCACACCTTGCAGAGTACAGGTGACGGTTTCCGTTTGTCCCAGGGCCACCGAAACGGGACCGCTTTGAGTCAGGGTAACCTGAGTGTCACATTCCTTCATACTCTCCCTTTGCAATCAACATACTGCAGGAAACAAAGCTTCAGACCAGCACTACCTTGTTAGTAAATGACAAGCTTCTTTACAAATGCAGATTCTAGGAAACTCTCCGACTTCATAGAACCACCTAATCCACACATCTTTGAATATTGATAGAGGAGATGAAGTGGAAGTTAGAGAAGTTGCCAGCAGTCTGGGCATGAACTTCATGGCTAAGGTTAGCAACTACGGTGGCCGCTTATGGATTGTCAAAAGAAGAAGAAGGGGGAAATGCATCCCCCCAAAAGGGGAGAAAAGAGGACCATTTGCATATGCTCATGTATATCGATCAATCCAAATTCATTATACAGTCACAGACCCATTCAGTTGCTGGTGTATAGATACTGGTGCAGATTGCGAAACAGTTATCATAATCATAAACATTATCTGTGGCTTGATCCCTTCATAAGCTTGGCCAACAGGAGAACTGGTTTCCACCCTGCTCCGCTTCATAAACGAATGAACACTGAAGGTATACATTAAGCGTTACATTGGGACAGTTATCTAATCTGGCTGGAGAGAGAAAAGAGTGCTTTGGAGCATATACAGAGTAGTTCCAAGAGAAGAAGGAGCAGAGTTCCCCCCCCTTCTTTCGGGTCAAACCATTTCCCTGACATTGCAAGCAAGGGGAGAGAAATTATTTGCACCAGCTCCAGGGCTGGTGTAAATCTCCCTCCATGCCAGGGCTATGTCTGGGCAGGGCCAGCACCAAAGCTAGGCATGGTTGGGCACTTGCCACGGATCCGCACCCCAGCAGGGGTCCCCTTGGTCTTGCTCAGAGGATCACACAGAAATATCATAAAGGAAGCCATTCCTACCCTTTGTCCCCATGCCAGAAGACATTTTATCTGCTAAATTTCCATCTGACTGTCTGCTGTTTAAAAAGACACAGGAGCGAGGCGAGCGAAAGAAGTGGCAATATTAGCAAGAGGCGTCACACTGACAGTGGCCAGTAGATGTCACCTTTGTCCTCGTAACTTTGCTATTTCTTTCTACTACTTAAGCGTAGGGATGGGTGAAAAGTTCAGTTCAGTTCAATTCTGACCAGATGTTATGCAGTTTATATCTCCAGCATATCTGGAGGGCACCACCAGTTTGACAGAAGGCTACCCCAGTGCCCAGGGACTATAATTAAAGGGCAGCACATTTGCATGAAGGGGCTGGTCTCTTGATTTCTGGGGGGATAAAGGTGACTCGGAGGATGCCACACAGAGATCATCCTGTTTTAGGGAAGTTCTTCATTTCTCTGCAATGGCCTGGGTCCTCCTTCTCTTCACAGCCCTCGTCTCCATTGGTGAGGGAAGTTTAATTAATTAATTGATTGATTAAATAGATTTATATACCGCTGAACGTGCGTAAAAATATCTCTAAGCGGTCCACAAAATACATTAAAATACATAAAAATGCCTAAAGCATTAATATAAAGCAACAATAAAACATGAAAATCAATTAAAATCCATTCAAACAACACCATAATTACAAACCATCGGACTTTGGTGAATCTGTGAAAGTGATTGGGGAAAGGAAGGGATGAAAGCAGCAAAGGCCGGTGGCTCCTATTTCAGTGGGGCTGTGAATCCATTCTGGGCTTCAGTCAGCACCAGCCAGAACTCTAAAGGAGCGATCCAAGGTGCTGAAATCAGAGCCTCCCGCCTCCCCTGGATCAAACCTATTGAGAAACCTTTCACACCCTGATCCAATGCTTGCAAATGTTTTGTGTTGCTATGCTGTTAAAAAGGTTTAAGAGGTGTCCTGCTTTCCCTGCTCTCTTTCAGGTCCAAGTGTCCAGCAGCTGCAGTCCCTGAAACCCTCAGATGCCGTGCCTCTTGGTGGGACCATCACCCAGTCTTGCACATACAGTACTGGAGACATTGGTGACAACAATTACCCTTGCTGGATTCAGCAGGAGGAGGGGAGGACTCCGCGGCTGTTGATACACTCGACCAGCACCAGACCATCTGGTATCCCAGCCCGTTTCTCCGGGTCCAGGTCAGGGAAAACATTGTCTCTGACCATTACAGGGGCCCTGGCGGAAGACGAGGCGGTTTATTACTGTGTGGTGTGGACTGGGAGCGGGTGGCACAGCTATGCATTCTGATGGGGAAGTGACACAAAAACCCTCAACAGCATAAGGTTGAACAGCCTGCCTTAGCCGTTCTTCCCTGATGTAGCAAATGAGATTCTACAGTAAGGGTGCAGTCCTATGCATGGTTTGACGGGGGGGGGGGGCAGAGGCCAGACAATGCATAGGAAGTGTCACACCGGCATTTCCTCCCTCTTCGCCCGGCCCCAGGAATGCCCCCTTCTGACCCGCTCCATGCTGCTTGAATGAGCACAGAGCATGGGGAAGATCTGCGCCGCCTACAAGATGGTGGTGGTGGGAAGGCGGTTCTCTAGGAGCCAACCGCGGAGTGCGGGCTCCGAGGTCGGTTCCCGGAAACCGACCAGTCCTATGGCCGTCTAGTCGCTGTCTAGCGGCCACAGGATTGCGCCCTCAGTCTATAACAGATATGCTTATGGAACATCTATAATAACACGACTTACGTCGGAGCTCAGTATCTAATGAAACATTTCTCCAAGCTGTAAGAAAGTCCACGAGTACAACTGCAGGATTCAGGTTTGCTTGGATGAGAGAGCAATGAATACTTTAGATGGCTTTACAACATTTTGTTTATCATGCAAGTATGGTACAGTGGAGGCAAACGGGCTCTCCCTCAGCAGGCAGTAAATCCACTGATACTGCATCACTTTAGCTAGTAACGAATTCCCGCTAAATGCTCAGCTCTCTCCTTCTGCCCTTCGGTGTTGATAGTAGGGATGTCAGAGAATTTTGCCACGAATCTTGGGGAGGCCGAATGCCAGTGCATTTGGCCCCCCGAAATTGGTGGCAAAACGGTCTGCCCCCCCGCCCCCCCCAGGACGGGATTTACCTTGGGCGAATCCTCCTGGCGGCGGCAGCTCCGGCGGCAGGTTGGCGGCGGTTTGGCGGCGGTTTGGCGGCGGCGGCGGCCGGTCTTCTGACTGGCTGCCGCCACCGCCATTTCCAGTGAAAAAAAAACAAACCCCCAAAATCGTGATAGGCTATGTAAAGATTTACGTAGCCTATCACGGCTAGATTTAAAAAAAATACCGTGATAGGCTACGTAAATGTTTATATAGCCTATCACGGCTGAGTAAAAAACAAAAACAAAAAACTGCGCGTACGCGTACGCTATTTGCGTTCCCCTTATTTTCGCCGTAGTCTACGTAAATGTTTACATAGACTAGACGTGCCAAAATAAGGAACGCAAATGGCGGCGCCCATGGGTGCCGCCATTTGCGTACGCGCGGGTTTTTTTTTTACTCAGCCGAGATAGGCTATGTAAACATTTACGTAGCCTATCACGGCTGACTGCAGGGACGCAAACGGCGGCGGCTATGGCCGCCGACATTTGCGGCCCGGCTGGCCAGGATTCGGGGGTGGAGGGATGGAGCGCCTCCCCCCCGGTCAGAATTTTGGTGGGAAGGACGGAGCGCCTCCCCACCACCGCGAATCAAAGTTTGTTCAAGGTAAGTGACTTTCATACATCCCTAGTCGATAGTGTCATTTTATATAGGAACAGCGCCGGTACCTGGCATGCTTGGGCAAATGCTGGGAACCATTTCCACAGGTGGCCCACGGGGGCTGATGCTGGTTGCCTGTATTTTTTTTCTTTTGCTTTGGAGTGTTTTAAGGATGGTGGCACTCAGCCTGTAGCAGCAGAGCGAGATACAGGGTGAGGCTGCCATCCCACCCCCCGCCCCCAATGCAGCTGGACTTAGATGTAAAGGGGCCCAGAAGCATTCTGGAAAAATGAAGATGTGGCGGCAGCTGCAGCTGCTTTGCCCAGTGCTTCCCTTCTCACTGCTGGGTTGAGTGAGACTGCCCATTTCTGCCACTGCCAGCCACCTGGCCTGGAAAGCTTACCTGGCAGGGAGCCGGGAGCCAGGCAGTGGCTATGTGGTGGCCAGTTGGTAGTGGACAGCAGAGAGGACAGACAGCACCCAGCCTTGTGTTGAGAAGGAAGCACCAGGCAAAATGGCTGAACCCACTGGCGTTTTCATTTTGCGGGGAGGAGACTGTCGGGGTGGCACTTCTACTGGAGGGAGGTGCCGGAGGTGGGGACTTTGCCCAGGACACCCTTAAGTCTCGCACCAGCCATCATCACCATCTTCAATAATAATAATAATAATAATAATAATAATAATAATAATCGATTATGTTATTATTATTATTATATCAATATATATTTATTTTTAATAATAAAAATAACAAGGACAACAACAACAACAATACTAAATCTCTTTTATCCCAAGAGACCAAGCTGGCATACACGATCCTCCTATTCCCCATTTTATCCTCACAACAACCCTGTGAAGTAGGCTGAGAGTCAATAACTGGCCCAAGGTCACCCAGTGAGCTTCTTGCCTGAGTGGGGACTAGAGTCCTGTTCTCCCGAGTCCCAGTCCAACACTCTAACCGTTGCAGCACAATTGGTTCTCCAAGGGTGCTTGACTTAATTTTATCCAGGTGGAGTCAGGAGTTTTCTGTGCTATTTCCTGTGATAATACAGTTCTTCTCTACCTTTCAGACTGATGTTTCCTCTGCCTCATGACACCTTCTCTGCCTCAGCTGCCAGTCCAACTGCCCGCAGGTTCTCGTACACACATCTTCAGAGAAGCTCACTATTTCAGGTGATCCCGCCTGCTGCTGGTGAATTGCTCGTGCAGGGGAATGTTCACAGCCCTTAAGGGTGTAAACTTAAGCACGTTTGCACAGAAAAAGTCCTACAACTCCCAGCATACCCCAGCCAGCATGGCTGTTTGGGACATGCTGGGAGTTGTAGGACATTTTCCCCTCTCTAATCAAGCATAAGATTGCACCTTCAACTTATTTATGATTTCTTTATTAGTAATACTTATATACCACTTTATATAGCAATATCTCTAAGGGAGCAATCCTATGTCCACTAGACAGCGGCCAGACAGCCATAGGATGTGCTGTTTTCTGGGAACCGACCTCCCCCCACTTCCACGCTGCCTCGGAGGCAGCATGGAACAGCCCTGTCTTCCGGGCTCACAAGAGGAGCATGGAGTGGCTGGGAAGGGGTGTGGCTGGGGCCGTTCCGGGGAGGGTGAAATGCCTGTACGACACATCCCGCATGTCGTACACCAGCCTCCTTCCCCACTCCATGCTCCTGTGGCTAGACAGCTGCAATCGGCTGTCTAGCCGAAAAAGCTGGGCAGGAGAAGTGTGGAGGGAATGATCCCCTCTGTGCTTCTCCTGCCCTGCTTTGGATAGGTGGTCACCTCCGAGTTTGGAGGCGGCCGCCTATCTAGATAGGATTGCGCCTTAAGCGGCTTACATACACAAACAATAATTTAAAACCATGAACCTTTTTTTTGGTCAAGGCCCTGATTAAGCCTACTCCACCAACAACAACATTCACCAAATATTTGAGCATTTGCAGGGGGTCATATTGAGAATATGCAACATTTGTTAACCTAGATCTGTGAGGGAATATAGAAGCTTTTACTCAGAAGTCACCTTCCCTCTCCTTCATCTTTCCCCCTTGTCTTGTGTATGTGATTTGTTTGTTTGCTTTGTAAGTGTGTATGTGTGGACAAACTATAAACTGTAGAGTCAAGGCAGGGTTACTGTTGAGAATGGAGAAGGGTTAATTTTAGGGAGGTATTGGTGGGTTGGGGAAACTGGTGGTCTTTCTCTATTTTTTTGAACAAATGAAACTTTGTTTGTTGTTGTGTATTTGTTCAGTCGCTTCCGACTCTTCGTGACTTCATGGACCAGCCAACGCCAGAGCTTCCCAGCTCCCCCAAGGTCAAATCCGTCACCTCCAGAATATCATCCATCCATCTTGCCCTTGGTCAGCCCCTCTTCCTTTTGCCTTCCACTTTCCCTAGCATCAGCATCTTCTCCGGGGTGTCCTGTCTTCTCATGATGTGGCCAACGTACTTCAGTTTTGCCTTTAAGATCATTCCCTCAAGTCTGGCTTTATTTCCTGGAGTATGGACTGGTTTGATCTTCTTGCAGTCCAAGGCACTCTCAGAATTTTCCTCCAACTCCACAGTTCAAAAGCATCTATCTTACTTCACTCAGCCTTCCTTCTGGTCCAGCTCTAAATACATTTTTAAAACTCTACCAAGGAGAATGCTATGGAGAGTTTTTGCTAGTGAATTCACTTCAGCGGTACTTTAGATGATCTAGATCACCTATGGATGTGAATGCATTCAGAAGGGGGCATTTTGTACTGAATTCCAAATTTGCTGTTGGAAAATCCAACTCGCCCACGAACAAATCCCAAATTACAAATCAGAAATGGAAATTAACAAAAACATTGGAGAACCATTTGGAAAGGGGATGTGCTATGAACCTTTCACAGTCTTCAAAACGCTTGAAAATGCAACGCAGTTTGAGTTAATAATTTTTAAAAACTGTTTCGAGGCATCATCTCCTGCCAAAGTTAAGCAGTTTTACATTTCATTTTACATTTACAGCTGTTCCATTTAGATGAATGGAGATAAACAAAATGCTTCATTTGGGCGGATTGTGTCTTCAGCATTTTGTTGAAAACGTGTATTCTGTGTGTTGGCTGCTATCCTAGCTTTAGCCTTTAGAGGGAGATGTTGGTACTGTTTCCTTACCTTTGGCAGAATCAGACAACCACAGGGACCCCTGCACCTGTAGACCAAATTCAGTATGCATAGTGATGTTTCCGGGCCTTCCTGTTGACTCGTGCAGACCAAACACTGATTAAGCATTTTCTCTGCATAAGTACACAGTCTGTTTGGAGCTAATACCATAAAGGGGAAAAAGAAAACATGGTAAAAGTGGATGAGGAAGAGAAAGGTTACATGCCAAGGTCACATCCACCTCACCTGCCCCAATCCACAAATCCATCCGAATCTGCCTGCTTTGTTTGGGATTCACCTGAATCCAAAGCACACCCCTCCTTCTTAACCAAGGGCCTTTTCAATCCCTGAAATTGCAACATGAGACCAACAGAGTCATGGCTGGACCAGTCCAATGATGGCACACAGGAAATGCTTCCACTATGGGGGATTCTACTAACCAGTAGTGAAACATCTGACCCAACATCTGACCCAAGGAAGAGAACTTCTGGCCTGCAATACGTCCAACCACTGCAGTTCCCTCACTGTAGGGAATGTAGTGTAAGAGAGTACAGGCATTTGAAGCAGCCCAGTTGTCCTAGAACTGAAAGGTGTAGGGTGGGGTAGGCCATCTGGCACCCTCTAGATCTTTAGGACTTCAACTCCCATCAGCTACAGCCAGCATGACCAATGATCAGGGATTATGGGAATTATACTTCCAGGGACCTTAACAGGCATTTAACATCAGATCCAAGCTTCCGTCATTGGATTGCTCATTACCATGTTTATCAAAAGATAGACTTCTATGGAAGAATTGCAAACATCTGCTTGTTCCTTAGGGCTGTGTGCGTGTGTGTGTGTGTGTGTGAGTGTGTGAAGAGTGCAGATAAGCTTACAACCGAGAGCCTTTCATGTGATTCCCCATCCCAGTGGGCAGTGCTACCCTAATGTGCAAGACAATCAGGAAAGAATTGGCTTGCCGGTTCTGCCCTTCACCTTTTAAAACAGGCATTGGCTTTTCCTTGTCAACATTTGTAGCACTCTCTTCCCAACGTGGAAACTTACCTTTCTGCGTCCACAGCCTGGGGGGTTCATTTGCATCTTGCCTTTGGTCCCGCCCCATTGATGAACTTCCACAGTTTAAATGCACCTAAAGAGTTCAGAGTAGTCTGAGGCTGTAATAGGCATTCACAGCAACACTCCCGCAGGGCCGGTTGCTCCATAAACTCTGCTAGACCATGGATCTGCTGGCACCAGCTCTCTGGTTCCTGGGGCTTTTCTTAGCAGGTACTAGTAAGCTCCTAGAAGTCCAAGGTGCAAATGTTAACATGACTTCTCATGGTATCTTTTGGTCCTCTGCCATGCTATGTAGACATCACGATGTAGGCATGGTTAAAAAGCGTCTAAAGCAGGAGTGAGCAGGAAGTGGATCTCCAGATGTTTTGGACTTCAACGTCCAGCATTCCTGACTATTGGCCATGCTATCAGGGTCTTATGGGAGTTGGAGTTCCCAAGTTCTGGAGATCTACCCTTTGCCCCCTTCCCCCAATCTACAGGATGGGGTTGCAAATTCTCCCCTTTGGTCTGTGGCTGGATAGCCAGGGGCTGCACAGTCATCTCAATGCTACACGTGGAGCTATTGAGTGAGATTTGACACTAAGTTAGTTACTCTTAGTTCCCATTGAAATCATTGGGAGCTGAGTCATGACTAACTTGTCCCATTGATTTCAATGGGAGCTAAGTTCCGCTAACTTAGCATGGACCTCATGTGTGTTTTTTTTTTTTTTTAAGCTATATCTATGTGGCCAGTTGCATGGCCAACCTGTGAACTGTGGATTTACAGAGTCCAAGTTCACAGGTTCATCCAGGGGCTATCACCATACTTCGTATTTGTAGCTCAGGGTCATATGGCATGAGGGAAACAGCCTCTTAACATCTGTGTGCTCTGTTTTTTGTCCTAACGGCAGGCAATTCAGAAGCAACGCTGACCCAGCCTGGTTCCATGTCCGTATCCTTAGGAAATGCTGCTCAACTCCCCTGCACTCTTTCTACTGATAGCATCACAACCTATACCATACTCTGGTTTCAGCACAGGCATCCAAGCCCTCCAAAATACATCTTTTATTACAAAGATGAATCCAGCCAAGGTAGGAAACCTGGGGTCTCGAATCGCTTCTCTGCTTCCAAAGACACCGGCAGCAGCACCTGCTATCTGACCATCTCTGGGATCCAGGCAGAAGATGACGGCGTCTATTTCTGCGTGACATCGAAAGGAGGAGAGTAACACGATGCTGCCAGTTATGCGAGTACTGAGACCCAAACCCCATCTCGGCCCCTTAGGGAGCACATGTACGCAGCTGCTAAAGCAGGGCAGGCTGGTGGATGGTCCAGCTGAAGATGTACAAGGAGAGGCTCAATGTGTGTCGTCTAGGTTTCACTTCAGCAATCCCATCATAGGTATCTTGGCTAAGTTGAATCAACATTTCTGTTATGTATGCTAAAGGGGGGCATGCGTGCTATGGCTTAGTCATTGTGTTGAACCTTGGCAGCTCCTGTAGAGTTGGGAATAGCAATGGCGGGTGGAGCTTCTGCTAGGTTTTTCAGTTCTGTGTGTGATAAATAAAGGACAGTTGTGTTTGAGGCCTGCTGAGACTTATAGTCATCCCCTCTACTTGTACAACCATTTCCCTGCTGGTTCTCCTCCAGGACCCAGTGTCTATCATCTGCAGTTCCTGAAGCCCTCAAAAGTTATGTCTTTAGCTGCCCCTTTCAGTCTCAAATTGTAGCCTGTTGTTCTTCTCAAATATTTGCGTAGCCTATCATGTCAAAAAACAGGGATGCAAATGGCGTAGTGGATGCCATTTGCGGCCGTAAAGCTGCATTTAGGCTAATCTACCAGCTTTATGGCTGCCCACTATGCCATTTGCATCCAGAGACTTACAGCGATATGGCACAGCAATGGCTGCTGGCTGTATCGACATTCGCCAGCGATGCGGAGCTGGCATCCGGCTCCGCAGGATCCATGCAGAGCAGAGCCGGCCTGGACGGATTCTGGGGGGAGAGACGGATTGCGTCCACCCGCGGGCAGATTCCCCCATGGAATGACAGGTAGGGAATCCACCCATCCCTAAGAGCATCTCAGGTCCAAATTTGGCCTCCTGGGGTCTCAATTCAGCCCTCCAGGGTCCCAAGATGGCCATACCCAGTCCCCCTGGCCCTATCTATTTCCCTCAACCACCCATCATTTGGTGGTTTCCTGGGTTTTGTGCAGTTTTCATTCTAAAATGCTGAAATGCCTCTCTTACAGCTTAGCAAAGGGGAAAGGTCCACGTGGATGAAAGAAGATTGGGCAGGCCAGGAAGCAACTCTTTCCATTTTCCCTTCCCTCCCAGCCTCTAGTCTCTTTCTCTCCCCCCGCCACCGCCTCACCTCTTGACGAGCTAGGCTCTCATGGAAGCCATTATGTGATTAGCCATATCCTCCATGGGAGCGATTTTGTGGTGGTGCCTACAGCAGATTCTCAAATTCCCAAATGTGCCCATTGGTTGAAACCAGTTTGGGTCCCATGATATGATGAATTTCCCCTGTCTGTCGCAACGTGTGTTGTGGTACATCACTGGCCAGTAGGTGTCACTACTGTTATTTCCATTTTTTACTTCAGAAAAAAACTGAGATGGGGCTATTGTGAATTATTTTATTTATTCCATTGTAGGGTTGTACAAGTTGTGTAAACTCTGTTCCATCTGTGTTTCAGGGATTGTCAGGCACCTTTCATTCCGTTGCCCACCTATCGACCAAATTGGATTTTTTTTGTTTCCAAATTTGCGCAAACTTGCACGTGCGAAAGCATGCAAATTCTCCCCAAATGCGCATTTTCAGCATTTTAGCTTATGGGGGAAATGTGCAATTTTGGCTGGTTTTTAACATTTTTGCGTATTTTTCTATGAAGAAATTTGTGCAAAATTTGGGAAAGTGAGAAAAACAGTCCACATGTCTGAGCAATCTACCCAATGGGGAGAAAGCCGGTTCACTGCAGAATCCATGGGTCATTTTCATGAAAATCCAAACTAATTTGGTTCCGTTGTGGATTTCTCTGACATCCCTAATCCACTGTAACATCGTTCTACAGCAGGCGAAGGAGAAAAGTGAACGAAGGAACGAAGCATCAAGGAAGGAAGGAAAGGAAAGTGCCTTGGCTGTACACATCTCCACTGCATTGTTAAAATCATTTATGTGTTTTATTTATTCTTCTATTAATGAAATACAAGATTTCTAATACACCCTATATCAAGAGATCTCAAGGCAGGATGCAAACAATACAAAATTCAGCATAAAACACAAACCACAAAACAACAATAAACCACCATCCATTGTAATCATCAATAGTATAAAATCAACATTAATAAAACAAGCCAGTAAATAAAAATGAGGTCAGTGAATAAGACCCTAAAGCTGGGTAAATAACTAGGTCTAACGTTGGTGCTGAAATGAGACTTGGTGTTGGCACCTCCGGTCAGGGAATTCCATAAAAGGTGAAGTTGGGTCCTCTGGGTAGTAAACAGGCACCTCTCTTTCTTGGTGTAGGGGGAAAGCAAGGTGGACCACTGGTAATTTCGTCCCAGGGAAAGAAGCAGTGCAAAGAATGCAGAGGGGAATTCCCTGACTGCTGGACAAAATGCAAGAATAGATGGTTGGATTTGACACTGTAGCTGCGAAATTAAGGTTGTTGTCATCCAAGGAGGAAATTGCTGAACAACTAGCTTCATAACCCACCTGTACTCTTGTACCATCACGACGTTGACAAATGTTTGATCTGCTCATCTCTTCCTGTGATGCAGTCATGTAAGACACAGAAATTTTGTGCAAAATGATGTGCCCAGGAGCCTGAAAAGCTCCCTCTGTGCACTTCTAGGAAGCCAGAGGAAGTGCGGATTTGCATAAGGAAAACTTTTCTCATGTCTCAGATGGCTTAAAATGAAAAGAACGGGAAGATCTCTCAGTCGGCTGAGCTGCTGTATGTTCTCCACCATGGCCTTGAAACATCTTCTCCTTGTCTTCTTGGCTTATTGTACAGGTGAGAAATTGGGATGGGTCCAGTTGGAATGGCTCCCTGTTGAAGTGGCTGGCGGCACTGTTCTTTTGAATGACAGTTCCATTCCTCCAACCCCCCTGTCTTTGCTGCCAAAAATGCTACCTCCATTTCCCCGAGAAAGGGCTATGTATGGAAGGACAGGTTTCCTGTGCCTGTAATAAACAATGCAGAAAGAGAAAGCTTCTCTCCCCCCGCCAGGCCTGGTAGAAATTGTCCTCAGTAGATGTTGGTAGCTCCATTTTTGGTGGGGCTGTAAATCCATTCTGGGTTTCTGTGAGAACCAGCCAGAACTCTAAAGGAGCTACCCAAAACAGATTCAGTAACTTGGATAGCTCCTTTAGAGTTCTGGCTGGCTCTGACTGAAACCCAGAATGGATTTACAGCCCCACTGACATTGGGGCCACCAGCCTCCTCCCCATTTTTGCTTTGATTCTGCTGTTAAGGGCACAAGAGCCCTATCCTTTCTGGCCACTGCCAACCTTTGGGATGTGTGATGTGACTGTTTTGTTTCCAATCCCATTCATTCCAGACTTTGGTTCTCAGGCTGCCCTGACTCAAAGCGGACTGGTTTCAGTGGCCCTGGGACAGACAGCAGCCCTTGCCTGCACTATGCAAGGTGTGGAGTTTATCAGCAGCATCCATCCATCCTGGTACCATCAAAAAGCAGGGAAGGCTCCTCGGCTACTAATCTACAAGTCCAGCGAAAAAGCCTCGGGGGTCCCTGAGCGTTTCTCTGGAGACACATATGGCAACACTGCCAGGCTAAGAGTTTCCACAGTGCAGGCGGATGATGAAGGAGATTATTACTGTGCAGTGTGGCATGAAAACAAGTTACACTGTGATGCAGTCAGATGTGGAACTGAAACAAAACATCTCTGGGCATGAGGGAAAGGCAGAGAAGCAAGAGGAGAGTGAGAGGAAGGGAGAAAAGCACCCAGTGTATCGCGTGGTCTCTCAACTGAAAAATGTAGGACATTTAATGCATTGGAAGGGAAATGTGTAGCTATGGGAAGACAATCAATCTTCTAGCTCCTTCCAGCATCTCTGTCAAGTACTGATCTTGCTACTGAAAGGCAGGAATATTATATAATGCCTTGGACACAGGCACCTCCCTTGGACACATTCCCCCCCCCACATCAATGCACTGCAGGATGGGAGAAGTGATTAGAAGTGATCCCACTTCTAACACTGAGAACAGCACTGAGAGAGACATAGACCTCTCCTACAGTGGCTGCCAGAGCATCTCCTCCCAAATAAGAACATAAGAGGAGCCCTGCTGGATCAGACCAAGGCCCATCTAGTTCAGCATTCTGTTCACGCAGTGGTCATCCAGCTACCCATGGGAAAGCCACAAATGGGACATGAGTGTAACAGCCCCCTCCCGCCCATGTTCCCCAGCAACTGGTGTACATAGTCATACCGCCTCTGATACTGGAGATGGTATACTGCCTCTGATCTGGCCTTCTGCATCAGAGTCCAGAACCTCTAAGAATGGGTTCTAGAGCATCACTGAAGAATCAGTCCAGGTCTCATGGTTTCCACCAAACCACAGCATTGCCGTTAAGGAAGGTGTAATGGCCCCAGGCCTGTAACCAAGTCACCTGTAGTTTCAGAGGGGCCTAGAGATCCATAATGCTCTCTTTAGGCTCATTGTAAGTGCAATTGTCTTGCTAGTGGGCCTCTTGGCTGGTAAGATGAGTCAAAGGTCGATAGCGCTGCCTCAGCACATTCCATGCTAACAAGCTACCATTTATTTTATCAGGGCCTAGGAAGCACCTGCGAAGTGAGGCTCTGTTTATGCCGAGTTACAGGTGTCTGTGCTGGGAAAGTTCTGATGGTTTTCCTCCTGAACAAGCACTGTTAGTCTATGCTGGGAAAGTTGCAGATGAACACTAATTAACACTTGCTGCTGTCATGCTGCCTCACTGCTGACATGTATGGTATAAAACCCATTGTACCCCTTGGCTCTGGGTTCAGAGAAGCTGTCTGATCCAACCATTGGGTAGGTCTGTGTGTTGTAAGTACTCCATAAAGGCTCCTTGTAAGCAAACCTGGGTCTGGCTTATCTATCTCGGCACCTCCGAGATAGATAAGCACCTCCAAACCTTAGCAGCCCACGGCCGGGGCGTACAGAAGGGTAAGTGACATTTGTAGGCACCTCTGGGACCTGGGCTCATAGATACAGTCGTGGATGAGGGAGAAAGATGTTGAGCCCAAACTAGCATGTTGAGCCCACAGTTCACCAGGATGTCTGTTCCCTGTTTTACTCAGCCTCCCCAGGACCTCTCTTTCCAGTCTTCATCTTTCCATCATCACAGTTTCCTCAAAACCTTTCATCCTGATCACTCTCCTTTTCTCTCCTCACAGTCTCCTCAGAATCAAATTTTGTGGGTTAAAATACACCTTCCAAAGAGTACTGATTTCTTGAAGGCAAAAGTGACTGATTTCTACTCTCTTCAATGGTCCAGGAGGCATGTAGCATTGTAGGCATAGACCTCTGGGCAGGTTATCAATTTGAAGGAACAAAAAACCCTTTTGGTTTAACAGGTTGTGTTCTGGGCTTTCCATGTTCACTCAAGATCCCAAATGCTGGGAAATTACAGCTGTGAAGGGCCACACACTTAACAGATGTGTTATTTAGGCAATATGCACATGGTATGGTATCCTTCCTATGCTGGGGTTAGTTCCAACTTCACCACTACCTTGGAGCTGGCTGGCTGTCAGTGGAAGAGTGACAGACCTAAGTCTCAGAGTTGTCTGTTCACTGGAGTAGACACATGGAGTCTGCAAATGAAGCTATCATGCAACCGAAGCCCCCATTCCATGTTACAAGAACCCAATTGGCAACCAATACCATCCACATAGAATGATAGAGTTGGAAAAGACCTGCAAAGTGCATACCAGTAGGGTCCCCTTAGGATGCATACCAGTAGGGTCCCCAAGTTTCAGGGGTCTAGGCTTCACAGCCTATGGTGCTATGGCACTGACGGTGGACAGTATGAACTGTATGTGCTCTACCTTAGGTGTGGGGAGGATGGTGAACCAAAGGAAGGAGTGGAGGATGCTGTAGCTGTGTACTCTCCCACTGCATTGATAACATTAAAGTATATTTGGGTTCTCTGAGTTGTAAACTGGCTGCATGGCGGGAAAGCAAAGGGGTACACAGGTATGTTCATCCCTGGGTAAGAGGCCATGCAAACTAGGTAGAGGAAAAGTCCCTTACTGCTGGACTAAATGCAGGAATAAATTGCTGTCCTTAAACAGCTTGGTGGAAAATTAGAACGATCACCTTTTAAGGAGCAGAACCACTGTGCTGCAAACTAAGCTGGATAAGAGGAAAAACAGACACAACAGCAACAAACCCACTTGCCAATCTCATCCCATCACCGTGTTGGTAACATTCCTTACTGCTGGACCAAACTGAGGAATAAATTGCTGCCCTTGAAAAGGTGTGTGCAAAATTAGGGTCACCCCCTTTGAAAGAGGAAATTGCTGACAACTAGCTTCACAACAGGCAACAACCCATCTGTACATCTCATCCCCTCCCTGTGCCGGCAATGGTTTTATCTCTTGACCCCTGCCTGTCATGCAGCTATGAGAGGCACAGAACCTTTGCATATAATACTTGTCCAGGAATTTGAAATTCTGTCTGTGTGCAGAGATCAGAGACAGGAAGTGCATATTTGCATTAAGGAGACCTTACTCAGGCCTGGGGATGGTTTAAAGGAGAGGAACTGAAGGGTCTCTCAGTCAGCTGAGCTGGTCTTAATTCTCAACCATGGCCTTGAACCTTCCCCTCTTCATCCTCTTAGCTTATTGTACAGGTGAGGAGTAGGGACACATTTGACTGGAAGGGCTCTCCATTGAAGTGACTGTTGTTTTGATCGACTGTCCCATTTGGCCAATGTCTCCCTTTGTTGCCAGGAATGGTGTCCCATTTTCCCAGGGAAAGGGACATGTAAGACCTAAGGCTGGGCAAGATTTCTGTGATTTTAGTAGGACAATAGAGATAGCATCAGCTTCTCCCTCAATGTAACTAGTATGCCCCCAACATAGTTTTTCTTCTTCGAAGTTGTTGTTAAAGGGGTGGAATCCCTTCTTGCAACTGGCAAACTTCATCATGAGTGATGTGATTTTGTTTGTTTTTCTATCCCATTCATTCCAGCCTTCGGTTCACAGACTGCCCTGACTCAAAGTGGTCCACTTTCGGTGGCCCTGGGACAGACGGCAATCATCACCTGCACATTGCAAGGCGTGGAGTTTATCAGCAGCACCTATCCATCCTGGTATCATCAGAGATCAGAGAACACCCCTCGGCTACTAATCTACAATTCCAGGGATAGAGCATCTGGGGTCCCCGAAAATTTCTCTGGAGAGACATACGGCAACACTGCAAAACTAACCATTGCCAGTGTCCAGGCAGACAATGAAGGAGATTATTACTGTACCGTAGCACATAATAATGCTTTACACTTCGATGCAGTCAAGGGTGGAACTGAAACAAAAACTCCCTGGCCCTGAGAGAGAGAGAGAGAGAGAGGTGCAGAAGCAGGAGAAAGGCAAATGCTAGGGAGACAAGCACCTGGTGTTATCAGTTAGGTCCTGAACTTAAACATGTAGGGAATTTAATGCATTTGAATGGAAATCCCCTATAGCAACCAACCTGTTAGTAGCTCTTTAAGATATTGCCAACCCTATTAAAAGTCAGGAAAATATAATGCCTTGGATACATCCCCCACTCCCCCCCCCCAACACACAAGGATGGGGGATGGGAGATGCAAAAGTGTATTGCAGCTCCCATTGATCCACTTCCAACACTCACAGCAGCATCCCGAGAGCCATAGAGTCCACCCTCAGATTCCAGAGTGTCTCCAACTAGATGCTCTGGCAGGGCCTCTGAGACTGGGTTCTAGAATGTCCTCCCAGTTGGTTGGCATCAATTGGAGGGGGATGTGTGAGTTCATGTTGTGAGGAGTGTGTGTGTGTGTGTGTGTGTGTGTGTGTGGAGATGGCGTTTGAGTGACATTGGGAGATAGGTGAGTGTGAGCGAGTGTGGGCGGGCATCAGCAGGATGGGTAGGAGATGGGGCGTGGAGTAACAGTTGTACATTGGGTGTTGGTGTTGGAGGTGTCCTGCAGAGAATCCATTGGGGTGGGTGGGCGATGTGGCCTGTGGATTGTGCACCTCTGCCTTAGAATGATGCAATGTCTGGAAGATTCTGGGATTTTAAAATGTTAGATGTCAGAAGACAGCTGTCAAAATCAGCTGTTGCCACTAGAGAAAATACTCCCCCTGTCAATTTGCAATGTATAGGTAAGAATAGGATAATGAATATGAATTCATTCTTACCAATACTCATTCCTACCCATTCATTACTCATGGCCTTTGTTTCCTAATAAATGCAAATTCAGCTTAGGTTTCCTGAAGGATCATCTGCTCCCATATATACCTGGCCAGACCCTAAGATCAGTGGTCCTTCGCTGTGAGCCCCTGCCAAAGGAAGTGAGGTGGGTGGCTACTAAAAACAGGGCCTTTTCTGTTGTGGCATCCGGGTTGTGGAATGAGCTTCCCAGAGAGGCTCACCTGGCACCTACCTTGTACTCTTTCCAGCACCATGTGAAGACCTTCTTGTTTTCCCAGGCATTTTAGTCTTCCATTTTAAATCTTTATTGCTGCTAGGTTTGATTTTGCCTTTTATTTCTAATTTATACTGTGGTTTTAAACTTTTAAAATTTTATAGCATGTATTATGTTGTAGTTTATGGTTTCAAGTGTTGTGAACCGCCTAGAGAGCTTCAGCTATTCAGTGGTATAGAAATGTAATAAACAAACAAACAAACAAACTCATTTCAACTGTTAATTTGAATTCAGCTGGTGATTTTCTAACTAGAGTTGAGTGCAAATGGTCTCTTGAAATTATCCACCTTACTTGTTCTGGGCAGAGAAATTTGGGAGACCATTTCATCAAATTTCTCCAGGGGGAGGAGACATTCCCAACCATTTCTCCCAGTTAGGGGTCCCCATTGGCAGGGCTCGTAGCACAGCTTCTGTCTTTTTTCCTAAGGATTTTGGGTTTTTTTGTGCTGCACCAGCATCAGCTGTCTTGGAAGGCTGGCCCCCAGCTTGCATCCACTGTAATGTAGGCAGGGGGCAGTGTTGTGTCACCTCCAGGGATCAGGTGGAGTTAGTGCTCTACCAAAATCTGTCCTCCAATTCCCTAGAAGATTTCGTCCCGCTCCGTGAAAGACACTTCCATGGATCTGTCTCATTCACGATGCTTTATAATTTATTTTTATGGTATTTTTGAGCTCACCTAATCACAACCAGCCTCCCAGGCTGCCTGCACATCCCGATCTGAAAAAGCCTCATGGGAGGAATTACCTCATGGGGCCTTAAACTGGGCTTTAATTGAAGTGTGGGAAACTGAGGTGGCTACAGGGTGCCAGAGAGATTATCGTACAATGAAAAACAGGACACTGCTGCTCATTCCTCAGCCACCTCCTAAGTCAGGTAAGCCCAAGAAAGCCAAACCCAACCCATGAGAATTTCTTCTCCTTTGAATTTCTTTTCGAAAGCAGAGGTCTAAATCTGGCTCCCTGGGCTTCCCCATAAGGTCGTTCTCCCTTCTCCTGGATCCACTCCTGTTCCCTGACTGCTCTCTGGCAGTCTCTTGGCTTATGTGCAGTTTTTTTCTCTCATTTTTTAAAAAAGGTAGATGTGCCTCTCCTAAGGTTCAGTTACTGACAGAAGGAGCTTTAAGGTAAAATATGTTGACATTTTTAGCACCACCCCCTTTTGCTTTTTGCCCCACCACCACTGGAATGTGGCCCCCGAAAACTTCTCTGAGATAGAATTCAGCTCTCAGACTGAAAGAGCTGCTGCACTCCTGCTTTAATGCCCCAGAAGGGAAATAACCTGCAGGAGCCAATAGGTTTCGAAGATATTTACATACAGGGACACTTGGTATGCTTGGGGAATTTAAAAGAGAACCATACAGTTCCAACCAGAAACCTCTTTGTCCAAAACAAGCTGTGAATTCCTCGGCATGTCCAAGCCCTGGATGCTTTTTCTGTTTCTTGCTTACTGTTTGGGTATGATGGAAGATATATCAATGCCTAATTAAAGTATACATTATCTCCTTTTTTCCTGTCCCCCCCTTTAGTCCCGGCACTCGATGGCTGTTTTTGTACTGATCCTGCATTTCCACTTGATGTTTCCTCTTGGTTTTGGTTCCAGGTTGTCACGCACAGTTCACGATGACTCAGCCATCCTCTGTCTCGGCTTCCATTGGAGAGCCAGTTCAGATCTCCTGTACGAGAAACAGTGGGAGTGAGCAGGTACTACAGCTCCTGGTACCAACAAAAACCAAGCAACTGTTGATATATGCCAATAGCAGAAGAGAGTTGGGGATATCCGACTGATTCTCCGCTTCCGTTGACAGCTTGGCCAACTCTGTCACCTTAACCATCTCCAGTCTTCAAGCAGAAGATGAGGCTGATTACTACTGTTTATCCTATGACAGAAATGAGCAGTACACGGTGATACAAATACACAGAGAAGTGAAACAAAAGCCTCCTTACACCAGATCCATTTCACTTAGCATCGTTTGCAGATGGTTGATGGAAAAGCTGAGGTTGAGTGGTGTCACTCCTTCTTAGGGACTACCTAAAAGTGAAGAGAGCATGACCATTGGGTCTGAACATGTGCCATGCCAAACAATATCATCATCATCATCCAGATTTATGCTGGATCAACTCCATTGTCAGAAGTGGACTTACCCACCCTGTCCTTTCCATGGCATTCCCTCTAGCCCCCTGAAAATGCTACACAGAGAGCTCAGAGACTCTGCAGAATGGGGTGAGTTGTAGTGTTGCGGGATCCCCAAGATCGGGTGTGTGTGGGGGTCTTCCATGAGCAGAGCCCTTGCTCTTGTGGTAGGTCCCTTCCTCTCATGAAAGGCAGATCCTGGGCCCAATCCATTGCTTATTAAATTTATGTGTCACTTTGCAATGCTAAAAGGAGTCCTGGAGCGACTTGCGCTCACAATACAGAAAACCATAATTAATATATAAGAGTGATCAATCAATATAAACTGCAATCAGCAAAATAATGCAAATAAAAATAAAGACCAGAAAAACATAATCTAAAATCAATACAATATGAAAAGCATTCCTGCACAATACACAAAATCTTTCCCTCCCCACAACCACTACAGAATAAAGAATGAAGAACAGAGGGAGGAGTGATTTCAGGAAAGTGGTGGTAGGCAAGATGTTGAATCCTTTCCCTCTGCCTCTGCGATTTTCATCTCAGGGTTTACTTCAAGGTTGGGAGATGTTAGGAGTTGCTGGGGGTCTTTGGACTAGGGATGGGGGAGACATTTGTTCATTTCCCATTTTAATGCCAATTTACCTAATTTTGCACTTTTGGACCACTTTGCGAAGTGAAACTAAGGTATCCCTCAAAATTCGCATGTCTCCGAATTTTGCAGTGGAGTTCGCCAATTTAAAATGAGTTCAAAAATGTGTATGCTGAGGAAAATAATATGAAATGCATCATATTAGAAAACTTGCTTGGAAAAAATGTGTCTGTTCAGCCAAAATGCATACAAAAATACATGTATTTGGACAGGGGTGGGGAATGACAGGGCCAGGGGCCAAAACTCTGGATGGCAACCTGGCAGACATCACCACTGTTGGGCAGGTTGCCTCCTTACCCCGCAGGCCGAGCTTAATAGCAAAATTGAGAGCTGAAGCCTGGGTGGGATTCTGTATGCCTTGGAATCTGTTATCCCTAAAGTTTTGGTTACATGTTGAAATACATATGATTGTCTCATGGCGGCTAGGGAAAGGCACTCTGCACATGTTCAGAAGTACAGACGTTCCTCTTCACAATGGCTTCATATATTCCTAGACTGATGCCTAGGATTGAAAACAGGTTCCAGGGGCTCCTCTTTGGACAATCTTCACTCAGTTTATGTGCAGCTCCCAGCCCTGCCCCTCTTTCACCCACGACAGCTAGGGGGCAAGTGAAGCAGACCTTTCTGGCCCGTTAGCCCCTGAGCCAAAAGGCATGGTGTTTTGCTTGCCTAACAGGATACAACTGCTTTCCCTTGGGCTGTTCTTTTGCCCTCCTGTCCCACACAGGCAGTAGTTAAGAAAGCTTGCCATTTGCATGAAGGGGCTGCTCTCTTGACCTCTGTGGGTTTAAGAGAGACTGAGAGGATGCCCATGGGAGATACATTTGCTTTAGGAAGACAGTCTCACCAGGTTTCCCCACAATGGCCTCAGCCCTCCTGCTCTTCACAATCCTTGTCTCCATTGGTAAGGGCTTTTCAAGAGATGGAAGGGTCCAGGAAACTGGAAGCAAAATTGGAAATTGTTTTTATGTTGATTCCTAACTGTGTGGGAGATGGTTGGTGTCCCTTCACTGTCTGAAATAGTTTAATAAGCTTCCCCCCTGCCTTCTACTCCTTCAGGTCTTAGTGTCCAGCAGCTGCAGTCCCTCAACCCCTCAGAGTCTTTGTCTCCCGGTGGGACCATCGTCCTGGTTTGCAGATTCAGTAGCGGGACCATAACTGATGGAAACTACCCATTTTGGCTCCAGCAAAGACTGGGGAATGTTCCAACCCTGCGGACAATTATTTCCCAAAGAGGCAGTAGACCAAGTGATGTCCCACCCCGTTTCTCTGGATCCAGGTCAGGGAACACAATGTCCTTGACTCTCGCAGGAGCCCTGTCAGAAGATGAAGCTATTTATTATTGTTCGGTGTGGACAGGGAATGACAGGCACAGCAATACATTCAGATGAGGAAGTGAGAAAAAACTCTTCAAAGAAGAACTGCTTGTATTGTCCGATGTTGCCCTGAGTTTACAAATACTCAGAAAGTCATCAAGTGTTCTAACAGCTTCCTTCAAATGTTGAGTGTGAGATTTCAAATTACATAGAATGTTTTATTGTTACAACCATTGTTTACAACAAAACAAAAATAAACAAGGAATACTTCAATATCAGATATTACATGCAGAGTTTTACATCAGAATTAAACATCACAGTTCTTGACTAGTTGACATCACTTGATTTTTAATTTTTTTGGGGCAGCAGGCTTCTGGTATGAAATGTCAGAAGTGGCCCACTGTCAAATACTAAAGACTGTTGCATGTTCTTTCTGGAATGGTCAGATTCTATACAACTGCATGTTGATTAGCACGTCAATCAAATACCACTGCATTTCAAATGCTGCCAAATATTAGGCATCCAATATTGACATAAAATATCATCAATGTCAAATTCAGGCCAAATATTCAGAGAAGATCAGGGCTGGCTCCAGGTTTTGGGGGCTTTGGAAGAAGCAACAGTAAGAACCAGACATGGAACAACCGATTGGTTCAAAACTGGGAAAGGAGTACGACAAGGCTGCATATTGTCGCCCTGCTTATTCAACTTATATGCAGAGTACATCATGAGAAACGCCAGGTTGGAGGAATCACAGGTCGGAATTAAGATTGCTGGGAGAATTATCAACAACCTCCGATATGCAGACGATACCACCCTAATGGCAGAAAGCGAAGAGGATCTCAAGAGCCTCTTGTTGAGGGTGAAAGAGGAGATTGCAAAAGCTGGTTTGAAACTCAACATTAAAAAAACGAAGATCATGGCATCTGGCCCCATCACTTCCTGGCATATAGAAGGGGAAGAAATGGAAGCAGTGACAGATTTTACTTTCTTGGGCTCCAAGATCACCGCAGACGGTGACTGTAGCCATGAAATTAAAAGACGCTTGCTCCTTGGGAGGAAAGCTATGGCCAACCTAGACAGCATAGTAAGAAGCAGAGACATCACCTTGCCGACAAAGGTCCGTCTAATCAAAGCTATGGTTTTCCCAGTAGTAATGTATGGCTGTGAGAGCTGGACTATAAGGAAGGCTGAGCGCCGAAGAATTGTTGCTTTCGAACTGTGGTGCTGGAGAAGACTCTTACGAGTCCCCTGGACTGCAAGGAGGTCAAATCAGTCCATCCTAAGGGAAATCAACCCTGAGTGCTCATTGGAAGGACAGATCCTGAAGCTGAAGCTCAAATATTTTGGCCACCTAACGTGAAGAGAAAACTCTCTGGAAAAGACCCTGATGCTGGGAAAGATTGAAGGCAAAAGGAGAAGGGGACGGCAGAGGATGAGATGGCTAGATAGCATCACTGATGCAATGAATATGAACTTGAGCATGCTCCGGGAGAGAGCGCAGGACAGGAAGGCCTGGCGTGCTATGGTCCATGGGGTCATGAAGAGTCGGACACGACTGAACGACTGAACGACAACAACAACGACAACAATAACCCTCTAGTGGCCCCCCTGCTCTGCTGTGGGCTTACCTGGCAGTGACAGTGGGCAGCAGCAGCTCTCTGAGCAGCACTGGGTAGCAAGGGGGGCACCATTTTAGTTTCCCACAATGCTCCAGAGTAATGCTACCTTGAGGGTATTGTGAGAATTTAAAATGGCAGCCAGTCATGGTACAAGCTGTTCAACAGTGGGACTGTTTGGCTCAGGAGGTGGTGGGTATTTAAGCAGAGGCCAGACAGTCAACTGTTAGGGTTGCTGTAGTTGCATCCTGTATCGTAGATCCTGCATTTAAGAAGGGGTGGACTAGATGACCTTCAGGTTACCTTCCGACTCTAAAATTCTGAGTGTCTCAAAAGGTGGAACATAAGTGTACTAAATAAATAAATAGACCAGTGGCTTCTCATTTGTTCTTTTTGGCTGCCTAGATTTTTCAACATCCAGTTTAGGTATTCCAAATCCAACGGGATCGCTTAATGTTTCCTTTTCTTCAGTGTGTGCTTCATAGGGCACTTACTGAATGGATTTTTCTTGTGGTCTTTTTTTAAAAAAATATATAAATAGTTTCCACTTGTTAGGGGTAAGAGGATTTCTTCCAGGTTCAGTGTGGGAACTGAAGGGATGCCCATGCCCTGGGTATCAAATGTATGTTCTACAGTTTTAGGCTGCTTTGAATGGATTCCAGTTGATTGATAGTGGGCCTTATACCTGTTGCTGTAAGATCTGGGAGTCCCCGTGTGGGTTGTGTGAGAGCCCATCAGTGTTGTAGTGGTAAATGTTGGTGTGCAGGCGTTCCTCGTGACAGTCCCCATAGCCATGAGGCAAAAAATGCAGGCTGCTGCGTTGATCCATATCAACAAACCTGTTCTAGCAGTTTTAATCTCTGCCAGCAGCTGGTCTTTTGTAAAGCTAATGGGTCTTCATTGCCTATTCATGTCATGGTCCAAGACTAGCATTCGTCAGAGACTGAAGCCTCCAGTGTGACAGTGACTCTGGGGAGGCATCAGCCCCAGTTCCTGGCCCTTCTGAAGTACAGACACTGCCTCGGTCTTGTCCATGCAACTCCCAGGAGGTCCCACTACCTTCTGACTCCGAGGAGTGGACTTCAGGCTCCTCTAGTGAACAAGGAAACCCTGGGGAGCTGTTCCCAACTGGCTCCTCCCTTCTCCAACCTTCATTCCTTAGCAGAAGTCAACACCTGCAGGAAAGGGCTGCTGGCCCTTTAACAGCCAGATGCAGCACCTGAGGGGGCGGAGTTTCCAGAGAGACTCTCCTGGCCTGACTATAAAAGCCTGCCAGTTGTTCTCACACCCTGCTGGAGTAACTTGTTTGTTCTTTTGCTCCAGGATTGCTGACCAAGGCCCTGAAGACTAGCCTGCGTTCCAGATGCAACCCAACCATCTTGAGTCTCCTTGCCTGAGCTCTTTGCCCAGGACACACGATGGCTTTCTTGATGGAGCATGAGAGCTGGACTATAAGGAAGGCTGAGCGCCGAAGAATTGATGCTTTCGAACTGTGGTGCTGGAGAAGACTCTTACGAGTCCCCTGGACTGCAAGGAGGTCCAATCAGTCAGTCCTAAAGGAAATCAACCCTGAGTGCTCATTGGAAGGACAGATACTGAAGCTGAAGCTCAAATATTTTGGCCACCTAATGCGACGGGAAAGCTCCCTGGAAAAGACCCTGATGCTGGGAAAGACTGAAGGCAAAAGGAGAAGGGGGTGGCAGAGGATGAGATGGCTAGATAGCATCACCGATGCAATGAATATGGACTTGAGCACGCTCCGGGAGAGAGCGCAGGACAGGAAGGCCTGGCGTGCTATGGTCCATGGGGTCACGAAGAGTCGGACACGACTGAACAACAACACCCCAAAATACTTTGCAGTACAACAGGCTGCAATCCATGTTTGATGGGGAAATTAATTTCCCCTCCACCCACTATGAAGATTGCAGCTTAGCCCAGAGGGAACAGGGAAGTCTGAAGCGGGTGCCAAGTGGAGTCGGTATCCCTGATAATAAAAAAAAAGTGCTGGCTCTATGTTACTGTGGCCCTGCCTCTGTGACACCACAGGCCCCTGTGTGGGTGGGACAGGAAAAGAGAGAAGTAATACAGAAGTTTGAGAAGGAATGGAAAATTAAATTAATATCAAAACCACAACAGCTGCCTTATACTGAGTCAGACCCTGGGTCCATCTAGGCCAGTATTGTCAACACTGACTGACAGCGGCTCCCTGGGGTTTCAGGCAGGGATTTTTCCATCCCTACCTGGAGATGCTGGGGATCGAACCTGCAACCTTCTGCACACAAAGCAGGTGTTCTGCCACTGAGCCACGGCCATATGAGCACATAGTTCAGAATGTCTGTCTATACCGCACAGCGGTGTGCATGGGCTAAGCTCAGTCTGAGTGCTGTTCTGTGGGTATATAAGCATACAGGGAAATGTGTTTCTGAAGGCCCCCACTGTGGCCTGAGGAAGTGCCTAGTCCTGTCTGATCCTCCTGGATGAGCATGGTCAGTTGGTATGATAGTCTGGGGTGGATGGAGAATGGCTTCCCGCATCTCCTTTGTGCAGCCTTCCACCACCTAGTGCCCCCTCCAGTGTGTTGGACTACAATTCCCAGCATCCCCATCCATCCATGCTTGCTGGGGGATGCTGGAAGCTGTAGTTCAACACATCTGGAGGGCACCAAGTTGGGGAAGGGTACTTTAGTGACCCCACAGGACATAGGTCTCTGACGTAGCTGATGGTTTGGAAGGAATTTGCATACAGTGACCTTCGAGAATCGGGGGGAAAAACTCTACAACACCTTGGAAATCACTGAATGATCAGTGGTTGGGGAGAAGGGTGTGGCCATCTGCAGAACCTCAAGAGGGCCTGATATGGCCCCTGAGGCTGAGATTCTGCACCCATGCAGTAGATGAAGCTTTCCCCAACACTTTCTCCCTAGGGTGTTCTTTCTCCCTAGGGTGTTCTTCCCTGCTCCATTTCAGCACGTCTAGAGATGCTGTTAAAAGCATGGGAGCAGTGATGGTTAAGAAGAAAAGGGGCAAGGTGAGCATGATGTTTGTCCTCTCATACTTCTCTTTGCTGCTCAAGAAAAGGGCAAAATTGGATACTCTACAACATAACCAAAAACATCAATACACTTCCCATTTGATGAGCACAATCTGATGATACCTGATGCAGCACTATTGTTGGCCATCAAATGTGGGGTTGCCAAAGAATCCTTCACTGAGAATTGGATTGGATTAGATGACCTCCAAGGTCCCTTCCAACTTTAAAAGTCTATGATTCCAAATGTTCTTGGGGGGGAAACCAACAACCATTCCTTTCCCTTTTAAGAGTGGCTTGACCTGCAGCAAACAGTTTGTGCAGTGTTCAAAGTCCCTCCCGTCACTTTAGATCATCCTATCCAACTCCTTTATTCTGTGCTCCATGTTCTGAAAGCCTAATCAACCATTGGTATGTCTCATTCACCTCTTAGGAGTGCTCCAGATCCTAGACTTACTTATTTGCAGTTAATATCCCATCTTTCTTCCAAGAAGCCCAAGGTGGCAAAGAAGGTTATACTATGCAGGTCACTGCCGCAGGATGTAGTGATGGCCACCCATTTGGGTGGCTTTAAAAGGGGATTGGACAAATTCATAGAGGAGAAGGCTATCAGTGGCTGCCAGTCCTGATGGCTATGTGCTAACTCCTGTATCAGAGGCAGTATGCCTATGTGCACCAGTGGCTGGGGAACATGGGTGGAAGGTGCTGTTGCACTCATGTCCTGCTTGTGGGTCTCCCGTGGGCAGCTGGTTGGCCAATGTGTGAACAGAACACTGGACTAGATAGACCTTGGTCTGATCCACACAGCTCTTCTTATGTTCTTATGCTTCTCCTCCACTAGCTTATTCTCATAACAACAGGTAAGGTTGGGAAAACTCCTGCCTGAAACCCTGGAGAGCCGCTGCCAGTCAGTGTTGACAATACTGGGCTAGATGGACCAAAGGTCTGACTTGGTGTAAGGTGGCTGCCTATGTTCCTAAGAAACAGGAGAACTTTCTCCAAAAAAACACGAAGTTTAGAATACCCCAGCCCCAGCAGGTGAGCCAGGGCCTGCAGGAGAAGCCACCACCACCGGGGAAGAGGCATGCCTGCTGCTGCTGGGCCTGCTGCTGCTGATGCCGCTGCCACCACCATCAGGCCTTGCCTGTAGACTTCTGCCTGGCAGACTGCCTGTCCCTGCAGGACCAGGCCCCCAGGTACCGAGCCAGCTGTGCTACTCCACTGGCCCCTCCCTGGAGGGGCTACATAAGCTGGCTGGCTGAGGTGGCCTGGGAGAGCCAGGGCCTGCAGGAGAAGCCACCACCACTGGGAAGGAGGTGTGGCTGCTGCTGCTGCTGCTGCTGCTGCCGCCGCCGCCGCCGCCGCCGCCACCACCACCACCACCATCACCACCACCACCAGGCCTTCCCTGTGGACTCCTGCCTGGCATTATTTTTAAGGGGATTTTAATTGTTTTGTTTGTTTGTTTTGTTTTGTTTTTTGGGGGGGATTTTGTTGTGTTTCTAGGGGTGGGTAGCCTGCCTGATAGGCGGGAGCGAGGGGGCATGTGTTCACCTGATGGAGGCAGTGGGGGGAGTGTTGGGGGCCGGAACATACCGAGGCTGGGCGGCAGGCACTAGTGGAGCGCTAGGGGCAGGCCATGCCAGGAAAGGGGAACAAGGGAGAGATGTGTAATATCTGTCCCCTGCTCCGGGCCTGTCCAGAGCCAAAGGATGGTTGGGGGAGGCGTGACCCCATCTTCTGGCCTTCGTTTGCTGCTCTGCGATGCCAGGTCTGTTACCCAGAAAACCTCCCTCATCCATGACATGATCCTGGATGAGGGTGCAGACCTGGCATGTATTACGGAGACCTGGCTGGCCGAGGCTGCTGCTCCAACCCTTGCAGCCATGTGTCCAGCTGGATTTTCGTATGCACAGCAGCCGAGGGCTGGGGATCGGGGAGGGGGAGTGGCTGTTATCTACCGAGAGTTCTTGGTCTTCACCAGGCCCCCTCTCCGGGAGACCAAGGTTGCTGAGTGCATGTACTGGAGGTTGGGCCCGAAGGGCAGTCTGGGGATTCTGCTTGTGTACCGTCCACCCCGCTGCACGACTGACTCCCTGGCCGAGGTGCTTGAGGTGGTCTCTGATGTGCGTGTACAGTCCCCTAACTTATTGGTGTTGGGGGACTTCAACGTACATTCGGAGGCCATCCTCACAGGAGCACCTCGGGACTTCATGGAGACCATGGCCTCCTGGGAGCTGCACCATATTCTAACTGGGCCCACCCATGTAGCCGGTCATGCACTAGACTTTGTGTTTGTTTCTGGAGAAGCGGGGAGTGATCTGGAAGTCGGGGGTATATCCACCACCCCCTTGTCATGGTCAGATCACTATCTGGTGACGTTGGACTTCTTGGTTCCACAACCCCTCCGCAGGGGTGGAGGACCCATTAAAATAGTCTGCCCCAGGTGTCTTATGGATCCAAATGGATTCCTGAACGCGCTTGGGGATTCTCTGGGGCATGCCAACGGCCACTCGGTCGAGACCCTGGTGGGTGGCTGGAATGCCGCAATCACTGGGGCATTAGATCAGGTGGCTCCGAAACGCCCTCTCCCCCTGAACAGGGCTCGGACTGCACCATGGTTCAATCTGCGGTTACGAGCTCTGAAACAGGAGGTGAGACGGCTAGAGCGCCGGTGGCGGAAGTCTCGCTCCAAAGACAATCAGACACGGGCTAGAGCTGTATCTTCAGCCTATCACGTGGTGGTGAAGGCAGCAAAAAAGGAATATTATGCTGCCTCCATCACGTCTGCAGAGTGCTGTCCTAGGAGGCTGTTCCAAGTGGTCCAGAGCCTGGTCGGTCTTGTGGCTTCAGAACCACTGGAGCATTCTAAGGCCTCCTGTGAGGCCTTGGCAAGGCACTTTGCAGATAAAATTGATCAGATTAGGTGTGTTACTCTGCACACTGTGGATACAGTTAGTGAGCAAGAGGCAGCCTGTGGCAAACCGGTTTTGTGCGATCGGTTCCAGCTTCTTCCTCCTGATGAAGTGGACAAGGTGCTTTCATCTGTACGGCCGACCACCTGCTTACTTGATCCTTGCCCATCTTGGCTCATTATGGGCTGCAGAGAGACTGGGTGAGGGGATCAGGGCAGTGGTGAACACCTCCCTTGAGGAGGAAGTGATGCCATCAGCCCTCAAGGAGGCAGTGATAAGACCGCTCTTAAAGAAGCCCTCCTTGGATCCTCAAGTTCTGAACAACTTTCGCCCAGTCTCAAATCTGCCGTTTTTGGGAAGGTGATTGAGTGGGTGGTGGCGGTGCAGTTGAAGGTACACTTGGAAGAAACTGATTATCTAGACCCATTTCAGTCGGACTTCAGGCTTGGCCATGGGGCAGAAACGGCCTTGGTCGCCTTGGTAGATGATATGAGGAGGGCACTGGATAGGGGTGAATGCTCCTTCCTTGTTCTCCTCGACCTCTCAGCGGCTTTTGATACCATTGACCACGGTATCCTCCTGGACCTCCTGGAGGGGTTGGGCATTGGAGACACTGTATTGCGGTGGTTCCGGTCCTTCCTCTCTGGCAGGTACCAGAGGGTAGCACTGGGAGAGGAGGTTTCGGACCCGCGGCCACTCACTTGTGGGGTGCCACAGGGTTCCATCCTCTCCCCGATGCTATTTAACATCTATGTGAAGCCGCTGGGGGCTATCATCAGGAGGTTTGGGGTGCAGTGTCATCAATATGCAGATGACACGCAGCTCTACCTCTCATTCAAATCTTCACCAAGGTTGGCCGTAGAATCCCTGTCCAAATGTCTGGAGACGGTGAGTGGCTGGATGGGGAGGAATAAGCTGAAGCTGAACCCTGACAAGACCGAGGTACTTTTGGTGGGAGACAAGAGGAGGCTAGGGGATGTTGACCTGGTGTTGAATGGGGTACGGCTACCCTTGAAAGACCAGGTCTGCAGCCTGGGGGTCATTTTGGACTCCCAGCTGTCCATGGAGGCTCAGGTGTCAGCTGTGAGCCGGACAGCGCTGTATCAACTCCATCTGATACGGCGGCTGTGCCCCTTCCTTCCCGACCATCTGCTCCCATTGGTTGTACATGCCCTGGTCTCCTCTCGTTTAGACTACTGTAATGCGCTCTACTTGGGGTTACCCTTGAAGACGGTTCGGAAGCTGCAGCTGGTACAGAACGCGGCGGCTCGCCTGATTAAAGGCAGCCACCGGCGAGGTCACATCACTCCAGTGCTGAAGGAGTTGCACTGGTTACCAGTTGTTTTCCGGGCCAAATTCAAGGTGTTGGTTTTGACCTTTAAAACCCTATATGGTTCCGGCCCAGCCTATCTTAAGGAGCGCCTCCAGCAACACCAGACAGGCCGCTTAACAAGATCAGCCTCGGATGGCCTTCTCTCTGTCCCATCAGCCAGGACAGCTAGACTGGTGGGGACGAGGGAGAGGGCCTTTTCTGTGGTGGCCCCCACTCTGTGGAACTCCCTCCCTAGGGAACTCCGCCATGCCCCCTCTTTCATGAGCTTCCGTCGTGAATTAAAAACGTGGTTGTTCAGGCAGACATTTGGGATGGGTTAGGGTATTTTAGAAAATGTTTTTATTGTAGAATTTTATTGTTTTAAACTGTTTTTATTGTATGTTGTACATCGCCCAGAGTGGCTGGGTGACCAGCCAGATGGGCAATTAATAAATTTAATAAAAAATAAAAAATAAAAGCAGTACTTGAGATGGGTTCTTATACAGGCCCCTCCTTGGCTCTATCTCGAACAACCAATGAACAGGAAAAATGTTTGCATGTATTTACATTCTCCACTTCTAGGGTTTAAGAGAGGAGAAAGGAGCCCTATTCAAGAAAGCTTTGTTTCAGGAATCCAGTGTCCTCCCATTTCCTTACCATGGCCCTGACTGTCCTCCTCCCCCTCTTTTCTTACTGCACTGGTAAAGGAGAGCGTTTATTTTTTTCCTAATGCAACCCTTCCAAATTATTGATCCTTTTCTCTCTCAGTGTGACACATTCTTAGAGGTGGCTGTTCTTCTGACATGCCCTGTTCCTTCACTGGTTTCCTTCCCTTTTCTCTCAGCTAGACGAAAGGAATGTCGCGCTGACAACAACCTGTCTTTATTCATTTCTTTTCTTCAGGGGCTTTTGCCCAGTTTGTACTGACGCAGCCTCCCTCCATATCGGTGTCCCCTGGAGAATCAGTCTGGATCTCTTGTACCAGGACAGGTGGTAAACTTGCAGAATCTATGTACACTGGTATCAGCAGAAGCCTGGCAGAGCCCTCAAACTAATGATCTATGATGATAGCAGGAGACCCACTGGAATCCCAGAGCGATTCTTGGGTGACATCGACAGCTCTGCCAATTCGGCCACCTCAACCATTTCCAGGGTTCCAGAAGAAGATAATGCTGATTATTACTGTTTTAACTAGTGACAGCAACAAGCAGTGCACAATGAAGTATCTTTATGGGGAAAGTGAGCCAAAAAGCTCTTTTAATAATCAGGCACTGGTTGCAGTCAGTTGACAGAAGGGCAGAGGTTATGTGGTCCCTCTAGCAATTCTCTTGCAGTATGACCTGAGCCACAATGCAGAAGAGGGCAACCAAAACAAATACGGGGTTGTAGCCTAGCCTGTTCCTTACAAGGACAGGTAGTACGTTTGCAGCTTAGAGTTTCAATGAAACTAACAAACAACTAAACGGGAACGCGATCAAGGTGTATACAACTAAAATTATGAGACTTTGATTAGTAATATTTTTGGCTGGTTAAATTGTTAAGCTTTACTATTATATGTTAACTGAAGGGCAATATATGGTTATTGGAAATGAATTGTAGGCTTGCTCCCTTGCTATAAGACTGATAATATGATATTGAAATGTAAGGTTGATTATCTATGCTGTACTGAATTGTAATATTGGCAGTGTTGTAGGTATAACTTTTAAGTAGAATGATATTTGAAGTTTGTGGGTAATGGAGTTTAAATGTAATCCTTTTAAGTAACTTTTTAAATTTTTTTTTCTGTTTCTTGCTTGCTTTCTCCTTCCTTTTCCTGCTTCTGTTTCCCCCCCTCCCTTTTTCGTTATTGCTGTGTCCTCCTAAGAATACTGTAATGTTGGAAACTGTAGATAATGACTCGGTTATTGGTACTGTTTATTTCATTTATAAAGATAAAAAATAGAATAAAAAGATTTTTTTTTTTTTAAAGAAGGTATATACAACTAAGCATGGTATGGAGAAAGAGGGCAGGGAGACGTTTCCCTCTCCCATAACACTAAAGCTTGCAGGAAATACAAAGAAATGGATTGGCAGGAGATTTACAAGAGACAACAGGAACTGCTTCTTAATGCACAAGGCATATGTAATTAATAGAATTTGATGTTACAAAGTTTGTTGATGGCCATGAAGTGTGTGGAGCCCCAATCTGGATCAGGGCTATCATGCATAAATGGTGTCCTACTGCATATGTGCTGCCTCTGCTGAGGTGTGTATGATGTATGCATGCATCAGTGGCCAATAGGTGTCACACCACTGACATTTTTGTTAGGAAAGAAAGGCAGAATTTGCTACTGTGAATTGTAGCCTTCCTGTACAGGAGGTGGGAAAGGACTGGAAACCCAGTGAAGGACGGAATTGAGAGGAGACACAAAGCTGCACAATTCCCCACTGCACTGTTATCAGTGCAGCTGAAAATGGGTTCTCTGGCTTGTAAACTGTTGACTTTGCTTCTCAGTGTAGGGGGAAAACATAAAGATGAATACTCTCACCCCTGCTTGAAGAGGCAGTGCAAAGGATACAGAAGTGGAACTCAATATTGCTGCAGGAATAAATTGGTGCCCTTTGAAAAGCAATGCACAAAACAAGGTTTGCCACCTTTTCATGAACAAAGCGTCTACCTAAAAATATTCCGCCTCAATTTCACATACATCCCTTCAGCTCTACCCCATCATTTCTTTAAAAACACTATTCCTCATCTCTTCAAAACTGCAATTTTGGCAACTGAGATTCCCCGCTCCCTACTTCAATCACAGAATTTGAGTTTTCTGGTTGCAAAATTGGACTGTTTGTTTCCCTTGTAGAAGTCCTGGCTGGTGGTGACTGATTTTTTTTAAAAAAACTACATCTTGTCATAAGAATGTGTTCAAGGGAATTAACCTTTTAAAGTTCTGAGTGGAGTGGAGTGCCTCAGAAGGCAAATCAGTAATCTGTAGCAGCCAATAAGTAATGAAGAAATTTGCATACAGGGACACTGCCGGTATTGGGGAAATTTAAAAGAGCATCTTCCAATTCTTCCAGCCAGAAACCTCTTTGCCCCAGAAAGCTGTGAATTCCTCACCATGGCCAGCCCCTTGATGCTTTTTATGTTTCTTGCATACTGTTGGGGTAGGATGGGGGCTTAGAAAAGCCTAATTAGAAATCTCCCCCTATTTTCTCTTTTCCGCATTTAGTGGTAACACTGAAGGTCTCTAGGGATGGCGGAGAATTTCTCCACGAATCTCCAGGAGGTCGAATGCCAATGCATTCAGCCCCCCCAAAATTGGTGGTGAAATTCTCCCCCCCCCAGGATGGGACTTACCTCTGTCGAATGTCCCTCTCGGCGTCGGGTCCCGGCGGTGTTTCAGTGGGCGTTTTGGCGGGGGCGGCGGCGGCAGCGGCCGGTCTTCTGACCGGCTGCCGCCGTCGCCATTTCCCCATAAAGTATATATATATATATATATATATATATATATATATAAACACGTGATAGGCTACGTAACGATTTACGTAGCCTATCATGGCTAGATTTTCAAAGTCAGCTGTGATAGGCTATGTAAAACTTTACATAGCCTATCACGGCTGACTTTGAAAAAAAAAAGCGCGTACGCAAATGGCGTTGCCATTTGCGTTCTTTATTTGGGCACGTAGTCCCCAAACGTAGTCTACGTAGTCTATGTAAATCTACGTAAATACGTAGTCTACGTAAATAGTCCCTACGTACTCTATGTAAATCTTTACGTAGACTACCCGCGCCCAAATAACGAACGCAAATGGCGGCGCCCATGGATGCCACCATTTGCGTATGCGCTTTCCCCCCCCCCCAAAGTCAGCCATGATAGGCTACATAAAGATTTACGTAGCCTATCATGGCTGACTTTGAAAATCTAGCCGTGATAGGCTACGGAAATCTTTACGTAGCCTGTCATGTTTTTTTTTTTTTTAAATTTTACACTTTATTTTTTTCTTTCGTGACCGGGGAGACGGGGCGCTTCCCTCCAGCCAGAACTTCGGCGGGGAGGGATGGGGCGCCTCCCTCCCGGCCTGAATTTCGGTGGGGAGGGGCGGGGCACCTCCCCACCCGCCAAGAATTTTCGGGGGGAGAAACGAAGCGCCTCCCCCCCACCCCGAAAAAAGCTGCGGGACTTTCGTCCATCCCTAGTCTTTCTGCTACTGAGTTTGGTTTCAGGTTGTGATGCACAGTTCATGATGACTCAGCTGCCCTCCGTCTCAGCTTCTGTCGGAGGAACAGTCAATGTGTCCTGTAGAAGAAGCAGTGGGAGTATAAGCGGCTATTGGACCTCCCGGTACCAACAGAAACCCAACAGTGCTCCAGAACGGATAATATATAAAGATACCAAAAGATCATCAGGGATCCCAGAACAATTCTCTGGTTCCATTGACAACTCTGCCGACACCTTAACCATCTCCAACATTCAAGGAGAAGCTGAAGCTGATTATTATTGTTTATCCCCTGGCAGCAGCCAGCAAGCACAATGATACAACCCCATGGGGAAGTGAGACAGAAACCTCTCTGTAGCTGCTCGGCTTCCGTTGGCATTGGTTGTAGCTGGTAGATGGCTTGTACAGTGACTGGTAGGAGCTCCCTGGACAATTTGTGCCAAATAGATATAAAATAGGAGAGGCCATTTAAAGCAAAGACTTGGTATGTGGGAAATGGGTGCCTAATCTTTCTTTCCACGACATGCTGCCTTGTCTTATGAACCTGGTCCCGACAGCTGTGGTCCTATTGGAGGGGATTACCTCCCCTCTCAGAATCTGGCAAGGAGAAAAGTGTCTGTGGTTGTGAGGGAGAAGCAAGTGTCCGGTGCTCCCCACTGTTTCTCTGCTCTAGATCACCCCCACTCTTTTATAGCTATTTGGCAGCCACCAAAAGGGTGTGTCTGCCAACCCCACATCTAATTAGCCCATTTGGATGCTATGCATCCTGGTGTTCATCTCTCTGTCTCTCTATCCTACCTACCTACCTAACTACCTACCTACCTACCTACCTACCTACCTACCTACCTACCTACCATCCCTGGTGTTTATATATCTACCTTTCTGAGATTCCACTCATTTTCAAAATGGATCCATCTTTTCCTGGGCTCTTGCATTCTGACCAGTGCCAGGTCCAGGTTTTTGTGGGCTCTTGCACCCTCAATGCCCCCCTCCCTCAGTGAGTCTACCTTTTCACTGCCACTGTCACTAGTGATGTATGACCCCCCCATCTGGTTTGGGGGGAGGGTCCATGGAGGGGCAAAGTGGGCCCCTCAGGGCCCTGTGGAATCCTCTGGAGCCCAGTCACATCCACTGGGGTTGGTGGAGCTGCTCTCCGGCTCCCTATACGACACGATACGCTAGCGGCAGCTGCCATTAGCCTATCACAGGAAAAAAATACAGCCGTAAATGGTAAATACAGCCGTAAATGGTAAATACAGCCTAGAATAGTAGGGTTGGAAGGGGCCAACAAGGCCATCAAGTCCAACCCCCTGGTCAATGCAGGAATCCAAGTCAGAGCATCCCTGACAGATGGCTGTCCAGTCTTGTCTTGAATGCCTCCAGTGTGGGAGAGCCCACCACCTCCCTTGGTCATGGGATCCATTGTTGTATTGCTCTAACAGTCAGGACATTTTTCCTGATGTTCAGCGGAATTGGCTTCCTGCAACTTGAGCCCATGATTCCGTGTCCTGCACTCTGGGATGATCGAGAAGAGATGCTGGCCTTCCTCTCTGTGACAACCTCTCAAGTACTTGAACAGCGCTATCATATCTGCCCTCAGTCTTCTTTTCTCAAGGCTAAACATGCCCAGTTCTTTCAGTCTCTCTTCATGAGGCTTTGTTTCCAGTCACCTGGGCTGGCCATGAAGCAAGGACAACAGAAGGAAGTATAGAAGGGCCTTCCCCAAGGATGTGCCCTCCAGATGATTTGGACTACAACTCTCAGCATTCCTCACCATTTCTGGCTGGGGCTGATAGGAGTTCAAGTCCAACAACATTGGCCAGTGTGGTGTAGTGGCTAGAGTGTTGGACTGGGAGCCGGGAGATCCAGGTTCTAGTCCCCACTGGGCCAGAGAAGCTCACTGGGTGACTTTGAGCCAGTCACAGACTCTCAGCCCAATCTACCTCACAGGGTTGCTGTTGTGAGGATAAAATGGAGAGGAGGAGGATTATGTATGCCGCCTTGGGTTTCTTAAAGAGGAAAAATGGTGGGATATAAATGTCATAAACAAACAAACAAACATTTGGAGGGCACCAGGTTGAGTAAAGCGACTATGAAATAACGTGGAGGTTAGAGAACACTGAACTGTTGCAAGGACATGAGAATGAGCTCCTGTGGTGTAGTGGTTAGAGTGATGGATTAGGACGGGGGAGACTTGCATGGGGACTAGGAATGTAAGGATTTTGTTAAATACATTCCAATTGTGTTTAACGGATTGTCAGGCAACTTTTGTTCCATCGTCTGCTCATGGATGGAATTGGATTTCCATTCGCAGTGCGCTTGTGCTAATGCACATTCGCGCTAATGCACACTAGTCCAAATGTGCATTAGCATAGCCCCCTCCCTCCAGTAAAAAAAAAAAAAAACAGTGTGCAAGTCCATGGAATCCATGCAATTTGGAAAAAACCTGGTCCGCTGTGGAATCTGCAAGTTTGGATTCAGAGAAATCCAAATCCATTTGAATCCATTGCAGATTTCTCCAACATCCTCAGTGGGTGATCATGGGCCAGTCACACTCAGCCTAACCTAGTTCATGGGGTTGTTGTGAGGGTACAATTGAGAGGCATGGGGAACCAAGTTTAAGGTTCTGGTACTAGTCTATACCATCCAGAACAACTTGGGAGAAGGTAACTTGAAGACATGCCTTCTCCCTTATCATCCTGTCTGATCTCTGAGGTCTTCTGAAGAGACATTCCTGATAGTCCCACAAGGGTCAGAGATCTGCTTAGAAACCACCAGAGTAGGGCCTGTAGTGTGGTGGCTCCCACCCTATGGAATGGCCTTCCAACCGAGATCAGTCAGACACCTATGTTAACTTTGTTTTTGTGACAAAGATCCCTTCACTACAGGGAAGATTATTTGGCTTCCCCATGATGGCTTGGCCTTTCCTTCTCTTCCCATTCCTCATCTCCATTGGTGACAGCAATTCTTGGCTAGGCAGGAAGGGGTAAAACGTCCTTGACGCAAAACCAGAAGCAAAACCATTTTCCTAGGCTAATTCCCAGTCATTTATATGTTTGGTGTCATGCTACTGCATCAGAAAGTTCAATAAGCTTTTCCCTGCCCTCTTCTCTTCCAGGTCTGTACCAGTGTCTAGCAGCTGCAGTCCTTGAAGCCCACAGAGGGCCCTCTGAGCCTTGAAGCCCTCAGAGCTTTCAGTGTGGTGGCCCCCTTTCTGTGGAACCCCCTGCCTCTGGTGGTTAGGCAGGCAGGCAGGCAGGCAGGCAGGCAGGCAGGCAGGCAGGCAGGCACCAACACCGTGTTGTTTCTGGTACCTCCTGAAATCATCTTTATTTTAGGACACCAATTTCAGGAAACCAGTGATCCTTCAGACATTGCACTTCTCTGAATTTTGCAATGGGGTTCTCCAATGATAATGATGATAATAATGTGTACATAAATGTGTATATTAGGGAAAACATTTAAATCTGGGTGTGGAATTGTTTGCAAAAATATGTCTACTAGGCCAAAAAAGAGCATGTATTAGGACAAATGTGCTCCAAAAATGCTTATGAATTTTCATGCAAACTTTGGAAAGAAATGAATTTAAGACTGGGGAAATTCTCCAAGTTTAACATGAAGTGAACTTAAGATGGGAAAAATGTGGAACTGACAAAAAAAAAAAAAAAAGTTATGGACAAATTTGTCCGTCCCTACTTACAATACATGTTTGTTCTGAACATCTGAAGCATGACATCCTGTCTGAAGAAGCTCAGTCGTTCCCCTTGAAATGCAGCAGTGCATCCTGAACTTTTTCGATGCAGCTCTGCCATTCTGAGCTATGTGGTCCCTCCCTGGCGGCAACTCATCAATAATTGACTCTGCAGGCGAACGTATGGAGATTCCCATGCATAGGCTCTTATGGAGATTCTCATGTGGAGCATTTCATGCATAGTCTGTTGCTGCACATCAAGGTCTGTGAACTGGGGTAGCATTCCAGTGCCGGTATTGCAATGTCTCTGGCTGCCTTCTGAAACCACACTAGGGAACTGTTTATGAGAACAAAGCTGCAACCATGGCCAGTAGGTGGTGCTGTTGTCCATTCACATTTTCCTACCTTGTTTCATAGATAAACTGGAAAGGGTTCAGAGGAGGGCAACACAGATGTTCAGGGGACTGGAAACAAAGCCCAATGAGGAGGGACTGAAAGAACTGGGCATGTTTAGCCTTGAGAAGAGAAGACTGAGGGGAGATAGGATAGTGCTCTTCAACTACTTGAAAGGTCGTCACAGGGAGGAAGGCCAGGCTCTCTTCTCGATCACTCCAGAGTGCAGGACATGGAATAATGGGCTCAAGTGACAGGAAGCCAGATTCCGGCTGACCATCAGGAAAAACTCCCTGACTGTTAGAGCAATACGGCAATGGCACCAAGTACCTAGGGAGGTGGTGGGCTCTCCCACACTGGAGGCGTTCAAGACGAGGCTGGACAGCCACCTGTCAGGGATGCTCTGACTTGGATTCCTGCATTGAGCAGGGGGTTGGACTTGATGGCCTTGTTGGCCCCTTCCAACCCTACTATTCTATGATTCTATAAAGAAAGTGGTAGGCTTTGCTACTGTGAAGTATAACTTAACTTTCCTCTTCATCAGGTGGTGGAGGAGGGGGAACACAACAACTGGAGAAGGCCCCCAGGGATGTTCCATGCCGCAGTAGGGGGAAGGTGGAGAATTAAAGGACCAGAGAAAAAGCAGGTGGGAGAAGCCCCTTCCCCCACTTCAGTTGCAGACATGGAATTAAAGAAGGAATCTCTTGCTTGCATTCTGCCAACAGCAGTCACAGAGACCTGGGCTTTTCTTATCTTTTTTAAAAACTTCCCAGATGGTGCTTAATGTCTCAAAGGAGAAGTGTGGGAGGATGAAGCCAAGAGAGTGGCTTATGGCTTAGAAGCCATGCTCTGGAATCTGTGACGAATGTTGGTGGCTTAGGGAAATGCATTCTGCACATGTTCAGAAGCACTGCTTTCAGCATCCTGAAAAGAGGTTCTGGGGCTTGAGCCTGAATAGCCCTCACTCAATTTAGTAATTGATACCTCCCCCTCTTTCAGGCCTAGGACATTTCTAGTTGAGACAGACCTTGGTGGATCTGCATTTCCTGTATTTCTGTAGTTCGTTGTTCTGTGATTCTCCAGACCCTGGAGACATTATTTAAGCTGTTAGGTATTTGCATGAAGGGGCTGCTCCCTTTTCCCCTGGGGATTTAAGAGGGACTGGGAGGAAGCCAATGGGAGATCCCTCTGCTTTAGGAACATTATGAAGTCATCAGGTTTTCCCACAATGGCCCAGACTCTGCGCATCTTCACACTCCTGATCTCCATTGGTGAGCAGAATTTATTTGGAAGCAAAGGCAGAAGTCTTCTGTATTCTAAAATCCTGAGCTCTGCAAAGGTCTGTTCTTGCTCCATTGTAAATGGGTTTAATAAGCTATTCCCTACCTTGTCCTCTTTCAGGTCCCAGTGTGCAGCAGCTGCAGCCCCTGAAAGACCCAGAATTCGTGGCTCCGGGTGGGACGGTCACCCTGTCTTGCAGATACAATAGTGGAAACATTGGTGATGGCAATTACCCTTTGTGGGCCCAGCAGAAATGGGGGAGTAAACCTTGGACAGTTATGTACCACACAAGCACCAGACCGTCTGATGTCCCAGCCCGTTTCTCTGGCTCCAGGTCAGGGAATGTGATGTCCTTGACCATTACGGGGGCCCAGGAGGAAGATGAAGCTGCTTATTACTGTTGTGTGTGGACTGGGAGCCAGAAGCACAGTGGTTTCTTCAGATGAGGAAGTGAGGCAAGAACCTCCTCACATTTTGGTCAATGACTACAAACACATCAGGCCTAAAACACTAACGGTTACACTGAGTGACGTGCAGTGCAAGCTGCTCACCACTACAGATCAGGGCACCCATGTGGATGAGAACGGGATGGGGATGGGTCCCCTGCCTGCACTCAGCGAGTGGCTCACACTCAACCCTGGTAGCCCCATTGACCTCCGTGGTTGCCATTTTTTGAAAAATAAGATGGTGATCGCAAAAATGCACGTATTTGCGCATGTGCGAAAATGCACATTTTGCAAATGCACATATTTGCATAAGCAAAACTGCACATTTTCGCAAACACACAAATATCCACATTTGTGCAGTCGCCATTTTATTTTTTTTAAAAAAGGTGACCGCGGAGCTTGATGAGGCTGCTGGGGTGAGTGCAGGCTGCTCGCTGAGCACGGGAGGGGCTGGACCACAGTCTGGGGACCAGCAAGCAGGGGCAGGGGCTGGGCAGGGGCCTGGAGAACCCAGATGGGGGTGGGTTCACACATACCTACTTACCAGGGCTTTCTGCTTCCAGAATCTTTGCAGGATGACGATCGGCTCCATTACGCAGGTGAACATAGGCAATCACATGGTTTGAATTGAGACCTTCTGTTTTGGCACTTTTCCTATGTTTTCCTTTAGACAGCACCATCTACTGGCTGTAATATAGTGCAGTATTAAATGCTACTGATTCTGCGCATTTTTTAAAATACCTGATTTAGTCTGGTGTTTTTTATAGTGGGATAAATTTGAAAAAGCGTGGGGGGCTGGCTGGATGTTGACAAGGTCGTGTATGGACCCACAAACTCCAGTGAGTGGCCTATCATGAGTGTGCAATAAATTGCTAGTGTATAGAAACTAGGAGCAGGGCTTCCTGGGCAATGCTTAATGACTTGAAGGAGAGGTGAAGGAGATGAAGCCTGGGAGGGATTGTGACTGGCCTAGAAGCCCTGATACTGAATCTTTGATGAATATTGGGCCTGATATGGTTCTAGAGGAAAATGCACTCCACATATGTCCAGAAGCTCAGTTTTCTACATCATGACTTCATATTTTCCTGAGATTGAAACCCAGATGACCGTCACTCAGTTTAAGTATTACTTCACACTCTTTCGGGTTCAGAGATGTGTAGTTAATACAGATCTTGCTGTCCCTTCAGAGACATGGTGTGACCAAGAGACTGTGGCTGCTTTCTCCATGGTTGTTCTGTAATCCTCTAGCCCCTAGAGACAATAGTTAAAGAGTAACAGATTTGCATGATGAGACTGCTCTCTTGGTTCGTGGGGATTTAAGAGGGACTGGGAGGAAGCCAATGGGGATCCCTCTGCTTTGGGTTGATTTGCCCACCAGTTTTCCCCACAATGGCCTGCGCTCTACTAATCTTCACCATCCTGGCCTCCATTGGTGAGGGGAATTCATTTATTAATAGGCATAAACCTTACTCCTGTCTTTGCTTCTTTTGTACATTGAAATCCTGAGCATTGCAAAGGTTTGGGGTTGCTCCATTGTAAATTAATTTAATAATCAATTTGACCCCCCCCTATTTCAGGTCCCAGTGTCCAGCAGCTGCAGCCGCTGAAGGATCCAGAATTTGTGGCTCAGGATGGGACAGTCACCATGTCTTGCAGATACAATAGGGGAAACATTGGTGATGGCAATTACCCTTTCTGGGTGCAGCAGAAACTGGGGAATAAACCTCAGTTGGTGCTTCATACCACCAATACCAGGCCATCAGATGTCCCAGAGCATTTCTCTGGCTCCAGGTCAGGGAACGTGATGTTCCTCACAATTCGAGGGGTCCAGGTGGAAGATGAAGCTGCTTATTACTGCGGTGTGTGGACTAACAACCAAAGGCAGTGTTCATTTGGAAAGGGAAGTGAGACGAAAACCTTCTCTCATTCCTTGATTTCTTTGCCCATCAACAGAAGCTGAACTGCCTATAGTAGCTTCTGTTTTTTATCTTGTGAGTGAGGCTCTGAACAAAGGCTGACAGGACTGGGATTAGAAATGGAATGAATATTCATAAATATTAGGAAAATAATCAATAATTAATTTTTTTTTGTCAATTCCCCCTAAATTTTCGACATTGAAATTCACAGTGTCTATGTGTGATGAACATGCAATGACTGTAATATGTACTGAATTTAATGCAGCAGTGACTTTCTTGCTTGCTTACAATTTCTAAAGTCAACATTGTTCTGACTTGTGACTGAGGCTCTCACGGAAGGCAGACAGGACCGCCCATAGAGATGGCATCCATAGAGATGCCATGATTGCCATCCATAGAAACGGCATAGAGATTCATGAAGTAATCAATAATTCATTTTTCCCTAATCTGCCCCCCCCCCATCAAATGTGGCATTTCAAATCTGGAATTGAAATCCACAGTTTCAATGTGCAAAGCAATAACCACCCAGTACTCATAATGCATTATGAATTTAACTCAGTTGTGACTTGCTAGTTTGCTTTCCATTTCTAAAGTCAATGTTCTTGTGTTGTTTCCTTCTTGTGATTTGAAACTATTTGTCTGACAGAAGTTGCTTCCTGTCCCTCCCTTTTAAAATCGTGCATACAAATCAAGATGATGGCTAAAAGTTATTCTTTATTTCTAACAACAACAACAATAATAATTTCTATTTCTACTACTTTTGTTGTTGGGTCATTAAGCCATGTCCGACTATTTGTGACCCCATGGACCATAGCACACCAGGCCTTCCTGTCCTCCGCTCTCTCCCGGAGTGTGCTCACGTTCATATTCATTGCATCGGTGATGCTATCTAGCCATCTCATTCTCTGCCGTCCCCTTCTCCTTTTGCCTTCAATCTTTCCTAGCATCAGGGTCTTTTCCAGGGAGTCTTCTCTTCGCATTAGGTGGCCAAAATATTTCAGCTTCAGTTTCAGTATCTGTCCTTCCAATGAGCAGTCAGGGTTGATTTCCTTTAGGATGGACTGATTTGACCTCCTTGCAGTCCAGGGGACTCGTAAGAGTCTTCTCCAGCACCACAGTTTGAACACATCAATTCTTCGGCGCTCAGCCTTCCTTATAGTCCAGCTCTCACAGCCATACGTTGCTACTGGGAAAACCATAGCTTTGATTAGACGGACCTTTGTTGGCAAGGTGATGTCTCTGCTTCTTACTGTGCTGTCTATGTTTGCCATAGCTTTCCTCCCAAGGATCAAGCGTCTTTTAATTTCATGGCTACAGTCATCATCTGCGGTGATCTTGGAGCCCAAGAAAATAAAATCTCTCACTGCTTCCATTTCTTCCCTTTCTGTATGCCAGGAAGTGATGGGGCCAGATGTCATGATCTTTGTTTTTTTAATGTTGAGTTTCAAACCAGCTTTTGCACTTTCCACTTTCACCTCCACTTTTCACCTCAACAAGAGGCTCTTTAGATCATCTTCACTTTCTGCCATTAGGGTGGTATCGTCTGCATATCTGAGGTTGTTGATAATTCTCCCAGCAATCTTAATTCCAACCTGTGATTCATTCAACCCGGCGTTTCTCATGATGTACTCTGCATATAAGTTAAATAAGCAGGGCAACAATATACAGCCTTGTCGTACTCCTTTCCCAATTTTGAACCAATCAGTTGTTCCATGTCTGGTTCTTATTGTTGCTTCTTGACCCTCGTACAGGTTTCTCAGGAGACAGGTAAGGTGGTCTGGTACTCCCATCTCTTGAAAAATTTGCCACAGTTTGTTGTGATCCACACAATCAAAGGCTTTAGCATAGTCAATGAAGCAGTAATAGGCATTTTTCTGGAATTCTCTTGCTTTCTCCATGATCCAGCGAATGTTGGCGATTTGATCTCTAGTTCCTCTGCCTCTTTGAAACCCAGCTTGTACTTCCGGTAGTTCTCGGTTTGCATACTGCTGAAGCCTAACTTGTAGGATTTTGAGCATAACCTTGCTGGCATGTGAAATGAGCGCAGTTGTACGGTAGTTTGAACACTCTTTGGCATTGCTCTTCTTTGGAATTGGAATGTAAACTGACCTTTTCCAGTCTTGTGGCCACTGTTGAGTGTTCCAAATGTGTTAGCATATTGAGTGCAGCACTTTAACAGCATCACCTTTTAGGATTTTAAAGAGCTCAGCTGGAATACTGTCATCTCCGCTAGCTTTGTTGTTAGTAATGCTTCCTAAGGCCCACTTGACTTCACTCTCGAGGATGTCCGGCTCAAGTTCAGTGAGCGCACTATCATGGCTATCAGGGACTTTAAGATCTTTCCTGTATAGTTCTTCTGTGTATTCTTTCCACCTCTTCTTAATCTCATCTGCTTCTGTTAGGTCCCTGCCTTCTTTGTCCTTTATCATGCCCACCTTTGCACAAAACGTTCCCTTGATATCTACGATTTTCTTGAAAAGATCTCTAGTCTTTCCCATTCTATTGCTTTCCTCGATTTCTTTGCATTGTTCATTTAAGAAGGCCTTCTTGTCTCTCCTTGCTATTCTCTGGAACTCTGCATTCAGTTGGATATATCCTCCCCTTTCTCCCTTGCTTCTCACTTCCCTTCTTTCCTCAGCTACTTATAAAGCCTCATCAGACAGCCACTTTGCTTTCTTGCATTCCTTTTTCTTTGGGATGGATTGAGTTGCTGCCTCCTGAACAATGTTACAGACCTCCGTCCATAGTTCCTCAGGCACTCTGTCTATCAGGTCTAATCCCTGAAATCTATTCCTCACCTCCACTGTATATTCATAAGGGATATGATTTAGGTCATACCTGAATGGTTTAGTGGTTTTCCCCATGTTCTTCAATTTAAGCCAAAATTTTGCAAGAAGCCGCTCATGATCTGAGCCACAGTCAGCTCCAGGTCTTGTTTTGACTGACTGTATAGAGCTTCTCCATCTTTGACTGCAAAGTACATAATCAATCTGATTTCGAGATTGACCATCTGGTGATGTCTATGTGTAGAGTCACCTCTCGTGCTGTTGGAAAAGAGTGTTTGCTATGATCAGCGGGTTCTCTTGGCAAAACTCTATTAGCCTTTGTCCTGCTTCATTTTGTACACCAAGGCCATGCTTGCCTGTTATCCCGATGATTTCTGGACTTCCTACTTTAGCATTCCAATCCCCTTTGATGAAAAGGACATCTTTTTTGGTGTTAGTTCTAGAAGGTGTTGTAGGTCTTCATAGAACCAATCAACCTCAGCTTCCTCGGCATCAGTGGTTGGGGCATAGACTTGAATTACTGTGATGTTGAATGGTTTGCCTTGGATTCGTACTGAGATCATTCTATCATTTTTGAGATTGTACCCCAGTACTGCTTTTCCCACCCTTTTATTGACTATGAGTGCTGCTCCATTTCTTCTAAGGGATTCTTGCCCACAGTAGTAGATATAATGGTCACCTGAATTAAATTCGCCCATGCCTGTCCATTTTAGTTCACTGATTCCCAAGATGTCGATGTTCAATCTTGCCATCTCACGTTTGACCACCTCCAACTTACCTTGATTCATTGACCTTACATTCCAGGTTCCTAAACAATTTTGTTCTTTACAGAATCGGACTTTCTTTTCACCACCAGACACATCCACAGCTGAGTGTCCTTTCGGCTTTGGCCCAGCCGCTTCACTCTTTCTGGCGCTACTTGGAAATACCCTGTGCTCTTCCCCAGTAGTATATTGGACACCTTCCAACCTGAGAGGCTCATCTTCCAGCATCATATCTTTTAGCCTTGTGATACGTTCCATGGGGTTTTCTTGGCAAGAATACTGGAGTGGGTTGCCATTTCCTTCTCCAGTGGACCACATTTTGTCAGAACTCTCCGTGATGACCTGTCCATCTTGGGTGACCCTGCACGGCATAGCTTATGGCTTCACTGAGTTATGCAATCCCCTTCGCCACAACAAGGCAGTGATCCATGAAGGGGATTTCTACTACTACATCCTTCTTATTTAATTTCTAATACAAAATCATTCTTATCCATTTTTTCAGGCCTTCAGAAAAGGTTTTTAAGGCCCGCTTATTCTCACTGGCTTGAAGCTGCTCTAATTGTCCAAATTACTTGGGCTAGACAATGGTCCACCTGCTCAAGGGGCTTCTATCCTTAGGCCCAGCCACCAAACCTAGGGGTGCCAATACAGTTCACCAGATGGCCACACCACCTTCCACAGGCCTCATCCCCTTTCCCCCAGCCAATGATCTTTGGATGGTTTCCTGGCTTTTTGTGCATCTTTTCCTCCATTATATAAGGCTGGAATGCCTCTGCTGAGACTTGCTTGCTAGCAGTAAAAGTTGCTTACCCTGACTAAAGTCAACGTTTTGGTGTTGTTTCCTTCTTGTGATTTGAATCTCTTTGTCTGACAGAGGTCGTTTCCCGTCCCTGTTCAAAACTGAAATTCACAGTTTCGATGTCTGATGGACTAAGCACACGATACCTGTAATATGTACTGATTTAACTCAACTGACTTTCTTGTTTGCTTATAATTTCTAAAGTCAATATTGTTTTGACTCGTGATTGAGTGGAATTGCGCCCTTGGCTGAAAGAGGTTCTGCTGCCCAGATCTAGTCCACTATTGTCTATTCTGACTGGTAGCAGTCTCCAGGGGATCTTGCCCAAAGCAGATGCGATGGCATTCATGCAGTTTGCTACCTTTGAATGTACGACATTCTGTGAAAATCACTTGCAAATTTCATAGGCCTCGAACCATCTAGGCTGGTATTGTTGACACTGACTGGCAGCTGCTCTCCAGGATTCCAGGCTGGAACATTCTCCAGCCCTACCTGAAAAATATTTCAGGTAGGGGATTGAACCTGGGTTCTTCCTCATACAAAGCAGTTGCTCTATCACTGAGCTATGTCAATGAAACTCAAGTTAATAAATGTTAAATCTGTCAGGGCATATTATCCAGAGCAAAAGTTAAGCACTGTAACATTTCCACATCTTCTGCTCTGGGTGATTTAAGAAAGAAGGATGGAGCACCCAACCCATTACCTTTTCCCTTCCAAAGTCAGAACCCCATTTAGAGAGCTCACCATGGCCTAGGCTCTGTTTTTCCTTGCGTGTCTCACTTTCTGCTCAGATAAGGATGCATAGGACTCATGTTATGCATAAGCCAACAAGAAAGCTATTTTCTCCTTCAGAGACACAACGTAACCAGAGGAGTGTAGCTGCTTTTCCTGTGGTTGGTCTATAGCCCCCAGCACCTGCAGTCAATAGTTCAGAAGTAAGACATTTGCATGAAGGGGCTGTTCTCTTCACTCTGGGGATTTAAGAGAGACTGGGGGAGGGCGGGGGGAGTCCAATGGGAGATCCCTTTGCTTTAGGTAGACTAGTCCCTCAGATTTCCCCAGAATGGCTGGGGCTCTGCTTCTCTTCATGACCCTGGTCTTTATTGGTGAGGGAAATTCATCTGTGGGAAGGAAAATCCTGAGCTTTGCAAATGCTTGGTGTTGCTACATTGTAAATTGGTTTATTAAGTCAGCCACCAGTTAACCTGTTTTTGCCTTGCCTTCAGACCCCAGTGCCCAGCAGCTACAGACCCTGAAAGACCCAGAATTTGTGGTTCAAGGTGGGACAGCCACCCTGTCTTGCAAATTAAGTAGTGGAAACATCACTGAAAGCAATTGGCCTTTTTGGATCCAGCAGAAACCAGGGAGGAAACCCTGGATGGTGATGCACGCTACCAGCACCAGACCATCTAATGCTCCAGATAATTTCTCTGGGTCCAGGTCAGGGAATGTGATGTCCCTGACAATTATAGGCACCCTGGTGGATGATGAAGCTGTTTATTACTGTTGCATGTGGGCTGTGGATGGGTGTGGCACAACCATTCATTCAGATCTGGACGTGAGACAAAAACGGGCTGTTTTTCTTTGCTCTCTTTGTCTGTCAGCCAAAGGAGAACTACCAATAGTCTGTTTAATATCCATCCATCCATCCATCCATCCATCATCTGTCTTCATCATCAATCAATATCTAAAATTATTTCAAGGCTGCCTTTAAAGGAGACACCCTCTCAAGGTGACTGACAAGATAAATACCAAAGTGGATACAATAAAACCCCATAAACATATTCAATAAAAACACATACAAGGAGAGATTGCAAATTAAAATCAATTAAAACAAAACATACCAATAACATCCAATAGAACATGTTTATAGGAAAGCTGGCCAGCGAGAACAGGTGGGTCTTCAGAGTTTTTCTGAAGATCAGCAAAGATGGGGCCTGATGAACCCGTGATGGCAGTTGATTTCAGAGGTGTGGGGCCTTTACTGAGAAGGCCCCCACTTTCAACAGAGAGGTATCCTCTCCTTTGACAGAGACCTTAGAAGGACCCTCACTTTGTGCTCTATGGTACCAGTACCAGTCAGCCAAGGATCCTAGATCTGTTCACTGGTTTCCACTCTGGAAACATTGCCTATCTAGCCATCACCAGACTAAAGACAGAGCAGATATTTATTTATTTATTTAGTACCCCAATTTCTATCAAAAATGGCACTCAAGGCAGCAAGATTTTCAGTACTGCTTTGAGTGGAAAAGAGGTAGCATGTTTCATGCTGGAAAATTTTGCATGGAGCCAAGGTAGAAGGTGAAAAGAGGATGTTTAAAAGGCATGCACTTTGATCTGTGCCTGGAGGTTCTTGAATGGTAGAGTTGAAAGAGACATAGAAGGCATCTAGTCCCAGCTCCTTGTGCAAGGAAGGGCTACCCATCCACTCCACTACAGGTTCATACAAAATATGCATTTAAATACTTATCTACATAAATGCAGATTTTTGTGCTATATATGTATCACAGATTAGTGTAGAAACAGGACAGAATGTAGCTATGAAAGAAACAAGAAAAAGTGACTAGAGCCAGAAATTTGAACACATTCTCCATTTTTAAAAATGTATATATTTTAGCAGCAGTTGCCCAATTGCTTTGGAATATGGACAGTTTATAGCCTTTTCATACATTTCATGGCAATTCACCTGGATGATCAACAGGCACTGGTAACCATCTCTGTAAGGAGTGTACCTGTGCTTATCTTTTGAGGGCTTCTCCACACAGGGCTTTTATCTTGCTATTGAGATTGTTTACCCATGGAAGTTTGTGGGTCCTTTATATGACATCATCAATCTCCAGGGCATCTTCCACACTAAATGACCTTTACCCCATTTTTAAAAAGGTCAAAGATAATGAGCTATCAAATTACAGCATGTTGAGTTCCCTCATGAAAAGAGGTAATCCCACAATAAGAGGAGCTGGACAACACCACCATCTAGTGGCTGAATAATGAAACGTACAGAACATGCAGATAAGGGGGCCAACAAACCCCCTCCAGACCTCTAGGCCTGACCTTTTTCCTTACCCCTTTAGGCCTCAAGCCTTCACAGTGCCGTTCCTGCCAGGTGGGCCCACTTGGAGTGAGGTGGGGGGACCATCAGATTGCAAGCAGCTGGAGATCTGATGCAAAACTCCCTGAGCTCAGAGATGTGGTGTTTTGGCCAAGAGGGTGAAGTAGTAGTGCTTTGCAGGTTTTGAAGCCCTCCTGCCCCTGGGAACAGGAGTTCAAGAGCAAAAGATTTGCATGAAGACATGATTTACACTGTCTTGTTCTATGCTGGTTCTCTTTTTTGCATATTTTAAATTTTTATGTATGTATGTATTATATTTCTGTACCGCCCAATAGCTGAAACTCTCTGGGTGGTTCACAAAAATTAGCATCACAAGTACAGCCTAAAACAACATGAAATGTAAAAGTTTAAAACTACAGTGTAAAAGTACAACCAGAATAAAACCTAGCAGTAATGCAGAGATTTAAAATACAGATTTAAAACAGCAGAGCTAAAAGCCCAGAATGCTAAAATGCATGTATTCTAGAAATGCTGGCTTCAGATATGAGCACTTTATAGCCTTCCCACACATGAAATGACAATAAACCTGGGTTTGCCACCAAATGGATGTTCAGGTAGGAACTGCAGCCAACCAGCTTTGTAAGGATTGGCGCTAGCACGTTAATATCCCAAAATGCCCCAGGGGGAAACTATGTTCAGGGCATTATGGGGAATTAATACTGCAGCTAGACCTAGGGCTTCTGTACACCAATCTTTTATCCTGCACCTTTACTGGGGCTTCTGCTTCCAGAGTCTTTGCAGGATTAATATCAGCTCCTTTACATGTGCTGTTTTTCAGGGATTTCCTTTCTCTGCGAGTTCTATACTTTCCATTAGACAGCCACTAGATGGCTCTGTGGTATAGCTGTGGTATAGTGGAATTACGGAAATACAAGAGCCTCTGGAGCACCATTAAAATGAAATACTGCATTTTCCCCATTAAGAAAAAAGCTGTGGTCATGGTCAGAAAGCACGGGAGAGGCCCTGGAGGCTGATAACGTAATGTAAAGGACCTGCAAACTACCATGAGTGACCAATCATGAGTGCACGACAAAAGCCTCATGTAGAGAATCCCCTAGTGGCCAAGTGCTGTTTGGGGCATGGCTGCTGCTGCCAGGCAAGTCCATTATAGGGCACCCAGATAGAGAAGCTGGCCCACTAGAACAAATTTTGCCCAGGGGCCCCTAAACCCTGGAGCTGGCCCTTTTGGGACAGATACAGACCTTGCTAGACTTTTAATCTCTGGGCTCAGAGTGGTGGCGTGTTGGCAACAGGGTGCAGCAGTCATCCTTCCGCTGGTCCTGAAGCCCTCCTGGCCTCTGGGGAAAGGAGTTAGAGAGCAAGAGATTTGCATGGAGGGGAGGGGCTGCTGTCTTGCTGTCAGGGTGGACACTAAGCCTATAGAATCCCAGAGTAGTTCTGATGCTGAGGAAGAGCAGCCGCTCCTGGGAGAGGAGTGCGCTCATCCTTCCCAGGGCCAACAGCTGGCAGGGATTCCTCCCACTGGCATTCCTAGCATAGATAGCAGTCCTGGGAGTGAGAGAGCATGGGAAGCAGACTTGCTGGATGTGCGACGCTGACGCAGGGAGCGGCGCCAAATGGAGGGCGCGGAAAGGAGGCGTAGTGCCCGGTTGGCACGCAAACAATGGTTGCGCCCAGAGGATCCAAGGGAAAAGGGGAGGGACTCTCCCTAACCCATAAGTTCAGGGTCTGCCAGTGATTCTCCTTCAAATGGGGACCAACTGTTCCCACTTAGGGCATAGGTACTCTGCTGCTCATAGCTGGTTGCTAACAGTAGAGTTGTTAAGTTGTAAAAGAGGAATAAAGCTTTGAAAAGAACCCCTTTGTCTGTGTCTGGACTTGGCTACTGGATTAGACTGAGAGAGGCCTCCAAGGAGCCCTTGATGCTGGGCCCCAGGGGCTTAAGAGAGGTGGGGAGGATGCCAGAGGAAGCCTCTTTCGCTTTAGGAAGATCTGTTTCCCCACAATGGCCTGGGTCCTTCTTCTCTTCATACTCCCCATCTCCATTGGTGAGGAAAAGGAGGGATAAATCCTACACAAGCCTTCCAGGCACTTAACTCACAGCCATGCAAATGTCTGGTGCTGCTCCATTGTGAGAAAGAGCTTAGCAGGCGTTTCTCTGCCCCATCCTCTTTCAGGTCCCACCATCCAGCAGCTGTAAGGCCCTGAAGCCCTCAGAGATGGGACCATGTCTTCCACCAGCTTTCCTCTCTGGGTCCAGAAGAAAGCAGGGCAGGTTCCACGAGTGGTGATTTGCACCACCAGCAGCAGACTGTGGCAGCAAGGTGTTGGAGGAGAGAGCTGAGCGCCAAGCAGCCTGCTCTGTGCCCCTTAAGCTGAATGCTCCCCCCCACAGACAGCCTTTTGTTTTTCTTCTTGCACTTTATAATTTTGTTGCTGTCATGTTTTTGAGCTTACCTTATCATTATGATACAGCTGTGTGTCTCTCCTCAACCCCCACCCAGCCTTTGTAGTACACATCTCTCCATCTCTCTGCAACCTCCCTGGCTTCCTGCATTTCTTGGTCTGAAAAAGCCACATGGTGTGTGTGTGTGTGATTTGTTGTTGTTGTTGTTGTTGTTGTTGTTGAGTCATTAAGTTGTGTCCAACTCTTCGTGACCCCATGGACCATAACATGCCAGGCCCTCCTGTCCTCCGCTCTCTCCCGGAGTGTGCTCAAGTTCATATTCATTGCATCGGTGATGCTATCTAGCCATCTCATCCTCTGCTGTCCCCTTCTCCTTTCGTCTTCAATCTTTCCCAGCATCAGGGTCTTTTCCAGAGAGTTTTCTCTTCACATTAGGTGGCCAAAATATTTCAGCTTCAGCTTTAGTATCTGTCCTTCCAATGAGCAGTCAGGGTTGATTTCCTTGTGTGGGATTTGACAACTTCCCTTGGGCTTTCCTTGAAGTGTGGGAAGCCAGGGAGGCTGCACACCTCCAGAGGCCATGCGATGAGAGACAGGACACTCACAAGCAATCCTTGGCTACCCTGAAAGTAAGGTAAGTGCAAGAACCCACACACCATCCATTATAATCTCACTTAAATTTTCTTCTCTTTTGAATTTTTTTTTTGAAAGCCATTTCTTTTCTATCAAATTGAATGAGAACAGTTGATAAAACCTGGGAGACATTTTTGGGACAGTGCTAGCCTGGCTTTGTCCCCACCTTTGAAAGGGTTGGACAAAGATAGCACTATGTTCCATCCCAAACATCACAGTTGTTGTACCAGAAATGACTTGCATGAACATGTATTTGACCGTCTGGCCTAAGTGGCCTTCCTCTATGTCACTGATCTCTCAGCTCTGAAATCTCTTGAGTCATGCCTTCCTACCCATCCGTTCTGAATATCTGAAGTATGATATCCTGTTTGCACAAACACAGCTGGTTCCCCTTGAAATGCAGGAGTACATCTTGAACATTTCAAGACGTAGCTCCCCATCTACCCAGTGAACTATGTGCCCGCCCCACCCTGACCACACACCAATAATCTACTCTGCAGGTGTGCATGTAGGAAATGGATCCACATGCATAGCTGAAAGCAGCTGGGGGCTGCACATCATGGTATGCGTACTGTGGTAGTACGATCTCTGATCCTCTCCTAAAACTACACACAAGGCAAGTATCTCAAGAACAAATTGATCATATTTATTTATTTCTAGTATTGTTATGCCACTCCTCGGCCAAAGAAGCTTGCAGAATGGCCTGCATGTGATCAATTGAACAAGACAGTCCTCAACCACAGGCTTACAGTCTAAAAAGACACAACACACAAGGAAATAGGAAGTGGGAGGGAAGAGGAAAATACCTTTTTAAGCAGGGTTGGTGGGATGGCCCTGCTGTCCCTTTCGCCTCCCTCTGCTCAGCCTGCTCAAAGCAGCAGGTCTTCCTGACCTCCCCTGAATCTTGTTGGGAGGATGGGGAAGTGATGGAGAAAAGATAAGGCTGTTGAAATTAATGGCTAAGATGAGAGATGTCCACCTGCTGGTTTCAATCCATGCCACTCCAAATTGCAAGACCTGTTCCCTCATCCACGTATGGAGAAATTAGTACAGTTTGCATATTCATTCATTCATTCATTCATTCATTCATTCATTCATTCAATTTCTATACCACCCAACAGCCAAAGCTCAAAATGTGCTCTTCTCTGCTCAGAATGTGCTCTTCTCCTTCAAAGCTCAAAATGTGCTCTTCTCCTTCAAAATGTGCTCTTCTCTGCTACTTCTGAGATATACATGATGTGGTACATCAGGGGCACTGAAGCACTGCTGAACTTTCCTCTCTCCATCAGTCGGAGGCGGGGGGACAGACAGACTGGGAAATGACCCTAGGGGTTTGTCATGGTGCAGGTAGGGGGAAGGTGGTGAATTAAGGGACCAGAGCAAAAGCAGACAGGAGAAGCCTCTCTTCCCTCTTCAGTTTCAGATTTGGAACCTCTCAAAGGGGAGGTGAAGTAGCTGAAGGCTGGGAGGGATTTTGTCTGGCCTGGAAGTCCTGATCCCAAATCCTTGATGAATACTGGGCCTGATATGGTTGCTGAGGAAAATGCACTCTGCACATGTTCAGAAGCTCATTTTTCTACATCATGGCTTTATATTTTCCTGGACCATCCTGAAGCCCAGGTGGCCATCACTCAATCTAAGCATCACTGCACCCTTTTTCAGGTCCAGAGATGTATAATTGATACAGGACTTGCTGGTCCTTCTGAGACGTGGTGTGACCAAGACAGTCTAGATGCTTTTCCTGTGGTTGTTCTGTAATCCTCCAGACCCGGGAGACAGTAGTTAAGGAGTAGCAGATTTGCATAAAGGAGATGCTCTCTTGACCCCTGGGGATTTAAGAGAGAGTGGGAGGAAGCCAATGGGAGATCTCTGCTTTTGGTAGATTTGCCCACCAGGTTTCCCCACAATGGCCTGCGCTCTACTAATCTTCACCATCCTGGTCTCCGTTGGTGAGGGGAGTTAATTAATTGATAGGCATAAACCTTACTTGAAGCAAAGACAGAAGTCGTTTGTACTCCAAAATCCTGAGCATTGCAAAGATTTGGAGTTGCTTCATTGTAAATTAATTTAATAAGCAATTTGTTGCCCTGTTCTCTCTCAGGTCCCAGTGTCCAGCAGCTGCAGACCCTGAAGGACCCAGAATTCGTGGCTCCGGGTGGGACGGTCACCCTGTCTTGCAGATACAATAGTGGAAACATTGGTGATAACAATTACCCTTGGTGGGCCCAGCAGAAACCGGGGAGTAAACCTCAGTTAGTGATGCACAGCACCAGCACCAGACCGTCTGATGCCCCAGCCCGTTTCTCCGGTTCCAGGTCAGGGAACATGATGTCCCTGACCATCACGGTGGCCCAGCTGGAAGATGAAGCTGCTTATTACTGCTGTGTGTGGACTGGGAGTGGGTTGCACAGCGGTTCATTCAGATGGGGAAGTGAGGCAAAAAACTCCTCTTGCGTCTTAGCTCTTTTTGCACATCAACAGAAGCTGAACTGCCTATAGAGGCTTCCGTTTTTCACCTCATCAGTGAGGTTCTGAACGAAGGCTGACAGGACTGGCATTAGAAATGAAACAATTATTCACAAAGTAACCAAGAATTCTATTTTTTCCATTTTTTTTCAAGTTTCAAATGTGACATTTGAAATCTAATATAAATATCACATTTCCGATGTGAAACATTATCACAGAATAGTTGTAATTTGTTCTGAATTGAACTAAAGTTTGACTTTCTTGTTTGCTTGCATTTCAAAAGTCAATGCAACCATATATTTTTCTCCTCGTCCTTTAAATCTATCGGTCTGTTATTTTACCCCCTTTTTTTCCTGTATAGAAATAAACACGATTATTAAAAATAAAATGTAAATTATTTTTTGAAATGTCAAAATATGTGTTAATCAAGGCCAGTGACATACAAACAGATGACTTTTCAATAATGCATCCTTATATTTTAAGTTCCAATTAGTGTTGTTCCAAAAAATTATTCTGCATCATTTTTGACCATTTTAATTCAATTTGATAAAAAGAAATTGATTTTCAGTCCCCTTTTGGGACTGATAACAACTTTGCTGACTCTTTAATCCTTGAGCTCAGAGATGTGATGTTCTGGCCATCAGGGTGCAGCACTGATACTTTTGCTGGCTCAGAAGCCCTCCTGTCTCTGGGACTGGAGTTACAGAGGAAGACATTTGCATGATGGGACTGCTGCCCTGGCCCCAGTGGGTTTAAGAGAGACTTGGAGAATTCCAGTCGGAGATCTCATTCCTTTAGGAAGATACTCTGTCTACCCACAATGACTTGGGCCCTTCATTTCTTCACAATCCTTGTCTTCATCGGTGAGGGAAACTGAATTTGTGCAAGGAATGGATAAAGCTTTCCACGTTCGAATCCAGGGCTTGTAAATGTTTGGTGTCACTCCACCGTGGTGAACGGTTTTAATAAGCTTTCCCCTGCCTTGTTGTCTTCCAGGTCCTAGCATCCAGCAGCTCCAATCCCTGAAGCCCTCAGAAGTCGTGTCTCTAGGTGGGACAGTCACCCTCTCTTGCCAATTCAGTAGTGGAAATATTGGTGATGGGAATTATCCTCTATGGCTCCAGCAGGATCAGCGGAACGTTCTACGGACATTTATTTGCCCTGGGAGCCCTTATCCCAACTCCGTTATGAGCGTTGGGCTGATATTGTTGCTTAGTAATGAGGGAAATGCACTCTGCACATGTTCAGCACATTTTTTTGTTCCTGGCTTCATATACTCCTGAATTGTCCCTTGGGTTTGAAAGCAGATCCAAGGGTTCAACCTGAGACTGTCCTCATTAAATTAGAGGTTGCCCCCCCCCCAGTATTGGGGATTTTCTTTTAGCTAATACAAATCTTGCAGGCATGGTGTTACCAACAGGGTGCAGCTGCTTTCCTTTGCAGTTGGTCAATAGACTTTCAGTGCACTGGGAAATTACTTAAAGAGCAAAGTATTTGCATGGAGGGGTTGCTCTCTTGCCCCCTGGGGATTTAAGACAGTCTGGAAGGAACCCAACAGGAGATCCCTCTGCTTTAGGAACATCAACCCATCAGGTTTCCCCACAATGGCCCAGATTCCTCTTCTCTTCACACTCCTGATCTCCATCGGTGAGGGGAATTCATCTAGAAGCAAAGACAGAAGTCCTGTGTATTAAACCATCCTAAGCTTTGCAAAGGTTTGGCGTTGCTCCATTGCAAATTAGTTTAATAAGCTATTCCCTATCCTGACCTTTTTCAGGTCCCAGTGTCCAGCAGCTACAGACCCTGAAAGACTCAGAATTTGTGGCTCTGGGTGGGATGGTCAACCTGTCCTGCAGATACAATGGTGGAAACATTGGTGATAACAATTACCCTTGGTGGGCGCAGCAGAAACCTGGGAGTAAACCCCGGCTGGTGATGTATGCCACCAGCACCAGACCATCTGATGTCCCAGCCTGTTTCTCTGGCTCCACATCAGGGAATGTGATGTCCTTGACCGTTACGGGGGCCCAGGAGGAAGATGAAGCTGCTTATTACTGTTGTGTGTGGACTGGTAGCCAGAAGCACAGTGGTTCGTTCAGATGGGGAAGTGAGGCAAAAACCTCCTCACATTTCTTTGCTCTTTTTATGCATCAGCAGAAGGTGAGATACCATTGGCATCCTGCTGTCAGGATTCCTTTTGCCCCCACTGAACTTCAAACACTGAAGCAAACACAGACAAGAGGCTTCAATCTGTGGCTTTTAATCCATTACAACAAAGGGTCATACAGATGCAAATTCTCAGTGACTCTCAGTCTGCAAGGAAATGCCTTCAGGGGGTTCAAAACGTAGCTAGTTGCCCACAGTTTGAAAGAAAGGCGGGCTCCCTAGCCTAACTTAAGGGGTGGGGAGAGGTCTCTCTCTCTCTCTCTCTCTCTCTCATGAGGCTTCTAAGCGCCGCTGTTCATGCAGGGCCAATTGGGTAGACTTTCTAAGTTCAGCCCCAGCCTTCTCCCTCTTGGGTCTGTGTCTGCATCTTGCATCTATTAATTCAGACTCCCCAAACCCTGCTTCTCCCTGTTTGCTGTCTCTCATGGTGGAGGGGGGGAGAGGGACCTTCCTCCCCCAGCTGGACCTTTGAAACCTGAGGAGCCTGCCTAGCCATGTCTGGACTAGCCTGGGAACATACCTCCCCCATGTCTGGCAGTTCTTCTCCAGAATCTGAACTACTCTCCCACTCCCTGTGCTCAGAAGCGCTCCTGACACCTCTCCATTTCTGTGCAATGAAGGAGCCCTGAACAAAGGCTAACAGAGGCACAGGACTGGGATTATTTGTTTATTTATGCATTTTATTTCATGTCATTTGTATCCTGCCTTTCGAACAGGAACATTATACTCAGGGTGGCTGACCGTCCTAGGAATGACCATATTTCAAAATTCGAACTTGATTCAAACAACAATGAAACAAATGTATTAAATTCAATTAAAAACACAACCTCCACAGAATAACAACAGCACTCAACCCAACAGCAACCTGTTATGTGACCAAAGCCGACATGAATAAAAAACATCTTTGCCTGCCAACAAAGGTCAGCAGGGAGAAAGCCAACCTCCATCAGCTGGGACTGGGAGTCCCACAGCTTGGAAGCCACCACCGAAAAGGCTCTCTCTCACTTTGCCACCAAACAATCCCCTGGTGGTGGTACTGAAAGACATACCTCTCCGAAGATCTTAAAACCCAGGTAAGCTTGTATGCGAGGAGGCAGTTTTTCAGGTAGGCTGGTCTCAAGCCATATAGGGCTTTATAGGTCACACAGACACATAAGGCAGTGGCTAAATATTTTTAAGGGTGCAGTCCTATTGACTGCGTCCTCACTGCTCAGAAGCCTCTGAATTTGGAAGCCGGCAGGGTGGGAGAAGCAGCACAGGTGATCTTCACCTCCCCCTCCTCTGTGTTTGATGAATTTTGCTAGACGGGCTTTTCAGTCTGTCTAATGAGGGCACTGTGGAAAGGGAGGGAAGGGACTGGGGGAGGCTCAGGAGAACTTCCTTCTTGGGCTCTCTGGCCTCTTCCTGCCCCTGCCCCCCGGAACACCCCCTTTCTTTCACCTCCGAGGTCTCTTCTCCAATGTCGGAGAGGCAGCTAGTGCGGTTCTCTCCTCCAACAAAACGAAATGAGTTTAAGGAAAATTATGTATATAGCAAATATATAGCAAATCTTACTATAAAAACTAATATTTCACACACAGTTTAAAAGAATAGTCCAACGGTATATTATACATACCTAGTTGCAACTGATTTCCAAATCAAAAAGGCTGCACAAGTATACAGTGCCTATGTCCTAAACACATTTTGACCAAACTAGGCCTCATCAATAGGGAACATATAAACAATAATTACAGCCCTTGTTAAAACAATATTTTCAAGATATTAAGTTTTCTACATGGAACTTGTATAGCAAAATACACAAATTTAGAGATACCTGGGATAATATTGCTTACTCAAATTAATCAGATAAATGTAAACTAATAAAAAGTCTAACTACCAGTAAATATTAACTATACAGATTCTCTAATCCTCATCATGTGGTTGGAACTGAATGCAAAAAAATGGAGACAAGAAAATTCCCTCCTACATTCTGAAGCATGTAGAGAAATGAATCTACTTTGTATTAATTTACAGTAATCTCCCAGGTATATCTGACTTATGACCATGCCACACTAAAAGATAAAAAACTGAAACGACCCTGAGAGCAACCCACTAGTGAAGAAGACTGGAGAAGTCTTACCAAGGATGAGTAGTTCCTTCTGTCTATAGCAGCTGTTTTCCATACCACAAACAAACAAACAAACAAACAGGAATGTTGTTTAGAACAGCTTTTTTTCGATCAGGCACACTGGCCAACTCCTGCAAAAGGACTGGATACTGTGCATAACCATTTGCTATTGCAAACTGGGTTACTATATACAGGCTCTAATCAGAACTCGGTGCAGGCGTGTTATCAACTCAGCATGGAAAGAATGTCTGTAATTATCTATTACTGAGTGAGTTGCTGTCCAGGTCCTGAAATGGAAATCTAAGCTAAGATCTAGGGATGTACAAAAGTCACTTACCTTTTTGTGGAATTGATTCGTCGTGGGGGGGAGGTGCTCCATCCCTCCCTCCGGAATCCTTGATGGGGGGGGAGGAGATCCAGTCCTCCCCCCCCGAATCCTGCCCGGCCAGCTCCGCTCCGCAGTGGCTCCACGGAGCAGCTGGCCAGGGCTGTCTGCAGCCGGAGTTCCGGCCACAGACGGGTTGCTGCGGACGCAAATGGTGGCTGCCATAGCAGCTACCATTTGTGTCCAGCCAGGCTGCTGTGATAGGCTATGTAAGTATTTACGTAGCCTATCACGGCAGCCCCCCCCCAAAAAAAACACCATACGCAAATGGCGGCGGCTATGGTGGCCGCCATTTGCGTTTCCTATTTTTTGCCATTTTATCTTATGTAAATATTTACGTAGGCTATTATGGTGAAAAAAAAGGGGAACGCAAATAGCGCCCACTACATTATTTGTGTTCCCCTTTTTTTCACCGTAATAGCCTACGTAAATATTTACGTAGGATAAAACAGTGAAAAATAGGGCACGCAAATGGCGGCTGCCGTAGCTGCTGCCATTTGTGTATGCATTTTTTTTTGTTTGCCATGATAGGCTACATAAATACTTATGTAGCCTATCACAGCCTCCACATGGATGCAAAAGGCGTCCCTGTGTTAGCTGTGATAGGCTAGGTAACTATTTATGTAGCCTATCACGGCTATGATGAGGAAGTGAATGGCGGCCGCAGGGCGGCCGCCATTCACAAGTCAGTGCGGACAGCAGCAGGTAAGTGCTCCGTTTCGCGTGCCTTTCGTGGGTTGGGGGCTCCGTTCCACGTGCCTTTCATGGGTTGGGGGGGTGGGGGCTTTGTTCCGCCATGGATTTCAGGGGGCCTAACTCATGACTAACTCATCAGGTTTCCCCACAATGGCTCAGACTCTGCTTCTCTTCATATTCATGATCTGCATTGGTGAGAGGAATTCATTTGGAGGAAGGGATGCATTGTATCTGAAGCAAAGACGGAAACCTTCTGTATTCTAAAATCCTGAGCTTTGCAATGGTTTGGTGTTGCTCCACTGTAAATAGGTTTAATAAGCTATTCCCTGCCTTGTCCTCTTTCAGGTCCCAGTGTCCAGCAGCTGCAGACCCTGAATTCATGGCTCTGGGTGGGACGGTCACCATGACTTTCAGATATAATAGTGGAAATATTGGTGATAATAATCACCCTTTGTGGGCCCAGCAGAAATGGGGGAGTAAACCTTGGACAGTTATGTATCACACCAGCACCAGACCATCTGATGTCCCAGCCCATTTCTCTGGCTCCAGGTCGGGGAGTGTGGTGATGTCCCTGACCATTACAGGGGCTCCGCTGGAAGATGACGCTGCTTATTACTGCTGTGTGTGGACTGGGAGTGGGTTGCACAGATGGGGCAGTGAGGCAAAAACCTCCTCTCATTTCTTTGTTCTCTTTGTGAATCAACAGAAGCTGCCTTTAGCGGCCTCTCCCCTTTTGGGCAATGAGAAAGCCCTCAAACCAAGGTTAATAGAGTGATGGACTTTATTTATTTATTTATTTATTTATTTATTTATTTATTGTATTTGTATCCCGCCTTTTTTCCTCCAAGGAACCCAAGGCGGCTTACATTATCCCCCTCCTCTCCATTTTTTTCCTCACAACAACAACCCTGTGAGGTAGGTTGGGCTGAGAGTCTGTGACTGGCCCAAAGTCAGCCAGTGAGCTTCCATGGCCGAGTGGGGACTAGAACCCGAATCTCCCAGCTCCCAGTCCGTCACTCTTTCCATTACACTGAACCGGTGTACTGGATATTTAGTTATTTATTCCATCATTTGATTTGTACCCTGCCTTTCTACCAAGAAAATGACACCCAAAGCTGTTAATTTCACCCTGTTGGTGGTCTTCTTGGTGGGTTTTGTGCACAGGTGGTCTGATTTTGCCATCCAAACTGAGCTTCAGCTATGGGGTGGTATAGAAATGTAATAAAAAAATAAATAAATGTTCACAGTGCAAGTGTCGAAGAAGTCCTTGAAAAAATAGAGCAGTGAAAGTCCTGTTGAACAACTGTGGGTTAATAATAGCATGTTATGGGAAATAGTCACTCATGGAAAACATAGCTTTCAGTTGAAATTAGATGGCAATTATATAGCCTGTAATATGATTTCAGTTTGTGTACCATATATATGGATATATTTGTCTTTTAAGGGTCCAGCGTCTCCTATATTTAAACAAGTTTCCCATATATCCGGTATTCACAGAATAGTGCTACCACAAAAAGATTTGGATGCCCCTATGACTTCTCAAGACACTGTAATATTGTATTTTCAAGATATAAATGGAACTAGAACTTTCCTACAGTGCAAAGTTTCTGCTGACCCTTTATTTAAGAGATGGTGGAATCATGTACCAAGCAAATTCCACTTCAGGAGGAAACAAGAGCTGTTGGACAGTATTTTGGGAGGCATAGGACCTGAGGCAGGTATCCTAATTCTTATGATATTGAATGAGCTTCCCAGAGAGGCTCAACTGGCACCTACATTCCACTCTTTCCAGTGCCACTTGAAAACCTTATTTTCCCAAGCATTTTAGTCTTTGAATTTCTTTTTGAATCTGTAAGGGAGCAATCCCATGGCCACTAGACACTGTCTTGAGGGCCATAGGATGTTTCAGTTTCTGGGAACCGAGGTTGGAGACAGGGCTCCAAAAGTGGTTCCCAGAAACTACACTCCCCGCCCTTCCCCCACCCCCTCACAGCCAGCGTGGTTCTCTCCATGCTGGGTACGTCTCTGCACTTGGAAATGGAGCATGGAGGCAGTGAAAAGGGGGTGGTCCCGGGGGCAGGGAGGGGAGGAGATGGCGGAAGCTGCATTTCTGTGCCCCATGGCCTTTTGCCCCCACTCCCCAAAGCCGCAGCTAGACAGTCAAAATTGGCCATTTAACCAAAAATCCAGAGTGGCTGGAGCATGGAGGTGAGGATCGCCTCCATGCTATGGTCGCCCTGCATTGGATACTTGGCAGCCTCCAACTTCAGAGTCTGCTGAGTGACTCAATAGGATTGCACCCTTACTGTATTTTAAAACCTTGCTTTGCTGCTTGCTTTTGCTTTGGCATTTACTTCTATTTTATACTGTGGGTTTAAACTTTTAAAGTGCATCTTATGTTGTATTTTGTGGTTTTATTCACTGTGAACCATCCAGACAACTTCGACTATTGTGTGATATAGAAATGGAAGGAAGGAAGACAGACAGACAGACAGACAGACAGACACAGCTAATAAACTATCAAAATTGGGAGAGATAATTGGAGGGGAAGAGGCTGGAAGAGGCTCAGGATAAATTGTATCCAGGCCTTTCTGGCCTCTTCCGCTCCCCATCCATCAGAACATTCTCTTTCCCCCCTCCTCTGAGGTTGCTTTTCCAGCCTTGGAGAGGCAGCTGTCACGGTTCTCTCCATTCCAGCTGTGAATCCGTTTATGCCAGCTGCAAGGGGGCGGAGTCTGTGTTCAGATCTCTGGCTCTGAATTTGGAGGGTTTGCTTGAGCAAACCTATGGATCCTCTCCCAGGGACCAAAGGATTGGTCTCCGAAGTACCAAATAATGTGCCTTCAGCATATATATATATATATATATATATATATATATATTTAAAAATCCTACTCATTGTGAGGTCATATGCATATGCCCAGGGAAGGATTTTCAAAGGAGAGGTGAAGGCTGGGAGAGATGTTGTCTGGCTTGGAGTCCCTGATCCTGAATCCCTGATGAATATTGGGCCTGACACGGTTGCTCAGAAAAATGCACCCTGCATCGAGTTTAGAAGCTCAGTTTTTGTATCGTGGCTTCGTATTTTCACACTCCCCCGAGACTGAAAACAGGTTCTGAGGATAGAGACCAGATAGCTTTCACTCAGTTTAAACATCACGACAGCCTCCTTTGGGACCAGAAATGTGTAGTTTTATACAGATATTCTTCACCCTTCAGAGAGATGGTGTGACCAACAGCGAGCAGCTCCTTTTCCTATGGCTGTTCTGTAGTCTACCAGCACTTGGAGAGAGTAGTTAGGGAGGAACAGTTTTGCATGCAGGGGCTGCTCTCTCGACCCCTGGGGATTTAAAAGAGAGTGGGAGGAAGCCAAAGGGAGATCCCTCCGCTTTGGGTAGATTTGCCCACAATGGCCTGCACTCTACTAATCTTCACCATCCTGGCCTCCATTGGTGAGGGGAATTCCTTTATTAATAGGCATAAACCTTACTCCTGTTTTGCTTCTTTTGTACTCTGACATCCTGAGCATTGCAAAGGTTTGGGGTTGCTCCATTGTAAATTGGTTTAATAAGCAATTTGTTGCCCTGTTCTCTTTCAGGTCCCAGTGTCCAGCAGCCTCAGCCCATGAAAGACCTGAAATTCATGGCGCAGGGTGGGAGAGTCACCATATCTTGCAGATACAACAGTGAAAACATTGCCACTGCCAATTACAATTTCTGGGTGCAGCAGAAACCAGGGAATAAACCTCGGTTTGTGATGTGTACCACCAGCACCAGACTGTTTGGTGTCCCAGATCATTTCTCTGGCTCCAAGTCAGGGAATGTGATGTCCCTGACAATTATGAGTGCTGAGCTGGAAGACGAAGCTGCTTATTACTGTTGTGTATGGACTGCTGGTCAGAAACACAGCCATTCATTCAGATGCCCAGACCCCTTTAACTGAAGAGCGTTCTCTCACTGAAGGCAGAGTGACTGATCATGAAGGCCACCTCTCAGGGATGCTGTAGTAATGGATTTCTTGCATCCCTAGGAAGGCAGACTATATGACATTGAGGTGCCTTCCTTAATCTATGATTCTATAATTCTATCCACCCAGATGGAGCTGTGTCTCTGTTTAAGGCTGAGTTTTGAGTTGTCCATTGCTGAATCAATATTTGAGCCTTGCTCCTGTGGGGTTGCAGCTTAAGCTGTTCATGGAACTCTCCAGGGTGCTATTTGCATGTTGAACACATCCCTTGGATTCTAGCACAGCTATGGCTCAAGCTGGTTGACTAGGTTGGGATTGTAATGTTCAAGTCAGAGGTGGGTCCCAGGAGGGCCTGGAGTTCTCGGTACCTGCTCAAGGATGCTGACCTCTGAAGCCACCCCCACCTGCTTGAGAGTTCTCTGAAACAACCACAGCTGGCATTATTTTGTCTCCTGTATCAAATCAAACGGGTTCGAGAGAAGTTCTTGCCTCCATTTCAGAAGTGGACATTTGCATGGATTGTGCACTTCTTCCCTGGGGGTTTCAGGGAGCCCAGCAGGCCTATGGTTGTTTACCTATGTATTATTTGTGACACTTGTATCCCGCTGAATATAATATATTCAGAGGAACGTTTGATTCAAAAAATACATCCTCCTTGGAATGATACCCTAGATGTTGTTGCATGAACAGGTGCAGGGAGAATCTGTATTAATTAGCAGGGCTGGTTAAATACGTTGACTGAGGATGCTATGTATCTATATAGGCTTACATGACATTTCATCGACACTGAGCATGATGCAAAAATAAAAATAAAAATGGGGGCGGTATTTCATAGGAGAAGAAAAAGGTTCAGGTAATTGAAGGAAAGATTTTGGCACAGCAGTAGATAAAACTCTTCTCTGGAACTAGGCACAACACTGCCTGTACCCCTCAAACCTATATTTTGCTGGTTGCAAAATGGAGGCTACCATTTTGCAAACAAAGACTGGCCCCACAAACATTTAGGACAAAAGAAAGAAGCTGTCTTTCAACCCCTGCAAATGGTGAGCTCCACCTGTGAGAAACTGTTGAGAATTTCTGCTGACCTGGAGAAACTCTGTGAAATTGTACCCCCAGTTTGCCTGCACACAAGTAAGGCGGAGAATTTTGAGAGGCCGTTTGTGCACAGCTCTAGCCCAAATGGAGATAGGCATGAGATGATATGAAGTGGCCAGTAGGTGGCACCGTTGCCCATTCATATGTGTCTGAGAGCGCAATCCTATGCAGATAGGTGGCTGCCTCTGAACTCGGGGGTGACCGTCTATCCAATTCAGGGCAGGAGAAGCACGTAGGGGGTCGCGCTTCTCCTGCCCTGCATTTCTGGCTAAACAACCGATTTTGGCGGTCTAGCTGTGGGAGAGCGGAGCAGGGGAGGAGGACGCCAGATGACACATAGGATGTGTCGTACCGGCATTTCCATCTTCCCTGCCCTGGAACTCCCCGTTTTGGCCGCTCCATGCTCCTCTTGCGAGTCTAGAGGATGGGGCTGTTCCGCGCTGCCTGCGAGGCAGCGCAGAAGGGCAGGGAAGGCTGGTTCTCTGGGAACTGACCTCGGAGCATGGGCTTCGAGGTTGGTTCCTGGAAAGCCAGATATCCTATTGCCGTCTGGCCGCTGACTAGAGGCCATAGGATTGCTCCCTTAGCGTATAATCTGACTAAAAAGATAGGTTGAATTTTCTATTGTGAAGTATAGCTTCTTCCTCTACACCAGGTAGGAGAAAGAGGGGAGGGGTTGGACCAGGGAAAGATTCCCAATGTGGGGTGGGATGAGGAAACAGGTGCTCTATCGCTGAGGCAATGAAACGGGTTAAAAAATGTTAATTCTGACAGAGCATATTATCCAGAGCGAACAGTAAGCACTGAGAAGTTCCTGCAAGAGATACATAAGTGTCACAAATCCCTTGGCCCCCTCTATCCTTAAGCACTCGCACACACACAAATAGAGGGGCTTCAGACTCATGCCTTTAATTCATTATTCGCAGGTTCGTTACAGATGCAAATCCTCGAGGACTCTCTGGCTGCAAAGGGATGCCTCCAGGGGATTCAAATGGGATCACCGAAAGTTGCCCACAGTTTGAAAGGGAGGTGTTCTGGCTGGGCTAACTTAGGGAGGGAGGTCCCCCCTAGCATGATGCTTCCCTGCATAGCCTCTCATGCATCGCTAACCAGTTCGACCGTCTGAGCTCCACCTCTGACGTTTCCGTCTTAGCCCTGTGCTGCCTCCTTGCGTCTCTTAGGTCACAGTCCTCGAACACCTCCTCCTCCTGCTCGCTGCTTCTCATGGGCGGGGGGTGGTGGTGGTAAGGAGGAAGCTTCATGCCCAGCCATCTGGGAGATGGTAACCTGAGAAGCACACCAACCCATATCTGAACTGGCTTGGGAAAAAGCCTCCCCCAGTTCTGGCTGCTCCTCTTCTGAATCTGAGCTGCTAATTATCTCCCTGCACTCAGAATCAATCCTGACAATATGCCTATGCCGAACTCTTTCATTCAGAGACACGGAAAAGAAAAACACTTCACTTCCTGCCTGGAGCATTCTGCAGATGAAATCATGCTTAAATGATTTGATGCTTGCTGTCCTGACTTTACCCTGCAGTGGGAGATGTTGGTCCAGTTTCCCTGCATTCTGCAGAATTGAGTGAACACAAAAGTCTCCTTTCACTTGTGGTGTGCAGTGAAGGAGACTGTCTGAATGCATGATTGCCCTTTCTGGGCTTTCCTGTTCCATTGTGTATCGAGACATTGAAACAAGGTTGCTTGAAGACGACAGGGTCCTTGTGCCATTGATCAGATTGTGCACCTATTCTCTCTCTCTCTTTTTCCTTTACAGTTAAGAAAAAAAAAATGGAACAAATACTGGGAAAACATGGGATGTTTACCAAGAGAAGATGTTGGTGACTGAACTCCCCTGAAACTTCTGTGAATGAGGCAGGGGGATGGTATGAGAAAAGACTAATCTGGAACCACCCCGATAATAACCCTCTTTCTCTGCAGTAGAATATAGTCTGGGTCTCTGAGCTATCCTAAGAGCACAGTGTGTCTTGTGCAAAACTGATAAGCAGATCATCTTCCCCACCATGGCAGGACAGGGGCCCTTGGATTCTCCAACATTCTAGCTGAAATGGGATCCTGTCCATTTCAAATTCATTTCCATAATGTATTATTGATTCCCAAATCTGTACTGTTGGTTTAAACTGGCTTTTGCACTTCTCTTTTGCTTATTTGAATATAGAACCAAAGTTCTTCAATGAATTTAATTTTCAAATGTCCTCTTTTTGCCATCCATCCCATAATAGGGTGGGCACAAGTGAGACATTCAATATGAAAGAAGACCCCCTTGGGGAAATAACCCATAAGGACATGAGAAAAACATGCTGGATCTGACCAAATGCCTATATAGTCCAGGATTCTGTTCTCACCATGGCCAATAAGATGTGTATTGGAATCCCATAAGCAGGACAGGGGTGCAATAGCCGCATCTTGCTTGTATTGTCCTGCAACTGGTAGTCAGAGGCACCTTGTGAATAGCCTTTACTCCTGTTCCCCATCAGCTTTTTCCAGCATGAGTTGTGCCACCCAGGATCACTTTCATCCTGGCCAAAGCATGGGGCATTCCTATCAATTTTCAAAACGTCCTTGATGCCAATTTGTCCTCTGGCCATTGGCTTTGCTAGAACATCCTCTAATATTCTGCAGGAACATAAGGTCCTAGCACAGCTAATGAGCACAGAACACATTTGCATGAAGCGACCACATCTTCTGCTCTGGGTGATATAAGACAGGAGAATGGAGAACCCAACCAGTTACCTTTTATCTTTCCAAAGTCAAAAGCCCTTCTAGAGAGCTCACCATGGCTTGGGCTCTGTGTTTCCTTGCATGCCTCACTTTCTGCTTAGGTAAGGATTTGGAGAACTCATGTTATGCATCAGCCAAGAAGAAAGCTATTTTATATGTATCGATAATAAGTTGTGATTTCTGGATATTTGGGAGCACAGGACATGTATCAAAGTTACAGTGTTTACTTTTGCTCTTTCTTTCTTTCTTTCTTTCACAAAAGGTGTCAGTTCACAGCAGCCTTGGACTCAGCCTGCCTCCCAGTCTGTGTCCCCGGGACAAACAACTAAACTCTCCTGCACTATCAATCACTCAAGAACCATTGGCTGGTATCAGCAGAGATCGGGACAGGCCCCTCGCTTTGTGCATTGTGATGGCTGTAGCAGCAGGGGAGAAGGGATCCCAGATCGGTTCACTGCTTCCCGCTCTGGGATCATTGGCTACTTAACCATCACCAATGCCCAGGCTGTTGATGAGGCAGATTATTATTGCGGTACATGGGATAGCACTGGCAGCAAGTTTCACAGTGGTAAAACCTTATGAGGAACTGAGACAAAATCCTTCCCTCTTCCTCCCAGGAGGGGTGGATAGAGGATGCTTCAAAAGGTCTGTTCTTTGATCTCTACATGGAACTGCTTGAATAATGGAGTTGGAAGAGACATAAAAGTGCTATTGTCCCACCTCTTTGTGCAAGGCTGGGCCACCGACTACACGCACTTATCGGTACAGAGGGTGACACAAGCAGACAGCAAACTTGTTCTTACTTCTCTGAACAAGCTCTTTGCATTACAAATAGCCTTCATTGGTTATTTGTAGTGCAAAGAGCTTGTTCAGAGAAGTGAGATCTGGAACTTTATAACTGACTGGTCTAAGCCTCTGTTAGGAAACAAGGGATAAGGCAGAGATGCCATGTTTTGATTCCCAGATAGAGGGTGGCTACAGCAATCAAGAGTATGAGCATCTCTACACCAGCCTAAAATTCTGCATTTAAAATGGGGCTTGCAGGATCACCACAACTCCCCTTTTCATGTGCTTCCTTTCCCCACTCCCCTTTCCCCCTCCTTCTCCCCATAACTGAGGCTACGTTTCCACCAGCGATTTACTCCAACATGGCTGCATGGTGAGGTCTCTGTGTTTCCGTGACGTCATGGCCATTCAGCACCAGTCCTGCATTTTAACACAGAAAAACTGCTTCTTCTGAGACTGGTTATAGTCCAACTTTTCCAGCTTACTTTGGCTCCATTACCAACCTGTTTCCACAACCGCGCTGGGTTTGGTATCATAGTCCTGCCTATGGGGCATGTAGCCTTTGTGGGCGTGTCACTCTAACCTCAGTGACCCAACCCTTTCCCTCCCTATTTTCCAGAAGTTTCATCGCCATTTTGGAGCAGGATGCTGAGGGACCAACTTTTAAAACGTCATTGTAAATAAGCACTAGAACACAGCCCGTGACCCCAGTCAAGGGGTGTTTTCTCCCACTGTGCTGAATGAGGCTTGCCCTCTCAGTGGCCACAGAAATGACAGAGAAGCCCCTCAACTGACGTGGCACATATCAAAGCCCTCAGTTCCTTAAATGCGATTAAGCACGATCTCAGGGCTCTGGTCCATTGCCTTACGACGTAACTCCTTCAAAGCTTCCTTATAGAGATCCAGTGCATTAAAATGGGGGCTGGCTTCAGTCTCTTTCCCACAACAATCCTATTAGTGTCTCCTCAGAAGTAACTCCCATTGCGGTTGATGAAGCTTGCCTTTGAATGCCCACATCAGAACTTACAGATTCCCCCTCAATTGAAATGGCACACTTGAAATGGCACACACAATTGAAATGGCACACACAATGGCACACTTTTAAGCCCAATTCCTTAAGTGCAATTAAGTGACCAGCAGGATCTCAAGGCTCTGATGAATTGCCTTAGGAAGAAAGTACTTCACAGCTTCATTACAGATATCCTGGAGGTTACAAGGGGGGCTGGTTTCTGTCTTTGTGTTTACTAATCTCCTTCCCACAACAGACCCATTACTGTCTCATCAGAAGTAACTCCCATTCTGGTCAACGAGGTCTTCTGGGTTAAAATGGGGGCTGGTTTCCCTCTTTGTGTTCTCTCCCGCCCTCTTTCCCAGCACAAGCATATGTGTGTCTACTCAGAAGTCACTCCCATTGTGCTCAATGAGGCTTGCTCTTGAAATGCAGGTGCATCTAGACATTAAGGGGAAAGGAGAAAGGGGGGAGAGAGGGAGGAAGCCTTTCTTCACAGCAAAGCTGATTCCTTTTTAAAAAATCCAGCACTTCTCTATTAGCTTCTCCTTCCATTGTCCTTGAAACATGGCTGAGGAGGTGGCAACATTGATGAGGTAATCAGACCCAACCCAGACTTCACTCAGACTCCACCCAGCCATCAAGAAAATAATTCGATTAGAGCTCAGTGGAAACAACACAGAGCCCCAGGCTACTGCGATGATAAGCTGAGTCTTTAAGGGCTGTGGAAACAGGAAAAGGAGAAGATGCAATTGGGGAAACATTGCAACAAAGTTGCAAACAAAGTGAAGCCGATATCATGGAAACACGCCCTGAGTCTTCCATATCTTTCATTGATCTCGCTCCTCTTCTTGCCACTTTTCCTCTTTTCAGGGAGGGAACTCAAGTGGAACACAACGGGGATAATTTGATAGCTCATGATCTGTGATCTATTTAAAAATGGAACAAAGGGCATTTAGTGCAGGAGACGCCCTGGAGGTTCACGACGTCATCTAAAGGGCCTGCAAACATCCATGATGGAGCGACCTCAAGAGCAAGAAAAAAGCTCCATGTGAAGGAGCCCTGTCTGTTAGCCTCACTGCCTTCCTGTGGGTGCCCCATGGATAACTGAACTTGTCATTCTGGGAGGCTGAGTCCCTTTGTTCACAATCCCCACTCCTCATTCGACAGATGGCAGCAGAGGCCAATATCATTAGAAATACTGAGAATACTCAGAGTAGTGCTGTGCTGAAAATTTCTCCCACATTTTTAGGGCCGTTCCATTCTCATTCATGCTGACAGAAAAGAAAAGGTTTTTGAAAAGAAATTCAAAGGCAGAAGAACATTTCAGAAAAAGTCTCATGAGTTGCGTTTGGCCTTCTTGTGCTTACCTTACTTAGACTGTGTCAGGGTGGACACTGAACCCATAGAATCCCAGAGTAGTTCTGATTCGGAGGAAGAGCAGTCGCTCCTGGGAGAGGAGCGCGCCCCTTTTTCCCAGGGCCCGCAGCTGACGGAGATTCCTCCCACCAGCATTCCTAGTTTAGTTAGCAGTCTAGGGAGTGACCAGGCACAGATAGCAGACTTGGTGGATGCGCGACGCAGACGCAGAGAGCGGCGCCAGATGGAGGGTGCGGAAAGGAGGCGAAGTGCCAGGTTGGCGCGCAAACAACGGCTGTGCCCAGAGGATCCAAGGGAAAAGGGGAGGGACTCTCCCTAGTCCTTAAGTTCAGGGGTCTGCCAGTAATTCCCTTTCAAACGGGGACCAGCTATGCTAGGGCATAGGTACTCTGCTGCTCAGATCTAGTTGCTACCGGTAGAGTTGTAAGTTGTAAAAGAAGAATAAAGCTTTGAAAAGAATCCCTTTGTCTGCGTCTGGACTTGGCTACTGGATTAGACTGAGAGAGCCCTCCAAGGAGCCCTTGACAGACTCTGGCTGAAGAGTGTGTTCCTAAACTTCAGTTAAAGCCCAGGAGAAGACAGCATGAGATAATTCCTCCCATAGGGAATTTTCAGTTCAGGAAGTGCAGATGTAACCCACTAGTATATTTTTCTTTAAGAATTCTGAGGAAATATCCCTTCAAGTACTCAGTAAAGGAGCAAGATTGGGATTGGCCACCATTTTAGACAGTCACCAAATTTCAGTGTAGAAGCAGCTTGTTTTCTCCTCTCTGTAAGACCCCAAACCCTTAAGATAGCTTAGTAGAGAGGTTTCCTTTTGAATTTTTAAAAAAAGAATTAAGATTTTTTTTCCAAACACTATGAGTTCCTTGTTTGTGTTCTTTTAAAGGGCTGTTTAACAACGTTCCAGTGTTGCTGGATCCTGGTCAAATTTTGAGAAGATTGCTGCAGAGCTGGAGTGAACTAGAGACTGTTTCTTTATTTGGCCAGTAGAAAACATTCTCTCTGAATTTCTTCAGAGAGAAATTCTATTTATATTTTGTTGTGGACTCAAGCTGAAAACACCCCCAGAACTTTGGGAGGGCCGTGCTCTGTTTTATTGCTTTGGTAATAAGTGTATGGTTATGCATGTAAAACTATTACATGTGCGTTATTATCATTTTAATTAAGATCGTAAAATATATGTTAATTGGCCCTGTACAGTACAAAGCCTTTGCTGTGAGTCCCTTTAGAGACCTTGAAGAAAAGTGTTACACAGACAGCCAGGGAGGCTGCTGAGCCACGGAGGGAGGTGTAATAGAAAGAAAACACAAGTATGGCACCCTCAGCTGCTACACAGTGATTAGGTAAGCTCAAAAACACTGCCAAAAATGAGGCAGAAAATGGAAGCTTCTTTCATGGGGGAAGAAAACTTTCAAGAAATTGTAGGATAGATTTTGGCACAGCACTAGCTTCACCCGTTCCATGGAGCTTGACACAACACTGCGCTCCCCACCCCGCTGCATTGTGGGAGATGCAAAATGGAGGTGGGGCTGCCAACACAGTTGATTCTGTTGTCACTTGCAGTGGCACCCCACCCAAAAAAGCTCTTAGAAAAAGAACCCTACCTGTGAGAAAAAGGGAAGGTTCCTCTTGTGCAAGCACCGAGTCATTACTGACCCTAGAGGGATGCTGCTTTTCCCTTGGTGTTTTCCTGGCAGACTGTATAGCGGGGTGGTTTGCCATTGCCTTCCCCAGTCCTAACTACCTTTCCCCCAGCAAGCTGGGTACTCATTTTACCGACCTCGGAAGGATGGAGGGCTGAGTCGACCTGAGCTGGCTACCCGAGACCCAGCTTCTGCTGGGATCGAACTCAGGTCATGGGGAACAGTTTTGGTTGCATTACAGCCGCCTTACCAACCTGTTGACAATTTCTCTTCCCCATGTAGAAGTTCAGTGAAATTGTGTCCCCAGCTTCTCTGCCCTCAAATAGAGTGGTGGATAAAAAGAGGAGTGGAGGCATGTGTGCAGGAAAGAACAACGGAGAAGAGAAAATGGAGAAATCACAGGTGCCTATAGAAAAAGGTTTATTGTAGTTCTTTTATAGTGGGCCCAGGTCTTGGGTAAGACCCCCGATGTGCCATGCAGCAGGTGGGGTGGGATAAGGAAGGTGGTGAATGACAGTACCAGAGGAAATGTATGTGGAACAAGCCACGGCACTCTCATCTCTCTCTTCAGCAGCAGGTTGGAAAGTAAAGGAGGGATTTTTGGATTGCAACTACTGACTCTAGAGTGATGGGTGTCCTTGTTATCTCACAGGCGGTGCTGAATATGTCAAAGGAGAGATGGAAAGGCTAAACACTGGAAGGGATGATTTCTGCCCCGGGCACCCTTATCCCAAATTCTGGATGAGTGTTGGGCTGATGTTGTTGTGAAATAGCTATGGAAATGCACTCTGTGCATGTTCAAAAGCTCAGTTTTTTAACATCAAGGGCTCAACTCAGAAATGCCCTAATTCAATTCAAGTTTGCTTTCACCCCCCACAACTTCACAGTCCTGGGATTATTATTTTTATTATTATTTTTTGGCTAATTCAAATCTTGCAGACCATTCAGAGGCATGGTGTTACCAACAGGTGCAGATGCTTTTCGTTGCAGTTGGTTGATAGTCTCCCAGTGCCTAGGGAAAGTACTTAAAGAGCAACATATTTGCATGCAGGGCCTGCTCCCTTGACCCCGGGGGATTTAAGAGAGACTGGGAGGAAGCCAATGGGACATCTCTCTGCGTGACGAACACTAACCCATCAGTCTCCCCCACAATGGCTCGGACTCTGCTTCTCTTCGGACTCCTGGTCTCCACTGGTGAGGGAAACTCATTTGGAGGAAGCCATGAATTGTGCTTGAAGCAAAGTCTGAATTCGTTTAAAATCCTGAGCTTTGCAAAGGTCTTGCAGTGCTCCATTATAAATTAGTTTAATAAGCGATTCCCTTCCCTGTCCTCTTTCAGGTCCCAGTGTCCAGCAGCTACAAACGCTGAAGGACCCAGAATTTGTGGCTCCGGGTGGGACAGTCACCCTGTCTTGCAGATACAATAGTGGAAACATTGGTGATAACAATTACCTGTGGTGGGCCCAGCAGAAACTGGGGAGTAAACCCCAGACAGTGATGTATACCACCAGCACCAGGCCATCTGATGTCCCGGCCCGTTTCTCTGGCTCCAGGTCAGGGAATGTGATGTCCCTGACCATTACAGGGGCCCAGCTGGAAGACGAAGCTGCTTATTATTGTAGCGTATGGACTGGTAGCCAGAAGCTCAGTGGTTCGTTCAGATGGGGAAGTGAGGCAAAAACCTCCTCTCATTTCTTTGCTCTTTCTTTGCATCAACAGCAGGTTAGATACAGTTAGCAGCCACTCCATTTTTTGTGCAAAGAAAAAAGCCCAGAACAAAGCCATATAGAGACACAGCACCGGGATTCTTTATTTATGCCTCATTTGATTCTTTTTGCACCCTGCCTTTCTACCAAGAACATTACACTCAAGGCGGCTCGCAACTACAGGAACTAAAACATTTTGAAAATAGAACTTGATACAAACCATAATAAAAGAAATGCATGAAAAGAACAATTAAAAACACAACAAGATGGGAACAGAAACAGCAACCTGGCCCAACAGACCCGCTTACATGCCAAAGGCCTGTGAAAATTATAGCAGCAACTCCCATAATTTGCACAAAATGCAGTCATAATTTGTGCAAACCCGTTTACACAAATAATAATAAAAGCCCGAAATCCACAGGCTGGCCTCACTGGATGAGGATCGAATTGGGCCAGTTTGCAGAAAAGTAAGCAAAGTGCAGGAGGTCAAGCTGACTAAAGTGTGGTGAGCATCACGCCTCCTGGACATCCTTGCCTTCAGCTCCTCATCCTCTGTGTTTCGTGATTTTCACTAGATGGGTTTTTCAGGCTGTCTAATGAGGGTGCTTTGGAAAGGGAGAGAAGGGGACTGGAGGAGGCTCTGGATAACTCATCTCCTGGCCTCTCTTGCCTCTTCCTGCTCCCATTCACTGGAATGCCCCCTTTCCTCCTCCTCAGAGGTTACTTCTTCAACCTCGGAGAGGCAGTTGGTGCAGTTCTGCCCCCTTGCAGCCGGCATGGACAGATTGCTGACTTCCTCTTCTGAGGCCAGAGCACTGCCTCCAACCTTGAAGGGGCTTTTTGAGCAATCCTATGGTCCTTGGGATGCTTTCCCAGGGACCACAGGATTGCTCCCTTAAGCACCGAATAATGTGTCCTCAGCATTTTTTCTTCAGATCCCATGAGTCACGAGGTTAGATGAATATGTCTAGGGAGGGATTTTCAAAGGTGCCCCCCCCGCTGAGAAAAGCATCATGGTCCTTGCCAGGAATAGCTGTACCTCTTGAATTTGGCTGCAGCAGAGGGGTGGGAATTGTGTTTCAGTTCATTTTGATCAGAAATAACCACCGTTTGCAAAGTTCTTCCTATCTGGGGGAGAAAGAACTTGAGACATAAACAAAACTTTGAATGTAGGAGAAAGTGAAACTGACAGTAGGGATGTTGCCAGGGTCCAAAAGGGGGATGGAGTCCAGTGGACTCCCCCCCCCACTCAGCTTCCTGGACTCCAGTCCGTGGACCACTGAACTGCCATTTATGCCTGTAATGGACCATTTATGCCTGCAGTCTTGAGTAAGCAGCCGCTGTATGGCCACCATTTGTGTAAAAGATCGAGCCACCTTTTTTACTCAAAATGGCGGCTCACTGAGGGATTGGGTGGCTGCATGCCACTCGCTAGATGCCAATGGACTGCCCAGTGGCTTGCTGTGCGTAGTGAGCAGGGGTGGCCAGCCAGCAGGGGTGTATGAGGAGGACTTGGGTGAGTCCCTCCATAGAATCATAGAATAGTAGGGTTGGAAGGGGCCTACAAGACCATCGAGTCCAACCCCCTGCTCAATGCAGGAATCCAAGTCAAAGTATCCCTGACAGATGGCTGTCCAGCCTCGTCTTGAATGCCTCCATGTGAGAAAGCCCACCACCTCCCTAGGTCATGGGTGCCATTGTCATATTGCTCTAACTGTCAGGAAAATTTTCCTGATGTTCAGCTGGAATCTGGGTCCCTGTAACTTGAGCCCATTATCCCTGACAGTCCCAGCACAGAGTGACTGCTAGGAACAACTGGCTAATCTTGTTCTCAGGGAGTTTGAATTAACACATTCCTTAGTGGCAGTGGTGTGCATGTGGAGAGAATGTTAAGCCCCCTTCCAGGACAGGCTACCTATGGCTATCTCTGAGGACAAGCACCACACAGCTAATCTCCGTCTCAGTAGGGAATCTGCCAGGCTAAACTTGCCCAAGCAGTTTCACCCACTGGCATAATCTATTTTCACAAGAAGATACACTGAGTTGTGTGTGTATCCTTAAGAGATACTTAAGACTAACCCCCAAACCATGACAATATAAATGGCACTTATATTATACTCACAACCACATGAAAGTTAAACGGATAAGAACATGCAAAATGGAACACAGCCGTTTCAGCATGAGAGCATTAGAGCGCAATCCTATGCATGTTCAGACAGAAAAAAAAAGTCCTACAATTCCCAGCATCCCCCAGTCAGCATGGCTGGCTGGGGAGTTCTGGGAGCTGTAGCACTTTTTTTCCCCTGTGTAAACATGAGTAGGATTGCATCCTTAGTGTGGGTTTCTCTATCTGCTGTATCAGAATGCCAGGCGCTGTGTGTATGCATGTGGGTGGGAGGTGTGTTACTTGGGTGTGAGGCAGTCTGGCAGTACATTTCTTTTTTTCTTTTGGGCAACTGCCCTTAGCTGAGTGTTGACCTGGCAGGTCCGTAGCATGAGATTAAAACTAGAGCTGCGTGCAAATGGCCTGTTGAGACTCTCCACCGTGATTGCGGGCAAATCAAATGGGGGGACAATTTCACCCGATTTCTCCAGGCCGAGAAGAACTTCTCGACAGTTTCTCTCTCACAGCTAGGGCTCACCACTGGCACACAGCATCTCCCTTGGGTCCCAAGGGTTTCTTGGAGGGTGTTGCGCTGCCTTTATAAGTGGCAACAGCATCAACTGTGCTGTCAGTCAAGCACCCATTTTGCATCTGCCACAATGCAGGCGTGGGGGCAGCAGCATTCTGTCTAGCTCCAGGGAAGAGGGGGAACCACTGCAGTGCCAAAGGATGACCTCCAATTTCCTGAACGTTTTCTTCCCCCCATGAAAGGAGCTTCCGTTGTTCTGCCTCATTTTCAGGGTGTTTGACAGTTCATTTTTGTGGCATTTTTGAGCTAAAGTAATCAGTGTGAAGGAGCCGGGGGTGCTCTGTGTGTGTTTTCTTCTTATGACATATGACCCCATGACTCTGCAGCCTCCCTGGCTGCCTGCACTTCCTCACCTGAAAAAAGCCCTGTGGGAGGAATGGTTTGACGAAGTCTTCCTCACGGTTTTAATTGAAGTGTGGGAAGCCGAGGAGGCTACAGGCTGTGACACATATAATTGTACACTGAAAGATAGAACGCTTGTGTCCAATCTTGGGCCGCATCCGAAATAAGGGAAGCACAAGAACCCCGACCCATTTGAATTTGCCCAACCCTTCCCTCTCCTTCGAATTTCTTCTCAAGAGCGATTCCTTTTGTATCAAACGAGAATGATCGGGAAAAAATGTGGGATAAATTTTCATCAGAGCACTACACTTCTGCTCAAGGAGTAGGAGTAGGGTTTGTATGGTATGGATTCCTTCTGCCAATTTTGAAACATGCATGATGTTGCAATGCATCAGTGGCCAGTAGATGTCGATGTTGCCCCTTCACATTTGCCATCTTCTTCTCTCACTTAAGAGAAAGGAGCTGTTAGGCGTTGCTACTCTGAAGCATAACTTCACTTTCCTGTCCCTCAGGTGGTGATCAAGGGATAACAGAAAGACTAGGGAAGGACTTGGGAGACATGCCATGCAGCAGGTAGGGGGAAGGGGGTGAATTAAAGGACTAGAGCAAAAGCAGGAGGGGAAGCCTCTCTTCCCACTTCAGTTTGAGATTTTGAATTAAAACAAGAATTTCTGACTTGCAACTTGACAGTGCTAGCCACAGAGTAATGGGTGTTCTTCTAACCTCCCGGGTAGTGCTTAATGTCCCAAAAGAGAGCAAAAATTGCAAAAGCCTGGGAGGGATGGTGTCTGGCGTGGAAGCCCTGATCCCGAATCCTTGAAGAATATTGGGCCTGATAGGTTGCTGAGGGAAATGCACTCTTCATGTTCAGAAGCTCAGCTGTCTGAATCATGGCTTCATGTTTCCCTACACTATACTCTGAGATTGAAAACAAGTTTGGATGATAGAACCCAGGTAGGCCTCACTCCGTTGACGCATCACTAACACCCTCCTTTGGGACCAGAAATGTTCTACAGACATCCTTCACCCTTCAGAGACAGGGTGTGACCAGCCGAGTGCAGCTCCTTTTCCTGTGGTTGCTCCACTAGCACTTGGAGAGAGTAGTTTGGGAGTAACAGATTTGCATGAAGGGGCTGCGCTCATGACCTCTGGGGATTTAAGAGACAGTGGGAGGATGCCAGCGGGACATCCCTCTGCTTTAGGAAGATTGGGCCATCAGGTTTCCCCACAATGGCCTGGGCTCTGCTTCTCTCCACCATCCTGGTCTCCGTTGGTGAGGGGAATTAATTAATTGATAGGCATAAGCCTTACTTGAAGCAAAAGCAGAGGTCTTTTGAACTCTGAAATCTGGAGTGCTGCAAAGGTTTGGAGTTGCTCCGGTGTAAATAAATTTAATAAGCAATTGCCCCGTTGCCCTGTTCTCTTTCAGGTCCCAGTGTCCAGCAGCTCCAGACCCTTAAGGACCCAGAATTCGTGGCTCCAGGTGGGACGGTCACCCTGTCTTGCAGATACAATAGTGGAAACATTGGTGATAACAATTACCCTTGGTGGGCACAGCAGAAACCGGGGAGTAAACCCCGGCTGGTGATGTACACTACCAGCACCAGACCGTCTGATGTCCCAGCCCGTTTCTCTGGCTCCAGGTCAGGGAATGTGATGTCCTTGACCATCACGGGGGCCCAGGAGGAAGATGAAGCTGCTTATTACTGTTGTGTGTGGACTGGTAGCCAGAAGCACAGTGGTTCGTTCAGATGGGGAAGTGAGGAAAAAACCTCCTCACATTTTGGTGCTCTCTTAGTTTATCAACAGAAGCTGAACTGCCTATAGAAGCTTCTGTTGTTCATCTTGCGAGTGAGGCTCTGAGCAAATGGTGACAGGGCTGGCATTAGAAATTAAATGAATTTTCACCAAAAAAACCCACTCTCCCCCATTTTTTCAAGTTTCAGATGTGACATTTGCAATCCAAAACTGAAGTTTTCATTTTCAGTGTGAAACATACGTATAGCAGAAGAGCTGCAATTGGTTCTGAATTGAACTCAAGTGTGACTTTCTTGGTTTCTTGCAATTCCTGAAGTCAGTCCGATCATTCTTTTTCTCCTTGTCCTTTCAATCTGTTTGTCTGTCATTGTCAACCCCATTTTTCTGGTACAGAAATAAACAAAATCAATTAAAATGCAATTAATTTGTTTAATTACAGGATGTGTATTAGGCAAGACCAGTTACCAAAACCCCCCAGATCACTTTCCATGAACACTTCTTTATATTTTAAATTTCAGTTAGTGCTGTGCCAAAACTTTCCTCCACGTTATTTTGACTACGTTAATGTACCGCTTCAGTCTGAAGCCTGAATAACGAGGTGATTCAGTGCGCTGTTTCAGAGGTGCCTCATCTTGCCACAAAGCAGATCAGAACAGCACCGAGGCACCACAAACTGAAGCGGGTCACCTACGAGGCGCCTCGTTCTGCCTCATATATTCAGAGCTCTTCTTATGCCTTCTGAGCAACTCAGAGCAGCAGTCTCCAGAATGTATCAGCTTCTGAAAGATCACGCTGAGGGGGAGGAGGAAGGAGGGAAGAACAGGAGAGGAGAGGAGGCAGAGGCACCAGATGTATCAATTTGAGAGAGATCTGGGCACTGTGAGGAGCAGAAGAAGAGGATGGAGAGGGGAAGGGCAGAGGAGGCGGCGAAGGAGGAGGAGGGAGTGAGCTTTGCTGTGAGTCAGCCTCCATTTGCTCATTGTGAGAGAGGTGGTGTTCCTGGAGAGGAGAGGACTAGAAGGTAGAGCAGTGGTCTCCAAGGAGGGGTGCATGCACCCTGGGGTGTGTGTGTGTGCGCACAAGACAATCCATTGGGGTGCGTGAGCCGCCTGATAATTGAGCAGCCTCCCAGGCAATTCAGCCAAAGACACCCTGAGGTTCTTGACTGGGAATAAGAAAGTAGTACTATTTGCACTTCAAAGAAACCTACAGCAGACTTTAGGGACAGTGGCCTCCTCACTGCTTCAGCACCTAACTAGATCATCCCTTTATGGTTTGAGCTTCTGAGGTTTGAGCTTCTGAGAACCTCACATTTTCCCTGTGCCTTGCCCCAAAACGAGTGGGCCAAGCCGCCTGAACTTTGGCTGGTGTTTTGATTTGCTGTTTGATTTGAAATGGGAGAGAATGGACTTGGGAATGAACATGTGTGAAAGTGACACAGAACAGAAATAAACTCAGCCCTCATTTGAACACATTCCCTCTTTTGCTGTTTATTCTAGAAATGGTGGTTCGGTTACTTCAGAATGTGAGCTCTTTCCGCAAGTAACACTGCAATACATCTGGGTTTGCTGCCATGAGGACACTCACCTGGAAACTGCAGCCGATTGACTATATAAGAAATGGTTTGAGCATGTTAATATCTCACCATGGCCCAGAGTGATGCTATGTCTGGGCACTGTGGGGATTAAAATGGCAGCTAGAACTAGAATCCATGTGTTTTTTTGAGCATGGCTGCTGCCTCCACACAGCATCAGTATAGGGCCCATGGAGACAGCATTATGCCCAGGCCCCCTAAAACCTGGAACCAAGTCCTTTTGGGAGTGATAATGACCTTGCTGGCCCTTTAGTCCCTGAGCTCAGAGATGTGATGTTCTGGCCATCAGGGTGCAGCAATGATACTTTTGCTGGCTCAGAAGCCCTCCTGTCTCTGGGGACTGGAGTTAAAGAGGAAGGCATTTGCATGACAGGACAGCTGTCCTGGCCCCAGCTGGTTTAAGAGAGACTTGGAGAATGCCAGTCAGAGATCTTATTCCTTTAGGAGGATACTCTGGTCTGCCCACGATGGCTTGGGCCCTTCATTTCTTCACGATCGTTGTCTCCATTGGTGAGGGAAAGTGAATTGGTGAAGAAATGGATAAAGTCTTCCATGCTTGACTTCAAGGCTTACAAATGTTTGGTGTCACTCCACCGTGGTGAATGGTTTTAAAGAACTTTCCCCTGCCTTATTGTCTTCCAGGTCCCAGCATCCAGCAGCTCCAGTCCTTGAAGCTCTCAGAAGTCGTGTCTCTAGGTGGGACAGTCACCCTCTCTTGCCAATTCAGTAGTGGAAATATTGGCGATGGGAATTATCCTCTATGGCTCCAGCAGGATCAGCGGAATGTTCTACGGACGTTCATTTACCACACCAGCACCAGACCGTCGGAAGTCCCAGCCCATTTCTCTGGGTGCGGAGTGGGAGCACCATGTCCCTGACCATCACGGGGGCCCAGGGAGAAGATGAAAGTGATTATTACTGTGCTACTTGGACTGGGAGAGGGTGACGCAGCCATGCTTTCAGATGGGGAAGCGAGACAAAGCCCTGAACAGGAATTGAGCTACATCTAGTCAACCTTCTTCTCACAGCAAAAGAGACCTTGAGTGAAGGCTGCCAGGATTGAGCTCAGATCTGAAATGAATATTCACAAGCTTCAGGAAGTGACTACAATTGTTGATGAGCTTGTACCCAAACAGTAAAGATGTGAGTGCTTTAGATACATTGACATCTCCTTTTGTTTTGTTAAAAGAATATTTTGTTTAGTTTTTCTCAAAAACGAAATAACCCATTTTGGCCTCTTTGCCACGGCATCTTCCCAGACAACATTACCCCTCAGGGTATTTAACTGTAAATAATTAGTAAATGAATGAGCCATTCGTTCAGATGGGGGAGGCGAGAACCCCCCACACACTCATTGCAGGAACTGAGTGAGGAGAGGCACACTGTGAATGTCGAATGAATATGAACAATAATCCTTTATATACGCATTAGGAAAAAAACAGCTAGCACAACCTCTTAGGCTGAAATCCTATACCCTCTGAACTTGGAGGGTGACCCTTTGAACTCATTGGGGCTTACCATCATGTAGACAATTTAGGATTGTGTTGCTTATTCAACAGAACAACTTGGAATAAAAGAACACCACAAAAACACTAATGGCCACCCCTAGATCACTGTGGATTACATGGCAGAGTCTCAGTGAACTCTTGCTAGTTGAACAGCAGTTCTCTGAAAATTCTTTCAACCTTCTCTCTTCTGACATCTCATTTACCTGCTTGCTTTGCTTCCCCCTTCCCCTCTTCTCTTTCAGGTCTCTCTCCAGCTCCTTTTTCGCAGCTCCGCCCCTCAGCTTCTCTAACTGTCACCATCCACATTTTTCCATTTGCTCTTTCTCAGTATTCTATGCTTCAGTATTCACTTGCCTTCACTTGCCATGTATGTTGCGGATCTGCATTCCCAGTTTTGGCTGTGGGCGGGGGGAGATGAGGCCATGGATTCAGAGGACGTGATGGAGTAGGAGAGGAGATTCCCCGCTGATCCAGCCCCAGAAGTCCTCTTCCCCTGGAAGCACCAGTGAACCCATTGTGCAAGCCTCTCTCCAGCAGGGTCATGTTTCCTTCCTCTGACCCTGAGGATTCCAGCCAAGAAGCCCTGAGGAACTATGATGTCTCCAGTGGCATCAGTGGCTGTTAAAGCAGGGAAGGCACCTTTAACTGAAGAGCCTTCTCTCTAGGGATGGTGGAGAATTCCGCCACGGATTCCAGCCTCCTGCTCCCCCGCCCCCCCACAGAATCCCCCCGGGATGGTACTTACCTGGAGCGGATTTGGTGGTGGCGGCGGCAGCTCTGGCGGTGGTGGCGGCTGGTCTACTGGCCGGCCGCAGCCGGGTTGCTGCTGCTGCCATTGCCATCCTGGCTTGCAGCCGTGATAGGGTACATAAGAATTTACGTAGTCTATCACGGCTGGGTAAAAAACCCCACAACAACATGCAGTGTACGCAAATGGCAGCAGCTACGGCGGCCACCATTTGCGTTCCCTATTTTTCGCCAATTTATCTTAAGTAAATATTTACGTAAGATAAAACGGCGAAAAAAAGGGGAACGCAAATAGCGTAGTGGGCGCTATTTGCGTTCCCCTTTTTTTGCCGTTTTATCTTATGTAAATATTTACGTAAGATAAATCGGCGAAAAATAGGGAACGCAAATGGCAGCCGCCGGAGCCACTGCCATTTGTGTACGCTGCGCTTTTTTTTTTTACCCAGCTGTGATAGGCTACATAAATTCTTACGTACCCTATCATGGCTGCAAGCCAGGATGGCAATGGTGGTGGCAGCAGCCCGGCCGCGGCCGGCCAGGAGACCAGCCACCACCACTGTGCTGCCGGTGGAACCGCTGCCACCGCCACCGGAACCGCCGGCCATCGAGGATTCCGGGGGGGGGAGGACCAGATCACCTCCCCCTCCCATCGAGGATTCCAGGGGGAGGGACGGTGCGCCTCCCCCCCCACCGCGAAAGATTCTGCGAAAAGGTAAGTGAGCTTCGTACATCCCTACTTCTCTCACTGAAGGCAGAATAACCTATCAGGAAGACCACCTATCCGGGTTGCTATAGTAACTAGAGCTGTGCACAAATGGCCTCTCAAAATTTTCCAGCCTGTTTGTGGGCAGAGAGCTTGGGGGGACAATCTCACTGCATTTCTCCTAAGGGAGGAGAAGTTCTCCATCGGTTTCTCACAGACAGGGCTCACTATAAGCAGGGGTTGTAGCACAGCTTCTGTCTCTTTTCCTGAGGGTTCCTGGTTTACTGCACTGCTTCTGTAGGTCGCAGCAGCATCCACTGTGTTGAGGCTTCCACTTCTTTTGAGGCAGAATTTTGAATTTCTTCTGGCAGTGTTTTTGAGCTTCCATATACTCACCGCAAGGTGGCCGAGGGGGCCGTGCGTGTTTTCTCTCTCTATTCCACGTCTTTCCATGGCTCTGCGGCCTCCCAGGCTACCTGCACTTCCTGAACTGAAAAAGCCCCATGGGAGGAATGGCCTCACGATGTCTTCCTCATGACGGCTTTAACTGAAGTGTGGGAAGCCAAAGAGGCTATGGGCTGCCACAGAGATGACTGCACGATTTATTATTTATTATTAAATTTATTAATTGCCCATCTGGCTGGTCACCCAGACAGGACAGATGATGACAGACAGGACACTCACGCACACTCCTCAGCCACCTCACAAGTAAGGTAAGCACAGGAACCCCAAACCCAACCCCTGAGAATCTCTCCGAAATTCCTCCTCCTTTGAATTTCTTTTTGAAAGCCATTTCCTTTCTATCAAATTGAATGAGAATGGTCGGAAAAAACCTGGGAGAAATTTTCGGCACAGCACCAGTAATAATGGACTTCCTGCTTCAGCAGGGGGTTGGACGAGATGACCATTGAGGTACCCTCCATGTCTATGCTTCTATAATTCTACCCACTAAGATGGAACTGCATCTCTATTTAAGGCTCAGTTTGGAGGTGTCCGTTGCTGACTCCATATTTGAGCCTGGCTCCTATGGGGCTCCCGCTTTAGCTATACATGGGACACCTCAGGGTGCTAGCTGCATCTTGAACACCTCCCTTGCCTTTCCTCGGTCTGGTACAGCTAGGGCTCAAGCTGGATGGTTAGGTTGGGATGCTAATGGGCAAGTTGGAGGTGGGCCCCGATAGGGCCTGGGGCCCTCAGTACCTGCCCAAGGATGCCGCCCTCTGAAGCCACCTTCTGTCTGCTTGAGAGCTCATTTGCAACAACCAGAGCTGGTACTCTTTTGTTTCCTTCTGTTTCAGATCAAGCCGTTTAAGGTGAAGCACTTGCTTTCATCTCAGACGTAGACAAGGATACATATGCGGCAGCCAATGAACAGGAAGCACATTTGCACGCATTTGCACACTCCTTCTCTGGGGGTTAAAGGGAGACCAGCAGTCCTCTACTTAGAGGAACGTCTGAGTCAAGAAGATGACTCTTTTTTCTTCTGTTCCCTGCCATGGATGGAGCCTTGCTTCTCCCTTCTCCTCCTCCTCCTCCTCCTCCTCGTTTACTGCACTGGTAATACCAAACATTTTCTATGTTCCAAACATAAACCTTCCAGTTTCATCCTCCTTTTTTCTCTCTTACTAAAATCCCCGAGAAGCGATGATTCCTCTGACAATAGTGCTGCTCTGCCTTTGTCTTCCCATTTTTCTCAGCCGGGTAAAACATAAAAGTCTCGCTGGCCACAGCCTCTGTCTATTCTGTGCTTTCTTTCAGGGACCTTTGCCAATTTTGTACTGACACAGCCGCCATCCGTATCAGCATCTGTTGGACAAACAATTCGGATCTCTTGCGCCAGAAGCAGCGGAAGTGTCACGGGTCACCACACATCCTGGTATCAAGAGAAACCCAGCATTACACCCAAGCTGATGATATATGACTTCAGCAAGAGACCAGTTGGAATCCCAGAGAGGTTCTCTGGTTCTACGGACAGCTCTTCCAACTCAGCTGCCTTAACCATCTCCAGTGTTCAGTCAGAGGATGAAGGCCGTTATTTCTGTTTATCAGCCTATTACACTGAGCTCAGCACGATGATAGAACCACAAGAGGAAGTGAGACCAAAACCTCCTCACAGATGAGGGCTTTCAGTGTAAGCAAGAGAAACCGCAGGGACAGCTTTTCTGCCCCCTTCGCCATCTCTGGCTTATCTCCAGTCTCTGAGGAGAGGTCTGAGATAAGGATGAGATTCCCTTGCTAGTACTCGCCCCAGCAAATAAATCCCCAGGGTTTGTCTTGCTAGCAGTAGTAAGGGAATTGCTTGCGTATCTCCAATCTCTCCTCAGATAGAGACTGGAGATAAGGAAGGGGTAGGTGGTGCCTATATCTTGCTTACTGATTCATGGAAGGAGAGGGCCTTCTCAGTGGTGCCCCCCGCAACCATAGAATGAGCTCCCCACTGAGGCCCGCCTTGCTCCGACGCTGTCATCTTTTAGACACCAGGTTAGGACTGCCCTCTTCTCCCAGGCATTTCATGACATATGATGGGGCATGTATGTCTGCTCTTTGAACTATTAATTTTTAATAGATTTTAATATGTGTATTAAAACTTGTTTACTTATATTATTTCTAGCTGTTCAGATTGTTTTTAAACTTTGTATGCTAAAAAAATAGACGATGTTTTTATCATAATGTTGTATTGTTGTATAAACCTGTTCTTGTATTTTTATGATTTGTTGTGAACAGCCCACAGGGCTTTGGCTATGGGGCACTATATGAATGAATGAATGAATTAATGAATGAATGAATGAATAGTGTTTCAGTGCTGTGCTCTAACATTCAATATGGTGAATAATAAATTAAAGGAGGGACTTCTTTGCACAGCAAATTCAGTTCCATGAGATGTAGTGAAGGCCACCCATTTGGATGGCTTTAAAAGGGGATTGGACAAATTCCTGGAGGAGAAGGCAATGGCTACTAGTCCTGATGGCTATATGCCATCAGTAGCGGAGGCAGTATGCCTCCATACACTGTTGCTGGGGAACATGGGTGGGAGGGCGCTGTTGCACTCATATCCTGCTTGTGGGTTTCCCATTGAGGCAGGTAGCTGGTTGGCCACTGTGTGAACAGAATGCTGGACTAGATGGACCCTTCTAGTCCATCTGATCCAACAGGGCTCTTCTTATGTTCTTATGTGTTCTCCACCCAAGTGCTGGTCCAAATTAAGACCTGATCATGGCAGAGTGATTCCAGGTCAAAGGTGTGTGTGATTTCTATGCAAGCCTGCACCACAGCACCTCCCTCTTAAGTGAATTATTGTGGGGCAGTTCTTGCCTTGATGTCCCCTCCCCAAGCCCCCTCTGCAAAGGAAGTGATCTCATTTCAGGATGTGCAGCTTAACTTGTTGTTTGCTCAGCTTCCTGTAAAGAGGCCATGCGACGCACCATCACTCTAGAACCAGGGTGGGCAGAAAGCAGATCAGAATGTCCTGGTGGATTTCTGGGTGATTTGGAGTAGACCACCAAAGGTTTCTGACCCTTGTCTTGGAATAGCAGCACTTAAAAGGTTTTTCCCACCACCAAAATTAGACTGCTTCGGGAGAACAAAACATGCTTGGGGTGTGTGTGTGTGTGTGAACCAAGAGTGTATTTTCTGTGTGGAAGGACATGTAAGCTTTGTTCTGGTATCGATCAAAAATTTCTGGGATGAGTATCTGTTCAGAGGGACGCTGTTGCTTCATTCTTAGTGTATGCCCATCGGCCTGTGCCAGTAGTTTGCACCTGGCTGTGGCTGGTGAACCCCAGGGTTCAAAGTTTGCACCTTGAACAGGGTTCAGTGTTTGCCCCTGGCTGTGGCTGGTGAAACTCAGGGTTCAAGTAAAAATAAAAGTGGATTCCACAAGGTTGAAGTCTGCCCATCTTCCAAAACTGATCCTGCTTTTAAATGAGTTCCTGCATCTGTACAGTCCAATCAATCAATCAATCAATCAATCAATCAAACAGTTGCTCTCTGTGCATCTATATGATGGTTTATATTTCAGTGTCATCCTCAAATATTTCCCCCCCACCCCAGGCTTCTGCCCTCTTTGGGTCTTGAGGAGGGGGAGGGTGTATATTCGCTTTCTCCAACATGGTGCCCTCCAGATGTTTTGGACTTCAAATCAGTCCCAGCCAGTGTGCTCGATTGTGAGGAATGCTGGAAGTTTTAGTTCCAAACATCTGGAAGGCACCAGGTTTGGGGAGGCTGGCGTGTGATTTGGATCCCTCTGCCAGTTCTGAGATACGCATGCTGTAGTACATCACTGACCAGTAGGTCTCGCCACTGCAGATGCTGCTACTCTGAAACATAACGTACTTTTCCTCTCCATCAAGTGATGGTGGAGGAGGAACAGGGGCATGTCATGTGGCAGGTAAGGGGAAGGTGATGAATTACAGGACCAGGGTGAAAGCAGGTGGGAGAAGCCTCTTTACTGGCAGATTTGGAATGAGGGCAGGAATCTCTGCCTTTGGAACCTGCCAACACTCATTGCTGATTGCTGAATCTCCTCCTTACCTCTCAAGCTTTGCTTAATGTGTCCAAGGAGAGGTGCAGGGGCTGACATCTGGGGGGATACCTTCAAGACTCGGAGCACTTCTCCTGAATCCTTGATGCATGTCGGACTATATTTGGTTGCTTAGGAAAATGCACTCCACACATGTTCAGTTGGGTGCCCCCTGTGGTGTGGGGCTCTGGACCTCATCCTGAAGTCCAATCCAAGCGGCGCCACTGCTCCGAGGGAGAGAGACTGCTCCTCACCCGATTTTAGCATTAGCGACCACCCCGCATCTTTTGGCATGGAAATCTGTAGCTACGGTAGACTTTGAAAGCCATTCAGAGATTGTGTGACCAGCAAGGTGCCACTGCTTTCCTTTTGGGTAGTTCATAGCCTTCCCATGCCTGGGGAAAATACTTAAAAGACAGGCAGATTTGCATGAAGGGGCTGCTCTCTTGACCCCGAGGGATTTAAGACAGGGAAGGAGGGTGCCAATGGGAGAGCCAATTGCTGTAAGAGACCTGATCTGCCCATCCGGTTCCCCCACAATGGACCGAGCTCTGCTTCTTTTCACCATCCTGGTCTCAATTGGTGAGGGAAATTCATTTAATGGAAGGGGCCATTCTTACTTGAAGCAAGGACAGATGTCTTTTGTATTCTAGCTTTGCTGTTATCTACTGTTAATTCGTTTAATAGGCAATTCCCTACACTTTTCTCTTTCAGGTCCCAGTGTCCAGCAGCTGCAGGCCCTGAAGGACCCAGAATTTGTGGCTCTTGGTGGAATGGTCACCCTATCTTGCAGATATAACAGTGGGAACATTGTTGATAACAATTACCCTTTGTGGGTGCAGCAGAAACCTGGGCGTAAACCCCAGACCTTAATGCATGCTACCAGTCACAGACCGTCTGATGTCCCAGCCCGTTTCTCTGGCTCCAGGTCGGGGAATGTGATGTCCCTGACCATTACAGGGGCCCAGGTGGAAGATGAAGCTGCTTATTACTGTTGTGTGTGGACTGCTGGTCAGAAACACAGCCATTCGTTCAGATGGGGAAGTGAGCCTAATACCTTCTCTCCTTTTATTTGCTTTCTTTGTGCATCAACTGAAGTAGAACCACCTTAGTGCCTTCTGCTGTGGAAGCTGGTGGCTCCAGTTTCAGTGGGCTATGAATCCATTCTGGGTTTCAATGTGAACCAATCAGACCACTAAAGGAGCTATCCAAGGTCCTGAACCCATTGTGGGGATAGGGTTCAGCAACTTGGCATTCTGACTAAATGAGGAGAATTCTGATGGGATTTTTTTTGGCTAACAAATCCATTTCTGCTCCACCTGGGATAATAGAAATCTCCCAAAGATGTAAATTTGCATGAATGTTAGAAGGGAGAATTTTGTACTGAATTATAAATCTCAAGCCAGAAAGTTCAAATTCACAAATGATCAGATGCCAAATTACAAGTCCAAAATGAAAAGCAAAAGCAAAAACAAAAAACCAAGGTCTGAACAAATGTCCAGCAAATGCTGGATAACTACCCATCAGGGATGATGTAGCAGTGGATTTCCTGCATTGGAAATGGGTTGAATTAGATGACCATTTAGGTCTCTTCTGAATCTGAAATACTGTGAATCACTTGAAAATTGTATATATGCAAATCCTTTAAGAGTGCAATCGTATGCATGCTTAAACAGGAAAAAAAATCCGACAAAAGTCCATGCTGCCTGGGGAATGCTGGGGGTTGCAGGGCTTTTCTCTGTCTAAACATGCATAGGATTTCACCCCAAGGGCCTTAAATGTGTGACAATCAAATTAATTAGGCAATACAACTCAAGTTCATATATTTTAAATTACTCAGGAAACGTTATCCAGAACAACCTTTAAGAACTTTAAAGATTCGATGCGAGGACTTTCAGTTTGTACTGAACTTTCCAATTCAAATAAGCAGAAATGAAAAATGTTTGACTTTACATCTTGAAGCATTTTGTTTTAAATCATGATGAAGTGGGTTGATGCCAGCTATTCCAGCATTAACCTGTAGGGGAAAATGTTGATCCAGTTTCCATACATTTGGCAGAATTATGACATGGAAATGAAGAGCTCTCAGTCACACCTGTGTGCGAAGTGGAGAACGTTCCGGACAGGATTGCTCTTTCTGGGCTTTCGTATTCAATCATGCATAGAGATGAAGAATGAAGAATCATCTCTTTCTGTATCAGCCTGGGACTCTGGGCTGTCTTTACTGTGCAGTGTCTCTTGTGCAGAATCGAGGAGTGCATTATCTTCCCCTGCAGGAAGAGGATGAGGATATTCTGACATTTCCAGCAGTATGTTTGAAATGGGCTCTGTCAAGGGATGGGGAGGGGAATTCATTCAGTTCACACTTGCATTCAAACCTGCCTAAAGTTGCACTTTCAAACCACAGTGCAACCCTAAACTCAGTTATCCTTCAAATTTGCACCTCTCCAATTTATCCATCTTTAAAAAATGATTAACATGTGTATATTAGGGAAAACATTGTTTAATAAAAACATTATATTAGCAAAATTGCTTACAAAAATGGGCATATTTGGCAAAATATATTTATTTATTTATTGAATGTCTTAATCGCCCATCTGGCTGGTCATCCGGCCACTCTGCGCAATGCACAGCAATACAAACAGCTTTAAAACAATAAACTTCCACATTAAAACATCATATTTCTAAAAATTCCCTAACCTACCCAAAATGCCTGCCTGAACAACCATGTTTTTAATGCGTGGTGGAAGCTCATTAAAGAGGGGGCATGGCGGAGTTCCCTAGGGAGGGAGTTCCACAGAGTGGGGGCTGCCACAGAGAAGGCCCTCTCCCTCATCCTCACCTGCCTAGCTGTCCTGGCTGATGGAACAGAGAGAAGGCCATCCGAGGCTGATCTTGTTGAGCGGCCTGTCTGGTGTTGCTGGAGTTGAAGTTGCACTTTCAAACCACAGTGCAACCCTAAACTCAGTTATCCTTCAAATTTGCGCCTCTCTAATTTACCCATTTTAAAAAAATGATTAACATGTGTATATTAGAGAAAACATTGTTTTTTAAAAAAACATTATATTAGAAAAATTGCTTACAAAAATGGGCATATTTGGCAAAATTTATTTATTTATTTATTGAATTTCTTAATTGCCCATCTGGCCGGTCACCCGGCCACTCTGGGCAATGCACAGCAATACAAACAGTTTTAAAACAATAAACTTCCACATTAAAACATCATATTTCTAAGAATACCCTAACCCACCCAAAATGCCTGCCTGAAGAACCACATTTTTAATGCGTGGTGGAAGCTCATTAAAGAGGGGGCATGGCGGAGTTCCCTATGGAGGGAGTTCCACAGAGTGGGGGCTGCCACGGAGAAGGCCCTCTCCCTCGTCCTCACAAGCCTAGCTGTCCTGGCTGATGGGACGGAGAGAAGAGGCTGATCTTGTTGAGTGGCCTGTTTGGTGTTGCTGGAGTTGAAGTTCCACTTTCAACCACAGTGCAAACCTAAACTCAGTTATCTTCCAAATTTGCACCTCTCCAATTTATCCATTAAAAAAAAAGAGATTAAAATGTGTATATTAGGGAAAACAATGTTTTTTAAAAAACATTATATGAGAAAAATTGCTTACAAAAATGGGCATATTTGGCAAATGGCATACAAATGGCGTGCACTGAGAAAAAACGTGGACAGAAATGCTTATGAATTTTCATGCTGATGTTTTTGATAAACAGTTCTCAGAGATTATGATGAATCATATTTGGAAATATTCTCAAAGTTTGAGATGAATCAAAAGTTAAGATTGGAAAAATCTTAAGAGAAACCAAAATTGGCAGATTCATTCATGCCTAGCTCAATTCCACTTCCAAAGAATTTTCTGAATTCGTGATAGATCCCTCAATCTAGGATGATTTGCAGTTGTTTTAAATAGGTTCTGTGCATTTCAGTTTTAATTATTTGAACGTAAAACAAACATTCAGAAAAGCTGATTTCAAAATGGTCCTGTTTCTCACTCTCCTGTAATGAGAATGTTTGCAAGGGAGACATTCCAGCTTTAAAAGAAAGAAAAAAAGGAAGTGTTCTCAAGATCTATTCTGAAAACACCGTTTAATTCTGTTTCCCCCTTTCCACAGTGTCTTGTGCCACCATACCCTTCTTTACATCCTCGCCAAAGCAACAGCCATTCCCTCTACTTTTAATGTAATTTTTTAATTTTAATTTACTTTTTAATCCTTTATGCAAATCTGTCCAGTGGTCATTGGCTTTGCTAGAATGTCCCCTCATTCTCTGCAGGACTATGGGGTACTAGGAGAGCCAATGACCACACAGCACATTTGCATGAAGTCACAGAATATTCAGCTCTGGGAGATTTAACAGGTACCATGACAGCAGCAACGCATTGCACAGTGGTAAATTCTAATGGGGAACTGAGACAAAACTAGGGATGTCAGAGAATTTCACGACAGATCTTGGTGAGGTTGAATGCCAGTGCATTCGGCCCCCCGAAATCCATCTCGGAATGAAGCCCCCGCCCCCCAACCAACGAAAGGCACGAGGGACGAAGTTCCTGCCGCCCCCACCCCACGAAAGGCACGTGACATGGAGCACTTACCTGCTCCCGTCCGCGCTGCTTTGCGAATGGCGGCCGTCCTGGCCGCCATTCGCTTCCTCCTCCTCCTAGCTGTGATAGACTACATAAATACTTACATACGCAGGGATGCTATTTGCGTCCCTGTGGAGGCCATGATAGGCTACATAAGTATTTGCGTAGCCTATCATGGCAGGGGGAAAAAAACCCCAGTGTATGCAAATGGCAGCCGCTACTGCCATTTGCGTATGCTGGGGTTTTTCCCCCTGCCGTGATAGGCTACGTAAATATTTACATAGCCTATCACTGTGCAATACAGGGACGCAAATGGCGGTGGCTACAACAGCCGCCATTTGTGTCCCTGCAGGGTGCCCAGCGGCTGGATGACCGGCTGCGGGTGGCCAGAGCTGGCCGGTGGCTCTGCGGCTTGGCTGCGGAGCGGAGCTGGCCGGGTAGGATTCTGGGGGGAGGGACGGAGCGCCTCCCCCCCCTCGAGGATTCCGGTAGGGATGTACGAAAGTCACTTACCTGTTCGCGGATTATGTTGATGGTGGGGGGGAGGTGTTCCGTCCCTCCCCCCCGAATCCTTGCCGGTGGGGAGGCGCTCCGTTCCTCCCCCCCGGAATCCTCTGTGGCTGGTTGTGCTCCGCAGCAGCTCTGTGGAGCAGCCGGCCAGGCCCAGCCAGGCCAGAGCCGTCCACAGCCAGATTTCCGGCCGCGGAGGGCTCTGGGTAAGAAAAACAAAAAACAAGCCGCATACGCAAATGGCCGCCATTTGCGTTCCTTATTTTTGCCCTCTTAATCTACTTAAATATTTACATAGATTATGATGGCGAAAATAAAGGGGAACGCAAATAGCGTAGCGGGTGCTATTTGCGTCCCTTTTTGATTCACCATTTTAGCCTATGTAAATATTTACGTAGGCTAAAAGGGGGAATCAAAAAGGGACGCAAATAGCACCCGCTACGCTATTTGCGTTCCCCTTTATTTTCGCTGTCATAGTCTATGTAAATATTTACGTAGATTAAGAGGGCAAAAATAAGGAACGCAAATGGCGGCGGCCGTAGCTGCCGCCATTTGCGTACGCATTTTTTTTTTTAACCCACCCAGCCATGATAGGCTACGTAAAGATTTACGTAGCCTATCACGTCGTGTTTTTTTTTTTTAACCTATTCATGATAGGCTATGTAAATCTTTACGTAGCCTATCACGTCTTTTTTTTTTTTTTAACAAGAGTGGAAATGACGGTGGTGGCAGCCGGTCGGAAGACCAGCCGCCGCTGCTGTCGCCACCTGGAAGATTCACCCCAGGTGAGTCTCGTCCTGGGGGGGATCCGCGGGGGGCGGGGGGGTGGCAGGCCGTTCCACCACGGAGTTCGGGGGCCGAATGCATTGGCATTCGGCCTCACCGTGATTCGTGGCGGAATTCTCTGCCATCCCTAGATTCTGGGGGGAGGGACAGAGCGCCTCCCTCCCCCCCACCGTGGATGCCCCTGCGCGGAGCCAGGTAAGGGATTCGTACATCCCTAGACAAAACCCTTCACTCTTCCTCTCCAGAGAGGTGAAAAGAGGATGCTCTAAATCTATATCTATCTATCTATCTATCTATCTATCTATCTATCTATCTATCTATCTATCTATATCTATCTATCATCTTCCATGGCCCTGTGGGGAAGAAACGGGAGCGAGGGAGCAGGCAAAGGAAACATCAGGGCCTGCTCCAGTTGGACTGCCCCTCCTTTGGGAAATGAGAGTGGGGAACAGGGCCATCCCACCAGCCCTGCTGACAGTCTACCGAACTCTTTTTTTCTCCCCCCTCCTCGCATTGCCTTTTCCTTGTGTGCCGTGTCTTTTTTAGATTGTAAGCCTGCGGGCAGGGACTGTCTTCTTTGTTCACTGATTTTAAGCCGCTCCGGGAGCCTTTTTTGGCTGAGTAGTGGGATAAAAACACAATAAATAAATAAATATCTGTATCCGTGCCTGGAGCTCCTTGAATCGTGGAGCTGGAAGAGCCAGAAAAGTCATTTAGCCCCACTTCCTTTTGCAAGACAGGACCACCCACTGGCCAACCTGCACAAATCAGTCTGCTGCACAGCTCAGACAGACCACAAGGTCACAAGCCCCCCACCTCCAAAAAGCCACCAACGCCTATAGCCACAATGGCTCAACAATGCGATAGCCACCCAACTGCCCTCTTTTAACAAATCTCATCTGTCTCCTCCCCTTCTAACTGAGCACGTGCACCTTCTCTCTCTTCTTATTGACTTGGGGGGAAAGGAGGGGGCCGTGCACATGCAGTGGCAGGAAGGGAGGAGACAGAGAGGAGGGAAACGTCAGGAGGAAGGAAGCAGCAGTGCCTCTCCTTCTCCCTGGCTGCCCTCCCAACTGCTCTCACCCTTGGCTTCGGGCTTCATGCCTTGAATGGTAAGCAGGTGCCTCCTGGGCTGGTGCTAGTAGGAGCTGGGGAATGAGCGTATGTGGGTGCTTGTGCATACGCATGCATCCAAATGAGAGTTGGGTGGGCAGTCAGAGGCTAGCGGCCTCTCCGGGATGTCTCAATGTGGTTCCATGGGATGGCACGCACCTGCCCTTCTCCTTGAGCCAGCTCCAGCCCACTCCGGCCCTCATGAAAAACTCCATGCAATCTCTCCTCCATGCCTCCCAACTTGGTCACAGAGAAACCTCATTGAGGAAAGTCAAGGGAATAGTCGGAGAGAAAGGCCCCAGCTTGGCAAACCGGATGCATCAGGTGTGGGTGGGGGGTTGACCAATGGAATAATTCCAGGGTTTAGCCAGTTGCAGGGAGCTACATCGTTAGAAACTGCACCCCCCATGAGTAAATGGCCCAATAAAACCAAAATAAAGAAAAATGAGGGAATAGTATTAAGTCTCCTCCCCTTCAGTTGGCTGAGGGACTCAGATAAGCTATGGGGTATCATTGTAGGGGTGTCATGATCCCCAGGCCTTGGACTCCCCAGAGTACAGCAGAGGGCTTTTCTGAGGACAAGGCACAGCCTATTTCCTCAGGGGTAGGACAGTCAGTTCCTTATTCACGGCCCTCCTCCCAGCCAGGGGACACAGTCCTGCCATCACATAATAGATTCCTGGCAGAACTTCCATCTCCCCAGCCTCACAGAAGTCCGAGGCTACAAAATCAGTGAGGACCCTTGAACAGGGCAGTCAACCCCTCCAGGATGGTGGAGCTGACCACACTACCAGTCTTGGCAGCTTATATAAGGCTTCAGGTGGCTTCAGCTCCCCGCTGAGACAACATCCTCTTATTGTTGTGGTAGGAGAGAGTTCCAGCCAGCAGAATCCACTTGGAGCTATCCAAGATCCTATTTTCTTCTTGCCTTGTTCTGACTGCCATCAGATGCTACTAGCTTGCTCTGTGAGCCTCACTGAACCACAGAATGGGACAGAGAGATACTGTATGTGTGTACATGTGCGTGCGTGCGTGCATGCGTGTGACTGTGTGTGTGTGTGTGTGTGTGTGTGAGAGAGAGAGAGAGAGAGAGAAAGAGAGATCTAAATGTGCTTAATTTCATTCCACCTCTAAAGAAAAGCACATCTGGGGCTGCTCCATTTTGGGACCCCATTTGTACACATCTCTGAATTCTTTGGAGGAAGCGTGAGATAGAAATATCATATACATTTTGACTTGAGTCAGAACATTATAAAGGTATGGTTATTTCCTTACCAGCTAGAAAAATGCCTGTGTCCTAAACACACTGAGTACTTGGAAATTCTGAAAATAGGACATATATATTTCTCCCCTGAAACTGAAAGAAAATATATGAAGGATGTCCCCAAACGGTGACAGTCCTTTCATGATGTATGCTGAACTGAGCTTCTCAGTTTGCCCATCGAGAGCATCTGGATCAAAATAAATGGAGCAAAGAATAAAAGGAACCTGATGGTTGGAGTCTACTACTGGCCACTCAATCAAGACAAGATGAGGATGAAACTTTTGAAAAGCAAATAGCCAATGTTTCAAGGAAGCATGATGTAGTAGTAATGGGGGACTTCAATTTCCCTGATATTTGTTGGGAGACAAATTCTGCAAAACATGGCCCCTCCAGGAAATTCCTGACTTGTGTGGTAGATAACTTCCTCCTACAGAAAGTAGAGGAAGGAACTAGAGGACTGGCTATACTTAACTTCATCCTAACCAAAAGAGATGACTTAGTGGATAAAGTAGCAGTTACAGGAACTCTGGGGGAAAGCGACCATGTTGTACTTCAGTTCTTGGTTCTAAGGGAGGCAAAAGCCGCATGTAGTCAAATGTGTACACTGGATTTTAGGAAAGCTGATTTTAATAAACTCAGAACAATGATCAGTAAGGTCCCATGGCAAGTGACTATAACGAGAAAAGGAGCAAAGTACAGGCTGAAGGGGCAGGATTGCCCCTTGAGATCGATAGGCATATGGTCAAGGAACACCTCATTACTTTGAATGAGTTCAAATCTCCAGGGCCAGATGAACTGCAGCCTAGAGTAATAAAGGAACTGGCAGAAGAACTCTCAGAACCGCTGTCTATTCTCTTTGAGAAATCATGGAGGATGGGGGAAGTGCCAGATGACTGGAGGAGGGCTAACGTTGTCCCTATCTTCAGAAAGGGTAAAAAGGAGGAACCTGGGAACTACAGTCCAGTCAGTCTGACATCAATCCCTGGGAAAATTCTGGAGCAGATGATAAAGCAATCCATCTGGAAGCAACTTGACAACAATGCAGTGATTACTCAAAGCCAACATGGATTTGTCAAGAACAAGTCCTGCCAGACAAATCTGATCTCATTTTTTGATCAAGTAACCTCCCTTGTGGACCATGGGAATGCTGTAGACATCATATACCTCGACTTCAGCAAAGCTTTTGACAAAGTGCCCCATGATCTCCGGATGAGCAAACTAGCTCAAAGTGGGCTAGATGAAACAACAATCCGGTGGATCCACAGTTGGCTACAGAATTGGACTCAAAGAGTGCTTATCAATGGACAGCCATCTGTCAGGGATGCTCTGACTTGGATTCCTGAATTGAGCAGGGGGTTGGACTTGATGGCCTTGTAGGCCCCTTCCAACCCTACTATTCTATGATTCTATGATTCTGCACCAGCGCTTTGATTGGCGACTGGGCTTGGCACCACAAGGGCTTTTCCCAGTGTAGTCCAAGACATGCTGACTTAGTTGTGCTCAAACTGGGGAGAGGGTTCAGTCCTGGGCCCAGCGTTCTTCCATATTTTTATTAATGACTTGGAGGAGGAGGTTCAGGGAATGCTGATCAGATTTGCAGATGACACAAAATTGGGCAGGATAGCTAATACTTTGGAAGACAGAAACAAAATTCAAAGTGATCTGGATAGACTGGAGTGCTGGGCAGAAAACAACAGAATGACATTTAACAGGAATAAATGCCAAGTTCTGCACCTCGGAAAAAGAAACCAAATGCACAATTACAAGATGGGGGATACGTGGCTCAACAACATTATAAGCGAGAAGGCTCTTGGAATTGTTGTCAATCACAAGTTGAATATGAGCCAACAATGTGATGTGGCTGCAAAAAAGGCAAATGCTCTTTTGGCCTGCATTAATAGTAGCATAGCTTCCAAATCCCCGGAAGTACTAGTTCCCCCCTACTCAGCACTGGTTAGGCCTCACCTGGAGTACTGTGTCGAGTTCTGGGCATCACACTTTAAGAAGAATGCAGACAAACTGAAGAGGGTTCAGAGGAGGGCAACAAAGATGATCAGGGGACTGGAAACAAAGCCCTGTGAGGAGAGACTGCAAGAACTGGGCATGTTTAGCCTTGAGAAGAGAAGACTGAGGGGAGATATGATAGCGCTCTTCAAGTACTTGAAAGGTTGTCCCAGAGAGGAAGGCCAGGATCTCTTCTCGATCATCCCAGAATGCAGGACACGGAATAATGGGCTGAAGTGACAGGAAGCCAAGGCTGAACATCAGGAAAAGCTTCCTGACTGTTAGAGCAATACAACAATGGAACCCATGACCTAGGGAGGTGATGGGCTCTCCCAGACTGGAGGCATTCAAGACGAGGCTGGACAGCCATCTGTCAGGGATGCTCTGACTTGGATTCCTGCATTGAGCAGGGGGTTGGACTCGATGGCCTTGTAGGCCCCTTCCAACCCTACTATTCTATGATTCTATGATTCTGCACCAGCGCTTTGATTGGCGACCGGGCTTGGCACCACAAGGGCTTTTCCCAGTGCAGTCCAAGACATGCTGACTTAGTTGTGCTCCTCCATAGAGTGGCCTGGCCAGGGACCTAACTTGGGAGTGGCCGTGGCTCAGTGGTAGAGCACTCGCTTTGCATGTAGAAGGTCTCTAGTTCAATTCCCGCCATCTCCAGGTACGGGTGGAAAAACCCCTGTCTGAAATCTTGTAGAGCTGCTACCAGTCAGTGTTGATAATACTGGACTAGGTGGACCAATGGGAAGGCCGCTTCCTATATTCCTAGGTTTCCTTCCTTTATGTAGAAAGGTTTTGATTCTAACAATGACCTTGTCCATCTTCCACGTTTTCCAGATTGCAGTGAACTGTGAACGCCCCATGCTAAATAGATTCCCACAACTGCTGTACATCCCTCTCAGTTCATTGGGATGATTAAGGGCACAATCCTATGCATGTTTAGATGGAGAAAAGGCCTACTCCTCCCAACATTCCCCAGCCGCTGGCTGGGGAATCCTGGGAGTTAGAAGCCTTTTCTCTGTCTAAACATGCATAGGATTGTGCCCTAAGTGTGCAAAATATTGCACCCATGCGGCTCAATCCTATGTGTGTGTTTACTCTGCACTACTTCCCATTGGATTCTGTAGGACTTGTTGTTGTTGTTGTTCAGTCGTTCAGTAGTGTCTGACTCTTCATGACCCCATGGACCATAGCACGCCAGGCCTTCCTGTCCTGTGCTCTCTCCCGGAGTGTGCTCAAGTCCATATTCATTGCATTGGTGATGCTATCTAGCCATCTCATCCTCTGCCGTCCCCTTCTCCGTTTGCCTTCAGTCTTTCCCAGCATCAGGGTCTTTTCCAGCGAGTTTTCTCTTCGCATTAGGTGGCCAAAATATTTGGGCTTCAGCTTCAGTATCTGCCCTTCCAATGAGCAGTCAGGTCTGTAGGACTTACTGCAATGTAAATGTGTATAGGACTGCAGCCTTAGTTATATTTTCTCTCTCTTTCTCTTTGGGAAATTGATTTTGTACTCTTAGCTTGAACCAAAGAGTGGATCCTGAGATCATTTCCTTGACCTTGATTTTAACTGTCTCTTCCCAAATTCCCCTCCTCCCCTCTTGTCCTGGAGGAACTGATGTTCAGAACCTCCCAAATAGCTTTATATGGAATCTCTTTCACAAGGGCGGAGGAACATTGTGGGATGTGATTGGTGGGGAAGGCACCTTCTTCTCTTTTAAATAGTGAATGAGAATGTTCCAGGCCAGACAGACTCTTTGGCCTGAGTATGCAGAGTGTGCCTGGATCTGTCCCCATGGCCTGGCCCCTGGCCCTCCTCTTAGAATCATAGAATGATAAAACAGAAAGGTTGGAAGGGGCCTACAAGGCCACTGAGACCAACCCCCTGCTCAATGCAGGAATCCAAGTCAGAGCATCTCTGACAGATGGCTGTGTTGTTCCTCACTTACTTCTCAGGTAAACAGAGGCAGCTCAACCTCTTGGAGAAATACAGTTCTGTGTTGCATCTGGGGGCAAAAGGTTCTCCTTTGGCCTTCTGTAGGCACAACAGCATTCCTTTCTCTCCTTTGATTCCTGTCTCCTTGCAGATTCCTTCTCCCAGCCGGTGCTGACTCAGAGGCCCTCAGCATCCTTTTCCTCTGGTGAGACAGTGCATCTCACCTGTGCCTTGTCCTCTGGCTACAGAATCAGCAGCTATAAGGTCGAATGGTACCAACAGAAATTGGGTGGCGTCCCACAGTTTACATATGAGTATTACACTGGCAGCAGCCAAGGCAGTGGATTAGGGATCCCAGAGAGATTCAATGTCTCCCTTGCTGCCTCCAAGAATCTTTGGAACTTAGTGATCACAGGAGTTCGAGCTGAGGATGAGGCCGATTATTACTGTGGCACATGGCATAACAGTAGGAACCTGTTTCACGGTGGTATAATGAGATGGGAAAGTGAAATAAAACCCTTCACTCTTCCTCCCCTGAGTGGGGAATGAATAATTCCCCTAACTCTAAATTTGGTCTCTGCCTGAGTGTTTGAATTGTAAAAGTGGATGTGACAGAAATAACATCTTTCCCAATGGGTTGGATCTTGGCTTAGCCAAACTTAGAATAAACCCACTCAAATTAATGGGACCAAGTTGTCCTATGGATTTCAGTGGGTCTACTCTGAGGTTGACAACCCTGGATCCAATGCATTGCGTAAAGATGCTACTTCTGTCTTGTGATGTCCAATGGATTTCAATGGCAGGACGAAGTCTAGATTCAGCCCTGTATCTTCTGTTAGGCAAGACTGCTGACACCATTTAGATGTGGCAGAGAGAAAAATGGCCTGTAGAGCAAATAAGTCTTGATTACTTATTTCTGCTATTTGAAGGAAGACCTACATTAGCTGGAGTGAAGCCCGCATGACTTTAAAATGGTTCTCTGGCGATGTACTTTACATTCAGGCCTGGTCTGAGGCATGTTGCCCCTTCAAACAAGCCACTTCTGCTTCCCTGCTTCTTCTGGAGTTGTGATCAAACACATTTCAAGGGTACCAAGTTGGGGAAGTCTGATCTGTATATTCCCCATCACCCTGTCCCCTGGTGGGTTAGGCTACCACTGCCTCATTCTGATTCCAGCAAAGCAGAGGACTATTCTTGGGACCTTTAAGTATCTCCTTCATGCAAATGTTCCCCATAGTCATTGGCTTTGCTGCAAAATTGCATATTGTCAGTGGAGGCAAAACATTCAAAGAGCATAGATGCCATTTGCATGAAGCAGCCATGTTTCAGCTCTCTGGGTGATATAAGAAAGGAGGAGTGGCGGGGGGGGGGGTCCCAACCAGGAGTCTTCAGAAAGTCAAGACTCCTTTAGGGAGCTCACCATGGCTGGGGTTCTGTTTTTCCTTGCTCTTCTCCCTTATTGCTCAGGTAAGGATATACAGAATCCATAGATCAATAAGAGCTTTTTGAATGTCTCCTAGGAGCCTCATGCTTCTAGGATATTTGAGAGCACAGAACATGGGTTACGATAAATGTGTTTGCTTTTGCCTTTTTCTCAAGGTGTCAGTTCTGAGCCAGTGTGGACTCAGCCTGCCTCCCAGTCTGTGCCCCTAGGGGAAGCAACAAAACTCCCCTGCACCGTGAGTGGTAGCACATACGCCCTTTCATGGTATCAACAGAAAGCCGGGCAGGGCCCTCGTTTTGTCCTCTATGATACCAGCACCCAGGGAGAAGGGATCTCAGATCGGTTCACTGGATCCCGTTCTGGGAGCACTGGCCATTTAACCATCACCAGTGTCCAGGCTGAAGATGAGGCCGATTATTACTGTGCTTCATGGGATGGCACTGGTAACAAGTTTCATAGTGGTAAAGTCTTATGGGGAACTGAGACAAAAACCTTCACTTTTTGTCCCCAAAGAGGTGAAAGAGGAATGTTTAAAAGCAATGCCATTTGATCTGTGGCTGGAGCTGTTTGAATATTAGAACTTGGAGAGACAGGGAGGCCATTTAGACCCACCTTTTTCTGAGATGTCAGAAGTGGTCTGGATTGTTTAGATGGACAAGATAACACAAGAGTAGGGCCACCAAAGGAGGTGGTTGTGCAGATGTGAGGCCTTGGACATTAGAACTGCCAGAGGCAAGTCATAAGAACATAAAAAGAGGCATACTGGATTCTGAAGAAAGGACTATCTAGTCCAGGATTCTTGTTCTCACAGTGGCCAACCAGCTGCTCCAACGAGGAGTCCACAAGCAGGAGATGAGTGTAAACGCACCCTTGTTAGGGTGAATGAAACATGACTGGGATGCCATGTTCTGATCCCCAGATCATGCTAGTCTGAGCAGTGGGATTCCCCCCCCCCACCATTGCATACTGGTGAGTAACCTCCTAAGTAAGGTCAGCCCAAGAAGCCCAAGTCCAACCCATGAGAAATTATCTGAAATATCTTCACCGTTGAATTTCTTTTCAAAAGCAATTTCTCTTCTATCAAATTGAATGAGAATGGTCGAAAAAATATGGGAGAAATTTTTGGCACGGTGCTAGCGTCAGCAAGCCCTTCTAAGAGAAGGGAAAATGATTGGAAGCTGCTGAAAAGCTGACTCCGAAAAGAACTGTCTCACCTGTATCCCAAGGAGGTTGAACCCCTGTCAGCCAAGAGCCAAGTTCCATTTCAGAGGAGCTCTCAGAGGCCACATTCCAGCGGTGGGTGGAGCCAAAGGCAAAACGGGTTGGACCATTTTTTTTTAAAACCCTAGCTTACGTTGGCGTAAAGTTCTTACTGCCAGCAGCTAAGCCTTAGGAGAGTTATTTCAACCTTGACGAATGGGGGCGGGGGGGGGGACTGCATAAAAGTTGGGAAAACATTAAATGATCAGTGGTTAGGGAAAAGGATTGGGAGAAGGAACCATGGCCATCCAGGGAAGTGTGGAAGGCCACATTGGGACCCCAGACAGGCCTTGGACTCCTGCTCTATCCCAGATTTCCTCCATGTAGTGCCCTCCAGATGTTTTGGACAACAAATTCCAACATCTGTAATCATGGCCCATGCTGGCTGGGGCTTATGGGAGTTACAGTCCAAAATATCTGGAGGGCACCAAGTTGGGGAAGGCTGCTCCAACCTCTCTGAACTTCATAGCCTCCTCTATTCTTATCTTTTTTTCATTGTTCAGTCACATATGACTTGTTGTTTTGCCTTTACTCTTTCTTTATCAGCCCATCACTAATTGGCACAGGCATGAAAAAAAAAAATGCTGACATTTCCTGTGCATCCACATGATGCTCTTTATTTCACCCAACTCACTATGTTTCACTCTCTTTTCACCACCTTTTTGTCTCGAGTAGGAGGAGATATGTATGGCACAGGTTAGCTGTGATGTTCAGAGATGTGGTGGTACATGCATGATGTGGTAATCAATGGCCAGCAGGTGTCGATGTTGCACCTTCACATTTTGCATCTTAAGGGTAGGGTTGGCGGAGAATTTCTCCCCGAAACTTCGGGGGGCCGAGCGCCAACGTGTTCGGCCCCCCGAACAAGTTTCGGGGAGAAATCCTCCGAACCCCCCCATCCCCCACACCCCCCCCCCCCGGGACGGGACTTACCTTTGCCGAATGTCCCTCACAGCGGCGGGTCCGGCCGGCGGTTCGGCGGGTGTTCGAGCGGGGCGGTAGCGGTAGCCGGTCTTTCGACTGGCTGCCGCCGCCGCCATTCCAATCAAAGAAGAACCCCCCCCCCCGATAGGCTACGTAACGATTAACGTAGCCTATCACAGCTAGATTTGCAAAGTCAGCCATGATAGGCTACGTCAATCATCACGTAGCCTATCACGGGTGACTTAAAAAAAAAAAAAAGTGTGTACGGATAATGGCGGCCCCCATAGGGAGCCGCCATTCCCGTTCCTTATTTGGTCGCTGTGGTCTACGTAAACATTTACGTAGACTACAGCGACCAAATAAGGAACGCGAATGGCGGCTCCCTATGGGGGCCGCCATTTGCGTACGCGCTTTTTTTTTTTTTAAGTCACCCGTGATAGGCTACGTGACGATTGATGTAGCCTATCATGGCTGACTTTGCAGATCTAGCCGTGATAGGCTACGTTAATCGTCACGTAGCCTATCAGGGGGCGTTTTTTTTTTAAAAAAAAACTTTCGCGTTCGCGGCCGGGCGAGGCGGGAAGCCACCCCCCCGGCCTGAACTTCACGGGGGGAGCAGCGAAGCGCCACCCCCCCACCGCGAACGTCCTTCGAGGACAGGTAAGGGACTTTCGTCCACCCCTACTTAAGGGAGCAATACTATGGCCACTAGTCTGCAGCTCGACGGTCATAGGATATGTGGTTTTCCAGGAACCGACTTCCCCCCCCCCTTCCACGCTCACTCGCAGGCAGCACGGAACAGCCCCACACTCCCCTCTCAGAAGAGGAACACGGAGAGGCCAAAACGGTGCATTCCGAGGTGGTGGTGGTGGTCCAGGGCGGGGAAGCCGGGAATGCTGGTACAACACATCCTATGTGTCATCCGGCAACCTCCTCCCCGGCTCTGCCTTCCCATGGATAGACAGCCAAAATCAGCTGTCTAGCCGCAAATGCAGGGAAGGAGCAGCAGTGAGGGAACGATCCCCTCCGTGCTCTTTCTGCCCTGCATTGGATAGGCGGCTGCCTCTGAGTTTGTAGGCGGCTGCCTATGCCCATCGGATTGCGCCCTAAGAAACAAACTGACAGACGTGGCCAATGAAGCATAATTGTCGAGGGGGGAGAGAAAGAGAATGGAAAGACCCCGGGGCGTCCTCCTCTTAAATAGGTCCACAGAAGAGGTTTTGACCCCCGCCCCCGGCCCTGAAGGCAGTCTTTTTCACCGCTGATCAGCATTCAGTGTTAGGATGTTTTCCCTAATGTTTAGCTGAGATCTGCTTCTCCACAATCTCCAGCCATTGCTTCTAATCTTTTTGTGGCATTTTTGAGCTAAAGTAATCACTGTGAAGGAGCCGGGGCTTCTCTGTGTGTGTTTTCTTCTTATGACATATGACCCCATGACTCTGTAGCCTCCCTGGCTGCCTGCACTTCCTCACCTGAAAAAAGCCCTGTGGGAGGAATGGTTTGACAAAGTCTTCCTCACGGTTTTAATTGAAGTGTGGGAAGCCGAGGAGGCTACAGGCTGTGACAGATATAATTGTACAACGAAAGATAGAATGCTTGTGTCCAATCTTGTGCTGCATCCGAAATAAGGGAAGCACAAGAACCCCGACCCTGACACATTTGAATTTGCCCAACCCTTTCCTCTCCTTTGAATTTCTTCTCAAAAGCGATTCCTTTTGTATCAAATGAGAATGATCAGGAAAAAATGTGGGATAAATTTTTGTCAGAGCACTACACCTCTGCTTAATGAGTAGGAGTAGGGTTTGTATGGTACGGATTCCTTCTGCCAGTTTTGAAACATGCATGATGTTGCGATGCATCAGTGGCCAGTAGATGTTGATGTTGCCCCTTCACATTTGCCATCTTCTTTCTTAAGAGAAAGGAGCTGTTAGGCGTTGCTACTCTGAAGCATAACTTCACTTTCCTGTCCCTCAGGTGGTGAACAAGGGATAACAGAAAGACTAGGGAAGGACTTGAGAGACATGCCATGCAGCAGGGAGGGAGAAGGGGGTGAATTAGAGGACCAGAAGAAAAGCTGGCAGGGAAGCCTCTCTTCCCACTTCAGTTTGAGATTTTGACTAGCAGCTTGCCAGTGCTAGGCACAGAGTAGCGGGTGTTCTTATCTCTCGGGAAGTGCTTAATGTCCCAAAGGAGAGCTGAAATACGGAAGCCTGGGAGGGATGGTGTCTGGCCTGGAAGCCCTGATCCCAAATCCTTGAAGAATATTGGGTTGCTGAGGGAAATGCACTCTATACATGTTCAGAAGCTCAGCTGTCTGAATCATGGCTTCATATTTCCCTACACTGTACTCTGAGATTGAAAACAAGTTTGGACGATAGAACCCAGGTAGGCCTCACTCTGTTGATGCATCACTAACACCCTCCTTTGGGACCAGAAATGTTCTACAGACATCCTTCACCCTTCAGAGACAGGGTGTGACCAGCCGAGTGCAGCTCCTTTTCCTGTGGTTGCTCCACTAGCACTTGGAGAGAGTAGTTTGGGAGTAACAGATTTGCATGAAGAGGCTGCGCTCATGACCGCTGGGGATTTAAGAGACAGTGGGAGGATGCCAGCGGGACATCCCTCTGCTTTAGGAAGATTGGGCCATCAGGTTTCCCCACAATGGCCTGGGCTCTGCTTCTCTCCACCATCCTGGTCTCCGTTGGTGAGGGGAATTAATTAATTGATAGGCATAAGCCTTACTTGAAGCAAAAGCAGAGGTCTTTTGAACTCTGAAATCTGGAGTGCTGCAAAGGTTTGGAGTTGCTCTGGTGTAAATAAATTTAATAAGCAATTGCCCTGTTGCCCTGTTCTCTTTCAGGTCCCAGTGTCCAGCAGCTCCAGACCCTTAAGGACCCAGAATTCGTGGCTCCAGGTGGGACGGTCACCCTGTCTTGCAGATACAATAGCGGAAACATCGCTGATGGCAATTGGCCTTGGTGGGCGCAGCAGAAACCGGGGAGTAAACCCCGGCAAGTGATGTACTTCACCAGCACCAGACCGTCTGATGTCCCAGCCCGTTTCTCTGGCTCCAGGTCAGGGAATGTGATGTCCTTGACCATCACGGGGGCCCAGGAGGAAGATGAAGCTGCTTATTACTGTTGTGTGTGGACTGGTAGCCAGAAGCACAGTGGTTTCTTCAGATGAGGAAGTGAGGCATGAACCTCCTCACATTTCAGTCCTCTCTTGGTTTATCAACAGAAGCTGAACTGCCTATAGAAGCTTCTGTTGTTCATCTTGCGAGTGAGGCTCTGAGCAAATGGTGACAGGGCTGGCATTAGAAATTAAATGAATTTTCACCAAAAAAACCCACTCTCCCCCTTTTTTCAAGTTTCAAATGTGACATTTGCAATCCAAGTTTTCATTTTCAGTGTGAAACATACGTATAGCAGAAGAGCTATATGCAAGACAATCCATTGGGGGGGGGTGAGCCACCTGATAATTGAGCAGCCTCCCAGTCCCAGGCAATTCAGCCAAAGACACCCTGGGGTTATTGACTGGGAATAAGAAAGTAGTACTATTTGCACTTCAAAGAAACCTACAGCAGACTTTAGGGACAGTGGCCTCCTCACTGCTTCAGCACCTAACTAGATCATCCCTTTATGGCTTGAGCTTCTGAGAACCACACATTTTACCTGTGTTTTGCCCCAAAACTAGTGGGCCAAGCCGCCTGAACTTTGGCTGGTGTTTGCTGTTTAATTTGAAATGGGAGAGAATGGATTTGGGAATGAACATATGTGAAAGTGACACAGAACAGAAATAAACTCAGCCCTCATATTCCCTCTTTTTCTGTGTATTCTAGAAATGGTGGTTTGGTTACTTCAGAATGTGAGCTCTTTCCAGTTTCCACACATAACATAGCAATACATCTGGGTCTGCTACCACGAGGACACTCAAATGGAAACTGCAGTTGATTGACTATGTAAGAAATGGTTTGAGCATGTTAATATCCCACCGTGGCTCAGAGTGACACTATGTCTGGGCACTGTGGGTATTAAAATGGCAGTTAGAACTAGAATCCATCCATGGGTGCTGCCTCCAGACAGTGTCAGTATAGGGCCCATGGAGAGAGCATTATGCCCAGGCCCCCCTAAAACCTGGAACCAAGTCCTTTTGGGAGTGATAATGACCTTGCTGGTCCTTTAGTCCTTGAGCTCAGAGATGTGATGTTCTGGCCATCAGGGTGCAGCGATGATACTTTTGCTGGCTCAGAAGCCCTCCTGTCTCTGGGGACTGGAGTTAAAGAGGAAGGCATTTGCATGACAGGACAGCTGTCCTGGCCCCAGCTGGTTTAAGAGAGACTTGGAGAATGCCAGTCAGAGATCTTATTCCTTTAGGAGGATACTCTGGTCTGCCCACGATGGCTTGGGCCCTTCATTTCTTCACGATCGTTGTCTCCATTGGTGAGGGAAAGTGAATTGGTGAAGAAATGGATAAAGTCTTCCATGCTTGACTTCAAGGCTTACAAATGTTTGGTGTCACTCCACCGTGGTGAATGGTTTTAAAGAACTTTCCCCTGCCTTATTGTCTTCCAGGTCCCAGCATCCAGCAGCTCCAGTCCCTGAAGCCCTCAGAAGTCTAGGTGGGACAGTCAACCTCTCTTGCCAATTCAGTAGTGGAAATATTGGCGATGGGAATTATCCCCTGTGGCTCCAGCAGGATCAGCGGAACGTTCTACGGACGTTCATTTACCACACCAGCACCAGACCGTCGGAAGTCCCAGCCTGTTTCTCTGGATCTAGATCGGGGAACACCATGTCCCTGACCATCAGGGGGACCCAGGCAGAAGATGAAAGTGGTTATCTCCTTTTGTTTTGTTGAAAGTATATTTTATTTAGTTTTTCTCAAAAATGAAATAACCCATGTTAGCCTATTTGCCATGGCATCTTCCCAAACAACATCACCCCTCAGGATATTTAACTATAAATGATTAGTAAATGAATGAGCCATTCGTTCAGATGTGGGAGGCGAGACACCCCCCCCCCCAATTTCAGGAATTGAGCGAGGAGAAGCACACTGGCAATGTCAAATGAATATTAACAATAATCCTTTAAATATGCATTAAGAAAAAACAGCTAGCACAACCTCTTAGGCTGAAATCCGATACCCTCTGAACTTAGAGAGTGACCCTTTGCACTCATTGGGGCTTACCATCATGTAGACAATTTAGGATTGTGTTGCTTATTCAACAGAACAACTTGGTATCAAAGAACACTACAAAAACACTAATGGCCACCCCTGGATCACTGTGGATTACATGGCAGAGTCTGCAGCTGGGCAGCCATCTGTCAGGGATGCTTTGACTTGGATTCCTGCATTGAGCAGGGGGTTGGACTCGATGGTCTTACAGGATCATTCCGGCTCAATGGTCCTATAGGCCCATTCTGACCATACTATTGTATGATTCTAGGATCCTATGTGTAACATGGCATTCACCTTTTCCACAGCAGCTGCACACGGGGTTGACATTTTCTTTTCATCGAGCTGTCCACCACAATGCCAAGATTTCTTTCTTGGTCAGTCACTGCTATTTGCCCATTCACATTTTCCATCTTACTACTTAAGAGAAAGAAACAGGCGACTGTGCTACTGTGTGAAGCATAACTTAACTTTCCTCTCCATCAGTTGGGGGAGAAGATGGGGGACGGAACACGTGGCAGGTAGGGGGAAGGTGAATGACAGGGCGAGAAGAAGAGCAGGTGGGAGAAGATCTGTCCACCACAGTGCCAAGATCTCTTTTCCCACTCCAGTTGCAGATGTTGAATTTGCAACCAGCAGATCCTAGTCATTGAGTGGTGGGCATCTCCTTCTCTCCCAGCTGGTGCTTAATATCTGAAAGGAAAGGTGCAGGGGCTGAATTCTGGGAGCTGGGCCAGTGTCACGCATAGGTTTGGTGGGGCATCCGACGAGGGTCCACAGCAAGGGCCCAGTGACAAGAGCTTCCTGGAGTTGCGCCTTCTCTTCACCATGGCAGCCTTCTTGTTCACCTGCCTCCCACTCTGGCTGCGATGAGAGTGATGGTGAGAAGGAGGAAGAGGAGCTAGAGCAGCTGGTGATAATGGGGGTGAGACGGTAGACTCAGTCAGAAAGGGGCCCCATCGAGGCTGTCTTCTACTTTCTTTCCAAAAACCTGGAGCCAGTACTGTCACGGGGGGGGGGGGATGCTTTCTGTCCCAGAAGCCCTTATCACAAACCCTTGATGAATACTGGCCTAGATATAGTTTCATAGTAGCTAGAATCATGGGATCAAAGAATTGGAAGTGACATCAGAGATCATCTAGTCCAACTTTCTGCTCCATGCCAGATGCAGTTACAGTATTCCTGCCCGATCGCCGTCCAGCCTCTTCTTAAATACCTCCACTTAAAAAGTTCACACCACCTCCTGGGGCACTCTGTTCTATTGCTGAATTGATCTCAGTATTAGAAGCGTTTAGCCAAAATCTGCTCCCCTGCAATTTGCATCCCATTGGTTCTAGTCCTATCTGCTGGAACAGCAGAGAACAAATCTGCTCCATCTTCTGCCTGATAGAAATGTACTCTGCACATGTTCAGAATGCCTGTTTTTTTGCAGCATGGCTTCATATTTCCTTTGAGTGCCTCGTGGGATTAAAAGAAGGTTCTGTGGTTTGTCCATGAATAGCAGTCCCTCCATTTAAGCATCACTTCCTCCACCCTGTTCAGGTCCAGGGGTTTGCAGCTGTGCTTTTTCTATAGTCCCCCTAGTGCCTGGAGACAGCAGTTAAAAAAGAAGACATTTGCATAACGGGGTTGGTCTCTTGACTCCAGGGGATTTAAGAGAGGCTGGGAAGAGGCCAATGGAAGATCCCTTCGCTTTAGGTTGTCTAGCCATCAGATTCCCCCAGAATGGCCCTGGCTCTGCCTCTCTTCACACTCCTGGTCTCTGTTGGTGAGGGAAATTCATTTGGTGGAAAGGGTTAACCTGACTTGAAAATCCTGAGCTTTGCAAATGCTTAGTGTTGCTACAGTGTAAATCAGTTTAATAAGCAACTGGTTAACCTGTTTTGTTTTGCCTTCAGGTCCCAGTGTCCAGCAGTTACAGACCCTGAAGGACCCAGAATTTGTGGCTCCAGGTGGGACGGTCACCCTGTCTTGCAGATACAATAGTGGAAACATTGGTGATAACAATTACCCTTGGTGGGCGCAGCAGAAACCGGGGAGTAAACCCCGGCTGGTGATGTACGCCACCAGCACCAGACCGTCTGATGTCCCAGCCCGTTTCTCTGGCTCCAAATCCGGGAATGTGATGTCCCTGACCATTACAGGGGCCCTGGCAGAAGATGAAGCTGTCTATTACTGTTGCGTAAACCCTGGGGGTTCGTGGCACAGCCGTTCATTCACATGGGGAAGTGAGACAAAAACCTTCTCTTCCTTTCTCTGCTCCCTTTGTGCATCAACAGAAGTTGAACTACCCCAAACACATAGGTTTTAGGACCAGGAGTAGAGCTGCATTGAATATTCCAAAACATTAGGAAAGTAACCAATGGTTTTTTGTTTTTTTTAAATTTCAGATCATAAATGTGGCTTTTCAAATCTAATACTGAAATTCACTTTTTAATGTAAATTGAAATTACTACATCATGCGTGTATAATGGACTGAATTAGATCTGATTGTGACATTTTTGTTTGTGACTTCCTTGTTACCACAAAGTCCACCTTGCTGTGTAGTTTTCCTCTTGTCCTTTGAATCTATTTGTCTGATATATGGAAAGGAAATAAAGAAAATTATCTTCTTTTCATAATCTGTATTAACCAAAATTAATTATAACAACAAACCAACTGAATTTTTTCCAATAATACATCCCTATGAATTAAGTTCTGATATAAAATAAAGGGTATCCCTTTCTCCCCTAAATTGGGAGGAATAGAAATTCCACTTCTTGGACTGACTTTGACCATCAAAGAGTCCATCTGATAGAAACATCAGAAATTGTCCTATACTAGACAAGAAACCTGTGTATGTAGGGCAATCTTGTCTCTTTCAGGGTGTTCAAACTCAGGCTTGTGGGCCAAAGGATGCCCGTCCTCCTGAATTTCCCAGAAGGTTGCCACCCCCTTGTCTCAGCCACACCTCTTTCAGCCACTATCCTTTGTAGGTTACCTGCTTTTTGTAGCCCCCCCCGTCCCATTTCAAAAGGTTGAAATGCTCTCCTAAGGCTTCGTTACTGACAGTGAGAGTGTTCAGCTCAACTGTGTGTGTGTGTGTGTGTGTGTGGTATTTTGGACCCACCGTTTTTGTATTGGGACCACCCACTTTTTCCTTCAGCCCCACCCACCACCAGGATGCGGCCCCAGAAAGATTCTCCAGAACTGAACTCACCCCTGTGCTGAAAGAGGTTCAACACTTCTTTTCTCCTCTGAGTGGTAGCAGTTCCTCAGGGTTGTTGTTGTTGTTGTTGTTCAGTCGTGTCCGACCCTTTGTGACCCCATGGACCATAGCACAGCAGGCCTTCCTGTCCTCCACTCTCTCCCAGAGTGTGCTCAAGTTCATATTCATTGCATTGGTGATGCTATCTAGCCATCTCATCCTCTGCCATCCCCTTCTCCATTTGCCTTCCATCTTTCCCAGCAACAGGGTCTTTTCCAGGGAGTTTTCTTTTCGCATTAGATGGCCAGAATATTGGAGCTTCAGCTTCAGTATCTGTCCTTCCAATGAACACTCAGGGTTGATTTCCTTTAGGATTGACTGATTTGACCTCCTTGCAGCCCAGGGCACTCATAAGAGTCTTCTCCAGCACCACAGTTCGAAAGCATCAATTCTTCGGCGCTCAGCCTTCCTTATAGTCCAGCTCTCACAGCCATATGTTACTACTGGGAAAACCATAGCTTTGATTATATGGACCTTTGTCGGCAAGGTGATGTCTCTGCTTCTTACTATGCTGTCTAGGTTTGCCATAGCTTTCCTCCCAAGGAGCAAGTGTCTTTTAATTTCATGGCTACAGTCACCGTCTGTGGTGATCTTGGAGCCCAAGAAAATAAAATCTGTCACTGCTTCCATTTCTTCCCCTTCGATATGCCAGGAAGTGATGTGGCCAAACACCATGATCTTAGTTTTTTTTAATGTTGAGTTTCAAACCAGCTTTTGCACTCTCCTCTTTCAGCCTCAACAAGAGGCTCTTTAGATCCTCTTTGCTTCCTGCCATTAGGGTGGTATCATCTGCGTATCTGAGGTTGTTGATAATTGTTCATTTAAGAAGGCCTTCTTGTCTCTCCTTGCTATTCTCTGGAACTCTGCATTCAGTTGGATATATCTTCCCCTTTCTCCCTTGCTTTTTGCTTCCCTTCTTTTCCTTCTTTCCTCAGCTACTTGTAAAGCCTCATCAGACAGCCACTTTGCTTTCTTGAATTTCTTTTTCTTTGGCATGGATTGAGTTGCTGCCTCCTGAACAATGTTACGGACCTCCGTCTATAGTTCCTCAGGCACTCTGCCTATCAGGCCTAATCCCTTCAATCTGTTCCTCACCTCTACTGTATATTCATAAGGGATATGATTTAGGTCATACCTGAATGGTTTAGTGGTTTTCCCTACGTTCTTCAATTTAAGCCGAAATTTTGCAACAAGAAGCTCATGATCTGAGCCACAGTCAGCTCCAGGTCTTTTTTTTACTGACTGTATAGCGCTTCTCCATCTTTGGCTGCAAACTACATAATCAATCTGATTTCGATATTGACCATCTGGTGATGTCCATGTGTAGAGTCACCTCTCGTGCTGTTGGAAAAGAGTGTTTGCTATGATCAGCGTGTTCTCTTGGCAAAACTCTATTAGCCTTTGTCCTGCTTCATTTTGTACACCAAGGCCATGCTTGCCTGTTATCCCGGTGATTTCTTGACTTCCTACTTTAGCATTCCAATCCCCTATGATGAAAAGGACATCTTTTTTTGGTGTTAGTTCTAGAAGGTGTTGTAGGTCTTCATAGAACCGATCAACCTCAGCTTCTTCGGCATCAGTGGTTGGGGCATAGACTTGAATTACTATGATGTTGATTGGTTTGCCTTGGATTAGTACTGAGAACATTCTATCGTTTTTGAGATTGTACCCCAGTACTGCTTTTCCCACCCTTTTATTGACTATGAGTGCTACTCCATTTCTTCTAAGGGATTCTTGCCCACAGTAGTAGATATGATGGTCACCTGAATTAAATTCGCCCATGCTTGTCCATTTTAGTTCGCTGATTCCCAAGATGTCGATGTTCAATCTTGCCATCTCATATTTGACCACCTCCAGCTTGCCTTGATTCGTTGATCTTACATTCCAGGTTCCTAAACAATATTGTTCTTTACAGCATCGGATTTTCTTTTCACCACCAGACACATCCACAGCTGAGTGTCCTTTCGGGTTTGGCCCAGCCGCTTCACTCTTTCTGGCGCTACTTGGAAATACCCTCTGCTCTTCCCCAGTAGCATATTGGACACCTTCCGACCTGAGGGGCTCATCTTCCGGCGTCATCTCTTTTAGCCTTGTGATACGTTCCATGGGGTTTTCTTGGCAAGAATACTGGAGTGGGTTGCCATTTTCTTCTCCAGTGGACCACATTTTGTCAGAACTGTCCACCATGACCTGTCCGTCTTGGGTGGCCCTTCACGGCATAGCTTATGGCTTCACTGAGTTACGCAAGCCCCTTCACCACAACAAGGCAGTGATCCATGAAGGGGAGTTCCTCAGGGACACAGAATCAAAGGAGATGTGACCATTCATGCAATAGGTGAGAATGGCTGTTTAAAAGAAAAAGGCAGGGGGCATGGGGGTTTTACCTCCTCCCAATCCAGATAGGGAACCAGGCATGGGGGCAAGCGGGGTTTACCCTCCCTCCCTCACCCTGGAGTAACAATCCTGATCCAGGAAGGGGGTTAGACTGGATGGCCTTTGAGGTTCCTTCTAACTCTGATTCTTTGAAATACTGTGAATAATCACTTCAAAATTGCATCTGCCCTGTTCTCTACAACTCCTTTTAATGTGTGAAAATCCAATTAATTGGGATCCCAGATGGATGGAAATAGGTTCTGCACCCCTGCTGTATCCCAACCTTCCTCAATGTGGCGCCTTCCAGATGTTTTAGACAACAACTTCCAGCATCCCTGACCACTGGCCTCACTGGCAGGGGCTTATGGGAATTGTAGTCCAAAACATCTGGAGTGCACCATGTTGGGATAACCTCTCTAAATTCCAAAGCCTTCCCTATTATTGTTCTCGCATTGCTCAGTTCCATTTTACTCAGTTTTTCCTTCAAGCTCCCTTTGTCTGCCCATCGCTAATCGGCACAGCAATATCAGTAAAGATCAGTAAAGTTTTCATTCATTTTCAGCTCTTTCACTCTCCGTTCCCACTGCTTTGTCTCTACGAGAAGGAGGGGGACAAGGAGGAAGAGGAGGAGGAAGAAGACCTTGTGTGATATGGGTTCTCTATGATTTTTTGAAGATGTGCACGGTGTGGGGTGCATGCATGGCCAGCAGGTGTCCATGTTGTTGTTGTTGTTGTTCAGTCGTTCAGTCGTGTCCGACTCTTCGTGACCCCATGGACCATAGCACGCCAGGCCTTCCTGTCCTGCGCTCTCTCCCGGAGCGTGCTCAAGTTCATATTCATTGCATCCGTGATGCTATCTAGCCATCTCATCCTCTGCCGTCCCCTTCTCCTTTTGCCTTCAGTCTTTCCCAGCATCAGGGTCTTTTCCAGGGAGTTTTCTCTTCGCATTAGGTGGCCAAAATATTGGAGCTTCAGCTTCATTATCTGTCCTTCCAATGAGCACTCAGGGTTGATTTCCTTTAGGATGGACTGATTTGACCTCCTTGCAGTCCAGGGCACTCATAAGAGTCTTCTCCAGCACCACAGTTCGAAAGCATCAATTCTTCGGCGCTCAGCCTTCCTTATAGTCCAGCTCTCACAGCCATACATTACTACTGGGAAAACCATAGCTTTGATTAGACGGACCTTTGTCGGCAAGGTGATGTCTCTGCTTCTTACTATGCTGTCTAGGTTGGCCATAGCTTTCCTCCCAAGGAGCAAGTGTCTTTTAATTTCATGGCTACAGTCACCGTCTGCGGTGATCTTGGAGCCCAAGAAAGTAAAATCTGTCACTGCTTCCATTTCTTCCCCTTCTATATGCCAGGAAGTGATGGGGCCAGATGCCATGATCTTCGTTTTTTTAATGTTGAGTTTCAAACCAGCTTTTGCACTCTCCTCTTTCACCCTCAACAAGAGGCTCTTGAGATCCTCTTCGCTTTCTGCCATTAGGGTGGTATCGTCTGCATATCGGAGGTTGTTGATAATTCTCCCAGCAATCTTAATTCCGACCTCTGATTCATCCAACCCGGCATTTCTCATGATGTACTCTGCATATAAGTTAAATAAGCAGGGTGACAATATGCAGCCTTGTCGTACTCCTTTCCCAATTTTGAACCAATTTTGCATTAGATGGCCAATTTCGCATTAGGTGTCCATGTTACACTTTCGTATTTTCCATGTTGCTAGTGTTACTTAAGAGAAACAAACAGGGGGACGTTGGTGGTACAGAGAATAACCTTACTCTATATCAGGTGGCAGGAGGGTGAGGGGGATCAGACAGAGTGGGGAAGTCCCACATGGGCAGCCATGCAGCAGGGAATGGGAGGATGGTGAATGGGAGGAGAGCAGGTGAGAGAAGCCCCTTTCCCCACTTCACTTGTGCATTTGGCATTAAAGCAGGAAACCCTGGACTGCAGCCTGCGTATGCTAGTCACGGAGTGGGAGCATGCTCCTGCTTTCCCAGCCACTGCTTGATTTCTCGAAGGAGAGGTGCAGGGCAGGGGCTGGATTCTGGGAGTAGGGCTGGCATCACGGGTAGGCATGGTCGGGCATCTGCCAAGGGCCCACTTCCCAGCAGGGGCCCACTGAGAAGAGCTCCCGCAATTGCTCCTCCTTTTGCCATTGCAACCTGCTGGTTCGCCTGCCTCTCGCTCTGGCCCAGACAATGGTGGTGAGAAGGAGGAGGGGGTGCCAGGGCCTCCTTGCCCACTGGCTCTCTGCCTGCCATGCTGTGAAAAAGGGGGAGGGGGACCAAGAGCAGCTGGTGACCATGGTGGTGAGAAGGCAGACTCACTGACGGAGGTGGCCCATGGAGGGTGCGTTTCCCAAGGGCCCTCAGAAGCCCAGAGCTGGCCCTGTCTGGGATGGACACTTTCTGCCATGGAAGGCCTTATCCCAAATCCTTGACAAGTGCTGGGCAAGGTATGGTTGCCTAGCAGCTGGAGTCACAGAAACACAGAATTGGAAGGGGGTCTGGAGATCATCTAGTCCACCCGTGCTCAATGCAGGCTGTACAATACAGGATGAAATGACAGCATCCCTGCTAGATGACTGCCCAGGCTCTGCTTAAATATGTCCAGTGAAGAGGATCCCGCCACCTGCCAAGGCACTTTGTTCGAGTGCCGACCAGGAATCAATGACAGGAAGTTTCTCCTTATGTTTAGCTGAAATCTGCTCCCCTGCGATTTCCATCCCACTGGTTCCAGTCATCCCATCTAGAGCAACAGAGAAAAAACCTGTTCCATCTTCTTTCTCATGGAAATGTACTCTGCACATGTTCAGAATCTTTGCTTTCTACATCACAGCTTCACATTTTCTTGGACGGCCTCATGGGATTGGAAACAGTCTCTAGCTCTTGACTCTTGATAGCAGCCACACAATTTAAGCATCACCCCTCCCCCATTCACATCCAGAGGTTTACAGCTGGTACAGTAGGTCCTTCAGAGACAGGATAGGACCAACAGGGTGTAGCTGCCCTTTCTGTATTTTTCTCAGTAGATCTCTTGTGTTTGGAGACAGTTCTCTAGTACGTGGAGACTGATGTGCATGAGGGGGCTGTTCTCTTCACCCTGGGGATTTAAGAGAGATTGGGAGGTCTCTTTGCTTTACCTAGAATAGTCCCTCAGATTTCTCAAGGATGTCCTGGGCTCTGCTTCTCTTCACAGCCCTAGTCTCTGTTGGTGAGGGAAATTCATTTGTTGGAAAGGATAAACGTGACTTGAAAAACCTGACAGTTGCAAATGCTGGTGCTGCTACACTCTAAATCCTTTTAATAAGCAATGCCTTAGCCTCTCCCCCCCCCCCCTTTCAGGTCCCAGTGTCCAGCAGCTGCAGACCCTGAAGGACCTAGAATTTGTGGCTCTAGGTGGGACAGTCACCCTGTCTTGCAGATACAACAGTGGAAACATCGCTGATGCCAATGGGCCTTGGTGGGCCCAGCAGAAAGCAGGGAGCAAACCCCAGCTGGTGATGTATGCCACCAGCACCAGACCATCTGATGTTCCAGGCCATTTCTCTGGCTCCAAATCCGGGAATGTGATGTCCCTGACCATTACAGAGGCCATGGCAGAAGATGAAGCTGTCTATTACTGTTGCATAAATCCATGGCACAGCCGTTCATTCACATGGGGAAGTGGGACAAAAACCTTCTCTTCCTTTCTCTTCTCCCTTTGTGCATCAACAGAAGTTGAACTGAGCCAAACAGAAGTTGATTGTACATGTGTATTTCTCCAAGATGTATACATATATATATTGTAGTTTTGAAATTTGTGCATTCTTCAATGGGTGTGAATATTAGAAAAGTTCACTTTTTCAGGCACATTTTTCAAATGTACGCATGTTTTGGAACTCATTTTGGGGTCTGCGAAACACATCACAAGCTTGGGAGGTGCGAATTCACAACATTCTGGTAAAAATGAATGGAACTGAATTTCTCATACATCCCTAGATGATAGATGGAGATTATTCATCATTAGAATTGCAAACTGGGGGAGTTTTAGAGGGGATTTTGCTAAGAAGATTATTTTTTGCTGTGCCTGGGATAATATAAATCTTGGATGGATGTGAGTTTATGTGGTTGTTAGGACAGGCATTTTGTGCTCAGTTAAAAATCCCAAGGCACAGAATATAAACTCACAAATGATCAGACACCAAGTTACAAGTCTGAAAAGGAAATGAACAAATATAGTATGAACAAACATCCAGAGATGTTGGATGGTCACCTTTCAAGGATGTTGTGATTATGGATTTCTTGCATCGGACGCCGGTTGGACTGGATGACCTTCAGTCACTTATAACTCTGACTCTTTGAAAAGTGGGAGAAAAAAATGAACAAAACTGAATAAAATCATTTGAAAATTGCATATGCCCAGTATTCTACAAGTCTCTTATATGTGTGAAGATCAAATGAAATCTACAATGAAGCTCCACATAATAATATTGAATACATATCTAAGGGCAACATTTAAGCACTTTTCAATGTGCTTAAATGTTGCCCTTAGTTTCAATGGGGAAACATCAGCAGGTGCTGAAGTCTCCCATTCAAAGAGAAAGAAGTGAAAATGTACATCTTTGTGCTTTTGGCATTTTGGCTTTAAACATGAGTTAGTTGATGCCAGTATCTCAATGCTGTACTGTAGGGGGAGATGCTGGTCCTATTTCTCCACATTTGGCAGAATCTGAGGAGAAAAGCCGTTGCACCTCAGTGTGATGCGCAGTGGATACATGATAACTCTTTCTCGGCTTTCTTGTTCAACTGTGTATAGAGAAGATGAATGAATAAACATCCTTCTCTGCAACAGAATATAATCTGTGAGTGGGTCACTCATCAGCCCAAATTAGAAACATTGAAAATATTGAGACTCAAATCATTTCTCTCCTAATAGTTCATGCCATAATTTGAACCTGACTAGTATTATACAGGGAGCTTTTTTTATATAAACCAACCTACCAACCAATCCATATTCTCTGTTTTATGATGCACAAAATTAACTGAGTTCAGTGGGCCTTACACCAATGTAAATGTGGATAGGACTGCAGCCTTAGTTGTATTTTCCCTCTCTCCCTCTTTGGGAAATTGATCTTGATGTTCTTGAATACTTCACTTGGACCAAGGAGTGGATAGTGAGATCATCACCTTGACTGTGATTTTAACAATCTCTTCCCCAACTCTACTCCTCCCCTTTTGTCCTGGGGAATACTGATGTTCAAGACATCCTGAAGTGCTTTTTGTTCAGTCTTTCCCACAAGGGCGGGGGAACCTTGTGAGATGCAATTGGTGGGGAAGAAGGCACCTTCTTCTCCTTTAAATAGCCAATGAGAGAGTTCCAGGCCAGACAGACTCTTTGACCTCACTAAGCAGAGTGTGCCTGGATCCCTCTCTATGGCCTGGTCCTCCTCTTGACCCTCGGTTGCCCTTCAGGTAATGAAGGCTGCTAGAGCAAGGCAGCACTGAGCAAAAGGCTCCTCTGTCATTTTATGATAAGCACAAATATATATATATATATATATTATCCTTTGATTTCTGTCTCCTTGCAGGTTTCTTCTCACTGCCGGTGCTCACTCAGAGGCCCTCAGCATTCTTTTCCTCAGGTGAGACCATCCATCTCACCTGTGCCTTGCCCTCTGGCTACAGCATCAGCAGCTACAGAGTCAATTGGCTTCAGCAGAAACCAGGTGGTGCCCCTGTGTTTCTTTAGCACTATTGGACCAGTAGTAGCCAGGGCAGAGGTTCAGGGGTGCTAGAGAGATTCAGTGTCTCCCCTCATGTGTCTAGGAACCTCTGGAATTTAGTGATCACAGGTGTCAAAGCTGAGGATGAGGCCAATTCTTACTGTGGCTTGGGGTATAGCACTGGTACTTATGATTCACAGTGGTGCAGTCTAGTGGGGAACTGACACAAAAAACCTTCACTCTTCCTCCCCAGAGTGGGGGATGACAACTTACCATAAAGCTTAATTTGATCTCTGCCTGAGAGTGAATTATAGATGTGGAAGTGACAAAAATGCATCTTTACCCAATGATTCTCCTCAATAGTTCCATCATTCTACTCTAAGCATGACTTCCCTCTAGATTCAACCCAATGGGTAGTGGCATGTGTTAGTCCTACTTAGAGTAGACCTATTGAAATGAATGGAACTTGTGTTAGTTATGAGTTACAGTGTGGCTTAAATTTTAACAGCTTTCTCTGGTTATGCAGTCTGGGCCTCAGAAGTAGATGCCAGGATAGACAAATCTCTCCATTTTGATTTCTCTCAGTTTCTCACTTTTCTTACCTTAAGTTTAAAAAGGTAAAGGTGTCCCCAACCAGTCACATCCGACTCTAGGGTGTGGTGCTCATCCCTGTTTCTAAGCCGAAGAGCCAGCGCTGTCCGAAGACGCTTCCGTGGTCATGTGGCCGGCATGACTGAACACCGAGGTGCACGGAATGCTGTTACCTTTCCTGCCGAGGCGGTACCTATTTATCTACTTGCAATTTCTTGCTTTTGAACTGCTAGGTTGGGAGAAGCTGGGACTGAAGACAGGAGCTCTCTCAGTCACGCAGCACTCGGGTCTCGAACTGCTGACCTGCTGACCTTCCAGTCTGCAGTTCAGCGTCTTAACCACTGAGCCACCGCGGCCCCAGCCTTAAGTTTAGTTCATTTTAGACATTGATAATTTCTCCAGTTTCAAGTGGGGAAAGAAAAAGTTCATGCAGTTAGAGGAGAGATTTTGGCTCAGGTTTAGCTCCATCTCTTCCCTGGAGCTAGACACAACACTGTCCCCCTCACACCTGCATTGTGGTGGAAGCAAAATGGGGCCAGATTTCCAACACAGGTTGACCAAGAAACCATTAGGGAAAACGAAGAAAGGCTGCTACAATCCCTGCCAATGGAGAACCCTTCATGTGAGAAACTCCTCTTCCTGGAGCAATTCAGTGAAATTGTACCCCTAACGTCTCTGCCCCAAAATATGCAGAGAATCTTGAAAGGCTGTTTGCACACAGCTCTTGTCATGCTATTTATCTAAATATAATTGCTATTGACACTATGCAGACCTAAAGGTGTTATTGGTCTTAATGGCAAATATCCACACCCTTAATATACATCAGTCTTCCCAACATGGTGCTCTCCAATTGTGCTAGACTACAATTTGTATAATCCCTGCTGGCTGGGGGATTATGCGAGTTGTAGTCCAACATCTCACAGGCACCAAGTTGGGGAAAGGTGATATATATGTTCCCCCTCACTCTGTCCCCTGGTGGGTTAGGCTCCCGCTGCCTCATTCTGCTCCCAACAAAACAGAGGAATATTAATGGCAGATTCATGGTATCTGCTTCATGCAAATGTTCCCCCAGGTCATTGACTTTGCTCCAAAACTGTATACTGGCAGTGGAGAAAGACATTTGCATGAAGGATTCTTGTTTCAGGTTGGACTGAATTATGAAATGAGGGATGGGGGAATCCCAACCAGGAGTCTTCAGAACATTGAAACCTCCTTTAGGGAGCTCAACATGGCTTGGATCCCACTTTTCCTTACACTTCTCACTCATTGCTCACATAAGGATGTACAGAATACATAGGTCAAAAAGTGGTGTTTTGAATTTTTCCTAGGAGCATCATGCATCTGGAATATTTGAAAGCACAGAACATGGATGGAGATACATGTCTTTGCTTTTCGGGTTTGTTTTGTTTTTTCTAAAGGGTCAGTTCCCAGAGGGGTCAGTTTCAGCCTGCCTCCCAGTCTGTATCTCTGGGAAAAATGACTAACCTGTCTTGCATTATGAGCGGTCCCCAGCCATATGCCATTTCATAGAATAGTAGGGTTGGAAGGGGCCTACAAGGCCATCGAGTCCAACCCCCTGCTCAGTGCAGGAATCCAAGTCAGAGCATCCCTGACAGATGGCTGTCCAGCCTCATCTTGAATGCCTCCAGTGTGGGAGAGCCCACCACCTCCCTAGGTAATTGGTTCCATTGTCGTATTGCTCCAACAGTCAGGAAGTTTTTCCTGATGTTCAGCCGGAATCTGGCTTCCTGTCACTTGAGCCCATGATTCCGTGTCCTGCACTCTGGGATGATCGAGAAGAGATTCTGGCCTTCCTCTCTGTGACAACCTTTCAAGTACTTGAAGAGCGCTATCATATCTTCCCTCAGTCTTCTCTTCTCAAGGCTAAACATGCCCAGTTCTTTCAGTCTCTCTTCATAGGGCTTTGTTTCCAGTCCCCTGATCATCTTTGTTGCCCTCCTCTGAATCCTCTCCAGTTTGTCTGCATCCTTCTTAAAGTGTGGTGCCCAGAACTGGACACAGTACCCCAGATGAGGCCTAAATTTCATTTCATGGAATCAACATTTCATGGTATCAACAGACAGCTGTGCAGGGCCCTCGTTTTGTGGTCTATGATACCAGCACCTGGGGAGAAGGGATGTCAGATCAGTTCACTGGATCCCTTTCCGGGACCACTGGCAATCAACCATCTCTAATGTCCATTCTGAAACTGAGTCAGATTATTACTGTAGTACATGGGATGCCAGTGGTAGGATGTTGGTAAAGTATTATGGGGGACTGAGAGAAGAACTGTTACTCTTCATCTCCAGAGAAGTAAAGCAGAATGCTTACAAACAGTTTTATCTGCCCTGTGGCTGGAGTTGTTTGACTATTAGAACATGGAGAGACAGCGTGGTCAAGTAGTCCCACCTTTTTCTGAGATGTACAACCTCCCACAGAAGCCAATCCATGCAATCCAGACCATAGGATGAGACAACTGTGGATTCACCTAAGGAGGCTGAGGCCTTGGACCCTGCAACTGCTGGAGGCAAGTCTCCTGCCAATGGAGAACCCTTCCTGTGAGAAACTCCTTTTCCTTCAGTAATTTAGTGAAATTGTACCCCTAATTTCTCTGCCCACAAGCAGGGTGGAGGCTTTTGAAAGTCTATTTGCACACAGCTCTGCTATCTATGTGAATGAGGGATGTCACAGGAGCCCAAGAAGGGGGTGGAGTCTGCTGGACTTTCCCCCTCCACTTGGCATCCTGCGCCCTCTTTGCTGGGCTGCCACGCTCATGGGACCCCACTCGCTTAAGCTGCCACGCCAACTGCATGGGCCTGGCAGCTGCCCAGCCCCTCAGCATGCTGCCATTTTGCAAAAAAAATAAAAAATAAAAAAAATGGTGGCTCGGGTTTTTCCACAACTTTTTTTTTACAGGAGGTTGGAATTTCCTGATTTTTGCACCATACCCCCCCCCATTCTAAAAAGTTGAAATGTGTCTCCTATGGCTCAGTTACTTTCAGTAAGAAGTTTAAGCTTCAGCACCCTGGCATACGTTGGCCCTGTCCCTTGTGCTTTCAGCCCCACCCACTTTTGCCTTTGGTCCCACCTGCCACTGGAATGTGGTTTTGGGAGCATCTCCAAAATGGGATTTGGCCCTGGGTCTCAAAGCAGTTCCACAACCCTAGGATAGAGGCGAGACTGTTCTTCTCAGAATCCGCTTCTCAGGGGCTTCAGATCTTGTTCCCGTTTGTTAGAAGAACTTGCCCACACATCCAGCTGAGGAACTTTTCCTCACGGGATGGTGAAGGAGTAACGTTGCCATGCTAAATCGTATCAATGTAGCCTATTTTTGGGCAGAGAAAGTGGGGGCACAATTTCACCATATTTCTCCTAGGGGACGAGAAATTCTCCAACAGTTTCTCACAGACACGGCTCACTGTTGGCAGGGGTTGTTTCACAGGTGCTTTCTTTTTCCTCAGGGGTTTTGGTTTATTGCACTGCTTCTGTAGGTGGCAACAGCATCCACTGTGGCGAGGCTCCCACTTCTCTGAGGCAGAGTTTTGAATTTCTTTTGGTGGTCTTTTTGATATCATGAGGTAATTCCTCCCATGGGGCTTTTTCAGTTCAGAAAGTGCAGGTGGCCGGGGAGACTGCAGAACACTGGAAAGACGAGGAAATACACACAGCCCCCTTGGCCACCCCTCACGGATTAGTAAGCTCAAAAGTACCACCAAAAGAAATTCAAAATTCTGCCTCAGAAAAGTGGAAGGCTCAACACAATTGATGCTGTTGCCACTTACAGAAGCAGTGCAATAAACCAAAAATCCTTAAAGGGGGGGTGGGGGGGGCCTGTGCTACAACTAGGGATGTTGGAGTATTCCGCCACGGATTCCAGGGAGACCGAATGCCAGAGCATTCGGCCCCCCCGGAATCCATGGCGGAACGAAGCCACCCACCCCACCACCCCACAAAATGGGCCCAGAACGAAGCCTACCTTTGTCGGCAGTTCCGGTGCTCCTCAAATGGCATCTGCGGCCACCATTTGCCTATTTCGAAAGGCCGTGATAGGCTATGTAAGTAGTTACGTAGCCTATCACGGCTAATGCAGGGACGCCATTTGCGTCCCTGTGGAGGACGTGATAGGCTACGTAAATATATATGTAGCCTATCACAGCAATAGGAAGGAACGGAAATGGCGGCTGCGGTAGCCGCTGCCATTTGTGTCCGTGTCTTTAGCCGTGATAGGCTACGTATATATTTACGTAGCCTATCACGGCTAAAGACACGGACACAAATGGTGGCGGCTACAGTGGCCGCCATTTGCATCCCTGTGCAGCCCAGAGGCCGGATGTCCGGCTGCAGGCGGCCCCAGCCAGCGGCTCCGCAGAGTTGCCGTAGAGCGGAGCTGGCCGGGGAGGATTCTGGGGGGAGGGACGGAGGGCTTCTTCCCCATCGCGGATTGCCTGGTGCGGAGCCAGGTAAGAGTTTCGTACATCCCTAGCTACAACCCCAGCCAATAGCGAGCCCAGTCTGTGAGGAACCTCTGGAGAATTTCTCCTCTCCTAGGAGAAATTATCCTCCTAATTTCTCTGCCCACAATTTAGGCCGGAGAATTTTGAGATGCCATTTTCACACAGCTCTGATTATTACTGTTGTGTGTTCATTACCCTTTGGGCAGATGGGGATGTGAGACAGAAACTTTCAGCCGAAGCCTTTCTCAGCCTATGTTCCTCCTGCAGTTACAGAGACCTTGAGTGATGGATGACTTTCAGACAGCCAGGACAGGCATTAGAGCTGAAATGAATTTTCAGAACCATGACAGTCACCTGGATTTTATGATGTTTTCATTCAAATGTTGCAAGTAAAACTTCAGACCTGCAATCTGAATGCTCCTTTGGAAGATGAACCATTTATCTCAGTTCAAATGAGAACAAGGCTTCAGTGTTTCTTGGTTGCCTTTGTTTCACAACGTGTCAAAGAGGAAATGGTTTGCATGTGTCACATGCTAAAAATCTTTTAATGCTTTCTGTCGAATGATCCCACATCCAATTACACAAAATTTATCAAATCTAGTCAGATTCCTTCTACCAGCTATTAAATTCTCACACAGTTTGCATGTCATGACTGCCCATGGGCTCCCACCAGCTCACCCCCTCCCCTTGAGTTAAACAACTCAGGGACACCCATCCCTGGCTTGTTTATTGTGACATCCAAACTGGGATTTCTGGGTTGTTGTGAGAGAGAAATTAAGAGTTATAATCCATGGTTTGTTTTTGGGTTAGAACTCTGGGTTGACAACCCAGAATACCTGATTCAGATGTCATGATCAGCAACCAGGGACCATGTGTCCTTGGGGTGTTTAGCTCTGCCTGACTGGAGTAGGAGCGAGCCAGAAAACTTGCTTGCTCCTCCCCAGTCACAGCTAACGTTGGTGCCAGGCAGGCCTCACTGGGGAGAGTATCCCAGAATCGGGAGGCTACCACTAACAAGGCCCTCTTACTTGTTGCCATCCTGAAAAGCTCCTTCCGAACCTTCCTCTGTGCGTGTGTGTGTGTCAGCAGCATTCATGTGTGCGCGTGCACATCTGTGTGTGTTTGTAACCCATGATCTCTGAGCCACGTGTGGACCCTCAGGGCCGAAAAGGTTGTGCACCCTTACTACAGAGCAACCTAATGAGGCCCTCTTTTCTCCCAGTGTGCACATGATCGATTCATAGCTAAATGGATAAGAACAGGCTGGAGTATGCAGCGACTTTGCATGCTACAAACTCCTCATGCCCTGGTGGAGATGGGCTGGTGACAATGTAAGCTCACCTCCATAAGAGCTCTAGGGTGTGGTGGACCGAGCCAGAAACTGCTTGAGACTTCTCTAGGGGGAAAAATAAATGAATAAACATGCCTAAAAATATTTGCTTGCAAGTGTTTCAGACTATACCATCGAGAGGGAAGTTGCAGCATTTATCGCAGAACTGGTAAAGGTGGTTATGCAACAGCCAATGAACAGGAAGCACATCTGCATGAATTTGCATTCTCCAGCACTACGTGCTTAAGGAAGACTTCGAGGACCAAATCTAGAGAACCATTTGCTGCAGGAAGCCCAAACGCTCCCATCTCTCTACCATGGCTTTGGCTCCTCTCCTCCTCCTCCTCCTCTTTACTTACTGCACAGGTAAAGGAGAACTCATCTTTTCCTCACAAAACCCCTCTGATTTTGCCACCCTTTGCTCTTCTATTGACAAACTCCGAGAAGAGGATATTCCCTTGTCAGTGCGGCTTGCTCACAGCTTTCCTTCCTTTTCTCTCAACTTCATGGAACAAAAGTCTCACTGACCTCGGCCACTCTCTGTTCTTTGTTTTCTTTCAGGGGCCTTGGCCCAATTTGCACTGAGTCAGGTGCCTTCGGTGTCAGGATCCCCTGGAGAAACAGTCAGGATCTCTTGTTCCAAAAGCAGTGGAAATATCGGAGACTACTACACATACTGGTATCAACAGAAGCCTGGCAGAGCCCCCCAACTTATGATATATGAGCACAGCAAGAGACCCACTGGAATCCCAGAGCGATTCTCTGGTTTCACTGATAGTTCTTCCAACTCTGCCATCTTAACCATCTCCAGCATTCAAGCAGAGGATGAAGCTGATTATCACTGTGCATCCTATGCAGGCAGCGGCAAGTATACGATGCGACAACCACATGGGGAAGTGAGACAAAAACCTCCTTGCTGCTGATGGGCTTCGATTTGCCTTGCTTGCAGCTGGTTGACATTTCTGTTGAAGCTGCAAGTTTCCCCAAGTCTCATACCTCTACGTATTCCTTTACAGGAGAGGGCAGAAGGCAGATCTCCAGCTGTTTCACACGTCAACTCCCAGAAGCCCCTGCCAGCATGGCCAATGATCAGGAATGCTGGGAGTTGAAGTCCAACATATCTAGAGATCTGCTTTCTGCCCACTCCTGTTCTAAGAAGTCATAGGGGACCATCCTATCCAGGGAGCAAATGCAGCTAACTGCTTTGTGCCAACAAAAACAAGCCAACAAAAACCTTAGGAGTATAGACAGAATTTCTGCATCTGGTGCTGCTAATGGTGAATGCTCCTCCCAAAAAACTATTGGAGGATTTCTTCTCCCCGCGAAGACTTTTAGTGAAATGGTCTAAACCCCCCGCCCCGCCCCCCATTTCTCTGCCCAGGAACAGGCCGGAAGATTTTGAGAGGCCAGTTCTGATTGGTACTACTGGGGGGTCTTAATCTTGGGGGAGGGGCAGACAGCCTGGCCTGCTCCTGTGTGTTCAACATCAGTTTGGTCTGCAGGAAAGAGCAGGTGAATTTTTTCATAATGCAAAATAGACACATGCATAATTTATTATTACATTCATATCCCATATCCCCCCCCCCCTCGCAAGGAAGGAACCCAAGGCGGCTCACACGATCCATCCTTCTCCTCTCCACTTTATCCTCACAACAACCTTGTGTGGTAGGTAAGGCTGGGAGTCAGTGAGTGGCCCAGTTAGCTCCATGGCTGCGTGAGGACCAGAACCTGGATCTTCTGAGTCCCAGAAGACACCACAATGGCTCCTCTTGTCCCGTAATGACACTCCAGACCTAGTACCCCTTGCTCTTCTCTGCTCTGTGCCTTTGAAAATCCATGGTTGAGATGTGCTTTGGGTGCAGAAGGTCTCTGGTTGATGAAACCATGGTTATCTTCCAGTCCAAAGGCTCTCAGGAACCTCATGCTGGGACAGACCTCTGGATCAAAGTAGGGATATGAGTAATTCCTTTCAGTTCATTTTTGACGATTTCCTCAGTTTGCATCTCCTAGACTGAACGTGGACTGAAATTAGGGATGTACGAAAGTCACTTACCTGTTCACGGATTATGTTGATGGTGGGGGGGGGAGGCGTTCCGCCCCTCCCCCTGCAATCCTCGCCGGGGGGGAGGCGCTCCGTTCCTCCCCCCCGGAATCCTCCACGGCTGGCTGTGCTCCGCGGCAGCTCTGTGGAGCAGCCGGCCAGGCCCAGCCAGGCCAGAGCCGTCCGCAGCTGGATTTCCGGCCACGGAGGGCTCTGGGTAACAAAACAACAACAAACAAACCCACGTACGCAAATGCGTACGCATCTGCGTTCCTTATTTTTGCCCTCTTAATCTACGTATATATTTACATAGACTATGACGGCGAAAATCAAGGGGAATGCAAATAGCATAGCGGGCGCTATTTGCGTCCCTTTTTGATTCCCTGTTTTAGCCTATGTAAATATTACATTTGCATACGCGGTTTTTTGTTTTTTTTAACCCACCCAGCCATGATAGGCTATGTAATGATTTACGTAGCCTATCACGTCGTGTTTTTTTTTTTTAAACCTAGTCATGATAGGCTACATAAATCTTTACGTAGCCTATCACATCTTTCTTTTTCTTCCTTCTTTTTTTTTTTTACAAGAGTGGAAATGGCGGCGGCGGCAGCTGGTCGGAAGACCAGCTGCCGCCGCCACCCGGAAGATCCACCTCAGGTGAGTCTCGTCCTGGGGGGGATCCGCGGGGGGGTGGGGGGGTGGCAGGCCGTTCTACCAAGGAGTTCGGGGAGCCGAATGCACTGGCATTCGGCCTCACCATGATCGGTGGCGGAATTCTCTGCCATCCCTAACTGAAATGCTATCTGTGGTCAAAGTCCATATATTTCCGAGCTTGCAATGTATTGATTTGCAGACCAAAAGAATCCATTCAACACCATGAGTAAATTTCAAAAAATGTGCATGAAAATGGCATAGTTTAAAAACAATGCATATAAACACAGAGTAATCAGATTAATCATATTCTGGAGGTGATGGACTCGACCTTGGGGGAGCTGGGGGTGGCGATGGCCAACAGGAAGCTCTGGCGTGGGCTGGTTCATGAAGTCACAAAGAGTCGGAAACGACTGATCTAATAAACAACAGCAATCAATGGTAGAAGAATTTGTAGCTTTCAAAGATGTGCCCACCGATGTGTATGTATATGTTTGGGGAAATTCGCATGCAGATACTCATGAATATGCACATGAATTTTAAGCATAAAAGAAAAACAGTAACAACCAAAGATCACAATCGATGCAGACATGAGATAGAACAAGTGTCGTGGTTGAATTTGGAGATCTTCAAAGAGCTTGAGTTTTGCTTGTATGCACATCTCTGTGTGAAACCTGGGAGAAGTGCTCTCAGTTAGCGCAGGCAGTCTCTTAGTGGATGGACTAATGACTTAACTCACTATAAGGCAGATTCATGTTTTTCAAGGACTGTGTGACAAGCTTAATTTGCATAGTTGCACTATCCAGCTGCACTGGCTGCCAGTCCATTTCCGGGCCCGATTCAAAGTGCTGGTGTTAACATTCAAAGCCCTTAACGGCTTGGGGCCAGGTTATCTGAAGGATCGCCTCCTCCCATATGTGCCTACCTGGACCTTAAGATCATCTTCAGAGGCCCTCCTCCATGAGCCCCTGCCAAAGGAAGTGAGGAGGGTGGAGGGCTCATGGAGGAGGGCCTCTGAAGATGATCTTAAGGAGGGCTAGGAGGAGGGCTTTTTCTGCTGTGGCACCCCGGCTGTGGAATGAGCTCCCTAGTGAGGTTCGCCATGCACCGACATTGTCTTCTTTCCGGTGCCAGGTGAAGACCTTTTTATTTTCCCAGGCATTTTAGCATTTTAGATTTTTAGACTTTTAGCTTTGCTGTTTTAAATCTGTATTTTAAATCCCTGCACTGCTGCTAGGTTTTACTCTGGTTTTATTCTGGTTGCATTGTTTACTGTGGTTTTAATGTTTTATATATTTTGTATTGTTTTATTGTGTGTTCTTTGGTTTTAATTTTTGTGAACCACCCAGAGAGCTTTGGCTATTGGGTGGTATAGAAATGAAATGAATAAATGAATGAATGAATGAATAAATAAATATAAATAAATAGTTCTTGGTCTGCTAAAATCAGCCCTCTGAAATTCTCTGAAAACATTATAAAAACACACATGCAAGTAAGAGTTCCTAGACAGCAAAGACTTTCTTTTCTTCTCTTAGAAGAGGTTTTGCTTTTTGCATTAGTTTCCTTAGTGATCGTATCACTGTGGGTCACGGCTGTTATAACCAACACCACAGTAGTATGTAGCCTCATCTTCTGCTTGGACATCGGTGATGGTCAGATCATGCTGACGGCCAGATTTGGAGCCAGATAATCAATCCGGGATCCCTCTGGTTCTGGATGTATCAGCATATAGCACAAGGTGAGGTGCCTACCCCCGTCTCTGTCGATACCGATCAATAATGTAGTTCTCAGGCCCACCGCACAGAGCACAGGAGAGTCTTGCTGTGTTTCTAAGAGTCACAGACTGGGAAGGAGCCAGAGTCAGTGCAAGCTGTGACCTGACACCTGGAAACAAAGACGGTATATAGAGGTTGATTACACAGCACATCAAAATACATGAAAAGTATTTTTTTTTTAATTGAGCAAAAGCATGCAGACATATATTTGTCCATGTAACCCCATTGTCATGGTCAGACCATTTCTTGGTGAGGTTTGAACTCACGTTGTTACTTCCCTCCTGCAGGGGCGGGGGACCCATTTGGACGGTCCGCCCCAGGAGACTGATGGAATCCCATGGACTTCTGAATGCTCTTGGGGATTTTCCAGTGGAGAGAGCTGATGATCCAGCCAAGGCCCTAGTCTCACTGTTGAACAGTGAGATGAGGAGGGCCATTGACTTGATTGCAACTGAGTGCCCTCTCTGGCACTGTAGAGCCCTTTCTGCTCCTTGGTATACTGGGCGGCTGCAGTCAATGGAACAGGCTGGACGTCAGCTAGAGAGCAAATGGCATAAGAGTCAAAGCAAAGATGACCGAGCACACTCTAGAGCACATAATCTTGCCTATTGCTTGGTGGAGCAGGCAGCAAAGAAGGCTTATTTTGCTGCCTCCCTTGCGTCCTGGAGTAACCATCCAGCAAAACACCTCTGGGTGGTCTGGGGCCCATGGAGGGTGCATTTCCCAAGGGCCCTCAGAAGCCCGGAGCTGGCCCTGTCTGAGATGGACGCTTTCTGCCATGGAAGGTCTTATCCCAAATCCTTGACAAGTGCTGGGCAAGATATGGTTGCCTAGCAGCTGGAGTCACAGAAACACAGAATTGGAAGGGTGGTTGGAGATCATCTAGTCCACCCCTGCTCAATGCAGGCTGTACAATACAGGATGAAATGACAGCATCCCTGCTAGATGACTGCCCACCCTCTGCTGAAATAGTCCAGTGAAGAGGATCCCGCCACCTGCCAAGGCACTTTGTTCAAGTGCTGACCAGGAATCAATGATAGGATGTTTCTTCTTATGTTTAGCTGAAATCTGCTCCCCTGCGATTTCCATCCCATTGGTTCCATGCCTGCCCTGTGGAGCAACAGGGAACAAATCTGCTCCATCTCCTTCCTGATGGAAACGTATTCTGAACATGCTCAGAATCATTTCTTTTCATGCATCAGTGGCTTCTTATGTTCTTGGACTGTCTCATGGGATCGAAAGGCGTTTCTAGCTCTTGTCCCTTGATAGCAGTCATACGATCTAAGCATCACTTCCCCCGCCCTGTTCAGGTCTAGAGGTTTTCAGTTGGTACAGACCTTGCAGGTCCTTAAGAGAAATGGTGTGACCAACGGAGTGTAGCAGCCTTTCCTGTGCCTGTTTTAGTAATAGTGCCTGAAGACATTAGTTAAAAAGTAAGACATTTGCATAAACAGGCTGTTCTCTTCACCCTGGGGATTTAAGAAAGACTGGTAGGGTGCCAAAGGGAGATCTCTTTGCTTTACCTAGTCTAGTCCTTCAGATTTCTCAAGAATGTCCTGGGCTCTGCTTCTCTTCACAGCCCTAGTCTGTATTGGTGAGGGAAATTCATTTGTTGGAACAGATAAACCAGGCTGGAAAATCCTGACCGTTGCAAATGCTTGGTGTTCCTACACTCTAAATCCTCTTAATAAGCAATGTCTTAGCCTGTTTTTTCCTCCCTTTCAGGTCCCAGTGTCCAGCAGCTGCAGAACCTGAAGGACCCAGAATTTGTGGCTCCAGGTGGGACGGTCACCCTGTCTTGCAGATACAACAGTGGAAACATCGCTGATGGCAATTGGCCTTGGTGGGCCCACCAGAAAGCGGGGAGCAAACCCCGGCTGGTGATGTATGCTACCAGCACCAGACCGTCTGATGTCCCAGCCCGTTTCTCTGGCTCCAAATCCAGGAATGTGATGTCCTTGACCATTACAGGGGCCCTGGCAGAAGTTGAAGGTGTCTATTACTGTTGCGTAAACCCTGGGGGTTCGTGGCATAGCCGTTCATTCACATGGGGAAGTGGGACAAAAAACTTCTCTTCCTTCCTCTGCTCTCTTTGTGCATCAGCAGAAGTTGAACTGAGCCAAACAGAAGTTGCTAGTATTATTGAAATAAATATTCACAAATATTAGGAAAATAATCAGTAACTGTGGTGTTTCAAATCTAAAACTGAAATTCACATTTTCAATGTGAGCGGTAGTTACCACATTGTACAACATTAGAGATATTCCAGTTTTGGCTTCACTCTGTCCATGAAATGGCCCATCCCATAGGAACATCTGAGCTGCCTCACAATGGCCAGGCAATTGTCCATGAAGTCCACTATTGTCCTAATGTCTTGTCAAGGGGTCTTGAACCTCCAGTTTGCATGCCAAATTTGGCCCACCTAGTGTCCCAGTCTGTCCATGCTACTTCCCTGACACCGTCCCCTTCCCCCGATCACTGATCATTTAGTGATTTTCTGGTATCCCCCCACCCCATACCAAAAGGTGGAAAGGCTTCTCTTAAGCCTGGGTTTCTGGCAGTGAAGTGTCTTAAGATAAAATATGCTGGTATTCTGATTTGTCCCCTGCCCACCTCTAGAATGTGGTCACCCAGAGCTTCTCTAAAACAGAATTTGGCCCTTTGGTATACAACAGTTCATCACCCCTGGTCTACACATGTCCCACTTGTGGGGTTCCCACAGGCAGCTGGTTGGCCACTGTGTGACCTGAATCCTGGAATAGATAGACATTGGTCTGATGGAGCATGGCTCTTATGTTCTTACTTGGACTGGTAGTGGTTCCCTGGGACACATGACCAAAGCGGATGTGACACCATTCATGCAAGAGCTGTTGATAGCTTTTAAAAAGTAAATTTCTGATGTGGACCAGCACCATAGGGAACAAGGAATTTGTGTAAGTGGGAGGTGGGGTGGGGTCTAACACCCCTCATTGGCACAACCCAGATCTAGGTCCCTCTACCTGCTATTAGCTGCAGAAATTAGCTCCCACTGAATGGGCAAAAAGAGAGGGGGCTCCCCCCCCCCATGGTTGCAGGTTTAATAGGGATGGCTCCCTGTTTCAAAAGATAACCATCTAACTGTTTTTATCTTCTCTTCCATTCCTGTCATTTCTCTATTTGTTCCTAAGAATGGTGAATCCATTTCCCTGAGCAACGATTGTATTACAGTCTGTTCAAGCAAAATTTGGACATGTTATTTCCCCACATTTGGCAGAATTTGAGCACAAACGCCCTTGCACCTCAGTGTGATGTGCGCTGGATACATAGTACCTCTTTCTCTGCTTTCTTGTTCAATTGTGTATAGAAATGATGAATGAATAAACATCTGTCTCTGCAACAGAATATCATCTGTGAGTGGGACTCTCACCAGCTCCAATTAGAAACATTGAAAATACTCAGACTGAAAACATTTCTCTCCTTCATGCCATAATTTGAACCTGACTAGTATTATACAAGGAGCTTCCTTATACAAATCAATCTTCCAACCAATCCATAATCTTTGTTTTATGATATACAGAATTAACTGAGTTCAGTGGGATTAACTGCAATGAAAATGTGTATAGGACTGCACCCTTAGTTGTATTCTTTCTCTCTTTATCTTTTGGAAAGATCTTGAACACTTAACTTGGACCAAGGAGTGAATACTGAGATTGTTTCCTTGACTTTGATATTAACAATCTCTTCCCCACCTCCACTCCTCCCCTTTTGTCCTGAGGAAACTGATGCTCAAGACCTCCCGAATTGCTTTATATGCAGCCTTTCATGCAAGGGTGGGGGAACCTTGTGAGATGTGATTAGTGGGGAAGGCACCTTCTTCTCCCTTAAATAGCCAGTCAGAGAGTTCCAGGCCAGACACACTCTTTGACTTCACTATGCAGAGTGTGCCTGGATCCCTCCCCATGGCCTGGCCCCTGGTCTTCCTCTTGACCCTCACCTACCCTTCAGGTGAGGAAGGCCGCTAGAGCAAGGCAACAGTGGGCAAAAGGCTCCTCTGCCATTTTCTGTTACGCCCAACTATATTTTTGATTGTCTCCTTGGATTTCTGTCTCCTTGCAGGTTCCTTCTCCCAGCCAATGCTCACTCAGAGGCCCCCAGCATCCTTTTCCCCAGGCGAGACCGTCCACCTCACCTGTGCCTTGCCCTCTGGCTACAGCATCAGCAGCTACAGGGTCCATTGGCTTCAGCAGAAACCGGGTGGTGCCCCTGTGTTTCTTTACCACTATTACACCAGTAGCAGCCAGGGCAGGGGTTCAGGGGTGCCAGAGAGATTCAGTGTCTCCCCTGATGCCTCCAAGAACCTCTGGAATTTAGTGATCACAGGCGTCCGAGCTGAGGATGAGGCCAATTATTACTGTTGCATGTGGTATGGCAGCGGTAGCATGTTTCACTGTGGTGTAGTCTGATGGGGAACTGAGACAAAAACCTTCATTCTTCCTCCCAGAGTGAGGGGGTGAAAAATTACCATAAAGCTTAATTTGATCTCTGCCTGAGAGTGTTGGAACTATAGAGCCGGAAAAGACAAAAATAGATATTTACCCAATGATTCTATTCAATGGTTCCATGGTTCTACTCTAGACATGACTAAGTGTGGATCAAACCTGATGGGTAGTATCCTTAGTTAGTCCAACTTAGAGTAGACCCACTGAAATGAGTTAGTTTGAGTTAGTTGAGTTAGTTATGACTTGCAGTGTGGCTTATATTTTAACAGGTTTCTTTGGCTGTGCAGTCTGGGCTCCAGAAGTAGATGGAGGCATGGACAAATCTCTCTATTTTTATTTCTCTCAACCTCTCACTTTTCCTACCTTCAGTTCAGTTCATCTTAAACATCTAGAATTTCTCCAGTTTCAAGTGGGAGGCTCTTTCATGGGGGAAGAAAGAGTTCAGGCAAATGGAGGAGAGATTTTGGCTCAAGTGTAGCTTCCTCTCTTCCATGGAGCTAGACACAATCCTGCCCCCCCACACACACACACACCTGCATTGAGGTGGATGCAAAATGGGGCCAGCCTCTCATCACAGGATGACCATGAAACCCTTAGGGAAAACGAAAGAGAGGGTGCTACAATCCCTGCCAATGGAGAGCCCTACCTGTGAGAAACTCTTGAGAATTTCTCCTCTCCCTGGAGTAATTTGGTGAAATTATACCCCTAATGTCTCATGCCCACAAACATGCAGATAATTTCAAAAGGCTTTTTGCACCCAGCTCTCTTCCCGCTACCCATCTAAATATTGTATTCACTATTGACACTATCCAGACCCAAATGTATTATTGACCTTCATGGTGAATATCTACACCCTTTATATACATCAGTCTTCCCAGTATGGTGCTCTCCAGATGTGTTGGTCTACAACTCCCATAATCCCTGATGGCTGGGGGATTATGAGAGTTGTAGTCCACCACATTTCAAGGCTGATCTATATACTCCCCATCAACCTGTCCCCTGGTGGGTTAGGCTACCACTGCCTCATTCTGATCCCAGCAAAACAGAGGACTATTCTTGGCAGCTTTATTTATTATTTTTATGTATTTATTACATTTATATACTGCCCCATAGCCAAAGCTCTCTGGGTGGTTTACAAAAGTTAAAACATTAAAACAGAAGATATGAAGCCTTAAAAGGCATTTACATAAAAATATACCTGCAATATATACAAACAACCTATACCGAAAAAACAACTTTGAACCAAAAACAAGTTAACAAAAAATAAAACAAAACATCCAACAATAAAACAATACATCTTAAAACAACACAGCTTAAAAACAAACAAACAAACAAACAAAATACAGGAGTCAGCAGGAAGCAAGAGTTCTAAAAAGGGAAGGCCTGCCAGAGAACCAGAGTATTTGATTCCTGCTTGAAAACCTTCAAAGAGGTCAGCAGGTGCATTTCAACAAGCAGGTCATTCCATAACTGAGGGGCAGCAAAGGAAAAGTTCCTCTTGCATGTGGCTGGCAATCTCACATTAGGCAGCTGCAGCAGAGAGCCCTCAGAGGATCTTAGGAGGCAGACTGGGACTCAGGGGAGAAGGCGCTCCGTAAGGTACCTTGGACGTAGACCATGTAAGGCCTTAAAGGTAAGAACCAGCACTTTATATTTTGCTTGGAAACAAATTGGCAGCCAGTGTAAAGATTTTAAAACCGGTGTAATGTGGTCTCCATGGGATGGCCCAGAGACCAACTTGCCTGCCATATTTTGTACGAGTTGAAGTTTCTGAACTAAATATACGGGCAGCCCCAAGTACAGTGCATTACAGAAATCAAGCCTAGAGGTTACCAGCATGTGCACCACCATTACCAGGCCCACATGTTCCAGGAATGGGCGTAGCTGGCATATCAGCCGAAGTTGATAACAGGCATTTCTCACTGTTGCCTCCACCTTGGGTGCCAGGAGCAGGGTTGGGTCAAGAAGCACCCCCAAGTGATGAACTTGCTCCTTCAGGGGGAGGGCAACCCCATCCAGAACTGGTTGACATACTTCAGTTAGGACCCTTTGTGATGAGCACCTCTGCCTTGCCTGGATTCAGCTTCAGCTTGTTCTCCCTCATCCAGTCCATTACTGACTTCAGGCAGTCATTCAGAGGAGTCATATCTTCCTTGGAGAAAGATGTTAAGGAGAAATAGATTTGGGTGTCATCAGCATACTGATAACACCCAGCCCCAAACCTCCTGATGATCTCTCCCAGTGGTTTCATGTAGATATTAAACAGCATCGGGGATAGAATGGAATCCTGAGGGACTCCACATAATAGTTCCTTTTTCGAGGAACAACTATTCCCGAGTGACACTATCTGGAACCATCCTGAGAGAAAGGAGCAGAACCACCGCAGAGCAGTGCCTCCAACCCCGAACTCCCTCAGGTGATCCAGAAGGATATCATAGTCAATGGTATCGAATGCCACTGAGAGATCCAGAAGAATCAACAAGAATGCGCTCTCTCTATTGATTCCCAGGCAAAGATCATCCACCAAGGTGGCCATGGCAGTCCTAACTCCATATCCCACTCTGAACCCAGTTTGAAATGGGTCCAGGTAGTCAGTTTCATCCAAGGCTGCTTGGAGTTGAATGGACACTGCCTTCTCAATTAACTTGCCCCCAAATGGTAAATTACTTACTGGCATATAATTATTGAAGTCTAGGGGGTCCAGGAAAAGGCTTCTTCAGAAGTGGTCTAGCAAATGCTTCTTTCAGACATGATGGAGGCATTAATAATATTCAGCAAAAATTGCTTTACCATCTCCCCTCCATGGACTACAAGCCAGGATGGGCAGGGATTGAGAGGGCAAGTTGTCTTTTTGACCAAACCAAGCAGCTGGTCCACATCATTTAGGTATTTTGTTTATGCAAATATTCCCCCAGGTCATTGAATTTGCTTCAAAACTGTATATTGGCAGTAGAGCAAAACGTTTGCATGAAGGTTCCATTTTTCAGGTTGGGGTGAATTAAGAAATGAGGGATGGGTAGATCCCAGCCAGGAGTCTTCAGAATGTTGAAATCACCTTTACGGAGCTCACCATGGCCTGGGTTCCATTTTTCCTTACACTTCTCACTCATTGCTCATGTAAGGATGTACAGAATACATAGGCCAATAAGAGGTTTTGGAATTTCTCTTCGTAAAGTTGTGCTTCTGGGATATTTGAGAGCACAGAACATGGATGAAGATAAATGTGTTTGCCTTTCAGGTGGGAAGGGGGATTTTAAAGTGTCAGTTCCCAGACAACTTGGACTCAGCCTGCCTCCCAGTCTGTGTCCCAACGAAAAACAACTCAAATCTCCTGCATTTTGAGTGGTACGCATACACCATTTCATGGTATCAACAGACAGCTGGGAGGGCCCTCGTTTTGTGGTCTATGATACCAGCACCTGGGGAGAAGGCATGTTGGATCAGTTCACTGGATCCCTATCTTGGAGCACTGGCTATTTAATCATCACTAATGTCCATTCTGAAGATGAGTCAGATAATTGCTGTGGTACATGGGGCGTCAGTGGTAGGACGGTGGTAAAGTCCTATGGGGAACTGAGACAAAAACCATCACTTTTTGTCCCTAGAGGGATAAAGCAGAATGCTTAAAGACAATGTTATTTGATCTGTGGCTAGAGCTGTTAGAATATTAGAATTTGAAGAGACAGGCTGGTCATGTAGTCCCACCTTTTTCTGAGTTGTGCAACCTCCCACAAAAGTCAGCCCATGCAATCCAGACTAGGGATGGTGCGGGCGCCTGTTTCAGCCCATGAATCCGTCGGACCGCTGGTGCCTGTGCTCCCTGAGCTGCGCTTGCCGAGCTCCCCCCACCGGTCACTGGCCCTCTGGGCTGCAGTCGAGCCCCCACTCCATGCTCGGTGAGCAGCCCACAACTCACCAGGCCTGTTCGTCTCTGTCCCAATCGCCATGTTTTTTAAAAAACATGGTGATTGGCAATGCTTGCCCATAGACCTATACGCAAAACAGTGCTGTGAAACTAGGGTATATGGGTGATCCACAGAGCTGTTTTCGTATAAGTCTATGTGCCCACACAGACTTATACATACAAAGAGCCATGCAGGGTCAGAACAATGGGCCTGTGTAGTCTAGCATTCTGTTCCCACAGTGGCCAACCAGATGATCCAATAAAGGGCCCACACTGGATTAATAAATAAGTGGTGAATCTGAATTGTTTTATTTATTTATTTATTTATTTATTTATTTCCCATTGAATTGGAAAAGGAGGGGGGCTTTTTCCTGTGGTGATTGGTTTAATTGGAATGGCTCCACACTTCAAAGCCTAACAACCTAAGTATTTTTTATCTTCCATTTGTGTAATTTATGTATTTGTAGCTAGAATGGTGGCTCCATTTCCTGGAGTAACAATTGTTTTAGGATCTGTCCAAACAAGGTTTGTGTTGATTGCAGTTAACTAATCAGACTAATCTTTCATTTTAAAAACAACACAAACTGTAGCACTGGAATTATGTGAATGCCTGCTCGTGCAGAATGTTCATGCCAGACAAACCCAGAAGAGTAATTTACAAGTATTTGAACATTTTTGATGATGTTAAGGATATGCAAATTGGCAAAACCAGAGCTTGTCAAGGTTCTCTGAATTCCTCCTTGAAGTTATTCTGAAGTCATGTCTGGATCAGATTGTGGTTGTTTTCTTTTCTTTTCAAATGAAAAATGGTTTCTATTCTCATGTGTATTTTTCAAAATGTATGCATCCAGTTTTGAAATTTGTGTATTCTTCAGTGAGTGTAAATATTAGAAAAGTTCACATTTCTGTGCACATTTTTCAAATGTACGCATGTTTCGGAACTCATTTTGGGGTCTGTGAAACACATCACACACTTGGGAGGTGTAAATTCCGAAAGATCTGGTAAAAAAAAAAAAGAATGAAAATGAAAATCTGAAATATCCCTAGACGATATATGGACATTATTCTTCACTAGAATTCCAAAGAAGGGAATTTTGAGAGGAAGATTTGCTAACAAGTTTATGTTTTGCTGTGCCTGGGATAATATAAATCTTGGATGGATATGACTTTATGTGGTTATTTGGAGGGGAATTTTGCACTTAGTGAAAAATCCTAAGCCACAGAATTTAAATTCACGAATTATCAGATGCCAAAGCACAATTGTGAAAATGAAATGAACAAGTACAGTATGAACAAACATCAAGAGATGTTGGATGCTGACCTATCAAGGATGTTGTGGTTATGGATTTCTTGCATCAAGAGCGGGTTGGACTGGATGACTTCTGAGATCCCTTCTAACTCTGATTCTTTGAAAAGTGGGAGAAAAAAGTGTGTGTGTGTGGGAAACAGTGAACAAAATAATTTGAAAATTGCATATACCCTGTACTCTACAAGTCCTTTATAGGTGTGAAGATCAAATGAAGTCTACAATGAAGCTCAAGTTAATAATGAATACATGTGTAAGGGCAAAATTTAAGCACTTTACGGTGCAATCCTATGGCCACTAGATAGCGGCTAGGTGACCAGAGGATTGTTCAGTTTTTGGGAACCGACCTCGGAACCCATGCTCTGAGGTTGGTTCCTGGAAAACCCTTTCCCCACACCGTCCCGGATCATCCCCAGTCTCCGCGCTTGGATAGGCAGTATGGAGCAGGATAAAAGGGGGGTTCTTGTGGGCAGGGAGGGGTGGGGAGCATGAAACTGCCGGTTCAACACTTCCTATGCATTGCCCAGCCTGCCCACCCCCCCACTCCAAAGTACTGCAGCTAGATGGTCAAAATCGGCCATCTAGCTGCGAATGCAGGGCCACCGGTGTGCAAAGGAGAAGATCCCCTCTGCGCTCCGCCTGCCCTGCAGTGGATGGGGGTTCGTCTCCGTGTTTGGAGGTGGCTGACTATCCCCACAGGATTGCGCCCTTAAAGTTTCAGTGAGAGAAACATCAGCAGGTGCTGAAGTCCCCCATTCCAAGAAACAGAGGTGTAGATGTTTACCTTTGTGCTTTCTGCATTTTGGTTTTAAACATCAGTTTTTTAGGGAGCAATCCGATGGCCACTAGACGCTGTCCGAGGTCAGTTTATGGAAATCTGACCTCCCCCCTCATCTGTGCTGCCTCAGAGGCAGCGCGGAGAAGCCCCTTCCTCCGCGCTCCCAAGAGGAGTGTGGAGCGACTGAAAAGGGGCAGGGCTGGGGGGGTGTTCCAGGGTGGGGAGAGCGGAGCTGCGTGTATGACACATCCAATGTGATGTATGGCAGCTTCCTCTCCTGGTCAGCCCCCCCCCCCCCGCTAGACAGCCAAAAACAGCTGTCTAGCAAAAAAAAAGCAAGGCAGGAGAGGTGCAGAGGGAACAATTCCCCCCCCCCCATGCCTCTCCTGCCTTGCTTTGGATAGGCGGTCGCCTCTGAGTTCAGATGCGGCCGCCTATTTAGTTAGGATTGTGCCCTTAATGCCAGTATCCCAATGCTGATCTGTAGGGGGAGATGTTGGTCCTATTTCCCCACATTTGGCAGAATTTGTGCACAAAGACCCCTTGCATAACAGTGTGGTGTGCTTTGGATACATGATATCTTTTTCTCTGCTTTCTTGGTCAGTTGTTCATAGATAAGATGTATGAATAAACAGCCTTCTCCACAACAGAATATAGTCTGGGAGTGGGTCTCTCACCTGCCCCAATTAGAAATATTGAAAATATTCAGACTGAAATAATTTATCTCCTGATGGTTCATAATTTGAACCTTACTAGGGGGCAATCTACATTACAACTTTAAACTGGTTTCAAACCGGTTTATCTAAAGGGATCCTGTAGTTTCATGAGGATACTGAGAATTCTTTGCTAGAGACCCCTGTCCCCTGCCCAAGCGGCCCCTCTTCCTAGAGCTACAGTTCCCAGAATTCCTGTATTTGGTAGCATATATATATATATATATATATACACACACACACACACACACACACACATACACACACACTATATATATATATATATATATATATATATATATGTGTGTGTGTGTATTTTTCCCCAACCTACCAACCAATCCATATTCTTTGATTTCTGGTGCACAACATTAACTGAGTTCAGTGGGACTTACTCCAATGTCAACGTGTATAGGATTGCAGCCTTAGTTGTATTTTCCATCTCATTGACTTCCAAATCTTGGCCTGGGTTTGGTGCCCATGAGGAAACAGACAGCCTGCAAATCAGTTCAAGACAAGTTGGGCCATTTTGCAAAGTGCCAAATCAGGGCCTGAGGCAAATCAGATGAATGGTGGACACCTCTCCTCAGTATTTCTAAATTCAGATATGGAACACTAGTGGATTCAGCTGAAGTTCCATTGTTTGCTTAATAGGGTGATACTGACTTACTGTGTCAAATCAGGTGGTGCAGTCCTTTGTGCTGAATCATAAGTCACATAGAAAGGATTTAATGTGGCAATGTTACTCCTTCACTTGCCTGTTTGGAGGAGATGTTCAGGTGGATGTGTCGGCAAGCTCTTCTAATGAAAGGGATGATAAGAATCTGAAGCCACTGAAACATGATTCTGAAAAGAAGTGTCTCCCCTCTGGCCCAGGGATGTTGAACCTTTTTCAGTCCAAGTGCCAAATCTCATTTCAGATAAGTTCTCAGGGGCTTCATTCCAGTGGTGGGCCAAAGGCAAAATGGCCATGGGGAAAAATTACCCCAGGATATTTTAGCTTAAAGTTCTTAATGCCAGTTACTGAGGCATTTTGACCTTTTAGAAAGGGGTCTTCAGGAAACCAAACAACCAGTCGTTTGGAGAAAGGGGGTGGAGCCGGGGAAGTGGGTGTGGCCATCTGGGGAACCTCAGGGACCAAACTGTGATGCCAGGTAGGGCAGATTTGGCCCCGAGGGCTGAGGTTATGTACCCCTGCTCTGTCCCAGCTTTCTCCACTGTGGTGCCCTCCAGACCTTTGGGCAACAAATTCCAACATCTGTGACCATTGGCCATGCTGGCTGGGGCTTATGGGAGTTGCAGTCCAAAACATCTAAAGGACACCATGTTGGAGAAGGCTTCTCCAACCTCTCTCAACTCCAAAGCCTATCGTATTATTGTTTTTGCACTGTCCAGTTACAGTTGACATGTTTTGCCTTTTCTCTTCCTTTGTTAACCCACCACTAATCAGTACGGGCATATAAATACATTTTTTTTTTTTAAAAAAAAGCTTCCTGTGCATCCACGTGATGATCTTTATTTCAGTGCCATCCCCACTCACTGATTTTCACTCTCCTTCCCAACCTTTTGTCTGAAGGAGGAGGAGGAGAGTGTGTATGATTCAGGTTCCTCTGATATTCAGAGATACGCATGATGTATGGAAATCCATAGCCAGTAAATGCTGCTGACTGTTGCCCTTTCACCTTTTCCATGCTGCTACTTAAGAGAAAGAAACCACCAGACTTCGCTACTGCGTGAAGCAGAACTTTCCAGTGTGGTGTAGTGGTGAGAGTGTTGGCCTGGGAGCCGGGAGATCCAGGTTCTAGTACCCACTTGGCCATGGAAGCTCACTGGGCGACTTTGGGCCGATCGCAGACTCTCAGCCCAACCTACCTCACAGGGTTGTTGTTGTGAGGATAAAATGGGGAGGAGGAGGATAATGTAAGCCGCCTTGGGTTCCTCACAAGAGGAAAAAGTCGGGATATAAATGCAATCAATCAATCAATCAATCAATTTTGTCTCCATCAGATGGGGGAAGAGGGGTATCAGGAAGACTGGGGAAAGGGCCACGTGGAAGGTGGAAGGGGGGGGGATGGTGGTGAATGATAGGACCAGAAGAAAAACAGGTGAGAGGAGCCTCTTTTTCCACTCCAGTTGCAGATTTCAAATTTGCAACCTGAAAATCCGGGTCACTGAGTGGTGGGCATCCTCCTTCTCTCCCGGTGAGTGCTTCATTGCTCAGAGGAAAGGTGCAGAAGCTGAATTCTGAAAGCTGGGCCAGTGTCAAAGGTAGGCATAGTGTGTGGGGGGGGACCTGATGAGGGCCCCTCCCGCAACATAGGCCCACTGACAACAGCCTCCCGGAGTTGCTCCTCCTCTTCACCACTGCAAACCTGTTGTTCACCTGACTCTAATCTCGCGAAGATTATGTATTTATGTATTTATTTCATTTATATCCCACCTTTCTTCCATCGTGGAACTCAAGGTGGCTACATGCGGTTCCCAGGTGTTCTTTCCTCCAAGCACTGACCAGACCCAGACGTGCTTTGCTTCAGTACGGTGGCCGCCTCATGTGCCTTCACAGCATGTGCCTGGGATGAAAGTGATGGTGAGAAGGAGGAGATGCTCCTGCCTACTTGCTCACTGGCTCCATGCCTGTCAAGGAAACAAGTTGATAGGAATGATGAGAAAGAGGACGACGGGCAAGAGCAACTGGTGACAATGGCGATGAGAAGGGAGACTCACAAATGGAGGGGGGCCATTGGGGGTGTCTTGCCCAAGGGCCCCTCTCTTCTCAATCATCCCAGAGTTCAGGACACGGAATCATGGGCTCAAGCGACAGGAAGCCAGATTCCGGCTGAACATCAGGAAAAGCTTCCTGACCGTTAGAGCAATACGACAATGGAACCCATTCCCTAGGGAGGTGGTGGGCTCTCCCACAGTGGAGGCATTCAAGACGAGGCTGGACAGCCATCTGATGGGGATGCTCTGAATGGATTCCTGCACTGAGCAGGGGGTTGGACTTGATGGCCTTGTAGGCCCCTTCCCACCCTACTATTCTATGATTCTATAATTCTAGGGCTTTGAAAAACCTGGAGCCAGCACTGATACAGAGGAAGACAGCTACAGATTCCAGAGGTAATATATAGCCACCATGATTGGTAGCCATTGATAGCCTTGCCCTCCATAGGTTTGTCTAATCCCCTTATAAAGCCATCACTACATTTTGTGGTAGTGAATGTCCTGGTTAACAATGCATTGTGTGAAGAAGGACATCCTTTTATTTGTTTGGAATCTCCCATCATTCAGCTTCATGGGATGACCCTGGGCTCTAGTGTTATACAAAAGAGAGAGAGAGAAAAAATCTCCCTATCCATTTTCTGCATGCCAAGCCTCACTAAGGGAGGGAGCCTATACAGGGTGTCTTGCTGAAATGCCCTCAAAAACCTGGAGCCGGTACTGTCTGGGAGGGATCTTTCTATCCTAGAAGCCCTTATCACAAATCCCTGATGAACGTTGGGCTAGATATGGTTGCATAATAGCTGGAATCACAGAATCTGATAATTTGAAGCTGCATAAGAGATCATCTAGTCCAACCCTGTGCTCAATGCAGGATGCAGCTACAGCATTCCTGCCAGAGGGCCGCCCAGCCTTAAATGCCTCCACCTCCTGAGGCAGCGTGTTCCACTGCTGAATTGATCTCAGCGTTAAGAACTTTTAGCCAAAACCTACTTCTTTGTGATTTGTATTCTTTTGGTTCTAGTCCTACTCTCTGGAGCACCAAAGAACAAATCTGCTCCATCTTCTTCCTGTTGGACATGTACTCTGCACATGTTCAGAATGTTTTCTGCATCACAGCTTCGTATTTTCCTTGACTACCTCATGGGATACCTGTTCTCTGTTGGTGAGGCAAATTCATTTGGTGGAAAGGATTAGCCTGACTTGAAAAACCTGACCTTTGCAAATGCTTGGTGTTGCTACAGTACAAACTGGTTTGATATAAGCAATCCCTTAACTTCTAAACTGCCAGCACTTGCCATTTAGTGCTGGATCTTCCTCATAGCTCCCACCCAGTGCCTAATGTCTCTAAGGAGAGGTGCAGGGGTTGAAGCCTAGGTGGGATGCTTTCTGCCCTGGAAGCCCTTATCTGAAATCCTGGATAAATGTTGGGCTAAATGTGATGCTTTAGGAAAATGCACTCTGCACATGTTTAGAAGCACTGCTTTCCAAATCATGGCCCTATATTTTCCAGGACTGCCCCCAAGACTGAATACGGAGTTGGGGCTCCACCACAGAGAGCTATCATTCAATACAATAATTGCTTCCACCCCCTAATCCTTTCTGGGCCTTGGAATTATTATTATTATTTTTTGGCTAATGCAAACCTTGCAGGCTCTTCAGATCAATGAGTGACCAACAGGGGAGATTTGCTTTTCCTGTGGTTGTTCTGTTGTCTTTGAGCACATGGAGATAGCAGTTAAGGAGTAAGACATTTGCATGGAGGGGCTGTTGTCTTGCCCCCTGAGGATTTAAGAAAGACAGAGTGGATAGCCAGTGTGGTGTATTGGTGAGAGTGTTGGACTGGGAGCCGGGAGATCTGGGTTCTAGTCCCCACTTGGCCATGGAAGCTCACTGGGTTTCTTTGGGCCAATCACAGACTCTCAGCCCAAGCTACCTCACAGGGTTGTTGTTGTGAGGATAAAATGGAGAGGAGGAGAATAATGTATGCTGCCTTGGGTTCCGTGCAAGAAGAAAAAAAAAAAAAAAGGCAGGAAATAAATGCAATAAATAAATAAATAAATAAATAAATGATTATTTATTTATTTAAGCTGCTTGTATGCCACTGGTCATCCCAGGAAATGCAGCTGCTTCCCCCACTCCGTCTTCCCCTGCTAGACGGCCAAAATTGGCTGTCTAGCCACAAATGCAGAGTGGCTGAAGCGTGGACAGGATGATCCCCTCCGCGCTTCTCCTGCCCTGCATTGGATAGGCAGTTGCCTCTGAGTTCGGAGGTGGCCGCCTATCCCCGTAGGATTGCGTCCTAAGAGGCTTAAAAATAAAATAAAATCAAAGCTCTTCTTAAACAGTAACAGGGATGCGGCCAGCCAAAACTGTAACATGTTTTGCAATTATTTGAGCATCTATGAGATATCCGGAGAATATTTGACATTAATATTTATAGAGGAGAACTCTGAGAAGAATTATTTGGTTCAAATTACCCCCCCCCCCGCCACCTTTATTGTGAAAAACATAAATGCAGAAAGAAAATACCTCTATTGTAAAGCGTAACAAGCACTCCACAGTAATTAAGAAACATTAATGGGGCGGTGGGCGGTCAAGGCACTGCCCAGTCAGTAACAGTGATGTAGCCAGCCTAAACCACAACAATATTTAGCAATTATCTGAACATCCAGAAGATATCTGGAGAATCCAACATTTACAGAGGCAAATTCTGGGAAGAATTATATTGGTTTCAAAACCACCCCTCTCTCATCATGCTCCAATTTAATTTAAGTAGTACCTGGGGCTGACCAAAGCCAGGACTGTTAAGCCCCTCCAAGAGGATCCCATAGCAGGACCGTCTTTTCTCCCAGCATGGATGTGGTCCATTCACATCTGAATGGCTGTGACCCCGCTGGGACAGGCAGTGACTTTGTAGGCTACAGCCTCCTCATTCCCTGGTGGACACAGACATGCGTGTGGGGGAATGAGACAGAAACTGCCTGAGACCTTTCTGCAGAAGGAAGGAAGGAAGGAAGGAAGGAAGGAAGGAAGGAAGGAAGGAAGGAATATTTTGTTTGCAAATGTTTCAGATCAAACCATGGAGATGGAAGTTCTTGCCTTTATCTTTGAAGTGGGTGAGGAAGTGGCGACAGCCAATGAACAAGAAGAACATATGAATTCATTTGTATCACTAGAGGTTTAGGGAGACCAGGAGGCGCAAATCTAAACAACTTGTGCTGCAGGAATCCAAAACACCCCTGTACCTCTGCCATGGCTTGGGCTCCTTTTCTACTCCAGATGGAAAATAAGGGGGGGCGGGATACTTGCTGCAAAATAATGCCATAATAATTGTGAAGCTATCAAATGATCGGATACTGCATCCTATTGCATGTCATTTATCAAAGCTAGTCAGATGACATACACCATTGCGTGTCAGCTAAGGGCACAATCCTATGCATGGAATCGTTAGAGAGAGAGAAAAGTCCTACAACTCCTAGCATTACCCACCAGCCATGCCCAAGTATCATGCTGGCTGGGGAATATTGGGAGCTGAAAGTCTTCTCTCTCTCTCTCCCTCTCTCTCTCTCTCAAGACGTATAGGATTGCGCCCCCAAAGGCTAAAAGGGTCTTTGTACAAATCTTAAGTTTGATTTGTCTTGAACTTTGAGCTTTAAAGCATATCTGTGTCACAATTTTGATCCCATTTAACAGCCAACCTCTCTGGGACGTTGCCTTAGAATCTGTTCCCAAGGCCTTCACTCGATCCTGGGACTCATGCCGTACAGGTGCAGCTTACTGATTCAAGCTCCAGGTAATGGGAACAACCCTTCTCTGCCTGGGCCTCTGAAGAGCAGCTGCCAGTCAAAATAGGCAATACCAGGCTAGACGGATAAACACAGTCTGACCCAGTGGAGGCCGGCGGCTCCAATTTTGGTGGGGCTGAGTATCCATTCTGGGTTTTGGTCAGCCCCAGCCAGAAATCTAAAGGAGCTATCTAAGGTACTGAACCCATTTGAGGGATAGGGTTCAGCACTCTGGATACCTCCTTTAGCATTCTGGCTGGTTCTGACTAAAACCCAGAATGGATTCACTGCCCCACTGAAACTGAAGTCACCAGCTTCCACTGGTCTGACCTGCTGTATAACCCGGGAACCCTGGAGAAGGCCTTCTGGGTGGCTGCCCCACAGCTGTGGAACACCCTTCCCAGTGAGGCTAGGATGGCTCCTTCCTTGATGTGTTTCCGGAGGCAGACTAAAACATTCTTGTTCCAGCAGGCCTTTGGGACATAGTTGGAACTTGGGGGTAAGCTGCTAAAATGCTGTTTTAAAATGCTGTTTTAATGTTTTAATATAATTTTAATTATATTGTTTAATTTATATTTTAACTTTTGTATATTTTCATTTGTTTTAATTGTATATTTTTTAATTTTTGTAAGCCGCCTTGTGTCCCAGTACTGGGAAAAAGGCGGGATATAAATAAATATAATAAACAAACAAACAAACAAACAAACAAGGCCTCCTGGGTTCCTTCCATCCAGCAGCTAGAACCACAGAAATATAGCAGGGGAACCTTCTCCCATCACCTATCACTCCGCGGCAGGAGACACTAAAATTGCACAGTGGCTGGCTGGTGTAAAATAATAAGTTTTGGGAGAGGGTCAATAAAAATGTGGCAACCCTAACATGATATTGTCAGTAGGGGTCACCATTGCCACATTTTCCAATTTTAGGGCGTAATCTAATGCAAGTTTAGACAGGGAAAAGTCCTACAACTCCCAGCATTCTGCAGCCAACATGGCTGGTTGGGGAATGCTGGGAGTTGTAGGACTTTTTTTTCTGTCTAAACATGCATAGAATTGCACCTTTAACCACAAACAAAACCAGAAAGAATTTACTACTGTACAATGTAATCAGTCTCTCTCCAGTCTTACTTACAAAGGGGCCCTTTGCCAGATTTTGTTTAATTTCAAACTCATGCAAACTCTGCAGGGCTCCTGTATGCTTTGACTTTTTTTGTTTTTGTTTTTCTCTTACTCTTGTCCTTGACTCAGCCCTGTGACTGGTGAATATAAAGAATGTTATCTCATTCCCTTCTTATTAATACGACTTGTTGGAGGTCCTGAATCTTTTAAAAGCAAAACGTGGAAAATAAAATGGGTTTCACGCTCTTAACGGATACATTAGTTAGGCTATATGCATATTTTTTATTTATTTATTTATTTATTTATTATTAAATTTATTAATCGCCCATCTGGCTGGTCACCCAGCCACTCTGGGCGATGTACAACATACCATAAAACAATTTAAAACAATAAAATTCTACCATAATTTTTTTTTTAAAATACCCTTGTTGTTGTTGTTGTTGTTCAGTCGTTCAGTCGTGTCCGACTCTTCGTGACCCCATGGACCATAGCATGCCAGGCCTTCCTGTCCTGCGCTCTCTCCCGGAGCGTGCTCAAGTTCATATTCATTGCATCCGTGATGCTATCTAGCCATCTCATCCTCTGCCGTCCCCTTCTCCTTTTGCCTTCAGTCTTTCCCAGCATCAAGGTCTTTTCCAGGGAGTTTTCTCTTCGCATTAGGTGGCCAAAATATTGGAGCTACCCACCCCAAATGCCTGCCTGAACAACCACATTTTTAATGCATGACGGAAGCTCATTAAAGAGGGGGCATGACGGAGTTCCCTAGGGAGGGAGTTCCACAGAGTGGGGGCCACCACAGAAAAGGCCCTCTCCCTCGTCCCCACCAGTCTAGCTGTCCTGGCTGATGGGACAGAGAGAAGGCCATCCGAGGCTGATCTTGTTAAGCGGCCTGTCTGGTGTTGCTGGAGGCGCTCCTTAAGATAGGCTGGGCCGGAACCATATAGGGTTTTAAAGGTCAAAACCAACACCTTGAATTTGGCCCGGAAAACAACTGGTAACCAGTGCAACTCCTTCAGCACTGGAGTGATGTGATCTCGCCGGCGGCTGCCTTTAATCAGGCGAGCTGCCGCGTTCTGTACCAGCTGCAGCTTCCGAACCGTCTTCAAGGGTAACCCCACGTAGAGCGCATTACAGTAGTCTAAATGAGAGGAGACCAGGGCATGTACTACCAATGGGAGCAGATGGTCGGGAAGGAAGGGGCGCAGCCGCCGTATCAGATGGAGTTGATACAGCGCTGTCCGGCTCACAGCTGACTCCTGAGCCTCCATGGACAGCTGGGAGTCCAAAATGACCCCCAGGCTGCGGACCTGGTCTTTCAAGGGTAGCCGTACCCCATTCAACACCAGGTCAACATATATATATATATATATATATATAGTATAGTAGCCTATAATGTGGTTAGTTCCAGCTTTACTACAACCTTGGAGTTAGATAGCTGTCAATCCCTGATAGCCTTCTGGGGAATACTGAAGGATCAAATTTGGCCCCTGGGTCTGTGTTTCCGCACCCCTATCTTATGTATTTATTTATTACATTTATATCCAACTTTTTTTTTTTTTGCCTCCTGCAAGGAACCTAAGGTGGCTCATGTAATCCTCCTCTCCATTCTATCCTCACAACACCCCTGTGAGGTAGGTTAAGCTGAGAGTTAGTGACTGGCCCAAAGACTCCAAGTGGGCATCATGTCCCAATGCGGACTAGAACCCAGGTCTCCTGAGAACCAGTCCAACACGCTAACCACTACACCACACTGGCTCTCAATTTGCCCTAGATTTTAAAACCTGTCTTAGATTTTACAACAGGCTTGGCAACATCTTCAAATGAAGTTGTGTCCCTAAGAGCTTTCAGGACTGGAACCCCTAATTTTTTTTTTTTTTTTTAAAAGAAGGAAGGGAGATGAATGCAAAGTTGTAAGGTAAGGGCAGTGGCTTCACCTTTGCATTGCACATGTGTGAGAAGCTCCAGGAACCTACTAATTTTGACCCTTGGCAGCTGCTGTGGACGGCTTGCAATTGTGATTTAGTGTGTTTGCTTTGGTGTGCTGCTTGCTAGAGCAGTGCGAAGGACACGGGAGTGTAGCAGGATGGTAAGTAGGAAAGAGGGATCCAAGGTGTCTTTTGCATTGTGCTGGGTGAGGGGGGCTGAGCCATCCAGTGGTGTGTTTTCCTTCTGGGAGGAAGGTTGCTTTTAGTGTTCGGTGCTGTTCCACAATTCTAGGAAGGTTTCCCAGAGCTCTGCCTGGGAATGTGCTTCCCGTGTTGGAGTTCAGCTTCCTTGACATGGGGTGCTTCTGAGCCTATGCAGATAAATATATATGTACTGTATATCACTGCTGGCTGGGTACCCGCATATCTGATCCTAAAGGTAGTGGTTCGCTTCTTGAAAAGAGGTGCTGGGACTTAACGTGCCTCTGGAGAGTATACTTTTTGGAAGCGATCCCTCCAAATCCACCTATGGGTGGGCTGCATTTGCAAGCAAGACATATGCACTCTGCACGTGCCCAGATGCACTTGATGATAATGATTTGTGTGTTTTAGTATACAAAGCAGGTTCTAAGGCCAAGCATTAGATGACACAAAATCCTCATTATGGGGGTAGGAATACCAGATCAGAGATTTGTGTGAGACGTCCAGTCATGCCTGAGCCCCAGTACTTCTCTTTTCAGTTGGTTGCAGGAAATTGCTGTTGAGTTACTGCCAGTAAGAGCTTTATCTTACAATCTGTTTATTTTTTTTTTTAATGGTCCCACCCTGTTTGCTTTTTGCCTTCGGCCCTCCCCACCACTGGAGAGCAGCCCCAAAGAGCTTCTCCAAACCTGAATTTGGTGTTTGGGCTGAAAGGGATTCTGATCCCTGCTCTAGAGAGAGAGAAGCCCTATTTAGCTTAGTGGGCCTTACCTGGCACATACAGCAAAGAGACTCTGTAAACTGGAGTGGGGGAGAAAACAACACCCTGGATATAGTTAAGATCACACACATTCCTTTTCATTATCATGTGACTGACGCACAAGATTTCAGCCAGTCCTATTCTTGTAACTGCATGTGTGTTTGTAGAACTGGGGCGATAAAAAGATAAAGCGTTGATGGAACAATGGCCTAGATCTTGCCAGTTTTAGGGTGGGGTGGGGTTGGTAACAGAATAAACCTCCAATAGCTTTAGGCCTAAGAAATCTTGGAACAGATCACCATCTCTCTGAAAAGCAGGGGAAATGAATGCAGTTGTGAATTACTTCTTATACTCTGCATTAGAAGTGTTTAGAAAGAAAAGTAGAAAGAAAACCCTACAGGTTTGCCTGTCAAAGGGTGCAATCCTATGCATGCTTAGATGGAAAGAAGTCCTACAACTATGCTGGCAGGGGAATGCTTGGAGCTGTAGGGATTTTTTTTTCTGTCTAAACATGCATAGGATTGCACCCTAAAGATGTGTATTAAATATAACAGTAGTTTTCTTTAAAGCATTTTTACCCTGCTGGCCAGCTGAAAAGGCTCCCTGAGTGGCTTACATATGATCAATAGCAAGACAGTTGGGGACCTATGAGTTAGAGCTTAAAAGATACCGAACAAAAGGATAAAATGAGGAGGAGGGAAGAGGAAAAGAAGCCAAAGCGGGCACCAGTTTCTAAAGTTACTGAGCTCTTGTAACGGCCAGATATTTTAATCCCTTCTAATCCAGAGGCCAGATGTACAGTATAGTATTCCAGATGAAACTAAGAGAGGTGTGTTAAACTTGCTTTTGAATCTCAAGCTTTCAAAGCCATTTCATGGCTCTAAGGCAGGGGTGGGCAGAAGGTAGATCTGGATCTACTAGTAGATTTCTAGATGATCTGCAGTAGATCAGTAAGGATTTCTGACTCCCAGTTGTTTTGCCTTCAGCCTCACCCACCCCTGGAATCCAGCCCCTGTGAGCTTTTCCAAAATAGAATTCAGGCTGAAAAAGGTTCAGCTTTCCTGCTTTAAAATGTTCTTAAATGCATATTGTGCTTTTTTAAAAAAGGGATGCCATCCCTTCCTTTACCGAGACACTGTGGTTTGGAAACAGAATTGAAATCCAGAGATAAACCCAGTCGAGTTTGGCTGTCTGAGAGTTGGGAAGTTTTTCGCTTCATCAATATTCCTTTTTGTTTCCGTCCTTCTCTCCTGCCCTCTGCTAAGTTGGTGCTGGTGTTAGGAGACCTTCACATCCCACATCGGTGCAACAGCCTCCCAGCCAAGTTCAAGAAGCTCCTGGTTCCAGGGAAGATCCAACATATCCTCTGTACTGGGAATCTCTGTACCAAGGAGAGCTATGAATACCTGAAGACGCTGGCCGGGGACGTCCATGTTGTCAGAGGAGACTTTGATGAGGTAGAGTGTTGTTGTTGTTTATTCGCTCAGTCGCTTCCGACTCTTCGTGACTTCACGGACCAGCCCACGCCAGAGCTTCCTGTCGGCCGTCGCCTCCCCCAGCTCCCCCAGGGTCGAGTCCGTCACCTCCAGAATATCATCCAACCATCTTTCCCTTGGTCGGCCCCTCTTCCTTTTGCCTTCCATTTTCCCTAGCATCAGCATCTTCTGACGCGTCCCTAAACTGGTTTCCATCTGGGCTGGTGAAGTGACCTGCTGTATCTGCTGGAGGTCTTTAAGGAGAGGAGACGTAGCTCAGAGGAACGGTGGTGCTCCTAGGTTATGTTAGACCTTGGATGTCACGGTCTTAGACGGGCAGCTAGGCCTGGACTTCAAGGCCAAAGTGCTGGGTGCTGCAATCCACCCACCCCTCCCCTAATCACCCAGAGAGCAGTAACCAGGCTTGGAATGAACACCAATGGCCTGAGTTTGTATAAAGCAGCCTTGTAAGTTCAAGGACCGAATCAGAGCCGGCGTCAAGGGTAGGCGTGATTAGGCACCTGCCGAGGGCCCACATCCACATAGCAGGGCCCCACTGATGACAGCCCCCTGGAGTTGCTCCTCCTCTTCACCCTGGCAACCTGCTTGTTCACCTGCCTCTCGCTCTGGCCCCGACAACGGTGGTCGTGAGAAGGGGGAGCTGTGGATGCCATGGCCTGCTTGCTCGCAGTCCGGCAATACCTGTCAAGCAAGCGAGTGGAAGCAATGATGAGAAAGGGGATAAGGAGCCATAGAAGCTGGTGACAATGGCGGCGAGAAGGTAGGTAAACTGAGGGAGGGGGGGCATTGAGGGTGCCTTGCCCAAGGGCCCTCAGAAACTTTGAGCCAGCATTGGCAGCGACAATGAGATAAACGTTCTTGGTTCAGAGGTGTGTTTATTTATTTGTTACATTTATTCCCATCTTTCCTCCAAGGAGCCCAAAGCTCCTCTCCATTTTATCCTCACGATGACCCTGCGAGGTAGGTTAGGCTCAAAGTCGGTGACTGGCCCAAAGCCACCCAGGGAGCTTCATGGCCGAGCGGGGACCAGAACCCAGATCTCCCGGGTCCCAGTCCCACACTCTCACTGCTACACCACACTTGCTCTCCAGTTGTGTGGGTTCATCATGGGGATGGATGATGGGTTTGGCTTCTAAGGCTTTAGCTTTGAACTAAATATACTGGAGAGAATTTGGTTTTTAAACAGAGGGCTCTTGGTACATATTTCTTACCTGTGTTAACAACGAACCATGTTCTTCTTCAGGGCCTCAGTTACCCACAGCAGAAAATTGTCACAGTCGGACAGTTCAGGATTGGCCTGATCCACGGACATCAAGTTATTCCCTGGGGCGATCTGGCCAGCTTGGCAATCCTGCGAAGGCAGCTCAACGTAGACATCCTAATTTCAGGGCACACACATAAATTTGAGGCACTGGAGCATGAAAATAAGTTCTATATCAACCCAGGATCGGCCACGGGGGCCTACCACGCCTTGGAAAGGTAGAGCGATGCCCTCTGTGACAGCCTTCCAAATCTCCAGATGTGTTGGACTAGCTCAGCATCTAGGAAAAAAAATATTAAGGGAGGCACAGAAGGGGCCAAGTACATTTTGGGGAGAGGGAATTTCACGCAAGTCCTGAAATGGGGGCCTGGGACAGCAAGCTACTTGTCTGGGGGTTGCTTATCCCCACCTCTCTGACACCTCCAATGTGTGTGGTGCGAAAAGAATATGTTTGTATTTATGTATTTATTTAAATTGATGTAATGGATGGTTCTACCACCCTTCAATCATTTTTTCCAGGGTGGTTCACAGAAAAAGATATGCTCTGTCTGTCTGTCTGTCTATCATATCTACCCCCCCACACCCGCCCCATGCATAATAATAAAACAAAAAAACAAAAAGAGTATAGAGATGGATGGATAGCTAGCTAGCTAGCATAAAGTCTCATCAAGATTTAAAAAGCTAGGGGGATCTCTGCTTTGTCCCGAAAGCACATTAATGCAGGAAATCTCATGGGAAAACTGTTGTGCCACCAATGATTGAGAAGGGCCTCTCTGAGGTTGCCACGTTCATCTCAGGGGCAGCTTGCAGGAGCAGCTAGCACAGGCCTCCAAAGATGATGTCCATGTGTGGGGTGGGTTGATCTAGGTTTCTCTCCTTCATAGTTCCAGAGGGGAAAAAGTGAGGTGTGGGTAGGTTGAAACCAGAGGATTCTGGGAGAGGATTTCTACAGGTGTTGGCTAAGAAGACTCCACTGTGTACATCTTCCCCACCATCTTGGTTTGCATCAGTCTTGATCACATGTTGATATTCGCACCTTCCAAATGTCCAGTTGGATGATGGGATGCAAATAAGTCAGACCTCCTCTGCTGTATTGTGTCCACTTCTGGCTACCACATTTTAAGAAGGATATGTACAAATTGGAATGGGTTCAGAGCAACTAATGGTGCAATGCTATGCATGTAGGACTTTTTTCTACCTATACAACTCCCAACATTCCCCAGCCAGCCATGCCTCAGCTAGCTAGAACATTTTTCTCTCTAAACATGGATAGGATTGTGCCCTAAGATGATTGGGATTGTGAAAATAAGTCCTATGTGGAAAGGCTGAAAGAGCAGGGTATGTTTAGCCTGGAAAATAGAAGACTGAGGCAGGACATGATAGCGCTGTTCGACTACCTGAAGGGATGTCACAAAGAAGAAGGCAAAGACTTGTTCTCCCTCTGGGTTTCTTGCATTTAGTAGGGGGTTGGATAGATGGCTACAGGGGTCCACCCAACTCTTATGATTCTGTGTATATGCATTGGTGTAACTTAATCTGCCTCCTGTAAAACTCAAGGGTATCCCTCCCTCCTTTGAGCTACATATTCCTTGACTCAACATGAGGGTATGTTTTGGAGGCCAAAGTTCTGCTTCATTATGGCTAGCGTCTTACTGAAGAACTGGTATTGGAAATTTTTCAGTTCCGTTGTAACGTTTCTAACATTAATGTTTTGTTCCTTCCAGAAATATCACTCCTTCATTTGTTCTGATGGATATCCAGTCCTCTACAGTTGTAACATATGTGTACCAACTCATTAGTGATGATGTGAAGGTGGAAAGGATTGAATACAAGAAGTCTTAAATCAAGGTGTTTTCAGTCGGATTTGTTTCGCCTTTAGCTGATCGGTGGTTGCACAAGGGGATTGAATGTATCTCTTCAAATGCAGAGCAATACTTTGCAGGAGTAAAGAGAACGTTTTGTACTTGCTGCTGATCAGGTTCTTTTGCCCTGGGATTCTGGAAGCAATACATTCTGGGAGCAATAAAATGTTGCAAAATAAGCTGTTTCAGTATATATGGTCATGTCTGGAATTGTCCAACACTTATTTAATGGTGGCCGATAGAGAAGAACATAGACTGTTCACATGACATTAACTGTTCATGTTTTTCTTTAGAATAAATATGTGTCTGGAGGAGAAGATATCTGTTTCTTTTAAAGATTAGGAGACAGTGGTGGAAGAGATGGTGTCCTGGACTAGCATTTGAGGAACATCTTAAAAGACTCCTGCCTACAGTAATCTACTGCATACTTAAGAAAACTCTAAGGCAGACTAGTATAGAGGAGTACAGTCTCCCCCACCACTGTTCCTGTGTTTCTAACAGCTACGGGACAGGCACGGCTTGCAGCTTGGTGGGAGGATGCACCTGTTTTGCATGCAAAAGGTTCCAGGTCCAGTCCTCAGGAGTCCGCCCTGCCCCCACAAACCCCTACATAGGGAAAGTGGGGGTCAGGGCTAGGGATTTCTCTGAATCTGACTTGAAGGTTCCCCAACAGATGGGCTTTTTCTGATTCATCACACAGATTCCACAGATTTGCAGACCAGGTTTTATTTTGACTTTGGGAGGGGGATTTGCACAAATGCGCATTTGCAGACAGGAATGAAACCCTTGCACGCTTCTTTAAAAGATCAGATTCTGTCAATGGACAGAGATGGAATTAAAAATGCCTGACAATCCGCAAAACACAGATGAAATGGTTTAACAAAATCTGTACCTTGCTAGTCGGGGTTGATCAGCACATGGCAATGAATGTGGCCCTGCTCTCCCTCACACAGATATCAATATGTGAGGGCTGAATGACGTTTGTGTTCTGTATTAAACATATATACATATTTTCATAAACAATGAAAATTCCAGAGCAGAAAGCCACCCCATGATTATGTCATAAGAACATAAAAATTTAAGAAGAGCCATGCTAGATCAGACCAAGGGCCCATTTAGTCCAGCATTCTGTTCCCACAATGGCCAATCAGCTGGTCAATGTCCTGGTCAATGTCCTGCTTTCAGTTTTGCATGCAAGGGCCAGCTGTGCCATCTCATGCACATCAGTTAGCATTAGGAAGCACGGCAGGAAAGGATGCAATCCTATGCATGTTTAGACAGAAAAAAAGTCCTACAACTTGCCAGCTGGCTGGGACATGCTGGGAGTTGTAGGACTTTTTTCTGTCTAAACATGAAACATGCACCCAAAATCTGGAGGGTTATAGGAGCATGCAGTTGTAATGTAGGCTGGAAACACACTCTTGTATATTTAATTTTTCATAGAGATAGATAGATAGATAGATAGATAGATAGATAGAGATGCACATGTATTTTTTAAAAACCAATTGTTGGCCAAGGTGTGGAGCATATGTAAATATTTTTTTTTCTTTAAGAGAAATGAAAAAAACCAAAGCAATCCTTTTCCCCTACAGACATAATATTCTAGGGTGGAAATGGGAGGGTCTTCCAATGCTTGTATAGCCAAAGAACAAGTGGCGTATTTGCATTTGCGGGGTGGACCACAAGTCCTGGAGCAGTTTAAGACTGGGGAAAGGATGCTAACCAGAGCTGCGTTGCCTCAGGAAGCCAAGCACTCTCAATTTGCCATCATGTCTTGGACCCTTCTTCTCCTTCCACTTCTCACTTACTGCTCAGGTGAGGGGGATATGTTTTTAACTATCACTTGAAAAACTAATTTGAGGATGCTCTTTTTGTTAAAAACAGCACCAACACCATTTCGTCTTGTCTGTTATGCTGCAGAATCAACCTCTATACTGATTACTGTCTTTGTTTCCAGGTGTCAGGTCACAACTTGCACTGACTTCAGCTCCTTCTCCATCTGCCAGTCTTGGAAGTACAGTGAGACTCTCCTGCACTCTGAGCAGTGAGCACGCGGGCTATGTCATTGAATGGTATCAACAGAGAGAGGGGCAGGTGCCTCGCCTTGTGCTGTACTCTGATACCTCCAGAGCCAGCGGGATCCCAGATCGATTCTCTGGCTCCAAATCTGGCCGCCAGCGTTATTTGACCATCACCGGTGTCCAAGCAGAAGACGACGCTACATATTACTGCGGTGTTGGTGATAGCAGTGGTTACCCACAGTGAGACAATTGCAAGGGGAACCCATGCAAAAACATTTGTTAAGGGAAGGAAAGGAAGCTGTTGCTATCTAGGAACTCTCACTTGTCTGTATTTCTATAATGTTTCCAGAGAAGTTCTGGGGGTTGTTTTAGCAGACCAAGCAGCATGCAAATTAAGCTTGCCACGTGGCGTTTGAAAAACATGAAGCTGTCTTATAGTGAGTTAAGCCATTTGTTCATCGGCTATAATATTGCCTGCTCTGACTGCCAGCACTTCTCCCAGGTTTCACATAGGTATGTCCATACAAGCACATGCATAGAAGCTCATTCTATTTCATGTCTGTATCAGAGTGTGATCTTTTTTTTCTTTGTCTTTTTGCATGTAAATTCATGCATATTTTCATGCAAGTTTTCCCAAATGTACACATCAGTAGTGCACATCTTTGAAATCTTCACATTCTTCCCCCGTTGATTACACTGCTCTTGTATTTTTTTCCTAAAGTAGGCATGTTCATGCACATTTTTCAAATGTACACATGCTGTCAAATGCTTTTTGTTCGTTTGTTCTGCAAATCACATTGCAAGCTCGGAAATATACGGACTTTGACCGCAGTTGGCATTCGAGTCCATTTTCAGCCTAGGAGATGTGAACAGAGGAAATAAAAAAAACAACTGATCAAAAACAAACAGACAAGAATTACTCATACGTCCCTACCTTGACCCAGAGGTCTGTCACAGCATTAGGTTCCTGAAAGCCTTTGGACTGGAAGATAACCGTGGTATTAAAGCCTAATGGGAAGGTGAGACTGTGAGGATCACAAGTGTACTGTGAATATAGCACTTAAGCATAGGGATGTACGGATTCCCCACCTTCCATTCTGGTGGGGAATCCACCCGGGGGGGAGGTGATCCATTCCTCCCCCCGGAATCCGCACTCCGGCTCCGTACCACTCGACTTACCTCCCCTCCAGGAGGATTCAGACCTCCTGGAGCGCTGGCGATACGGAGCCGGAGTGCCATTCCGGCTAGAATCCTCCTGGAACGGAGGTAAGTGGAGCCATTCTGCTGCGGATTCTGGAGGCTGGATTGTTTGGAATCTCATTTGGGTCCGCGGTGGATTTCTCTGACATCCCTACTTAAGTAGCATCCATACCCAGTGCCTGTTGTCAATCAACTCACTGTTCTTGATGGAGGGAAGGTCTTTCCAAACCTTTATCTGGACAAAGAATATCAACAGCTGGTTGTTGATTCTACAGCAGATGCCCAAACAATCACTCATCAGGGGGCATTCCAAGTAAAGCATCTGCAATTTGGAATTTCTGTGGCCTCTGGACTGTTTCAACAATTCATGGAAACCCTAGTTTCTGGAATTCCAGGGGTTGTACCATATTTTGATGATGTCCTGCTCATGGGATCAACAGAGGGAGACCTTGCTGAACAACTTCAAGAAGTCCTACATTGTTTTGACACATCCGGCATTCATGTAAAAAAAGAAATGTGAAATTGGAACCTCCAGCATAACCTTTTTGGACTATCGTGTTATTCACCCCGCTGATGAAAAAATACGTGCAATTCACGATGTGCCTGCTGCAAAAATAAAGCAGGAACTTCAAGCCAAACTTCTCAATTTCTGCCACGTGTTTCTTCCACAAAAGGCTACCATTGCTGAGCCACTGCATCACTTGCTGGGGAAAGGGGTTCCATGGAAATGGACCAGCCAGCATGAGAATGCTTTCCAAAATGCCAAACACTTGTCAAGTTCAAATTCTGTGCTTATACATTATGATGAAAACAACAACCCACACCCACTAATCCTTACTACCGATGCTTCTTCTTACAGGGTTGGTGCTGTGCTAAGCCACAAATTTCCAGATGGTACCGAGGCACCAATTGCTTATTATTCAAGGACTTGTCAAGGGCTCCTTGGAGGCCTCTCTCAGTCTAATCCAGTAGCCAAGTCTAGACAAAGACAAATGGATTCTTTTCAAAGCTTTATTCCTCTTTTACAACTTAACAACTCTATTGTTAGCAACTAGATATGAGCAGCAGAGTACCTATGCCCTACGTTGTAACAGTTGGTCCCCATTTGAAAGGGAATTACTGGCAGACCCCTGAACTTAAGGACTAGGGAGAGTCCCTCCCCTTTTCCCTTGGATCCTCTGGGCGCAGCCGTTGTTTGTGCGCCAACCGGGCACTACGCCTCCTTTCTGCGCCCTCCATTTGGCGCCGCTCTCTGCGTCGGCGTCGCGCGTCCATCAAGTCTGCTTCCCACGCTCTGTCACTCCCAGGACTGCCATCTAAGCTAGGAATGCTGGTGGGAGGAATCTTCGTCAGCTGTTGGCCCTGGGAAAGAGGAGCGCACTCCTCTCCCAGGAGCGACTGCTGTTCCTTAGAATCAGAACTACTCTGGGATTCTATGGGCTCAGTGTCCACCCTGACAGGACTATGTCATCCACTGAAAGGCACATTGCACACATTGTCAGAGAAGCCTTGGCTGTTATTGCAGGAGTCAAAAAGTTCCACAACTATCTCTGTGGCCATATTTTTGAAATACGTATGGACCACAAGCCTCTTCGCTCCTGGAAAGCCTACTGCCTGCATACTATCACCCCACATGCAGCGTTGATGCTCAGTGCTTATGATTCTACACTTGTCTACAAGCCAAGATAGACAATCGCTAATGCTGATGGATTGAGTCGGGTACCACTTCAAATTCCAGAATTTGTTGTACCTCCTCCACTGGAAGTCTTGATGCTTGAAGCTAGGGATGTACGGACTGTGTGAAATCCACTCCGTCTGCATTTTGTGGATTGTCAGGCACCTTTCATTCCATCATCCGCCCACAGACAGATACGATTTTTTTTTACATAGGGAAAAATACGCAAATAATTATGTAAATATTTACGTAAGTATTTACATAATTTATCTCAGTACATTACATTTAGTGTAATGTCTCCCTTTCCATTCAATGTTTCCTCAGCAGAAAGGTATGTATTTTTCTACGGATTTATATGCGTACATTTCAGGAAAGTAAAAGAATCATCCAAAAGTCTACAGACTTTGCACAGCCTGAGGGGTTCACTCTGCAGTGGATTCTGCAGGTCGGATTCTTAGAAATCTGAGTTCATTTTAATCCCTCTCAAATTTCTCCAGCATCCCTACTTGAGGCCCTTTCTGACCCACCTTTTCAGGCTGATCAAATTGCTAGTCTGACAGCTCAAGATCTTGTACTGGCTTGTGTTTTAAACAGAGGATGGAGGGGATGGCCAGATGAGGAACTGCCAGAGAAATTCAAGCCATTCAAATGCCATCAGCATAAGATGTCTGCCCATTAGGGATGTCTGCTATGAGGAAACCGTGTTGTTATTCCAGATAAGGGTTGTCAAACCCTCTTGACCAGACTGCATGGTGGTCAATCCATTCATTTTGTTTCTGCCATTTGTTTCTCACAACAAGAAGCATTGTGCTGCTTGGCAAAATTGACACAACATTGATAACACCCAGGAAACCTTCTGGGTGTGTCTGTGAGAGTTCTTTGAGTGTTCAGAAAGAGAAGAGCCATGAGCCTTTTTTGGTCCTGGTGAGTACAAATGCATGAAGAGGCTTCTGAGAACCTACCTCACCCCAACTTGTCACCAGATGTTTTGGCCTACGACTCCCATGATCCCTCGCCATTGGCCATACTGGCTTGGGCTGATGGGGGTTGTAGGCCAACACATCTTGAAGCCACGTTGCCCACCCCAGCCCTAAATGCTGACGCATACTGAAAAAAAGAAAAGAAATCCAAACTCATTTGAATCCGTTGCGGATTTCTCCAACATCCTTACCTGCAAGTTTCCTTCTCCTTCACATTACATTGAACTAACATTTAGTGGTGTCACTGAAGTTCAGAATTTCCTGGCTGAGACTACAACCCTCCCACTCCTCCACGTTCATAATATTTGCTTAATAAGACGGTGAGCATTAAGCTGATGAAGCTTTTCTGTGGCTAAAGCATAGTATCACTTGTACAGTTGAAGCAGAGAAGTCAAGAGTGACAACCTACCATCAGAAAGCCAGAATGTTCCATTTTAGCATCAAATCAAATATAAAAAGTGGTTGTCCTAAACTGAGATTTGGAATGCAAGCTGGTCAGGTTTCAAATGATCAAGAAATGGCTGATAGGGCAAATATACTTTTTTTTTTTAACCTTGTGCATTTTTTGCAATCATTTTTTCTTTCATTTTTGCACACCGGTATCATACATTACCCCTTCATGGATCACTGCATTGTTGTGGCGAAGGGGCTTGCGTAACTCAGTGAAGCCATAAGCTATGCCGTGCAGGGCCACCCAAGATGGACAGGTCATCGCGGAGAGTTCTGACAAAATGTGGTCCACTGGAGAAGGAAATGGCAACCCACTCCAGTATTCTTGCCAAGAAAACCCCATGGAACGTATCACAAGGCTAAAAGAGATGATGCCGGAAGATGAGCCCCTCAGGTCGGAAGGTGTCCAATATACTACTGGGGAAGAGCAGAGGGTATTTCCAAGTAGCTCCAGAAAGAGTTAAACGGCTGGGCCAAAGCTGAAAGGACACTCAGCTGTGGATGTGTCTGGTGGTGGAAAGGAAAATCCGATGCTGTAAAGAACAATATTGTTTAGGAACCTGGAATGTAAGGTCAATGAATCAAGGTAAGCTGGACGTGGTCAAACATGAGATGGCAAGATTAAACATTGACATCTTGGGAATCAGTGAACTAAAATGGACAAGCATGGGCAAATTTAATTCAGGTGACCATCATATCTACTACTGTGGGCAAGAATCCCTTAGAAGAAATGGAGTAGCACTCATAGTCAATAAAAGGGTGAGAAAAGCAGTACTGGGGTACAATCTAGGGATGGACGAAAGGGACTTACCTTGTCCCGCAGCTTGCTTCACGGTGGGGGGGAGGCGCCCCGCCTCGCCCGGCCGAAATTCAGGCTGGGGAGAAGCGCCCCGTCTCCCCGGCCGTGAAAGAAAACGTGAAAAAAAAAACCCAAACCCCGTGATAGGCTGCGTAACGATTTATGTAGCCTATCACGGCTAGATTTCCAAAGTCAGCCATGATAGGCTACGTAAATTGTCACGTAGCCTATCACGGGTGACTTTGGGGAAAAAAAAAGCATGTACGCAAATGGCGGCGCCCCATGGGCGCCGCCATTTATGTTCCTTATTTTGGCACGTCTAGTCTACGTAAAGGTTTACGTAGACTACGGTGAAAATAAGGGAACGCTATTTGCGTTGCCCTGATTTTCGCTGTAGTCTACGTAAATCTTTACGTAGACTAGACGTGCCAAAATAAGGAACGCAAATGGCGGCGCCCATGGGGCGCCACCATTTGCATATGCACTTTTTTCCAAAGTCACCCATGACAGGCTATGTGACGATTTACGTAGCCTATCACGGCTGACTTTGGAAATCTAGCCATGATAGGCTACATAAATCGTCACGTAGCCTATCATGATGTGTTTTTTTTTTCTGTACTTTTTTATTTTGTAATGGTGGCGGAGGCAGCCGGTCGGGAGACCGGCTGCCGACCCCACCCTCGCCGAAACGCTGCCAAAATGCCACTGGGACCCGCCACTGGGAGGGACATTCGCCGAAGGTAAGTCCCATCCCGGGGGGGGGGGCGAGGGCCGGTGGAGAATTTCCCCAACACTTTTGGGGGGCCGAATGTGTTGGCACTCGGCCTCTCGAAGATTCGTGGAGAAATTCTCCGCCATCCCTAGTACAATCTTAAAAATGACAGAATGATCTCCGTACGAATCCAAGGCAAACCATTCAACATCACAGTGATTGAAGTCTATGCCCCAACCACTGAGGCTGAAGAAGCTGAGGTTGATTGGTTCTATGAAGACCTACAACACCTTCTAGAACTAACACTAAAAAAAGATGTCCTTTTCATCATAGGGGATTGGAATGCCAAAGTAAGAAGTCAAGAAATCACTGGGATAACAGGCAAGCATGGCCTTGGTGTACAAAATGAAGCAGGACAAAGGCTAATAGAGTTTTGCCAAGAGAACACACTGATCATAGCAAACACTTTTTTCCAACAGCACAAGAGGCGACTCTACACATGGACATCACCAGATGGTCAATATCGAAATCAGATGATTATGTACTTGGCAGCCAAAGATGGAGAAGCTCCATACAGTCAGTAAAAACAAGACCTGGAGCTGACTGTGGCTCAGGTCATGAGCTGCTGCTTGCAAAATTTCAGCTTAAATTGAAGAACGTAGGGAAAACCACTAAACCATTCAGGTATGACCTAAATCATATCCCTTCTGAATATACAGTGGAGGTGAGGAATAGATTTCAGGGATTAGACCTGATAGACAGAGGGCCTGAGGAACTATGGACAGAGGTCCGTAACATTGTTCAGGAGGCAGCAACTCAATCCATCCCAAAGAAAAAGAAATTCAAGAAAGCAAAGTGGCTGTCTGATGAGGCTTTACAAGTAGCTGAGGGAAGAAGGGAAGCGAAAAGCAAGGGAGAAAGGGGAAGATATATCCAACTGAATGCAGAGTTCCAGAGAATAGCAAGGAGAGACAAGAAGGCCTTCTTAAATGAACAATGCAAAGAAATCGAAGAAAACAATAGAATGGGTACGACTAGAGATCTTTTCAAGAAAATTGGAGATATCAAGGGAATGTTTTGTGCAAAGATGGGCACGATAAAGGACAAAGAAGGCAGGGACCTGACAGAAAACAGATGAGATTAAGAAGAGGTGGAAAGAATACACAGAAGAACTATATAGGAAAGATCTTAATGTCCCTGATAGCGATGATAGTGTGGTCACTGAACTTGAGCCGGACATCCTAGAGAGTGAAGTCAAGTGGGCCTTAGGAAGCACTACTAACAACAAAGCTAGCGGAGATGACAGTATTCCAGCTAAGCTACTTAAAATCCTAAAAGATGATGCTGTTAAAGTGCTGTACTCGATATGCCAACAAACTTGGAACACTCAACAGTGGCCACAAGACTGGAAAAGGTCAGTTCACGTTCCAATTCCAAAGAAGGGCAACGCCAAAGAGTGTTCAAACTACTGTACAATTGCGCTCATTTCACATGCCAGCAAGGTGATGCTCAAAATCCTACAAGCTAGGCTTCAGCAGCAAGTGAACCGAGAACTACCGGAAGTACAAGCTGGGTTACGAAGAGGCAGAGGAACTAGAGATCAAATCGCCAACATTCACTGGATCATGGAGAAAGCAAGAGAATTCCAGAAAAACGTCATCACGTAGGCTAAAACGGGGAATCAAAAGGGGACGCAAATGGCGCCCGCTACGCTATTTACGTTTCCCTTGATTTTCACCGTCACAGTCTACGTAAATATTTACGTAGATTAAGACGGCCAAAAAGAAGGAACGCAAGTGGTGGCGGCCGTAGCCGCTGCCATTTGCGTACACAGTTTTTTTTAAAACCCACCCCCAACCATGATAGGCTACGTAAAGATTTACGTAGCCTATCATGTCTTCGCCAACTTTCGCTGGACCATGGAGAAAGCAAGAGAATTCCAGAAAAATGTCTATTTCTGCTTCATTGACTACGCTAAAGCCTTTGATTGTGTGGATCACAACAAACTCTGGCAAATTCTTAAAGTGATGGGAGTACCAGACCACCTTACCTGTCTCCTGAGAAACCTGTACGAGGGTCAAGAAGCAACAGTAAGAACCAGACATGGAACAACCGATTGGTTCCAAATTGGGAAAGGAGTATGACAAGGCTGCATATTGTCGCCCTGCTTATTTAACTTATATGCAGAGTACATCATGAGAAACGCCGGGTTGGATGAATCACAGGTCGGAATTAAGATTGCCGGGAGAATTATCAACAACCTCAGATATGCAGATGATACCACCGTAATGGCAGAAAGCGAAGAGGATCTCAAGAGCCTCTTGTTGAGGGTGAAAGGGGAGAGTGCAAAGGCTTGGTTTGAAACTCAGCATCAAAAAAACGAAGATCATGGCATCTGGCCCCATCACTTCTTGGCATATCGAAGGGGAAGAAATGGAAGCAGTGACAGATTTTATTTTCTTGGGCTCCAAGATCACCGCAGACGGTGACTGTAGCCATGAAATTAAAAGACGCTTGCTCCTTGGGAGGAAAGCTATGGCAAACCTAGACAGCATAGTAAGAAGCAGAGACATCACCTTGCCGATAAAGGTCCATCTAATCAAAGCTATGGTTTTCCCATTAGTAATGTATGGCTGTGAGAGCTGGACGATAAGGAAGGCTGAGCACCGAAGAACTGATGCTTTCAAACTGTGGTGCTGGAGAAGACTCCTACGAGTCCCCTGGAATGCAAGGAGGTCAAATCAGTCCATCCTAAAGGAAATCAACCCTGACTGCTCATTGGAAGAACAGATCCTGAAGCTGAAGCTCAAATATTTTGGCCACCTAATGCAAAGAGAAAAGTCCCTGGAAAAGACCCTGATGCTGTAAAAGATTGTAGGCAAAAGGAGAAGGGGACAGCAGAGGATGAGATGGCTAGATAGCATCACCAATGCAATGAATATGAACTTGAGCACACTCCGGGAGAGAGCGGAGGACAGGAAGGCCTGACGTGCTATGGTCCATGGGGTTACGAAGAGTCCGACACTACTGAATGACTGAACAACAACAATCATACATTACATTTTTGTTCCCATTGCTGCTATAGAATGGGGTTCAAAAATTAGAGGGTTTGATCTTCCTACTCCTGTATAAATGTATTGCGTTCTCATGGAGTTCCTTGCCCCAAATTTATGCTCAGTGTCATCTTGGCTCTCTCCAGGTGCAGCTTCTTCCCACAAGAAAAATGGCAGGTGCCAGACTGAGAAGCCTGTCGCATGCCTATGTATAAGGCTAATCTTTTCTCCATGTGGGGTTGTGGAAGGGGGGATTTGGGCCCATGGATGTCCATGAATATGTGTAAATTATGTACTGAATTACACATTTCCAGGCACAACTAACAGAGCAGTCCTATTAAGGTGGCAGCAATTAAGGAGGCAGCACCAATCGGTCTTGCCCAGGGAAATGGCCCCCACATCCCAGCAGGCTGGCAGCAGGGGCAAGTGGAAGGCTGGTGGTGCCAGAACTCCTGCAAGCTCTCTGTCTCGTACCCGCAAGAGGCTTAGGCAGGCCGCCATGGGGGAGATGGGGAGGGGGAAGTATGGGTCCACAAGGTGGAGGTTTCCAGCACCCGACCAGATCACCAACTGTATATATAAATATAAACTGGATAACGATGTGCACTTTGTTACACTCTCAGTTCCTTCAATTCACATGCATCATATTTTAAATTAAAAACTTTCTGAAATTTGGCAGGTGTGGTGTGGCTAATATTGTATTATTAAAATATAAACTAAATATACAATATTAACTGTGTGTGTGCTAAAAAAAAAGTAGCGCTGTGTTGAAAATTTCTCCCACTTCTTTTTTGACTGTTCTCATTCAATTTGATAGAAAAGAAATGGCTTTCAAAAAGAAATTCAAAGGAGGAGAAATTTCGGAGAGATTCTCGAGGGTTGGGGTTCTTGGGCTTACCTTACTTGTGAGGTGGCTGAGGAGTGTGCATGAGTGTCCTGTCTGTCATTGTACAGTCATCTCTGTGGCAACCTGTAGCCTCCTCAGCTTCCTCAGTTCAGTCAAAGCCATCATGAGGAAGACATCGTGAGGCCATTCCTCCCATGGGGCTTTTTCAGTGCAGGAAGTGCAGGTGGCCTGGGAGGCTGCCGAACAATGGAAAAATGTGAAATAGAGAGAGGAAACACATCCAGCCCCCTCAGCCCCCTCGCAGTGATTAGGTAAGCTCAGAAATACCACCAAAAGAAATTCAAAATTCTGCCTCAAAAAAGTGGAAGCCTTAACACTGTGGGTGCTGTTGTCACCTACAGAAGCAGTGCAATAAGCTAAAACCCCTGAGGAAAAAAGAAAGAAGCTGCGCTACAACCTCTGCCAATAGTGAGCCTTATCTGTGAGAAACTGCTGGAGAATTTCTCCTCCCCTAGGACACATTTGCTGATCTTGTCCCCCCAATTTCTGTGCCCACAATGAAGCTGGAGAATTTTGAGAGGCCATCTGTGCACAGCTCTAAGGAGAGTGGTTGATCCAAATGATCCAGAATATTCCCTGATCCACCCAAGGCACGACTCAATTCTGTCCCTTTTCTCCCTTCCCGATGTCAGAATTCTGACATCGAAGAGAGATGATGTGTGGAAATATCCATGGGGGATCCAAGATTGAATATTCTCCTCTGAGGTCAGAGCTCTGCCTCCAACCTTGTAGTGGGTGATCTGATCTCACTTATGGCCCCAGGACACGGTACAATTGCTGCCTTAAAGCCAAAATACAAATGGTGTGTGTGCGTGTGTATGAAAAACATGTGTAAGGACCTAATGTGGTGGCGTGAATGTGCCCCTGGCAGATTCTATCAAGTTGTGAAGATGCAGTGCAAGGCTGAATCTACACATAGCAGTTATACTGTTATCATACCGTTTTCATAACTATTGGTTAGGGATGGCAAAGAATTCCACCACGGACCCCAATGAGGCTGGATTCAAAAGAATCCGGCCTCCGGAGTCTGCGGTAGAAAGGATTCCTTACCTCCACCTCCTGCTGGAATCCTGTGGAACCAGATCCTTCCTGCGGTGATTCCGCCAGCACTCTGTATCACTGGTGATACAGCAATGGCAGCTGCCATTGCCATATCGCTGAGGGATGACTCTGGTTGCAAATGGCGTAGTGGATAGGCTAGCCTATTGCGGGGAAAAACACAGATGTAAATGACGTAGAGGATGCCACTTGTGGCCATAAAGCCCTTAGTTTAACCTAATTGCAGCCATTTATGGCTGCATTTAGGTTAATCTAAGAGCTTTGCGGCTGTAAATGGCATCCATTATGCTATTTGCATCCGGAGTCATCCCTCAGTGATACGGCACAGCAATGGCGGCCAACGATACAGAGGTGGTGGCTTGCTCCGTGGAATCGCCACAGAGCGGAGCCGACTCACAAGGATTCGGGGGGGGGGGGCTGGATCACCTCCCCCCGCAGGTGGATTCCTGGAGGGACGAAAGGTAGGGAATCTGCCCATCCTGACTATTGGTGCCCATTGGTGTCATGTGCACCAATAGTAATGAAAATGGTACGATAGCTGTATAAATGCTGTGTGTGGATTCTGCCCAAGTCTGGTGATTAATCTTTTAATATGTCACAGCTCATGATGCAATCAAAAATAAAGCTCTGTTTAAGGTTCAGTAATGTCAGTGGGAGAAAAATAGGTTCGACTGGGGAGAAAAATAAGAGGAAGTGAGCACATGGGTGTTGACAGCATTTTGTTTTGAAACCCTATGCATAGTGTGTGTGGCCAGCTGTGCTTCCTCTAGCCTTTAGGAGGAAGGGTTGTTCCGCATTTGGCAAAATTCTGTGAGCACAGAGACCACCTGTACATTCCACACCTGTAGCGTGAAGTGAAGTGAAGTAAGAGAATATTGAGCATACACAGGTGCTCTTTCCGGGCCTTCCAGCTACATAGAGATCCAATGCCATTTAAAATCTTCATCCAAGAACATAGTCTGAGCCCCTGAGCCGATCTAGGCAAACGTGCATTGCAAGTTCTTCTGAGATGATGAGTTGAGGGGGGGCAGGGGGCATCCTAACTCAATCGCTGAAATAGGCTTGTTCTCAAAGCAAATTAATTTAGGTAATCATTATCGTTTCCTAAATATAGGATAGAAGAACAAAGGCCTAGGTTGATATTGCATATAGCACTTAAATGCAATGATTGCATTTCTATAATTTGAATATAAAACCAACAGACAGCCAATTTGTTGTGAAAGAATGCTCCTGTGACCTGTCCCACACTTTCACAAGTGACATGTTCCAGACTAAAATGGTATTTTTAGCATGATACGTTAAAAGAAAAAAAATCTTTCCCATCAGAGCTTCGGCTATAATGGGAAGCATAGAACTGTAATGAATGAAAGAATGAATGAATGAATGAATGAATGAATGTATTATAAGGAGTTATGCTGCCCCTGCCTCATTTTCATGCTTGCCAGAGTGAGGGCTTCCGATATTTTAAAGGTCTCCTTCATGCAAATTTGCTTATTGTGAATTAGCTTTGCTAGAATCCTGCAAATTCTCAGCTGACACATGAAGCTCTAGCAGACCCCTGAATAAATTTGCATGAAGGGGCCTTCCTTTGCCAAGGGGATTTAAGAAAGAACCAGAGGAGGTCCTGAGCAGTGATTTTATTTCATCCCCAAACCAGACTCCTCTAGAAAGCTCACCATGGTGTCGACTCTGCTTCTCCTTGCACTTCTCAATTGCTGTACAGGTAAGGGTGTGAAGAACTCACTTTACAAAGGCATAGTAGCTGCTAATAAAAGTATTCACGTTGTGTGTTTATGTATCATTGGAATTATGGTGTTTTGTGATATTGAAAGGCACAGAAAATATAACCATCTTGTTCTTTTTTGTACAGGAGTCAGTTCACAGCCAGCTGTGACTCAGCCTACATCAGCCTCTGTGTCCCTGGGCGAAATGGTTAAAATCTCCTGCTCTGCAAGTGCTGGTGGTAACTGGCACTATTTGCAGTGGCATCAACAGCAGAAACCTGGACAGGCTCCTCGCTTTGTGCTCTATGACAGCAACAAGGGAGAAGGGATCCCTGATCGGTTCACTGGTTCTAGCTCTGGGAACACAGGCTATCTAACCATCACTAACGTCCAAGCTGAAGATGAGGCTGATTATTACTGTCTTGCCTGGGAGAGGAATAGTGGAGTGTTTCACGGTGATACATTCTGATGGGGAACGAAGACAAAAAACTCCACTCTTCCTCCCCAGGGTGGAGAACTGAGAATTAGTACAGGTCTTCATCTGACCTATGACTGAGGGTTTTTTTTTTTTTTGTAACACAGGAGTTGCAAGGGACACAAAGGCCTTCTTGTCCAGTCTCCTTCACCAAATCAGGACCATCCTCTCAGGGATATCAGCCCAGACAATCCAGACCACAAGGTTCCACAAGGAGGCGGGAAATCACCAAGAATATTTCTCACAGAGCAAAATACCACCAAATGGTTCCGGCAAGTGAGGATTGGAATTTGATCACTGTCTGATTCAAGTCCATTTTGTTAATGCTAAAAATGGAATCGCAGAATCATAGAATCATAGAATAGTAGGGTTGGAAGGGGCCTAGAAGACCATTGAGTCCAACACCCTGCTTAATGCAGGAATCCAAGTCAGAGCATCCTCGACAGATGGCTGTCCAGCCTCATCTTGAATGCCTCCAATGTGGGAGAGCCCACCACCTCCCTTGGTCATGGGATCCATTGTTGTATTGCTCTAACAGTCAGGATGTTTTTCCTGATGTTCAGCTGGAATATGGCTTCCTGTCACTTGAGCCCGTGATTCCGTGTCCTGCACTCTGGGATGATTGAGAAGAGATCCTGGCCTTCCCCTCCGTGACAACCTTTCAAGGACTTGAAGAGCGCTATCCTATCTCCCCTCAGTCTTCTCTTCTTGAGGCTAAACATGCCCAGTTCTTTCAGTCTCTCTTCACAGGGCTTTGTTTCCAGTCCCCTGATCATCCTTGTTGCCCTCCTCTGAACCCTCTCCAGGTTGTCTGTATGGAAGACTTTATGTCCTGATTTCCAGATGTACGGTTTGGAGATTAGGGTGCCACTGTTTCTGTCCTCGTCATCGTGTGCGTGTCATGCAGATTATTGGTCACCTTGGAAAGCAGGGAGCATGCACAAAATTGACCTGTGGCCTGGGCTGGCCAATGCGGCAGTTTCTACATTCTTGTGCCACTTAAACAATGCTTAATTATGTCAGAAGGCCAGAAAAACAGCTGCAAAATTCAGGGATGGTTCCTGTCAGCTCAAGAGCAGCCCTTCCATATTGCACACGCTCTGTCATTCTTATGAATATCAATTTAAAAAATGAAATAAATATCCAGTTAGGAATTTTCTATCATTTCCTAAAACAGACCGGTATCAGAAAAATAAAATAACAACACGATGTCTCAATTCTCAGTTATTCAAACCATCTGGAGCTCTTTAGCTCTACAACACAGGTGGACAATTCACAGCCCATGGTCCATAGGCCATCCCATCCTTTTTTGCACATTCACCAACACCACCGACCCCAAATTTGCAGTTTCTGCCACTGCACCACAGCAAAGAAAAGGTAGTTTGCTTCAGAAATTTGGCAGTGTGGCAGCAGAACCCCCCCCCCGCCCAGTTTTAAAAGGGAAAGGGCTGTTTTTTCAGCGCTGCTGAATCTTGGTGGCAAATTTGGCAATGTGGAGGCATGGGGTAATGCGTGTGTGGGGAACTGGCCCCCAGACCACCAGAAATTGCTCACCCCTGTTCCACAATTAATATTGCTCTGCTTCTGGCATGCCATGAGCTGGGATTGTGCTAGTGCTGTTTTTAAAACTCTACGTTCTGATTCCTTAGTTATAGCTAGGGATGGGGGACAATTTCATTCAGCTTGCTTTTCCATAAGAAGCTACCAAATTCACACTTCCCAAACCAATATGTGAACCAAAACACAGGTCTCCTTTTGTGCACGATTGCTCGCTTTGCTCTAACATTGCATATAATGAGTGGAGATATGAAGTTATAGCAGAGGCGATGACTTTTTGATCAATATCCTTGACTTCACCAACAAGCCAATTTATTTATTTACAGCATTTACACTTTTACCCTGCTCTTCGGCTGAAAAATGCTTCCAGAGTGGCTTGCAAAAGTGAATATTAAGAAATCCCCTCCCCTCAGGCTTAGTATCTAAAAGGCACAAGACAAAATGAAAAGGGATTGGAAGGGAGGAATAAGAAACAATACTCTGTAACTCATTCTTCATTTCACTGTTCTTATAAATGTTCTTTGTGGCATGGAAGGGTGAAACAAGCACCCTGCTGCTGTTCCTTCTCTGGCCAATGTATTCAGCCACATTGGTCTCCCACTTGCCATGATGTTCTTTTAGGGAGGCAGGGGTTGCACCGTCCCAGTGGCCCTTGGCTTTCTGGCCAATGGATGAGGTCAACACTTGTAATCCCAGGGAACTCCGAGATGGAACATGGAACTCCCAATCTGAGTGGGGTATAAGGGTTATCTTAACTCAGCACAGCCTGCCTGTACAGACAAGAAAATCAAAGCTGTTTCAGCTAGTGCTGTGCCAAAAAATCCTCCCACATTTTTTCGAACATTCTCATTCATTTTTATAGAAAAGAAATGGCTTTCAAAAAGAAAGTCAGAGGAGAAGAAGTTCAGAGAAATTCCTATGGATGGGGTTTGGGGTTCTTGTGCTTACTTTACTTGTGAGATGGCTGAGGAATCATAGAATCAAAGGGTTGGAAGGGGCCTACAAGACCATCGAGTCCAACCCCCGGCTCAGTGCAGGAAGCTTGATTCCCAGGCAGTCTCCCATCCAAGTACTAACCAGGGCTGACCCTGCTTAGCTTCCAAGAGGGCATGAGTGTCCAGTCTGTCATTGTACAGTAATCTCTGTGGGAGCCTGTAGCCTCCTCGGCTTCCCGCACTTCAGTTAAAGCCATCACGAGGAAGACATCGTGAGGCAATTCTTCCCATGGGGCTTTTTCAGTTCAGGAAGTGCCGATGGCCTGGGAGGCTGCAGAGCAATGGGAAGATGTGTAATAGAGAGAGAAAACACACACAGCACCCTCGGCCACCTTGCAGTGATTAGGAAAGTTCAAAAATCAGAAGGAATTCAAAATTCTGCCTCAGAAAAGTGGAAGCCTCTACAGAGTTGATGCTGTTGCCACCTGCAGGAGCAGTGCAGTAAACCAAAAACCCTGAGGAAAAAAGAAAGAAGCTGTGCTATCTGTGAGAAACTGTTGGAGAATTATTCCTCTCCTAGGAGAAATTCGGTGAAATTGTTCCCCCGAATTTCTCTGCCCACAAATAGGCTGGAGAATTTTGAGAAGCTATTTGTGCACAGGTCTAGTATTAGCTACCCTTCTTTGTTCACTATCCCAGATCACTAGGAGGACACTCAAAAACAAAGAAAGAACATAACATAACATAACATAACATAACATAACATAACATAACATATCATAACATAACATAACATAACATAACATAACATAACATAACATAACATAACATAACACCAAACCAGCAGGAATGAAACATTCTTCATTTTGACTGGATGGTGCTGTCAGCATTATGTTCTAAACACTATGCATAGTTTGTGAGGCCTGCTGTGCTGTCTTTCCTCCTTAGGGGGAGATGCTGGGCCACATTAGGAAAAATGTTATGACCACAGAGCCTCCACACGGCACCTGTGGTGTGAAGTGACCCAGGAGAATGGTTACCATACATGAGTGCTCCCTCTGGCCTGTTCTGTTCACTTGTGAACAGAGATCAAGTTCCAATAAGTATCTCTGACAGCACAAAAACATGGTCTGGGGTTCTGGATTGAAATGAGCAGGGGTCCCCAAACTTTTTGAACCTGTGGGCACATTTGAGAATTTGAGAAACTGCTGTGGGCAACACCACAAAATGGCTCCCAAGGAGGATATGGCTAGTCACACACTGGCTGCCATGAGGGGTTGGCTAGTCAGAAGAGGTTGGGGGAGAAAAATAGCAAGGCTAGAGTCTGGAAGGGAGGGGGGAATAGCATGAGAAATGGGTAGAAGGATGAGAACGAGTGAGGCTAGAAGCTAGGAGGGTGGAGAAACAGTGAGGTAAAGAGGTGGGGGAGAAAACTGCAAAGTTAAGGCTGGAAGGTGAGAGAAACAGCAAGATATAGGGGTGAATGGGAGAGAAAGGTCTAGGCTAGGGCTCAGGAAGAGAGAGAAAGAAGAAGTCTAGGGACGGGGAAGGGTGAGAAATAGAAAGGAAAGGGATTCAGTCAAGAATCATAGAATCATAGAATGGTAGGGTTGGAAGGGGCCTATAAGGCCATCCAGTCCAACCCCCTGCTCAGTGCAGGAAGCCAAGTCAGGGCATCCCTGACAGATGGCTGGGAAATAGCAAGGCTATGTATAATTGCTAGTAAGTGGTATTTCCATATATAGGCACTTCATATGTATTTATTGCTATAGATAGATACAAATCCATGTATGTATATTTAATCAAATGGGAGAAAAAAAGCTTTGCAGGTGTCCACTGATGCCACTTTGGAGACCTCTTTGTGGGGACCATTGGATGGCCCCACAGGAGCCATGGTTTCCACAGGCACTGTGTTGCAGAGCCCTGGACTAGAGAGATGCGTATTTCATGTTGCACAAAGGAAGGGACTGGAGAAGAACAAAAACGTCCATTGACTCTACAGGTGGCATCTCAACTGGAATGTTTTGTGTTGTTTTTCTCTTGCATTGCTCCCGTTTTAATGTAATACTCATTTCATTTGATTTTAAAAGAACAATCCTGCCATCTAACTGGCGCATTCACAAATGAAATGTCCCCCCAAAATATAAGGCTGCATCACTTGTGCACATTTCCTTTTTCTTCACTTACATATCAAACTCTGTCATGGCGAGTTACTCCCACTGCCTTGTTGCCATGATCGCAAGCAAAAGCGAGCCCTGTTCCCAAGAGTTTCAGTATCTCCTTCATGCAAATTTGGTGCAGGGACATTGGCTTGATTCAAACACTGCACTTTCCAAGCTGAGACGTGTCGTTTCAATGGAGTCAATGATCGCAGATCAAATTTGCATGAAGGGGCCATCCTATTGCCATAGGGATTTAAGGAACAATTTGGGAGGGAGATGAGCAATTATTCTTTCCCATCAGATAATCAGACTCACCGCCATGGCCTGGGCTCTGTTTTTCCTCGTACTTCTCAGTTACTGTACAGGTAAGGATGTGATGAACTCAGGTTACAAAGGCCTACTTATTCATACTTTGCTTATTCAAACAGTGCCTGTTCATATTGTGCCTTATTTCTGTCATCAGCACGATGGTGTTTTTGTGATAATATACAGCACAGAAAATAAAACAATCCCACTGTGTGTGCAGGTGTCCGATCACAGCCCACTGTGACCCAGCCCACATCAGCCTCAGTGTCCCTGGGACAAACTGTTCAACTCTCCTGCTCAAGAAGTGCTGGTGGCAGCTGGTACTCTTTCGGCTGGCATCAACAGAAACCTGGACAGGCTCCTCGTTTTGTGCTCGAGGGAAGCACCCGGGGAGAAGGGATCCCAGGCCGATTCACTGGTTCTACCTCTGGGAACACTGGCCATCTAACCATCACTAACGTCCAGGCTGAAGATGAGGCTGATTATTACTGTGCTTCCTGGGAGGGCAGCAAGAAGATGTTTCACGGTGCTATGTTCTGATAGGGAACTAAGACAAAAACTGTCACTCTTCCTCCCTAGGGTGAGGAACTGAAAATTAGTATACAGCTTGATTTGATCTGTGTCTGAGCCTCTTTGAGTCCTTGAAGGGCTTTCAAAGACACCTATAAGCTTAATTATCCAAGAAGATAACCATAAAACAAACCATCTGAAATCATATGAAATAATATGGAGCTCAACATTCCTTAACATCCTCTTAGACAGCGTGACATAGGCCTGCCCCAGGAGATCCACAGATATATCATCACAATGCACATGGGGGAAATGTTGGGAGATGGGGAGAAGTGGGGGCTGAAAAAGGGCCAGGGAGCCATATGTCACCTTCTATGTTACATCACCCCTGCTGTAAGGAGTGCAAAGATCCTGAGAAGCAGGCTTTTCATGTTTTGTCTCTCCCCACGCTCCCCCCAATGCATCTAATACCTGAGGTAGTGAATTTACACAGTGGACCCTGCTGGACTGCAAGGGCCCTGATCCTTTGGCTGAGGATGCTGCATTGTGACCCCAGCCCTGACAAAGAGAAACATGGCTGAAGTCACTGGAGGCCAACAGGGCCTAGCCCCCAAACCATTTTCTAAATACTGCGCATGAAGCACGTGTTTTTTTCAAGGCCACAATCAGCCTTTCTCCATCAAATCAGACACATCAAACTGTTGTGGTTTCTCACAAGGAGTCGGAGCTTTCTGCTCCCTTTTCTTTTTCGTAGGAGAAATCTGTTTATGGATGGGCCGTTACATTCAATCCTATTCTTCATATGGGACATAGAAGAGTGGTTTGATACTGAGTCAGACCGTGGGTCTATCTAGCCCAGTATTGCCGACACTCACTGGCAGTGGCTGTCCAGGGTGTCAGGCAGGAGTTCTTTCCCAGCCCTACCTGGAGATGCTTAGGGTTAGAATCATAGAATCATAGAATAGTAGGGTTAGAAGGGGACTGTAAGACCATGCAGTCAAACCCTCTGCTCAATGCCAGAATCCAAGTCAAAGCATCCCCAACAAGTGGCTGTCCAGCTTCATCTTGAATGCCTCCAGTGTGAGAGAGCTGGTAGCAGCTGTCCTGGTTTCAGACAGACATAATTGATTCCCAGCTGTTTCTGGAGATGCCAGGTATTGTCCCTGTTCCAGGATTCTGTTCCCCACAGTGGCCATTCATGTGCCTCTTGGAAGCCTGCAAGCAGAACACCAAGGCAGTAGTGTTTTTCCACTGTGGATCCTCAGTAGATTTGGGTGAATCTATCAAGCTCAATGTAGGTCACTTCCTCATTTTTTCAATGTTAAGTTCACCTTGTCCTCATTTGCATAAAAAAAAGTCTGCACAAAAACTCATACTTATTTTCATGTGCATTCTTTGAAACACAAGTATGTTGTATGCATCTTTGTTTGCGCTTCTCAGAATATACGCACTTCTGTACATACCTTTCCAGATATATGCTTACTTTGCAAGTCATTTCCCCTAAAGTAAATCATTTGGGGGCACATTTTTCCATAATACATGTGTTTATGTGTGCACCTTTCTGAAATGTATGCAATTTGTTGTATGCCATTTGTATTTGTGAACTGCAGCACAAAATTCTGAAAACTGCAAATAAGTCCATATAACTGTGTTTTGGTTCATGAGTAGGTTTGGGATGTGCAAATTTGGTAAGTTCTCATTAAAATGTGAATCAAACAAATTTGTCTTCCATCTCTACTCCCAACCTTCCGGTTGTTGCGGATTCTAAGCCCTCCCTCGGAGAAGTGAGGCAACCACGACTTGCTGTGCAATCCACAAGCTCTTTTATTCCAACAATAATATTTCTTCACATCTCAAATGACTACAAAACCCAAGAGTTGTCCTCAAGGCTTAATTAGCTAAATAATGCCTTGATTAAGAAAGGTACTGAAAGCAAGGCAGTTGCCTTTTCGACTGTGGACACTTCCCACCTTCTCCTCTCAACTCTGCCTGCTTAACTCAGTGGCGAGCCCTGGTATCTGTCAATTGTGAAGCCCCCCTCCCTCTGACAGAGTCCAAGTTCCCATGGGGGGGGGAGCCAGTCTATGAGCCAGGCCCTCCTCCTTGATAAGCCCCTGGGAAGGTTCTTCACTGGATCTGATTTATTTATCATGTATTTATGTATTTATAGTATTTGTATACCCCTCCACATCAGAGCCTTGTGTGGCGCAGAGTGGTAGGCGGAAGTATTGCAACCGAAACTCTCCCCACGACCTGAGTTCGATCCCAGCAGAAGCTGGGTCCCAGGTAGCCGGCTCAGGTTGACTCAGCCCTCCATCCTTCTAAGGTCGGTAAAATGAGTACCCAGCTTGCTGGGGGAAAGGTAGTCACGACTGGGGAAGGCAATGGCAAACCACCCCGCTACAGTCTGCCATGAAAACGCCAGCACAAGCAGCATCCCTCTAGGAGTCAGCAATGACTCGGTGCTTGCCCAGGAGGAACCTTTCCTTTCCTTCCACATCAGAAGACCTCAGAGCGGTGAACAGCAGACAGGATGAAGAATAAAAGCACCAAGTTAAAGTAATTTAATTTTAAAAAAAGAAAGAAACAGAGTTCTGGGAATACCAAGTTTGAGAAACCACGGCTGGTCACTTGAGGGAGGCTTCCTGAAATAACAACGTTTTCAGGAGGTGTCTAAAGATGCTGAAAGCAAGGCAGTTGCCTTTTTGAATATGGATGGGTTTCTGCCGTGCTCGTCTGGCTTTTTCTGAGCTCCTGCCTTCGGGGAGGATCCTCCCAACCCAACGTTAAACCTGGCCCAGTAGTGAATAGGCAGCCAGTGCAGTTCCCTCAGCAAACGAGCTGCACACTGAAAAGGGGCAGCTTCTGACTAGGGGTGTATGAAACCCCACTTACCTGCATCCGCGGGGGTCCGCCAGGGGGGAAGCAATCTGTTCCTCCCCCCGGAATCCTTGAAGGGGCCTAGGTGATCTGTTCCTCCCCCCCAGAATCCTTCCCAGGCGGCTCTGCTCCGTGGCGAATCCGCGGAGCCGCCAGTCAGGGCCACCGGCAGCCGGACCTCCGTCTGCTGCCAGGCTGTGGCCGCACATGGCCTCCCATGTAGGGGATGCCATTTGCATCCCTACTTTGCTGTGATAGGCTATGTAAGAATTTTTGTAGCCTATCACGAAAAGAGTAGCAATGCAAATGACATATGGGACGCCACTTGTGTCCCTGTTCTTTGCCGTGATAGGCTATGTAAATGTTTACGTAGCCTATCGTGGCTAAAGCGGTGACGCAAATGGCGTCTGCTATGCAGGATGCCATTTGTAGCCACGGACCGGATGGCAGACAGCAGCGGCCGGTTCCGGACCCGCTGGAGGCAGGTAGGAGCTGGTCCACCAAGACTTCGCAGGGTGGTGGTGGGGGTTTGCTCTTTTCCTCCACGGACCCCGGGGGGCTGAATTCACTGGAATTCGGCCTCAGTGGAGTCTGTGGCGGAATTCTCCACCATCCCTACTCCTGACAACAGCTGAGCTGCTGTGTCCTGCACTAGCTCCAGCTTCTGGGCAGCCCCACATACAATGAATTGCAGTAATCCAGTCTTGAGGTTACTAGCTCCTTTACCACTGTGGCTAAGCTATCCCTGTCCAGGAGAGGCCATAGCTGGCAAATGAACCAAAGCTGCTAAAAGGCATTCTGAGCTGCTGTGGGCACTTGGGCCTCCAGTGACAATGATGGACCCCCAGACTATGAACCTGACCTTTCAGGGGGAGTGCAACTCCATCCAGAAGAGACAATGAGCCTATCTCCTGGACTTGGGAACCACTCACCCACAGGGCTTCTATCTTGCCAGGATTCAGCTTCAGTTTATTAGCCCTCATCCAGCCCATTACTGAGTCTAGGCACTGATCCAGGACTTTCACAGCTTCTCCTGATTCAGATGTCACAGGGAGACAGAGCTGTGTGTCATCAAAATACTGATGGCATTTGGCTCCAAATCCCCTAATGATCGCTCCCAGCAGCTTCGTATCAATGTTAAACAACATTGGGGATAAGATGGTACCCTGCGGGACCCATAGCTCAATTGCCAAGAAGCTGAGAAATAGTCACCCAATGTTATTCTCTGAAATCCACCCCTGCCAGGTAGGACCAGAATGACTGTAACACAATGCCTTCAATACCCATCCCATGGAGTCAATCCAGGAGGATACCATGGTCAATGGTATCAAAAGCCAATGAGAGAACAAGCAGAATTAACAGGGTTGCACTCCCTCTGTCCCTCTCTCAATAAAGGTCGTCCAGCAAGGAGACCAAGGCTGATTCAGTCCTGAAACTAGATTAAAACCCAGACTGGAATGGGTCTAGATAATCAGTATCCTCCAAGAGTGCATGCAGTTGCTCCGCCATGACCCTTTCAAGTACTTTCCTTAAAAAGGAGTGTTTGTGACTGGGTGGTAGTTGTCTAAGAGCAATGGGTCCAGAGTGGGCTTCTTCAGGAGTGGTCATACTACTGCCTCCTTAAGGGCAGCAGGGACCACCCCTTCCCACAGGGAAGCATTTATCACTTCTTGAGCCCATCCAGTCATACCCCCAGATAGCTTTTATTATCTAAGAGGGAGATGTGGTTGGTTGCACTGCTGCAAGCACCTTGTCCACATTAACAGGCCACGGCAACTGGAACTGATCACACAAAATCAGGCAGATGGTGGCATCAGGCACCTCACCTGGAACTGCGCTAACAACAGCATCAGGTTCGCTGCAGAGACAAGCAATTTTGTTCTCAAAGTGCAATGCAAACAGGTCACAGTGGGCCCTTGAAGCAACCAGGGCCCCATTTGCTGTGGAGGCTGTTAACAGCCTCCGGACCACCCGGAAGAGCTCCACTGGCTGGCTACTCGAGGATGCAAGGGAGGCAGCAAAACAAGCCTTCTTTGCTGCCTGCATTGCCACACAATAGACATGATTATGTGCTCTAGAGCATGCTTGGTCATCATCACTTCCAGTCTTACATCATTTGCACTATAGCCAACGTCCAGCCTGTTTCATCGACTGTAGCTCCCCGGTATGCCAAGGAGCAGAGAAGGCTTTACAGCAGTGGAGAGGACACTCAGGTCAGGTGTAATCAAGTTGCTGGCCCTCCACATCTCCCTTTTCCACAGTGAGACTAGGGCCTCAGCTGGATCACCAGCTCTCTCCACTGGAATATCCCCAAGAGAATTCAGAAATCCATTGGATTCCATCAGTCTCTTGGGGTGGACCATCCAAAGGGGTCCCCCACCCCTGCAGGAGAGAGGTAGCACCGTGCATTCAAATCTCACCAGGAAATGGTCTGACCATGACAATGGAGTTACTTGGACACCCCAATCTTCAAACTATCTGCATATCTGAGGTTCTTGATAATTCTCCTGGCAATCTTAATTCTGACCTGTGATTCATCCAACCCGGCGTTTCTCATGATGTACTCTGCATATAAGTTAAATAAGCAGGGCGACAGTATGCAGCCTTGTCGTACTCCTTTCCCAATTTGGAACCAATCGGTTGTTACTGTTCTTAGTCTGGTTCTTACTGTTGCTTCTAGACCCTCGTACAGGTTTCTCAGGAGACAGGTAAGGTGGTCTGGTACTCCCATCTCTTTAAGAATTTGCCACAGTTTGTTGTGATCCACACAATCAAAGGCTTTAGCGTAGTCAGTGAAGCAGAAATAGACGTTCTTTCTGAATTCTCTTGCTTTATCCATGATCCAGTGAATGTTGGCAATTTGATCCCTAGTTCCTCTGCCTCTTCAGAACCCAGCTTGTGCTTCTGGTAGTTCTTGGTTCACATGCTGCTGAAGCCTAGCTTGTAGGATTTTGAGCATCACCTTGCTGGCATGTGAAATGAGCGCAATTGTACGGTAGTTTGAACACTCTTTGGCATTGCCCTTCTTTGGAACTGGAATGTAAACCGACCTTTTCCAGTCTTGTGGCCACTGTTGAGTGTTCCAAGTTTGTTGGCATATTGAGTGCAGCACTTTAACAGCATCATCTTTTAGGATTTTAAATAGCTCAGCTAGAATGCTGTCATCTCTGCTAGCTTTGTTGTTACTAATGCTTCCTAAGGCCCACCTGACTTCACTCTCTAGGGTTTCCGGCTCAAGTTCAGTGAGCGCACTATCATGACTGTCAGGGACATTCAGATCTTTCCTGTATAGTTCTTTTGTGTATTCTTTCCACCTCTTCTTAATCTCATCTGCTTCTGCCTTTATCATGCCCGTCTTTGCACAAAACGTTCCCTTGAGATCTCCGATTTTCTTGAAAAGATCTCTAGTCTTTCCCATTCTATTGTTTTCCTTGATTTCTTTGCATTGTCGCTGGCCCTCCACATCTCCCTTTTCCACAGTGAGACTAGGGCCTCAGCTGGATCACCAGCTCTCTCCACTGGAATATCCCCAAGAGAATTCAGAAATCCATTGGATTCCATCAGTCTCCTGGGGTGGACCATCCAAAGGGATCCCCCGCGCCTGCAGGAGAGAGGTAGCACCATGCATGCAAATCTCACCAGGAAATGGTCTGACCATGACAATAGGGTTACTTGGACGCCCCAATCTCCAAACTATCCAGCTCACAACCTGGAGCAAAAACCTAGGGATGTATGAAACCACTTACCTGTTTCGTAAGTGACATCCGCGGTGGGGGGGAGGCGCTCCGTCCCTCCCCACGGAATCCTCCCCGGCCTGCTCCACTCCACGGTGACTCTGCGGAGCTGCTGGCCGGGTGCATCCGCAGCCAGACATCCGGCTGCGGCAGGTCTGCGGACGCAAATGGTGGCTGGAGTAGCAGCCGCCATTTGCGTCCACAGCCTGGCAGTGGCCGGAGCTGCCACTGCCACCGGAGCCGCCTCCGCATCCAGAGCCACAGCCAGGTGGGCTCTGTTCTGGGGGGCTTCCTTGGGGTGGTGGGCCGGGTTGCTCCGTTCCGCCACAGATTCCGGGGGGCCAAATTCACTGGAATTTGGCTTCCCTGGGATCCGTGGCCGAATTCTCTGACATCCCTACAAAAACCAAATCAAGAGTATGCCCTGTTTCATCATGTTGGGCTGATGCCAAACTGAGACAGCCCCATGATTATCATGGAGGCCATGAAGTCCCAAGCTGGAACTCCAGAGACAGTCCCAGCATGGAAGCTGAAGTCACTCAGAACCACCATTTTGGGTTCCTCCAACATCACACTCGAGACTGCCTCTGTCAGCTCAGTCAGGGAGGATGCTGGGCAGCAGGGTGGGTGGTACACCAGTAGCATCCCCGATCTGTCTCTATGGCCCAACACCAGGTGCAATCCCTCAAGGCCTGCTCCAAGGTGGAGTGGTTTCCTGGTGATAGAGATGGAGGTTCTATGAACCACAGCCATCCCCCGCCCCCAGCCCTCCAACCTCTGTTGGTGCTGCACTGAGTACCCAGATGGGCAGAGCTGAGTCTGGTCAACCCCACCCAGCTCACCCACCTTGGGGAATTTCCTCCCTCATACCCTGTCTCTGCTGGGCTTCTTCTAACTCTGACTCCAAATCTGAATCAGATTCCAAAACCAAAACAGAGGGCCTGGGCTCAATCCTGACACTGGTATGGAGAGGTAAATTGGAAGTACCATAGGACCATAATGAGTGGTAGCCATTGATAGCCTTATCTTCCATGAATTCCTCTAACCCCCTTTTAAAGCCATCTAACTTGGGCAGCTGTCAGCACATCTTGCAGTAATGAATTCTCTAGTTTCACAATGTGCTGAGAATGCTGAAGGATGTATCAGATAAGTACATCAGCAGCCATTAGGTGTCACCATTGCTGTTTATATTTAACAGAAGAGAAGTAGAGAATGCTCTGATATGGCCTGCAGTGTTGCTAATGCAGGAGGAAGGAAGTTGAACAGAAAAACCAAGGACACAGGGATGGGAGGTGTGGTAGCTGCACAATGTCTCTCAGCATATTTGGTGACCAGAAAAGTGAAGTTGGGTTTTCTGGAATGGGAGCTGGTGACTCTTACTTCCCAGCATGGAGGAAAGCAAAGAACATCATCAGCTTAATCTCTACTGTGGAAATTTAAACAATACAGGAGGGACATACTTTACTGCTGGAGTTATTGCAGGAGTAAATTGCTGCTCTAAAGAAAAGCTAGGCTCAAAACTAGGATTGCCACCTTTTAAATGACATAGGAGTCCTAAACGTATTAGTGCTGAGGCAAAACTGCCTCCTTTTGTGGCCTCTTTCACATGCCAGAAAGCGGGTAGGCATTTTGGGGAATTTTTTTGACTGGATGGTGGAAGAAATATTTATAATTTTCACTGGCTGTGGGCAAGTTACCTCCAAGAAACTACTTCTTTCAGGAGAACAATTACTAACAAAACTTATTGCATTAGACAATTGGTAACATGCACTCCCACGAATGTGGTTGGATGTAAAAAAGAAATGTAAAAAAAAAGAAGTCATGTGAAATATGTAGGGAAAGCTACAGCAGACCTAAGAACAAGATAATATAACCACGTATCTGTGATTCTTACCACAAACTGGAGCAGACTGTTTTCTGACATTTCAACTCACCTGCACATCGTCTCTCTGATTTACAGTTGCTTCCAAAAGAACAAAGAACAGAACAAGCAAAAGACACTGACATGCTTGACAAAAGGGAATCAAAGTAGCGTACATCCCCCCAACCCGCCCACCACCCACCAAGGTGAAAAATGGGTCCTCAAGTCCATGCAATCCATGTGGCTCGGAAAAAGCCAGTCCAGTGTGAAATCAGCAGGTCAGATTAATAGAAATCTGTACCCATTTGAATCTGTTGTGAATTTCTCTGGCACCCTTACCTGATATAGACTGAAACTATGTGCATCTGAGATATGCGCTCTTCAAGTCCTTGAAAGGTTGTCACAGAGAAGAAGGCCAGCATCTTTTCTTGATCATTCCAGAGTGCAGGACATGGAATAATGGGCTCAAGTGACAGGAAGCCAGATTCTGGCTGAACATCAGGAAAAACTTCCTGACTGTTAGAGCAATATGACAATGGAACCAATTCCCTAGGGAGATGGTGGGCTCTCCCACACTGAAGGCATTCAAGATGAGGCTGGGCAGCCATCTGTCAGGGATGCTCTGATTTGGATTCCTGCATTGAGCAGGGGGTTGGACTTGATGGCCTTGTTGGCGCCTTCCAATCCTACTATTCTATGATCTCCCAGATTTCTCCACCTTATTTGTGGACAGAGAAATCCAGGAGACAATAACACTAAATTTATCCAGGTGGATGAGCAATTCTCATCAGTTTCTCCCAGGTAGGGCTCCCCATTGGCACAGCTTATAGCACAGCTTCTTTCTTTTTCATAAGGGGTTTGGGGGTTTTCATGCTGCAACAGGATCAACTGTGTTGGCGGGTGTGTGTGTGTGTGTGTGTGAGAGAGAGAGAGAGAGAGGGAGACAGAGAGAGAGAGAGAGAGAGAGAGAGAGAGAGAGAGAGGCACAGTGTTGAGCTTAGCTCCAAGGAAGAAGTGGAGCTATTTCTGGGCCAAAATCTGTACTCGAATTTTCTTATTTTTTTCCCCCCTCATGAAAGAGGCTTCCACTGTTCTTCCTCATTCTCAGGGATGGATGGATGGATGCATGGATGGAGATATATATATATATATATATATATATATATATATATATATATATATATGGTTTCACCACTGAATTTCTTTTTGAAAGCAATTTCTTTTCTATGAAATTGAATGAGAATGGTAAAAAAAAATGTGGGAAAGAATTTCAGCACAGCACTAATATCAACCTGTATGATGATGATCATCAGAGGGATCATTTTTGTTGACCTTCTTGTTTACCTGCAGATTGCAGAAACCAGGAAGCAGGGCCTTCTCTGTGGTGTCACCTACTTTATGGAATGCTCTCCCCACCCCCCGCCCCAACTATTTGGGAGGTGCCAACTCTGTGACATGTTTTAGGCTCCAGTTAAAGACCCTTCTCTTCAGGCCTTCCCCGATCGACTGTGCTGCCCAGTTTGTTTATTTCTGAAGGTCTTCTGAGTACTTGGTTTTAATGTTTTTGTTGTTGTTCAGTCGTTCAGTCGTGTCCGACTCTTCGTGACCCCATGGACCATAGCACGCCAGGCCTTCCTGTCCTGCGCTCTCTCCCGGAGCATGCTCAAGTTCATATTCATTGCATCAGTGATGCTATCTAGCCATCTCATCCTCTGCCGTCCCCTTCTCCTTTTGCCTTCAATCTTTCCCAGCATCAGGGTCTTTTCCAGAGAGTTTTCTCTTCACGTTAGGTGGCCAAAATATTTGAGCTTCAGCTTCAGGATCTGTCCTTCCAATGAGCACTCAGGGTTGATTTCCCTTAGGATGGACTGATTTGACCTCCTTGCAGTCCAGGGGACTCGTAAGAGTCTTCTCCAGCACCACAGTTCGAAAGCATCAATTCTTCGGCGCTCAGCCTTCCTTATAGTTCCAGATTTGTTGGCATATTGAATGCAGCACTTTAACAGCATCATCTTTTAGGATTTTAAATAGTTCGGCTGGAAGACTGTCATCTCCGCTAGCTTTGTTGTTACTAATGCTTCCTAAGGCCCACTTGACTTCACTCTCTAGGATGTCCGGCTCAAGTTCAGTGACCGCACTATCATGGCTATCAGGGACATTAAGATCTTTCCTGTATAGTTCTTCTGTGTATTCTTGCCACCTCTTCTTAATCTCATCTGCTTCTGTTAGGTCCCTGCCTTCTTTGTCCTTGATCATGCCCGTCTTTGCACAAAACGTTCCCTTGAGATCTCCAATTTTCTTGAAGAGATCTCTAGTCTTTCCCATTCGGTTGTTTTCCTCGATTTCTTTGCATTCTTCATTTAAGAAGGCCTTCTTGTCTCTCCTTGCTATTCTCTGGAACTCTGCATTCAGTTGGGTATATCTTCCCCTTTCTCCCTTGCTTTTCGCTTCCCTTCTTTCGTGAGCTACTTGTAAAGCCTCATCAGACAGCCACTTTGCTTTCTTGCATTTCTTTTTCTTTGGGATGGATTTCGTTGCTGCCTCCTGAACAATGTTACGGACATCCGTCCATAGTTCCTCAGGCACTCTGTCTATCAGGTCTAATCCCTGAAATCTATTCCTCACCTCCACTGTATATTCATCAGGGATATGATTTAGGTCATACCTGAACGGTTTAGTTGTTTTCCCGACGTTCTTCAATTTAAGCCGAAATTTTGCAAGAAGCAGCTCATGATCTGAGCCACAGTCAGCCCCAGGTCTTGTTTTTACTGACTGTATGGAGCTTCTCCATCTTTGGCTGCAAAGGACATAATCAATCTGATTTCGATATTGACCATCTGGTGATGTCCATGTGTAGATTAGATGTGTTAATGTTTTTACCATGATGTATTTTAATTTTTCTTTGAAAACCACTTATATATATTTGTAAAGAAACCACAATATGGTAAGCAGTATATAAATCTATTAAACAAATTAATCCTCCCCTGCTTCCCCCAGGACTTTGGCAGAGCCAGCCCAAAATGCAGCATGAAAAATGCCTCCCCCGCAACACAGACTAGGGCCAAAAGTTTTAAAATCTTGCTGAACTGCATCAAATTCTGCCTTCATCTACCCTCCTAGACTCTGCCAGACTGTTCCTTCTTCCTTCATGGTAGGGATGGCCCTGTACACAGCTTACAGCTTCGGGCTAATAATGAGAGCCAATAATGACAGCCAATGTGGTGCAGTGGCTAGAGCGTTGGGCTGGGAGTCGGTAGATCCGGGTTCTAGTCCCCACTCGGCCATGGAAGCTCACTGGGTGACTTTGGGCCAGCCACAGACTCTCAGCCCAACCCACCTCACAGGGTTGTTGTTGTGAGGATGAAATGGAGAGGAGGAGGATAATGTAAGCCGCCTTGGGTTCCTTGCAAGAGGAAAAAAGGCGGGGTATAAATGCAATAAATAAATAAATAAATGAATAAAAGCTTGGCTGGTGGATTTTGGTCAATGCCTTGTGACCAGAATGCACGCACAGATCTTATCGCTCTGCTCTGCTCTGCCTCTGCTCACACTCCTGAGTAGAGTTTGGTGGCATGCCCCTAGTGGCCCAGAGGCAGAAATACTTTTCTGTAGCAGCCAATGGACTTGGAGATATTTGCATACAGGAACACTTCTCGAGTTTGGGGGTATTTAAAAGAAAATGACCCATTATGAAAATGCCTAATGAGACCCCCACACCATCTTACTCCTGTTTAGTGGCATCATGAATGATTTCCGGAGCCAGATCCTTCCTGCGGTGATTCCGCCAGCACTCTGTATCACTGGTGATACAGCAATGGCAGCTGCCATTGCCATATCGCTGAGGGATGACTCTGGTTGCAAATGGCGTAGTGGATAGGCTAGCCTATTGCGGGGAAAAACACAGATGCAAATGGCGTAGTGGACGCCACTTGCGGCCATAAAGCCCTTAGTTTAACCTAATTGCAGCCATTTATGGCTGCATTTAGGTTAATCTAAGAGCTTTGCGGCTGTAAATGGCATCCATTATGCTATTTGCGTCCGGAGTCATCCTTCAGTGATACGGCACGGCAATGGCAGCCAACAATACCAGTACAGTTGGATGAATCTATTAAGCTCAATGTTGGTCATTTTCCTAATTTTTTCAATGTTCAGTTCGCCCCATCCTCATTTGCACCCCATTCAAACAAATCCATGCACAGAATTGTACTTATTTTCATGTGTGTGTCTATATATGCTTGCGCTTCTCAAAACACACACACTTTTGTTCATACCTTTCCAGTTACATGCTTGTTTTGCAAGTCATTTCCCCTAAAATAAATCAATTAGGGGCACCTTTTTCCACAATGTATGTGTCTGTGTGCTCACTTTTCTGTAATATATGCAATTTGTTATGTACCATTTGTATTTGCAGCCTGCAGCACGAAATTCTCAGAAGTGTGAATATCGCCAGATATAACTGCCTTTTTGCTTCAGGATATGTGCACTTGGAAACCAACCATTTTTTCTTCCATCCCTACTCCCAACCAGCTGCTCTTCACAGGTATACTGGAAGTACCATAGGACCATCATGAGTGGTAGCTGTTGTCCTCCCTGAATTGATAGCCTTGTCCTCCCTGAATTTGTTGAAACCCCTTTTAAAGCCATCTAAGCTGGGCAGCTGTCAGCACATCTTGCAGTAATGAATTCTCTAATTTCACAATGTGCTGAGAATGCTGAAGGATGTATCAGATAAGTACATCAGTAGCCATTAGGTGTCACCATTGCTGTTAAATTCAATAGAAGAACATAATATTCTGATATGACCTGCAGTGTTGTTAATGCAGGACGAAGGAAGGTAAACGGAGGAACCAGGGAAACATGGATGGCAGGTGTGGTAGGTTCACAATCCCTCGCGGCATATTTGCTGACAGGAAAAGTGAGGTTGGGTTTTCTGGAATGGGAGATGGCAACTCTTCTCAGCATGGAGAAAAGCAAAGGAGAATATCAGCAGCTTCATCTCCACTGGAGTGGCAGTTTAGACAATACAGAAGGGACGTACTTTACTGCTGGAGTTAATGCAGGAGTAAATTCCTGCTTTTAAAAAATGCTAGGTGTAAAACTAGGGTTGCCAACTTTCAAAGAGCAAAGAAGTTATAAACATATTAATGCTGAGCTAAAAATACCTCCTCACTTTTGAGGCTTCTTTCCCATGCCACAAATGTGGGGACACATTTTGGGGGCATTTTTTGACTGGATAGTGGAAGAAATATTTATAATTTTCACTGGCTGCTGGCTTGCCAGGAAGAGATGTGGCTGCCCCCGTCCCAGTTCTCTTTTTAAACATCTTTGCACTGCTTTGCACTGCTGCAAAAGAACTGCTATCAATCACTCTGTGGTCCACCATCTTACCTCAGAGAGCCTGTTTGAACAATCATTACAGAGGTTGTGTGAAGAGAAATCCCACACTTTCCACTCATCTACCTCTACCCCACAATGCCTTTGGAATAACACTAATCCTTGCATGGTGTCATCCAAATTGGCAGAAAATGGTGGCCACAAATTGTAGGAAGCCATGATGGAGCAATAATGTTGAAAACAAAAAGAAAATGAGAGGGGGAAGCCAACTGCTTGTGGGTTCCTGGTGGTTGGCAACTGGCTGGCCACTGTGTGAACAGAATGATGGACTAGATGGACCCTTGGTCTGATCCAGCAGGGCTCTCCTTAGGTTCTGAACTACTGCCTGTCTCCCAATAAGTCCTTCCACACACTGCATTTTAAAAACAAAATTCTTGTCACCACACCTCAGTGTGCTGAGTGTGCTCAGGTCCATATTCATTGCATCGGTGATGCTATCTAGCCATCTCATCCTCTGCCGTCCCCTTCTCCTTTTGCTTTCAATCTTTCCCAGCATCAGGGTCTCTTACCCAAAAGTGAAAAACTGGTCAGGAAGTCCATGGACTCCATGTGAATCAGAGAAAGCCAGTCCACTGTGAAATCTTCAGGTTGGATTCATAGAAATCAAACTCATTTGAATCTATTGTGAATTTCTCTGACATCTATACCTAATATAGGAGGCTTTGTTGGTTGTACCTTCGTCTCAGAATCTTATCTTGCAGTAACCCGGAAGCAGATCCTCTCTGTGGAGTTACCTACCTTATAGAATGCTCTCTCCCTCCCACAAAGATTTGGGAGGTGGCAATAGTGGCCTGTTTTGTTGTTGTTTATTCGGTCAGTCGCTTCCGACTCGTCATGACTTCGTGGAACAGCCCATGCCAGAGCTTCCTGTCGGCCATCGCCACCCCCAGCTCGCCCAAGGTTGAGCCCGTCACCTTAGGTACCAATTAAAGACCATTCTCTTCATACAGGCCTTCCCTGATTGTGCTGCCCAGTTTGTTCATTTGTTAAGGTCTTCTGAGTACTTGGTTTTAATGTTTTTATTATGATGTATTTTAATCTTTTTTGTAAAGTACTCAGATAGATAGATGATAGACAGACAGACAGACAGATATACATGCACTATGGTAAGCAGTCTGTTAAAGAAATACAACCTACCCTGCTTCCCAAGTGCCACCCCAAAGTGGAGAATTAAATGTCCTGCCGTACACACACACTAGGGCCAACAGTTTTAAAATCTCACTGGACCACATCAGTTCCTGCCTTCATCTACCCTTCTAGATTCTGCCAGGCTGCTGTATCTTGCTTCATGGTAGGGTTGGCCCTGTAAACAATATGGGATTTCTAGTTGCACAAATGGAAGGTCTATAACAGTAGAAGCTTTGGCTGGTGGATTTTGGTCAATGCCTTGTGACCAGAATGCACGCACAGATCTTATCGCTCTGCTCTGCTCTGCCTCTGCTCACACTCCTGAGTAGAGTTAGGTGGCATGCCCCTAGTGGCTCAGAGGCAGAAATACTTTTCTGTAGCAGCCAATGGACTTGGAGATATTTGCATACAGGAACACTTCTCGAGTTTGGGGGTATTTAAAAGAAAATGACCCAGGCTTTCCAACCAGAGCCTCTTTGTCCCACGAAACTGTGCATCTCTTACCATGGCGAAGCTCTTGATGCTCTTCCTATTTCTGGCTGCCTGTATAGGTAGGGTGTTTTTTATGAAAATGCGTCATGAGACCCCCACACCATCTTACCCCTGTTTAGTGGCATCACTAATTATTTCCTCATTATGAAAATGCCTAATGAGACCCCCACACCATCTTACTCCCGTTTAGTGGCATCATGAATGATTTCCTCATTATGGTCTTCCAATTCCACCTAACATTTGCTGTTGATCTTGGTTCCAGGTTGTGATGCACAGTTTACAATGACTCAGCCGCCCTCTGTCTCGGCTTCGATCAGAAAAACTATCAGGATCACTTGTACGGGAAGCAGTGGCAGTGTAGAGGATCACTACAGCTCCTGGTACCAACAGAAACCCAGCAGCGCTCCAAAACTGCTCATATATGCAGATGATACAAGAGAGACGGGAATCCCAGAGCGCTTCTCCGGTGCCATTGACAGCTCTGCCAACACTGCCACCTTAACCATCTCTGCGGTTCAAGCAGAAGATGAGGCCGATTATTACTGTTTATCTTATGACAGCAGCGGGCAGCACACGATGATACAACCTCATGGGGAACTGAGACGAAAACCTCCCCACAGATGATGGGCTTCACTTGGCATGAGTCGCAGCTGGTTTACCCAAGAGCAGGGCTTGTAGTTCCTCCTAGAGACTGTCTCAATGTGATGGTGGCATGGACCATGCATTCCTATGTGTGTTGCTCCGAAAGCTACAAAATGCAGGGCGAGGGATTTTTAAGCTGAGAGGCTCAGGAGAAATAACACAAGAAGGTCTGCATGTAAGCTTCCAATAGCAGTTAATTGGTCTGACATGATGGATCTTGCTCCAAGTACACACGTATGGGATTGTGCTGCACTCCTATACATTATTTTAGTGCATACAATTTCATGAAATATGTACATTATACCTTGCATCAGCTGTAATGTTTATAAAGTAAGGAGAATATGTAATAATAAAATTAGGGGGTAAGACAGGCCCCAATGTTATTTAATATATATCTGAACGATATGGTAAATGCCCTGTCTGGTTCACAGTTCTTTCCGCCTTCTCTGGGGCACCATCCGGTTTCTGTATTATTACGTGCGCATGGTGCTGTCGTCCTGTCTCACAACTCGATAGGGATGAGACAGTTGCTGGTGGCTCTTTCCAAGTCTTGCCAGCAAGAACCATTGACTGTGAACTATAAGAAAACAAAGGTTATGGAAACCCTGTACAGTTCCAGCCCAGCCTATCTCAAGGAGCACCTCCAGCAACACCGGACGGGTCACTCAACAAGATCAGCCTCTGATGGCCTTCTCTCTGTCCCATCAGCCAGGATAGCTAGGCTGGTGAGGACGAGGGAGAGGGCCTTCTCTGTGGTGGCCCCCACTTTGTGGAACTCCCTCCCTAGAGAGCTTTGCCATGCCCCATCTCTAATGAGCTTCCACCATGCATTGAAAGCCTGGTTGTTCAGGTAGGCATTTGGGGTGGGTTAGGATATTGTAGAATATAATGTTTCAATGTGTAATTTTAATGTGATTTTAAGGTTGATTTTCCAGCTAACCGCACCACTGCTTCAGTCTGCTTTCAAAGAGATGAATTATTTGGCCGGGTCATGGTCAGGTACAATGAAAGAGTATGTGACCCAGATTGGTTTCCCATATGAATTTCTTTCATCAAAGGGTTATCATGTAGCCAAATCAATCATAAAGCAGAGGATAGCAGATGCACTAGTGTACAAAGCCCTAAACAATTTGGGACAAGGATACCTGAGAGAGCTCCTTCTTCTTTACCAACCTGCCTTGTCAATGAGATCATTGGAAGGCATGTCCCTGATGGTTCCACCATTGACCTGGGTCTCCTGAGCATTTCCTTAAGGATCTCTTGTATCCTTAAGAGTCCCACCTTCCTTCTTTTACCTTCCCTTTCCCAATGACGTGGGGTTTAGGCTGTAGACATGGGGTGATTGACACTCTAGACACAGGGTTTAACCATTATAATTTACCGGTAAATTAAAGCAAGCAAATCACAACTAAAGGTATTTCTACAATAGAGATGAGTGATACAAAAGGCAGTAAGAGAAAATAAGAGTTGCAAAAAATGCAAGTACCTCTACCCTAGCTGCACTTAGACTTCTTCAGGCTGCTTCTTCCTGCTTCCTCTTCAGGCTCTGGTCTCCCCAACTCTGCTCTTACTGACTTTCTTGCTCTCTTTTTATACCCTCTTCCCCCAAAACCAAAAGTACTGCTCCCAGCCTGAAGAAATGAATCCTAACAGGGGAAATGAAACTACTCCTCTCAGGGTTACCCCCCCACAAAAAAAAACCAGGCTTGCAAGCCTGACTCCCCCCCCCTTTGCCTCTGTAGGACTCAAACCTTCACATTCTATGTTTTAAGTAAAGCGACTTCCCACACTTTACTTAAAGCCCAGGATAAGACATCATAATGCAATCCCTTTTTCAGATCAGGATGCTCAGGCAGCCTGGGAGGCTGCGGAGGAATAGAGAAATATGTAATAGAAATACTAAACATACCCAGCAGCCTCGTGCACCTGGCAGTAAGCTCAAAAACAATGCCAAAAGACATTCAAAATAAATTATAAAACACCCTAAAAATGTGGCAGAAAATCTGCAACCTCTTTGATGTGGGTATTGGAGGACAGATTTTGGCACAGCAGTATCTCCACCATTTCCCTGGAGTTGGATGCAACCCTACCCACCCCCTATCCCCCCCACACACACACCTGCTGCAGGGCTTTCAGGGAAGCAGTGTTATTATAAGCATCGGCATGAATGACAAGTATATTCACAATCATTCCTCTGACATTTGACATTTGGAACAACCGGGCAAAGGAGCTGAACCCCGAAGAAACACGGGAACGTTTTATCATTTATGGTGGACTCGTAAAAAAGCTAAAACATTTTGGAAATGAATACAGTCTTTAGCTCAAAGAATATTAAAGACTACTATAGAATTAAAGCCAGAAACTTTTTTATTGGGACTAATAGATAAACACATAAAAGAGAAGGGGGGAACCCTCTTTCTCTACATGACAACGGCTGCAAGGTTATTGTATGCACAAAAGTGGAAGAATGAAACGATACTAACTGTGAGCGAGTGGATCATGAAAATGATGGAGCTGGCAGAGATGGCAAAACTTACTATTATAATTCAAGAAGGATCAACAACTAAATTTATGTTAGATTGGAAACCTTTTAGAGAATTTGTACAAGAAATAGAGAAAAATGATATATTTGTATGTGGATTTTGAACTTTGAGATCGTTCTCTTTTTGTTGTTGTTGTTGTTAAAATTAGGAGAGAAATGAGATGATGTCTGTGAACTCAATCATAGAATAGTAGGGTTGGAAGGGGCCTACAAGGCCATCGAGTCCAACCCCCAATGTATGACATACAACTAAGAAAAAACTAAGATAAGAACTAGAGAATAATAATAAGCATTTGTTGTGTAAGGGGAGCCAAAGGTAGATATCTTACAATCTTAAGAGATATTTTAGTGTATGTGTATTGTGTGTTTATGATGTTGTTGTGTTTTGTTTGTTTTTTATAATAAAAAGAAAGAAAAAGAAAGAAAGAAAGAAAGAAAGAAAAGAAACAAGGTTTCTTTGACTAGAGCAGAGTCAACATTTCTCAGCAGCTAATTTTCTCGGAATAGTTCTTAAATTTTACTTTTGTTATCCCCAAGGAAATAAAAGACCACTTTGCAGAATTTTCTCCAAATTTTCCTCAACATCTGTTTCATGATAGCCCCTCCCCCACCCATCCTCCCATTCCCTGGAACGATGCTAGGTATGGGATACTGTGGAGGATGTAAACTGAGTGCCAGTCTAGCAACAGAGTGGCAGCACAAAAGCACAAAACCAAAGCCTGTAGGGGGAAAAAAAAGAAAAGAAAAACAGCTGTGCTACAACCCCCACCAATGATGAGCTGTACCTGTGAGAAACTGTTGGAGAATTTCTTCTCCCCTTGGAGAAATTTGGTGAAATTGTCCACCAAATTTCTCTGTCCAAAAACTGGGTGGATAATTTTGGGAGGCCATTTGTGCACAGTTCTCTTCTCTTACATGCATCCTTTGCCACTGAAAATCAGTGTAAGAATGTCAGAAAACCAGAAAAACAATTGGAAGGGTCTGAAATGGCTTAAGTCAACTCAAGATCAGCCATTCCACATTGCAGACACTCTGGCCTTCTCATGGAAAATGCAAAACCCAGCTAGGAATGTCTTATTGTTTCCTTAAAGTGGTGTGTATTAGTAAAATATGAGGTTCAAAGTTGCACTTGTCCAAGTCATAGAATCACAGAATCATAGAATAGTAGGTGTCAGGGTGGACACTGAGCCCACAGAATCCCAGAGTGGTTTTGATTCTGAGGAAGAGCAGTCGCTCCTGGGAGAGGAGCATGCTCCTCTTTCCCAGGACCAACAGCTGACGGAGATTCCTCCCACCAGCATTCCTAGTTTAGTTAGCAGTCCAGGGAGTGACCGAGCACAGATAGCAAACTTGGTGGATGTGCGACGCAGACGCAGACAGCGGCGCCAGATGGAGGGCGCGGAAAGGAGGCGCAGTGCCCGGTTGACGCGCAAACAACGGCTGCGCCCCAAGGATCCAAGGGAAAAGGGGAGGGACTCTCCCTAGTCCTTAAGTTCAGGGGTCTGCCAGTAATTCCTTTTCAAACGGGGACCAACTGTTCCAACTTAGGGCATAGGTACTGTGCTGCTCAGATCTAGTTGCAAATGGTATAGTGGTTAAGTTGTAAAAGAAGAATAAAGCTTTGAAAGGAATCCCTTTGTCTGTGTCTGGACTTAGCTACTGGATTAGACTGAGAGAGCCCTCCAAGGAGCCCTTGACAGCAGGGTTGGAAGGGGCCTATAAGACCATCGAGTCCAACCCCCTGCTCAATGCAGGAATCCAGGTCAGAGCATCCCTTATAGATGGCTGTCCAGCTTCATCTTGAATGCCTCCAGTGTGGGAGAGCCCACCACCTCCCTAGGTCATGGGTTCCATTGTCATATTGCTCTAACAGTCAGGATTTTTTCCTGACATTCAGCCGGAATCTGGCTTCCTGCAACTTGAGCCCATTATTCCGTGTCCTGCACTCTGGGATGATCGAGAAGAGATCCTGGCCTTCCTCTCTGTGACCACCTTTCAAGGACTTGAAGAGCGCTATCATATCTCCCCTCAGTCTTCTCTTCTCAAGGCTAAACATGCCCAGTTCTTTCAGTCTCTCTTCATAGGGCTTTGTTTCCAGTCCCCTGATCATCTTGGTTGCCCTCCTCTGAACCTTCTCCAGTTTGTCTGCATCCTTTTAAAAGTGTGGTGCCCAGAACTGGACACAGCACTCCAGATGAGGCCTAACCAGTGCTGAGTAGAGGGGAACTAGTATTTCACATGATTTGGAAGTCATCTGGAGCTCCTTTGTTCTGCAGGGTCATGTTGCTCTGCTCCTTGCGGCACTCCGTGGTTTGCCTTGTGTGTGTGTCGAGTCTGTGTCTGTTGAAGAGAGAAACTCTTGCCCAGTAAAGACAGCTTTTCATGAACCCAAGCAACTGCGGAAGAGAGCAAATGGGAGGACAGCAATGGTTAGTAGCTGTAAGAGGTGTGGGGATTGATGAGGCACCAAGATGGGTGGATCAGGGATTCAGCTGACAAGATATGGGGTCTTGATGGCCAAGTCCCTCTCTAGCTCTTTATTTGCCTTTCATCCACACCATTAACCACGATCTATTTGCATAGGAACACCTCTGTATATTAACGATAACCGATCCTCCTTATTCCACATATCACTTCCCACTTCATTTACTACTTTTTATTACTGAAATATTTATGTCCCTGCCCCACCTGTTCATTAAACAAAAGCACCTGTGCAGAGGTCAGAGTTTGTATGACACCCCATGGGGGCTGCCATTCCCCCCCCCCCACACACACACTGAATTGGACTGAACAACATCTAGTGAATTCTGGGGAGAAACAAAGTGACACAGCTGCCATAAAAATACTGCATTGGCTGAAGTGAAATACCCACAAGAGAAACCTGTCAGAAATGGATCGTCCTTCCCCCGTCGCAATACACACCACAAGGAGACAAAGCTTCGGGCTAATAATGAGAGCCAATAATGACAGCCAATGTGGTGCAGTGGCTAGAGCGTTGGGCTGGGAGTCGGTAGATCCGGGTTCTAGTCCACACTCGGCTATGGAAGCTCACTGGGTGACTTTGGGCCAGTCACAGACTCTCAGCCCAACCCACCTCACAGGGTTGTTGTTGTGAGGATAAAATGGAGAGGAGGAGAGTTGTGTATGCCACCTTGGGTTCCTTAGGAGGAAAGAAGGTGGGATATAAATGTAATAAATAAATAATAAATAAATAAATTACTTTATTTTGCTAGAAACTAGCCCCTTTACAAATGCAGATTCCAGGAAACTCTCAGACTGCCTCAGGCCCCTAATTAAGTAATCTGCGATTCCTAATTAGAGGAGACAAACCAGAGGGTAGTGAAGTTGCCGACAGCTTGGGCATGAACTTCATGGCCAGACTTGCTTCACAGTGATGCCCCTCCCTTAGGACGGCTCCCTCTTATCTTGGCTTCCAAGAGTGGCTATCCTGGCAGAGAGTCTGAGCCCTGACTCTAACTTTTCCTGCTTTGCTTTGCAATGTGCTCTAGCATCTCTCAAGTCACTCCCCTCTTCCTCTTCCTTCTCAGAAACTTGAGTACTTACGGTGGAGGGAGGGGGCAGTGACTCAGCCTGGGCCATCTGTTTGCCAAGGCCTTGGAAGGAGTCTCTCCCAGTGCCTTGGTTCACCGGGGAGGGTCCTTCCCCTGGCCCCTGATCTAGCTGCTCCAACTCTGATTCAGAATCGGAGCTGTCAGACATCTTAAGGCACTTGGACTCATCCCTGACAAAACCAAAGGCAAGCTGGCATCAATGCAGTGTGCCCTGCTAGGTCACAGGGGCCATTGTAGCTGCCTGGGGTTGCTGCATGGTGGTATTGGACCTGACAAATAGATTTGTAGAGTTCTGTGGTTCACGTTGTGCCTGAGGCATCAAATCATAGCCCTGAAGTCTCTTGGGAATGAGCCTTGGAACACATGGAACATACACAGAGTGCCATTTCCATGCTACTGTCAGCCCCTCAACCCCTGGGGCTTAAGCTCCTAGTTCAGAGACCCTGAATAGATTTCAGCCAAACAGAGCCCCAGCATTTATAAGTTCAGAAATCAAGCACTATTGTGGTTTCCCATAGCGATGCATGGATTTTGTTCAACCTGTTCTGTCCGTGTTTCATGAATTGTTATGCATCTTTCATTCTATCATCTGCTCATTGATGGAATTGGATTCATTTTACCAGAATTTCATTCTACTTGCAGTCTTGCACTAATTCGCATGAGCATATAAGTGCAAGGCTGAATTTAGGGATGGGTGAACTCTCCTCTGCATGCACCAGGTGCCATTCACTGGATCCCTGCTTGCCTGTTCAAAATGTGTGGCAAGCCACTGGGCAGTCCACAGGCACCTGGCCCATGGTGTGTGGCATCCTCCCATGGCTCGGCCTTTTCTGTAAATCACCATTTTGCATAAATGGCAGCTGTAAAGACATCCATTTACACAAACCTACAGCTGTAAATGGCCTAATGGTCATTTTTGTTATTGTTAATTGTTCCCAGTGTAATGTGATATGATCACTCATGGCACAATTTCCACTTTTACATTTACATTCTAGGTCAATTCTATGAGGAAAAATTAGAACGCTTAGGGCTTAGGGCTCAACAAAGATGATCAGAGGACTGGAAACAAAGCCCTATGAAGAGAGACTGAAAGAACTGGGCATGTTTAGCCTTGAGAAGAGAAGACTGAGGGGAGATATGATAGCACTCTTCAAGTACTTGAAAGGTTGTCACAGAGAAGAAGGCCAGGATCTCTTCTTTTTTTCCCCCCATTTTTCCCCATGGAGAAATGCATTTCCCCATGGAGATTTTTTTCAGGCGGTGGCGGGGAGGGGGATTTTCAGCCAGACCCAAAATAATAATGGAAGAGGCTACCTTCCAGTCTGCAGTTCAGTGTCTTAACCACTAAGCCACCGCGGCCCCTTTTATGAATGCTCACGTGAACTTCAAAAAGTCACTGGCCGATGTTGAAACGGAACGGAACAGATTTCAAGATAGGGAAAATGAGAAAATGAAAGGAATACGAATTGGCAGGTTCATGCATCTCTAGTTATAACCCACTTCTTTCATTAAAAGAATGTTAATAGCTCTCAGTGTTATTCAAATCTTAAAAAACGTAGGGAGCAATCCTATGGCCACTAGTCAGCAGCTAGACAGCCGTAGGATATGTGGGTTTCTGGGAACTGACCTTCCCCCCCTTCTGCGCTGCTTCGTAGGCAGTGCAGAACGGCCCCACGCTCAGAAGACGAACACGGAGCAGCCAAAACAGGGCATTCTGGGGGGCGTTCCAGGGCGGGGAGGGTGGAAATGCCAGTACGACACACCCTATGTCTCATCCAGCAGCTGCCTTCCCATGGCTAGACAGCCGAAATCTGCTGTCCAGCCGCAAATTCAGGGCAGGAGAAGTGCGGAGGGAACAATCCCCTCCGTGCTTCTCCTGCCCTGCTTTGGATAGGCGGTTGCCTCCGAGTTCAGGGGCAGCTGCCTATCTCCATAGGATTGCACCCTTGGAAAACTTCCTGCGGTAAGTTATTGCATGACTGCCTGATTTACATTCTGGACTGATTCTATGTTTGGCACTTTTTAGCTTAGAAAAAAATGGTGAGGAACAGAAGATTGAGGGGTATAAAACTGAAATGTATAAATGTATGCATGGTGTGGAGAAAGCAGATAAGCAGACCTCTCTCTCTCTCTCTCTCTCTCTCTCTCTCTCTCTCATACTGTTAAAATAGTGAGGAAGTGAAAATTGAGGGGTATAAAGCTGAAATGTATAAATGTATCATGGTGTGGAGAAAGCAGATAAGTAGACCTCCCTCCCCTCCCCCTCCCCCTCTCCCTCTCATATTGTTAAAAATTTCCATCATCCCATGAAGCTGCATGGTGGGAAATGCAGGACACATAAAAGGGAGTGTGTCTTCACACAGCACATAGCTAAACTGTGGAATTCATGACCACAAAATGTGGTGATGGCTTTCAAAGGGGGAGAAGACAAACCCACGGAAGGTAAGGCTGTCAATGGCTTCTAATCATGATGGCTGTGTATTCGTTCCAGCACTATACAATTATGCACAATGCAAAAAAAATGGCAAGTGTGATGTTTTGCTCCATGTCCCAGTTGCCATGAAGTTTTTCCTGGAAGGCAAGGGCTGTAACCTCCCAGTGGCCCTTGGTTCTCTGGCTGATGGATGAGGCCAGAGTCTGCGGTCCCAGGGAACATAGAACTCCCAATCTGAGTGGGGCATAAGGGTTATCTCAACTGTACAGACAAGAAAATCAAGGTTGTTTCAGCTGGCCTTCTTTGTTCGCTATCCCAGATCACGTAGAGGACATTCCTTTAAAAACTAACAAATTGGAAAAAAAGAGGAATTAAACATTCTTCACTGTGACTGGATGGTGCTCTCAGCATTTTGTTCAAAAACACTGTGCATAGTTTGTGAGGCCTGCTATGCTGGCTTTCACCTTTACGGGGAGATGTTGGACCACATCTGGCAAAATGTTATGGCCACAGACACCCACCTGCACTCACTGCAGGTTATATCCCACTGCAGGGATATAGGAGAATGGTTGCCATACATGAGTGCTCCCTCTGGGCCTTCCTCTTCACCTGTGAGCAGAGATCAAGTTCCAATAAGCATCTTTGACAGCTCAAGAACATAGCCTGGGGCTCTGGACTGACCAGAGCAGGAGTCCCCAACCTTTTTGGACCAGTGGGCACATTTGGGGATTTAAGAAACTGCTGTGGGCACTGCCGCAAAATGGATCCCAAGGAGAATGTGCCTATTCACATACTGGCTGCCATGGGGGCCTGGCTAGTCAGAGGAAGTTGTGGAGAGAAATAGTGAGGCTAGAGTCTGGGAGTCAAGAGGAACATCATGATAAAGGGGTGAGTGGGAGAGAAAGAGCAAGATTATGGGCTAAGAACAGAGAGAAAGAGGAAGGCTGGCGATGGGGGAGGGAGATAATTAGCAAGGAAAGTGATTGGGTGGGGAGGAATAGCAGGGCTATGTATAAATTCTCAGCAGTTCTATTTTCTTATATACAATATACATGTCTTATATATTTATTGATATATGCATACAAATACGTGTACATATATCGCAAAATAGAAAAATAGAGTTGGGAACACTTTCATGGTTAGTGAAAGCTCCCGCTTCATTTGTCACTGCCGCCATCTTTGCCTTTGCCACCGCTGCCAGCTCTTGAGGCCTGGATGCACAGTGACTCTTCTTGCAAGGAGTCACCATTTTAAAAATGGTGACTCCCTGCAAGAAGACCAGTCGCTGTGCGTCCAGGCCTCAGGAGATAGTGGTGAAGACAGCAGTGGCGGTGGGCAGCGGCAGAGATGGAAAAGAAGGTGGCCGTGTGGTGGCAGCAAGGAGAAGGCGGCGATGGTGTGGCAGCAGAGAAGGCAGCTCAGGTAAGGACCTGGAAGCATGGGGAGGCGCGAGCCGGGGGGGCTGGGCTGGGGGCTGAAGCTCAGAAGCTCACTGAGCACTACGGTGAGCCCCCAACCCGCTCCAGGCTGCTTCATGCCCCCTCTGCTTTGCCTCGGAAGGGGCACAAAGTGGCCCGAAGCGGCCCGCCTCGACTCGGGGTTCAGGCCTCGGGCCAAAGCAGTGCACAGCCCTGGAAATCATGTACACTGATATGGAGCTAAACATTCCTTAGCATTATCCCAAGCAGCATGACTCAGACCTGCCCCAAGAGCCAAAGATAATATCATCATAAAGCACATGGGGGAAATGTTGGGGAGACAGTGAGGGCAGACAAACGGCTAAGGGGACATATGTGGCTTTAAGGCTAAGTATTATACCATCCCTGCTGTCTACGCTATTTGCGTTCCCCTTATTTTCACCGTAGTCTACGTAAATGTTTACGTAGACTAGACGTGCCAAAATAAGGAATGCAAATGCGTATTTGCGTATGCACATTTTTTGTTTTTGTTTTTTACTCAGCCGTGATAGGCTACGTAAACATTTACGTAGCCTATCACGGTATTTTTTAAAAATCTAGCCATGATAGGCTACGTAAATCTTTACGTAGCCTATCACGTTTTTTTTTTTTTTTTACTGGAAATGGCGGTGGCGGCAGCTGGTCAGAAGACCGGCTGCTGCAGCCACTGCTGCCGCCGCTGCCGCACCGCCGCCGCACTGCCGCCAGAGCTGCCGGACCCACTGCTGCCGCCACCGCCACCAGGAGGATTCGCCCAAGGTAAGTCCCATCCCGGGGGGTGGCGGGGGGGTGGCAGACCGTTTCGCCACCGATTTCGGGGTGCCGAATGCACTGGCATTCGGTCTCCCCAAGATTCGTGGCGAAATTCTCTGACATCCCTACCTTATACCCAGTTAGACCAATGGTCCATCTAGCTCACTTGGGGATGGATGGATGTTGTCAAATCTGTTCCACCTCTGTTTGTGGAATGTTGGGCATCTCTCATCCAATATTCAGAGAATCCCAGGAACTCCAAACCTTGCTTGTTCACCCATCCTGAATACTGGGTCACATGGCCACCGCCTTCTTGCCATGACAGCCAAAGCAAGCACCATTCCCAAGAGTTTCAACATCTCCTTCATGCCAATTTGTTGTGTTGCCATTGGCTTGCCTGGAATATTGTGCATTCTCAGCTGAGGTGTGCTGCTTTGGTAGACACAATGATCGCAGACCAATTTGCATGAAGGCAGCATTCTTCTGCCATGATGAAAAGAGGGAGGGAGAAAAACAATTATTCATTTCCATCAGAAAGTCAAACCCTTATAGAAAGCTCACTATGGCTTGGTTTCGGCTCTTCCTTCCCCTTTTCAATTACTGAAGGACGTGAAGAATTTATTATATGAAAGCCCAGTGGCTGCTAGAAAAGCCATTCATATTGTGTGTTTATATATCATTAGGTTTATGGTGTCTCCGTAACTTCTCAGAGCACAGACAACTTCACAGCCATCATTGACTCAGTGTACTTCAGTGTCTGTGTCCCTGGGCCAAACGTCTAAACTCTCCTGCTCTCAAAGCAGTGGTGTGGCAAATGGAACCTTATGCAGTGGTATCACAGAAGCCTGGCCAGGTTCTGTGCTTTCTGATTGCTGGCTCTAGCAACTGGGAAGATGGGAACCCAGATTGGTTCACTGGTTCTGTGTCTGGGAACACTGGCTACCTAACCATCACTAATGTCCAGGCTAAAGACGAGGGTGATTGTTATTGTTCTGTCTTCGTTTACAGCAGTAACATGTCTCACAATGGTATATTCTGATGGGAAATGAAGATGAAATGCCTTCACCCTTCCTCCCAAGGGTGGAGGGCAACTGAGAATTAGTACAGAGCTTATTTTACCTATGACTGAGGCTTTTTGAAGCACAAGAGCTGGCAGGGACAGAAAGACCTTCTATTCTGTCCTCCTTCTACACGGCAGGACCATTCCCTCTGACAAATCAGCCCACACCATCCAGACCACAGGATGCCACCAAGAGAAAGGAAGCCACCAACAAGGTTATAACAGGGCAAAAGACCTTGAGATGGTCCCAGAAAGTGAGAGTTGGAATTTACACCACAGTGCTCCTTAGCTGCTGAAGTTTAGCAGCATAGCTGCAGCAAAAAGGACAGTTGCCCCATGTTTCGAAGGATAATCAGCTCATTTTTTCCCTGCTGAGGTGATGCATTTTGGTGTCAAATGTGGTGGTTTCAATATCTCCTTCGTGCAAATATGGTGTTTGGTCATCAGCTTGGTTAGACCATTGCACAGTCTCAGTGGAGACATGATGTTTTAATAGAGTCTAGGACCTCATACTGATTTGCATGAAGGGGGCATCCTTTTGCCATGGGGGTTTAAGGAAAAATGAGAGATGGAAACAGGCAGTGATTATCCCATGAGATAATCAAAGATCTATAGGGAGCTCTCGATGGCCTGGATCTTGTTTTTCTTTGCTCTTCTAAACTACTGTGCAGGTAAGGGTGTGACAAACTCAATTTACAAAGGCCCAGTGGCTGTGACCAATGGTATTCGCCTTGTGTTTTTGTATGTCATCAGAATTATGGTGTCTTTGTGATCATAAAGAAATAGCACAGGAAACCTATCATGTTGTTTGTACAGGTGTCACCACACAGCCGACTGTAGCTCAGCCTCCTTTGATGTCAGTGTCCCCTGGACAAACGGTTCAACTCTCCTGCTCTGGAAGTGCCGATGGTAGCTGGAGTGAAAGGCAATGGTATGAACAGAAACCTGGACAGGCTCCTCGCTTTGTGTTCTATGCTAGCAGCACCAGGGGAGAAGGGATCCCGGATCGGTTCACTGGTACTCTCTCGGGGAGTGATGCCTATTTAACAATCACTAACATCCAGCCTGAAGACGAGGCTGTTTATTACTGTCTTGCCTGGGAGGGGAACAATAACATGTTTCACAGTGGTATGTTCTGATGGGGAACTAAGACAAAACCCTCCACTCTTCCTCCCCAGGGTATGGAACTGAGAATAAGCAGAGAGCTTAATCCGATGTATGACCGGGTTTTTTTGAAGGGCAAGAGTTGAAATGGACAGGAAGGCCCTTTAGTCCCACCTCCTTCTCTAAGGCTGGACCATTGTCTCAGATGTATCAGTGCACACATCCATACCACAGGATGCCACAAGGAGACAGCAAGCCACCAACAAGGCTATTTAGAGAGCAAAATGCCACCAGATGGTTCAGAGAAGTGGGGATTAGAACTTTATCCCTGTCTGATTCAAGTGCATTCTGGTTAATGCTAAAAAGGGAAGAGATGCTATGTTTTGATTTCCAGATGCAGCGCTTGGACTTTAGGGTGCAACTGTTTCTGTCCTTGCCATCTTAAGAATGTTCCACAGAATATTGATCTAGTCACCTTGGGAAACAGGATTCAGATACTAGATAGACCTTTGCCCTGGTCTGGCCAATGCAGATTTTAAAAAAAATTCTTATGCCACTGAACACACTTGTAATAAATTCAGGACGCCAGAAAAACAGCTGCAAGGTTCAGGGATGGTTTATGTCAGCTCAAGAGCAGCCCTTCCATGTAGGGATGTATGAAACTCACCTTTTTGTGGAATCTTTCACGGTGGGGAGGGAGGCGCTCTGTCCCTCCCCCTGGAATCCTCGACGGGGGGGGGAGGTGATCCGGTCCTCCCCCCGGAATTCTCGATGGCCGGCGGATCCGGCGGTGGCGCGGCGGCAGCGGCTCTGGCGGCTTTGGCGGCTCTGGTGGCAGCTTCGGCGGTGGCGGCTGGTCTCCTGGCCGGCCGCGGCCAGGTTGCTGCCACCGCCATTGCCGTACTGGCTTGCAGCCATGATAGGGTATGTAAGAATTTATGTAGCCTACCACGGCTGGGTAAAAACAACAACAACAACAACAACCCAGCGTACGCAAATGGAGGCGGCTATGGTGGCCGCTATTTGCGTTCTCTATTTTTCGCCGATTTATCTTACGTAAATATTTACATAAGAGAAAACGGCGAAAAAAGGGGAACGCAAATAGCGCCCACTATGCTATTTGCGTTCCCCCTTTTTTTGCCGTTTTATCTTACGTAAATAAGATATTACTTATCTTACTTATAAGATAAGATAAGGCAAATAGCGCCCACTACGCTATTTGCATTCCCCTTTCTTTTGCCATTTTATCTTACGTAAATAAGTAAGATATTACTTATCTTACTTATAAGATAAGGCAAATAGCACCCACTACGTTATTTGCGTTCCCCTTTTTTTCGTCGTTTTATCTTACGTTAATATTTATGTAAGATAAATTGGCAAAAAATAGGGAATGCAAATGGCGGCCACTGTAGCCGCCACCATTTGCGTACGCTGGGTGTTTTTTTTTATTTTTAACCCAGCCGTGATAGGCTACATAAATTCTTATGTACCCTATCACGGCTGCAAGCCAGGACGGCAATGGTGGTGGCAGCAGCCCGGCCGCAGCCGGCCAGGAGACCAGCCTCTGCTGCTGCCGCCGCCGAAGCCGCCGCCGCATCCACCCCAGGTAAGTACCGTCCCGGGGGGATTCCTTGGGGGGGTAGAGGGGCAGAAGGCCGTTCCGCCACGGATTCTGGGGGGGGCGGATTCTTTAGAATCTGGCCTCACTGGAATCCGTGGCGGAATTATCCGTCATCCCTACTTCCGCGTTGCACACACTCTGTCATCCTCATGAATATCAATTAAAAAAAAACACAAGTTAGGAATTTTCTTTTGCTACCTAAAATTGATTAGAAAATCAGAAAAATAAAATAAGATAAAATACAATAAAAATATGATGTTTCAATTTAGCCATTCAAATGATCTGGAGCTGTTTTGATCGACAACAGGGGCTCGCACTTCAGAGCATGTGGGCCCCATGCCATTCCCGGCCTTTTTTGCACTGTCACCAACACCACTGCTGCCAAATTTGCAGTTTCTGCCAATGCAGCACAGCCCCCACCCTCAAAAGCAGCAATTTCACGGCCAAAATTTGTCAGCATTGCAGAAGCTAAACATGGCCATATTTTTTCCTTTTTTCAAAGGGGAAAGGTCTCTTTTCTTTCTGTACTGCTGAATTCTGGTGGCAATTTTGGTGGTGCAGAGGCATGCGGGAAAGGGGGGAAATTACCCCCAGTCCAAAAGACATTGCCCATGCCAACTATGCAATTAATATTGCTTGGCTTCTGGCCTACCATGAATTGGGTTGTGGAATCACTGTTTTTCAAAACACTATCTTTTGGGGGTGTTTTAGCCAGGGATGGGAGAGAATTTCATTTGGTTTGCTTTTTCATAAGAAGTTACTAAATTCACACTTCTCAAACCAAGATGTGAGCCAAAATGCTCCTTTGGCATTTGCGTTTCTCAAAAATTGCAGTGCAGTTCTCCGAACAAAAATGTGTACATAAATGAAAATGCACATACTGGGGGAGGTGGGGAACCATAGAAAATGGCATTACTTTAAGTACAACTGTTTGCAGTTAGGTAAACATGCGTACAAAAAATGTACATCTTATGAGGAAAATGTGCATTAAATTGCATGTGCATTTTCATGCAGAGTTTAACAAGTCACTGGCTGATGTGGAAATAGGACGGAGCATATTTCAAGATGGGGAAAACGAGACATTGAGATAAAGTGATATTGACAGGTTCATCTCTCTCTAGTTATAACTCTCCACTTCCACTGTTGTTGTGGTTAATTGCTATCAGCGTTATACACATCTTAATAAAATACTGCACCTTGCTGTGGTGAGTTATGGCTTGACTGCCTCACTAACATTCTGGACCAATTCTGTGTTTGGGGCTTTATACGTAGTTTACAAAAAGCTGTTTAAATGTATGCATCTTGTGGAGAAATCAAATAGCCAGACCTATCTCCGTCTCTCCCTCTCGTAATGGTACGGGCTGGAATCACCACATGAAGCTGAGTGGTGGGAGATTTGGGACACATAAAATGGAGTAGGTTTTCACACAGTGCGTAGCCAAACTGTGGAAATAGCTACCATAAGATGGAGAGATGGCTTTAAAAGGGGGATATGATAAACCCATGGAGAGTACGGCTGCCTGTGGCTACTCGTCATGATTTTATTTATTTATTTATTATTAAATTTATTAATCACCCATCTGGCTGGTCACCCAGCCACTCTGGGCGATGTACAACATACAATAAAAACAGTTTAAAACAATAAAATTCTACAATAAAAACATTTTCTAAAATACCCTAACCCACCCCAAATGCCTGCCTGAACAACAACGTTTTTAATGCACGACGGAAGCTCATTAAAGAGGGGGCATGACGGAGTTCCCTAGGGAGGGAGTTCCACAGAGTGGGGGCCACCACAGAAAAGGCCCTCTCCCTCGTCCCCACCAGTCTAGCTGTCCTGGCTGATGGGACAGAGAGAAGGCCATCCGAGGCTGATCTTGTTAAGTGGCCTGTCTGGTGCTGCTGGAGGTGCTCCTTAAGATAGGCTGGGCCGGAACCATATAGGGTTTTAAAGGTCAAAACCAACACCTTGAATTTGGCCCGGAAAACAACTGGTAACCAGTGCAACTCCTTCAGCACTGGAGTGATGTGATCTCGCCGGTGGCTGCCTTTAATCAGGCGAGCCGCCGCATTCTGTACCAGCTGCAGTTTCCGAACCATCTTCAAGGGTAACCCCACGTAGAGCGTATTACAGTAGTCTAAATGAGAGGAGACCAGGGCATGTACTACCGATGGGAGCAGATGGTCGGGAAGGAAGGGGCGCAGCCGCCGTATCAGATGGAGTTGATACAGCGCTGTCCGGCTCACAGCTGACACCTGAGCCTCCATGGACAGCTGGGAGTCCAAAATGACCCCCAGGCTGTGGACCTGGTCTTTCAAGGGTAGCTGTACCCCATTCAACACCAGGTCAACATCCCCCAGCCTCCTCTTGTGTCCCACCAAAAGTACCTCGGTCTTGTCAGGGTTCAGCTTCAGCCTATTCCTCCCCATCCAGCCACTCACCATCTCCAGACATTTGGAAAGGGATTCTACGGCCAACCTTGGTGAAGATTTAAACGAGAGGTAGAGCTGTGTGTCATCTGCATATTGATGACACTGCACCCCAAACCACCTGATGATAGCCCCCAGCGGCTTCACATAGATGTTAAATAGCATCGGGGAGAGGATGGAACCCTGTGGCACTCCACAAGTAAGTGGCCACGGGTCCGAAACCTCCTCTCCCAGTGCTACCCTCTGGTACCTGCCGGAGAGGAAGGACCAGAACCACCGCAATACAGTGTCCCCAATGCCCAACCCCTCCAGGCGGTCCAGGAGGATACCGTGGTCAACGGTATCGAAAGCCGCTGAGAGGTCGAGGAGAACAAGGAAGGAGCATTCACCCCTATCCAGAGCCCTCCTCATATCATCTACCAAGGCGACCAAGGCCGTTTCTGTCCCATGCCCAGGCCTGAAGCCCGACTGAAATGGGTCTAGATAATCAGTTTCTTCCAAGTGTGCCTTCAACTGCACCGCCACCACCCGCTCAATCACCTTGCCCAAAAATGGCAGATTTGAGACTGGGCGAAAGTTGTTCAGAATTTGAGGATCCAAGGAGGGCTTCTTTAAGAGCGGTCTTATTACTGCCTCCTTGAGGGCTGATGGCATCACTCCCTCCTCAAGGGAGGCGTTCACCACCGCCTTGATCCCCTTACCCAGTCTCTCTCTGCAGCTCATAATGAGCCAAGGTGGGCAAGGATCAAGTAAGCAGGTGGTCGGCTGTACCGATGAAAGCACCTTGTCCACTTCATCAGGAGGAAGAAGCTGGAACCGATCCCACAAAACCGGTTTGCCACAGGCCGCCTCTTGCTCACTAACTGTATGGTCTCCATGAAGTCCCGAGGTGCTCCTGTGAGGATGGCCTCCGAATGCACATTGAAGTCCCCCAACACCAGTAAGTTAGGGGACTGTACACACACATCAGAGACCACCTCAAGCACCTCGGCCAGGGAGTCTGTCGTGCAGCGGGGTGGACGGTACACGAGCAGAATCCCCAGACTGCCCTTTGGGCCCATCCTCCAGTACATGCACTCAGCAACCTTGGTCTCCCGGAGACGGGGTCTGGTGAAGACCAAGGACTCTCGATAGATAACAGCCACTCCCCCTCCCCGATCCCCAGCCCTCGGCTGCTGTGCATACGAAAATCCAGCTGGACACATGGCTGCAAGGGTTGGAGCAGCGGCCTTGGCCAGCCAGGTCTCCGTAATACATGCCGGATCTGCACCCTGATGATGGCTATGTATTAGCTCCAGTATCATACAGTTATGTACAGTGTAGAGAAAGTAGAAAGGGAGATATGTTTCTTCATCTCTCATAATACTAGAACATAGAGTGATCCAATGAAGCTTAGTGGTGCGAGGATTGAGACAGATAAAACGGAGGACTTCTTTAGAGTGCACAGTTAAACTATGGAATTCGCTGCCACAAAAAGTAGAGATAGGTGCCAATGTAGCTGCTTGAAAAGGGGATTAGACAAACTGATGTTCTCCAAGCTTTTCTGCACTAACCATTTATTGTGCACTCATCATTCCCTGATGGGGCCGCGGTGGCTTAGTGGTTAAGACACTGAACTGCAGACTGGAAAGTTGGCAGATCAGCAGTTCGAGACCCAAGTGCTGCGTGACGGAGTGAGCTCCCGTCTTCAGTCCCAGCTTCTGCCAACCTAGCAGTTCGAAAGCAAGAAATTGCAAGTAGATAAATAGGTACCGCCTCGGCGGGAAAGGTAACAGCGTTCCGTGCACCTCGGTGTTCAGTCATCCCGGCCACATGACCATGGAAGCGTCTTCGGACAGTGCTGGTTCTGCGGCTTAGAAACGGGGATGAGCACCGCACCCTAGAGTCGGACACGACTGGTTGGGGACACCTTTACCTTTAACCTTTCATCATTCCCTACTTGTGGTTGCTTATGGATTCTTTAGATGACCTCATGACCCTCCTGCTTCTGTTTTCAAACAGCACTGTCAGTGAGATATTTTGTTTTGTTTTTTTAAAGCAGGGAAAATGCAGTGTTATCTCTGAAAGTGAAAGAAAATGCATTTTCCATTTGTGTATTTGAGCTATTCTGCTATACCACAGTGCCATCTAAAGGTTATGTAGCCAAAAAGCAGGAAAGGAAACACTCCTTTTGTAGTTCTTGGATTTCAATTCTTCAAAAGAAGTGAAAGTAGATGCCGCAGGTTAAAAAGCCTTGTGTAAAAAAAAGCCCTTCTTCTATATCATAGTGGCTTGAGAGTGTGAGCTTCTGTCCTACATGGGGGTCTTGCTTTGGGCTTCCCAGAGGCATATGGCTGGCCACTGTGGGAGCAGAATGCTGGCCGTGGAAGGCCTTCAGCCTGATCCAGCAGGGTCTTCTTAAGTCCTTATTGCAAAGCAGGTGCCATTGCCACTACTTTTCCATATCCCCTTGAAGACAATTTGACTGTGGTTCTTTGCTTTGCTTTGCATTGCATTCAATCAGTGGAGATACGAAGTTATAGCAGAGCCAATGACAAGTGGGTCAATTTCTCTACGTCACCTCCAAGCCTATTTATTTATTTACAAAGTTTATATTTTTACCCTGCTCTTCAGCCAAAAAAGACTCCCAGACCGGCGTATCAAGATTAATATTAGGAAAGTCCATTCCCTCAGGCTTCTAGTCTAAACGACACAACACACAAGGAAAAAGGATTGGGAGGGAGGAGAAGGAACAAGACTCCAGAACTTGATCTTCACTTCAAAGTTCTTATAAGTGGGTGAAACAAGCACCCTGCAGCTGCTCCTTCTGTGGCCAATGTATTCAGCCATACTGGTCTCCCATTTGCCCTGTTGTTCTTCCTGCGAGGAAAGGGCTGCAGCCTCCCAGTGGGTTTTGGCTTTCTGGCCAATGGATGAGGTCTGAGGCTGCAGTCCCAGGGAATTCTCAAAAGGAACCTGGAACTCCTGACCTGAGTGGAGCAGAACGGGTATCTTAACGCAGCACACCCTTCTTGTACAGACAAGAAAATTAAGGCTGTTTCAGCTGCCCTTCTTTGTTCACTATCCCAGATCACTCAGAGGACACTCCTTTAAAAACAAACAAATGGGGGGGGGGAGGAATTAAACATTGTTCACTGTGACTGGATTGTGCTTTCAACATTTGGTTCTAAAACACTTTGCATAGTGGCTTTCACCTTCAGGGGGAGGTGTGGGGCCACATCTGGCAAAATTATATGACCACAGACACCCACCTGCACTCACTGCAGCTGTGGTGTGAAGTGATATAGGAGAATGGTTGCCATACATGAGTGCTCCCTCGGGCCTTCCTGTTCACCCATGAACAGAGACCAAGTTCCAGTAAGCATCTTTCACAGTGCAAGAACATAGTCTGGGGCTCCGGACTGACTACAGCAGGGATCCCCCAGCTTTCTCGACCAGTGGGCACGTTTGGGAATTTGAGAAACTGCTGTGGGCACCACCGCAAAACGGCGCCGAAGGAGGATGTGGCTAGTCACAGACTGGATACCATGGGGGCCAGGCTGGTCAGAGGATGTCAGGGGAGAGAAATAGCAAGGTTAAAGGCTGTTAGGGAGGAGAAATAGCACTGGAAAGGATAAAGGGATAAGAAAGATCTAGGCTAGAAGTGGGAAGAAACAGTGAGGGAAAGAGGTGGGGGAGAGAAATAGCGGGGCTAGAGTGTGGGAAACAAGAGGAAGTTATCAGAAACAGGCAGGAATTTCTTGGAGGGGCCATGTTTTGCAGTATTTGTCTCCTAGCAGATATTGGGGAAATTAAAGTCCCCTGTTACTATTATATCATGCTTCCTCGAAACGTTGGCAATTTGCTTTTCAAAAGATTCATCCTCATCTTCTCCTTGATTGCATGGCCGATAGTAGACTCCGACAACCATGTTCCTTTTATTCTTTTCTCCATTCATTTTAACCCAGATGAGAAGTTTAGCAACTGGGAAGATGGGAACCCAAATGGGTTCACTGGTTCTGTGTCTGGGAACACCGGCTGCCTAACGATCACTAATGTCCAGGCTAAAGACGAGGGTGATTATTATCGTTCTGTCTTCATATACAGCAGTAGCATGTCTCACAATGGTATATTCTGATGGGAAATGAAGATGAAATGCCTTCACCCTTCCTCCCAAGGGTGGAGGGCAACTGAGAATTAGTACAGAGCTTATTTTACCCATGACTGAGGCTTTTTGAAGCACATGAGATGACAGGGACAGAAAGACCTTCTATTCTGATCTTCTACAGGGCAGGACCATTCCATCCGACAAAGCAGCCCACACCATCCAGACCACAGGATGCCACCAGGAGAAAGGAAGCCACCAACAAGGTTATAGCAGGGCAGAAGACCTTGAGATGGTCCCAGAAAGTGAGAGTTGGAATTTACACCACAGTGCTCCTTAGCTGCTGAAGTTTAGCAGCATAGCTGCAGCAAAAACGGCAATTTTTCCATGTTTCGAAGGACAATGAGGCCATTTTTCCTGCTGAGGTGATGAATTTTGGTGTCAAATGTGGTGGTGTAGGACCCAAATTTAGTTTCCAAGACGTTCAATATATCCTTCATGCAAATACGGTGTTTGGTCATTGGCATGGTTAGACCATTGCGTGGTCTCAATAGAGATATGACATTTTATTGGAGTCCGGGACCTCAGAATAATTTGCATGAAGGGGACATCCTTTTGCCATGGAGGTTTAAGGAGAAATGAGGGCGGGAGCCAGCAATGATTCTTTCCCAGCAGATAACCAAACATCTATAGGGAGCTCACCATGGCCTGGGCCTTGTTTTTCTTTCCACTTCTCAATTACTGTGCAGGTAAGGGTGTGACAAACTCAATTTACAAAGGCCCAGTGGCTGCTAACAAATACAAAACAAATTTGTATTGTGTTTTTTTGTATATCATCAGGATGATGGTCCCTTTGGGATAATAAATAGATAGCTCAGGAAATCTATCATGTTGTTTGTACAGGTGTCACTGCACAGCCAACTGTAACTCAGCCTCCTTTGATGTCAGTGTCCCCTGGACAAACAGTTCAACTCTCCTGCTCTGGAAGTGCCGGTGGTAGCTGGAGTGAAAGGCAATGGTATGAACAGAAACCTGGACAGGATCCTCACTTTGTGTTCTACGCTAGCAGCACCAGGGGAGAAGGGATCCCGGATCGGTTCACTGGTACTCTCTCGGGGAGTGATGCTTATTTAACGATCACTAATATCCAGCCTGAAGACGAGGCTGTTTATTACTGTCTTGCCTGGGAGGGGAACAATAACATGTTTCACAGTGGTATGTTCTGATGGGGAACTAAGACAAAACCCTCCACTCTTCCTTCCGAGGGTATGGAACTGAGAATAAGCAGAGAGCTTAATCTGAAGTATGACCGAGGGCTTTTGAAGGACAAGACTTGAAAGAGACAGGAAGGCCTGCTAGCCCCACCTCCTTCTCTAAGTCTGGACTATCATCTCCGATGAATCAGTGCACGAATGATGAATTCAACTCCGATGAATCCGGCCGCTGGCTAGCAGGGACGCAAAGGCGGAGGCCATAGCCGCCGCCGTTTGCGTTCCTGTATTCAACCGTGATAGGCTATGTAAAGACTTACATAGCCTATCACGTCTGGGTAAAAAAAAAAAAAGCGTACGCAAATGGCGGTGGCTATGGCCACCGCCATTTGCGTTCCTTATTTTTGGCCATCTTAGTCTACGTAAATATTTACGTAGACTAAGACGGTGAAAATAAGGGGGAACGCAAATAGTGTAGCGGACGCTATTTGCGTTCCCCCTTATTTTCGCCGTCTTAGTCTACGTAAATACTTACTAGGGATGTCAGACAATTTCGCCACGAATCTCGGGGAGGCCGAATGACAGCTAATTCGGCCCCCCGAAATCAGTGGCGGAACGGTCTGCCCCCCTGCCCCCCCGGGACGGGACTTACCTTGAGCGGATCTTCCTGGTGGCGGCGGCTCTGGCAGTGGTTCGGTGGTGGTGGTGCGGCGGTGGCGGCGGCCGGTCTTCCGACAGTCTGCCGCCATTTCCAGTTAAAAAAACAAAAAAAACGTGATAGGCTACGTAAAGATTTACGTAGCCTATCACGGCTAGATTTTTAAAAAACACCGTGATAGGCTACATAAATGTTTATGTAGCCTATCACGGCTGATTTTAAAGAAAAACAACAACAACGTGCGTATGCAAATGGCGGCGCCCATGGGTGCCGCCATTTGCATTCCTTATTTTGGCACGTCTTAGTCTACGTAAACATTTACGTAGACTAAGATGGCAAAAATAAGGGGAACGCAAATAGCATAGACGTAGACTAAGACGGCCGTAGCCACCGCCATTTTCGTACGTGTTTTTTTTTTTTTTAACCCAGATGTGATAGGCTATGTAAGTCTTTACGTAGCGTATCGTGGTTGAATACAGGGACGCAAATGGCGGCGGGTATGGCAGGCGCCTTAGCATCCCTGCTAGCCAGTGGCTGGATGTCCGGCTGCTGGCGGAGCCGGCTGGCGGCTCTGTGGAATCCCCACCCCTAGTGCTATTTGCGTTCCATTTTGATTTGCCGTTTTAGCCTAGGTAAATATTTCTGTAGGCTAAAACGGCGAATCAAAAGGGAACGCAAATAGTGCTCAATACGCTATTTGTGTTCCCCTTTATTTTCACCGTAATAGTCTACGTAAATATTTACGTAGACTAAGATGGCGAAAAATAAGGAACGCAAATGGTGGCCGCCGTAGCCGCTGCCATTTGCATACGCGTTTTTTTTTTTAACCCAGACGTGATAGACTATGTAAGTCTTTACGTAGACTATCATGGTTGAATACAGGGATGCAAATGGCGGCGGCTATGGCAGCTGCCATTTGCGTCCCTGCTACCGAGTGGCCAGATGTCTGGCTGCTGGCGGAGCTGGCCGGCGGCTCCGCGGAATCCCTGCAGAGCGGAGCCACCTGGGCAAACTCCGGTGGGAGGGACAGAGCGCCTCCCCCCCATCGAGGATTTTGGGGGGAGGGACAGAGCTCCTCTCCCCCCACCACGAAGCAGATCCGCGGAACGGTAAGTAACTTTCATACATCCCTAGATAGGTACCAACGTAGCTGCTTGAAAAAGAGATTAGACAAACTGATATTCTTCAAGCTTTTCTACACTCACCATTTACTGTGCACTCATCATTCCCTTAGGGATGTACGAAAGGTACTTACCTTTCGCAGATTATGTTTATGGTTGGTGGGGAGGCGTTCTGTCCCTCCCCCCGGAATCCTCACCGGGGGGGGGAGGCACTCCGTGACCTCCCCCCTGGAATCCTGGCCAGCCGGCTGTGCTCTGCAGCGATTCTGCGGAGCTGCTGGCCGGCACTGCCAGCAGCCGGACATCCAGCTGCTGGCTAGCAGGGACGCAAATGGCGGCGGCCGTAGCCTCCGCCGTTTGCGTCCCTGCAGTCAGCCATGATAGGCTATGTAAATGTTTGCGTAGCCTATCATGGCTGACTTTAAAAAAAACAAATGCGTGTACACAAATGGCAGCGGCCACTGCCGCCGCCATTTGCGTTCCTTATTTTGCCACGTCTTAGTCTACGTAGTCTACATTACATAGGCTAAAACGGCGAATCAAAAGGGAACGCAAATAGCACCCAATATGCTATTTGTGTTCCCCTTATTTTCGCTGTCATAGTCTATGTAAATGTTGACGTAGACTAAGACGTGCCAAAATAAGGAATGCAAATGGCGGCAGCCGCCATTTGCGTACGTGCGTTTTTTTGGGTTTTTTTTTAAAGTCAGCCGTGATAGGCTATGTAAACATTTACGTAGCCTATCACGTTTTTTTTTTAAACCTAGCCGTGATAGGGTATGTAAATTTTTACGTAGCCTATCACTTTTTTTTTTTTTTTAACTGGAAATGGCGGTGGCGGCAGCCGGTTGGAAGACCGGCTGCTGCCGCTGCCGAACTGCCACCGCAGCCGCCGCTGCCAGGAAGATCCGCTCAAGGTAAGTCTCGTCCTGGGGGGGGGGGCGGCAGGCCGTTCCGCCACTGATTTCGGGGGGCTGAATGCACTGGCATTCGGCCACCCCGAGATCCGTGGCGGAATTTTCGTACATCCCTACATTCCCTACTTGTGGTTGCTCATGGGTTCTTTAGATCATCTCGTGAACCTCCAGCCTCTGTTTTCAAACAGCATTTTCAGTGAAAGTTTTTTTTTTTTTTTTAATGGTATGGAAGGCATGATATTATCTTTCAAAGTGAAAGAAAAGGGTTCCCCCCCATTTGTGTATGTGTACTGTTCTGCTAAACCACAATGCTATCTAGAGGTTATGTAGTAGAAAAGCAGGAAAGGAAACACTCCTTGTGTAGTGCTTGGATCTCAGTTCTGCAACAGAACAAAAGTAGATGCAGCAGATGAAAGAGCCTTGTGTAGAAATGCCCTTCTTCTGTATGCCAGTTGCTCGAGAACTGGAGTGTGAGCTTGTGTCCTGCAGTTGGGACTTGCTGTGGGCTTCCGAGAGGCATCTGTTTGTCCACTGTGGGAGCGGAATGCTGCCTTGGTAGGCTTTCAGCCCGATCCAGCAGGTTCTTCTTAAGTCCTTATTGCCAACCAGGTCCCATTGCCATTATTTTCCATATCTCCTTGAATCCAATTTGACTGTGGTTCTTTGCTTTGCTCCAACATTGCATTCAATTTGTGGAGATATGAAATGATAGCAGAGCCAATGACTAGTGGGTCAATTTCCTCTACCTCATCACCTCCAAGCCTATCTATCTATCTATCTATCTATCTATCTATCTATCTATCTATCTATCTATCTATTTACAAAGTTTGTATCTTTATCCTGCTCTTCAGCTGAAAAAGGCTCCCAGAGCGGCTTACAAAGATTAAGAGTAGGAAAGGCCATTCCCTCAGGCTTACAGTCTAAAAGATACAGCACAAAAGGGAAAGGGATTTGGGAGGGAGGAGGAAGGAAGGAACAAGACTCCACATGTCTTTCTTCATTTCAAAGTTCTTAGAAGTGTTCATCCTGGCATGGAAGGGTGAAACAAGCACCCTGAAGCTGTTCCTTCCCTGGCCAATGTGTTCAGCCATGCTGGTCTCCCTGGGAGGAAGGGGCTGCAGCCTCCAACCAGCTGACAGATGAGGTCAGCCCCTGCAATCCCAGGGAACTCTCAGATCGAACATGGAACTCCTGATCTGAATGGGGCATAATGGTTATCTTAACTCAGCACACCCTGCCTGTACAGACCAGAAAACCAAGGCTGTTTCAGCCGCCCGTCTTTGCTTGCTATCCCAGATCACTCAGAGGACCCTCCTTGAAAAACAAACAAATTGGAAAAAGGAGGAATTAAAAATTCTTCACTGTGACTGGATGGTGCTCCCAGCATTTGGTTCAAAATCACTGTGCATTGTTTGTGAGGCCTGCTGTGCAGCCTTTCACCTTTCGGGGGAGGTGTTGGGCCATATCTGGAAAAATAAAGACCTCAAACATGCACCTGCACTCACTGCACCTGTGGTGGGAAGCGGCATGACAGAATGGTTACCATACATGACTGCTCCCTCTGGATCACCCTGTTCACCCGTGAACAGAGATCAAGTTCCACTTATCATAGAATCATAGAATAGTCAGGTTGGAAGGGGCCTACAAGACCATCGAGTCCAACCCCCTGCTCAATGCAGGAATCCAAGTCAGAGCATCCCTGACAGGTGGCTGTCCAGCCTCATCTTGAATGCCTCCAGTGTGGGAGAGCCCACTACCTCCCTAGGTCATTGGTTCCATTGTCGTATTGCTCTAACAGTCAAAACGTTTTTCCTGATGTTCAGCCAGAATCTGGCTTCCTGTAACTTGAGCCCATCATTCTGGGTTCTGTACTCTGGGATGATCGAGAAGAGATCCTGGCCTTCCTCTCTGTGAAAACCTTTTTTTTAAAGAATATATTTTTATTTATTTTATCTTTATAAATGAAATAAACAATACCAAAATTACCAAAACCTGATCAATACTACAATTTCCCAATAATACAATATTCTGATGAGGACACCACAGTAGCAAAAAGAGAAGGAAAAAGAAAAAGAAAAAAGGGAAAGGGAGGAGGAAAGGAAGTGAAGAAAAAAGATTTTTCTTCTTTTTTCTGTGAAAACCTTTCAAATACTTGAACCATGTTAACATATCTCCCCTCAGTCTTCTCTTCTCAAGGCTAAACATGCCCAGTTCTTTCAGTCTCTCCTTGTAGGGATTTCTTTCCAGTCCCTGATCATCTTCATTGCCCTCCTCTGAACCCTCTCCAGTTTGTCTGCATCCTTCTTAATGTGTGGTGCTGAAAACTGGACACAGTCCTCAAGATGAGGCCTAACCAGTGCAGAGTAGAGGGGAACTAGTACTTTATATGATTAGGAAGCTGTACGTCTATTAATGCAGCCCAAAATACCATTTGCCTTTTTTGCAGCCATATCACATTGTTGGCTCATATTCAGGTTGTGATCTACAACAATTCCGAGATCCTTCTTGCTTGTAGTATTGTTGAGCGAAGTATAGGGATTGGCAGAGAATTCCGCCACGGATCTCGGTGAGGCCGAATGCCAGTGCATTCGGCCCCCCGAAATCTGTGGCGGAATGGCCTGCCACCCCCCCGCCACCCCGCAGATCCCCCCCAGGACAAGACTTACCTGGGGCAGATCTTCCGGGCGGTGGCGGCTCCGGTGGCGGCTTCGGCGGCAGAGGCTGCGGCGGCTGGTTTTCCGACGGGCTGCCGCTGCCGCCATTTCCAGGCTTGGTAAAAAAAAAAAAAAAAGACGTGATAGGCTACGTAAAAATTTACGTAGCCTATCATGGTTGGGTGGGATTAAAAAAAAAACCAAACCCATGTACGCAAATGGCGGTGGCTATGGCCGCCGCTATTTGCGTTCCTTCTTTTTGGCCGTCTTAGTCTACGTAAATATTTACGTAGACTATGACGGCAAAAATCAAGGTGAACGCAAATAGTGTAGCGGGTGCTATTTGCGTCCCCTTTTGATTCGCTGTTTTAAATCTTTACGTAGGCTAAAACGGTGAATCAAAAAGGGACGCAAATAGCGCCCACTACTCTATTTGCGTTTCCCTTGATTTTCGCCGTCATAGTCTACGTAAATATTTACGTAGATTAAGACGGCCAAAAATAAGGAACGCAAATGGCGGCAGCCGTAGCTGCCGCCATTTGCATATGTGGAGTTTTGTTCTTTGTTTTTTTGTTTTTACCCAGAGCCCTCCGCAGCCGGAAATCTGGCTGTGGACGGCTCTGGCCTGGCTGGGCCTGGCCGGCTGCTCCGCGGAGCTGCCACGGAGCACAGCCAGCTGTTCGAGGATTCCGGGGGGGAGGAACGGAGTGTCTCCCCCCCGGCGAGGATTCCGGGGGGAGGGATGGAACGCCTCCCCCCTGGCGAGGATTCCGGGGGGAGGGACGGAACGCCTCCCCCCCCATAAACATAATCCGCAAACAGGTAAGTCACTTTCGTACATCCCTAGCAAAGTATCCCCCATCTTGAAACTGTGCATTTGGTGTCTTTTTCCCAAGTGCTGAACTTGGCATTTATCCCTATTGAATTGCATTTTGTTTTGTTTTTCATCCCGGTGCTCCAGCCTATCAAGTTCACTGAATTTTGTTTCTGTATTCCAGGATATTAGCTATCCTGCCCAGCTTTGTGTCATCTGCAGATTTGAAAAGCATTCCCTGCACCACCTCATCCAAATAATTAATACAAATGATTAGCTAGTTTGCTCATCAGGATATCATGGGGCACTTTGTTGAAAGCTTTGCTGAAGTTGAAGTATATGTCCACAGCATTCCCACAGTCCACAAGGGAGGTGACCTGATCAAAAAATGAGATCAGATTAGTCTGGAAGGATTTGTTCTTGACAAATCCATGTTTGCTTTGAGTAATCACTGCATTGTGTTCAAGGTGCTTACGAACTGATCGCTTTTTAATCTGCTCCAGAATTTTCCCAGGGATTGATGTCAGACTGACTGGTCTGTAGTTCCCAGGTTCCTCCTTTTTGCCCTTTTTGAAGATAGGGGCAACATTAGCCCTCCTCCAGTCATCTCGCACTTCACCCATCCTCCATAATTTCTCAAAGATAACAGACTGGTTCTGAGAGTTCTTCTGCCAGTTCCTTTATTACTCTAGGATGCAGTTCATCTGGCCCTGGAGATTTGAACAACTTCAAAGTAATTTGGTGTTCCTTGACCATATGCCTATCGATCTCAAGCTGCAATCCTGCCCCTTCAGCCTGTGCTTCACCTTTGCCAGGGTGCTCATAGACCCTCTTTCTGAAGAAGACTGAGCCAAAGTAGTAGGGATGGCGGAGAATTTCTCCCCGAAACTTCGGGGGGCCGAGCGCCAACGTGTTCGGCCCCCCGAACAAGTTTCGGGGAGAAATCCTCAGCCCCCCGGCCCCCCGCCCCCCCCGCCCCCCCCGGGACGGGACTTACCTTCCCTGAATGTCCCTCCCGGCGGCGGGTCCGGCTGGCGGTTCGTCCGGTGTTCGAGCGGGGCGGGAGTGGCAGCCGGTCTTTCGACCGGCTGCCGCCCCCGCCATTGCAATGAAAGAAAAAAAAAAACAACGTCCCCTGATAGGCTACGTGACTTTCGTTCACCCCTACAAAGTAGGAATTGAGCACTTCTGCCTTTTCTTTGTCATCAGTTCTCATTCTGCAATCCTCATTTAATAGTTGAACCACCATTCCTTTCCTCTGTCTTTTACTATGCACATATCTGAAGAAAGCCTTTTTGTTGTTTTTAGCATCCCTCGCTAACCTCAGCTCATTCTCAGCTTTAGCCTTCCTGATGCCATCCCTGCAATTCTGTGCTACCTGCCTGTACTCTTCCTTTGTAGCTTGGCCTTCCTTCCACTTCCTATATGTGTCCTTTTTATTTTGTTTTCAGGTCATCTCTAAGCTTTTTGTGAAGCTTCATTGACTTCTTCTGTTGTCTTCCAACTTTTTTTCTTGTTGGAATTGTGTGTAATTGTGCCTTGAGAATTTCCTTTTTAAAAAACTCCCATCCATCGTGGACTCCTCTTCTTCTCATTAGGGTCACTTGCCATGGGACCTTACTTATAATTGTTCTGAGATTATTAAAATTGGCTTTCTTAAAATCCAGGGCACACGTTTGGGCTGGGGATGGCGGAGAATTCCTCTACGAACCCCAATGAGGGCGGATTCTAAAGAATCCTGCCTCCGGAGTCTGTGGTGGAACGTCACTACTCACTTTCGCCTCCCTCTGGACCCGTGCAGAGCCCGATCCTCCTTGCGGCGACTCTGCGGAGCCACCAGCTGGCTCCGCAGTGCCAGTGATATGGCTGCCATTGCTGTGCAGTATCGTTGGCCGAGGCTGACTCCGGATGCAAATGGCATCCCCTATGCCATTTGCGGCCGTAAAGCTCTTAGATTAAGCTAAATGAAGCTGTAAATGGCTGCATGTAGCTTAAACTGAGGGCTTTTTAGCCGCAAATGGCATCTGTTATGCCATTTGCATCCATGGTTTTTCCTGCGATAGGCTAGCAGAGCAGAGCTGGCTGAAGAGGATTCCAGGGGGAAGGCAGATCACCTCCCCCCAAGAGTGGATTCCCCACTGGAGCGGCAGGTAGGGAATCCGCCCATCCCTAGTTTGGCCACACTCAGCTTTTGCTTTGTTTAGAACCAAGAACTCAAGTATAACATGGTCACTTTCCCCCAGAGCTCCCATAACTGCTACTTTATCCACTAAGTCATCTCTGTTGGTTAGGATCAAGTCAAGGGTAGCTGATCCTCTAGTTCCTTCCTCCACTTTCTGTAGGAGGAAGTTTTCAGCAAGCAGCAACACAAGTCAGTAATTTCTTGGAGGGGCCATGTTTTGCAGAATTTGTCTCCTAAGGATTATTGGGGAAATTGAAGTCCCTCGTTACTATTATATCATGCTTCCTTGAAACATTGGCAATTTGCTTTTCAAAAGTTTCATCCTCATCTTCTCCTTAATTGCATGGCTGGTAGTAGACTCTGACCACCATGTTCCTTTTATTCTTTTCTCCATTTATTTTAACCCAGATGCTCTCGATGGGGCTACCAAGGTCATCCTCCTGTATTTCTGGGCAGAGATACGTATTTTTAATGTATGCATTAAAGGAGGTGCAACTCCACCTCCATTGCTGTTCCTTCTGTTCATTTTGAACAAGTTATGTCCTTCAATTGCTGTCACCTTTGACAGCTCAATCATCTTTGACAGGTCTTGACAACTTAGCATGGGGTCCTGGACTGACTAGAGCAGGGGTCCCCCACCTTTTTGGATGAGTGGACACATTGGGAATTTGAGAAACTCATGTGGGCACCACCGCAAAATGGCTCCCAAGGAGGATGTGGCTAGTCACATACTGGCTGCCATGGGGGCCTGGCTAGTCAGAGGAGGTTGGGGAGAGAAATAGTGAGGCTAGAGTCTGGGAGTCAAGAGAAACAGCATGATAAAGGGGTGAGTGGGAGAGAAGATCAAGGTTAGGGGCTAAGAAGAGAAATTGGGCAGCTGGGATGGGGAAGGGAGAGAATAGAAAGGAAAGGGATTGGGTAGAGAGGAATAGCAAGGGTATGTACAATTGCTAGGGAGTTGTATTTCCCTATTGATATGTATTCTGGGGGATACTGTGGATTAGTTTTCGAACCTTGGCATCTCCTGTAGACTTGGAAGCAGCAAGGGTGGGTGGAGTTTCTGCCAAGTCTTCCCTTCTGTGTGTGCTGAATAAAGAACAGTTGTGTTTGAGGCCATTCCTACTACCTATACTACCTATTCTTACAGCCATTCCTACTACCTATACAACACTGATATATACATTCCATATGTATTCATTGCTCCAGATATACACAAATCCATGTATGTATATTTTGAATAAAAGAAAAAAAGGACAATTTGCAGCTGCCTGGGGGCACCACATTGGGGAGCCCCTCGTAGGTGCCATCTGAGGACCCCGTGGGTGCCATGTCACCCTCAGGTGCTGCATTGGGGAACCCTGGATTAGAGATGTGTGTATTGCATGATGCAGAAAGGAAGGAGCCGGGAAGGAAGAGCCAAGGTTTTGGCCGATTCCACAAGTGGCATTTCAACTGGGATTTTTTTTCCCTCTTGCACTGCTATCATCTTCATATAATACCCCGTTCATTTGATTTTAAAGCAACAACCCTGCTATCTAATGCAGACTTTCGCAAATGACATGTCCTAGACAAATACAGAGTTGCATCGGTTGTGCAACTTTCCTTGTGCTTCTCTTACATACCAGCCTTTGTCATGGCGGGTCACACTCCCACTGCCTTGCTGCCCCGATTGCCAGCCAAGGCCAGTGCTGTTCCCAAGAGTTTCAATCTTCCTCCATGCAAATTTGGTGCAGCTTCAATGGTTTGGCTAGAGTATTGCATTTGCGCATTCTCAGCTGTGATGTGCCGTTTTGTAGAGTCAGTGATCGCAGATCAAATTTGCGTGAAGGGGACATTCATTTGCCATGGGGATTTAAGAAACGCTTGGGGAGGGAGACAAGCAATTATCATTTCCCAGCAGATAATCAGACTCACCGCCATGGCCTGGGCTCTGTTTTTCCTTGCCCTTCTCAGTTACTGTCCAGGTAAGGATGTGATGAACACAGGTTATGAAGGCCTACCGGTTCATATTGTGCTTTATATCTGTCATCAGCATGATGTTGTTTTTGTGATTCCTGCACTGAGCAGGGGGTTGGACTCGATGGCCTTGTAGGCCCCTTCCAACCCTACTACTATTCTATGATTCTATGATAATATACAGCACAGAAAATAAAACAATCCCACTGTGTGTGCAGGTGTCCGATCACAGCCCACTGTGACCCAGCCCACATCAGCCTCAGTGTCCCTGGGACAAACTGTTCAACTCTCCTGCTCAAGAAGTGCTGGGGACAACTGGTACGCATTCGGCTGGCATCAACAGAAACCTGGACAGGCTCCTCGCTTTGTGTTGTATGGTAGCAGCCAGCATCTGGGGAGATGGGATCCCAGACCGGTTCACTGCCTCTAGGTCTGGGAACACCGGACACCTAACCATCACTAATGTCCAGGCTGAAGATGAGGCTGATTATTACTGTGCTGCCTGGGAGGACAGCAAGAAGATGTTTCACAGTGCTATATTCTGATGGGGAACTAAGACAAAAAGCATCACTCTTCTTCCCTGGGGCGTTGAATTGAGAATTAGTATACAGCTTGGTTTGATCTCTGTCTGAGACCCTTTGAATCTTTGAAGGGCTTTCAATGACACCTATATGCTGAATTATCCATGAAGATAACAATAAAAAACCCCACCTGGAATCATATGAAATAATATGGAGCTGAACATTCCGTAGCATCATGCTAAGCAGCATGATGCAAGCCTGCCCCAAGATTGCCACCGATATATCATCATAATGCACATGGGAGAACTGTAGGGGAGACAGTGAGGGGTGAAAAATGGTCATGGGGGCGTACGTGGCCCTCAGGGCACATGTTACATCACCCCTGCTGTAAGGAGTGGCAAAGATGGTTAGAAGCAGTCTTTTCCCATTTTGTCCCCCCCCCCCCAATACATTTAATATCTGGGACAGTGAATTCACACAGCAGACCCAACTGGAGTGCAAGGGCCCTGATCCCCCCCACCCCATAAGGCATTTAATATCTGGGATACTGAATTTATGCAGATGCAAGGCTTGGATTTTAGGGTGCAACTGTCTCTATCCTTGCCATCTTGGGCATCTTCCACAGAATATTGAACTAGACACCTTGGAAAGCAAGGTTCAGAACCTAGATGGACCTTTGCCCTGGTCTGGCCAATGTGGCAGGTTTTTTGTTTTGTGTTTTTTACATTCCTGTGCCACTGAACACACTTGTAATAAATTCAGGAGGCCAGAAGAAACAGCCAGAAAAACAGGAGGCCAGAAAAAACAGATGAAATAAATATCTATTGTTACATAAAAATGATGAGTATCAGAAAAAAAACACCCAAAACGTGTTTCAATTCTCAGTTATTCAAATGATCTAGATCTGTTTGATCGACAACAGAGGCAGGCAGTTCAGAGTAGGGCTGTGCACCGCCTCGGTACGAAGCCCAAATAAGGAGGCGAAGCTGGCTGATTCGAAGGTGCTTTGTTGTGATACGAAGTGGATCAGAACAGCACCGAAGCACCAAAGCAATGTGGCCCCTCCATAAAGTGCCTCATCCGCTTTGTATATTTGGAGCTCTTCTTATGCCTTCTGAGCAGCCCAGAAAGGCTCTCTCCAAACTATCAACTTCTGAAAGATCGTGCAGAGGGGCAGGAGGAGGAGGAGGGACGGGGGAATGCCAGAGGACATGGAGGCACCAAATGTATCTATTTGAGAGAGATCTGGCCACTGGGAGAAGCGGGCAAAGGGGAGAGGAGAGGGAGGAGGAGGAGGAAGAGGGAGCAAGCTTTGCTGTGAGTCAGCCTCTGTTTGCTCATTGTGAGAGAGCTGGTGTCATGGGAGAGGAGAGGACTGCCTGAACGTTATTTGGCTGGAGCAGTGGTCTTCAAAGTGGGCTGCATGCACCCGGGGTGGGGGCACAAGATGTTCCATTGGGCTAGAGTGCTGGACTGCGAGTCGGGAGATCTGGGTTCTAGTCCCCACTCGGACATGAAGCTCCCTGGGTGACCCTGGGCCAGTCACTGACTCTCAGCCCAACCTACCTCACAGGGTTGCTGCTGTGAGGATAAAATGGAGAGGAGGAGAATCGCGTAAGCAGCCTTGGGTTCCTTAAGGAGGAAAAAAGGTGGGATATAAATGTAATCAATCAATCAATCAATCAATCAATCTGAGGAGCCTCCTGGCAAGCTGCCATTGTGTGCAACGATGGCAGTGGGGGCAGCAGCAGGATGAGATGGGAACTGGGAGGGAAGCTCCACGACATTTCTCTCTCCGCTCCAGTCCTATTCTGCCTCTACTGGGGCCTCTGGGAGCAACTGTCCCAGTCTCTGCCAGGCGTGGCCGAGGAAGCCTTAACTCTTCCCACAATCCTTTGGCAGAATGAAGCCGAGAAGAAAGCTTGTGTTATTGGGATTGGGTAACATTAAGATCCATAAAATCAAAGCAGGATCCTCATGATTTCAGATGGTTTTTAAAGGGGAGACCCACAAAACCACTATCAAATCACAGAGCACTTCTGCCTCCATGGACTGAACCAGAAAATAATATTTTCGCCGTAGTCTACATAAATCTTTACGTAGACTACACGTGCCCAAATAAGGTACGCACTTCCCCCCCCCCCCGAAGTCAGCCGTGATAGGCTACGTAAGGATTTACGTAGCCTATCACGGTGTTTTTTGAAAATTTAGCCATGGTAGGCTACATAAATCTTTATGTAGCCTATCACGTTTGTTGTTGTTGTTGTTTTTTACTGGGAAATGGCGGCGGCAGCAGCCAGTTGGAAGATCGGCTGCCGCCGCCGAACCGCCGCCGGGAGCCACCAGTGCCAGGGACATTTGCCAAAGGTAAGTCCCATTCTGGGGGGCGGGGGCGGAGAATTTCTCCAGCAATTTCGGGGGGCCGAATGCGTTGGCATTCGGCCTGCCGGAGATTCGTGGAGAAATTCTCCGTCATCCCTATTTTTATGATGTTTTTAATGTAGAATTTTATTGTTTCAACTGTTTTGTTGTTGTACATTGCCCAGAATGGCTGGGTGACCAGCCAGATGGGCGATTAATTAAATAGATAGATAGATAGATAGATAGATAGATAGATAGCAGCTCTATTTTGCATTCAGTGACGTTTCTGAACTGTTTTCCATGGCAGTCCCATGTACAACACATTGCAGTAATCCAATTGGGTGGTTGCATGGATAACTGTCACCAGGCCACCTCTGTCCAGATAGGATTGTAGCTGGTGTATCTATGGCTAGTCCTACAGTACTGCTTTATAGTTGTACTGAAGTGCACTGAAAACTGTTGGGGCACATGACACATTCGACATGCTGCTTTTGCAGCGTTATTGCCTGTGTTTTATTCCACCTTATCCAAAATACTGCAACAAATGTCACTGTGTGCCCTACGAGGTATAAACACTCAAGATGGATATAGTGTTATCATGTTGGGATAGTGATGATATGACACAAGATGTAGATCTGGCCTACCTAAGCTGATGAAAGGCACTCCTGGCCACTGGGCCTCAAGTCACAGTGATGGGTCCAGGAGCACCCCCAAGCCATGTGCCAGATCTTTAAGTCACTTACTGGTTCCTTTCAGAAAGATAACAAATTTTCACAGCATCCATCTAGGAATTCTAGCAAATCTTTGACAAAGGGAGGCAATTGATAGCAGGCAAGATCCTCTACTTTCCCTCTCAATGGCATTCATGGAAAACAAATGTCCATAAACACCCTCTTCAAGCGGAAATGGTCAATTTCATCAGGTCTGTTAAAATTATCAAGAACTATTGTACTAACATACAACTCTGATGGACATGAATTCAGTAGTACTCAGTACCTTGTATGGAATTACAAATTTCCAGTCAGAAAATTCAGTCTCTCTAACATATCATATGTCAAATTACAACTCCAAAATGCATTTGTTATTTATTTAATGAAAATGTATGAAAAGCCATATGCAATTAATGTTATGAATTCGCATCTTGCAAAATCTTTAGATTTGTGGTGTGTGTGTGTGTGTGTGTGTTAGAACATACCACTAGGCCAAAGGTAAGGACTTTTAAGATTCAGAGATTTATGCTGAAGACATGAACTGAAAAGGGATTTAAAATACTTAATTTTGCCTTCTGGGTGGTACCATCACAATTCACTTGTTTAAAAAAAATGTATGCACTGGTTGTGAAGTCTGCTGTCTTAGCTTTAACCTGTAGTGGGAGATGTTGACCGAGTTTCTCATATTTGGCAGAATTAGAGTCCTGCAAATACCAGCTGAATAATTGGCTCTGTGGCGTGAAGTGAAGGAGGAGAACGCTTCGTAAACATGGTTGCTGTTTCGATGCTTTCTCATGCACAGAGATGGAGTGCTGATCAACATGCTGATGTGCTCTGAAAACATATGCTGGGACTTGGGGCTGATCCAGACAGTTGTGCATTTCAGAGCTCATGAGTGGGTGGTCTTACCCTGCCAAGGAGTTTGTAGGGGCTTTATCCATTCCAACCCCATAGCTAAAATGGACTGAAAGTACATACGTGGACGTAATAATTAGAGTCCCAAAACTGGGAAGGGAGAACATTCTGTGTAAACAGAATGTTGGACTAGATGGACCCTTGGTGTGATCCAGCATGGCTCTTGTTTTGTTAAGGGCAAAGGCTTTGATTGATTCATCAAGTGGCCTTTCAACCTCTCTCCCTCTCTCTATATAGATACAGAGATAGATAGATAGATAGATAGATAGATAGATAGATAGATAGATAGATAGATAGATAGAACCATTTCCAGTATCTGGAAATTATATATAGGGCATTTGATTTGGCCTTTTCTGCAGTGGCCCCACATTTCTGGAATATATTGCCATTGGAGTGTACCAGGCCCCACCATTGCAGTCTTTTAGGAAGGCCCTGAAGATTTAGTTGGTTACTCCCCTGGTTATGTTTTATCAGAATGGCTCCTGTCCTGGAAGGCGGCCTAGAAAGATTTTAAATAAAATGAATGGATGAAAAAATGAGTGAATGCAATGATGATCCTGCTAGCTATCCCACACGTTCATCAATGTCATGTCCCAGACAAGTCATGGGTTGCATCACTGGTGGATACATCCTTATGGTGCTCTTTCTGATCTGCATTTATCATGGTTGATTATATGACTACTGCCTTCTTGACATGCCAGCCAAGCCTATGACAGAGGGCTCAGTGTGAGGCATAGAATCATAGAATAGTAGGGTTGGAAGGGGTCTACAAGGCCATCAAGTCCAACCCCCTGCTCAGTGCAGGAATCCAATTCAGAGCATCCCTGACAGATGGCTGTCTAGCCTCGTCTTGAATGCCTCCAGTGTGGGAGAGCCCACCACCTCCCTAGGTAATTGGTTCCATTGTCATATTGCTCTAACAGTCAGGAAGTTTTTCCTGGTGTTCAGCCAGAATTTGGCTTCCTGTCACTTGAACCCATCATTCCGGGTTCTGCACTCTGGGATGACCGAGAAGAGATGCTGGCCTTCCTCTCTGTGACAACCTTTCAAGTCCTTGAAGAGTGCTATCACATCTCCCCTCAGTCTTCTCTTCCATAGAGCAGCACGTGGGGCTTTCTCAGAGTGAGGCTTCAGCCCAGATCTGGTGGTGGCCAGCTCCTGGCAGTGCAGGGTGGGGAGTGGGAATGCCATCTGCCACCCTTCCCTAGCAAAGAGGTGTACCTGATGCATAGGACCACAGCTCAGTGTTAGAGTACATGCCAGCTCTCAAAAAGTCCCTGGCTTAATCACTGGTGTCTCCAGGTAGGGCAAGGGAAGACCCCCCTCTGAAACCCTGGAGAGCTGATGCCACAGCCACTGCCAATCAGACTACAATAGACCAGGGATGGGCAGAGAGTAGATATCCAGATGTTTTGAACGTCAGCTTCCAGCATTCCTCACCTTTGGCCATGCTGGCAGGGGCTTCTGGGGGTTGAAGTCCAAAACATCTGGAGACTAACCTTCTGCCCACCCCTGGAGTAGACAGTCCTGAGCATGATGGGCCAATGTTCCAGGCTCCCATGTCCCTGTTTCTCTCACAGAGACACCCAGATTGTCCCCACGCCCCTATAAAATCCAAATTCTGAATTGTTTCCCATGGATGATCACAGATGTTGAGATTCTGGGTTGCCAAATCTGACTGCTTTAACTGTAGAGACCTTGGGTGATAATTTTCATACTGTGTCTTATCATACCAATGGGTGCACAGAAAGCATCTCAGCTCACAGTTCTGAGCAGGGATTACAGGCATCCTGTTGGAAGCTCAGAAGGGAAATACGCTCTCTGTAGCAGCCAATGATTTGTCGATGATATTTGCATACATGTTATGGGGGAATTTAAAGGAGAATCATGTTCTTCCAGCCAGAAACCTCTTTCTTCAAAGGAGCTGTGAATTCCTCACCATGGCCAGTCCCTTGATGCTCTTTGTCTTCCTTGCTTACTGTTCAGGTAAGGTGGAGGCTTATAAATGCCTATTTACTCATCCCCAATTGTAGTGGTGACACTGACAGCCATCTCCTTGTGATCTTCCAATTTCACTTAACGTCTGCTGCTGGCTTTGGTTCCAGGTTGTGATACACAGTTGATAATGGCTCAGCCACCCACTGTCTCAGCCTCCAGTGGAGAAACTGTTCAGATGTCCTGTAGAAGAAGCAGTGGGGGTATAACCAGCGAATGGAACTCCTGGCACCAACAGAAACCCAGCAGTGCTCCAATACTGCTAATATACAAGGATGTTGAGAGACCTTCAGGGATCTCAGCATGATTCTCTGGTTCCATTGACAGCTCTGCCAATGCTGCCATCTTAACTATCTCCAACGTTCAAGCAGAAGATGAGGCTGATTATTATTGTCTCTCTTGGGACAGCAGCATTAAGATGTTTCACGGTGGTATTTTCTGATGGGGAACTAAGTCAAAAACCTTCACTCTTCCTCCCCAGGGTGGAGAACTGAGAATAACAGAGTTTGATCTCACCTACGGCATGACTGAGGCTTTTTGAAGCACAAAAGTTGGAAGTGACAGAAAGGCCTTCCAGTCTCACCTCCTTTGCCAACTCAAGAAGACCATCCCATCAGCCCACACATCCAGGCCATAGGGTGCCACAAAGAGAGGGGAAAGTTACTCACAGAGCAAAAGCCCCTCAAATCGTTCAGAAGTGAGCCTCCGAAAGTTATCACTGTTGGATAAACAGGAAAGATTTACTTGTTTTGATTTTCAGATGCAAGGCTTGGACATCAGGGGTGACTGCTTCTATCCTTGTCTTCTTGTGTGTCCCACAGAGTATTGATCTGGTTACCTTTGAAGCCCAATTACTTAGTCCTTCACAGTGTTTTTAGCCCATTCTTTAGCTGAAAAAGACTCCCGGACTGTCTTATGAAGATTAATATTAAGACAGTCTCTGCCCTGAGGCTTGTAACCTAAAAGGCATGGCAGAAAAGGAAAGGCGTTTGGGAGGGAGGAGGAAACAAAACAAAACTCAGGCATCAGTTCACACCTGCAATGTTGCAGAAATGGAGCTTTTACAGCCAGCAATTGCACAAGATTACATACCCGCAAGCACCCGACCTGCTATTGTGTGCACGATGGCTGCTTCCTAGGGAGGACGGGCAGCTCCGTGGCTTCGCCAGGCTCTGGCTGGGCTGCGATGAAGCTCACGCAGCATGGTGAGCAGGGGTGGGCAGTGGCAGTGGCTTGGCAAGTGCCCAATAAAGTTGGGTGCGGGGGAGTCCGTCCATCCCTATCCATGATTAAAGCTAAATATCCAACCTGCGGAATGCCCCAAAGTTAAATGTGTCTGTTTATCGGGCCCTTAGCATACCTTCCCTCCAGGTCACATTAAGGCATAGTAGGTGTGCCTAAACACCCTCCTCAAGAGAAAACTGGTCAATGTCCCTAGTTCTGTTGACATTATCAGGAGTTAAACTAACATACATCTGCAATGGGCATGAGTGCAGTAGCATTCAATGAATTTATGCTGAACTGTAAATTTCCAGATGCAACATTTAACCTCAGGAACATATCGGAGGTCAAACTACAACTCTCCACTGAATATATTTGTAAATTGTTGAACATGTGCTCACATTCATCCTGTTTCTGATTCCCAGTCTAATTTGTGCACATTTCTCTGTAGACTGAATCACCCCCACTTCAACATATGAAGGAGAGTTGCGCTAATTTGGGGAAACTTCCACAAACCTCCCAATCGATCACTGCTCGGTTTTCACAATTTTGCATGAGCAGCAATTGCAAACATGAATGGGAACTGAGCAGAAGACAAGCAGTGAGACAATATTTGGAGAACGTCGGCGATCTTGAACATCGCTCGTTCACCTATCCCTAACAGTGGGTTACACTACTAGGGCTGTAGAAAGACCTCCCCACTTTGCTTCGGATGCTGCTTCAGACCCTCCAAACCTGCCCCGCTTTGACTCAGACCGATTCAGACCCCATCTGCTTTGACTCAGATCCAAATCCGAAGCAAGATTCCGATGTCCGAATCACTCAGTTTTGGCCTTTTCCCATTGTCTTGCATTGGAAAACACAAGTAGCTATAAATTTTTCAGTTTCCTCAGAAGTGCATGAAATGTGGGGACCTCTCAGCTTTGTACCTCCTCCTCCTCCTCCGTCCTGGTTGGCTGTCAAGGACTGGTGGCCATCTCATGCTTGCGATTAGGAGAGGCTAGCACCTGGGGTGTGCACCACACCTCTGCCTGCCTGGTCGGCTGTCCTTGACAGCTGACCAGGCAGGACGTTGCCTCGGCTGGTGCCCACGCTGCTAGCTATCTCCTGCTTGTGAGCATGAGATGGGTAGCAGTTGGGGCATGCGCTGCGACTCCTCGTCCTCCTCCTGTCTGCGTAATTCACTTCACGGTGGTTTTTGCATATAAGTCTATGTGCACAAAAGGTCTATAGACTTTTTAAAAACATAGAAATCATGGCGGAGGCAGATGCTCAGTGGATGGGCCCAGGTAAGTTGTGGGATGCTTGCTGAGTGGAGGCAGGGGCTGGTGGACATCCAGAGAACCTGGACAGGGGTGGTTCTCACATCCATAAGTAACACCACCAGAATGATCTCTGTCTCTGAAATGCAGCTATTTTTCTCCAGTTTTATTCTCTCTCTCTCTCTCTCTCTCTCTCTCTCTCTTCCCCCGCCACCCCAGTCTCACTGATAGGAGACTGCTGGGTTATGTTCAGCCCTGATTTGCCAAAGCTCCCTCCCTCCCCTTCTTCCTCCCCCTTTCCCTGCTCCCTCCTCCTCTTTCCCCCTCCCAGCTCACTCTCAAGTTTATATATTTGGAACTAAGCTATCCGGACTGCTCAGAATGCATCATCACAGCTCCGAATCACCGAGGCAGACGAGGCAGATATGAAGTTACAGCAGAGCTAATGACTAGTGTGTCCACTTCCTCTATGTCACCACCAAGACTATTTATTTATTTACAGTGTTTGTATCTTTACCCCTGTCATCCACCGAAAAAGGCTCTCAGAGAGGCATACGAAGATTAATAGTAGGAAAGGCCATTCCCTCAGGCTTAAAATCTAAAATATATAGCACAAAAGGAAAAGGGATTGGGAGGGAGGAGGAAAGAACTATACTCAGGAACTCATTCTTCATTTCAAAGTTCATATAAGTCAAGTGTTCATCCTGGCATGGAAGGGTGAAACAAGCACCCTGCAGCTGTTCCTTCCCTGGCCAATGTGTTCAGCCACACTGGTCTCCCATTTGCCCTGCTGTTCTTCCTGCGAGGAAGGGGCGGCAGTGTCCCTGTGCCCCTTGGCTTCCTTGCTGATGGATGAGGTCTGAATCTGAGGTCTGAGAGTTAACCCAGTTAACTCTCAGGTGGACCATGGAACTCCCAATGAGGGTTATCTTAACTCAGCGTACCCTGCCTATCAAGGCTGTTTCAGCTGCCCTTCTTTGTTCGCTATCCCAAATCACTCAGAAGACACTCCTTTAAAAATAAACAAATTGGAAAAAGAAGAGGAATTAAAAATTCTTCACTGCGACTGGATTTAGTTCAAAAACACTGCACAGTTTGTGAGGTTTGCTATGCTGGCTTTTACCTTTAGGGGGAGGTGTGGGGCCACATCTGGCAAAATTATATGACCACAGATGCCCACCTATACTCAGTGGACCTGTGGTGTGAAGAATGGTTGCCATACATGAGTGTTCCCTCTGGGCCTTTCTCTTCACCTGTGAACAGAGATCACATTCTAGTAAGCATCTTTGACAGCACAAGAACATAGCCTGGGCTCTGGATTGACTAGAGCAGGGGTCCCCAACCTTTTTGGACCAGTGGGCTCATTTGGGGATTTGAGAAACTGCTGTAGGCACCACTGCAAAATGGCTCCCCAGAAGAATGGCTAGTCACATACTGGCCATGGGGGACTGGCTGGTCAGAAGAGGATGGGGAGTGAAATAGCAAGGCTAAAGGCTGTTAGGGAGGGGAAAATAGCACTGGAAAGGGATAGATAGATGAGAAAAGGTGAGGCTAGAAGTGGGGAGAAACAGTGAGGTAAAGAGGTAGGGGAGAGATATAACATTGCTAGAGTGTGGGAGACAAGAGAAACTGCATGATAAAGGGGTAAATGGGAGAGAAAGAGGAAGGTTGGGGGCTAGGATGGAGAGAAAGTGGAAAGCCTGTTTTAGAAGGAGGAAAAACAGCAAGGAAAGGAATTGGGTGGAGATGGACACCAAGGCTATGTATAATTGATAGGAAGTTGTATTTTCTTATATATTCATTTCATATGTATTCATTGCTACAGATAGACACAAATCCATGAGCAAATATTTTGAAAAGAAAAAAGAAATCTTTGTACACGCTGACAGGTACCAGATTGGGAAACCCCTCATGGGTGCCATTACTTGGAAGCAGGAAGAGTGGGTGGAGTTTCTGCCAAGTCTTCCCTTCTGTGCATGCTGAATAAAGAACAGTTGTATTTGAGGCCTGCTGATTCTTGCAGCCATTCCTATTACCTATACAACACTGATATATACATTCCATATGTATTCATTGCTCCAGATATACACAAATCCATGTAAGTATATTTTGAATAAAAGAAAAAAGAACACTTTGCAGGTGCCTGGAGGTACCACATTGGGGAGCCCCTCGTAGGTGCCGTCCGAGGACCCCGTGGGTGCCATGTCACCCTCCGGTGCTGCATTGGGAAACCCTGGATTAGAGATGTGTGTATTGCATGTTGCAGAAAGGAAGGAGCCGGGAAGGAAGAGCCAAGGTTTTGGCCGATTCCACAAGTGGCATTTCAACTGGGATTTTTTTTCCCTCTTGCACTGCTATCATCTTCATATAATACCCCGTTCATTTGATTTTAAAGCAACAACCCCGCTATCTAATGCAGACTTTCGCAAATGACATGTCCTAGACAAATACAGAGTTGCATCGGTTGTGCAACTTTCCTTGTGCTTCTCTTACATACCAGCCTTTGTCATGGCGGGTCACACTCCCACTGCCTTGCTGCCCCGATTGCCAGCCAAGGCCAGTGCTGTTCCCAAGAGTTTCAATCTTCCTCCTTGCAAATTTGGTGCAGCTTCAATGGCTTGGCTAGAGTATTGCACGTTCTCAGCTGTGACGTGAGTCACGTGACATTTTTGTAGAGTCAATGATCGCAGATCAAATTTGCATGAAGGGGCCATCCTATTGCCATAGAGATTTAAGGAACAATTTGGGAGGGAGATGAGCAATTATTCTTTCCCATCAGATAATCAGACTCACCGCCATGGCCTGGGCTCTGTTTTTCCTTGCCCTTCTCAGTTACTGTACAGGTAAGGATGTGATGAAATCACTTGACAAAGGCCAACCTATTCATCATGTGTTTTCTGAATGTCAGCACGAGGGTGTTATTGTGATAATATATAGCACAGAAAATCTAACGATCTTGCTGTTTGCACAGGAGTCAGTTCACACCCAGCTGTGACTCAGCCCACATCAGTGTCTGAGTCCCTGGGACAAACGGTAAGATTCTCCTGCTCTAGAAGTGCTGGTGGAAACTGGTGCTATTTTGTCTGGCTGCAACAGAAACCTAGACAGGCTCCCCACTTTGTGCTTCAGGGAAGCACCAGGGGAGAAGGGATCCCAGATCGGTTCACTGGCTCTAACTTTGGGGATACTGTCTATTTAACTATCACTAACATCCAGGATGAAGATGAGGCTGATTATTACTGTCTTGCCTGGAAGGTGAACACTAAGGTGTTTTACAGTGGTATATTCTGGTGGGGAACTAAAACAAAAACCTCCTCTCTTCCTCCCCAGGCTGGGGAACTGAGAATTAGAACAGAGCTTATTCGAAGCCATGACTGAGAATTTGTGGAGCACAGACATGAACAGGCAGAAAGGCCTTGTCTTTCAACTTACTTCACTAAGTCTGGGTGATCCTCTCAGGCATATCAGTCCACATAAACTAGACCACAGGATGCCGCAAGGAGATTGCAAGTCACCAACAAGGTTACTCACAGAGCAAAATACCAACAGAGGTTTCAGACAAGTGAGGAATCTTGGTATGGGAATCTGAAGTGTTTAATAGAGAAATCTGGGAATTCAGAGACTGATTTCCCCCTGAGAGATTCTGTCCTAGCTGAAAAAGGAGTTTAAACTAAGCACCAATGATGTGTATTTGCAGGAAGATTTAGCTTCTGTTAAGAGTGTAGAGATACCACCCCCACCCCGCCTGGCATAATCTTCTTAAATATATTCCAGGACGAGAGGACTCTGGGCTCCTTCACAGGCAGCTTTTATCCTGCTATTGAGATTGCCCACTCATGGAAGTTTGTGGGTCCTTTTCATGATGTTGTCAACCTCCGGGGCACATCCAGAAGTATTTCCTGGTTATTCCGTCTCAAAAGATCCAGAAATAATGAAATATTTATTTTAAGTCAGAGTGTTACGCTATTAAAACAGCCACTAGATGGTGCTGTTCCATCGAGTTCTATGGAACCTTGAAAATTAAACGCTCCCCCTCTCAGAAATTACGTAGTCACTGTCTGGGAGCTTGCTGTAAATGCAGAAAGGCCCCACAATGGGAAGACTGCACATTTTTACTTTAATGTTAAGGCAGCTTATTCATCTAAAATTGAAAAGTTCAATCTGAGGCAGGACTGAATTTTTGCCAGATTTTATCTACTGGCTTCTAATGTCCTTCATAGTATGCTAGCTAAGAGAGGATTCCTATGATTCCTGGGAGAATGATTCACAAACCCGCTTCCGAGGTCAGAGGCAGCTCTGGATTAGATAGGCCTTTGGTTAGATCCAACAGGGCTGTTCTTATGACAAAGCAACTGCCCTTCCTTTTCAGTATCAAAAGGGGATACTTTTCAGTATCAAAAGGGGATACTTCAAAAGGGGTACTTTTCAGTATCCCCTTTTTGCAAATTTATCAATGGTTCTTGGCTTTGCTCTAACACTGAATATAAATAGTAGTGGAACACAGACTCAGACATATTCTGCAGTTGAAATTTGTAAATTTCCGAGCTTGCAATGTGAGTTGCGGACCCCCCCCCCCCCAAAAAAAACATTTAGTGGCATGTGTACATTTAAAAAATGTGCACAAAATACTACTTTGGAAAAATGTGTACAGATTAGAGAAGGTGGAAAAATCCACTGCGGATTCAAATCATGCTGGATTCTCAAGAATCTGATCTGCAAAGCCCACAATGGACCAGCCCCACTCACCGCTGGGTCTGTTGGATTTCCCACGAGGAAGCTCTCCTCCATTCTACATGGTATGATCAGCTAACGGCGGCCGCCATTAGCCAATCATGGGAAAAATACAGCCACAAATTGTGTAGCACTTCCTCCTATGTTAATCGTGGCATAAACGGCTGTGGAACGCCCCCCCCCCACTGTGGACTGCCCCCCCTCCCAGACCAGAAGTTATGGGGTTTGTATACCCGTAGTACATATATGCTTTGATCAATGGGAGAAGAATGTGTTCATTTCAAAGGTTTCAATTGATGCATACATTTTTGAGAAATATTTATGGGTTTTCATGCAAAAAGGAAACAAAAAACAAAAAAACCCCCAGTGAACCCCTTACAATCTGATATGGACTTGAGCTGGAATGAGGTTCGAGATGGTATCCAGAGAAACTTTGATGAGCTTGAGTTTTCTGATTTGTACATTGGACCAATTTTCTCTTCTTCATCTCCAAGCCAGATGAGGAACTCCATGACTTAGTAGTTCATAAGGGTTATCGCAAATCAGCACACCCTGCCCACACACGCAGGACACTCAAAGTGGTTTCAACTGTCATTCTTTGTTTGCCATCCGAGATCTTCCAGGGGACACTTGTTGAAAAGAACGGGGATAAAAATGCTTCACTGCGGCTGGATGGCGTCATAAGCATTTTGTTCTAAAACACTATGCAACGTTCGTGAGGACTTTAATGTGTCTTTAAGCTGTAGAAGGAGCTGTTGGTCCACCTTTGGCAAAATTATTAAACCATGGAGACCACCTGCACATATTGCAACTGTGGCATGAAGCCAAGCAGGAGAATGTTTACCATGCTTGAGTGCGCCTTCTGGACCTTTCTGTTTACTCTTGAACAGAGATCAAGTTCCAGGAATCATTTTGTCAGCATAAGAACATAGGCTGGGATCCTGGACCTGGAATACCTCGAACAAATGTGCATTGCATGTTGGGTGAAGGAGGAATTGGTAGGATGAGCAAAAGCTTTGGTGGATTCCACAAGTGGCATTTCAATCAGGTTGCTTTAGTTTTAGTTTTTAACTTCTGCCTTTCTTAAATCAGAATGTAATTTACAGTCTATTTAATTTTAAAACGATGATCATTGCTATCCATTTTGTATTTATCCTGGTTGTATTGTTTACTGTGCTTTTAATGTTTTATATATTCTGTATTGTTTTACTGTGCTATGGTCCATGGGGTCACAAAGAGTCGGACACAACTTAACGACTGAACAACAACAACTTTGGTTTTAATTTTTGTGAACCACCCAGAGAGCTTTGGCTATTGGGCGGTATAGAAATTAAACAAACAAACAAACAAACAAACTATTCCTCACTATTGTACAAATGAACTGTCACACACAAATAAAGGGTTGCCTCACTGGTTCCGGCTGAACATCAGGAAAAACTTCCTGACTGTTAGAGCAAAGGACAATGGAACCCATGACCTAGGGAGGTAGTGGGCTCTCCCACACTGGAGGCATTCAAGACAAGGCTGGACAGCCATCTGTCAGGGATGCTCTGACTTGGATTCCTGCACTGAGCAGGGGGTTGGACTTGATGGCCTTGTAGGCCCCTTCCAACCCTACTATTCTATGATTCTATGGTAGAAACATCCACTTGTTTTTCTTTCTTACAGACATTTATCATGGTGAGATATACCACCACTTCCTTCTTGCCATGCCAGCCAAAGCAAATGCTGTTCCCAAGAGTTTCAAGATCTCCTTCATGCAAATTTGGTGTATGGTCCTTGGCTTGGCTTGAACTTTGCACATTCTCAGCTGAGACAAGGCTTTTAGTAGAGTCAATGTTCACAGACCAAATTTGCATAAAGGGACCATTTGTTTGCCATGGTGGGTTTAAGAGATGATGTGAGAGGGAGCCAGGCAATTATCCTTTCCCATCAAACTCTCTGTAGGACAGCACCATGGCCTGGGTTCTCTTCTTCTTTTCACTTCTCAATTATTGTGCAGGTGAGGGCATGCAGAACTTATTTTACAAAGGTCCGGGGGTCCTTGCAAAAGGATTTGTACTGTGCATTACATATCATTGAAATTATTGTGTTTATGTGATATTAAAGACCACAGAAAAATATAACCGTCTTGCTCTTTTTGTGCAGGTGTCAGTTCGCAACCAGCTGTGACTCAGCCTGATTCGGAGTCTGTGTCCCCGGGACAAACAGTTAGACTCTCCTGCTCTAGAAGTGCTGGTGGTAGCTGGGCCCATTTGAATTGGCAGCGACAGAAACCTGGTCAGGCGCCTCACTTTGTGCTCTATGGTAGCAGCACCCGTGGAGAAGGGATTCCAGATAGGTTCACTGGTTCTGGCTCTGGGACCACTGGCTATCTAATTATCACTAATGTCCAGCCTGAAGATGAGGCTGATTATTATTGTCTTTCCTGGGAGAGGAACAGTAAGGTGTTTCACGGTGGTATATTCTGATGGGGAAGTAAGACCAAAAGTTTCACTCTTCCTCCCCAGGGTGGGGAACTGAGAATTAGAGAGCTTAAACTGTCTTATGGCTGAAGCTTTTTAAAGCATAAGAGTTGAATGGGATAGAAAGGTCTTTGAGTTTCACCTTCCACTCCAAGGCAGGACCATTCCCTTGGGCAGATCAGCCCATACACTCCAGACCACAGGGTCCCACAACGAGAGAGCAAGTCACCAACAAGGTTACTCACTGAGCAAAAGATGTCCGGATGGTTCAGACAAGTGAGACTTGGAACTTTATCACTGTTGGATAAACGGAGATGAGTTGCCATGTTCGGATTTCCAGATGGTCGCCTGGAATTGGCCAAATGCCTTCCCTGCATCATTTGGCTTCAACAACCAAAACTCATCCAATAAAACTTAACCAGAAGGTGCTCTGAACACCTCTATTAATGGAACTGCATTAACAGGTGTCCAGGTTACGGTAGATTTGAGTCACTTTATCTTCAAAAAGTCATGCAAATCTGGCACAGCATGCTACCAAGACTTCCACCATCTTGGAAAGAGATGGTGGAACTCTTGGTAGGATGCTGTGACCAGTTCAAATGGCATTTTGAACCTAAAAGGCCTATCTACATGGGGTATTTACTCTGGTCCTGCTGTGGGCCCAAGATGATTGTGGCACACGAAATGTGAAAAGTCGACTGCAAAATAATGTACAGACAAGAATTAAGAGCAGGGGAAGTGTGCACCAGATGATTTATGCATCACTGCTCTGTCCTATTTCCCCTGCATTAACATACAAATTGAGCCCCTGTCCTCCACACATCCCTTGAGATTCACCTCTGAGGACCACAGTTCAGTCTCAGTCTCAGAGCACGTGCATTGTAGGCAAAATGTATCCTTCCCATGTTCAATCCCAGCATCTCCATGTAGGGCTGGGAAAGAGACCTTGGAGACCTTGGCGAACTGAAGTGGTTGTGCACCCCTGCCCTTCATGCTTAATGTTACTGTGAGCCCGACCATGACCTGAGCCAGAAGTAGTTTCTTCTCTGCTTCAGTCCCATCCAGCCACACCTTTGCTGTGCAAAGTCCTCCTGAGTGACAACTCTCCTCCCTGGCCCCCAGACAGGTTGTGTGAACCAGACAAGCCCTGTAGAGGATCCCTTCCCCACCCCTCAGATCCAATAGCCTGGAGGGAAAGTCTAGGGAATCACCTTCTCGGTGTCTCCAGATGGTGACCAATGGCTTCTCCTTCAACACATATTCCCCACACTGCCTGGCAGTTGTGACTGACCTAATGACCATTTTAGATATCACCCCATGCTAGGGATTGGTGGAAACTTAACTTGGTTCTTATTTCAACACGAATTTACCAAAGTTTTAACACTATCCAATAACAAGGTACCAGCAATGGCTGAAACACCCCCCAGCCTCTCTGAATATAACACACACACACACACACACACCCCTTAAAAAAAGACTCTGGAGCAGCAGCCTATTGCATGAAAACCCACAGACGCAAATGGTGTAGCAGACGCCATTTGCGGCCGTAAATGCAGCCATTTAGGGCTGCATTTATCTTAATCTAAGACCTTTATGGCTGCAAATGGAGTACTGGACGCCATTTGCATTCGGAGTGGAGTCTGCATCAGCCAGCGACATGGCAATGGTGACTGTAGCGCTGGCGCTCTGGAGCCGGCGGCAGGCAGGATCTGTCCAGCAAGGACTTTGATGGGAGGCGGAGGCAAGTACTCCATTTCTCCATGGACTATGGAAGCGGGATTCTTTTGAATCGGGCCTCACTGGGGTCTGTGGAGGAATTCTTCACCATCCCTAGTTGTGACTGACCTAACCACCTTTTTAGATATCACCCCATGTTGGGGATGGGTGGAAAATTAACTTGGTTCTGACTTCAGCATGAATTTACCAAAGTTTTAACACTATCCAATGGCTGAAACATCCTCATTCTCATCCTCTCTCTCTCTCTCTCTCTCAGAATATAAGTCACAAACACACACACACAAACACACACACACACACATACACCTGTAAAGAAGACTTAAGACATTTTTATTAATTTATTAAGTATATTTATATCTTACATTTTGATTGAATATTCTTGAAGACAGCATAAAATAGATTTGATCACACATTCACGCACATCTCTGTGTGTGTGTGTCTGTGTACACGCTTGTGCACACACGACCCAGCACCCCGAGTGCCCTGACCAGTGGGTGAGGCCAAAGTGTGCTGTTCATATTATTATTTATTTGCTGTTCCATGTTTATTATACATTTTTCCTCCAAATTTTTCCTCCAAAGAAACCAAGGTGACTTACTTAATCCAGCCTTCTCTCCATTTTATCCTCACAACAACCCTGCGAGGTAGGTTAGGTTGAGACTGTATGCCACTGGCTGTACTTCCTGAATGGTTAGTGCCCCACTTTTGTCAAGCCCCTTGAATTGCAGCTGAAAGTCCTGACTTTGCTCCCATCTGGGTGTGTTTCCTTTCAACTTCAATGTGGTGGTGTACGGAGCCCAACTGCCAAAACAGTTATCATTGTTCCAATATTTCTGGCCCTGACTGTATATCTCTCCTTATGTTTGCCTTCTCTGTTGGCTGATACTGTGACGGGGTCTGCTACTCCTGCCTTATTTTCATGCTGCCCAAATCAAGGCCTATTCCCAAGCTGTGAATGCTCCTCTTCATGTAAATTCGCTGTATGGTCTTTGGCCTGGCAATTTCATCACTGGCATTGACACTGGCAATTTCATCACTGACTCGCTATTCTATGATTCTGTGGTTCATTCCACAAGTGGCATGTTGGTACATATTTGCATTTTTATTATTTGAAAATAAACCCGATATTCAGGTTAGTGATTTTGAAATTCTAGTGCATTCTATCCCACATTGTCACAAATGACATCTCCAGACTTAAACAAACAAACAAACAAACATAGAAAGAAACAAAAAATCTTCTGTCATTTCTAAGGGGAGGGGGCAGGAACATACATCCTTATGCTTGCCTTCATGGTTGGTCTTTATTGTGATGCATTCTGCTCCCTCTGCCTCATGTTCACCCTGCCCAAGGCAAAGCCTATTCCCAAGATGTGAATGGTCCTCTTCATGTAAGTTTTCTGTATGGCCATTGGCTTGGCTACAGCCTTGCAGATTCTCAGCTGTGATGTGACATTTTAGTAGTGTCTACAATCAGAGATCAAATTTGCATGAAGGGGCCTTTTGGGGGGCATCAGGGATTTAAGAAATGATGTGGGAGGGAGCCAGCCAATTCTCCTTTCCCATCAGAAACTCAGACTCCTATAGAGAACTCACCATGGCCTGGGCTCTGTATTTCTTTGCACTTCTCATTTTTTGTGTGCAGGTAAGGGTGTGGTGAGTCTACTTTACAAAGTCCTAGTGGACAACAATGAAGCTTTTTGCATTTATCACTGTTAACTGGTGCATTTATACTGTTTGAGAGCACAGGGCATGTACTAAGAGCATTTTCCCCCTTTTTGCACGGGTGTCAGTACTCAACAAACTCTAACTCAGCCTCTGTCAGAGTCTGTGTCTCCGGGCCACACATCCAAGCTGAACTGCTCTGGACGTGCTGCTGGTGGTAGCTGGGATGATTTCTGCTGCTATCAACAGAAACCTGTACAGGTGCCTCACTTTATGCTCTATGGTACCAGCACCTGGGGAGATGGGATCTCAGAGGTTATTTATAGAGGAAAAGACCGGCAGATGATATTTCATCACTGACGCAAATCCGTTTTCAGAAATGCTGAACATGGAAGAAATGTCATGTTCTGGTACCTAGCTAAAGGGCTCTATGCTTCTCAAGGACTGTGCAGAGAAGGGTGTGCCAAATTCACTTGCCAATGGCCTAGTGGACTACAATGAATCTATTTGTATTTATTTATCTGAGGAACATAGTGCCTTTATGCTATTCGAGAGCAAAGAAAATGCACTGAGATCATATTATGCCTGTTTTGCACAGGTGTCTGTACATAACAAGCTGTGGGTCAGCCTGCTTCTGAACACGTGCCTCCGGGGCAAACAGTTAACCACTCCTGCTCTGGAGGCAGTGGTGGCAACTGGACTACTTCCCATGGTTTGAACTGTGTTCTGGACCAAGTCCTCGCTTTACGTTCTATGGTACCAGCCCCAGGGGTGATGCCATCCCAGATCATGTGTTGGAGTCTTCCCTGGTGGTGCCGCTCCTCAAAAAGAAACATCATAGGAAACTGAGCATTCTGGGAGCATGCCAGAGGCAGGTTCGGGAGTGGTTGAGAATCCCAGGGATTCCCCCACCCCCCAGCCTGCATCAGAAAAACATTTAGGCATGCCAAAGAGTACATTTAAATATAACTCTCCCATCTTTTGCATTGGAGGGACTGATTTTTCCTCCAATAGTGTGGGAAGGGAGATAAAATATGCCCTTCCACCCTGACCCCATGGATTTCCACCCTCTTGGCAAGAACCAGCAGGGGATAGGAGGAAATGGAGTCATCCAGTCTTGGAGTACTTCAGTGGAAGGACGAGCCTGCTTATTTTGATGTCTTGGGCAAAGAACCTCTCAGAGATACACAGGTTTTAACACTGGGCATCTCTACACCAGCCTAATATCCTGCATTTAAAACGGGGCTTTCTGCTTCTGTTTTAAATGCAAGATCATGATGACTCTCTTTTCCCTCCTCTTCCTTCCCCCCTCCCCCTTCTCCCTCCTTCTGCCCGTATCTGAGTCTTCCGTTATCTTCCATTGATCTCGCTCCTCTTCTTGCCACTTTCCCTCTTTTAACGCAGGGAACTCAAGCAGAACACAACGGGGTAACTTGAAAGCTCATTATTTGCGATCTACTTAAAAACAGAACAAAGGGCATTTAGTGCAGGAGACATTCTGGAGGGTCACGGCGTCAGGTAAAGTGCCTACATACTTCCGTGAGGGAGCAATCTCAATTCAGGAAAAAAGCTCCGTGTGAAGAAAGCCACTATCTAGTAAAAAGCTACTAGTAATGGCTAAACCTCTCTCTCTCTCTCTCTCTCTCTCTCTCCCTCTGTGTCTGTTTGAGAAGATATGCACAAATTTGGGGAGATTGCACAAATTTGGGGAGATTTGTGCAAACCTCCCATTTGGTCACTGCTTGATTTGCACGGAGCGAGCAGCAAATCATGAACACAAATAGGAAATGCTCAAGAAATTGGAGAAAAGGAGCAAATAAAACAGTTCACCCTGCACTACATCCTTTTTGATAAACCTATATTGTACCTTTCCTCTCTTTCTCTCTCTCTCTCTCTCTCTCTCTCTCTCTCCCCCCCCCCATGTCTGTTTGAGAAGATATGCACAAATTTGGGGAGATTGCACAAATTTGGGGAGATTTGTGCAAACCTCCCATTTGGTCACTGCTTGATTTGCACGGAGCGAGCAGCAAATCATAAACACAAATAGGAAATGCTCAAGAAATTGGAGAAAAGGAGCAAATAAAACAGTTCACCCTGCACTACATCCTTTTTGATAAACCTATATTGTACCTTTCCTCTCTTTCTCTCTCTCTCTCTCTCTCTCTCCCCCCCCCATGTCTGTTTGAGAAGATATGCACAAATTTGGGGAGTTTGCACAAATTTGGGGAGATTTGTGCAAACCTCCCATTTGGTCACTGCTTGATTTGCATGGAGCGAGCAGCAAATCATAAACACAAATAGGAAATGCTCAAGAAATTGGAGAAAAGGAGCAAATAAAACAGTTCACCCTGCACTACATCCTTTTTGATAAACCTATATTGTACCTTTCCTCTCTTTCTCTCTCTCTCTCTCCCCCCCCATGTCTGTTTGAGAAGATATGCACAAATTTGGGGAGTTTGCACAAATTTGGGGAGATTTGTGCAAACCTCCCATTTGGTCACTGCTTGATTTGCACGGAGCGAGCAGCAAATCATAAACACAAATAGGAAATGCTCAAGAAATTGGAGAAAAGGAGCAAATAAAACAGTTCACCCTGCACTACATCCTTTTTGATAAACCTATATTGTACCTTTCCTCTCTTTCTCTCTCTCTCTCTCTCTCTCCCCCCCCATGTCTGTTTGAGAAGATATGCACAAATTTGGGGAGATTGCACAAATTTAGGGAGATTTGTGCAAACCTCCCATTTGGTCACTGCTTGATTTGCACGGAGCGAGCAGCAAATCATGAACACAAATAGGAAATGCTCAAGAAATTGGAGAAAAGGAGCAAATAAAACAGTTCACCCTGCACTACATCCTTTTTGATAAACCTATATTGTACCTTTCCTCTCTCTCTCTCTCTCTCTCTCTCTCTGTCCCCGCCCCCCCCCCTCATTACTGGTGTTTTACACATTTAAAGAAAATGAAAGAAAACTGCACATTGAAAAATCATACAAATCAAACATTACCAAAATGGTGCTGTCGGCATTGTATTCTAACCCACTATGCATTGTCTATGAGGCTTGTCATCCTGGCTTTATCCTTCAGCAGGAGGGTTCTGTCCATATTTGGCAAAATTGTATGACCACCACCAGCACACAGTGGACCAGGGGTGTGAAGTGAAGCAGCAGAATGCATAGCATCCCCGGACGTTCTTCCTGAGCCTTCGTGTTCCTGACTGAACAGAGCTCACGTGCCACAAAGCTTCTTTGTCCGTGCAGGTACGGAGCCAGGAGACTGGGCTGACTTAGAGAGATGTGTATTGCAAGTTCTTTGGAGATGATTAGTGAAGCTACGGTCCTTCCCCAATCTCATTATCAGGAGCAGTAAGGACCAATCCTATGGACACTAGACAGTGGCTAGACGGTTGTAGGATATCTGGTTTTCCAGGAACCTACCTCCCCCAACTTCTGCGCTGCCTCCAACACAGCGCGGAACAGTCCCATCCTCCACGCTCGCAAGAGGAGTGCGGAGCAGGTGAAAAGGGGCATTCCCGGAGGGCTAACCGGGGCGGGGAGGGCAGAAATGCCTGTATGACACATCCAATGTGTCGTACAGCAGCCTCCTCCCCCGCACTGCCCTCCCCTGGCTGCACAGCCACAATCGGCTGTCTAGCTGAAAATGCAGGGCTGGAGAAGTGCGAAGGGAACGATCCCCTCCATGCTTCACCTGCCCTGCATTGGATAGTCAGTCACCCCGAGTTCAGAGAAGGCCACGTATCTGAATAGGATTGCACCCTGAGGGTGCAATACCGAACATGTAGCAGGTGAGATGTATTGAAGATGCAGCAGCTAAGGTTGCTACAAGATTGGGCAGAAGGTCACTCTGCATGCTGATGTGTGGTTGCCACCAAAGATACACCTGCAGAACACCGACAGAAATAATGTACCGACAAGGATTAGGAGCAGGGGAAGTGTGGACCAGGTGATTTATGCATCACTGCTCTGTCCTATTTCCCCTGCATTAATATACAAATTGAGCCCCTGTCCTCCACACATCCCTTTAGATTCACCTATGAGGACCGCAGTTCAGTCTCAGAGCACATGCATTGCAGGCAAAATGTATCCTGGCCATGTTTGATCCCCGGCATCTCCAGGCAGGGCTGGGAAAGAGACCGTGGAGAACTGCTGCCGGCCCTTGAAAAGGATTCTGTGCTAGAGGGACAAATGTACTGAGTCGGGCATTACAAAGCTCCTGATATCCTTTCTTCCTATTCAAGCCACTCATCCCTACCTGCAGAACCAAAATTCTGCAAGTGAAAGAATTCCAAACAGAAGTACAGGTGTGATGGATTTTCTTCCCATTCTCACCAAATTTGGGATTTCTGGTTGTCAGATCTGACACGTGCAGAAGTCTTGGCTGGTCATTTTCGGAGGAGTCTCACAGGAATGCGTGCCCAAAAGTTTCCTTTCTGAAGCTGCATAACTCATGGTTCTGAGCAGAGGTTAGAGGAATCCCCTTATGAGCTCAGAAGGGAAATTAGTGGCCTGTAGCAGCCAATGAATATTGAGTATATTTGTATCCAGGGACACTTCCTGTATTCGGTGAATTTAAAAGGGCTTTTCACAGTTCTTCCTACCAGAAACCTCTGTGTTCCAGGAGGCTGTGAATTCCTCACCATGGCCAGCCCCTGGTTGCTCATTGTGCTTCTCGCTTACTGTTAGGGTAGGATGGGGGCTTAGAAAAGCCTAAGTAGAAATATTTTCCTATATTCTGTTTTTCCCTTTTAGTGGCAACACTGAGGGTTTTCTCTTAATCCCACTGAATTTCTCCTACTGACTCTGTTTCCAGGTTGTGATGCGCAGTTCACGATGACTCAGCCTCCATTGGAGGAACAGTCAAGATCTCCTGCAGAAGAAGCAGCGGAGATATAAGCAGTGCTTGGAACTCCTGGTACCAACAGAGACCCAGCAGTGCTCCAATACTAAATTTCCAAATTTCCAAACGATCTCTCAAGAAATGGCCAAGGAGGAGTGGATAGCACAGTTTACTTTGATGTACTAAATCTCTTTTGTATACCTATATTGTAGCTTTCATCCCATCCACCACTCCTTGTCTTTTTGAACAAACAGACAAAAAGTGGCATTGAAAAGAACAATGAAGCATGTTTTACTTCATCAACATGATGCGGTCAGCATTTCATTCTAAAAGGCATGTGTTGTTTGTGGGGCATGTTATGCTGTCTTTAACCATTCGAGGGAGGTTTAGGTCCAAAATGTGGCATCTGCTGGCACACACTCCACCTGAAGTGAAACAGGATAATGTTTTGCATATATGTGAAGTGAAGCAGGGTAACGTTTTGCATCCATGTGTGCTCTTCCTGAGCCGTACTGTTCATGCCTGAACACAGATCAAGTTCTGTAAAGCTTTTGATCTGCCTGAGAAGATAGGCTGGGTCCCTGGGCTCTCCTAAACAGCTGCACATTGCAAGTTGTACAGAGCACAGAAGTGAGTGGGGGTCCCCTTTCCAAATCCATCACTGGAATGGGTTCATGCTCAAAATATCTGAATTTCCTTAGAGAACAATCCTATGGCCACTACACAGTGTCAAGAGGGCACAGGATGTTTTGGTTTCTAGGAACCCAGCTCGGTTCCCAGAAACCTAGCTCCCTGCAGCACAGAACAGGTGAAAAGAGGGCATTCCTGGGGGCAGGAAGGAGACTCTGGAAGCATTGCTGCAATGCTTCCTATGTGGCATCTGGCCTCCCCCGCTCCTGCTCTGACATCCCCAGCTAAAGAGCCAAAATTGGCTCCCTAGCCACAAATGCAGGGCAGCCAGGGCGCAGAGGAGAGGATCCCCCCGTGCTCTGTCTGCCCTGCAGTGGATAGTTGGCCCCCTCTGAGTTTGGAGGTGTCCAACTATCCCAATAGGATTGCACCCTTAAATATTCTTCATGCCCAAATCTCCTTTGGAATCACAAAAGGCTACCCCAGGGAGGTGGTGGCCTCTCCCACACTGGAGGCATTCAATACAAGGCTGGTAAGCCTTCTGTCAGGGCTGCTTTGACTTGTATTCCTGCATTGAGCAGGGGTTGGACTTGATGGTCTTAAAGGCCCCTTCCCAATGACTATTCTACGATTCTATGATTCTGTGGTTCATTCCACAAGTGGCGAGTTGATACATATTTGCATTTTTATTATTTGAAAATAAACCCGAAATTCAGGTTAGTGATTTTGAAAAGATTCTATTGCATTCTATCCCACATTGTCACAAATGACATCTGCAGACTTAAACAAGCAAACAAAGAAACAAACAAAAAATCTTCTGTCTTGTATAAGGGGAGGGGGCAGGAACATACATCCTTATGCTTGCCTTCACAGTTGGTCTTTATTGTGATGCGTTCTGCTACGTCTGTCTCATGTTCACCCTGCCCAAGTCAAGGCCTATTCCCAAGACGTGAATGGTCCTCTTTTTGTAAATTTTCCTTATGGTCATTAGCTCAAGCCTTGCAAAGTCTCAGTTGTGATGTGACATTTTAGCAGATACAATGAGCAGAGATCAAGTTTGCATGAAGGGGCCATTCATCTGCCACATGAGGGATTTAAGAAACAACGTCAGAGTGGTCCAGTCAACTATCTTATCCAATCAGAAACTCAGCTCCCATACAAAGCCCAGCCTGACCTGGGCTCTGTTTTTCTTTGCACTTCTCAATTATTGTGGCAGGATGGGTGTGAAGAATTCACTTTAGAGAGGTCTGGACAACAGTGAAGCTATTTGTATTTATTTATCAGAGTGACCTAGGGCCTGTATAGTGTTTGAGAGCACAGAGGCTGTGCTACGATAATTTCCCCCTTTTTTAACAGGTGTCAGCACACAACAAGTTGTAACCCAGCCACAGTAGACTAAATCAGCCCTGGCTTAGTAAATGGAGGAGATTTGCACACATTAGGAGAACAGTGCTGTATTTGTGCAAGTTTCCCATTTGTGCAAAGTGAGCACGTTCCCATTTGTGCAAAGTGAGCATCAGTCAGAAACACAAACAGGAAACTCTCAAGGTATGGCCAAGAAAGAGCAAATAAAACAGTTTACCTGTTATACTAAATTCTTCGTAATACCTATATTAAATAAGTACTTTTAATACCTTTCTCCTTGCCCCCTCCCCATTTTTTTTACAGTTAAAAACAAAACAAAACTTCACATTGAAATAAGAGGAACCAAACATGCTTAGCATGATCAAGATGGTGTTGTCAGCATTTTATTCGGAATCACTGTGCATTGGTTTGGGGCCTGTTATCTTGGCTTTAACTTTCAGCAGGAGGACGGTTACATCCATATTTCGCAAAAATATATGACAAAGAGGAACACAAACTGCAGCTGTGGTGTGATGTGAAACAGGAAAATATATAGCATCCATTGGATGCTCTTCCTGATTCTTCCTGTTCGTGACGGAACAGAGTTCAGCTTCCATAAAGCTGCTTTGTCTCCCCAACAACATATGACTTAGACAGATGTGCTTTGAGCTGGTTAGTGAAGCCCCCTTCCTCAAACTCATTTGCTAAGAGCAGTAAGGGTGCAATACCGAAGATGTACGGGCTAAGGTTGCCACAGGATTTCGCAGAAGATAGCTCTACCTGCAGATCTGCTGCAGCCACCAAAGATATGACAGTAGAAAACCTCCGGTATGCCAGTGGAACACTATGCCAGCTGGGTTGTTCTGACAGCAAAGATATGCTGACAAAACTGCTGAAGCAGGCAGAGTCATGGGCAGGATTTGGGCAGCACATGGGAGGAGCACACGTCCAACAAATCCTATGCTGCTCTGTGAAAAGTCAACTGCAAAATAATGTACAGACGGGAATTAAATGCAGGGAATTTATGCACCAGATGATTTATGCATCACTTGCCCAGTGGCCCATGCTTTTTCCCCTGCGTCCATGTACAAATTGAGCCTCTGTCATCCACACATCCCTGTAGACTCACAATGGGAAGGGCCACACTTCAGTCATGGAGAGAGGACATGCTTTGTGGGCAAAATGTATCCTGGCCCTGTTTGATCCCAGCATCTCCAGGTAGGGTTGAGGAGGAAACCTGGAGGGTTGCTGCCAGTGACTGACAAGCATTCTGTGCTAGAGGGACCAATGATCAGGAGACTGAAGCAGCCCTGCTTTAATCAATGGAGGAAATCTCCGCAAATTGGGAAATGTGTGCAAATTTGGGGAGACTTGCACAAATCTCCCATTCAATGGCTGCTCTATTTGCACAGGTTTCCTGTTCACGCGAAGTGAGCAATGATCACAAATGCAAACTGGAAAGAGCAAAATGAAACAGTTTACCTTGTTGTATTAAATCCATGTTGCATACCCATATTGCACCTTTCGTCTCTCCCCCCTACCTTTTTTTGCCCTTTAAAAACCCCAAGCAAAGCAAAACTTCACATTGAAAAAAAGCCAGCAATTAAACATGCTTAGATATGTCTAGATGGTGCAGTCAGCACTTAATTCTAAAACAATATGTGCTGTTTGTGAGTCCTGTTATGCTGTCTTCAGCCTTTAGTGGGAGCTTTTGTTCCACAGTTGGCATAAGCATATGGTCTCCTCATGCAAACACTGTACCTGTAGTGAAGCAGAAGGCTGTTCATTCTACACAGGTGCTCTACCTGAGGCTGAGCCTTCCTGTTCACAACTGTGGTCAGACATGGACAACAGTTCTTTGCTAGAGGGACCAAGGATCTGACTCAGTTTAAAGGAGCTTCTCCTGTTTCTTTTTTCCTATTCAGCACACACACCTGCAAAAGCAAAATTCTGCAACTGAAATCACTAAAACGTCAAGTACATATTTAATGGATGTTCCTCTCATTCTCACCAAATTTGGTATGTCTGGTTGTCAAGTCTGATAAGTGCAGAAATATTGGCTGGTTATTTTCAGATGATGTTCATAGGAACGTGTGCCCAAGAGTCATCTTTCTGAAGCTTCGTATCTCACAGTTCTGAGTAGAGTTTAGAGGCATCCCCTTAGAAGCTCCACTTTATTCCACCATATGTGGTGAGATCATAAGAAGAGCTCAGATGTTTGGGACCAAATTCTCGTGGATATCTCAAACATAACAGGAACAACTATAACCAAATCTCCAGAATGAGCAATTTTAAACTTATTCCATGGACAGGATAGAGACCTACCTATCACAGAGGAAATTGGTGGGATATTTTTTAATAGCAGGACGAGTGCTTCTGGCCAGATATTGGAAAGATTTAGAAGGGATTTCAGTAGCTAAGTGGTAAAACAAGGTATGGGAAGTAGCATATATCTATATATCTCTATCTCCATCTCTATCATCTATATATGACTCAAAAGTTATGCATAGCAAAAGGACAAAAGAAAATAGATACTTCTGCTGCCAAGTGGTGGACTTTTATTGCATATATGAATAAAGACACATTCAGTCCCAAAAGTAATATTTGGCTTCCTTAAAGCACACACCTTATTTAACTATAATGTTTATATTTGTAATATCCCCTAAGACTCCTACTTATTTTTTGTATGTTTTGTATGAAGAATTCATATGCTATTTGAGTTGTGTGTGTGTGTCTTTTCTTCTTTCTCTTTTTTTCTGTTTATTAGTTTTATTTTATATGATGGATTTTGTTATTACTGTTTATGGTATTTTATGTATATTGTAAAATTAAATTTATATATATATATATATATATATATATATATATATAGTTGTTGTTCAGTCGTTCAGTCGTGTCCGACTCTTCGTGACCCCATGGACCATAGCACGCCAGGCCTTCCTGTCCTGTGCTCTCTCCCGGAGCGTGCTCAAGTTCATATTCATTGCATCCATGATACTATCTAGCCATCTCATCCTCTTCCGTCCCCTTCTCCTTTTGCCTTCAGTCTTTCCCAGGGTCTTTTCCAGGGAGTTTTCTCTTCGCATTAGGTGGCCAAAATATTGGAGCTTCAGCTTCATTATCTGTCCTTCCAATAAGCACTCAGGGTTGATTTCCTTTAGGATGGACTGATTTGACCTCCTTGCAGTCCAGGGGACTCGTAAGAGTCTTCTCCAGCACCACAGTTTGAAAGCATCAATTCTTCGGCGCTCAGCCTTCCTTATAGTCCAGCTCTCACAGCCATACATTACTACTGGGAAAACCATAGCTTTGATTAGACGGACCTTTGTGGGCAAGGTGATGTCTCTGCTTCTTACTATGCTGTCTAGGTTTGCCATAGCTTTCCTCCCAAGGAGCAAGCGTCTTTTAATTTCATGGCTACAGTCACTGTCTGTGGTGATCTTGGAGCCCAAGAAAGTAAAATCTGTCACTGCTTCCATTTCTTCCCCTTCTATATGCCAGGATGCTGGGGTCCCCGATCATTTTGGGCATGTGTGCATATTTCCCATTTTGAAAAATTGCCCTAGGCATCATCAAATATTGACTGTTGTTGTGTGGGGATGTTGAGGCCATCACAAAAATGTTAGGAATGCCCCCTTATCTCTGTGTTTGTGTTCATGTGTGTGTATGAATGTGCACCCTGTGTGTGTGATGACCAGTCTGACATCCCTCTCTCCCCCCTCTCCTCCCTCCCTCTCATTCTCTCATTCTCTCTCTCTCTCTCTCTCTCTGGCACGTCTTTCTATGTTTCCCCATTTCTCCATTCATTTTCTCCATTCATTTTCATGGGGTGGGATGATGTGCTCCTGCCAAACCTTGGGTGGAGGGCAAAGTCCACCCCTGCCAAGGACAGTATTGTCCCAAAGGTCCCTGGAAAGGGATGCACATCACACACACACCCAGCCATTTCATTGCAAGGCATATATTTTTCTCCCCTGTACCAGGGAATAGAGGAATAACTTTATTCACTCACACCGAAGAAAGTAGCTGGGTGGGCACCTCAGCCTGACCTTATGTTGGGGACCCCTGTTCTAATGGAGTTTCTTCCAATGTGTACAGAATTTGGAATGCCTGGTGGTCCAATCTGATAAGTATAGAAGCATGGCATTGCAATTCTCAGGTGATTATCATCAGAATGCGTGCACAGGAGTTTCCTTTCTGAAGCTTCACAACTCATGGTTCGGAGCAGAGTTGAGGGGCATCCCCTTAGTAGCTCAGAAGGGAAATTAGGGATCTGTAGCAGCCAATGTGTATCAAGCATATTTGCATATATGGATATTTCTTGTATTGGGAAGTCTAAAAGAGCATTTCACCATTCTTCCAACCAGAAAACTCTTTGTCCCAGGAAGCTGTGAATTCCTCACCATGGCCAGCCCCTTGATGCTCGTTGTGCTTCTTGCTTACTGTTGGGGTAGGACGGAGGTTTAGAAAAACCTAATGAGACTCCTTCTCCTATTTTCTCTTTCGCCCTTTCAGTGGCAACACTGAGGGTCAACTTCTCTTTGTGATCCTCTGATCCTACTCAGTTTCTCCCACTGACTCTGTTTCCAGGTTGTGCTGCGCAGTTCACGATGACTCAGCCGCCCTCTGTCTAGGCCTCCATTGGAGGAACAGTCAAGATCTCCTGCATAAGAAGCAGTGGGGGTGTAAGCAGCTATTGGAACTCCTGGTACCAACAGAGACCCAGCAGTGCTCCGGAACTGATAATATATGAACATAGCAAAAGACCTTCAGGGATCCCAGAGCGATTCTCTGGTTCCCTTGACAGCTCCGCCAACTCTGCCACCTTGACCATCTCCAGTGTTCAAGCAGAAGATGAGGCTGATTATTACTGTTTATCTTATGATGGCAGCTACAAGCACACAGTGATACAAGCAGATGGGGAACTGGGACAAAAACCTCCATGCAACTGATGGGTTTCACTTGCACTGCTTGCACCGGCTGATACAAGCACTGCGTTTGTACAGTCTCACTGGGAATAATGCAATGTTACCTGGGCATGAGCCTTGGTTTAGCATGGGGTTCTTGCTGAATAGCTACAAAGTGGAGGGGGAGAGATTTAGGGCCTGTTGGGAGAGGGGTACAAAATCCTTCTCCCTCCCTTCTGCCTTTCCCTCCCAGCCCTTTCCCTTTGTTGTTTAAGTGATCTTTTAGGTGGATACTTGTGTAAATTCGTTTCGTTTGAGTTTCCGAATCTTAACATCCAGGTGGTGGCATTTCTTTTGAAAGTCCTCTCTGGTTATTTGGCTGAATGTTGTCTTCCCTTTGTACCTGCACCTCTGTTTCTCGGAAGAGGACTGTAGTATTGCCATCTCAGTTCCTGGCCCTGTTCCTTTGTTTTCCACAACAGCCACACACCCACACAAAATTCCCAGTTACTTGGGTCCAGCTCAGCGAGCAGATGTGGGTGGGTCTGGGGGTCACGTGAGTGGGGGCAGGGGCTTGGTCAGCATCTGTAGAACCTGCAGGGGGGGCATCCATCCCTAGTGGAGAATGCAAAATGACCTTAAAGCTTAATTTGATCTACATCTGAGATTGTTTGAACCATACAATCGGAAGTCATAGAAAGGTTATTTATTTATTTATTTTTATTTAGTGCATGTATATCTCAACTTTCTTCCAGCATGTGTGGTATAAGGGGGCTTCCTTGATGCCCCCCCCCCGCATGTTTGCTTTTACTTTTGTCTGGTCACAACCAGCTATAATTGAGCATGCCTCAGCATCTGTGGGCCAAAACCCATGTGCTGTTGGAGTTGCCTGTTTACAGATTGCAGCATCATTTTCTTTTTGTCCAAGCAGCCACAGGGCTGTGGCAAAGGGAAGGAAGGGCTGATAATGTTTCCCTATCCAGTTAGGAGCCAAAATACAGATCACGGCCTTGGAAGTGGTGTCAGACACAGAGGAGAAAACTTGTGTGCTCACAATTTTAAGCCTGCAAGATTCCTTCCCCTTCACTTGACACTTACTAACAGTTAGTTCAAGTTGCATCCCACTATTAAAAAGCAAGAATGCTCTATTATGGTGTAAAATCAGATCTAAGTGTCATGTCTGCTGGAAATATGGCATGCACATTCGCCACATTTCCAAATGATCTCTCAAGAAATGACCAAGGAAGAGTGGATAAAACCATTTGTTGTACTAAATCTTTTTTGGATATCTATATTGTAGCTTTCATCCCATCCAGCACTCTTTGTCTTTTTGAACAAACAGACAAAAAAGTGACATTGAGAAGAACAATGAAACCTGTTTTACTTCACCAACATGGTGCAATCAGCATTTCATTCCAGAAGGCATGCGTTGTTTGTGAGGCATGTTATGCTGTCTTTAACCGTTAGGGGGAGGTTTTGGTCCACATCTGGCAAAATTGCAGATGTGGACCAAAGCCAGCACACACTCCACCTGTGGTGTGAAGTGAAGCAGGGTAATGTTTTGCATCCATGAACAGAGATCAAGTTCCGTAAAGCTTTTTATCTGCCTGAGAACATAGGCTGGGTCCCTGGGCTCTCTTAAACAGCTGCGTATTGCAAGTTGTGCAGAGCACAGAAGTGAGGGGGGTTCCCCTTTCCAAATCCATTGCTGAAATGGGTTCATTCATACCCAAAATACATTAATTTCCTTAGAGAACAATCCTATGGCCACTACACAGTGTCTAGAGGGCATAGGATTTTTGGTTTCTAGGAACCCAGCTCGGTTCCCAGAAACCTAGCTCCCTGTAGCAGGGAGCAGGTGAAAAGAGGGCATTCCTGGGAGCAGGGAGAAGACTCTGGAAGCATTGTTACAATGCCTCCTATGTGGCATCTGGCCTCCCCTGCACCTGCTCTGACATCCCCAGCTAAACAGCTGAAATCGGCTCTCTAGCCACAAATGCAGGGCAGCCAGGGCACGAAGGACAGGATCCCCTCCGTGCTCTGTATGCTCTGCACTGGATAGTTGGCTCCCTCTGAGTTTGGAGGTGTCCAACTATCCCAATAGGATTGCACCCTTAAATATTCTTCATGCCCAAGTCTCCTTTGGAATCACAAAAGGCTACCCCAGGGAGGTGGTGGCCTCTCCCACACTGGAGGCATTCAGGGTGAAGCTGGACAGCTTCCTGTCAGGGATGCTCTGGCTTGGATTCCTGCAGTGAGCAGCGGGTTGGACTCAGTGGTCTTAAAGGCCCCTTCCAACCCTACTATCTATTCTATGATTCTATGATTCTGTGGTTCATTCCACAAGTGGCATGTTGGTACATATTTGCATTTTTATTATTTGAAAATAAACCCGATATTCAGGTTAGTGATTTTGAAAAGATTCTATCCCACATTGTCACAAATGACATCTCCAGACTTAAACAAACAAACAAACAAAGAAACAAACAAACAAAAAATCTTCTGTCTTGTATAAGGGGAGGGGGCAGAAACATACATCCTTATGCTTGCCTTCATGGTTGGTCTTTATTGTGATGTGTTCTGCTCCCTCTGCCTCATGTTCACCCTGCCCAAGTTAAAGCCTGTTCCCAAGATGTGAATGGTCCTCTTCATGTAGGTTTTCTGTATGGCCATTGGCTTGGCTACAGCCTTGCAGATTCTCAGCTGTGATGTGACATTTAGTAGTGTCAATGGTCAGAGATCAAATTTGCATGAAGGGGCCATTCTCCTGCCATGACAGATTTAAGAATTGATGTGGGAGGCAGCTGACCAAATCACCTTTCCCATCAAAGACTCAAACTCCTATAGAGAGCTCACCATGGCCTGGCTCTCTTTTTTTTCTTTGCTCTTCTCAATTTTTGTGCAGGTAAGGGTGTGATGAGTCAATTTTACAAAGTCCAAGTGAAAAAATCAGTCTGCATGTTTACAGACTCCACACTTGCAAATCAGCACAAGTTGAACAAAATTCTGGTAAAAATTATCCAATTCTGTCAATGAGCAGAACATGGAAGAAAAGAAACCAGACAATCCACAAATCCACAGAGAGAGCCAGTAGTGTAGTGTAGTGGCAAGAATGTTGGACTAAGAGCTGGGAGATCCGGGCTCTAGTCCCCACTCGGCCATGGAAGCTCACTGGGTGACTTTGGGCCAGTCACAGACTCTCAGCCCAACCCACCTCACAGGGTTGTTGTTGTGAGGATAAAATGGAGAGGAAAAGGATAATGTAAGCCGCCTTGGGTTCCTTGCAAGAGGAAAAAAGGCGGGGTATAAAAGCAATAAATAAATAAATAAATAAATAAATAAATAAATAAAAGACATAGCTGCAACAGATTTAGCAAAATCCATGCATAGCTTACTTGTTTGGAGCCAAGGAAGAGGCAAACAAAATGCTTTGTCCCAAAAAAGTCACTTCCTAAACGTGTGTGCGCGTGGTCACAGGAACTGAACATGCTTGACTTCATTGTCGTGGTGCTATCTGCATTGTATTCTAAGATGGCACACGTTGTTTGTGAGGCCTGCTGTGCTGGCTTTCACCTTTAGGGAGAGATGTTGATCCAAACTTGGCAAAATCATATGACCAATGCCTGCAGGCACTGCACATCTGGTGTGAAGTGAAGCAAGATAATATTTAGCAGACATGGGTGCTCTTCCTGAGCCTCATGATTCGGAGTAGAGTAGAGGGGCATCCCCTTAGTAGCTCAGAAGGGAAATTAGTGATCTGTAGCAGCCAATGTGGATCAAACATATTTGCATATATGGATATTTCTTGTATTGGGAAGTCTAAAAGAGCATTTCACCATTCTTCCAACCAGAAAACTCTTTGTCCCAGGAAGCTGTGAATTCCTCACCATGGCCAGCCCCTTGATGCTCGTTGTGCTTCTTGCTTACTGTTGGGGTAGGACGGAGGTTTAGAAAAACCTAATGAGACTCCTTCTCCTATTTTCTCTTTTGCCCTTTCAGTGGCAACACTGAGGGTCAAGGTGTGTTTGTGATCCTCGGATTCCACTCAGTTTCTCCCACTGACTCTGTTTCCAGGTTGTGCTGCGCAGTTCACGATGACTCAGCTGCCCTCTGTCTAGGCCTCCATTGGAGGAACAGTCAAGATCTCCTGCAGAAGAAGCAGTGGGGGTGTAAGCAGCTATTATAACTCCTGGTACCAACAGAAGCCCAGCAGTGCTCCAATACTACTAATATACACTGATGATGATAGACCATCAGGGATCCCAGAGCGATTCTCCGGTTCCCTTGACAGCTCCGCCAACTCTGCCACCTTGACCATCTCCAGTGTTCAAGCAGAAGATGAGGCTGATTATTACTGTTTATCTTATGATGGCAGCTACCAGCACACAGTGATACAAGCAAATGGGGAACTGGGACAAAAGCCTCCATGCAACTGATGGGTTCACACTTGCAGTGCTTGCATCTGGCTGATACAAGCACTGAGTTTGTGCAGTCTCACTGGGACTAATGCAATGTTACCTGGGCATGAGCCTTGGTTTAGCATGGGGTTCTTGTAGGGATGGCGGAGAATTCCACCACGGATCTCAGTGAGGCGGAATACTAGTGCATTCGGCCCCCCAAAATCCATGGCAGAATGAAGCTCCTCCACCCCACCACCCCTCGAAAGGCACGTGAAATGGAGCACCTACCTGGTGCTGTTCGCCCTGCTTTGCGAAGCGCGGCCACGTCTGTGGCTAATGCCATAGTTACTACTATTCTACAACCCTACTATTCTACGATTCTATGATTCTGTGGTTCATTCCACAAGTGGTGTGTTGATACATATTTGCATTTTTATTATTTGAAAATAAACCCTATATTCACATCAGTGATCTTGAAAAGTTTCTCTTGCAATCTATCCCACATTGTCACAATTGACACCTACAGACTTGAACAAAGAAAGAAAGAAACAAACAAAAGATCTTCTGTCACTTGTAAGGGGAGGGGGCAGGATCAGACATTCTTATGCTTGCCTTCATGGTTGGTCTTTATTGTGATGCATTCTTCTACCTCTGCTTCACGTTCACCCTCCCCAAATCAAGGCCTGTCCCCAAGATGTGAATGGTCCTCTTTATGTAAATTTGATGTGCGGCCATTGGCTTGGCTAGAGCCTTGCAAACTCTCAGTTGTGATGTGACATTTTAGTGGTGTCAATGAGTTCAAATTTGCATGAAGGGGCCATTTTTCTGCCATGACGGATTTAAGAAACAGTGTAGGAGAGATCCAGTCAATTATCATAACCAATCAGAAACCCAGCTCCCATACAGAGCTCAGCACAACCTGGGCTCTGTTTTTCTTTGCACTTCTCAATTACTGTGTCAGTAAAGGTGTGAAGAATTCACTTCAGTGGACAACAGTGAAGCTATTTGTATTTATTTATTTATTTATCAGAGTGGACAACAGTGAAGCTATTTGTATTTATTCTGTCAGAGTGACCTAGGGCCTCTATAGGTTTGAGAGCACAGAGGATGTACTAAGATAATTTCCCCCCTTTTTTCACAGGTGTGAGCACACAACAATTTGTAACCCAGGCTCAGTAGACTGAATCAGCGGTGGTTTAGTAGATGGAGGAGATTTGCACACTTTAGGAGAACACTGCTGTATTTGTGCACATTTCCCATTTGTGCAAAGTGAGCATCAGTCACAAACACAAACAGGAAACTCTGAAGGAATGGCCAATAAAGAGCAAATACAATAGTTTACCTTGTTATACTAAATCCTTCTTAATACCTATATTAATAAAGGTAAAAAAAGGTAAAGGTGTCCCCAACCGGTCGTGTCTGACTCTAGGGTGCGGTGCTCATCCCCGTTTCTAAGCCAAAGAGCCAGCGCTGTCCGAAGATGCTTCCGTGGTCATGTGGCCGGCATGACTGAACACCGAGGTACACGGAACGCTGTTACCTTTCCCGCCGAGGCGGTGCCTATTTATCTACTTGCAATTTCTTGCTTTCGAACTGCTAGGTTGGCAGAAGACCTATATTAATACCTTTATTCTAAAACAATATGTGCTGTTCGTGAGGCCTGTTATGTTGTCTTCAGCCTTCAGCGGGAGCTTTTGTTCCACAGTTGGCATAAGCATATGGTCTCCTCGGGCAAACACTGCACCTGTAGTGAAGCAGAAGGCTGTTCAGTCTACACAGGCACTCTGCCTGGGCCATCCTATTCACAACTGAATAGAGAGAAAGTTCCACACAGCTTCTTTGTCTCTCCAAGAACAAAGGCTGGGACCCAGGGCTGACACAGACAGATGTGCATTGCGAGGTGTGCAGAGCTCATTAGGGAAGCCACGGCCCTTCCCCAAGCTTCTTTACCAAGAGCAGTAAGTGTGCGATACTAGAGCTGTGCACGAATGGCCTCTCAAAATTCTGCAATCTACTTGTGGGCAGAAAAACTGAGGGGATGATTTCACCAAATTTCTCCTAGGGGAAGAGAAATTCTCCAGCAGTGTCTCACAGACAGGGCTGACCATGGGCAGGGGTTATAGCACAGCTTCTTTCTCTTTCCTCAGGGTTTTTGGTCTACTGCACTGCTTCTGTAGGTGGCAACAGGCAACAGCATCCACTGTGGTGAGACTTCCACTTTTCTGAGTCAGAAGTCTGAATTTCTTTTGGTTTTTGAGCTTACCTAATCCCTGCGAGGTGGCCAAGGGTGCTGTGCATGTTTTTTCTCTCTCTTACACATCTTCCCATTGCTCTGCAGTTCCCCCTGGCCACCTGCAACAGGAAGAGCCCCATGGGAGGAATGGCCTCTTGATGACTTCCTCATGAAGGCTTTGACTGAAGTGCCGGAAGCTGAGGAGGCTACAGGCTGCCACAGAGATGGCTGTGCAATGACAGGCTGGAGACTCACGCACACTCCTTGGCCACCTCACAAGTAAGGTGAGCACAAGAACCTCAACCCTGAGAATTTCTCCGAAATTTCTCCTCCTCTGAATTTCTTTTCGAAAGCCATTCCTTTTATTGCATATATGAATAAAGAAAGTAACGCACATTCAGTCCCCAAAGTAATATTTGGCTTCCTTAAAGCACACACCTTCTTTTAAGTATAACGTTTATATTTGTAATATCCCCCTAAGACTCCTACTTATTTTTTTGTGAGTATGTTTTTGTACTAAGATTTCATTGGCTACTTGAGTTGTGTGTGTGTGTGTCTTTTTTTCTCTTTCTCTTATTTTTCTGTTTATTAGTTTTATTTTATCTGATGGATTTTGTTGATTACTCTTTACGGTATTTTATGTATATTGTCAAAATTAAATTTTATATATATATATATATATATATATATATATATATATATATATATTTAAAAGAAGCTCTACTTTAATGCTGGGGTCCCCAATCATTTTGGGCATGTGTGCCTATCTGGCATTTTGAAAAATTGCCCTGGGTTGACTGCTGTTGTGGGGATGTTGAGGCAATCACAACATTGTTAGGAATACCCCTTATCTGTGTGTTTGTGCTCAAGTGTGCGCATGAATGTGCACCCTGTGTGTGTGATGACCAGTCTGACATCCCTGCCCCCTCTCTCATTCTCTCTCTCTCTCTCTGGCTTGTCTTTCTATGTTTCTTTCTCTCTCACCATCCCCTGAACCTTCATTTCTCCATTCATTTCCTCCATTCATTTTCATGGGGTGAGACAAAGCGCTCTTGCCAAAACTTGGCTGGAGGGTGGAGGGCAAAGTCCACCCCTGCCAAGGACAATATTGTCCCAAAAGTCCATGGTAGGGGATGCACATTACATCCCCCCCCCGACATTTCATTGCAAGGCAGAGATTTTTCTCCCCTGTACAAGGGAATAAAGGAATAACTTTATTTATTGCACCGAAGAAAATATCTGGATGGGCGCCTCAGCCTGACCTTATGTTGGGGCCCCCTGTTCTAGTGGAGTTTCTTCCAATGTGTACAGAATTTGGCATGTCCGGTGGTCCAATCTGATAAGTATAGAAGCATGGCATTGCAATTCTCAGGTGATTGTCATCAGAATGCATGCACAGGAGTTTCCTTTCTGAAGCTTCACAACTCATGGTTCGGAGCAGAGTTGAGGGGCATCCCCTTAGTAGCTCAGAAGGGAAATTAGGGATCTGTAGCAGCCAATGTGTATCAAACATATTTGCATATATGGATATTTCTTGTATTGGGAAGTCTAAAAGAGCATTTCACCATTCTTCCAACCAGAAAACTCTTTGTCCCAGGAAGCTGTGAATTCCTCACCATGGCCAGCCCCTTGATGCTCGTTGTGCTTCTTGCTTACTGTTGGGGTAGGACGGAGGTTTAGAAAAACCTAATGAGACTCCTTCTCCTATTTTCTCTTTCGCCCTTTCAGTGGCAACACTGAGGGTCAAGGTGTCTTTGTGATCCTCGGATTCCACTCACTGCATCCCTGACAGATGGCTGTCCAGCCCTGTCTTGAATGCCTCAAGTGTGGGAGAGCCCACCACCTCCCTAGGGAATGGGGGGTTCCATTGTTGTATTGCTCTAACTGTCAGGAAGTTCCTCCTGATGTTCAGCTGGAATCTGGCTTCCTGTCACCTGAGCCCATTATTCTGTGTCCCGCATTTTGGGATGATCGAGAAGAGATCCTGGCCTTCCTCTCTGTGACAACCTTTCAAGTACTTGAACAGCGCTATCCGATCTCCCCTCAGTCTGCTCTTCTCAAAGCAAAACATGCTCAATTCTTTCAGTCTCTCTTCATAGGGCTTTGTTTCCAGTCCCCTGATCATCTTTGTTGCCCTCCTCTGAACCCTCTCCAGCTTGTCTGCATCCTTCTTAAAGTGCGGTGCCCAGAACTGGACACAGTACTCCAGATGAGGCCTAACCAGTGCTGAGTAGAGGGGAACTAGTACTTCCCGGGATTTGGTAGCGATGCTTCTATGAATGCAGCCCAAAATAACATTTGCCTTTTTTGCAGCCACATCACATTGTTGACTCATATTCAGCTTGTGATCTTCAACAATTCCAAGATCCTTCTCACTTGTAGTGTTGTTGAGCCATGTATCCCCCATCTGGTAACTGTGCATTTGGTTTCTTTTTCCTAGGTGCAGAACTTGGCATTTATCCCTATTAAATGTCATTCTATTCTTTTCTGCCCAGTGCTCCAATCTGTCAAGATCACTTTGAATTTTGTTTCTGTCTTCCAAAGTATGAGCTATCCCGCCCAATTTTATGTCATCTTCAGATCTGATCAGCGTTCCCTGCACCTCCTCCTCCAAGTCATTAATAAAAATGTTGAAGAGCACTGGGCCCAGGACTGAGCCCTGTGGTACCCCACTCATTCCCTCTCCCAATCTGAGAAATTTGTACAGTCTCAGGAGGGGGGGGGGAGTTAATTAGGTATTACAGGGCATGGCCCTTGAATTAGCTTGTGTGTTTTGATGAAGAGTTATAAAAGTGATGGAGAGTGATGTAGAAGCTGGTGGGTCAAGGGTGCTAAGTTCTTCCCCCTTCTCTCCATCTTTGCCTCCCAACACTTTCCTTTGGTTCTCCAGGTGGTCTTTTAGATGGACAGTTCCGTAAATTTGTTCAGTTTGAGGGTTTGCATCTTCATATCTGGGTGACGGTCTTTATTTTCAAAGTCCTCTCTGGGTATTATGCTGGATGTTTCTTCTCTCTGTATGTGCACCTTTGGATTTAGGAAGAGCCTCCCCCCCATCTACACGAGCCATCTACTCCAGGGTTGCTGCAGTTGGAGGTCCTTTGGGACAAAGGATGTAGTTACCACTTCACAGCCAAGCCGGGGTTTTCACCTGCAAAATGCGGATTTCCAAAGAGGTGTTTTGGTTTTGCTGCGATGTTTTTGGTTTGCTGTGGGTTTCCCGCAGTTGAAAGCTGTCTGTCTCTCCCCTGAACCGATTTCACATTTTGTGTTAGGCCTGTGGTAGGTGTCCCTAGTGCTTGTGTCACTCTGTGATGCCCCTTCACTCCTCCCCATTCCTTTGTGGCTGCACAGTTACAGTTATAGAAGCACCGAGAAGCATGGTCATTCCTTCAACCACATCTTCGCACACCTTGCAGCTTCGTATATTCACCATAGCTGCTTTGAAGTCAGTGGACAAGGGCCTGGGTGGTGGTGGGGTGTTGGGGGAGCAGAAGGTCCAGGACCAACTTCGCTCCAGCCACCATTTTGGAAAGATGGGGAGGAACACCTCTCAAGGGCACATGCCGTGACTTGTGTGAACCATTGCAAGGGTCTCGGGCCGGAGAACTGCCAAACCATTGGCAAGATAATGAAGGAGCAGTCTACCCACATTTTACCTAACAAGGATCGGACCGACACAAAAGATACCCCAAAATACAAAACATCCACTAAACCCTGAAGTGTTGCACCCCCACCCTGACGTGCCTGCACAGCTGCGCATATAAATATAATGGTAAAAAAAAAAAAAAGAGAGCAGCGCAACTGCTGCAGGGTACTTGGCTCCAACGGCTGTGTGTCAGGGCACAGCGGCTTTTCCCGTTGGAGAAGTCCACAGCAAATCATGGGTGTACTGCAGCATAAGCTAATTCGCAGCTGCAATGCTGCGCAGTTACGACAGAGTGAAGGTTGAAAGCGGTGCTGTGTAGATGGCCCCAGGGTTGTAGGATTGCCATATTCTTAACTGACCCTGCTCTTATGTCCTTGACAAGAACCACAAACATGCATTTAGCAAGTGAGTATTTTTGACAAATGATTTCGTTTTCCTCTTCCTTGCTTCCGGGCAAGATATGCATGGATTTTCTTAAATCTGTTCTGTCTGTATGTTGTGGATTGTCAGATTTCTTTCGTTCCATTTTCTACTCATCGATAGAATCGGATATTTTTTTTCCAGAATTTTGTTCAACTTCTGCTAGTTTGCAAGTGTGGATTCTGTGAACTTGCAGACTGGTTTTTCACTTGGGTGGGAGGGGATTTGAGGCTAATGCTCATTTGCGCAAGAGCATTAGCACAAATCCTTCCCAAGAGCGATAAACCAGTCTGCACATCTGCGGAATATACTTGACTTGGAAAAACGAGCCCCCTGCGGATCCTGCAGCTTGGATTCAAAGAAATCCAGAGTGACTTGAATCCAATGCAAAGTTCGCCAGCCCCCCTCATTGTCATTTGCATGACGGGGGTGGGTGTGGGTGTGGGGGGGCTTGGGGATTTCAGAAATGATGTGGGAGGGAGCCAGCCAATTCTCCTTTCCCATCAGCAACTCAGACTCCTGCAGAGAACTCACCATAGCCCGGCCTCTGTTTTTCTTTGCACTTCTCACTTTTTGTGCAGGTAAGGGTGTGATGAGTCCACTTTACGAAGTCCTAGTGGACAACAAAGAAGCTTTTTGCTTTTTTCTGAGTTAACTAGTGCTTCTACACTGTTTGGGAGCACAGGGAATGTACTAAGAGCATTTCCCCCGAAAACGCATTTCCCCATTAGCTGTAACTCGGCCTCTGTCACAGTGTGTGTCCCCGGGCCAAACAGTTAAGCTCTCCTGCTCTGGAAGGGCTGGTGGTATATGGAACCATTTCAGCTGGCACCAACAGAAACCTGGACAGGCTCCTCGCTTTGTGTTGTATGATACCAGCACGCGGGGAGAAGGGATACTGGAATGGTTCACTAACCATCCCTAATGTCCAGGCTGAAGATGAGGCAGATTACTGTCTTGCCTTGGCGGAGAACAATGATGTGTGTCATGGTGGTACATTCTGATAGGGACAAAAACATCCTCTCTTCCTCCCCAGGGTATGGAACTGAGAATTAGTAGATAGCTTAATTGGGTGCAATGACTGAGCGCTTTTGCAACAGAAGCACTGAAATGGAGAGAAAGGCCTGCTAGTCCCATCTGCTTCCCCATGGCCAGACCAGCTCTTCAGACAAATCAGCCAAGACATAGCGATGTTGGAGAATTCCTCCAGGGACTCCAGTGAGGCCAGAATCTTTAGAATCTGCCCCCCCTGGAGTCTGTGGCAGAATGGACTACACCCCGCCACCCCCCGAAATCTCCCCCGGAACGGACCTACCTGGCTGTGTCGGCGGCTCTGACGGCGGCGGCTCTGGCTTGTCCTCCGGCTACTGCTGGGCTGCGGCTAGGGATGGCAGAGAATTCCGCTATGGATCTTGATGAGGCTGAATGCCAGTGCATTTGGCCCCCCTAAATCTGTGGCAGAACGGCCTGACACCCCCCCACCCCCCCGCGGATCCCCCACGTGATGAGACTTACCTGGGGTGGATCTTCCGACTGGCTGCCACCACCGTCATTTGCAGTTTTGTTTTTTTTTTACACAGATGTGATAGGCTACGCAAGTTTTTACGTAGCCTAAAATGTCTGGGTAAAAAAAAAAAAAAAAAGGCGTACACAAACGGCGGCGGCTATGGCCGCCGCCATTTGCATTCCTTATTTTGGGCCGTCTTAGTCTACGTAAATAATTACGTAGACTAAGACGGCGAAAATAAGGGGAACGCAAATAGCGTCCGCTACGCTATTTGCGTTCCCCTTATTTTCGCCGTCTTAGTCTACGTAAATATTTATGTAGATTAAGATGGCAAAAATAAGGAACGCAAATGGTGGCGGCCGTAGCAGCCGCCATTTGCGTATGCATTTTTTTTTTCCCCAGAGCCCTCTGTGGCCGGAAATCTGGCTGTGGACAGCTCTGGCCTGGCCGGGCCTGGCTGGCTGGCTGCTCCGCGGAGCTGCTGTGGAGCACAGCCGGCCGCGGAGGATTCTGGGGGGGAGGAACAGATCGCCTCCCCCCCATCAAGGATTCCGGGGGGAGGGACAGAACGCCTCCGCCCCCACCATCAACATAATCCACAAAAGGTAAGTGACTTTCGTACATCCCTAGCTGCAGCCGCCATTTGCGTCCCTGCCAAGCCATCATAGGCTACATAAGTATCTATGTAGCCTATTATTTATTTATTTATTTATTTATATCCTGCCTTTTTTCCTCCAAGGAACTCAAGGCAGCGTACATGATCCTTCTCCTTCCTCCATTTTATCCTCACAACAACAACCCTGTGAGGTGGGTTGGGCTGAGTGTCTGTGACTGGCCCAAAGTCACCCAGTGAGCTTCCATGGCCGAGTGGGGACTAGAACCCGGATCTCCCGATTCCCAGTCCAGCACTCTAGCCACTACACCACACTGGCTCTATTACAGCAAAAGGCAGCCACCCAAATGGTGTAGTGGCCGCCATTTGCATTGCTGCTTTTTGCCATGATAGGCTACGTAAATACTTACGTATCCTATCACAGCTTACTGCAAGGACGCAAATGGCGGCCGTTACGACAGCCGCCATTTGCAGCCGCAGCAGCCCGGCTGTGGCTGGAACTCTGGCTGCGGCCAGCCCCAGCCAGCGGCTCTGTGGAGCCACCGAGGACTGGAGCCGGCCAGGGAGGATTCCGGGCGGAGGGACGGAGCACCTCCCCCCAACCGCGGATGCAATGGAGTGGAGCCAGGTAGGGCTTTCGTACATCCCTAGTGAAGCTATGGTCCTTCCCCAAACTCATTTATCAAGAGCAGTATGGACCAATCCTATGGCTGCTAGACAGCAGCTAGCTGGCCATAGGATATCTGGTTTTCTGGGAACCGACCTCAGAGCCCACGCTCCGAGGTCGGTTCCCTGAGAACCACCCTCCCTGAACTTCCGCACAACCTCTGACGCAGCGTGGAACAGCCCTGTGCTCCGTGCTCACAAGATGAGTGCAGAAGGGCAGAAAAGGGACATTCCTGGAAGGTGTCCCGGGGTGGGGAGGGCAGAAATGCCTGTACGACACATCCAGTGTGTCATACAGCAGCCTCCTCCCTCGTGCTGCCCTCCCCTGGCTAGGCAGCTGCAATTGGCTGTCTAGATGAAAATTATCCCCTCCATGCTTCTCCTGCACTGCATTGGATAGTCAGTCACTTCTGAGTTTGGAGGCAGCTGCCTATCTGAATAGGATTGTCCCCTAAGGATGCAATACTGAAAATGTACCAGGTAAGATGTATTGAGGATTTTCCAGCTAAGGTTGCTACAAGATTTGGCAGAAGATCACTCTACATGTTGATGTGTGGTTGCCACCAAAGATAAACCAGAGGAACACCTCTGGTATGCCAGTGGAAGACTGTGGCACCTGGGCAGTTCTGTTGACAATTACAGTCAGGGCCAGAAATATTGGAACAAGGATAACTGTTTTGTCAGTTGGCCTTTGTATACCACCACATTGAAGTTGAAAGGAAACACACCCAGATGGGAGCAAAGTCAGGACTTTCAGCTGTAATTCAAGGGGTTTGACAAAAGTGGGGCACTAACCATTCAGGAAGTACAGCTAGTGGCATACACACACCCCCATCGTTGGTGGCTCATAAGTAATGGAACTAACCAACATCATTTCAAACTTAAGGATCGCCTTTAATACCTGGATGAAAATCCTTTGCAGTCAATGACTGCCTGAAGTCTGGAACCCATGGACATGGCCAAGTGCTGAATTTCCTCCCTCGAGATGCTTTGCCAGGCTTTTACTGCAGCTGCCTTCAGCTGCTGCTTGTTTGTGGGTCTTTCTGCCCTCAGTCTTGTCTTCAGTAAGTGAAAAGCATGCTCTATTGTGTTGAGATCAGGTGACTGACTTGGTCATTGAAGAACATCCCACTTCTTTGCCTTGAGAAACTCTTGGGTAGCTTTTGCTGTATGTTTGGGGTCATTATCCATCTGCAATATGAAGCAGTGTCCTATCAGTTTGGCAGCATTTGGCTGAATCTGAGCAGAAAGTACAGCCCTATACACTTCAAAATTCATCCTGCTGCTTTTATCAGCAGTCAGGTCATCAATAAACACCAGTGACCCAGTTCCATTGGCAGCCATACATGCCCATGCCATAACACTTCTTCCACCATGTTTGACAGATGATGTGGTATGCTTTGGATCATGAGCTGTTCCTTTCCTTCTCCATACTTTTCTCTTCCCATCATTTTGGTACAAGTTAATCTTGGTTTCATCAGTCCAAAAAACCTTATTCCAGAACTGGGCAGGCTTTTTTAGGTGTTTGCTGGCAAAGGCTAATCTGGCCTTTCTGTTCTTGAGCGTTACCAGTGGTTTGCACCTTGTTGTGAAGCCTGTGCATTTACATTCATAAAGCCATCTCTGGACTGTAGATGTTGACAATGACACGCCTACCTCCTCAAGAGCATTCTTGACCTGGCTAGATGTTGTGAAAGGGTTCCTCTTCACCATGAGCAGAATTCTGCGGTCATCCACTTTAGTTGTCTTCTGTGGTCTTCCAGGCCTTTTGCTGTTGCTGAGCTTGCCAGTGAATTCCTTCTTTTTCAGGATGTTCCAAACTGTTGTGTTGGCCACTCCCACTGTTTTTACTATCTCTCTGATGGGTTTATTTTGTTTCCTCAGCCTAATGATGGCCTCCTTCACTCGCATGGACACCTCTTTGGACCTCATGTTGGGGGTTCCTAATGCAAATGTAACACTCAGAACCACCTCTAGGCCTTTTATCTGCTTGATTGGTCATGGGTTACCCAGGAAACAGGCCACACCTGGCCATGCAGCTGCTTGTCAGCCATTCGTTCCATTACTTATGAGCCACCAACGATGTGTGTGTGTGTGTATGCCACTGGCTGTCCTTCCTGAATGGTTAGTGCCCCACTTTTGTCTAGGGATGTACGAAAGTCACTTACCTTTCCGCGGATTATGTTGATGGTGTGGGGGGAGGCGTTCCGTCCTTCCCCCCGTAATCCTCGACAGGGGGGGAGGTGATCCGTTCCTCCCCCCCGGAATCCTCCACAGCCGGCTGTGCTCCGCGGCAGCTCCGCGGAGCAGCCGGCCAGGCCCAGCCAGGCCAGAGCCGTCCGCAGCTGGATTTCCGGCCGCGGAGGGCTCTGGGGGAAAAAAAAAACTGTGTACGCAAATGGCGGCGGCTATGGCCGCCGCCATTTCCGTTCCTTATTTTTGGCCATCTTAATCTACGTAAATATTTACGTAGACTATGACAGCAAAAATAAAGGGGAGTGCAAATAGCGTAGCAGGCGCTATTTGCATCCCTTTTTGATTTGCCGTTTTAGCCTATGTAAATATTTACATAGGCTAAAACGGCAAATCAAAAAGGGATGCAAATAGCGCCTGCTACGCGATTTGCACTCCCCTTTATTTTCGCCGTCATAGTCTACGTAAATATTTATGGAGACTAAGACGGCCAAAAATAAGGAATGCAAGTTATCCTTGTTCCAATATTTCTGTCTGGTCCTGACTGTACATACCGGCACAGTGGATGAAACGGAGCAGAGCCTTGGGTGCCATTTGGGCAGCACACATACAAGACATGCAGTGCTGCTCTGTGAAAAGTCGACTGCAAAATAACGTACTGACAAGGATTAAGAGCAGGGGAAGTGTGCACCAAGTGATTTATGCATCAGTGCTCTGTCCTATTTCTCCTGCATTAATATCCAGATTGAGCCCCTGTCCTCCACACATCCCTTTACATTCACCTATGAGGACCACAGTTCAGTCACAGAGCACATGCATTGTAGGCAAAATGTATCCTCCTGGGCTGGCCAGGTTTGATCCCCAGCATCTCCAGGCAGGGCTGGGAAAGAGACCTTGGCTTGGAGACCGGCGGCTGGCCATTGAAAACTAGAGATACAAATGTACTGAGTGCTAGAGATACAAAATGTGCTAGAGATACAAAATGTACTGAGTCGGCCTTAGTCAGCTACTTATATCCCTTCTTCCTATTCAACCCTACCTGCAAAACCGAAATTCTGCAACTGAAAGAATTCCAAACAGAAGTACAAACGTGATATACCATTCTCACCAAATTTGGGATTTCTGGGTGACAGAGCTGATACATGTAGAAGTCTTGGCTGGTCATTTTCCGAGGATTCTCATAATGTGTGCCCAAGAGTTTCCTTTCTGAAGTTGTGTAACTCATGGTTCTGAACGGAGTTTAGAGGAATCCCCTTACGAGCTCAGAAGGGAAATCAGTGGCCTGTGGCAGCCAATGAATATTGAGTCTATTTGCATCCAGGGACACTTCCAGTATTCGGTGAATTTAAAAGGGCTTTTCACAGTTCTTGTTACCAGAAACCTCTTTGTTCCAGGAAGCTGTGAATTCCTCACCATGGCCAGCCCCTGGATGCTCATTGTGCTTCTCGCTTACTGTTGGGGTAAGATGGGGGCTTAGAAAAGCCTAAGTAGAAACATTTCCCTAGATTCTGTTTTTCCCCTGTAGTGCCAACACTGAGGGTCTTTTCTTGGTGGTCCTTGGTTTCCATTTATTTTCTGCTACTGACTTTGTTTCCAGGTTGTGCTGCGCAGTTCACGATGACTCAGCCGTCCTCTGCCTCAGCTTCCATTGGAGGAACAGTCAAGATCTCCTGCAGAAGAAGCAGTGGAGGCATAAGCAGTGCTTGGAACTCCTGGTACCAACAGAGACCCAGCAGTGCTCCGGAACTGATAATATATGAAGATGCCAAAAGACCATCAGGGATCCCGGGGCGATTCTCGGGTTCCCTTGACAGCTCTGCCAACTCTGCCATCTTGACCATCTCCAATATTGAAGCAGAAGATGAGGCTGATTATTACTGTTCAGCTTATGGCAGCGACCAGCACACAGTGGTACACGCAGATGGGGAACTGGGACAAAAACCTCTTGCAACTCATTGGTTTCACTCGCCTTTGGTTGCATCTGGTTGACACCCAAGCTGAGTTTGTACAGCCTCACTGGGATTAATTTGATGTTACACGGGCATGAGCCTTGGTTTAGCATGTGTTTCTTGCTGCAAAGCTACAAAGTGGAGCGGGAGAGATTTAGAGCCTGTTGGGAGAGGGGTTCTAAATCCTTCTCCCTTCCTTCCACCTTTCCCTCCCAGCCCTTTCCATTTGTTCTTTAGGTGATCTTTACCCGGATACTCCTGTAAATTCTTTTGGGTTGATTTTTTGAATCTTAACATCCAGGTGGTGGCATTTCTTTTGAAAGTCCTCTCTGGTTATGTGGCTGAACGTTGTCTTCCCTCTGTACCTGCACCCTTGTTTCTCGGAAGAGGACTGTGGTATTGCCATCCTCGTCACTGGCCCTGTTACTTTGTTTTCCACAACAGCCCCCCCCCCCGAAATTGCAAGGGAAGGTTTCCCAGGTACTGGGGTCCAGGTTTGGGTCCAGTACCTGCTGCATCCCTGCCCCCCCCCCCCCGCTCACCAAGCTGTCTGCACTCACCCCAGGCCTGTATGGCAATGTCTGCATCCACCAATTTGCGGAGAAAATGGCAACTGACATCTCCAAACTTGAACAAAGAAAGAAAGAAAGAAAGAAATCTTCTGTCATACATACAGGAACATACATTCTAATTCTTGCCTTCAGGGTTGGTCTTTATTGTGACGGGTTCTGCTCCCTCTGCCTCATGTTCACCCTGCCCAAATCAAGGTCTGTTCCCAAGATGTCAATGGTCCTCTTCATGTAAATTTGATGTGTGTCCATTGGCTTGGCTAGAGCCTGGCAAACTCTCAGTTGTGATGTGACATTTGATTTTAGCAGAGCCAAGGAGTGGAGATCAAATTTGCATGGGGGCCATTCCTCTGCCACGAGGGATTTCAGAAACAACGTCGGAGTGCTCCAGTCAATTGTCTTATCCAATCAGAAACTCAGCTCCCATACAGAGCTCAGCATGACCTTGTTGTACTAATGGCTTTTTGCATACCTATATTGTGCCTTTCACCCCACTATTTTTGTCTTTAAAATGACAGCAACAAAAATGCCACATTGTAAACCAAAGACATGAACAAGCCAACAAAAACAGGAATTAAACATGCTTGACTTGATCAAGATAGTGCTGTCAGCAGCATTTTATTCTAAATCACCATGCATTGTTTGTGAGGCCTGTTAAGTTGGATTCAACCGTTAGGGGGAGGTTTTGGTCCACATTTGACAACTATTATGACCACCTGCACAAACTGCGCCTGTGGTGTTGAGCAAAGCAAGAGAACGTTGAGCATACATGGGTGCTCTTCCTGAGCCTTCCTGTTCACAACTGAACAAAGATCAAGTTCCACAAAACTGAGACCTGGGGCTGACTTGAACAGATGTGTCTTACAAGTAGTGCAGAGTGGATAAGTGAGAGGGCTTCCCCTTTCCAACTCCATCGCGGAAGTGGGTTCATGCTCAAAATAAAATCATTTGCTCAATAGTTCTTGTTTGGAACTGCAAAAGACTTCAGTTCATTCCACAAGTGACACTTTGATACGCATATGCAAGTCTATTATTTGAACATAGAACCAATATTCAAGTGACTGGTTTTGAACAATTCTTTTGCAATCTATCCCACATTGTCAAAAGTGACATCTCCAAACGTGAAAAGTATTTCTTGTGGCATTTGTAAGGGATGGGGTGGAACATACACCCTTAGCTTTGTCGTCACTGTTGGTCTTTATTGTGAAGGGTTCCCCACCCCTGCCTCATTTTCATGGTGCCCAAATCAAGTCCATTTCCCAACATGTGAATGATCCTCTTTATGTAAATTTGCTATATGGTCATTGGCTTGGCAATTTCATCTCTGGCATTGGCATTGGCTATTTCATCAGTGATGCACATCCGTTTTCAGAAATGCTGAACATGGAAGAAATGTCATGTTCCGGTTCCTGGCTACAGGGCTTTGTGCTTCTCAAGGACTCTGCAGAGAAGGGTGTGGCAAATTCACTTGCCAATGGCTGAGTGGACTACGATGAAACTATTTGTATTTATTTATCTGAGGAACATAGTGCCTTTATGCTATTTGAGAGCAAAGAAAATGCACTGAGATCGTATTATGCCTGTTTTGCACAGGTGTCTGTACACAACAAGCTGTGGGTCAGCCTGCTTCTGAATATGTGCCTCCAGGGCAAACAGTTAACCACTCCTGCTCTGGAGGCAGTGGTGGCAACTGGGCTACTTCCCATGGTTTGAACTGTGTTCTGGACCAAGTCCTCGCTTTACGTTCTATGGTACCAGCCCCAGGGGTGATGCCATCCCAGATCATGTGTTGGAGTCTTCCCTGGTGGTGCCGCTCCTCAAAAAGAAACATCATAGGAAACTGAGCATTCTGGGAGCATGCCAGAGGCAGGTTCGGGAGTGGTTGAGAATCCCAGGGATTCCCCCACCCCCCAGCCTGCATCAGAAAAACATTTAGGCATGCCAAAGAGTACATTTAAATATAACTCCCCCATCTCTTGCATTGGGATGGACGAATTATTCTTCCATTAGTGAGGGAAGGGAGATAAAATATGCCCTTCCACCCCAATCCCACGGATTTCCACCCTCTTGGCAAGAACCAGCAGGGCATAGGAGGAAATGGAGTCATCCAGTCTTGGAAGCACAAGCCCGCTTATTCTGACGTCTTGGGCAATGAACCTCTCAGAGATATGCAGGTTTTCACACTGGGCATCTCTACAGCAGCCTAAAATCCTGCCTTTAAAACAGGGCTTTCTGCTTCCATTTTAAATGCAAGATCACAGTGACTCCCTTTTTCACATGCTTCCTTTCCCCCTCTCCTTTCCCCCTCCTTCTGCCTGTATCTGAGTCTTCCATTATCTTTCCTTCATCTCTCCCCTATTCTTGCTGCTTTTCCTCTTTTCACAGAGGGAACTCAAGCAGAACAAAACAGGGTAATTTGAGAGCACATTCTATGCGATCTATTTTAAAATGGAACAAATGGCATTTAGTCTGGGGGTCGCACTTGAGGGTCATGGCATCATGTACAGAGCCTGCATACTTCCATGAGGGAGCAATCTCAATCTCAGGGAAAAACCTCTGTGTGAAGAAAGCCACTATCCAGTAACAAGCTACTAGTAATGGCTAAACTTTCTCCCTCCCTCCCCCCCCCCTCTGTGTCTGTATCTGTTTGAGAAGATGTGCACAAATTTGGGGAGTTTGCACAAAGTTGGGGAGATTTGTGCAAACCTCCCATTTGGTCACTGCTTCATTTGCACAGAGCCAGCAGCAAATCATAAACATGAATAGGAAACTCTCAAGAAATAGGGAAAAAACAGCAAATCAAACAGTTCACCTTGTACTATATCATTTTTGATAAACCTATACTGTACCTTTCCTCTCTCTCTCTCTCTCTCTCTCTCTGTCCCCCCACCCCTCATCCCTGGTGTTTTACAGTGTTAAAGAAAATGAAAGAAAACTTTACATTGAAAAATCATACCAATCAAACATGCTTGCCATTACCAAAATGGTGCTGTCGGCATTCTATTCTAACCCACTTTGCTTTGTCTGTGAGGCTGGTTATCCTGGCTTTATCCTTCGGCAGGAGGATTCAGTCCATATCTGGCAAAATTGTATGACCACCACCAGCATACAGTGGACCTGGGGTGTGAAGTGAAGCAGCAGAATGTGTAGCATCCCTGCATGTTCTTCCTGAGCCTTCGTGTTCCTGACTGAACAGAGCTCACGTGCCACAAAACTTCTTTGTCTGTGTAGGTACAGAGCCAGGAGACTGGGCTGACTTAGAGAGATGTGTATTGCGTGTTCTTTGGAGCTGATTAGTGAAGCTAGAGCAGTAAGGACCAATCTTATGGCCACTAGACAGCGGCTAGACGGGCATAGGATATCTGTTTTTCCAGGAAACTGACCTCCCCCAACTTCTGCGCTGCATCAGAGGCAGCCCCATCCTCCATGATCGCAGGAGGAGTGCAGAGCAGCTGAAAAGGGGCATTTCCAGATGGCGTACTTGGGTGGGGAGGGTGGAAATGCATGTAGGACATACCCAATGTATCATACAGCAGCCTCCTCCCCCGTGCTGCCCTCCCCTGGCTAGATGGCCACAATTGTCTGACTAGCCGAAACTGCAGGGCAGGAGAAGCACACAGGGATCGATCCCCTCCATGCTTCTCCTGCCCTGCGTTGGATAGTCAGTCACCTCCGGTCAGTCACACAGTGGACCTGGGGTGTGAAGTGAAGCAGCAGAATGCATAGCATCCCTGCACGTTCTTCCTGAGCCTTCATGTTCCTCACTGAAGAGAGCTCACATGCCACAAAGCTTCTTTGTCTGTGCAGCGCAGAACAGCCCCATCCACTGTGCTCGCAAGAGGAGTGCGGAGCGGCCAAAAGGGAGCATTCCCGGAGGGCGTACCAGGGCAGGGAGGGTGGAAATGCCTGTAAGACACATCCCATGTGTCGTACAGCAGCCTCCTCCCCAGTGCTGCCCTCCCCTGGTTAGATGGCTGCAGTCGGCTGTCTAGCCAAAAATGCAGGGCAGGAGAAGCACAAAGGGAACGATCCCCTCCATGCTTCTCCTGCCCTGCGTTGGATAGTCAGTCACCTCCGGTTCTGGAGGTGGACACCTCTCTGAATAGGATTGCGCCCTAAGGGGGCAATACTGAAGATGTACCAGCTAAGATGTACTGAAGATGCAGCAGCCAAGGTTGCTCCAAGATTGGGCAGAAGGTCCCTCCACATGCTGATGTGTGGTTGCCACCAAAGATACACCTGTAGAACACATCTGGCATGCCAGTGGAAGAATGTGGCACCTGGGCAGTTCTGCCGACAATTACATGCTGGCACAGTGGATGAAATAGAGTGGAGTTGTGGGTGGCATTTGGGCAGCACATGTACAAGAAATCCTATGCTGCTCTGAGAAAAGTCGACTGCAAAGTAATGTACAGACAAGAATTAAGAGCAGGGAAAGGGTGCACCAGATGATTTCTGCATCACTGCTCTGTCCTATTTCTCCTGCATTAATATACAAATTGAGCCCCTGTCCTCCATACATCCCTTTGGATTCACCTATGAGGACCGCAGTTCAGTCACAGAGCACATGGATTGCAGGCAAAATGTATCCTGGCCATGTTCAATCCCCAGGATCTCCAGGTAGGGCTGGGAAAGAGACCGTGGAGAACTGCTGCCGGTCCTAGAAAACGATTCCGTGCTAGAGCGACAAATGTACTGAGTCAGCCTTAGACAGCTCCTGATATCCCTTCTTCCTATTCAAGCCGCACATCCCTGCTTGCAGAACCGAAATTCTGCAAGTGAAAGACTTCCAAACAGAAGTACAGATGTGATGGATTTCCTTCCCTTTCACAGCAAATTTGAGGTTTCTGGGTGTCAGAACTGATTTGTGTAGAAGTCTTGGCTGGTCATTTTCAGAGGATTCTCATAGGACTGTGTGCCCAAGAGTTTCCTCTCTGAAGCTGCGTAACTCATGGTTCTGAGCAGTTTAGAGGAATCCCCTTACGAGCTCAGAAGGGAAATCAGTGGCCTGTGGCAGCCAATGAATGTTGAATATATTTGCATCCAGGGACACTTCCTGTACCGGTGAATTTAAAAGGGCTTCTCACAGAAACCTCTTTGTCCAGGAGGCTGTGAATTCCTCACCATGGCCAGCCCCTTGATGCTCATTGTGCTTCTCGCTTATTGTTGGGGTAAGATGGGGGCTTAGAAAAGCCTAAGGAGAAACATTTTCCTATGTCCCGTTTTTCCCTTGTAGTGGCAACACTGAGGGTCTTTTCTTTGTGGTCCTTTGATTCCACTTATTTTCTGCTACTGACTCTGTTTCCAGGTTGTGCTGCGCAGTTCACGATGACTCAGCCGCCCTCCGTCTCAGCCTCCATTGGAGGAACAGTCAAGATCTCCTGCAGAAGAAGCAGTGGAGGCATAAGCAGTGCTTGGAACTCCTGGTACCAACAGAGACCCAGCAGTGCTCCAACACTGCTCATATACCAGGACAGTGTTAGAGCTTCAGGGACCCCGGGGCGATTCTCGGGTTCCCTTGACAGCTCCGCCAACTCTGCCACCTTGACCATCTCCAGTGTTCAAGCAGAAGATGAGGCTGATTATTACTGTTTAGCTTATGGCAGCGACCAGCACACAGTGGTACACGCAGATGGGGAACTGGGACAAAAACCTCTTGCAACTCATTGGTTTCACTTGCCTTTGGTGGATTCTGGTGAACACCCAAGCTGAGTCTGTGCAGTCTCACTGGGGCTAATCACATGCTACAGGGGCATGATCCTCGGTGTAGGATGTGTGCCTTGCTAAGCAGCTATAAAATGGAGGGGAGTGATTTAGAGCCTGGTGGGAGAGGAGTCCTAAATCCTTCTCCCTTCCCATCATGAAGCTTTGCATCTTCATATCCAGGTGATGGTCTTTACTTGCAAGGTCTTCTCTGATTATTATCTTTGGTGTTTTCTTCCCTGTGTACCTGCACCTTTGGATTTAGGGAGAAGAGATGATAGGATTGCTGTGTTATTTACTTGCCCTGTTTCTATGTATTCAACAATAATCAGACACACAAGGATTTAGCAAGCAACCTCCCCTCTCATCTGTTTCTCAGCTCCAAGCTTGGGTGTCCAGATTTTGGTCAATCCTTTACATCTCTGTTTCATGGATTGTTAGTCCTCTTTTGTTCCAACATCCACTCATTGATGAAATCATATTTTTTTTACCAGAATCATTCTACTTGAGCTAATTCTCAAGTGTGCATTATCACCAATGTTCAGTTGTGCATTCAGGCCAATGCCTATCAGTTAATGTGAATAAGCGCTAGTGCACATAAAGTAATTCACATTGGGGTTGTTGATCAAGTGTGCATGTGCACTCTGGGATGATCGAGAAGAGATCCTGGCCTTCCTCTCTGTGACAGAGAATCACAGAATCATAGAACAGTAGGGTTGGGAGGGGCCTATAAGACCATCGAGTCCAACCCCCTGCTCAATGCAGGAATCCAAGTCCGAGCATCCCCGACAGACGGCATTTCATTCAAGGTCCTCTCTGGTAATTACCCTGGTTGTTTCCTTCCCTCCATGTCTGCATCTCTGAGAAGGACAAGGATGTTTTGGTTGCCATGTTATTTACTGGACCTGCTTCTCGGTGTTCAGCAACAACAGCAGACACATCAAAGAATCAGACAGTGATGTTTTTTGCGTTATTTGGCTCCAGGCTTGGTGGCGCTTGGCTAAGGAAATGTCACCGTGTCTGCTGTGAATGCTGTCGTAACTGCAGTCATCTCTTTCACCTTTATGGAGAATTGTTGGGTCAGAAACTGCCTGTGCCTGCAGTGTGAAGTGAAGCAGGAGAATGCTCCGTATACCCATGTATATATTCTGGCCCTTTCAGCTCCTTCCTGCATAGTGATCATGTGTGGACATGGGTATCTTCCTCTGAACTACTGTATGCAACACTGGGCTGTCTGAGACAGATGTGCATTGCAGCCGGGGGGCAGTACAGAGAAACTACTGTCAGAGGGGGACTGGCTGGCTACAGGAAACATCTGGCCCTCTGCCTCGCCTCATCTGCTATAGCCTGTTAGCAGGAATGCCTTGTTTCTTTTTCACTTTTAGCACCGCTTGCCTGTTTGCTTTGCTGGACCGTTATAATCTGCAGCTTGTTCCTGAGTGTTTGCACCTAGGGCTGTGCTGTGGCTGGAGTGGGCTAGAGCCTCACCTGGGACTGGACCCGCTCTGGGAAGAGGCTCATAAAGATCCAGCCCTGCCATGAGCAGTGGTGCTGAGAGTGGCAGGGTTGACCCCTAAGGGGCGGCACCAGAGAGAGTTGCCCCTTTGGGTTGCCACATGGGCAGGGCATCTCCCCTGTTGAATATGCATGTTACCAGGTTCCTGTGTGAGAGACAAGCCTGTGACCCTGACCTAGGGTGAGGGCCTGGGTGGGGAAAGTTATGGCATGTGGGTTTCCCCGCTCACCGAGTGAAAGTCAGGGGAGGAGAAAGAGGCTACAAGCTCCATCCAATTGGGAGTGAGGTGTAACCACCCATCATTGTCACTTGTCATCAAATGACAACCACTTGTCATCGTTGTCATCAAGTAACATCAAGACAAGTGACATCAAGTGGCATTGACATCAAGTGACATCAAGTTGACATCAAGTTGACTTTACATTAAGTGACATCAAGTTGACATCAAGTGACATCATTGACATCAAGTGAAATTGACATCAAGTCAGGTGCCCCTCTGGGAAGAGGCTGATAAAGAGCCAGCCCTGCCATGAGCAGTGGGGCTGACAACAGCAGGGTTGACCCCAAAGGGGTGGCACCCGAGAGGGCTGCCCCTTGGGTGGCCACATGGGCAGGGGCATCTGCCCTGTTGAATAAGAATATTACCAGGTTACTTTGTGAGTGACAAGCCTGTGACTCTGACCTAGGGTGAGAGTCTGGGTGGGGGAACTTATGGCATATGGGTCCTCCCACCCACTGAGGGGAGGAGAAAGAGGCTACAAACTCCTTCCAACTAGGAGTGAGGTGTAACCACCCATCATTGTCACTTGTCATCAAGTGACAACCACTCATCATCATAGTCATCAAGTGACATCAAGTGGACTTGACATCAAGCTGACATCAAGTGACATTAACATCAAGTCAAGTGACATTGTCATTAAGTGGCTTGTCATCAAGTGGCAACCACCTGTCATCATTGTTCCTTAAACATCCCGCCCCCTTCTTTCTCCTTCATTCCTCTCTTTCCTTCCTCTCTTCTTCTCTCTTCTTTTTGTCTTTTCTTTTTCTTGATAATTTCTGGGGAAGGAGGAGTGGTTACAATGCAGGATGTGTCAGGGTGGAAAGGAGGCTGACATGGAGGTAGTGGGTGCCCCCATAGCGGTTGTCATGGGTAAAGGAAGGTACGGTGTGAAGGGAAGGAAATATCCTCAGAGTCATGGGGGACCCAGATGGCTACAAACCATTTCCCTCTCTGATCCCCTCCCCATCTTGCAGGTTCCTGGTGGACTGGCTACTTTACCCTCTGGCCTGGTTGTGGTGTTGGAGAATGCCAGGTCGGTTCACAACAAGACCTTACTCATCCATGATATGATCGTGGATGATGGAGCCAACCTGGGTGGTATAAACATGACTCAGCTTAGCCCACTTGCTTACTTGGTGCAGCACCAACCCAGGCTGCAGGGCCAGGGTGGGGGGAGTCACTGTGATCCATAGAAGTTCAGTCTCACTGACCGGGAAACCCCTCCACCCTGGGATAGGCTGTGAGGGCCTGTACTTTGTGTTGAGCCAAAGAGACAATTTGGGATGCTATTGGTGTGCCGCCCGCCCTGCTACCCAACAGATTCCCTGACTGAGCTGGCTGAGGTGGTCTCAGATGTGGTGTTGGAAAGCCCCTAGGACTCTGGTTCTGGGAGACTTCAACATCCATACTAACGCTACCTTAACAGGACCAGCTCGGGACTTCATGTCCTCCATGACAGCCATGGGGCTGTCTCTGTTTGTCACTGGCCCAATACACAGGGCAGGGCATACCCTCGACTTGGTCATTGCCTCTGGGTGTGAGGGCGGTGGTCTGGATATTGGGTGGTGGTGGTGGACATTACCCTGATCAGTGTTTGCTTTTGTCCTCTTTTTGCCAGTTATAATTGAGCATGCCTCAAAGCCTGTGAGCTAAAACACATGGTATGCTGCAGTTCTTTGTTTGCTGATCCCAACACCACTTTCCTATTGCCAAAGCAGCCACAGGGGTTGGATTTGGATCAGAGCTGTAGCACAGGGAGAGGAGGGGAGAAAAAATTTCCCTGTGTCATTGGTAGCCCCAGTATGGAACACCATGTTGGAGATGCTGCTAACCACAGAGCAGGAGCTATGGCCAGATCTACACCTCGTGTTATATTCATACAATCCCATTGTGGTGGTGCTATATCCTTTTTGCACATTGATGCCTCGTAGCACACATTGACATCCGACGTGGTATTTTGGATAAAACTGAATACAAGTTCACAAATAATGCTAAAAAGCAGTGTACAGAGTATGTAATTTGTCCCAAAAGTTATTGGTACCCGTCAGTACTGATAAAAAACACTAGTATGGATCTCGCTCATGTGTACTATACATTTTAGCAAATTTCTTTCCTCTTCAAATTACGCATACTACAATTTAGGCAAAACTGCATCCCACTTTTTAAAAGTCTGAAGGATGGTTAAAACAACAACAAAAAAGGATTGTAGAGATGTCCGGAAGGATCTGTCCAAACTGGGAGAACGGGCATCTAAATGGCAAATGTGGTTCAATGTAGTGTAAAGTGATGTTGTTGTTGTTGTTGTTCAGTCGTTAAGTCATGTCTGACTCTTCATGACCCCATGGACCATAGCATTCCAGGCCTTCCTGTCCTGTGTTCTCTCCCGGAGTGTGCTCAGGTTCATATTCATTGCATCGGTGATGCTATCTAGCCATCTCATCCTCTGCTGTCCCCTTCTCATTTTGCCATCTTCCCAGCATCAGGGTCTTTTCCAGAGAGTTTTCTCTTTGCATTAGGTGGCCAAAATATTTGAGCTTGAGCTTCAGTATCTGTCCTTCCAATGAGCACTCAGGGTTGATTTCCTTTGGATGGACTGATTTGACCTCCTTGGAGTCCAGGGGACTCATAAGAGTCTTCTCCAGCACCACAGTTCGAAAGCATCAATTCTTCAGTGCTCAGCCTTCCTTATTGTCCAGCTCTCACAGCCATACGTTGCTACGGGGAAAAGCATAGCTTTGATTATGCAGACCTTTGTCAGCAAGGTGATGTCTCTGCTTCTTACTATGCTGTCTAGGTTTGCCATAGCTTTCCTCCCAAGGAGCAAGCGTCTTTTAATTTCATGGCTACAGTCACCATCTGCGGTGATCTTGGAGCCCAAGAAAATAAAATCTGTCACTGCTTCCATTTCTTCCCCTTCTATATGCCAGGAAGTGATGGGGCCAGATGCCATGATCTTCATTTTTTTAATGTTGAGTTTCAAACCAGCCTTTGCACTCTCCCCTTTCACCCTCAACAAGAGGATCTTTAGATCCTCTTCCATTCTGCCATTAGGGTGGTGTCGTCTGCGTATCTGAGGTTGTTGATAATTCTCCTGGCAGTCTTAATTCTGACCTGTGATTCATCCAGCCTGGCATTTCTCATGATGTACTCTGCATATAAGTTAAATAAGCAGGGTGACAATATGCAGCCTTGTCGTACTCCTTTCCCAATTTGGAACCAATCGGTTGTTCCATGTCTGGTTCTTACTGTTGATTCTTGACCCTTGTACAGGTTTCTCAGGAGACAGGTAAGGTGGTCTGGTACTCCCATCAATTTAAGAAAGTGATGTACATTGGGGCAAAAAATCTCAGCTTCAAGTATAGCCTGATGGAATCTGAGCTAATAGTGACTGACCAGGAAAGAAATCTTGGGATTGTGGTGGACAGCTCAATGACGATGTCAACCCAGTTAGGGATGTCAGAGAATTCCATGATGGATCTTGGTGAGGCCAAATGCCAGTGCATTCGGCCCCTGAAATCCATAGTGGAATGGCCTGCCCCCCCTGCCCCCCGCGGATCCCCCCGGGACGAGACTTACCTGGGGCGGATGTTCCGGATGGCAGCGGCTCCAGCAGCGGCTTCGGCGGTGGCGGCAGCTGGTCTTCAGACCGGCTGCCGCCGCTGCCATTTGCAGTCTAGTCTTTTTCTTTCCCCCCCACCATAGACGTGATAGGCTACATCTATAGACTATAGACGTAGCCTATCACGTCTGGGTTTAAAAAAAAAAAAAACTCGCATGCAACTGGCGGTGGCTACGGCCACCGCCATTTGTGTTCCTTATTTTTCGCCATCTTAGCCTACGTCAATATTTACTTAGACTAAGACGGCAAAAAATAAGGAACGCAAATGGCGGCGGCCGTAGCCGCCGCCATTTAGGTATGCTTTTTGTTGTTGTTGTTGTTGTTATCCAGAGCCCTCCATGGCCAGAAATCCGGCTGCTGATGGCCCTGGCCTGGGTCTGGCTGGCTGCTCTGAGGAGCCACCGCGAGCACAGCCGGCCTTTGAGGATTCCAGGGGGGAGGACCGGATCGCCTCCCCCCCATCGAGGATTCCGGGGGGAGGGACAGAACACCTCCCCCCCATGAACAGAATCCGCAAAAAGGTAAGTGACTTTCATACATCCCTAAACCCAGTGTGCTGCCACTGTAAAAAATTCAAACAACATGTTAGGCATAATTAGGAAAATAATTGAGAACAAAACTGCCACTATCATACTGCCCTTATAAAAATCTATGGTGCAACCACACTTGGGAAACTGTGTCCCAATACAGTATCCCAAGGGCCAGACACAACCAGACTTCCAGCTGCTGCCGGGCTGCGGCCGCAAATGGCAGCTGCTACACTGGCCACTATGCCAGCCACCATTTGCATCCCTGCCTTTTTGCCATGATAGGCTATGTAGATACTTACATAGCCTATCACCGCTTGGCAGGGATGCAAATGGCTGCTGGCATAGTGGCCGCCATTTGCTGTCGCAGCCTGGCAGCAGCTGGAAGCTGCTGGAGCTGCCGCCACTGCCGCCGCTGCCTGGGGATTCCGTCCCGGAGGGATTCCGCGTGGTGGCGGGGGGGGGATTGCTCCGTTCCGCCATGGACTCCGGGGATTTCTAAAGAATCTGGCCTCACTGGAGTCCATGGAGGAATTCTCCAACATCCCTATCCTCCTCATGATGGCTTTAACTGAAGTGTGGGAAGCTGAGGAGGCTACAGGCTGCCACAGAGATTACTGTACAATGACAGACAGGACACTCATGCACACTCCTCAGCCACCTCATATGTAAGGTAAGCACAGGAACCCCACTGGATTTGAAGCACACTGATGACTGTCGGGGTACATTGCACACTCTCTATCCTGTTCTTGTAGCATCATTTCCCACTTTATATTCTGCATTATCGAAAACACCAGAGCAGGTGGCATTGTGTGTGCTACAAGGTATAAATGCGGGAGAGCGTCGAAGCGTTAACGTGATGGATTGAATGAATATGCCACAAGGTGCAGATTCAGCCGGAGTTCTCTTCCATCAGTGGGCAGGAGAAAGATCAAATATTCTTTCCCTCCTGATATCCACCCCATTCTGCAAGAACTAGCAGGGCATAGGAAAAAGCTGAGAGATCAATAGTGTTGTGCTACAGCGGGAGCAAAGGATCACTTGTGTATTCTGTTGTCTTGCCCAAAGTCTCTCCAAAAGGCTGAGGCCAAAGCGTGCTTTTCTCTTAATCATTTGTTAATTGGTTTATTTAGTTTTACATTTATATCACACCCGTTTTTCCTCTGAAACCCCAAAGCAGCTAACTTAATCCCCCTACCCTCTCCATTTGCTCCTCACAACAATCCCATGAGGAAGGTTAGATGGAGAGGTCATGGTCTTTCTTTCAAGGCCCTCCCTGGTAATGATCAAGATGCCATGCATGCTTCTTTGGATGTAGATGGAGGAGGATGGAGGGTTGCCATGTTATTTATTAGACCTGCTTCTCCATGTTCAACAGTATCCAGACCCAAAAGAAGTTAGGAGGGATTTTTTAGCTGCAGGATCTGAGGAGTTTTGCCATGGAAATGTCAGTGCACCTGACTGTTGTTAAACCTTGATTACTGCAGTCATGTCTTTCATCTCTACAAAGAAGACTTGGCTGTGAAACTGCCTGCACCTGGGAGGTGAGGTGAACCAGGAGACTCTTCTGTACACCTGAGTATATATTTTGGCGCATCTAGGTCATTCTTGCATAGAGATCAGCATTGTTGTCTGCTCTAGAAGATGCAACGTTGGGATGATGCAGGGATATGTGCAGTGATTGCAGCCTGTGCAGAGGGGATTAGTGGATGGTCATCCCTGTGAGGAATGGGGACATGGTTTCCTCTCCAACTCTCTGGCTCAGATGTGAACTGGACCAAAGGAAATTAATTACTGGAGTCTCTGAACTCTGAAGAAGAACAGCAAAGTCTCTCTTGGTTTCAAGACTCTGATGGGGAAGTGAGGCCATAATGGCTGTGCTTCCTCTGCAAAATTCCCTTAAAGTTTAATTTGAGCTGCTTCTGAGATTGATTGAACCATAGTGTTGGAAGTGACAGAAAGGTCATACATTAATTTATTTTGTACGTATATATACACACACACACACACACACACACCACCTTTCTTCCACCATAGGTGGCATACAGGAGCTTCCAATATCGTCTCCCAGGTTTGCTTTTGCCTTTGTCAGCTCATAGCCAGGCCAGCTATCTTTGAGTGTGCCTCAGCATCTATAGGCCAAAAGACATGATATGTGGAACTTCTTAGCTTGGAGATCTTAACATCATTTTCTTTTTTTCCAAGCAGCCACAAGAGTCAGACATGGATCAGTGCTGTAACACAGGGAGAAGAGGGGTGAGACACTTGCTTTCTGCAGTTAAACCCCCAATACAGTTCACAGCCTTGGAGATGAGAAGAGCGTAAGAGGGGGGGAAATGAGTACTTACAATTTTAAGTCTGAAAGATTCCTTCCTCTTCACATACACTTACAAGCATTTTGGTCAAGTTGCATCCTACTGTTAAAAAGCCTGAATGTGCTATTATCTTATAGAAACCAAATGAGCTCACAACTGCCTGAAATATGGAATCCAAATTTGTCAAATTTCAAACTGATCGCTCAAGAAATGGCCAAGGAAAAGCAGATACAAGAGTTCACTTTGTTGTTCTATATCCTTTCTGTATTGTAGCTTTTATAGTGTAGATTTTGCTCCTGCTCGCCCCCACCCCCATTTTTTGCCCCTTAGAAAATAGAAAGAAACCAAACTACATATTGAACAGAATACAAGTTAAACATGCTTAGCATTATCAAGATGCTGCTGTCAGCAATTTATTCTAAAATACTACGCGTTGTTTGTTCGTGAGGCCCGTTGTGCTGGCTTTACCCTTCAGGGGAAGGTATTGGTCCACATTTGGCAAAATTATATGACCATTGGCTTCAGACACTGCACCTGTGGTGTGAAGTGAAGCAGGATGATATTTTGTGTACATGGGAGCTGTTCCTGAGCCTTCCTGTACACAGCTGAACAAAGAGCAAGTCCCTTAAGTTTCTTATCTGCCCAAGAACATAGGCTGGCAACCTGGGGTGACTTCAACGTACGTGTTTTCCAAGTTGTGCAGAGGTGATAAGTGAGGGGCTTTTCTCCCTTTCCATCTCCATTGCTGAAGTGGGCTCATGCACAAAATAAATTAATTTCCTAAATCATTGTTCATGCCCAAATCTCATTTGGAAAGGCAAAATACTTTGGTTCATTCCTAAAGTGGCATTTTGATCGGTATTTGCATTTCTATTATTTGAATATAAAACCAATATTCCAGTGACTGATTTTCAAAATATTGTCCCACAATCTATCCCACATTGATGTAAGTGACATGCCCAGACTTAAAACAAACAAACAAGAAATATCGTATGTCTTTTGTAATTGGGGGGGGGGGCATACATGGGTGCTCCAAGCCATCCTGTTCACAACTGAACACAGATCCAGATGCAAAGGCATTTGACTTTGACTGCCCACGAACAGTGGCTGTGGCCCTGGCTGACTTAGGGCTTCTCCACAAGGGCCTTTTATCCTACTATTGAGATTGGTTACTCACATAGGGTTGCAGGTCCTTTACATGACATCAGCCTCTAGGGCTTCTCCCATGCTAAATGACCTTTATCCCATGTTTTAAAAGATCAGAGATAATGAGTTATCAGGTTACGGTGTGTTGAGTTCCCTCGTGAAAAGAGGACATCCCATGATAAGCGAAGCTATACCACAGTGCCATCTAGTGGCTGTATAATGAAACACATAGAACATGTGGATGAGGGGGGAAGGGTGGGGAAGGGAAGGGCATGTAAAGGGAGCCCATTGTGATCCTGCATTTAAAATGGAAGCTGAAATGTCTGGTAAAGTTGTGGGTTTTAGGCTGGTGTAAAAATGCTCTTGGGCAGATGGTTATGGTACGTTGTGCAGAGGTGAAGCTGTGGCCCTGCCCCAAACTCACTTACCAAGAGCAGGAAGGGTGCAGTACTGAAGACGTAATAGCTAAGGGCTATCGGATTTGGCAGAAGGTAGCTCTCCATGCAGGGATGCTGCTGCCAGACATGATACACCAGCAGGACACCCCTGGTAGGCCAGTCGAAGACTATGCCAACTGGGTTGTTGCACTTAGGGAAGTACAAACCCCCAATGCCCGGTCCAGGGGGGTGGGGTCCACTGTGGGGCAATTCGGGCTGCTTGGGGCCATGCGGATGCCTCCGAAGCACTGCTGGTGCCAACATGGAGTTGGTGGAGCGGCTCTCCAGCTTTCTACAAAATGTAGTATGCTAGTGGTGGCTTCCGTTAGCTTATCATGTGAAAATTACAGCCATAAATGGTGTATTGTACACCATTTGTGGCTGCACAGTGCTTCTACATAAATTGCAGATGCTCACAGTGGTACATGTGTAAAACTAAGTGCTTTATGGCCAAAAATGGTGTACAATGTACCGTTTGCAGCTGTAATTTTCGTGCGATAAGCAAATGGAAGCCGCCATCAGCATATCACATTTTGTAGAAAGCTGGAGATTTGCCCCGTGGGAACTCTTCCGGATGCAGGGATGAGTGCAGCTGGTCCACTGAGGACTCCGGAGTCTGGATTCTTTGGAATGCAGCCTCATTTGAGTCAGTGGCAGATTTCTCCAGCATCCCTAGTTCCACCCACAAAAATATGCTGGCAAAATGACTGAAGGAGGGCAGAGTCGTGGGCAGCACATTGGGGGAGCATGCATACACCAAATCTGTGAAATGACAATCACAAAATAATATACAGGCATGAATTAAGAGCAGAGAAAGTGCGCAACAAATGATTTATGCATCACTCCTCAATCCTACTCCCTGCAGGGATATAAACATCAAGCCTCAGTCTTTCAAACAGCCCTTTAGAATGATCTTCGGTAGGAGCCCCAGTTCTGTCACAGCAGAGCACCTGCTTCGTGGACCAAACGTACCCTGGCTGTGTGAAATCCCCAGCATCTCCAGGTAGGGCTGGGAAAGCAGCCAGGGGCAGAGGCTGCCAGCCCTTGACAACAATTGTGTGCCACAGAGACCAAAGTTCTGAGTTGGTATGAGAAAGCATCTCATGTTTCTTTCTTCCTACTCAACACACACATACTCCTGCCAAACCCAAATGCTGAAACTGAAATGATTCTAGAAATAAGTACAAATTGAATGGATTCTCCTATTTTTACCAAATTTGAAATGTCTGGTTGACAAATCTGGTATTGGCTGGTAATGTTCAGGTGACGATCATAGGAATGTATGCAAAGCAGTTACCTCTCTGAACCTCCACAACTCATGGTTGTGAATAAACTTGAGGAGGGGGTCCTAAAGTAGGGGAATTAGTGATCTGAACCAGCAAATGAAAACTGTATATATTTGCATACAAGAAGACTTCCTGTCTTTGGCAATTGAAAAGAGCATTTCACAGTTCTTCCAGCCAGAAACCTCTTTGTCCCAGGAAGCTGAGAATTCCTCGCCATGGCCAGCCCCTTGATGCTCGTTGTGTTTCTTGCATACTGTTCAGGTAGGATAGAGGCTTACAAATGCCTAATTGGAAATAATTTCCTATATTCGCTTTCGCCCTTTTAGTGGCAACCCTGAGGGTCCTCTCTTCATGATTCTCCGCTCCCACTTAATTTCTGCGCCTGACTTTGCTTCCAGGTTCTGCTGCGCAGTTCACGATGACTCAGCCACCCTCCGTCTCGGCCTCTGTTGGAGGAACTGTCAAGATCTCCTGTACAAGAAGCAGTGGGGGTGTAAGCAGCTATTATAACTCCTGGTACCAACAGAAACCCAGCAGTGCTCCAGAACTGATAATATATGAACATAGCAAAAGACCTTCAGGGATCCCAGAGAGATTCTCCGGTTCCATTGACAGCTCCGCCAACTCTGCCACCTTGACCATCTCCAGTATTGAAGCAGAAGATGAGGCTGATTATTACTGTTCCTCTTATGACAGCAGCAACCAGCACACAGTGACACAAGCAAATGGGGAAGTGGGACAAAAACCGCCTTGCTACTGATGGCTGTCACTGGGGGTTGATTGCATCTGGCTGACACAAACACTGAGTTTGGACAGTCTCACCCAGCTCATGAGATGTTACAGGGCTATGACCTTGGTTTAGCATGTGTGTCTTCTTGCTGAACAGCTATAAAATGGAGGGAGAGTGATTTAGAGCCTGACGGGAGAGTACTGCAAAATCCCACCTTCTCTCCTCCTTGGCCATTTCCTTTTGTTCTTTAGGTCATCTTTTTGATGTATACTTCTGTAAATATGTATGGATTGATCTTCTGCCTGCTAATATCTAGGTGATGGTCCTTATTTGCAAAGTCCTCTCTGGTTATTATGCTGCATGTTTTCTTCCCTCTGTACCTGCACATTTGGATGTAGGAAGAGGAGATTTTAGGATTGCTATGCTATTTACTGGCCCTGGTCCTATGATTTCACCAAGAACCATACACACATACACACAGTTAGCAAGTGATTCCCCCCCCCCCCGTTTTCTTTGAATTCAGGCTAGGGATGTACTAATTTTTTTGTATCTGGTTCATATGTGTTTCATAAATTGTTGGGTGACTTTTGTTCCACTGTAAGCTCATGATTGAATTGGATAGTTTTCACCAGAATTTTGTTCTACTCATGCTAATTTGCAAGTGTGGATTCCATGGACTTGCAGACTGGTGTTTCAGATAATCCCTTTCATTCAAGAGTGCCTGGAGCTGTCCTACAACCAGCTGCTCAAACACCTTGCCCAGGAAGAGGATGTTGGCCGCTGGCCTATAATTGTTAACATCCTCGGGGTCCAGGTTAGGCTTTTTCAGGAGTGAAATTTTTTTTTTACGTAGCCTATCACAGCAAAAGGCAGGGACTCATATGGAGTAGTGGACACTATCTGCATCCCTGCTCTTTGCCATGATAGGTTACGTAAATCTTTACATAGCCTATCACGGAAAAAGGCAGGGATGCAAATGGCATCTGAAGACAGGCAGCAGCAGCTGGTAGCGGACGGCAGCGGATGGCTGGCGGCAGGTAGGATCCAGCCGGCGTGGATTCCCCCAGGTGGCAGAGGTGAGTCTTTCATTCCGCCACAGACTCCTAGGGGCCTCATTGGAGTCTGTGGCGGAATTCTCCACCATCCCTAGATGACACTGAGAAGATGCAGTGCTGATGGAAAAGAACTGTCTCTTTGCCACCCTCACTGCCACAGAATAGGCTCAATAGTGAGCTCTTACCTGTGTTTGGTCAGACTCAGCACGAGTTTTCCTCCACCTGCATTCTAGCTGTCTCCCCTCTTGCTTCATTGCTTTCGGTTCAGGTGTACACCAAGGTGCTGGCGGGCTCTGCTCAGAGGGAGAGGGCGCTTGGGCACAATCATGTCAACCACCTGAGTCATCTCTGCATTCCACAGAGTGACCTGGGCTTCAACAGGAGCACCAGCCATACCAGCAGGAAAATCCCCCAGAGCCCTCTGCAATCCATCGGAATCCATTAGCCTCCGGGGGCGGACCATTGTAATAGGTCCCCCACCCTTGCAGAGGGGGAAGTCTGCCAAGCATCTAAACCTCAACTGGAAGTGATCTGACTATGACAAAGGGACAGATGCTAATTCCTCCACTTTCAGACCACCATCCTCCTGCTCAGTCAAGAAAACCAAGTCAAGCGTGTGTCCTTTTATATGTGTTGGGCCAATGACACGTTGAGACAGCCCCAAGGTTGTCATGGTGGCCATGAAGTCCTGAGCTGCCCCAGACACAGCAGCCTCAGCATGGAAGTTGAGTTCCCCCAGGACCATCATCCTAGGGGTCCTCAACTCCAAGTCCGAGACCACCTCCGTCAGCTCAGGGAGGGAGTCTGATGGGCAGCGGGGTGGGCGGTACACCAACAGAATCCCTAATCTGATTTGACCTGTGGCTCAGATTGTTGCAATGATAGAATGGAAGTGGCAGAAAGGACATTGCATGCATGCTTGCTTAAGTACATGTATATCCCACCTTTCCTTCAACATGGCTGGTATACCAGGGCTTCCTAGTGTTGGCTATTGCTCATGTCAGTTCATAGCCAACTATCATTGAGGGATGCTGGGCCTGGAACACTGGCAAACCTAAACACATGTGTATTGTACGTTGTGTGAGCTGGGTAGTGAAACTCATTTCTGCAATTCTGCAAATGATTTTTTTAAAAAATGAGTATGTATTTAATGGACATTCCTCCTGTTCAAATCAAATTTTAGTCTGGTTGACAAGTCTGAAAACTGTTAAATTCTTTGTTTGGAGGTTCTGCTGCACAGTTCACAATGACTCAGCCACCTTCTGTGTCAGCCTCCATTGGAAGAACAGTCAAGATCCCCTGTACAAGAAGCAGTGGGATTAGAAACACCTATTATAGCTCCTGGTACCAACAGAAACCCAGCAGTCCTTTAAAACGGATAATACATGATAGTACTGCTACACCATCAGGGAGGGATCCCAGAGAGATTCTCTGGTTCCTTTGACATCTTTGCCAGGTCTTTCACCTTAACCATTTCTCGTGTTGAAGCAGAAGATGAGGCTATTTATTACTGTTTATCTTTAGATGGCCGCTCCCAACAGTGATACAATCAAATGTGGAAGAAGGACAAAAACCTCCTTACGATTCATGGATTTCTGGCATCGTTGCGTCTGGCTGACACCAGAGCTGATTTTCGACAGTCTCGCCATGGCTACTTAGATGTTACAGGGGCATGACACTTGGCTTAGCATATGTGTCTTGCTATACAATGGAGGTGATGCTCTAAAAAGGAGGGTGTGATTTAGAGTCAGGTGGGAGAGAAGTGCTAAACCCTTCCCCCTTCCCACCATCTTTCACTCCCAACCCTTTCCTTTCTTAATATCCAGCTGACGGTGATTGTTTGCAAAGTCCTCTCTGGTTATTATGCTGCATATTTTCTTTCCTCTGTACCTGCACCCTTGGGTCTAGGAAGAGGAAGTTGTAGAATTGCCATGTTATTTACTGCCCCTGCTCCTATGTCTGCAACCAGAAGCAGCAACAGAAAATTTTAGCAAGTGAGTTTTATCCCCTGTTTCTTGTCTCCAGGCTAGGGACGTATGGATTTTGTTAACAATGTTGTTCATGATGACTCCAACACCCTCTGTCTCAGCCTGTGTTGGAGGGTGTAAGCAGATATGGGGATCCCAGGTACCAACACAAACCCAGCAGTGCTGTCATGCTAGTAATGTACCCCATTGATGATAGGATGAGGAGGATGTAGGATTGCCATGTTATTTATTGGCCCAGCTCCTATGTCTTCAAGAATAAGCAGATGTACAAAGCCTGGTCCAAGATATTCTGCTGCCTGAGATGAACCAGAAACCTGCATTGCCCTGCCTTTTCCCTGAAAAGTGATGATGTGCCAGAACCTCTCTCTCTCTCTCTCTCTCTCTCTCTCTCTCTCTGTCTCTCTCTCTCTCACACACACACACACGCACACACAGCTCATAAATGGAACCAAGAAGGAGGTGGTTGAAGTAGAGGGAGGAAAGGCAAGACAGGAGCCAGTGAGAACTTAAGAGAGGGGGAAGAAACAAACGTGACCACTCCACACTTACTGATCTCCAGCACAATAAAGATGCCATTTCAATTTTTCATCCATTCACATAGAGGAACATTTGATAAAGTTTGGAGGAGAGGGGAGAGTGAGTTTGTACAACTCTTTAATGAAGTAGTGATGACCTGTATACTCTTGGAAAATGGTGGGGAGATGTTTGTCAGCAATGTCTTTAAGTGACAAGAAAGCACACAAATGGCAACTCTGTTTCCCTTGAACATAAGAAGAGCCCTGCTGGATCAGACCAAGGGTCCATCTAGTCCAGCATGCTGTTCACACAGTGGCCAACCAAATGTTCATGGGAAACCCACAAGAGGAAATGAGTGCAACAGCACCCTCCTCCCCTTGTTCTCCAGCAACTGGTGTACATAGGCATACTGCCGCTGATACTGGAAGTACCATAGAGCCATCAGGACTAGTAGCCATTGATAACGTTCTCCTCCATGAATTTGTCCAATTGGCTTTAAAAGCCATCTCAGTTGGTGGCCATCACTACATCCTGTGGTACCAAATTCCATAGTTCAACTATGCTCTGTGCAAAGAAGTACTTCCTTTTAGCTGTTCTGAATCTCCCACCAATCAGCTTCATGGGATGACCCCATTTGGTTGTACTATTATGAGAGAGGGAGAGAAATGTCTTCCTATCCACTTTCTCCACAGCAGGCATAATTTTGTACACCCCTATCATGTCTCCCATTATTACTCTTTCTTCTTCTTTCATGCTAAACAATCCCAGTTGTTGTAACAATCCACAGAGGAGTTTCTGGAGCCCCTTGATCATTTCAGTTGCCTTTTTGTCTGAGGAAAGACACCACTGGATACTGCCCAAATGCAAATACGTGTGCAGGGGCTATTTACAGGGGTCTTGGCATAGCTTGCCTTTTGATGGCTCTCCTCAAGGGGAAACTGCTCAATTTCATTTGGTAACTTCAAATCATCAGGAGTTATTATAGTAACAAGCATCTCCAATGGAGAGGAATGGAAAAACACTCTGTGTTTTGTACTGAATTATAACGCCCCAGGCACAAAATATTTTATTTATTTATTTATTGCATTTCTTTTGTTGTTTATTTGGTCAGTCGCTTCCGACCCTTCGTGACTTCATGGACCAGCCCACGCCAGAGCTTCCTGTTGGCCGTCGCTACGCCCAGCTCCCCCCAAGGTCGAGTCTGTCACCTCCAGAATATCATCCATCCATCTTGCCCTTGGTCAGCCCTTCTTCCTTTTGCCTTCCACTTTCCCTAGCATTTCTATCCCGCCTGTGTTCCTCTTGCAAAGAACCAAGGCAGCTTACGTTCTCCTCTTCCTCCTCCATTTTATCCTCACAACAACAGCCCTGTGAGGTAGGTTGGCCTGAGAGTCTGTGACTGGCCCAAAGTCACCCTATGAGTTTCCATGGCCAAGTGGGGACTAGAACCCGGTTCTCCCAGCTCCCAGTCCAGCACTCTCACCTCTACACCACACTGGCTCTCAATATAATGTCACAAATCAAGCCAATTTAGAATAAGCAATTTGAAATGCTCCCCCCCATATGAGAACTCATGCAAAGAGTATATGTGATGAATGATACAAATTTGCACTATGTAAGTTCTTTAGATTTACCAAAATCAAATGCGATTACAGCTCTTTTTAATAACTGGGGGCAGGGGAGTTAGAGCACATTGTTGGGCAAAAAGTAGGCATCTTTAGGTTGAAGTTGGAAATTTCAATTCTTATCTTTGCCTTCTGGATGGCAGCTTTAGAATTTTGTTGCACACATTATATATACCCAAAGGTGAAGTCTGCTGCCTGGCTTTTTAACCTGTAGGGGGAGATGTTTGTGTACTTTCCCACATTTGTCAGCAGAACTAGAGAACCACAGAGACCATCTGAGCAATCGTCTCCTGTGGTGATAAGTGAAGCAGGTAAATATTTTGTATACTTGGGAGCTCTTTCAAGGAATTCCAGCTCACTCAAGCACAGAGATCATAGGATCATAGAATCATAGGGTTGGATGAGGCCTAACAAGACCATCAAATCCAACCCCCAGCTCAGTGCAAAAACCCAGGCGGTGTCCCATCCAAGTACTAACCAGGGCTGACCCTGCTTAGCTTCCGAGATCAGACAAGATCAGGCACATCCAGCCCTGTGGGTCTTTATTTCAAGGCCCTCCCTGGTAATTATCATGGTTGTTCCCTTCCTTGCATGCATGTATCTTTGAATTTAGAAGGGGGAGGATGAAGGATTTCCATCTTATTTATTGGTCCTACTCCTCCATCTTCAACAACAACCAGACAGACACAAAATTAGCAAGGGATTCCTTTTCCTGTTCCATTGCTCAGAGGAGCTTTGCTTCTGAAATCATGTCAGTGGACCTGACTGTTGTTAAAACTGGGATACTTGCGTCATCTTCTTCACCTTTACAAAGAAGAGTCCATTCAGAATCTGCCTGTGCCTGCAGTGTGAAGTGAAGCAGGAGAATGGCGGGTTACCTGAGGATATGTTCTGGCCCATCCAGGTCATCATGCATAGAGATGAGCTATAGACATGAGCATCTTCCCCTGCTCTAGAATATGCAACACTGGGCTGATGTAGCCATATGAGCATTTCATTTGCAACCTGTGCAGAGGTGATTAGTACATGGTCATCCCTGCAAAGAATGGGGACAAAGGCTTATTGTAAAACACCCCACTTTGTTTGGGAGTCCTGTTGTGCTAGCTTTAACCTTCAGGGGGAGGTGTTGATTCACACTTGGCAAAATGGTGTGACCACCGGCAGACAGGCTGTGCCTGTGGTGTGCAGTGCAGCAGGGTAATCTTTAGCATACATAGGTGCTCTTCCTCCATCACCCTGTTCACAGCTGAACAAAGATCAAGTTCCATGAAGTTTCTTATCTGCCCTCGAAGAGAGGCTGGGACCCTGGGGCAACTTAAACAGATGTGCACTGTGCAGAGGAGGAAGCGAGGGGGGTTCCCCCTTTCTAACTCCACCACTGAAATGGGTTCATGCAGAAAATATATGAATTTCCTTGATCGTTGTGCATGACCAGATCTTTGGAAACACAAAAAAGGATCTGTTTGATTCCACAATGGCATTTTGCATGTCTATTATTTGAATATAAAAGAAATATTTATGTGACTGATTTTGAAAAGATTCTCCTGCAATCTATCCCACCTTCTAAGAAGTGACATTCAAAGAGTTAAAAAAAAAGAAAAGGAAAGGAAAGAAAAAAGAAAAGAAAAGAAAAGAAAAAGCATTTCTTATGGTGTTTGCAAGGTGGGGGGCAGGGAATACATCCTTATGTTTGCCTTCACTGTTAGTTTTTATTGTGACGGATTCTGCTAGTGCTGCCTCATTTTCATGCTGCCCAAATCAAGGCCTGTTCCCAGATGTTAATGGTCCTCTTTATGTAAAATCACTGTATGATCATTGGCTGGGCTAGAGTCTTGCAAATTGTCAGCTGTGATGCGTCGCTGTAGATGAGTCAATGATCACAAATCAAATTTGCATGAAGGGGGCATTCTTTTGTCCCACGGGATTTAAGAAATGATGTGGAGGGGAGCCAATCAATTCTCCTTCCCCATCAGAAACTCCAACTCCCATCGAGTGCACACCATGGCCTGGGCTCTGTTTTTCTTTGCACTTCTCAATTATTGTGGAGGTAAGGGTGTGAAAAAGTATCTAAAAAGGCCAAGTGGACAACAATGGAGCTATTTGTATTTATTTACCGGCATTAACAAGTGCCTTTATATAGTTTCAGAGTGCAGAACATAAACTAAGATCATTCTTCCCATTTTTGCACAGGTGTCAGTACACAACGAGTTGTAACTCAGCCTCTGTCACAGTCTGTGTCCCCGGGCCAAACCATTAAACTCTCCTGCTCTGGTGGTGCCGGTGGTAGCTGGTACTATTTCAGCTGGTATCAACAGAAACCTGGACAGGCTCCTCGCTTTGTGTTCTCTGGTACCAGCACCCGGGGAGATGGGATCCCAGATCGGTTCACTGGTTCTGGCTCTGGAAGTACTTACTATCTTACTATCACTAATGTGCAGGCTGAAGACGAGGCAAATTATTACTGTAGTGCCTGGGAGGACAGCAGTAAGATGTTTCACAGTGCTATATTCTGATGGGGAACTAAGACAAAAACCTTCATTCTTCCAACTCAGGGGATCATGGTATGGAACTGAGAATGACTAGAGAGCTTAATCTGGCCTATTACTGAGGCTTTTTGGAGCACAAGAACTGAAAGGCGTGGAAAAGTCTCCTGGTCCCAGCATCTTCTCCAAGGCAGGACCCTCCTTTCAGGCACATCAGCCTACACAATCCAGGCTACAGGGTGCCACAAAAAGAGAGGAAGTCCCCACAGAGCTAAAGACCCCTGGATGGTTCAGACTAGTGAGGCTTGGAACCTCATCACTGCTGCAGATCTGTTTTCGGAAATGCTGAACATGGAAGATATGCCATGTTTTGATTTCCTGATGCAGGGCTTTGCGATTCTCAATTCCCATGCAGAGGAGGGTGTGATGAACCCACTTGGCAAAGGCCTAGCCAACAACAGTGAAGCTATTTGTATTTATTTACCTGTGGAACTTAGTGGATTCATAGTATTGAGCACGGGAAATGCTCTAAGATCATATGTTCCTCTTTTAGCATAGGTGTCCATACACAACAAACCATGATGACCCAATGGTCATTAGACTCTTATTTCTCTGGGCAATCACTCAAAGTCTCCTTTCACAGGCTAAAAGCTCCATGTGATTAATCCCTAAATGTAGCCCCAGTCCCTCCCATTTTTAGCAAAGGGAGAGTTATAGCTCAATGTGCTCTTCAGTGCATCTACATGTTTTTCTGGGACAGGGGGAGGAAGGCAGGTCTTAGGATCCCTAACATGATTGACCACTCTGCCCCCCACCCCACTGGCATGCTCCCCTAATGCTCAGTTTCCTATGAAGTTTCTCTTGGAGGAGTGAGTCGAAAAGTGAAACACTGACAAATGAGTGTTTCCCAGGGCAGCTGGGAAAATTCCCTGCATTGAACAGACACCTGGTGAAAGTCCTCACTTTCTGTTCTATGGTACCAGCACTAGGGGTATGGCATCCACACTCATTTGTCAGTGTTTCGCTTTTCGACTCACTCCTCCAAGAGAAACTTCATAGGAAACTGAGCATTAGGGGAGCATGCCAATGGGGTGGGGGGCAGAGTGGTCAATCATGTTAGGGATCCTAAGACCTGCCTTCCTGCCCCCTGTCCCAGAAAAACATGTAGATGCACTGAAGAGCACATTGAGCTATAACTCTCCCTTTGCTAAAAATGGGAGGGACTGGGGCTACATTTAGGGATTAATCCACATGGAGCTTTTAGCCTGAGATGAACATAGCTCCTTCATGGAGGTTTGTGGGCTCTTTACATGATGACCCTCCAGGGCGTCTCTTGCACTAAAAGCCCATTGTTCCATTTTTAAATGGATCGTGGATAATCAGCTATCCAATTACCCCGTTGTGTTCCGCTTCAGTTTTCCTCTGGGAAAAGACTTAAAGCGGCAAGAAGAGGAGCGAGATCAGTGAAAGATAATGGACGACTCAGATACAGGGACAAGGGGTGGGGGGAATGACGCATATGTAACAGATATCAGTGGTGATCCTGCATTTAAAATGGAAGCAGAAAGCCCCATTTTAAATGCAGGAGTTTTGGCTGGTGTAGAAATGCCCAAGCACTGGTGCTTTTTACTGGTGCTGAAATGCACTGATAACTGTCGGGGCACATTGCACACTCTATATCCTGCTCTTGTAGCATCATTTCCCACTTTTTGTCCTGCGTTATCCAAAATACCACAGCAGGTGGCATTGTGTGTGCTACAAGCTATAAATGCATGAGAGGGTTAGAGTGTTAACATGATGGGACGGTATCAGTATGCCACGAGGTGCAGATTCAGCCTGCGTTCTCTTCCATCAGTGGGCAGAAGAAATATAAAATATTCCCTCCCTCCAGATATCCACCCTATTCTTCAAGAACTAGCAGGGCATAGGGGAAACTGAAATGGTCAGTAGTGTTATGCTACAGTCGGAGCAAAGGGTCACTTTTATATTATGTTGTCTTGTCGAAAGTCTCTCCAGAAGGCTGAGGCCAGAGTTGGCTTTTCACTTAATCATTTGTTTATTGATTGATTTTTCATTTATATCACACCCTTTTTTCATCTGAAACCCCAAGGCAGCTTACTTGATTCCCCCCAATTTTATCCTCACAACAATCCCATGAGGAAGGTGAGATGGAGAGGTCATGGTCTTTCTTTCAAGGCCCTCCCTGATACTGAGCAAGATGCCATGCATACATCTTTGGATCTGGATGGAGGAGAATGTAGGGTTGCTATGTTATTTATTGGACCTGCTTCTCCATCTTCAACAACATCCAGCCGCACAAGAAGTTAGGAGGGATTTTTTTTAGCTCCAGGCTGAGAGGAGTTTTGCCATGGAAATGTCAGTGCACCTGACTGTAGTTAAACCTTGATAACTGCAGTCATCTCTTTCACCCTTACAAAGAAGACTCGGTTGAGAAACTGCCTGCACCTGGGAGGTGAGGTGAACCAGGAGACTCCTCTGTACACCTGAGTATATTTTGGCCCATCCAGGTCATTCATGCTTAGAGATCAGCGTCTTTCTCTGCTCTAGAAGATGCAACATTGGGATTTGGAACACAGGGAGAAGAGGGGTGAGACCCTTTTTCCTGCAGTCGGGATCCCCAACAGGTCACGGCCTTGGAGGTGATAAGAGCCAAAGAGGGGGGAAAATGAGTACTTACAATTTTAAGCCTGCAAGATTCCTTCTTACAAACATTTTGGTCAAGGTGCATCCTGCTATTAAAAAGCCTGAATGTGCTGTTATCTTATACAATCTGAAACCAGCTCACAACTGCCTGAAACATGGAATGCAAATTTGTCAAATATCAAACTGATCTCTCAAGGAAAAGGAGATACTAGAGTTCACTTTGTTGTCCTACATCCTTTTTGTATTGTAGCTTTTATAGTGTAGCTTTTGCTCCCGCTCCCCCCTTTTTTGCCTTTTAGAAAATAGAAAGAAAACAAAATGACACATCGAACAGAACACAAGTTAAACATGCTTAGCATTATCAGGACGGTGTGTCAGCATTTTATTCTAAAACACTATGCATTATTTGTGAGGCCCGTTATGCTGGCTTTACCCTTCAGGGGGAGGTATTGGTCCACATTTGGAAAAATTGTTTGTGTCCACTGCCTTCAGACACTGCACCTGTGGTGTGAAGTGAAGAAGGATGATATTTTGTGTACATGGGAGCTCTTCCTGAACCTTCCTGTACACAGATGAAGAAAGAGAAAGTCCCATTATGTTCCCTATCTGCCCAAGAACATAGGCTGGCAACCTGGGATGACTTAAACATGCGTGTATTACCAGTTGTGCAGAGGTGATCAGTGAGAGGCTTTTCTCCCTTCCATCTCCATTGCTGAAGTGGGCTCATGCTCAAAATAAATAAATTTCCTTAATTAGTATTCATGCCCAACTCTCATCTGGAAAGGCAAAATACTCTGGCTCATTCCTTAAGTGGCATTTTGATAGATATTTGCATTTCTCTTTTTTGAATATAAAGCCAATATTCAGGTGATTGATTCTATCCCACCTTGACACAAGTGACATGCCCAGACTTCAAACAAACAAACAAACAAACAAACAAACAAGAAACCTATATGTTATGGCATTTGTAATGGGGGAGGGGCATACATAGGGATGTACAAAAGTCACCTTTTCGAAGGGTTACATTCGTGGTGGGGGGGAGGCCCTGAAATTCTCCCCGGCCAGCTCCTCTCTGCAGCGACACCGTGGAGCCACCAGCCAGGGCCGCCCACAGCTGGACATCCAGCCGCTGGGCTGCACAGGGACGCAAATGGCGGCCGCTATAGCTGCCGGCATTTACGTCCCTGTATTTTGCCGTGATAGGCTATGTATATATTTACATAGCCCATCATGGCAAAAAAAAGGGAACGCAAATGGCGATAGCTATGGCGGCTGCCATTTGCGTTCCCTTCTTTTTCCGTGATAGGCTACGTAAATATTTGTGTAGCCTATCACTGCAAAAATAGGGAAGCAAATGGCGGCTGCAGACACAGCTGCCATATGCAAAGCAGCACCAACGGCACCAGGTAAGTGTCCCATTTCGCGCGCCTTTCACGGGGTGGGGGGTGGGGGCTTCATTCCGCCATGGATTTTGGGGGGCCGAATGCACTTGCATTCAGCCTCACTGAGATCCATGGTGGAATTCTCTGACATCCCTAGGCATACATAGGTGCTCTTTCCAAGCCTTCCTGTTCACGACTGAACACAGATCCAGATGCAAAAACCTTTGACTTTGACTGCCCACGGATATTTGGCTGTGGCCCTGGCTGACTTAGGGCTTCTCCACAAACACCTTTTATCCTGCTATTGGGATTGGTTACTCACATAGGGTTGCAGGTCCTTTACATGACATCAGCCTTCAGGGCTTCTCCCACGCTAAATGACCTTTATCCCATTTTTTAAAAGATTGGAGATAATGAGCTATCAGATTATGGTGCATTGAGTTCCCTTCTGCAACGAGGATATCCGGCAATAAGTGGTGCTAGAAAATAGCACCATCTAGTGGCTGCATAATAAAACACATAGAACATGCGGATGAGGGGGGAAGGGTGGGGGAAGGGAAGGGCATGTAAAGGGAGCCCGTCGTGATCCTGCATCTAAAATGGAAGCAGAAATGCCTGGTAAAGTTGTGGGTTTTAGGATGGTGTAGAAATGATCTTGGGCAGATGGTTATGATACATTGTGCAGAGGTGATTGCTGAAGCCATGGCCCTTCCCCAAACGCATTTACCAAGTGCAGGAAGGGTGCAGTATCCTGGCTGTGTTAAATCTAGGGATGGACAAAAGTCACTTACCTGATCCCGAAGCTTGCTTCGCAGTGGGGGGGAGGTGCTCCGTTTCTCCCCCCGAAATTCTGGCTGGGGGGGAGGCACCCCGTCCCTCCCCGCAGAAATTCTGGCTGGGGGGGAGGTACCCCATCCCTCCCCGCCAAAATTCTGGCCGGGGGGGAGCGCCCTGCCTCTCTGGCCACTAAAGTTCTGCTCCTGCCGGGAGGCCTGGGACGCAAATGTAGGCCGCCATAGCCGCCGCCGTTTGCATCCCTGGCTTGCAGTCAGCTGTGATAGGCTACGTAAAAGTTTACGTAGCCTATGACGGCTGACTTTGAAGGAAAAAAAAGCACGTACGCAAATGGCGGTGCCCATGGGCGCCGCCATTTGCGTACGCACTTTTTTTTTTTTCAAAGTCCGCCGTGATAGGCTACGTAAACTTTTACGTAGCCTATCATGGTGTTTTTTGAAAATCTACCCGTGATAGGCTACGCAAATCTTTACGTAGCCTATCACATTTGTTGGTTTTGGTTTTTTTTCACTTGGAAATGGTGGTGGTGGCAGCCGGTCGGAAGACCGGCCGCCGCCGCCGCCAAACCGCCCCTGGGAGCCGCCGGGAGCTGCCGCGACGAGGGACATTCGCTCGAGGTAAGTCCCATCCTGGGGGGTGGCAGGGGGGTCGCGGATCATTTCTCCACCAATTTCGGGGGGCCGAATGCATTGGCATTCGGCCTCCCAGAGATTCGTGGAGAAATTCTCCTACATCCCTAGTTAAATCCCCAGGATCTCCAGGTAGGGCTGGGAAAGCAGCCATGGGCAGAGGCTGCCAGCCCTTGACAAAAATTCTGTGCCAGAGGGACCAAAGTTCTGAGTTGGTATAAGGAAGCATCTCATGTTTCTTTCTTCCTGTTCAACACACACACAAAATATTTACATAGCCTATCACTGCAAAAATAGGGAAGTGAACGGTGGCTGCAGACACGGCCGCCATTTGCAAAGCAGGACGAATGGCACCAGGTAAGTGTCCCATTTCACGTGCCTTTTGCGGGATGAGTGGTGGGGGCTTCATTCCGCCACGGATTTCGGGGGGCTGAATGCACTTGCATTCGGCCTCACTGAGATCCATGGTGGAATTCTCTGACATCCTTAATAGGGATGTACGAAAGTCACTTACCTTGTACGAAATTTGATTTGCGGTGGGGGGGAGGAGCTCCATCCCTCCTCCCCGAAATTCTGGCCACAGGAGAGGCGCCCCGTCCCTCCCGCCGCGAATCCTGGCTGGCTGGGTCTGAAAATGGCGGCGGCCATAGCTGCCGCCGTTTGCGTCTCTGCGGTCAGCTGTGATAGGCTATGTAAATGTTTACGTAGCCTATCATGGCTGAGTTAAAAAAAAAGACGCAACGCTATTTGCATTCCCCTTATTTTCGCCATAGTCTACGTAAATGTTTACATAGACTAGAAGTGCCAAAATAAGGAACGCAAATGGCGGTGCCCATGGGTGCCGCCATTTGCGTATGCACATTTTTTTTTTTAACTCAGACGTGATAGGCTATGTAAACATTTACGTAGCCTATCATGGTGTTTTTAAAAATTTAGCCGTGATAGGCTATGTAAATCTTTACGTAGCCTATCACGTTTTTTTTTTGAACTTGGAAATGGCGGTGGCGGCAGCTTGTCGGAAGACCGGCCGCCACAGCCGCCGCTGCCGAACTGCCGCCGAAGCTGCCGCCTCCAGGGAGATTCGCCCAAGTTAAGTCCCGTCCCGGGGGGGGGGCAGACCATTTCGCCACTGATTTCGGGGGGCCTGAATGCGCTGGCATTCGGCCTCCCCAAGATCCGTGGCGGAACTTTCGTACATCCCTAGTCTCCAGGGGTTAGACAACTTAGACAAATCCTTATTAAAGGGTCAATGTAGCATGCAAAAAGAGATCAAAATATAATGGATGTGCCATTATACGCCACACTTCTCTAACCTCCATAATGGTGGGTGGGACCCCATCCATTTTAATGCGCCAAGATCCTAATGTCATCCATTTAGAAAGAAGATCAAGACAAGAAGCTTCCAGAAGTGACTAAAGAGGAAAATCTGGTCCAAGTGCACAGTGCCCACATTTAGGACAGCTCAACATGTAGGCTGATGCTATAAAGCGAGATCTGCAAAGCCAAACCCACATTCGTGAATTGGTGGTGGTGGCGGTGGGGCTTAAAAACAGCAACAGCAACAACAACATAGCATTGAGTTCTTCAAAACATTTTCAGGTATACATACAGGAATCCCGTGAATGACGTAAACTATCTAAGGTACAGTATTCAGCGTCATTGTATTTACCTCACACCACAAACTCAACTTCAAAGAGTGCTAAATCTTGCTCCGTTCCCACTATCTTTCCCTCACAACATTTTTCTTTTGTTCTTTAGCTGATCTTTTAGATGGATCCTGTTGTAAATTTGTATGTATCGAGTTTTTGCATCTTAATATCCAGTTGAGGGTCTTTATTTTCAAAATCAGCTCTGTTTGATTTTGAAAACACTAGACTTTATATTGCTTCTCTACTTCCATCCTTGGATCTAGGCAGAGGGGATATAAGGATTCCCATGCAATTTGCTGGCCCTTCTCCTATGTCTTCAACAACGACCAGACAAACAGAAATTTAGCAAGTTATTTTTTTTCCCCCTCTTACTCAGCTTCGGGCTTGGAGGCACTTTGTCTTGGAACTATCAATGCATCTGGCAGCTGCTAAAATGATGATACCAGCTGCCATCTCTTTAAAAGAAGAGTTGGTTCACCTTCTCCACATTTCACAGATGTCTATGAGCTCAGAAACTGCCTCCCCCTGTGCTGTGAAGCAAAGTAAGAGAATACGCAGTATACAAGAGTGTATATTCTGGCCCTTCCAGCTCATTCGTGCATGGAGCTTGGAAGTGGACATGAGCATCTTTCTCTGCTCTAGATCACGTAAAACTAACCTGACTAAGACAGGTGTGCACCACAACCTGTGCAGATGTTTTAAAATATGTTTTTAATTTAAACATTATTACTATTTGTAGATGGTACAAATTATCCAAATAATTAAAACAACAAATATACAACTGGTTCAGCAAACCAGTGAAAACATAGCATATGAAAAGGCAGACAAAGATGGTGAGAGAATAAAAATCCATTTCCAAAAGGGAAAAAAAAATGTCAAGGCAGGGAACCCCATGAAGACAAAGGGTCTTACTCTCCAGATCTTACAGAGCTGAGTCGACTTGTCCATACAGAGGTTGCCATGAGGTGCTGGAGCAGACCAAAATCCATGGCCTATTCTATCAATGAAATCAATGAAGGATGACCATGTACGTTCAAATGTTTCGATGGCAGTTGGAAGTGACAGAAAGGACATTTAGGTAGGGATGTCAGAGAATTCCGCCACGGATCTCAGTGAGGCCGGATGCCAGTGCATTCGGCCCCCCAAATTCTGTGGCGGAACGGCCTGCCACCCCCCCCACGGATTCCCCCCAGGGCGAGACTTACCTGGGGCGGATGTTCTGGGTGGCGGTGGCACCGGCGGCGGCTTCGGCGGCAGCGGTGGCTGGTCTTCCGACCAGCTGCCGCTAGGGATGTACGAAAGGTACACGGATAAACCTTTCACGGATTATGTTTATGGTTGGGGGGGAGGCGTTCTGTCCCTCCCCCTGGAATCCTCGCCAGGGGGGGAAGCACTCCATTCCTCCCCCCCCCGGAATCCTGGCCGGCTGGCTGTGCTCCGCAGCGATTCTGGGGAGCCGCCGGCTGGCTCCGCCAGCAGCTGGACATCCGGCTGCTGGCTAGCAGGGACGCAAATGGCGGCGGCCATAGCCGCCGCCGTTTGCGTCCCCACAGTCTGCCGTGATAGGCTACGTACATGTTTATGTAGCCTATCACGGCTGACTTAAAAAAAAATTGCACATACGCAATTATTTTTGCGTTATGACGAAACTTATTATGACGAAAATATGTGGAACACAAATAGAGTAGTGTCTCCGCTATTTGCGTTCCCCTTATTTTTGCTGTCTTAGTCTACGTAAATGTTTACGTAGACTAAGACGTGCCAAAATAAGGAACACAAATGGCCGCCATTTGCGTACGTGCGTTTGTTTTTTTTAAAAAAGTCAGCCGTGATAGCTACGTAAACATTTACATAGCCTATCACTTTTTAAAGAAAAACCTAGCTGTGATAGGCTACGTAAATCTTTACGTAGCCTATCTCATTTTTTTTTTTAACTGGAAATAGCGGAGGCGGCAGCCAGTTGGAAGCCGCCAAACCGCCGCTGGAGCCGCCGCCGCCAGGAAGATCCGCCCAAGGTAAGTCTCGTCCCAGGGGGAGCGGGAGGCGGGGGGGCGGGTTGTTTCACCACCGATTTCGGGGGGCCAAATGCGCTGGCATTTGGCCTCCCCGAGATCCATGGTGGAATTTTCGTACATCCCTAGCTGCCGCCGCTGCCATTTGCAGTCTTGTCTTTTTTTTTAAATAGAGACGTGATAGGCTATGTACGTTTTTACGTAGCCTATCATGTCTCCGTAAAAAAAAAAAAAGACGAAGAAAAATAAGGAATGAAAATGGCAGTGGCCGTAGCCGCCGCCATTTGCATAAGCTTCCCCCCCTTACCCAGAGCCCTCCATGGCCAGAAATTCGGCTGCGGACGGCCCTGGCCTGGGCCTGGCCGGCTGCTCCACGGAGCTGCCGCAGAGCACAGCCGGCTTTCAAGGATTCCGGGGGGGAGAACCGGATCGCCTCCCCCCCCCATGAACATAATCCACGGAAAGGTAAGTGACTTTCGTACATCCCTACATTTCGGCTGCAATCCTATGCAGATAGGCGGCCACCTATCCAATGCCGGGCAGAAGAAGCATGGAGGGGATCATTCCCTCCACGCTTCAGCCATGCTGCATTTTCTGCTAGATGGCTGATTTCTGCTAGACGGCTGCCCTTTTTGGCCGCTCCTTACTCCTCTTGCAAGTGCCAAGGACAGGGCTGCTCCACGCTGACTCGGAGGTAGGGATAGACGGAACACTTACCTTCCATTCCGTTGTGTTTCCGCTGTGGGGGGAGGTGCTCCATCCCTCCCCCCGGAATCCTCGATGGGGGGGAGGCACTCCGTCCCTCCCCCCTGGAATTCTGCCCGGCCGGCTCCACTCCGCGCTCAAGCCGCGGAGCCGCCGGCCAGATCGGGCCGCCCGCAACCAGTCATCCGGCCGCTGAGCAGCCTGCAGGGACGCAAATGGCGGCAGCCATAGCCGCTGCTATTTGCGTCCCTGTATTTAGCCATGATAGGCTACGTAAGTATTTACATAGCCTATCGCATCAGGGTAGGTAAAAAAAAAAAAAGCATATGCAAATGGCGGCGGCTATGGCTGCCACCATTTACCTTCCTTATTTTTCGCCGTCTTAGTCTACGTCAATATTTACGTAGACTATTACTGCGAAAAGAAAGGGGAACGCAAATAGCGTAGTGGGCGCTATTTGCGTTCCCCTTCTTTTCACTGTAATAGTCTATGTAAATATTGACATAGACTAAGATGGAGAAAAATAAGGAACGCAAATGGCGGTGGCCGTAGCCGCTGCCATTTGTGTATGCTTTTTTTTAAAAAAAACCCAGACGTGATATGCTACGTAGGTCTTTACGTAGCCTATCACATTTATGTAAAAAACCCACAAAAAACAAGTGACCAGACTGCAAATGGTGGCAGTGGCAGCCGGTCGGAAGACCAGCCGCCGCCGCTGAAGCCACCACTGGAACCGCCGCCATCCGGAACATCCGCCCCAGGTAAGTCTCGTCCCGGGGGGGGGCATCCGTGGGGGGCGGGGTGGTGGCAGGCTGTTCTGCCATGGATTTCGGGGGGCCGAATGCACTGGCATTCGGCCTCACTGAGATCCGTTGCAGAATTCTCTGACATCCCGACTCAGAGGCAGTGTGGAAGTTGGGGGGAGGTCGGTTCTCCAGGAACTGATGTCGGTTCCTGGAAAACAAGGTATCCTGTGGCTGTCTATCCGTTGACTAGCGACCATAGGACTGCTCCCTTATTTACCTATTTATTGATCTCATACCTATATTCGCTACCTTCCCTCTACCCTGGGTGGCATACAGGGGCTGCCTAGATGGACGTCTAGTCTTTGCATTCCCTTTTCATCACTTCATAGCCAGCTATAACTGAGGATGTCCCAGCATCTGTGGGGCCCAAACATGTGCAATGTAGTGGTTTCCTGCTTGAAGATCCCAACATCATTTTCTTTTTGTCAAAGGAGGCACAGGGGTAAGATTTGGGTCAAGGTCGAAACAGAGGGAGAGGAGAGATGAGACATTTTTCCTACGACGGTGTGAGCCCAAATACAGATCATGGCCCTGCAGGTGTTGCTAGACAGAAAGGAAAACCGGTGTGATACAGTTTTAAGACTGCCAGTTTCCTTCCCCTTCACATTACACTTACTAACATGTAAGTCAAATTACACCCCACCATTAAAAAGCCAGAACTGCTATTATATTATACAATCAGAACTGAGTGTCATGACTAAATGAAATATGGAATGCAAATTTGCCAAACGTTAAACTAATCTCTCAAGTCAAGACCTGGCCAAGAACAGATGCCACCTTGTGTTTTTGTCTACGTATCGTCTACGTATCGTATTTTTAAAACGTTTTTGTCTACGTATCGTCTACCTCTCCATCTCCAAAGATATTTACCTTTTTTTAGAAACAAACAAACAAAACGACACACTGAAAGAACATGAATTGATCATGCCTAAGTTCATGACGACAGTGTTGTCAGCATGTGAGGCCAGGCATTGCTCATGACGCCTGCTGTGCCGGCTTTACCCATGAGGGGGAGGTTTTGGTCCACGGTTGGCAAAGGTTTATGATGACCACCTGTGCACGCTGCCCCTGTGGTGTGGGGTGAAACAGGAGGGTTTGCTTCACTTCCTGAGCCTTCCTTTTCAGGACTGAATGCAGATCAAGGTCTGTAAAGCCTTTTTGTCTGCCCAAGAACATCATCTGGGTCCCTGGCTGACATAGGCATGTGTGCACTGAAAGCTGAGCAGAGCTGAAGAGTGATGCTCAGGCCGTTCACCATACATATTCCTCCAAAGCAGTACGCGTGCACTACTTAAGATCGACCAGCTAAGGCACTGTGGGATTTGGCAGAAGCTCTGCTCCATATATGTGCATCTATGCTGCTACCACAAATGACAGACCAGCAGAGAACCTCCACTATGCCAGCGGGATGCGATGCCACCCACCAGTGGAAGGGGAGATGCCTTATGCAGACCCGGACCAGCACTGCACCTGTGAAGCGGAGGGAAGGAGGAGACTCTTGACCATATCTGGGTCCTCTTCCTGGGCCTTCCTGTTCACAGCTGAGCAAAGGCCAAGTTCCATTGATTGTCTGATCTGCTGGAGAGCACAGGGCGGGACCCTGGCCTGACTTGAACAGATGTGCACTGCAAGTTGAACAGAGTCGAGAACCTAGGGGGTCCCCCCGTTCCAACTCCATCGCTAAAACAGGTGCAGGCTCAAAATGAATGTATTTCCTAAATGGTTGTGGATGCCTAAATCTTGTTTGAATAAACAAACGGCTTTGGTAAATCCCCCAAGTGGCATTCTAATAGGTAGTTGTATGTCTATAGTTTGAATATAAACCCAATATCCGGGTGACTGATTTCCAGAGGATTCTCTTGTGGTCTCTCTGACCATGTCAAAAGTGACATCTCCATACTTAAAAAAAACCATTTCTCGCATATGTTAAGGCAGGGAAACCACACACACTTGGGGTGGCCCTCTCTGTTGGTCTTTATTGTGATGGGTTCTGCTACCTCTGCTTAGTTTCATGCTGCCCAAATCAAGGCCATTTCCCAAGACCATAATGATCTCCTTCATGTAAATGTGCTGCATTGTCATTGGCTTGGCTAGAGCCTTGCAAATTCTCAGCTGTGACATGTCAGTGTAGCGGAGTCAAGGATCATAGGACAAATTTGCATGAAGGGATAATTATTCTGCCATGAAGGATTTAAGAAACCATGTGGTGGGAGACAACCAATTCCCCTTTCCCATCAGAAACACCAAGCACTCTGGAGAGCTTGCCATGGCCTGGACTCTGTTTTTCTTTGCACTTCTCAGTTACTGTGCAGGTAAGGGCATGAATAATTTCCTTTACAAGGCCTACTGGACAACAGTGAAGCTGCTTGGATTTTTCCTCCAGAGTTAAGTAATGCCTTTATAGTATTTGAGAGCAGAGGAAATGTATTAAGACTATTTTTTTTTTCACTTTGTTGCACAGGTGTGAGCACACAAGGAGTTGTAACTCAGCCTACTTCACAGTCTGTGTCCCTGGGCCAAACAATTAAACTCTCCTGCTCTGGAAGTGCTGGTGGTAGCTGGTCCGATTTCAGCTGGTATCAACAGAAACCAGTACAGGCTCCTCGCTTTGTGTGGTATGGTAGCAGCACCCGGGGAGAAGGGATCCCAGATTGGTTCACTGGTTCTGGCTCTGGCAGCACTAGATATTTAACCATCACTAATGTCCAGGCTGAAGACGAGGCAGAGTATTACTGTCTGGCCTGGGAGGGCAGCAGTAGAACGTTTCACTGTGGTACATTCTGATGGGGAAGTAAGACAAAAACCTCCTGCCTTCTTCCTCAAGGTGGGGAACTGAGTTAGTTGTAGGGATGCACGAAAGTCACTTACCTGGTCTCGCAGCTTGCTTCGCGGTGGGGGGGAGGCGCTTCGCTGCTCCCCCCAAAGTTCAGGCCGGGGGGGGAGGCTTCCCTCCTCGCCCAGCTGAAATTCAGGCCAGGGGGGAGGCTTCCCTCCTCACCCGGCCGAAATTCAGGCCAGGGAGAAGCGCCCCGTCTCCCTGGCTGCGAACTTCAAAAGAAAAAAAAACGCCCCTGTGATAGGCTACGTAACGATTAACGTAGCCTATCATGGCTAGATCTGCAAAGTCAGCCGTGATAGGCTACGTTAATCGTCACGTAGCCTATCACGGGTGACTTTGAAAAAAAAAAAGTGCGTACGCAAATGGCGGCCCCCATAGGGAGCTGCCATTCGTGTTCCTTATTTGGTCCCTGTAGTCTACGTAAAGATTTACGTAGACTATGGCGAAAATAAGGGCAACGCAAATAGCGTTGCCCTTATTTTCGCTGTAGTCTATGTAAATCTTTACTTAGACTACAGGGACCAAATAAGGAACGTGAATGGCAGCTCCCTATGGGGGCCGCCATTAGCCATACGCACTTTTTTTTTTAAAGTCACCCGTGATAGGCTACGTGATGATTAACGTAGCCTATCACGGCTGACTTTGCAGATCTAGCCATGATAGGCTACGTTAATCGTTACGTAGCCTATCACAGGGGCGTTTTTTTTTTTTTAAACTTTTCTTGTAATGGCGGCAGCGGCAGCCAGTCGAAAGACCGGCTGCCGCCCCCGCCACTGACGAAGACCTGCCGAACCGCCGCTGGGACCCGCTGCCAGGAGGGACATTCGTGAAAGGTAAGTCCCATCCCGGGGGGGGGGGTGGAGAATTTCTCCCCGAACAACCTTCGGAGGACCGAATGCGTTGGCACTCGCCCCCCCCCGAAGTTTCGGGGAGAAATTTTCCCCCATCCCTAGTTAGTTGAGCACTTAATCTGACCTATTACTGAGGCTTTTTGGAGCACAAGAAGTGAAAGGGATGGAGAAGTCTCCTGGTCCCACCATCTTCTCCAAGACAGGACCCTCCTCTTAGGCACATCAGCCTACACAATCCAGGCCACGGGGTGCCACAAAGAGAGAGGAAGTCCCCACAGAGCTAAAGACTCCCAGATGATTGGGACAAGTGAGGCTAGGAACCTCTTCACTGCTGAAGATCTGTTTTGGGAGACGGTGAGCATGGAAGGGAAGCCATGTTTTGATTTCCTGATGCAGGGCTTTGCACTTCTCAATTTTACCAGAATTTTGTTCTACTCATGCTAATTTGCAAGTGTGGATTCCATGGACTTGTGGACTGGTTTTTCACTTTGGGAGGGTGATTTGTGCTAATTTGTACTGCCACATTTGTGCAAGTATGAACTTGTGCCAATGTGCAATAGCACAAATCCCAAGCACGTGCCCCCCCCCAATGAAAATAAAACCCATTATGAGGAGGAATTAGTTGAACTTCTTCACATTTAGCAGAAGTATATGATCTCAGAAACTGCCTGCTTCTGCGTTGTGAAGTGAAGCAGGAGAATGTTGGGAAGATATGAACATGTATTCTGACTAGGGATGGCAGAGCATTCTGCCATGGATCTCGGTGAGGCCGAATGCCAGTGCATTTGGCCCCCTGAAATCTGTGGTGGAATGGCCTGCCCCCCCGCCCCCCTGCGGATCCCCCCCAGGACAAGACTTACCTGGGGCGGATCTTCCAGGCGGCTGCGGCGGCGGCTGCGGTGGCTGCGGCGGCTGCGGCGGCTAGTCTTCTTAACAGCTGCCGGTGCCGCAATTTACAGTCTTGTGGTTTTTGGTTTTTTACAAGATGTGATAGGCTACGTAAAGACTTATGTAGCCTATCATGTCTGGTTTAAGAAAAAAAAGCATACGCAAATGGCGGTGGCTACGTAGCGGATGCTATTTGCATTCCCCCTTATTTTTGCCGTCTTAGTCTAGGCAAATATTCACGTAGACTAAGATGGCCAAAAATAAGGAACGCAAATGGCGGCATTTTTTTTTTTTAAGCCAGACATGATAGGCTACGTAAGTCTTTATGTAGCCTATCATGGCTGACTACGGGGACGCAAACGGCAACAGCTACGGCCACTGCCATTTGCGTCCCTGCTAGCCAACGGCCGGATGTCCGGCTGCTGGTGGAGCTGGCCAGCGGCTCTGCGGAATCCCCGCGGAGCGGAGCTGGCTGGCCAGGATTCCGGGGGGAGGGATGGAGAGCCTCCCCCCCCCCAGCGGAACCCAGCGGAGCCAGGTAAGGGGACTTTCATACATCCCTAATTTCGGCCCTTCCATCTCATTCCTGCATGGAGATCATGTGTGGACATCAGCATCTTTCTCAGGTCTAGAATATATGAAACACTGGGCTGATGTAGATAGATGTGCACTGCAACCTGTGCAGAGAACATTAGTGGAAGGTCATCCCTGCGAAGAAGGGGGGTAGTTTCTTCTCCAAGGCTATGGCTCAAAATGAGATCAGGACAAGAGGAAATTAAGTACTGGAGATTCTGAGCTCTGTGGAAGAAGAGTGAAAGCTCTCTTGGTCTCAAAAATATGATTGGGTAGTGAGGCAAAGTTGCCCTACAGTTTCATTTCAGCTGTGTAGCCATAGAGTTTGAATCAACAGAAAGGATATCAATTTATTTATTTAGTACATGTGTATCTCGCCTTTCCTACATCATAGGTGGCATACAGAGGCTTTCTAGGTGGTCTTCTAGTGTTTATTTTTGTTTTTGTCAGCCCACAGCCGTGGAGCATGCCCCAGCATCTGTGTGCTAAAACACACGCTATCTTGGAATTCCCTGTTTGGATATCCCAACATCGTTTTCATTTTGTCCAAGCAGCCACAGGGGTGGGATTTGGATTTGGATTATATAGGGACATGAGTGAGAACTTTTTTTGTGCTCATACCCCATCTTCTAAAACAAGCAAAAGTGTGAACATGAGCCTGCCAGGAGAAAAAAATCCAAATAGTTTAACACTGGCGTTCATCTCATTCCCGATTCCCAGGCATTTCCTCAGTAGACTGAATCAGCCCTGCTTTAGTCTGTGGAGGAATTTACACTAATTAGGAGATTTACACAAAATACTGAGATTTGCGCAAATCTCCAATTGGATCCCTAGTTGTTGGTGGCAGAATTTCAGTTTGTTCAGAGTGAGCAGAAATCACAAGCTTGGACCAGAATCGGGCAAGTGACAAGCAGCAGTGTGATGATGTCTGGAGAATCCTAACGTTTTTGAGCATCGCTTGTTCGCTCATCCCTCGGGCTATAGCACAAGTAGGGATGTACGAAAGTTCCACCACGGATCTCAGGGAGGATGAATGCCAGCGCATTCGGCCCCCTGAAATCGGTGGCAGAACGGCCCGCCCCTCCGGTATGGGACTTACCTTGGGCGCATCTTCCTGGCGGCGGCGGTGGCTCCAGCGGAGGCTCCAGCGGTGGTTCAGCGGCAGTGCGGCAGCAGCGGCGGCGGCCAGTCTTCCGACCGGCTGCCACCGCCGCCATTTCCAGGTTAAAAAAAAAAGTGATAGGCTACGTAAAGATTTACGTAGCCTATCACGGCTAGATTTTAAATAAACACCGTGATAGGCTACAGAAATGTTTATGTAGCCTATCACGGCTGACTTAACCCCCCCAAAAAAACGCATGTACGCAAATGGTGGCGGCCATGGCCGCCGCCATTTGCGTTCCTTATTTTGGCACGTCTTAGTCTATGTGAACATAGCGTAGCCGCCATTTGCGTACGCGTGTTTTTTGTTTTTTTTTAAATCAGCCATGATAGGCTACATAAACATTTATGTAGCCTATCACGGCTGACTGCAGGGATGCAAATGGCGGCGGCTACGGCTGCTGCCATTTGCGTCCCGGCTAGCCAGTGGCCGGATCTCCGGCTGCTGGCGGAGCCGGCTGGCGGCTCCGCAGAATTGCTGCGGAGCACAGCCGGCCGGCCAGGATTCCGGGGGGAGGGAGGAATGGAGCGCCTCCCCCCCCGGCAAGGATTCCGGGGGGAGGGATGGAACGCCTCCCCCCCAACTATCAGCATAATCCCCGAAAGGTAAGTGATTTTTGTGCATCCCTAACAAGGATGGGAAGAGTGAGAAATTTTGCCTGTGCAGCTGGAAGCCCCAATAAAGATCACTTTGAGGTGGTATTAGCCACAGAGGGGAGAATCTTGGATCTTGGGATTGTTGCAGATCACAAGCTGAATATGAACCAACAATGTGATGTGGCTGCAAAAAAGGCAAATGCTATTTTGGGCTGCATTAATAGAAGCATAGCTTCCAAATCCCGGGAGGTACTAGTTCCCCTCTACTCAGCACTGGTTAGGCTTCATCTGGAGCACTGTGTCCATTTCTGAGCACCACACTTTAAGAAGGATAACCACATCTATCTCTGAGTTGGGCTTTTGGACTATCTATTTTTGGACTATCTATTTTTGGAAGGATAACCACATCTATCTCTGAGTTGGACAAGATAACCACATCTATCTCTGAGTTGGGCTTTTCACAATCATATTTGCTTGCGAGGGGCTATGATAGAGCTAGGGATGAGATTTCAAAGAGGTTACAGGATGTTGATATTCAAACAACAATGGCTGTTGCTGCTGAAAGTCGCTCTAACAAGATTTATAAAAGCATCATGACCTCTCCGGGGAAGGCTCCCCCGTATTTGATTTCCATCACCTCACATGAATTGAGATGGCTCATGACTAGGTGTAGACTGAACTCTCTCCAATTGATGGAGGTGAAGGCACGTTATAGGACCCATCATGGCATGAGTGCAGATTGCCCAGCTGGTTGCCCCAAGGTAGAGGACATGGTACACTTTCTAGTAAAATGCCCATTGTATATCGACTTGAGGAAGCAATACCTTGAGCCGCTATTAGCTGTGCTTGAGGATACTTCTGGTGCAAGCATAACTCAATTATTAGTAGCTGGAACAGATCACTATACATCATATAGGACTGCTAAGTTTGTCAGTCGAGCCCTGGAGAGGCGAAAGCCATTGACTGTTATAAAAAAACTAAATCCGTAAACATGGTAATAATATTCCGGCAGATATTGTTTTAGGATTTTAAAATGTTTTTAACTTGCTCTTGTTAGTTATTTTATTAATAATTTGTACTTCAGTCTCCCTTTTGGGTTGATGTGAGAATTCTATTTGTTTTGTGTGCGGATGGCCTGATTGGCTAAAAAGCAATAAACTGTATAAGAAGAAGGATGCAGACAAACTGGAGGAGAGGGTTCAGAGGAGGGCAACAAAGATGATCAGGGGAAACAAAGCCCTATGAGGAGAGACTGAAAGAACTGGGCATGTTTAGCCTGGAGAAGAGAAGACTGAGGGGAGATAGGATAGCACTCTTCAAGTACTTGAAATGTTGTCCCAGAGAGGAAGGCCAGCATCTCTTCTCGATCATCCCAGAGTGCAGGACACGGAATAATGGGTTCATGTTACAGGAAGCCAGATTCTGGCTGAACATCAGGAAAAACTTCCTGACTGTTAGAGCAATATGACAATGGAACCCATGACCTAGGGAGGTGGTGGGCTCTGCCACACTGGAGACATTCAAGACAAGGCTGGACAGCCATCTGTCAGGGATGCTCTGACTTGGATTCCTGCATTGAGCAGGGGATTGGACTCGATGGTCTTGTAGGCCCCTTCCAACCTTACTATTCCATGATTCTATGAACTGGTGTGCTTACAATTGTAAGCCTGCAAGTTTCCTTCCCCTTCGCATTATACTTACTAACATTCTGGTCATATTGCATCCGGCTATTGAAATGCATCCCCTTCATGGATCACTGCCTTGTTGTGGTGAAGGGGCTTGCATAACTCAGTGAAGCCATAAGCTATGCCGTGCAGGGCCACCCAAGAGGGACAGGTCATGGCAGAGAGTTCTGACAAAATGTGGTCCACTGGAGAAGGAAATGGCAACCCACTCCAGTATTCTTGCCAAGAAAACCCCATGGAACGTATCACAAGGCTAAAAGAGATGACGCTGGAAGATGAGCCCCTCAGGTCGGAAGGTGTCCAATATACTACTGGGGAAGAGCAGAGGGTATTTCCAAGTAGCACCAGAAAGAGTGAAGCGGCTGGGCCAAAGCCGAAAGGACACTCAGCTGTGGATGTGTCTGGTGGTGAAAAGAAAATCGGATGCTGTAAAGAACAATATTGTTTAGGAACCTGGAATGTAAGCTCAATGAATCAAGGTAAGCTGGAGGTGGTCAAACATGAGATGGCAAGATTGAACATCGACATCTTGGGAATCAGTGAACTAAAATGGACAGGCATGGGGTAGAAAGGTGTCTGGTTTCCCATCCCTTCCCCCCCCCATCCCTGCCTTTCCCAGCACAAACATAAGTGCACCTACTCAGAAGTAACTCCCATTGTGGTCAATGAGGTTTCATTGTGGTCAATGAGGTTTCCAAAATGTGCACTCTACTCTGGACGTTACTGAGATCCCCATGAATCAAAATAACGCATTTAGGAGCCTTAATGTTGAAGCTTCGAGGCTTCGATTGACCGATGATGATGATGTGATGCCCATATCCTACCTTTCATTCCCCCCTCACTCTAGTTTGCTGTAAACAACAACAAGAACAACAACATCTTCACATTGAGAAGAACAGGAATTAAACATCCTCGCTTCTGTCAAGTCAGTGCTGTCAGCATGTTATTCTAAAACACTGTGTATAGTTTGGGAGGCCTGCTGAGCTTTCTCTAACTTTTAGTGGGTGGTGTTGGACCACATTTGGCAAAATTATAGGACCACCTGCACATCCTGTACCGTTGGTGGGCCGTGAAGCAGAAGAATGCTTAGTATGCATGGTTGCTCTTCCAGAGCTTTTCTGTTCACAACTGAACACAGATCAAGTTCCGTCAAGTTCCCTCGTCTCCCTGAGAACATAGGCCAGGACCCTGGGCTGAATAGACAGATGTGCAGTGTAAGTTGTGCAGAGCTGATGAGTGCAGTTAATGTGGGATGTAAGAAAGGAGGGGAGGAGGTCCCAGCCACTTCCCTTCCTCCATCAGAAAGACAAACTCATTTCAAGAGATCTCCATGGCCTGGGCTCTGGTTTTCCTTGCTCTTTTCAGTTATTGTGCAGGTAAGGGTGTGAAGAACTCGTTTTATCTAGCTTTGGGGCTGCTAACAAAGCTCCTCGCATTATTTATCTATATGCCAAATGAATCATAGTGGTTTGTATGATTCAGTAGGATGAAATAATATAACAAATGTTTTGTTTTGTTTTGTTTTGTTTTTGCTCTTGTACAGGCGTCAGTACACAGCCAGCTGTGACTCAGCTTGCACCTGAGAATGTCTTCTTGGGCCAAACTGTTCAACTGTCCTGCACCAAAAGTGGGGGTGGTAGCTGGGGCAGGTTCCACTGGTATCAACAGAAACCTGGACAAAGTCCCCGCTTTGTGCTCTATCATAACAGCACCAAGGGAGAAGGGATCCCAGATCGGTTCACTGGTTCTGAGTCTGGGAACACTGGCTATTTAACTATCACTAATGTGCAGATTGAAGATGAGGCGGTCTATCACTGTTGTGCCTGGTATTATGGCAAGAATGTGTTTGCTAAACTCTGGTTGCGAAATGGGACCTCCACCTTTCCTCCCAACACTACAGAGCTGAATTTGATCTGTGCCTAAGGAAAACTGAGTTGTTGTAGCATTGGAAAAAGGCACCTCTTTCTCCAAGTTAGGACCCTCCCCTTGGATAGATCAGCACATACAATCCAAATCATAGGATGACAGAAGGAGGAAAAAAAGAAGAAAAAATGCCAAAGAAGGTTTGTTGGGAAGCACAAGAGTTCCAGAGCAAACACACAACTGTCTGCTACAAACTCTGCTCAGGATATGATAAACATGTGAGAGATACCATTTTCTGATGTCCAGATGCAGGCTCTGAAAGCAAGCAGATGGCTGTTTCCATCTAGGAAAGCTTGAGGACTTCGATAGTTGAAAATTCCCTAATGAACTGATCTGTGATGTAGCTTCTGGTGTAGTTTTCTGGTGTAGTTTTCTGTTTAAAAGAACATATCAACATGCATTAGAAAGGCATACTTCAAGAGAAATGTGTTTTGAAATGTGTATTTTGAGAAAAATACAGTTAAAATAAAACTACGTGTTGAAATGTAAATGTTTGTGCAGATTTTTTTTTTTTTTAAAGCAACTCTCAGATTAATGTGGGAACAAAATGGGATGGAATGGATTTATTGGGGTTCATACATGGGCGTGTGACAAGGACCAGGAATAGACTGATTCATTAATCTTTGATACCAAGCATACCTCCCTGGTATGCAACTGTCCATAACCTTGGTGCAACAGGTCCTTTGTCCTTCCTGAATTGACATTCACCTCCAAACCATGTTCCAGTTTGCATATAAATTCTGAATGTGCAAATTTGGAAGCTTTCTATCTAAATGTGAACTGAAGAAAATTATCCCCTACTGGTGATGGGATGTCGTATGCACCATGCAGTAAGAAGGTTTCCATTACAACATTTTGAGCATCAAACCTATGTCTAATTTTTTGTGCTACCAATGAAAGGGCCTTATAAGTCATTTACTTATTCCTATCGGGGGGGGGGCATTTTTTTCACAGCATCCATCTAGGAATTCTGGCAACCATCTTTGTCTAGGGAAGACAATTGATAAAGGGCAAGATCCTTTACATGCTGAAGGACACAAGGAGCACTATCCAGTTGTGTTATTCCATTCATGCACGTGATCTTGCACTTGTGGAAACTAGGTTCCAAATTACGTGCAAGTGGAGAATCCATCTTAAGGTACCTTTGTGCCAGAGCAGTTGTGCTAGCAGTCGCACAAGCAGCTGTGCATTACACATGCAACTGGTTGCGCAACTGGTTGCACATACCTGTGCAACTGCTTGTGCAACCTCTTGTGCAACTGCTTGTGTCTGCTGCTTGCACAAAAATGTGTAATTAGTTGTACAACCCATCGTGCATTCTATTGGCACAACTGATTGTGCAACCGAGTGTGCAACTGTAGGCAATATTTCCACTTTGGGGGGAAAATAAAATAGGGAAAGGTAGGGAAAGTTGTGGATAATGTGAGGTAGGATGTGTTTGTACAAACTAAGGGTTTTTGGTGTAGCGAATACATGTGATATAGAGAAAAATTGAAAGATCCTTGGATCCTTGCCCAAGCGATCCTGTCATTCAATTTGAAAGGTATCCATGGTGGGGCATGGGATCTCCACTACAGTGGAAGGAAAAGCAAATGGGGGATTACCCAGATTTTTCACAGAATCGGCTTTGGTCCAGCAGGGACACACAAACCAAGAAAACCTGAGTGCGCTGTACTTTTACAATCTGCTTGACAGGAACATACTTCTGGGTAGGGATGTATGAAAGTTCCGCCACGGATCTCGGGGAGGCCGAATGCCAGCGCATTCGGCCCCCTGAAATCAGTGGCGGAAAGCCCCCCCCCCGCCCCCCGGGACGAGACTTACCTTGGGTGGATCTTCCTGGCGGCGGCAGCGGCTCCGGTGGCAGCTGCGGCGGCAGTTCGGCGGCGGCGGCGGCTGCGGCGGCTGGTCTTCCGACCAGCTGCCACCGCCGCCGTTTCCAGGTTTTTGTTTTTTTTTAAGTGATAGGCTACGTAAAGATTTATGTAGCCTATCACGGCTAGATTAAAAAAAAACACTGTGATAGGCTACGTAAATCTTTACGTAGCCTATCATGGCTGACTTAAAAACAAACAACGCGCGTATGCAAATGGCGGCGGCCATGGGCGCCGCCATTTGCGTTCCTTATTTTGGCACGTCTTAGTCTATGTAAACATTTACGTAGACTAAGACGGCGAAAATAAGGGGAACGCAAATAGCGTAGACGCTACGCTATTTGTGTTCCCGTTATTTTCGCCGTCTTAGTCTACGTAAATGTTTACATAGACTAAGACGTGCCAAACTAAGGAACGCAAATGGTGGCGCCCATGGCCACCGCCATTTGCGTACTCGTTTTTTTGTTTTTTGTTTAAATCAGCTGCGATAGGCTATGTAAACATTTACATAGCCTATCACAGCTGACTGCAGGGACGCAAACGGCGGTGGCTACGGCTGCCGCTGTTTGCGTCCCTGCTAGCCAGCGGCCAGATGTCCGGCTGCTGGCGGAGCCAGCCGGTGGCTCCACAGAATCGCTGTGGAGCACAGCCAGCTGGCCAGGATTCTGGGGGGGGAGGAACGGAGCACCTCCCCCCACCGGCAAGGATTCCGGGGGGAGGGACGGAACGCCTCCCCCCCACCATCAACATAATCCACGGAAAGGTAAGTCACTTTCGTACATCCCTACTTCTGGGTGCAGTGGGGGGAGTAAAACGGAATGTCATCAGACTGGCAGGGGCTGCTTAGCCTATGAGAGGCTTGTCCCCCCCCCACATTCCGGCTCCCCTCTGCTACTACTACATTATTGCTCCCCAGCACTTTCTACCCCCTTTCTCCTTCCCCCTGAAGCTCCCATGTTGTCGAAGGATTGAAGCTGCAGAAGACGGAGGCTGCATATTAACAACAACTTCCTCATAGCAATAAACAAAACATCAAAGAAACACAGACATAGCAATTTCACCGAGAAGCATTTAGGGGAGTTACTCCAGTCAGCCTTCAGCCCTTTAAATGCTTGAATGATTTACCATGGCTTTAAATCATTTAGGGAATAAGCATCATTGACTACAATGGGACTTACTTCTGAGTGGATCCACATTGCTTTTTGCTGGGACACACGGGGATCATAGGAAACACCCCTTGACTGGTGTCACGGTGGAAGACACATCCCTGGGCAGGGCTAGCATACCCGAAGTAAATGCGGAGGGTCAGGGCACACAACAACAAAAGCATGGAGAACCCAACTTAAGGAAAACAATCAGACTTAAAGTAGTCTGGGAAAAGCTGGCTTTTCTGGCTAAAATCTCCAGGATGTCTATGGATGGCTGTGGGATGGCCACGGAGTCATGTGCCCTGAACAACTTCCAAATGCGGCAGACCCCTAGTGAATTGCTCATTAAGACTCTCCCCTAGATACTTTTGTCCATCTTTTTTTATAAAAGCCTTTCAACAGTTCAAGCATTTTGCTTCACCTTGCTCATTATATCTAGCTAATAATTTTACAAGTGGTTTGTCTTCAGCAATGAAATGAGCTAACCTTCAATTAATCAACAAAAAAAGATTGTAACCTTACTTTTGCTAAGATATAGAAAGAAAACAATTCAAATTAATGCACACATAAAGCATCCCGCTATGCAGATCAAGTCGGTCCAGCTTGCAGGAAAGTCAGCAGAAGTCCAGGGCGGGGTGTGTGTGTGTGTGCGTGTGGCAGACTCGCCAAAACTTGGCAAGCTTCACTCCCTGGATGGATTCCTCCAACTTCCCTAGTTCAGGGCATGGGTCTTATTGAGCAAGAATGTTTCCATTAATATTCCCTCTTCCCCAGGTCAGCCGTCCTGCCAGTAATAGGTCAAAAGCAAACTTTGGTTGATACAGCCATTTTAGCAATGCCTGTTTGAGATGCCTGAAATTACCATTGCCTTGAAACTGCCCACACAACAGCTTGCATAGGCATAATGCACAACTGCTTGTGCAATGGAAAGATTCAGCGGAGCTCCACTAGTGGTATTCAATTGTGTGGAATTACACACTCAGATACTGCCCAAATGCAAATATGGCTATTTACACGACTCTTGGCATTATACCTGCCTTCTAGATGATCTGCCTCAAGGGAAAACTGGTTAATTTCTTCTGGTATATTGCCATTATCAGGAGTTTGTATACTAACATAGTACATCTCTGATGGACAGGCATGCAGTAGCATTCCATGTTTTTAACTGAAGTACATATGCCCAGTCTAAAAATTTAACATTGCAAATCGATTTGATTTCAGATTGTAATTCTGAAATGACTTTACTAACAAACAAACAAAAGGATGCCAACTCAATGCAAAGAGCAAAGGTGATGAATGATACAAATTTGCATCATGTACATTCCTTAGATTTATGAAGATCAAATGCAATATAGCTCTTTTAAAAACGTATGGAGTCCCAGAATTTGAACATAAAAGCAATTATTTCAGTTGTTTCCACAAGGGCTATTTCAATTGGGTTTCCCCCCCTTTTCTTTCCCATTTCTATTATTTAAATACAGTATGCACTCCATTTGATTTTAAAATGATGATCCTTCTATCACCCTCACACTTTCAAAAATTGTTTGTCCCAGACAAATTAAGGGTTGTAGCATATGTGGGAAGATCCTCTTTCTACCCCTTGCTATTGGCCTTTATCATGATGAGTTGCACTATCACTTTGCTATGCCAGCCAAAGTAAACGATGCTCCCAAGAGTTTCAAACTCTCGTCCATGCAAATTTGGTGTATGCTCATTCACTGGGCTAGGACATTGCTGATTCCCAGCTGTGACACGACATTTAGTAGAGTCAATGATCAGAAATCAAATTTGCATGAAGGGGCCATTCTCCTGCCATGAGAGAGATTTAAGAGACAATGTGAAGGAAACCAGTCAGTTATCCTTTCCCATCAGAAACTCAAACTCCTGTAGAGAGCTGGGCTCTGTCTCATTCAATTGTACTTCAAAACATGGCCTGGGCTCTGTTTTTCTTTGCACTTCTCAATTATTGTGCAGGTAAGGGTGTGAAAATGCACTTTACAAAGGCCTAGCAGACAACAATGAAGCTATGTGTATCTATTTATCAGAGGAAATTAGTACCTTTACAGAATTTGAGAGCAGAGAAAATGTACTAGGACTATTTTTCCACTTTTTTGCACAGGTGTCAGTACACAATGAGTTGTAACTCAGCCTCTGTCACAGTCTGTGTCCTTGGGCCAAACAGTTAAACTCTCCTGCTCTGGAAGTGCCGGTGGTAGCTGGGATGATTTCAGCTGGACAGCTGAACAGCTGACAACAGAAACCTGGACAGGCTCCTCGCTTTGTGTTCTATGATACCAGCACCCGGGGTGATGGGATCCCAGATCGGTTCACTGGTTCTGGCTCTGGGAGCACTTACCATCTAACCATCACTAATGTCCAGGCTGAAGATGAGGCAGATTATTACTGTCTTGCCTGGGAAGGCAGCAGTAGCACATTCCACTGTGGTACATTCTGGTGTGGAACTAAGACAAAAACCTCCACCCTTTTTCCTCAAGGTGGGGAACTGAGAATTAGTTGAGTGCTTAATGTGACCTATTACTGAGACTTTTTGGAGCACAAGAACTGAAAAGGACAGAAAAATCGTCTAGTCCCACCTAGGGATGTACGAAAATCACTTACCTTTTGCGGATTATGCTGATGGTGGGGGGGGGCACTCCGTCCCTCCCCCTGGAATCATGGATGGGGGGAAGATGCTCCGTTCCTTCCCCCCCCTGGAATCCTGGCCGGCCGGCTGTGCTCTGGAGGGATTCTGCGGAGCCTCCAGCCAGCTCCGCCAGCAGCCGGACATCCGGCTGCTGGCTAGCAGGGACGCAAATGGCGGCTGCCGTTTGCGTCCCTGCAGTCAGCCATGATAGCCTACGTAAATGTTTATGTAGCATCTCACAGCTGACTTAAAAAGCAACAACAACAACGCGTGTACGCAAATGCGTTTCTTATTTTGGCACGTCTTAGTCTACGTAAATCTTGACGTAGACTAAGATGTGCCAAAATAAGGAACACAAATGGCGGCGGCCGTGGCCGCTGCCATTTGCGTACACGCGTTGTTGTTGTTGTTGTTTTTTAAGTCAGCCGTGATAGGCTACATAAACATTTACGTAGCCTATCATGTTTTTTTTAAAAAAACTTAGCTGTGATAGGCTATGTAAATCTTTACGTAGCCTATCATGTCTTTTTTTTGTTGTTGTTAACTGGAAATGGCGGCAGCAGCAGCAGGTTGGAAGACCGGCCGCTGCAGCCACCGCCACCAGGAAGATCCGCCCCAGGTAAGTCTCGTCCCGGGGGGGTGGCGGGGGGTGGCAGACCATTCCGCCACCGATTTTGGGATCTGTGGCGGAATTCTCTGACATCTCTAGTCCCACCATCTTCTCCAAAGCAGGACCCTCGTCCCAGGCCTACACAATCCAAGCCACAGAGTGCCACAAAGAGAGAGGAAGTCACTACAGAGCTAAAGGCCTCCAGATGTTTTTGACAAGTGGGGCTTGGAACCTCATCACTGCTGCAGATCTGTTTGGGAAACGCTGAGCATGGAAGAGATGCTATGTGTTGATTTCCCGATGCAGGGCTTTGCACTTCTCAATTCCTGTGCAGGGAAGGGTGTGCAGAACTCACCTGGTAAAGGCCTAGCAGACAACAATGAAGCTACTTGTATTTATCTATCAGAGGGACTGTGTGCCTCTATAGTATCTGAGAGCAGAGAAAATGCACTAAGATCACATTTTCCACTTTCTGCATAGGTGTCAGTACACAACAAGCCATGACACAGCCATTTTCAGAATCTGTATCACTGGGCAAAACTATTAAACACGCTGTTCTGGAGGTAATGTTGTTAGCTGGGACTACTTCCACCAGTTTGACACTTGGACAAAGTCCTCACTTTCTGTTCTATGGAGAGGCACCAGGGGTGATTCTACCTGGTTCTTATGTCAAAGCTGTTCTTTTTTACTATTTCTCCTCAAAGAATGAATGAATAAATGAGAAACTGGGTGTTTCTGGGAGCATGGGAGGGACTAGCTGAGAATCTCAGGGATCCTAAGTCCTCCCATCCTCCCCCCCCAGCCTAGAAAAGCACTTAGATGCTGGCAGTGGGAAGAAAAATCAGCCTCTCCATCAGTGGGCAGAAGAAAGATAAAATATGTCCTCCCTCCCTCCTGATTTCCACCCTGTCACCAAGCACCAGTAGGGTGGTGTAGGGCAAAATTGTGTGTTCCAATATTGTGTGGAGAGGGATAGCTTGGCCATGGTGGTATAAGCATTAGTAACCTAGGGATGGGTGGATTCCGTACCTTTTGGTCCTCTGGGAATCTGCCCGTGGGTGGAAGCAATCCATTCCTCCCCCCGGAATCGTTGTGAGCTGGCTCCACTCCATGGTGATTTTGTGGAGCCGCCCGCCAGCTCCGTATCATAGAATCATAGAATAGTAGGGTTGGAAGGGGCCTACAAGGCCATTGAGTCCAACACCCTGCTCAATGCAGGAATCCAAGTCACAGCATCCCTGACAGATGGCTGTCCAGCCTCGTCTTGAACGCCTCCAGTGTGGGAGAGCCCACCACCCTCCCCAGGTAATTGGTTCCATTGTCGTATTGCTCTAACAGTCAGGAAGTTTTTCCTGATGTTCAGCCGGAATCTGGCTTCCTGTCACTTCAGCCCATTATTCCGTGTCCTGCACTCTGGGCTGATCGAGAAGAGACCCTGGCCTTCCTCTCTGTGACAACCTTTCAAGTACTTGAAGAGTGCTATCCTATCTCCCCTCAGTCTTCTCTTCTCCAGGCTAAACATGCCCAGTTCTTTCAGTCTCTCTTCAGAGGGCTTTGTTTCCAGCCCCCTGATCATCTTTGTTGCCCTCCTCTGAACCCTCCCCAGTTCGTCTGTATCCTTCTTCAAGTGTGGTGCCCAGAACTGGACACAATACTCCAGATGAGGCCTAAACCAGTGCTGAGTAGAGGGGAACTAGTACTTCCCAGGATTTGGAAGCTATGCTTCTATTAATGCAGCCCAAAATGGATTTAGCCTTTTTTGCAGTCACATCACATTGTTGGTTCATATTCAGCTTGTGATCGACAACAATTCCAAGATCCTTCTCGCTTGTAGTGTGGTTGAGCCAGGTATCCCCCATCTTGTAACTGTGCATTTGGTTTCTTTTTCCTAGGCGCAGAACTTGGCATTTATCCCTATTAAATTTCATTCTGCTGTTTTCTGCCCAGTGCTCCAGTCTATCAAGATCACTTTGAATTTTGTTTCTGTCTTCCAAAGTATTAGCTATCCCGCCCAATTTGGTGTCATCTGCAAATTTGATCAGCATTCCCTGCACCTCCTCCTCCAAGTCATTAATAAAAATGTTGACGAGCACTGGGCCCAGGACTGAGCCCTGCGGTACCCCACTTGTTACCTCTCCCCAGTTTGAGAAGGTCCCATTGATAAGCACTCTTTGAGTCCGATTCTGTAGCCAACTGTGGATCCACTGGATCGTTGTTTCATCAAGCCCACTTTGAGCTAGTTTGCTCATCAGGATGTCATGGGGCACTTTGTCGAAAGCTTTGCTGAAGTCGAGGTATATGATGTCTACAGCATTCCCATGGTCCACAACAGAGGTTACTTGATCAAAAAATGAGATCAGATTCATCTGGCAGGACTTGTTTTTGACAAATCCATGTTGGCTTCAAGTAATCACTGCATTGTTTTCAAGGTGCTTCCAGATGGATTGCTTATGGTGATACAGCTGCCATTGCTGTGCTGTATTGCTGAGGAATGACTCCAGATGCAAATGGTGTAGTGGACGCCACTTGTGGCTGTAAAGCCCTTAGTTTAACCTAATAGCAGCCATTTACAGCTGCATTTAGGTTAATCTAAGAGCTTTATGGCCGCAAGTGGCATCCACTACGCCATTTGTGTCGCCAGCAATATGGAGCCGGCACACGTCCGTGGAATCACTGTGGGGAGGACCCAGCTCACAAGGATTCTGGAGGGAGGCAGAGGTAAGCAATCCTTTTTGCCGCAGTCTCTAGAAACCTCAAGACTGGTTTACTGCAATGTGCTCTATGTGGGGCTGCCCTTGAGGTTGGTCCGGAAGCTGGAGCTAGTGCAGAATGCAGCAGCTTGGCTGTTGTCAGGAGCTGCCCCTTTTCAGCATGGAACTCCTTTGCTGAGGGAACTGCACTGTAGGCGTATTCACCACCATGCCAGGTTTAAGGTGTTGGTGCTTGTTACAAAGCCTAAACAACTTGGGACCAGGATCCCTGAGAGTACATCTTCTCTGCTCAGTCACTGAGGTCATCAGACTCATCAGGTCATCGGGTGGAAGATTCGGAGTGCCTTTTACCAGCTTGAGCTGGTTCACCAGCTATGGCCTCTCCTGGACAGGGGTAGCTTGACTACAATGGTACAGGCACTAGTAATCTCAACACTGCATTACTGCAATGTGATCTATGTGGGGCCATCCTTAAGGCTGCTCCCTAACTGAAGCTAGTAGGGCTTCTGGAGAAATTTGGGACAGATTCAAATGAGCTCGGATGTCTAAGAATCCAACCTGCAGAAAATGCTGCGGAGTGCCCCCCTCAGGCCACGCGGAGTCCATGGACTTTCAGGTGATTTTTTTTTTTTTTTTTACTTTCCTGATATTTACACATACAAATCTGTAGAAATTTGCATACATTTCTGCTGAGGAAATGCTGAATGGAATGGGGGACAATACACTAAGTGTTATGTATTGAGGTAAATTATATAAATATTTATGTAAATATTTACATTAAGTATTTGCGTATTTTTCCACACAACCAAAAAATAATAATTGCATCTGTCTGTGGGCGGATGATGGAACGAAAGGCGCCTGTGCATGTCAATCTGTGAAACACAGACAGAGCGGATTTTACATAGTCTGTACATCCCTAGAGATGTAACTAGAGATCAAATCGCCAACATTCGCTGCATCATGGAGAAAGCAAGAGAATTCCAGAAAAACGTCTATTTCTGCTTCATTGACTACGCTAAAGCCTTTGATTGTGTGGATCACAACAAATTGTGGCAAATTCTTAAAGTGATGGGAGTACCAGACCACCTTACCTGTCTCCTGAGAAACCTGTACGAGGGTCAAGAAGCAACAGTAAGAACCAGACATGGAACAACCGATTGGTTCAAAATTGGGAAAGGAGTACGACAAGGCTGCATATTGTCACCCTGCTTATTTAACTTATATGCAGAGTACATCATGAGAAATGCCGGGTTGGATGAATCAGAGGTCGGAATTAAGATTGCTGGGAGAATTATCAACAACCTCCGATATGCAGACGATACCACCCTAATGGCAGAAAGCGAAGAGGATCTAAAGAGCCTCTTGTTGAGGGTGAAAGAGGAGAGTGCAAAAGCTGGTTTGAAACTCAACATTAAAAAAACTAAGATCATGGCATCTGGCCCCATCACTTCCTGGTATATAGAAGGGGAAGAAATGGAAGCAGTGACAGATTTTACTTTCTTGGGCTCCAAGATCACCGCAGACGGTGACTGTAGCCATGAAATTAAAAGACGCTTGCTCCTGGGGAGGAAAGCTATGGCCAACCTAGACAGCATAGTAAGAAGCAGAGACATCACCTTGCCGACAAAGGTCCGTCTAATCAAAGCTATGGTTTTCCCAGTAGTAATGTATGGCTGTGAGAGCTGGACTATAAGGAAGGCTGAGCGCCGAAGAATTGATGCTTTCGAACTGTGGTGCTGGAGAAGACTCTTACGAGTGCCCTGGACTGCAAGGAGGTCAAATCAGTCCATCCTAAAGGAAATCAACCCTGAGTGCTCATTGGAAGGACAGATAATGAAGCTCAAGCTCCAATATTTTGGCCACCTAATGCGAAGAGAAAACTCCCTGGAAAAGACCCTGATGCTGGGAAAGACTGAAGGCAAAAGGAGAAGGGGACGGCAGAGGATGAGATGGCTAGATAGCATCACGGATGCAATGAATATGAACTTGAGCACGCTCCGGGAGAGAGCGCAGGACAGGAAGGCCTGGCGTGCTATGGTCCATGGGGTCACGAAGAGTCGGACACGACTGAACGACTGAACAACAACAACAAGTACATCCCTAGGAGATAGTGCAGAACACCGCAGCTTGGCTGTTGTCACGAGCTGCCCCTTTTCCACATGCAACTTCTCTGCTGAGGGAACTGCACTGGCTGCCTATTTGCTACCGGGACAGGTTTAAGGTTTTGTTATTAGTGTACAAAGCCCAAAACAAAGTTCTCCCATTCGCATTGGCATTTGGGGTTGTGATCAGGGCAAATTGTGCTCAAAACCAAATCACAACGAAGTTCTGTAGTGCATGCACATGTCCCATCTGCACTCTAGTCCTATGTGTGAAGCAGCCAAAAATGCCTTCATAGGTCTCCTATCATTGTAACGTTTTCTATGCACATTTGCCTAATATACTGTACATAGTTTTTGCAAGCAGTTTTCCCTTATACAACACTTTTCTTTTTGCACACCTAACAATGTCAGTTTTGAGCATCGCATTTATGTCTAATATTTTGTGTGACTAATACAAGGAGAGGCCTTATCAATCACTTACCTGTTCCTGTCAGAAACATAACACATTTTCACAGCATCCATCTAGGAATTCTGGCAACAATCT